>NW_027287095.1:43683012-45183012 GCF_022747635.1 Hetaerina americana
TTGGCCGTCAAGATTGAAGTAAAGCTCGATACAAAGAAAAGTATCACATGAAATGTTAAGGAATGAAGACTATGAAAATTGGTCACGCTGGTTCGGCGAGGAGTTGAAGCTGAACAAACAAGTAAAACGATGGATAGGAAGCGCTCAATGAAGCAAATCTACCAGTGAAGAAGAATAAACATCGCGACGTTTCCTAGATCAGACTTTAATTACGTAATTATAAGTCCTGTAATAAGGCACAGGTATATAAAAACTGATCTCCTTATTTACATGAGAACTGCAAGTAAGCACTGTTGGCTGTAGAGAAAAGACGTGAGAAAAGGAAATAAAAATCTGGCCAAGGATATTGCGGCTACAAGGCTATTTCTGGACAACATGTTGTCTCTGTATGGCCCGATGCTACTGATAATCGGAATAGGAAACAATTTCGAAGATATTTAACCTAATAAGACCTTAGCGATGCATCAGACGAAAATAATAAGGCAGAAAACCCCAGTTAGGCCGGAGTGATGTCACTAATTAACCTGTCCGCAGAGAATCCTTAATTGTGCGAACCAACCGCAGCGCTATCTGGTTGCAGTCGACAAACACGCGAACCGCCCACCATGCGGTGGCGTCCCAGGGAGTCTTCCGCCTCGAAATGGGGAGGAGTCCTCTCGTGCCCGCGTCTTGGAGAACATCAGGATCACCCCCGATGCAACAAGGCGCGCGCGAGCCCGTATTTTTACCCAGAGTTAACTAAATGGCTCAAGAGCATTCATGCTGTGAATCTGATGTGGCTACATATCAATTATATGACTACTCTAAATTCCTTATAAATGGATTAGTTAGAGAAAGATCTGAGCTAAGATATTGAACTTTAGTAGTATACACATGCGGTGGGTGTCCCAAACCATCACCTGTCCAACCGATAACGGTGTCCTAGAGCTTTTATAATTGTAGATGCGCTATTCCGAATCTCTTCATTCGAAATGGGTTAACTGTAAAATAATCCCCGAATTTTTCAATCAATAATTTAGCTCTTTTATAATCGATTAGTTCCGATTAGATCCTTTTCTGATTTTCTTCTTTGATACCAGACACCAATTCGTCTCTCTTATTTTCCCTTTTAACCACGTTCCAATTTTGGCCGCCAGGTGGAAGCACCGAGAGTGAACTCGGTATTTAGATCCGAATAAAAACAGCTGTTTGGTGGAGGACGCGAAAGGGTTAACTCGTGGGTGTTAAACTGATTTAAAAAAACAGCGAACTTAATCAGAAACTATTACAAAGAAATAAACCATTATAAGCAATCCTCATACAATCCGATATATTAATGTATAGTACACGTATTCTTTTAAAGTAGCACAAGCACAAGTGAATAAAATAGGTATAAATGATTGAATTCATTCCTTTCCTTGAAAAAATATCTTCCTTCACCATTTATGTAAATAATAGTATCAATAAAAATCATAATAAACAGCGAACGCGCACATTCTCAATTCGCAATTCCAGGAGCAAAAGCTAAGCAATTAATGAAAAACCCTTGAGTTCTAAATGTTTGACTTGAAAATGGCGGGATTGGAGAAAACCTCGCCCTACCGGAGAATGTTGTCATTGCGCCATGAAAATAAAATTAAGGCGCGAGCTTTACGAGAGTGCACATTTCCACCCACTTATATTTTCAAAAATTTAAGTCTTAAGGGAAACGTAACTGTTTCAATTTAATAGTCAAATATTCTTAAAAGTTGAGTCACATGTATTTAAGAAGGGCAGATAAATATTTAACCATGATATAAAAACGATATCTCAAATGTTTAAGAACTCTATAAATTCCCAAATTTTTTGATGAGTTTTTCTCAGTACCTAACCTGAAGGTTTGATAGGTGATGTTAGAGCTCATCTAATACCAAGCCCAAAGGAGTGTGAGACTCGCAAATCAGGAAATTGGGCAAGTTCCTTTTACTGTACCGCCTATTGTTTACCAGAAAGATCTGGTACCCCGTAAAATCACAGAGCTTTGGTGAAGCTGAAGAGCGTCCATAAGTGCCACCCGGAATCGAACCCGGGCACTTCAGGTGGTAGCCCTGCGCTTTGACTAGTGGAATACCATATCCCCCAACTCTAAACTCTTAGTAGGTCATTATTTTAGCTTTCGTGAATTTCCTCTACCCGACTTGTCCATTAATATTTTTCTGTGGCCACAAGGAATTTTTACCTCTTGTAGGAGTATTACTTTAAAAAATAATCCATTTTCTATGAGCTCCCCAACTTCTTATTTGGTCAACTGATTACTGGTTACTTTCTCATTCGTGCTCCTTCATTGTCTCAATTCCAGTGGTTAAACAGATAAGTGATGCAGAATTATGTATTATTTTCCCTCCCACTTTATTGGACCCGTTTGAGTTTATGATTGTAATATATGATAGCGATTGTTTCCATATATTTGCTAGTTATTACTCAGATATCCAGTGTAGGAAAAAAATTGTTTTGCTAATTTTGAGAATCTGTGATTCTAATAATATTTCATTGTAGGGTTTACAAAAATTAATTTAGAATCCTGATGATTTTTCCTAGTTCTTTTCACCATTAATTTCAATTAAAGATGTTAGCTTTACAAGAGCATTAGAGATCCTAAAATTAATTTACTTTCTAACTTCTATCAGCACGCTCTAATCAAGAGCAGGTTCTAAAGAAATCGAGGTATTTAAGATTTCTCCGCTGAGCGGCGCTTCTGTCTGTTTTATATGAAATGAATGCATGTGTGGTACAAGTTTCAGTGATATGACTCCAGCATTGCGTCAGCGGTAACCGGTGCAAGTTGAAGCATGCTCAGTTCGACCACGCCTGCTTCTGATGATGGAAAACGTTTCCACGATTTTCACATTGGGAAACAGGAAAAGGTCCAATGGGGCTAGGCCTGGACTATAAGGAGGATGAGGAATTCTTCACTTTTCATGAATGGTCTTAACGTTATTCGACTATCTACTCTCAAAATAGTAGCAGTTGAAATTTAGTTATGTTTACTTCCGCAAGAGCAGTACTGGAGCTCCAGGTTTATCTTCATATGAAATTCTCTTCCATCTTTCAGCATTTGAAACTGTCTCATAGCTGTGCCATTGAGTAGAATAGAGTCTTCATGAGCCTTATGCGCCATAATATAGGCCTCTGATTACTATTTTCTCATGAGAAAGAAATATTTCAATGCTGAGTATTGCTCGTCGTGTGGCACTTCCATCGTTGCCGCAGGTGAGCTGAGTATGTATCAACATGCAACGACTGTCGCTGATGCAAAACTGGAGTAAAATTAACGAAACTTATACCATACACATTAAACGTAAAGAAAACAATATAGAATCTCATTAATTTACAGCACAACTAATTATACGAATAATAATTTGTGATCACTCCGTATTGAAGTCTTCGTTCATACAGGTATATCATGGTACACATATACGTTAGCGATGGAAAAATTGGATTGATAGAGTTATATAAAGGAAGTATGTATGAGATAATCAATGCAAAAGGTATAAAATAAAAATTAGTAATAGGATAAAAAACCATAAAAACAGTAATCAACCCGAATCGAACGATATCTTTGAAGAAGCACCCTTGTGCGTTCTCACACGCCGCTGCCAGCGGGTTTTCCACTATTCAGACGCCTTTTGGAAGGAATCCGCCACGGCATTCCGCCCGGAATGCTGCTAAGTTCCCTCGTCACGACCTGTTGTAACGCTTCCACCGAGCCGTGGTGATATCCTTTCAGTACGAATTTGAGGCGGGGAAGGAGGAAGAAGGCTTGTGGGGCATTTCCTAAAAAAATTGGATCCTCACTCACATGGTCGAGAATCCCTTGGCGGATCTAAGTTTCATTTTGTTCGACCGAAAGTACTCGCAGTACCAACTTTGCACACACCTTTCTCATGCCAATATATTTGGTCACAAGTCGATGCACATCACTTTTAGGTATGCCAAGGTTCATCAGAAACCCTGAAAACACTTAATCTGCGATCCTTTTCCAACAAAGTCTTCACTTTCACAAGAATTTTGTGACTTTTTGAGGTTAAAGGGGGTCCTGAAAGTTCAGCGTCTTCAACGTCTTCTCCACCCTCCCATAACCACTTGGGCAACTCAAAAACACACGAACTACCCATGGTGTCAACACCATAAGTTGCCTTGGGCATGTCATCAGTCTCTTTCCCGGTTTTGCCCAGTTTCACCCAAAATGTGATGGCGTAGCACTGTTCCAATAAACGGTTCATGACGGAGCGTAACGAGGTCACGTTAGAGAGGTTTCGCAAACAAACGGTTCGCACTCCACAACGGCACTGACACAGGCCTCCAGCCTTTCCTGAGACTCCCCTCCCTCAAAAACTGCTAGAGAAACTGACGCTCGTTCGTCCGTCTATCCGGGTAAAAATAAATCATACTACTTTTGGGACAGCCCTTGTGTGCATTAATACCGAAGTGCACCACCAAAAATTCGAATCTTAGTGAGTCTCTTTTTTGTGTGTTTCTGTGTTTTTGTCTGTGTCTACTAGTGCTAAATTTTATACATTATTATTCACATCCGTGAGACTTTCAAAAAGTGTTAATATATATAACACGCGGGTCGCGGTAGTCCAGTGGGTAGAGCGTTGGGCTGCTGACCGGAGGGTCCCGGGTCATATTCCCGGGCAAGGCACTCTGGGCACCTGCAGCTCCACCCAAGCTAAAGCGATTTTTCGGGTACCAGGTCTTCCTGGGAAACCATAACCGGCACAGGGAAAGGAACTGCCCCCCCTACCCTGATGTGTGAATTTTCACACGCCGTATAGAGCTTAGTACTGGGTGATGTCTACCATCACCTACTAAACCGACCTTCGGGTTGATTACTGTGTTTATGGTTTTATATATAACACACACATATGTTTATATATATATATATATACACAAGTAGCATATATAGATTGTATATATATCCATATAGTGGGTCGCGGAGGTCCAGGGATAGAGCGTTGAACCGGAGGGCCCGGGTTCGACTCCGGGGCAAGCCTCTCTGGGCACCTGCAACTCCACCCAAGCTATGTGATTTTTTGGGCACCAAATCTTCCGAGGAAACCAAAACCGGCACAGGGAAAGGAACTGGCCCCCCTACCCTGATGCACGAGTTTCACACGCCGTCGGGCTTAGTACTGGGTGAGCTCTACCATCCTCTACCAAACCGACCTTCAGGTTGATTACTGTGTTTATGGTTTAATTATATACTGTATATATATATATATATATATATATATATATATATATATATATATATATATATATGTGTGTGTGTGTGTGTGTGTATCTATGTGTGTGTGTACACATATATAATATGTATACACACATGTGTATGTAAGTATGATGCATGTGTATGTATGAATACGTTTGTGTGCATGTGGGAGTATGTATGTGTAATAGTGCATCAATGGGTGGTGGCCTAACTACCCTTGCCACATTGTCAAGGTCATTGTGAAGCTGCGGGAATTTTGTAGATACATTTAATTGGTAGTATTTTAAACAAAAATCCGCGTTTTTGCTAAGGAAATCAAGGAACATGAAATTAGTGGAACGAATTTACATAGTAAAAAAGACTAAACGTAGGAATCGATGACTGGATCATTCTAATTGAAAATAAAAAGAGACAGTTACTCTATACAATAATTTGGAGTATAGGTCTTCAAAATTCATAAAACCAGATTTTTGAGGAAGGAGGATGAGCGTCAACTGGAGGATTTTATTTTTCGACGACTGAGTTTATTTTTTACATTAATTTGAAATCTATGATATCTTATTTGCATTTGGCTTTCACAATGTCATTAACGTTAGAATGGAACACAAAACTAAATAACTACAGTGATCCGATTATTTCTTAGGCCGTAATACCCAACCCATACCGAGAGCATTGCTTCGATCCTCATAGCCGGAGGATGTGTGTTTGCATTCCGGCCTCTACGTCACATACGTACGGCGCTGAATGCAATATATCGTCCATCGTATGTGGAGTGAAACATTAACATTAGCGTATTTCTTAAGACCAGACCAATTCCGACGCGGATATACTTTCTCACTTCCTCCTCCCTGCTAATTTCTGCTTGGCATAATTACTTTTCCTAGAACACACTGTGGCCTCATCATCCGCGTGGCTCCCACGATAAATAGCAATTCTTTGGATTTCAATGAGCCACGTTAACAAAGCTACTTCATCTAAAAATACAGTGGCTGTGGTCGGTGAAGGGAATACCATAAGTTGAATGGTGAAGGCAAAAGAGAGAGAGAGGCACACACACTGAGCGAGGTATCGAAGGGGCTGGACGCGGGCGCCCGTAATGGCAAATGACGCAACCGCGAGTCGAAGACAGCAGCGGCGAAGCTTTGGAGCGGTGGTGGAAGTGTGTCCTTAGGCGACGGCGGCGACGGCCAAGACAAAATACGCAACGTTTAGCGGTGCGGAGAAGTCGGTACGCGCGAGTGAAGAAATTTCTTGTCTCTTTATCCCTTAAAATTTGAGATGAGAGTGGGGAGGAGGATTCTGAATGGGACCTTAAATTAGAGATAATTAAACAGACAGGTCTCCTCCGACCTGCCTTTTTAGGCAGTGGAGTTAAGTCAAGTCTAAACGGGAATTATATTCCTATGAGTAGGTGATATTTACTTGCAGTTTCAATTTCCCGAAATCACTTAATCAAATGGGTACTCAGCGAGCTAACCAAATCAAGGCCTCGGATTATTTCAAATACCGCAAAAGAAATATTTTTTTGGATTGCTTCATACTCAAGAATTATTTAATGAATCTAATATACTTATAAATAGTGGGTAATACTAATTATCTCCACCGTATTACGGTAGGAGAGATTACGAAAATAAAATTAGAGAGATTAAGACTAGTACAGATATATTTAAGATGTGATTTTTCACCCGAACGATAAGGGGCCAGAGAAACGTTGTCCAACCGCGGTAGCGCGGAATAGTATTTTATGCCAAAAGCAGTCTGGTGTGTAATCATCCCTTGCCACACACCCTGGCGGTGGCTTGCAAGATACTATATATTGTGATTAGAGGAAATTAGGAAGGGTATAAGGAGATTTGATAGAAAATCCATACGTTCATTGCATTAATCAGCCGAGTATACCGAATAAGTGACCAACCATGTGACAAGAACTGCTCCATAATCAAGTTTCCATTCCCTATAGGTTATACTGATGTGCTGCGAATCTACCAGGAACCCTGGTTCTCTCGATGGTGTATCTTCAGCTTAGACATGGGCGTTTCAATTTTATCATGTGGTTATATTCGAAAGGGTACGCCCAGAAAAAGTAACAGAGAAGATAATTTCTAAAAGATGAAACTAAGGGTTATAATCGGAAGAATTTGTAATTTCACGAAGGCTAATCAAAGATCTTATGCCAACTGATTTCCAGCATTAAAAATTATGTTCCAATTAACAGTTTTGAAATTAAAGGCGTTTATCACCCTCTCGGTATTTCAATGGTTCAGGGACTGTTTTCGAGTTCAGTTCAGACGGAACATACACGTATTTTGGCATTAAGACGTCGCGTCACAGCGAGATTCTTCAGGAGCGGCGTCGTGTGGCTACTGCTCGAGCTAAATACTAGTTCTACGGCACTTTCTTTGATTTGGCCTTTGGCTAAGGTGACCGTCGTTAATGGCCACGCAGCAGCAGTTACTTTGCTTATAAAGTTACATACTACTCTTTATCAACCTAAATTCGAAAGCAGCTGAACATGGACCAAATGGTGTCAGTTGCAAACCCGCTCGTCGATTGTTGCTTATTCAAGAACTGTAATCGTACTTTCCCATTATATTTCATTAAAATATCTGTGATAGATTACATGTCTCCGTAAAATATAGATTCGGAATGGCTGAAAATGACTATCAAAATTTATACAGGTAAGCTGACCCAAGGACATGTGGCTTGGGATAGTTGGGCACAAGCCATATTCACACAAGTGTCAGTTAATGTAAGGATTTGAATATACATTAGCTCATAAACAAAGACACTAGTACACATAAACGCACCGACATGCCTATGTGCATAATGCAATAATTGTTTAAATCATTTAATGTTTGTCTTTGAGCAAATATATTCGGGTGCTTAGGTTCGATGGTTTTTAATGATTGCGTACATCACGAGAGAAGAATATATAAGTGACTATGTCGGTGATTGTGCCTATCTCACTCGTTTTATTTCGTTGGTCGAATCCATAAATGTAATTTGGTGCCATAAGAATTCGGCTGTGCCGCAGGGAAATGCAGGTGTCCCTCACCGTTCAAAAATTCTTCCAGGCTATCTCAGCCAATCAAGGGGCTCCCAAATCCTCCAATATACTTGTCAGGCTCACTCGCAGCAATTTTCAAAAATCTGACGGATTTTCTCTGAACATTTTTCAAAACCTGAATTGAAGTGCTCTCCTATGGATGTAAACTATAAACTTTCTACAAAAATAAACTTTCTTGAATGACAAAAAAGCCAAACTGAAATTTTCATTCACGAGAACTGGAAAATATTCACCTTCAGAAGAATATAATTGATACCTAGTTTTTTTATAAAATCGGCTTATTTGTTGTAACAATACAAAATACTTTTCATGAATCGCCTTAATCCGACCTCAAATTGGTGGATAACTTCTGTTAAAAGGGAACTATGAGAGCCTTAATCCAAGGGTGGGAACCAATTTTGTACGGGCAGCCGTTTTTGAGACGAGAAAATAAAGGTACACAAATAGGACCCCTGGGTCAAGTATGGAAGTTATTTCTTTTTAATTGCTCCTTCACTTGCGAAGACAGGACAATTAAAGGAAAACGAGAGTTATACGGAAATCGCACTCACTCTTTGAAGTACATGATCTATAAGACGTGATGATCTTCTAAGAGAGACTTAAATTAAAAAAAGGAAGCACCTGAGCGGAAGGAGCGGTTCTAGGAGAAATCCTACATTCATTGAGGGAGCTTGGTAAAGAACTGGCCCATGCGACCATAATCCGGGCACGGCGTTACAAAGACCCCTCTTAGTTCAAAGGAGGGCAAGGTTTGGAAGGAGGGGAGAGCTTAAGAGCGTCAGTCCGAGAATGTGGGCTCGGGTTCACTGAGGGATCAAGTAAATGTGCGTATGATGAACATGTGACCAATGACAAACTTGCAATTATGATAAAAATTAATTAACTAGCTCTCGGTCGCATCTCCTAATAACTAATATTACTAATAATTCTAGCTAACCGGTGGTGGCGGGGTAATGTCCTCGCCTGCCAACTCAAAGGTGGCGGGTTCGAGTCCCCCGAGGTGGTTTCTCCCCCACCTAGGGCTTGGGTGTATGTAATTGTAATCTTGTTATATCATTGTTTAAAGTCCAACGTAAAGGCCGAAGTGCTGTTTACGGACTAATGCAAAATAAATGAATAACCGACAAAACTTGACAGTTTATCTCTTTTCCAAACACAACGTGATGTGCAACAATCGCCAAAACGATTACGTTGTGTGCACTACCAATAATAAAAAATATCCACCTAATTATAACTTATTGGGATTTTATCCTGTTGAATACTATAATATACTGGCTATAATATGTCCATCTGATTCGTAATCAATGATTCTATAAGTTTGGACGATTTTGCTTGGTTTTGTGGTATTTTTTTCTACACTCCATATTGCAAATAACTATCTTAATCTTAAACCTCCCTTATACCACAATTGGTTTAAGAAGTGACTGAAAATGGTGTATTGAAGGACTTAAAATACATGGTACTATTGTAATTCCTGGTTAAACTGGGAGGAGAGGCCGCAATTTTAAGTTAAGGGAAATTCAAATACACCAATCCATGTACAGCATCCTTTTACCCTCACGAACTTCACGACAACAACAGAAGGAAATATCGCATATTATATTTGAACTGTTCAAATATAATCGTACGTAATGCCAATGATCATCAATTACTATAATTATTAATGGCTGGTGACCAAACAATAATTGTCATACGTGTCCTCATGGCGACTTACAGAGCACGATGTAAAGGTAGGTATTGACAATGGCTTAGGTTTATTGCGAGAAGTTAGCCTATACTTACAAACTCTTTCTCTTATAGGCCACTGATAAAGGTATTATGAGGTAAATAATATCGTAATCTAAACTATTTGTAAGTAAAAGTTTTAGGCAACTATAATAGCATTATACATATTTTATATAATATATAATAAACTTATATACTATTTGAGGTAATGCATTATTTTTCGGACTCTAATGATAAGATAACTGTAAACGTTTGAATTTGTTTGCGCACATACAACATATCAATAGCATTACACAATTGTGTGTTTATATATACACCCGCACTTGTCTTGTCACACATGTAAAACTAAATGTCAAACCATATTAAAAATAGGGAAGTCATATTATAAAACACGTGTCAGAAATTGATACTTGGAAAACGTATGGCAGGGAAAAAAAATATTATACTGCGTGCGGCGTCTTGTTATGCAAGCGGTAAAAAAGGATTTACAAGCAAGGTATTTACATTATTTCGCATATCATCTGATAACCAAATTTAAAGAAAATGATAGGAGTTTCAAAGTCTATTGTTTACAATATAATGACAACACCTCACCGGATAGGTGATGGCGTCATTCGCAGATATGCATACTAACTGTACAATTAAAAAATATAATCGTAACTATATGGTAAAAGGAATGTTTTCAAAATTAAAAAAACGCTTTTAAAAATGCCTCAGTTTTCGGCACAAAAGTTAGCAACGAATATCACGCATTGCAAGTTGTAAAGAAAATTCTACGAGTACGACCGAAGAGAAAAATAAAATAAAATAAATACGTCATTTCATAGAGGTTATCTATGGTGACAACTTATATCCTGAGAGGAGTTTTATGTGTCAAAAAAGGTCGCAAATGTAGATATGTTTATTTTTAGGTCTGGATATGTTTTGTTCCTGATCAACGATTCAATGTGAGATTCAGGTCATCACTGACAGCAATATATCCCGTCATATTTAGTATTTAGAATGTAAAGCACCTTACCTTCTACTTAATCAAATTTCATCCCCATGAGTTGTCCTCTTAGCGTGACGTCACGGCTGTCGCCGACATCGCACTACCAAAACACGCCCCTCTCTGTGCGGGGGTGGTGGCAGGTATTGCGAGGGTTCCCACTTGGCTGAGTTGTCCCGTCCTCAGGCCGCGAGCCCCTGCAACAGCAGCATGGAATCCCCGAGGTCCTCCAGTATCGCCGGTTTTTTTAGCACCAGGCATTTATTTACCCAGGGACAGAAGTGTGACGAGAGGAGTCGGCTCGGGGTAGAGGGTACCACACCCACGCGAAAGCACAATAACACCGGCCGACGTACAGCGCCGGTTCGAAAACAAAACACAATCGGAAGTCGACGAAGGAGCCCGAGGTCAAACGAGAACTGCGCCAGGAGCAGCAGAGGCGGGGATTTTTCGCGACGTCGCCTCGAGGAGGGAAGTTTTGCTTTTATTCGCTACAATTTATTTTCTATCTATTTATTTTGCTCGGACCAGTTCACCACAGTCCACTCAACGGTGCGGTCAACATCATCACTTCACCATGTGGGTGAGCGCCGGTGACAAACACGACAGTCCTATTGCGCCGATGACAACACACACCCTCTCGTGTCCACAAGTCCGTCCGTCCGCTCCCGCGTGACGCAAGGAGGGGGGGGGGATGACGACGCTCTGTGCGTGAGCATAAAGATCGTGACAAAAGAGGGGGGAGGGGGTGGACAGCTTTGAAAACGCACCGCCGAGGGCAAGAGACCTGTACCCCAACCGGCGCAGCGGTTACAGCCGAACTGCTGTTGAGTGACGTCCTGCCGAAGAGCGCTCGCTGCTCGCCACGGCGATTCCAATTCCCCCTACCTCCCTCTCTCTCTCTCTCCCTTCCCACTCCCCCTCCCGCCCCTGCACATCACGACACCCCTTCCACTCCCCCTCCACCGCCACCCATCCGGGGCCCTCCGCACAGTGTCGACCGTGTGTCCTCCTCCTCCCCCCTACCAGAGCCAATTCCCTCCCCCTCTTTCCCACTACTACAACCCTCTTCGCCATACGCCCGCCCCTACCTCTCCTCCTCCCGCATCCGCCTACCCTCCTTCCCCCCACTACCCTCCTTCCTCGCTCCCTCATGCACTCTCCCCATCGCCCTCGCCTTCTCCTCCCCTCAAATGCTGCTACCTGTCCCTGTAATACACGAGCGCTGGGACAGGACGGAGGGCCTAGTCGCCCGTGGCCCTCGTGGCCCACCTTTCAGTATTTCGCAAATGGGTAGGAGTCACCGTTGGCCGATGCACTCCGAATCTTCCTCTACCCCGGAATTCCACCTTGTTTGGGAGACCCGTGTCCAAACGTTTGGCGGTAACCCGCTGTGAGGTATCCATTGAAACCTGTCAAAGAAGGAAAACATGTCAAATGGAACGGAAGCAATAGCATCGAGAAAAGTAGCAGCGAGTGATTGTAGGAATGGGATTCAAAGTGCACATTCAATTCAGATCATTTTCTCTCGCAGCCGGCGAGAATACCAGCGCATATTCATAACCTCCGTGCCTGGGGGTGGATATGCGCCCGCGGTCTAAGGGCTAGCGCCAAAATGAGTAAACTACAGGCTGTTCGGTCAAGTTTACCGGATATGATCTCCAGATGACCCTTCAGTTTTCAGAGTGAACACAAATATACAACCATCGCGAAAAGGCTTAATGAACGAGGACAGTTCAAAGAAATACAAATGGAAACCACGGGACAACTAAATGGAATGTGAACACATCTTCGCATAGATATATATGTAAAAAAAAGCAACCTGCCAGGTGGTGTAAGGGAGTGGTTGCATTTAACGATGGAAAGGGAAAGAATGGGAAAGATTTTAATATAAGAAATTGGGGCATTGCACTTGCCAACTTTCAATTTTTATTACTGATGCTAGTCTATCTCAAGGTAGGTTTCGAATGATCACGTAGACTAACCGCAGCTAAGTTTCTTCACCGAACACGACACAACATGACCCTAACTAAGCCCTCATTCAATTGAGCACACTTTCTGCCTCCCTTCTCTTTTCCTCCCCCAACCACGCCTGCCACTCTACCCTCCATTACGTTATTTATCATTCCATTGCCATTGAAAATTCCCTCCATCCTGCTATTTTTCACACCTATATCTTACTATGCGCTATGGTAATATATTAAAAGTTTTTGATTATTTCCCTGCAAGTTTAAATCTAAATTATTGCATATAAATTAGCACCGGAGCTCTTGTATTTAAATTTTTGTGTTATACTATTAACATCCTTTGGATACTCACTGGAGTGGTATAGGAAAGATGCATCGCAGTTATTCAAGAGCGTGGTCCGGAATCGTACACACCAAAGCGAAATAGCATCCAAGTAATCTTGTCCCAAGCCGGCGTAGTGGTTGCAAATGAGAACTATGCCTGTATGTAATCTTACGGCTACTAGCAGCAGAGTAAAAACGCTATTCATCTACATCTACATCTACATAATACCCCGCAAGCCGCCGCAAGGGCGTGTGGCGGGGGGTGTTAGGTCACCAACCGTAAAAAGGAAAAATACCACATGCAAAAAAAAAACAACACGGAAAATTACACCCACAGCAGCGCACACACTCATGCAAAAATCCCTTCATCCAATACTCATGCAAACACATAAACCGCAAAACAACTAAAAAACTGCACCCCATGATGCAGCACGAAAGACATCCTACAACACGGAAGCCAGGACACAACAAGCAAGAAATTGAAACACCACATGAAAATGCACCACGAAACACTATACCCCCAAAGAGTCTCTAAAAGGCAGGGAATGGGACCCAACGTTGCAGGTAGCAGGAATTTGCCCCCGCGGAGAGGGACGAGGGATTGAAAGGGAAACTTAAAAACAGATGAACAGAACATGAATGAAGTCATTCGGAAAGAATGGGTTATTATAGCAAAACACATAAGGTTAGTGGAAGAGCATGCATTTAAATACAACTAATTATTTTTTAGACGCTGAGGGTGGCAAGTGGAATTTTTGCTATCTGTAACCCTGCAGTTGCTATCCCGTATTGTCCGTGGGAAGAAGGAGTCCTTGAGTCGGCTAGTTCTGGCATCTATTTCCCGAATTTTATATGCATGATCCAAGCGACTAATGTATGTAGGAGTACGAATAATTTGCGAGACCTCGGTGCTGAAACATGCGGATCTAAATTTATTTAATAATTTCAATCTTGCATTGAATCGTCTCTCAGCCAATGATTCCCACCCCAAATCCATGAGCATTTCGGTGACGCTTTGCGTTTTATCGTAGGAATTTTTTACAAAACGGGCTACCCGGCGTTGAACCTTCTCAATTTCCCGAATGAGACCTTTTTCACTCGGATCCCACACGCTGCATGCGTATTCTAAATGAGGCCTTACAAGAGCGTGGTAACAACGTTCCTTGACCTTCGAGTCACTTTTGCCGACAATGCGTCTAATGAATCCCAATTTTTTATATGCTTGACCGCAGACTTTACGTATGTGAGTCCCCCAAGTTAAGTCTTTTGTGAATGTGACACCTAGGTATTTTACCGTATCAACTACTGCTAGGTCACCTCCAGCTAATTTGTAAGCAAATCCCGTTGATCTTTTAAAGAAATTTACCACTGAACATTTATTATAATTTAGAGTCAATCCCCAGTTAGAACACCATTTAGTAATGCAATCTAAATCCTGCTCTAGAATAAAACGATCCTCATCCCCAGATATCTCCCGATAGATCACCGTGTCATCCGCGAACATCCTAATTTTACTTTTCACTTCGCGGTTCAAATCGTTAACAAAAATCAAGAAAAGCAACGGCCCGATCACACTTCCCTGAGGTACCCCCGACGTGACTCGAACGCTGTCGGAACTAGCGCCATCAAGGACTACCCTCTGTTCCCGCTCTGAAAGAAAATCTTTAACCCAACTTATGGCGCCCTTGTTTATACCCGCGACCTTTAATTTATGAATGAGTTTACCATGTGGGACCTTATCAAATGCCTTTTGAAAATCTAAGAAGATGGCATCCACTTGCCTACCTCTCTCACCCGATAAAAGTAAATCATGTGTAAATAATCCTAATTGGGTCTCGCAGGAGCGGGTTTTCCTGAATCCGTGTTGATTGTCACTTAAAAAGTTAATATTGTCAAGGTGTCTCATTATTGAACTGACAATTATGTGCTCTAAGATTTTGCAACAGATAGAAGTGAGAGATATAGGTCTGTAATTACTGGGATCCTCCCTGTCACCACCTTTAAAAATAGGCGTTATTTGCGCGGTTTTCCAAATCTTAGGTACTTTGCACTCTGTGAGGGATTTGTTAAATATAAATTCAAGGTACGGGGCAATGTTTGGAGCTAAATGTTTTATCACCCTAGCTGGTATATTTTCGGGACCCGGGGATTTGTTGGGTTTAATCTCGCTAAGCAATTTTAGAATTCCTTGTTGGTCCACTGTTATTTTTTCCATGGGTGGAGTATGTATTGTTTCTTGGAGATATGCGGTGGCAACATCATTCGAGAAAACGCTTTGGAAGAATGAATTTAGGATGTTAGCTTTACCCTCACTGTCTGTATGAATTATATTGCTACAATCCCTTAAGCAAGCCACGGTTTGTTTACTCCCATTTACTTCCCTAACATATGACCAGAAAGCTTTGGGGTCAGTGTCCAAGTGCTCGCTAAGTACTTTGCGTTTAAAGTCCAGTAAAGCGCTACGTAATTGTGTTTTGGTTTCAATTTTAGAGGATCTATATGTGTCCCATAATTGTTTATTCTCAGGGGATGATGTGTTCACGCCTGCCCTCTTTACCCTAGAGTGTAGCATTCTCTGCTTTCGAAGGGCTTTTCTAACGCTATTAGGCCAAACCTATACTTCATCTCGGATAAAAACCCTTGGACACTTCCTATTTGCACTAAAATGCGGGGTCGTAAAATAATAAAAAACTGAAAAATCGCGATTTTCCAATGCGGACTTATGGCTACCCTGCCAAAAGTGGTTCCCACAACCAAGTCAGGAAGCCGTAATAACACCCACCCTCCTTTCCTTCCGGTGAGGAGGTAACGAGCAGACCACTAAGGGAATGGTTGGCTCACTTATGTTTGGAAGCAAGATTTTGAAAAATGACTTTGTGATGACTCAATTATTTTATTGTTTAATATTTTTCCATTTTCCACTTCCTTCTCTCCAGCTTCATCTTGTCTGTCCCCGATTACCTCCACCATGGCAAAGGGTTTTTAATACAAAGAATTGATATTTCGAGCAAAAGGAATATGCAAAAATGGTAAAACGGGAAATTCCTGAACAGGATACAATAAATAACATCTAGTTTCATCATACTGCCCATATAATCTGATGAACATTAAAAATCATTTTGGCCTTTCATAAAAAAACAGAGTTAATTTTAAATCCATGCCAAACTTAAATACCGCAGATGTGTTGATGAACTATGCCTATACGTAATCTTATGGTTACCAGCAGCAGAGTAAAAACACCATTAGGTCAAACCTATACTTTATCTCAGAAAAAAACCCTAGAACACTCTTCCTAAGATCTGTTCGGGATTTCATCCAGGAAATCCAAGCAGATATGTATAACAGACGAAAACATTGATGAAGTGAAGAAAATAGTATTGGCCAATCGTCGAATCACCGTTAGAGAAGTTTCTGAGTACCTAAAAATATCGATTGGCTCGTGCCACTCGATTTTTACCAATGATTTGGGTATGACACGGGCCACCGCGAAATTTATACCAAAAACAGCAACGCATTAAGATTGCTAATGAGGTGTGGGACTCTGTCCGCGACGACCCAAATTTGCTCCAGAGGGTCATAAACGGTGAAGACTCATGGGCTTAGGGTTATGATCAAGAAACTAAAGATCAATCATCCCAATGAAAGCTGCAGCACGAGGCAAGACCGAAAAAAGCACGCAAAGTTTGGTCGAATGTGAAAGTTTTGCTTGCAGTTTTCTTCAATTGCAGGGGCGTGGTGCATCAGGAGCTCTTGCCACAGGGTAGAACGGCAAGTAAGGAATATAACCTGGAAGTTATGCGCAATTTACGCGAAGCAATCCGCCACAAACGCCTGGGTTTGCGGAAGAACAAAAATTGGCTTTTGCACCATGACAACGCTCCTGCTCACGCATCGTTACTTGTGTGTGAACTTTTGGCCAAAAGCAACACACTAATGATGCCGCAGCCACCTTATTCAGATCTGGCCCCCAGTGACTTTTTCTTGTTCTCGAAACTGTAGAGACCCACGAAAGGACGACGCTACGCTACGATTGACGAGATAAAGTCTGCAGGAGCTGAACAAGATAAAAAAAATGATTTTTTGAAGTGCTTTGAGGGGTGGAAAAAACGTTGGTACAAGTGCATGATACGTAATGGGGATTACTTTGAAGGGGAAAAAATAGATATTTTCATGGATAAATAAATAATTTTCGAATAAACACAAAAGTCGCGATATTTTTTTAACAGACTTCGTATTTAAGAATAAACCAAAACCAACTGTTGGCAAGTGTTTTCCACTTAAAATCTCTCATCAAAGTATCCCAAATAATGTCTTCTGTATGCGCGGGTTTATATTTTGTTATGTATGTTCATATTTTTAATTATCTATTATTCTTTGGTGTTCAAAACCATACTATTCATGCACTACCATATAACAAGAAATCAAAGAGAAATTCCAGGAAAATTTATGAAAAATTCATAATCTCTATGGTCCTAAAATTATAAATATAATTATTGATGTATTATAATAACCTAATTAGTCCTCATTTTTAGGACAAATAATTTTCTTCGCCAGGCATGTCACGCAGAAATATAATGCTTGTTAAGTATTTTATGAGCATATCTTCTGTTGTAATGTAAAACATAATCATTATTATTCCAAAAATGGGGCCAGTGGAGGAATAACTGTTCGTCAACAAAAGAAAAATACGCACGATTGAGGACTTTAGCATCAAGGATTTTCTTTAATTTAGATCCTAATCACTTCTCACGTACGTTTACCGTGAAACTTATCATTTAAATTAATTGGAATCGTCATTTGTCTCAAAATCTCCTTTCCTTGCGGTATTTTCACATGAAGATAAGAAATCCGGGATTCCCATTAACCGCATTGACGCCATAACGAAGTGTATAACCGCTCTCATCTTAACTTCTGTAAAATCTGCGAAGGGCTTAACTGATAACCATGGCTCAAAAAACACACACGTCTTTTCCAAAGCGAAGAATGTCTTCGCGCTGTGTTTCTAACTCGCATGTCATTTTGCATGTGAATAGGAAGCAAATTTAATTTTTGTGAAGGCTCTCCGTGGAATGGTGTTGATAAATGCATTTTTCTTCGGAATTTCATCCAGGAAATACAAACATAAATGTATTCAAATATAAAGTTTAACCAACTGCTTGCAAGTGTTTCTCACTCATCAAAGTATCCCAGGATGTGTCTTCTGTCATTAGTTTTTCTATTTATTTTTATGTTTTTTAGTAAAAAGGATATTTACTGCCCATATTTGACGGTGGTAAAAATATAACCCCCTCGAGATAACAATATTATTACAGGGGATAATCGGCAGTATATTACCCATTTCATTCATAAACATTTTTATAATTATTTAATTATACTTTTGAGTAGCTTTTAAGTCCACAAGACAGACAGGTAAGTTCAAATTCTCAGCGATTCATGATTTATTTGACAAATGTTTCTGCCACATTTCCCAAGCTTAGCTTAAAGCATGAAATAAGATGACCATAGTCAGCTGAAAAAAATTGGGAGAACTGGGAATTAAAGACATGTTTCTTTCCGCATTTTATACTTCTAACTCACCTAAAAAGGAGTAGCAGCCAGATAGTAGACTTGGGTCACACCATACACATTAAAAGACTTGAGTAAATTTTTTTTGTTTCCCCAGAACAGAAAATGAGTTACTTAAAAATGTTTTCTGCATCAAACGATCCGAAAACAGTTGCGAGAGAATTACTTATTTTTGTATTTTTTAGTACCCAACAAGCCCCAGCTAGGTTTTGTGCAGGTAACTGTACACACTAGACTAATTTTCAACCAAATATTTTTACCCCTACCGCAGTCGAACAATGTTATTCTGATTCCTAATCGTTCGTGGAAAAAATGACCTCTTAAATCTCTCTCTTCTACACTTAATCTCTCTAATTTTATTTACATGATCTCTCCTGCCGTAGTACGATGGGGATAAAAATACATTTACAACATCATTGTTATAGAAACATACTTCCAACAAATGCAATAGATTTAATATGTAAAATCACCGTCGCTCCGTGGGGGCTAATAATACATTTTCTACATCATCGCTGAGGAGGCATCCTCCAAATTAATACAAAAAAGTAATCTGTAATTTAACCTTTTCACCTTGATTGTAGACCAGCCTACCTCCTATAATATTTTGGATACGCTACTAAGTTTATAATAACAACGTTATACAAATCTAGATCCTATACGCTGCACTCATTCCAATTCGGCAATAAATCCAACTTCATGAGGATCCCATATACTAGCAGCATATTCAAAATAAGCCCTAACCAGCGAAAGATTACAATTCTCTCTGGCCTTTTCATTAAGTTTGCCCATCTTATAATGAAGCTTATTATGGTTATCTAGTAAATTTAAATGTATAAAAAGTATCGGGAAAATATTCGAAAAATAGGTTTATTTGAGATATTTCTAGAATGCCTCAAAATTCTTCAAAGTATATCCCTTGAGTGTCAAAACACTTTTGCCAGCGGCTTTTCTACGACTCGAAGGCGGATTCCGGAATGTGATTAAGGGTACACATTCCAGCTTTTTTGACGGCAATTTGGGTTCCATGGTGGTATCCTTTGAGGGAGGATTTCAATCTTGGAAATAGAAAATATGTAGTCTGCTGGTGCCAAGTTGTGGCGATCCAAAAAGTCGGGATCCTCTTTAAAGCATTGCAAAAGGTCTTCACAAGCAGACACTCGGCTCTGCTTTTGGTCACCCGTCAAAACCTTCGGGACGAGTTTAGCGCAGATCTTTTGCATTGCTATATTTTCAGTAATGATGGTGTGCACTGTCATCTTATCAATGCTAATACGATCTGCAATCATGTGCAAACTTAATCAACGGTCTGAATTCAGCACTTCATGCTCACGCTAGGAAAAAAATTGTTACCAATACTTTTTATACAACCCTTGTATGTTTCACCCAGGAGAGGTCGTGAGCGAGAGAGCTCTAACGTCTAAGTATTTCTTTGAGTTTGCACATTCCATTTCGGGGTTCCCGATGCAGTAGGCATTCGGGAGGGAATTGCTACTTTTCTAAAAATCTATCACTACGCACTTTGTTAAGTTTAATTCTAATTGCCAAGTGTCGCAACAGCGACATGCAACATAGCATTTAGGTCATCTGATAAAGCTGCTATGCCCTCAGGATTATGGATATCTCTGTAAACCACTGCATCGTCGACAAATAAACGTATCTTACTAGTGAAAACAGAGTCAATATCGTTAATGTAAAATAGGAATAAAAGAGGTCCAATGAAACCTCCCTGGGGAGCACCGGAAGTGACTTCTACTGAATTTGAGATAACTCCGTCGATGACTAATCTTTGCATCTGACCATTCAAAAGGTCTTTAATCCCACTCAGAATATTTTTATTTATGCCATTTGCTTCTAGCTTAGTGAGTAGTTTACTATGGGGTACTTTGTCTAGAGCTTTCTTAAAATCTAGAAAAACCGCGTTCACTTAAATATTTGTACCTCCCGAAATAAGGATTACATGAAAAAAAGCGCATGCTGGACCAAAAGCACAAGTTGAACAAAATGTGCAAGTTGATCATGTGACCAGGTTGGAGTAACTCGGAATGTAATCCAGTGTACATCAAATATGTTAAATACGAACAATACGGCAATGCTTAAAATTAAGGGACCTGTCCCTTAAAGAACGTTTGCTCAAAGCGCGTTGATTCATATTTGAATAATGATTAATAACACCTCAGAAACTTCTCCTGTTTTGACCGATTAGAATAAATAAACCAATCATTTCAAGGTGTTTCTCTTAACTCCACCCACTGTTCCATTAAGTTAGCCTAACCTGTTAATTAAAATTAAAGACTCATTTAGGGCTCCACAGATTTGAAGAATTGTCACCCTAAGAGTGTACGGCATGAGATACATTTTTTTCTGTTCTAATTTCACCATTTGCATCCTTATTATTCTAATTATTTATTATTTTTTATCTATGAAGTTAAATTCTTGAATAGATTCTTGTATAAATTGGAAGAATCTCTTTTGCAGTAATGTTGTAAGTTACATATTATCTCCATCGTACTATGATAGGAGAGAACCTGTCAATAAAATTGGAGAAATTAAGCGTAGAACAGATATTTTTAGATGTCATTTTTCCCACGAACGATAAGGGATCAGAATAAAATCGTCCGACCGCGGTAGGTAGGGGTCATTTTCGGGTCAATATTAGTCTTGTGTATTGACCCCCTGCCACACACCCTAGCGGTGGTTTGCGGGAAACTAAAACTATCAAATGATTTGGTCTTCTACCAGAAAAGGTAGGTTTTGCATGGAATCAGCCTATACCTTTGCACCCAATATATTTACTTGCTTCTCCCAGCCAAAAAACACAACCTGAAATCGCACACTACATTAAGTCCCTCTTTATCTCCGTATGCCTTTTTCCTCCCTTCATTCCGTCCAACATCCCTATCCTATTCCTCTCCTGTCATCGTCTACCTAACATTCTCCCCTCTATCACATTCTTCAGCATCCCACTGCCGATCAATACTACCTTGATCAAAAAGTTCCCGGAATAACCACCGTGTGGCGCTCCCATCGTTCCGATTTGAGTTCTGTTTTTTTTGTTAAATTGGTACATCTGTTGTTGATATTCCCTTTAAATCTTAGTGTCATAACTTGACATTTGCAAAAGTTACGTAGCCAAGAGTACATCTATCTCTGTGTGTGTTGGCGATTTTTTACAATTTCAGAAATGGATTTAAATTTGCAACAACGAACTTGTATTAAATTTTGCGTAAAAAAACGGATTTAGTGGCGCACGGACGTTGGAAATGTTGGAAAAGTGTTTCGGCAACGATTCTCTAAAAAAAACGGTCGTTTACCAGTGGCACGAGCGGTTCAGAAGTGGTCGTGAGTCAATCGAAGATGATGAACGCAGTGGCAGACCATCGACATCGAAAGTCGGTGAAAAAATTGATAAAGTAAAAGAAATGTTGGTCAATAACCGCAAATTAACCATCAGAGAAGAAAGCGGAGGACTTGAACATTGCCTATGGATCCGCCCAAGACATTGTGGTTAATGATTTGGGTTTCCGTCGTGTAGCAGCAAAGTTGGTGCCAAAAGACCTCAATTTCATGCAAAAAAGAGACCGTGTTGACGTCGCAAAAGACATGATTTGCGAGGCTGAATCCGATCCCACATTCATCAAAAGGATCATTACTGGAGACGAGACGTGGGTTTATGAGTACGACACGCAATCCAGACATCAGGCAAGTGAATGGCGTTCACCAAATGAGCCGAGACCAAAAAAACCACGTCGTTTTCAGTCAAAAAAGAAGGCAATGCTGACGGTTTTCATGGATTACAACGGTGTAGTGCATCGTGAATTTTTGCCAGAAGGCCAGACAGTAAACAAAGAGTATTATTTGGGCGTTATGAGACGTTTGCGTGAAGCAATTCGCCGAAAGAGACCAGAAATGTGGGCAGAAAACTCGTGGATTTTGCACCATGATAACGCACCGTCGCACAGTGCTATCATTATTCGTAATTTTTTGACGAAAAATGCAACAAATACCATCCAACAGCCACCGAATTCACCTGATTTGGCTCCCTGTGACTTCTTTCTGTTCAATCGAGTTAAAAAACCATTACGGGGAACGCGTTTTAGCAGCCGAGAGGAAGTAATGGAAAAATCGCAGGAAGCACTGATGGACATACCGAAAACCGAATATAAAAAATGTTTCGAGGATTGGATCAAGCGCTGGCATAAGTGTGTTGCAGTCGATGGGGATTACTTTGAAGGGGACAATATAGATTTAGATGAATAAACTTGTATTTTTAATTTTCTGAATAAATTCCGGGAAATTTTTGATCAAGGTAGTATGCTGTACATCCATTTTTCCTGTCTCCTTATGATTTCTCCCAACAATTACCTTTACGCCGTCACTATACTTCTTCATTTGTTTTCCATTCTGCCCATTTCACCTTTTCCATTCTTCTCCATACGCACATTTCAAAAGCCTCCAGTCTGTGCCAATTATCCTGCATCAGCGACTATGTTTCAGCGCCGCACAAAACCACCCCCAATATCAACATTTGACGAGATTCTTAACATCCCTCCTCAACGTCCCCGTCATCAATTCTTTTCTCCTGTGAAAGCTTCTTTGCCTAATGCGATTATTCGTCTTTGATAATTTGGTCCAAAACGCGTCTGAGATAGGTAAACTGTTTCACATGCTCTGATTTTTACCCTCCGATTTCAACTTTTATCTTAGCCTTTCTCTTTCTAAAAAACTGCATGACCTTTGCGTGAAATCCTCTCGGGTCTTCCACCGGGTTAGTATCAAATTGCAGACGAATTTTCGAAAACCAGCTAGAAAGCATTCAGAAGCCCTAAGGACGATGACCTGGTCGGTTTTCTAAACGTCGGCAGCTATGGAGACACTAACGCGGTTGAAGACCCGAGATAATTTCACTCAACAAATGCCCTGGAAAAGGACAAGATCTTTCGCATAACCTTTGTCAAAGTTACACATAATATCACCCCATACTTATCGCACTGACCTTCCAATGCACCCAGTAATGCTTGCAACCCCTTGGCTGACTGACAAACCAAAGCTTGATCACGGCAAACCAAACCGATTTAATAAATTCCCCACCTATTTTCAATCCAACCTCTGGCTCTTCCCATGCCTCTTTAAATGCTTCCACCACAGGTACATGGAAAAGCACAGGTAATAATGGACATCCCTGTCTGACGTCTCTTTCTTTAACACCGGACTCCTCATCCGCCACTCGCACCAGAGCAGTCTTTGGCATATACATATTTCGGATAAGTCACCTATCAGGTAAATCAACACATATTTTCTACAATATATTCATAAACTCGCCCAGTTCACTCCATTGAGTTTTAAAAATTTTCTTACATTTTCTTCAACTAAAATATCACGTTCTATTAGAGTTGGGTCTTCAGATTCTCCTCATGTATATCCACCTGAAATACGGTGTATTGCAATCTACTTCTAAAGGAATTCTGGAATAGCCGTGGGAAGACAAGAACGGGTTCGCACGACGTGTAGGTATCGTTTCGCGTCATTCAAGCGATTGACCCTTTTTTTACACTAACCGATAAACAGCCTTCCTGTTGCGGCTCAATATCCTGCTTCTTATTTTATCGGCAACGTCCTCTTAACAAGAAAGAGAGGCACATTTCTCGGACCATTTTTTACGGCGATGTATTTCGTATTCAGAAGAAACAGGTTCAATAGAATGAGTATCGGTATCTAAACAGGAATATATTAGCTTCCACTATTCAACATATATCTGATATATATATTTTACAATACATTTTGGAAATAAACCGATTGGCCGGATGAGTTTCCTACACACATGTTCTCTCGGGCAAGAACCTAATCTGCGTTTAGGTTCTCACCCAAGGGCATTGGCGGAACGAAGGTTGCAATCGATTCTCATGTACTCCTGGCTTTATAATATTTTTCAACAGTCAGACCTAATGCTGGGAAACAGAGGAAATTCTGATTAAATTGCATTTATCCAGGAACACAAAAGAGCTCACGGATAAACCTTAAAACAAATACACATACTGAGGAGAAACTAGGGGAGGAAAGTTGAAATGACGTTTGTAAACTTGTAAAATACTCAGGTTGATACAGTTTTACTGTATCGTACATAAAATGCTACTTTTACACACAATTTTCATGTGCCAACAAATGCGATTTAACTACAACACATTCCCGATTAAATATCAGTCATTAGTTAAATGGCCTTACACTATTCCAGATAAAAATTTTGAGGAATTAATTGCTTATAGTTACATAGGGTTTTAATTTAACTAAACAAATAACTTTTTTATCATGACAGTTCAGAGTTAGGTGAGTACTATCGAATTTTCTTTATGTAGAATTCCAAAGAGTTTCCGTTCTCTCAAATCAAAAGATTCACCTCCAAAAAGGGGAAATCCCAAGAGAGGCATTACAAGGATTTCACAATGATTTTCTAAACGATCTCTCATACGCCAGAGCACCAAAGGTCCACAAAACATCGTGTGGTGAATCATGCATAAAGGCACGCGTTAATTTAAAAGGACTCTTCGTAATCACGTTAAAATTGCCGTCTTTAGCAGGAAACGAGAGAGGACGGGCAGGAGTCACACCCTCCTCGCCCTCACACGTGGCTAGTTTGGTTCGCAAATGAACGAAATGGAAATCCCTTTTCATCGCGATTAGTGCTAAAGACAAAGTAAGGACATGACGTCTTCGTCAGACGCATGGCCTATTGTATTTAACATGGCTCGGTGAACAGCTAAGCTGAATGCTCGAACTAAGTGAAGACCCACGGATTCCAGTTTAGTAGGTGGCATTTGAGGTTTAGAGATGATTTCAGTGATCGCCAGACTCTTCCAGTTCCAAAAATTAAGGCATCAATACACGATTAAGCAAATTCTATGCAGATGCAAATGATAAGAGCGATAATACATTAGAAAGGACAAATTGAGTTTCTTAGGGCCTTTTCAAGGACTGACTATGTTAAATAACATTTCCTTAAGCAGCAAAAGAAACATGTTTAGATTTATAGTTTATCGGTGAAATAGCCTTGAGACAACAAAATTTCATAGGTGACAGTATTTTTGCCAGTTCCCGAAAATTCCCGGTCCTACCTAAGGTGCTTGGTTTTTAACCAAATTATCAAATTATTCAAAATTCAAGAAAATTTAAAAAAAATTATGTACCCAATGCTTATGCGAAGAAATAAATTAATATTAAGTATTTCTGTTTGCAATGAAACTATGATACATTATTACAAAGACAAATAATATTTGTCCCAGGTGTAAATAGTAGAATTTTTTAATCTAGCTCTAATATAATATTTTGTTACAATGGAATATTTCATTGGTCCTTTTATCCGTATCATGTAGGTAAGTTAAAAATAAAAGGGGATGGTGTGAAGTTGTAATTTTAGGAAAATGCCGAAGAATGAGAGATTATACTCGTATGATGTAATGATTGGCGAAGCGCTAGATACACAAATAAGTAGTATACCCATGCTATTTTGAATAAATTTTCCTTCAGTTCAAAATAAATAAAAGAACCATTGATTAAGTTGGCAATTGTGCCGAACGTAATTATCACCATATAAAAAATACACAATAGACGTTAGAAGCTGTGCATTGACATATGCTTGTATGTTTTTATTACTATACTTTTTATCTCACTCCAGCATTAAATATGTTCTCTTTTAATAAAAAAATCCTTAACAAAATGCACCTATATTTCAAAGATATGGATTACAGTTTTTAAAAATTGTTAAGAAGAAAAATATCTCAGTGGAATTTAGAAGGTTTTGATCATTCTAGTGGTTATTCCAAGTAATTTTAAGATGTCTAATTGAATATTTGAAGGTTTCTAAGATGTAAACGCTTTGTAAATTTATACTTTTCGGAGTAAATACGCGATTGAAGACGAAAAAGGTAAGCGCTGGTATAACAAGATTACCAATCAGCTGACTTCTAAGACGGCGATTTGTAATTTATTGTGATTGAATTCATCCAGTCTATTGGTTATTTCGGATGTATCAACGTGAGCAACACTAAAATAAATATGGCGTAAGAATATGAATTTTGAGTCTCAATTGAGTTACACTGAAAATGCTGCATTTTAATGTACATTTAGCGGTTTACTCCGATAAAACTAACAGCCGCGGCATCTCCCACAGTTTGTTAGAATCTGCATTGGGTTTTCATGATAGCTATGCTGGAAATAATAAAAATATATGCACCCTAGATAATTTTGCAGGCACACACACTGAAACTTATTAGTCTTATAAGAATAAGAAGGGGTTATTAAAATACTCAGGTAAGCCAAAAACTTTGACGAACAAGCATACTCTTTCCGCATTTTAATGTTAAGTAAAATACCTTTTCTTTCATATTTACATTTCTGGGACCTTTTTTAGCGACTGAAATAATGCATTGGAAAATATTTCAAAGTTTTGAGACCATACTAACATTGCATTCTTTTCTTCCGTATTTAAATCGGGATTCTCGCATTCTTGCTTACATTCGATACGATGGTGGTGAGTGATCTAACCCTGTGCCCTCGAATTTCGACAGTTTGCAAGAGAGACAGTTGTGAGGGGAAGTAAGGAGACGACACGAATTCTGGAGGAATGAGGAATGGGAATCTTAAAATGTGGGGCATCACTATGAGGAGAATATAGGGGGCTGATCAGAGGGTGGAATGTCACGTAGAATAGGAGGTAGCTGGTAGAAGGAGTAGGGGGGATAGAGGAGGCCAAGGGGAAGAGGTGCGCGAGTGGATTTGATCCTCTCTTCGATCTCCCCTTTCGCCAAGGAATTTGCGCATGCTCACTACATAAGAGTCCCACTCCAAGCTAAGCGCGGAGAAGTCATTCCTATGAATTTGCTTGAGATTTTCGAATTTTCACCTAGTATTCCTTCCCGTTGACTTTGCGCATGCCGATGACAATTCTCGTATCACTTAGATTTTAGGTATTGCACTAGGTAGATAGGTAGATATTCCCTTTTTACTACAAAGTGGTCTTAAAAAAATTGAAGCATACAAAAATTGAAGTTTTAGGTAGGCCCTTAAGGTTATACCTGGTATAAGTCTAGCTTTAAATTAAAAATACATTCGTTGCAAGAATCACGATAAAAAACAGAAATAAATAAAACAGAAATATATGCATTTGCTCACTATGAAACCAAAAAAAGCCATAATAGAAAATATACAAAAAGCCTGTATACACAAATAATATAAGTCATAATTAAAAACACAAAAATTCTCAAATAATATTCATATAATTTGTTGAATGATTTTACTTCGACAATAAAATTACAAGACATTTATCCTTTAAGTCATCTGGAACACGGTAAATGTTTTAGGTCCAATATAACTTCGAGTATACAGTTCGAATATAAAAAGGTCTTAATTCTTTATAAAGGTGTATAGTATACTCATTTCTTGCCGGTGAAAAGTTTAGCTAGAGAAATAATGGGAATGAGCGTATGTCTCCGTTTAATAATTATTGTTCGGACAATTATTATTTAAGAGTAAGAGCAGGTTTAAAAATTACATTATATGTTCCTTCCCAAATGATCAATCCACAATCTAAATGTGACAGATCCAAAGCATAATAAATTAAAAGAAGAAAAGAAATGGATCATTTATAACGAGTGAAAAAAATTAAGTTAAGCCATGTCTTAATCTTTTTTTTACATTCATGATGTACCGGGACGCACCCAAAAGTGGTAGGACTGATTTTCTCTGGCGCGAACGGAGCGGTGGAGGGGGGTCTGCCTGGCAAGGTAAGGTGGAGGGGGCTCTTAGCAACAGACCGACACCAGTTTTAGTCGCCTGCGGGCTGTCGTTGAGTGAGGACACCGTTTTTAGTGAAGCAAGTTTTTTGTCCGCGTCGAAAAACAAAATGAATCTGAATTTAGAGCAACGTTATTCCGTGAAGTTTTGTGCGAAACTCGGGAAGAAGGTAACTGGGACCCTCGATATGATCAAGCAGGCTTATGGGGACACTGCCTTAAGCCGTTCCACAGTACGTTTGAGTGGTACAAGTTGTTTAAAGAGCTACCCTCTAGCTAATTGGAGCTCGTTGAAGACGACCATCGCTCCGGACGGCCGTCGACGGCAAGAACCGACACGAATGTGGACAGAGTGAGGACACTGCTGAACACAGATCGACGCTTAACCAGTGAATGCGAACTTTTACGTGCAGGTGCTCACCCGCCTCCGAGAACGTGTGAAAAGAGTCCGACCATCGCAAACTGCTGGGTGCTTCATCATGACAACGCACCGTGCCATGGCGCGCTCGTCGTCAGACAGCTCCTGGCCAAATATGGCGTTGCCACGTTGCCGCACCCGCCCTATTCTCCCGATCTGACACCACCGGACTTCTTCTTCTTCCCCCTGATGAAAAGACAACTCAAGGGACGACGTTTTGACTCGATAAAGGCCGTTCAAGAGGCTTCGACGAGGGTCATCAACGGTATCCCCAAAGAAAATTTCCAGCGGGCGTACGGAGAATGGGAGCAACGTTATACTAAGTATGTAGCAGCTCAAGGAGCATTCTTTGAAGATTATTAAGTCGATGTAAGTATATCGTCAATAAAATTCTTGTAAAAAAATCAGTCCTACCACTTTTGGGTGCAACCCTGTATTTTTGCCAACTCAATATACTATCCAATAACACAACAAACAAAAATTGTGGAAAATTGCAACGAAGTTTTCATTAACACAACAAACACTTAATATCATGAATCCATCCTATAAACGGACATTTGCATGGGATGTGTACGCAATACAAGCCAATACAAGTAATTGACATTAATGATAAATACAATAAGGCACAAAAACTAGAGGGGCACCGCAAGTTATTAGTTTGCCTACCCTACCGATTACAAATATTTATTTTTCCAAGCTGCGTTCATGTTGATAAATGACTCTTGAACCAATGAAGGGTAATTTCTAGCCAAAATGACGGATGCTTGCAACGTAGGGTATTGACCAATAATATTTAATAATTAAAGATGGCTGGGAAGGACCATTTCAAAACCTGTTTTATATATTCGATTACTCAGGGAAAAATTAAAGTTATTGTATGCGTATTGGTTTCCGATGTTAACTGACGGTTAAAGTATTTTGCTTAATAAACACACAGTGACTAACTCCAGCATGACAACAATTTATGTCCCCAGTTATCCTTGAATTTGCTACGCTCGTACATAGCAGGAAAATCGCCTCTCTGGCTAATGGAATAGAATTGGGCTATTTGAGGAATTGAAAACTTTGATACCGAGTTAAAACAACCAGAATTTCAGTCAACCGTAGGGAATAGTTAAGATATTCCTAAAAGATTTAACATTCCAATCTGACTAAAAACTGTAGCTTCTCAGGTAACTGCCGATATACCAAGTGAAAAAAGGGATACAGTCAAATACAGCTTAATAAGTTTCAAGATTAGCTATTGGATGAAACAGTAACTACGCAAGAAATGCATTTTAATCTGAAATACATGAATAAATATTTCATGTTATTTTCAGATCTAATGTACCACACGGGACACTAAACTTTTAGTAAAACGTTTGAATCACAGAAGAGAAATGAAAAATCACATCAAAAGGAATGAAAAATAAATTTGAATTAAAATGTGCATTCAAAAGTAAAACGATTTTTCCTCATGTCCTGTAAGTTTCCTTTTTTACCATTAGGTATCTCACCTTTCCATATCTCCATTTTTATGCTATGTGGATTTCTTGAAAGGGGCTAGGGGCTAAAAGCTTATACAGGCTGTAGGCATGCCGTCCGTATCACCGCCCATATATTCTATTCAAAATCCCCGTTTAGGCAGGGTTAAAGATACAAATATAGCAAATGTTTCACTGAAGTTAAAATTTGTTTTCTCCGGGAAATTTTGTGGAATTTACATAACATATTGAGATGGAATTATTGACTTTATTAGTGACTTTCAATAATTTTATTTCAACATTTGACTGCAGTTATTAACGCATCTGTACATGATACAACAACTCTATGCTCACGAAACCCTACCCTCCTAAATTTCAAATAAGTCAACCCATCTAAAATCACGACCATGCTATCAAAAAACAAACAAAGATTGAACTCCCCATTTCAAAGCTATCTCTCAAAACTACATTTCTTTCCACGAGTAAGAATGCCATGCTTTGTGCACTCATCATAAATTGCTGAACTCCGCAGATCGTGGAAAAAATCGCCTTCTGATATCTCGAATATACCACGTCATCCGGATTTGGGAAATGGGAGTGAAGACGGTCTAAAGATCTCCTGATGTAGGATACGTGCGGGAGGAGTCCTGGGTGATTAAAATATGGTAAGAGAAACAAGATGGGTTTCTGAGCTATGGAAGAAAATCAACCGTCGGAGATCGACTGATAAATTGCGAAAGGAAGTGATAGTCAGAGAATTATGCAATGGATTAAGTCAAAGGAAGCTACCTCACAATTTAACTCTACTTGGGACAATTTCTGTCAACTTCGAGGACAAGACAAGGTCAAAAAATGTTTGAGTTATTTTCATCATGATTTGTGCAGGAAAAATGCTAATTAAAGCATTCTACGAGACCGAGGCGTGCAGTAGAAGAAAAGTGATTGATTTGAAAAATTTGAAGGGTTGTTTAGGAAAATGTCTTCGAATGGTGAAGATTTACGTTCTCGGAAACCTATGAATGTGCCGGAAAATAGGACGTTGTGAAGAAGTGATCAAAGCTAAAGTGGACACAAATCAAGGGCGCGTTGGTGTATTATTATATTATAATGTTCATATAGTACGTATGTTGTTACGTAATTATGTGAGAGTAAAAGAGGGGAAATTCAACTTCAAGGGCGAAGGCCCAACTAATCTTTCAATTTACTACCTGCATGAACGAGTACTTCTAACTACTTCAAAAGTACTTCGATTCGCCAAATTGGGAGAGGAAATTCAGACGACAACGGGAGGAGTGGAACCAACGTCGGTCACTCCGGCAGAGTCGGTGGTATCACTGAAAGTGATACGGTGTATTGAGTATTTTTAAGTTTTGATGGGATAAATTGTACTTGTTTTCAAAATTAGTTTCAATTTCCTACACAAGGGCGTAAAGAGTTAATCTAGCATTCCATATTTTTTCTATTAAAAAAAAATATGCTTTATTATATTCCATTTGCCCCGATTCCGCTCCGTAAACATTATGATTGGAATCTTTCTCCATTTAGAAAAGTATCCACTATTTTTGGTAATTACGACATTAGGTCCTAGAAAACATTAATGGAAAAGTTGAGTTTTTACAGCCTGGTTCAACTGTTCCTCGGCTTATTCATGCAGAAACATTTATCTCATACTTACCCTCCAGGATATTTCCATACTTATTCAATCCGAATCATTATTAATTCATTAATAATACGGGATGCTTCAGAGTATTAGATATCCTTTAAACTTTTAGTGAACAGGAGGCGTATCGTTTTCACGGATCAATAGTGGTGTCTTGACCACTTATTGTCAGTAATGTATTGAGATTGGTGATTATTTCTTTACTGAAATTTTCGAGTTGGCCATTGTCTCTGGGTGTAATAATTTTTCCCACCACTGTCGTATTCACTTTTTCAGTATACAAATGTACTCCCAGAAGCTATGTGGTAGCACTTGCAAAAGAAAAATGAATAGCAAGTAGCCACAGGCATTTCATTACTAATTCTACATCTACATCTACATAATACCCCGCAAGCCGCCGCAAGGGCGTGTGGCGGGGGGTGTTAGGTCACCAACCGTAAAAAGGAAAAATACCACATGCAAAAAAAAAACAACACGGAAAATTACACCCACAGCAGCGCACACACTCATGCAAAAATCCCTTCATCCAATACTCATGCAAACACATAAACCGCAAAACAACTAAAAAACTGCACCCCATGATGCAGCACGAAAGACATCCTACAACACGGAAGCCAGGACACAACAAGCAAGAAATTGAAACACCACATGAAAATGCACCACGAAACACTATACCCCCAAAGAGTCTCTAAAAGGCAGGGAATGGGACCCAACGTTGCAGGTAGCAGGAATTTGCCCCCGCGGAGAGGGACGAGGGATTGAAAGGGAAACTTAAAAACAGATGAACAGAACATGAATGAAGTCATTCGGAAAGAATGGGTTATTATAGCAAAACACATAAGGTTAGTGGAAGAGCATGCATTTAAATACAACTAATTATTTTTTAGACGCTGAGGGTGGCAAGTGGAATTTTTGCTATCTGTAACCCTGCAGTTGCTATCCCGTATTGTCCGTGGGAAGAAGGAGTCCTTGAGTCGGCTAGTTCTGGCATCTATTTCCCGAATTTTATATGCATGATCCAAGCGACTAATGTATGTAGGAGTACGAATAATTTGCGAGACCTCGGTGCTGAAACATGCGGATCTAAATTTATTTAATAATTTCAATCTTGCATTGAATCGTCTCTCAGCCAATGATTCCCACCCCAAATCCATGAGCATTTCGGTGACGCTTTGCGTTTTATCGTAGGAATTTTTTACAAAACGGGCTACCCGGCGTTGAACCTTCTCAATTTCCCGAATGAGACCTTTTTCACTCGGATCCCACACGCTGCATGCGTATTCTAAATGAGGCCTTACAAGAGCGTGGTAACAACGTTCCTTGACCTTCGAGTCACTTTTGCCGACAATGCGTCTAATGAATCCCAATTTTTTATATGCTTGACCGCAGACTTTACGTATGTGAGTCCCCCAAGTTAAGTCTTTTGTGAATGTGACACCTAGGTATTTTACCGTATCAACTACTGCTAGGTCACCTCCAGCTAATTTGTAAGCAAATCCCGTTGATCTTTTAAAGAAATTTACCACTGAACATTTATTATAATTTAGAGTCAATCCCCAGTTAGAACACCATTTAGTAATGCAATCTAAATCCTGCTCTAGAATAAAACGATCCTCATCCCCAGATATCTCCCGATAGATCACCGTGTCATCCGCGAACATCCTAATTTTACTTTTCACTTCGCGGTTCAAATCGTTAACAAAAATCAAGAAAAGCAACGGCCCGATCACACTTCCCTGAGGTACCCCCGACGTGACTCGAACGCTGTCGGAACTAGCGCCATCAAGGACTACCCTCTGTTCCCGCTCTGAAAGAAAATCTTTAACCCAACTTATGGCGCCCTTGTTTATACCCGCGACCTTTAATTTATGAATGAGTTTACCATGTGGGACCTTATCAAATGCCTTTTGAAAATCTAAGAAGATGGCATCCACTTGCCTACCTCTCTCACCCGATAAAAGTAAATCATGTGTAAATAATCCTAATTGGGTCTCGCAGGAGCGGGTTTTCCTGAATCCGTGTTGATTGTCACTTAAAAAGTTAATATTGTCAAGGTGTCTCATTATTGAACTGACAATTATGTGCTCTAAGATTTTGCAACAGATAGAAGTGAGAGATATAGGTCTGTAATTACTGGGATCCTCCCTGTCACCACCTTTAAAAATAGGCGTTATTTGCGCGGTTTTCCAAATCTTAGGTACTTTGCACTCTGTGAGGGATTTGTTAAATATAAATTCAAGGTACGGGGCAATGTTTGGAGCTAAATGTTTTATCACCCTAGCTGGTATATTTTCGGGACCCGGGGATTTGTTGGGTTTAATCTCGCTAAGCAATTTTAGAATTCCTTGTTGGTCCACTGTTATTTTTTCCATGGGTGGAGTATGTATTGTTTCTTGGAGATATGCGGTGGCAACATCATTCGAGAAAACGCTTTGGAAGAATGAATTTAGGATGTTAGCTTTACCCTCACTGTCTGTATGAATTATATTGCTACAATCCCTTAAGCAAGCCACGGTTTGTTTACTCCCATTTACTTCCCTAACATATGACCAGAAAGCTTTGGGGTCAGTGTCCAAGTGCTCGCTAAGTACTTTGCGTTTAAAGTCCAGTAAAGCGCTACGTAATTGTGTTTTGGTTTCAATTTTAGAGGATCTATATGTGTCCCATAATTGTTTATTCTCAGGGGATGATGTGTTCACGCCTGCCCTCTTTACCCTAGAGTGTAGCATTCTCTGCTTTCGAAGGGCTTTTCTAACGCTATTAGGCCAAACCTATACTTCATCTCGGATAAAAACCCTTGGACACTTCCTATTTGCACTAAAATGCGGGGTCGTAAAATAATAAAAAACTGAAAAATCGCGATTTTCCAATGCGGACTTATGGCTACCCTGCCAAAAGTGGTTCCCACAACCAAGTCAGGAAGCCGTAATAACACCCACCCTCCTTTCCTTCCGGTGAGGAGGTAACGAGCAGACCACTAAGGGAATGGTTGGCTCACTTATGTTTGGAAGCAAGATTTTGAAAAATGACTTTGTGATGACTCAATTATTTTATTGTTTAATATTTTTCCATTTTCCACTTCCTTCTCTCCAGCTTCATCTTGTCTGTCCCCGATTACCTCCACCATGGCAAAGGGTTTTTAATACAAAGAATTGATATTTCGAGCAAAAGGAATATGCAAAAATGGTAAAACGGGAAATTCCTGAACAGGATACAATAAATAACATCTAGTTTCATCATACTGCCCATATAATCTGATGAACATTAAAAATTATTTTGGCCTTTCATAAAAAAACAGAGTTAATTTTAAATCCATGCCAAACTTAAATACCGCAGATGTGTTGATGAACTATGCCTATACGTAATCTTATGGTTACCAGCAGCAGAGTAAAAACACCATTAGGTCAAACCTATACTTTATCTCAGAAAAAAACCGTAGAACACTCTTCCTAAGATCTGTTCGGGATTTCATCCAGGAAATCCAAGCAGATATGTATAACAGACGAAAACATTGATGAAGTGAAGAAAATAGTATTGGCCAATCGTCGAATCACCGTTAGAGAAGTTTCTGAGTACCTAATAATATCGATTGGCTCGTGCCACTCGATTTTTACCAATGATTTGGGTATGACACGGGCCACCGCGAAATTTCTACCAAAAACAGCAACGCATTAAGATTGCTAATGAGGTGTGGGACTCTGTCCGCGACGACCCAAATTTGCTCCAGAGGGTCATAAACGGTGAAGACTCATGGGCTTAGGGTTATGATCAAGAAACTAAAGATCAATCATCCCAATGAAAGCTGCAGCACGAGGCAAGACCGAAAAAAGCACGCAAAGTTTGGTCGAATGTGAAAGTTTTGCTTGCAGTTTTCTTCAATTGAAAGGGCGTGGTGCATCATGAGCTCTTGCCACAGGGTAGAACGGCAAGTAAGGAATATAACCTGGAAGTTATGCGCAATTTACGCGAAGCAATCCGCCACAAACGCCCGGGTTTGCGGAAGAACAAAAATTGGCTTTTGCACCATGACAACGCTCCTGCTCACGCATCGTTACTTGTGTGTGAACTTTTGGCCAAAAACAACACACTAATGATGCCGCAGCCACCTTATTCAGATCTGGCCCCCAGTGACTTTTTCTTGTTCTCGAAACTGTAGAGACCCACGAAAGGACGACGCTACGCTACGATTGACGAGATAAAGTCTGCAGGAGCTGAACAAGATAAAAAAAAAATGATTTTTTGAAGTGCTTTGAGGGGTGGAAAAAACGTTGGTACAAGTGCATGATACGTAATGGGGATTACTTTGAAGGGGAAAAAATAGATATTTTCATGGATAAATAAATAATTTTCGAATAAACACAAAAGTCGCGATATTTTTTTAACAGACTTCGTATTCAAGAATAAACCAAAACCAACTGTTGGCAAGTGTTTTCCACTTAAAATCTCTCATCAAAGTATCCCAAATAATCTCTTCTGTATGCGCGGGTTTATATTTTGTTATGTATGTTCATATTTTTAATTATCTATTATTCTTTGGTGTTCAAAACCATACTATTCATGCACTACCATATAACAAGAAATCAAAGAGAAATTCCAGGAAAATTCACTCCTCACTTCACAACTGGCGGCGTTCTCAATTTTTTAAACATTGTAAACAATCACAGAAACAACACAGGCAATGATAGCGTCACGCAACTTGGCTCAGAGAAGGCAGACAAGCCACTGAAGCTATCTGACCTCGTCCAGCGGCTACTCGCGTCGTCAGCACTTCATGCGGCACGAACGGGTACTACTTTCCGGATGACCCTCTTATATCAGCGGAATGAGTTTGGATTATGTGTTCTAGATCCGCTGATTTGTTCTTGAGGCTTCTGCAATTTATAACAAGTATAGTTAAATTATTTTGATGTTGAATAACGTCCTTATTTGCGCCTGACTGTATTTTAGGACGCCTTTGTGGGGAAGTGCGTGTCACAGGTCTTTCTAAATTAATGCCAGTGTTGTCGGTGACTTTAATATTTTTATTAATAATATTATACGCGCTATCCCCAGATGTTACTGACCCACTAAGTGACCTGCCCTCTATCCTAAAAAAGGCCTACAGTGGTCGAGTATCCTATCCGCCACCTTACTCACCGCTTCCGCCGTGTAATGGACCCCAGATCGGTTAAGGGGAGTCCTGCAAGATCGGAGGGTTGGTCTCAGGTCGACGAAGGAGGCTCCTATGTCCGAGCAGAATCTCGATAGTCTCTGGTTTATGCCTTCCACTCGGCTCCAAACCAGAGACCCGCGATCCTCCCTCGGAACGATGCTGCAGACCGTTAGTCCCAGCCGAACCCCCTCGACGCCCTGGACGCGCTTCACCTCGGAGCTCAGTTCCCTAAGGGAACGGAGGACCTCCTCGGATCCACGGTCCGTGACGTCGTTGGTGCCCACATGGGCCACGACCTGCAGCCTAGAGCACTTCGTGCCTTTGACCGCCGCCTCGATCGCCTTCGTCACCTGAGGGACTCCTCCACCTGGTATACACCAGGCGGTCACCCGTTGATCGGCGCCTACGCGGCGCGCCCTTTCCCTCAATGGGACCATTACACGACGGACATTCGAGCTACCTATTACTACAATTCCCTCCCTTCCCGTTCCCTGACGTCTTACCCTAGGCAGTGCCCTCGGAGTAGGGGTAGGGGCTGCAGGTACGGTGGTGCTGACATCCGACAACACCTGGTACCTATTGGAGACGGGGATGGTATCTGCCTCCGCAGAGTCCAATCCACGCCGCAGCGTTACCTTCCCCTTGCCCCGAGAGACGACCCTCCAATCGTCCGACCTACGGACGTGAGACACTCCCTCGTTGGGAGATGGGACACGGGGTAGGTCTCTAATCGCCCAGCCACGTGTTGCATTCGGACGAATCCGTGCACCCATATGGGCGTGGCGGGGTTTCGTATTCCCACCCCGAGCACCATCTCTCCTGAGGGGAGTCCTCCGGCCAGCGATCTCCGATCGAAGCTCCCGCACCATTCTCTCCAGCATGACAATACGGGCCCTTAAAGCCGCGCATTCGCCAGTGCCTTCGAGCATGGCAACAGGGGACCTAGATGAAGCCATCTTAAATAACAACCGAGTTCCCAACAAAAGCTAACTTGTATACGCTACGCTAAAATTTCTAAGAGGGGTTAGTTAAATTTACTAATTCATTCAGGTTGGCTTTTCATGGCCATATTTTTTTCTCATATTGAATGAGAAAGTAACACCGATGGAAATTTATAAGGAATAGATTAAATGCATTATGAAGAACTTTAGTGAGTTTTGTTTTTCGCTAACGTCACCTCATTAAATATTAGTAAACTTTTGAGATCAAATTATCTAAAAAGTTTGTGCCTCAGGGACAGACACTGAACGGCAAGCCTTACGTGGAAGTCCTCGAAAGACTACGGAAAGAGTGCAATGCGTCAGGAAGGGGGTTTGCAAACTGGAGGCTGAACCATGACAACACGCCTTCCCACACCATCTTCCTCGTGACCAAGCACCTGGCAAAGTACAGGGGACATCCCGATTCTCCCTATGACCCTGATGTGGTACCGCCGGACTTCCTTTTGTTCCCAAGAATCAAAAAGAGCTTAAAAGGTGACCATTTTGGAACACTAGATAACATCAGAGAGACCGTGACGATACCCCCGAACGGCTACCTTGAACGCCATCCAGGAAGCGTACCGATACTGACAGAGAAACTGGCATCGGTGTGTAGATACACAAGGTGTTATTTTGAAGAATTTTAGTAATTTTTACTTTGATCAGAAATGAATTTTTTCTGGGACTTATTCTACTAATTATTTTTGGCTCAGACCCTGTATGAAACATAGTTTTTATGTGTATTAAACATTATGAAAATTTCCGAATTTATAGGACAAAAACCGTGAACACGTGGAAAAATATCGTATTTTTTGCACGGATTTTTTCGATATCGTATGCCTAAAAAATTAACTCAAACTACACTCGTCGTCTATTTTGAAGGCTGGGCAGTTTCGTTAGCATACTTATAAAAGCGTGTCATTTCGCAAATGCTAACGGGGCTAATACGCTTAAAGGAGAAATATAAACTTTATCACAGAGATCTTTATAATTCCGTTACTTATTTGTATAAATACGTTATCTTCGATGAAGGCTGACGAAAGAAGTAACACGATAAGCAGGGACCTATTCAGACTTGAATTTTATCAATTTTGATTCCCAATTGATTTGCCTGATAGAGAAAATTCGCATATTAGCCAGCCAGAAACACCTGACATATTAGAACAACTTTTACTCGAGGAAAATTAGGATTGAACTATCTTGTCTAATTCATGAGGTCCTATTTTAGCAAATTATTATTTTTCCCTAACAGAAAATCTAAGAATTAGTCATAAAATAATATGAAAATTAATTTATTTAATCATACTCTATTAAATTTATAATTATGCAAATGAAGTTCTTTACGAGACAAATATTTCTTCTTGCATAGGTATAGCTACTTGTCATTGGACCAGAGGTGAAGCTGTTGACAAGAAATTGAAAATAAAATCTAGCTACAGTCGCAATTAACGCTTTTCATGCTTTTAATTTAAGTGCCAAATAAGGTATTACTAATAGAACCGACAATTTTATGCAACTCGAATTATTCTATCTTTATATTGAACTCACCTGAACCGTAAACCTATATTGGTGATAATATTGCCTCTACGACACTCACTGTATTTCAGAACATAAACAAGAGTGTCGGGACAACGTAATACACATACGCATCAATGATACATGATATAGCAATGTAATAATAAATGATATAACAACGTTATACGCACACCAAAGTTATTAAAAGCATTATGTTAGGGGGCAGGAAGGAATTGATCGGTATTTAAATGGCATGTTTACAGATAACGCAATACATCGATGATACGAAGTGAAAGGTGGACATCACAGAATCATAATTATGATTTGAATTAATGCTATTATGAATTGACGTTCGTCTTATAAAGAACGCCAATATGATGGTCACGCCATTCCCAAAACTTTTTTGTTGGGGAGGAACGAAAAGCAGGGAAATTAAAGAGAGATTTTTAGAAAATCGCAAAGGAAATAAGATATGGAGAGCGTTAAATGTTGGACATTATAGCGGGTAGGCATTGGGAGGAAGAAGCATTCGCCCCCATTGAAAGTCTTTCCCACACTTAGACCGAAAGAGTTAACGTGTAAGACTATGCGATCGGTGGAGATGTTGGGCGTGTGTGGTGGGGGAGAGAGGAGGGTGAGGTGTTGAGGCTCTGTGGGAAGTCGAGACAGTGAGAGGGAGATAAGGTAGGGAAAACGGAGGTGGAGAGCAAGAGGGGATGAGGGAGAGAGAGAAAGAGGGGAGGGTGTTTCAGGGAGACGGCGGAAGAGAGTAGAAAAAGTGGCAAGGGAAAGAGGAGCAGGGGGAAAATGAAAAGGGGTTGAGGATTTTGGAGGGCTGGAAGGGGATAGGACAGGAGTGGGTAAATGAGAGGAAGGCAGGTGGGTGTCTGAGAGCGCATACGTGGGGTGAAGAGTCAAGGGGAGGGGGTCGAAGTTGAGTCGGGGATAGTGAAGGAAGGGCGGGGCCTTAACGTGAAAACGAGGGGCAAATTGTGATTGAGGAGCCGGGCAGCGGGAACGCGGGCACCGATGTGCTCTTTCGTCTCCTCATTAACCTAAACGCATTCTAGATGGAGGTCCAAGCGTATGTCTAGGAGAAAAAGGCACGCAAACTAAGTTCCTAGTTGGGGGGTGGTGAACCCACTGCATAGACCGCTAGCTGCTGACACAGCGTTGGAGAGTTCAAATATTCAGGCCAAAGGAGGCAATATTTTTCAATTGTGCAAATTTCCTAAAAAAATAAGAACAATAATGCCAAATGAAAAAATGTGGTTGTAGTAACCGATAGTTTTGCCAAGAATTCTTTTCAGTGGTATGATGAATTGTACCTAAGGAAGTTATTGACAATATGAATAGGAAAAATAATAACCACGCACTGAGGCACTATCGTTAGCAGTAAATTGTACATGATGTATGGAGCTATGAACGGGAGAAAATATGAAAGAAGAAAAAACATGATTTTTGCTATGAGAGGCAACAACAATAAGCAGTTTTGGATAAATGTATACAGTAGCAAAGAAGATAATAATTTGTAGACGCACAGAAAATAATTCTAGAATCTTAATTTTGTTCATTGAAAAACATTTAATTGCATTCCTTCCCACCGTTTTCTTCTTCTGATAGGATATGAAACCATCGAAACCTCTTAAGTATGAGTAATTCAATAAATCTGGAAGATTATTGAGTTTTCAATTAACATGAGTAAAGCCATACAGACAGCCTCAACACTGATACTAATTTTAGGATCATTAAACTTTGATGGCGATGAACATCCCGCAAAACGACAGGCATTGACGTTTGGTCTTCATAGCAAAGGAATATCAGAAAAAAAGCGTTAAATTGCGAATTTACAGATATATCTTGCAGTTTTCTTGATTTTAGAGGAGGTTATTCGTCGAAATCAATAGGTTATGGGAAAATACAAGTGGAATATTACCATATTTTTCATCTTTCACTGGCCCAATTTTTCAAAGAGTTTCGATGCTTATAATAAAGTTTTGCTTCGCGAATGTTGATAACATGGATTGGAATGAAAAACACAACAAAATTAATTACACTATATTACACAACGAACTTATTGCATTGCGATAGAACAGAAAAAAATGCAGCTGATATGAAAAGGAGAATCTCACATTGTGGAGAAACTGTTTTCGTGTTTCGAGCACAGCGTCGCCAGCTTTTTCGCTGGGGCTCAAACGTCAAGTGAAGGATTGGACAAAAGTTATTGTGAGCAGACCATGACTTGTAGCCTCTTACTTCGTCGAGTCAATCGGAGAAAAATCTTGCTTTTTCTCAACACTCCCATGATTCATCATGGTGTTTAGGATTTTGGGAATTTGAAATGAGAGAATACTCGGTTGTGGCGTAATGGCCAGGAGGGGTGGGAGGTGCGGGGATGTGAGGGAGAAGGCTGGTAGAGATAGGGAGGAGATAGGCGGATGGCTGTAAAGAAGTAGTAATATAACGAGTCAAGGGAGTGTGGAGGAAGCGGAGAGAAATGGGTATACGCTGGGGTGTGGGCTCAAGGAACCTAGGAGGAGGGAGAGCGAATGATAGAGGGAAACGTGTAGCGAGGGAAGCGCTCTGGAAAGTGTGGTGTGAGATGGAGGAGAGGGGAGAACTTCCTTCCCTCCCCTCGCACAACCTTATCCCTATGCCAACGGGTTTTATTCGAAATTGCTCCTCCCACCTTCCCCGATTAGGACACCGCTTCACCTCAATTCCGCTCCCTTCGAAATTCACCCAAGGACTCTTAAAACGAGAAATGTATCCTCCAACGAAGCGAAATATGCTTTTAACTCCTAAAAATATCATTCTGTAAGAATTTCAATTCCTTATTTCAGTTTATAGGGGATCTCTCAATTATCAAGCTTGAGGTCCGGTGGCCAACGAAGGATATTTCCCAATAAGAAGATTAAAGGAGACGGTGGGGAAAACCGCGTGAAACATTGGAGAGACCCCTAGGGACGGAGGTGATTGCTCCTGTATTCTTAGTTTCCTGCGAATAACCGCCGATAAGTTTTTGCTGTTGCAAATGCACGAAGCTTTCTTTTCCGAAATGCCCTCAAAAATATTGATAACCTGTAATTAAATAAACAATTTTTTCAATACGTTTAGGAAATATGTCGTAGGATAATATTTATGATGTAAACAAGCATAATATATAGGTGGTACGCTCACCTGACCATTTCATATTGTCTTATCAGCGATAAAATGAAGATGTTTCCGCATGCTGTAGCTGGAAATAATTAATTCAAAGCTTTAAAATAATGATTTTAAACTGAATTAAGTTGGATTGTTCAGTTGGGTTTCAGAATTTTAATAAAATACGTTTTCATATCAGCATTCATCTTAGATGGCTGTATTCATCCAGTAGAAGTCGGTTCGTGCATTTTAGTGATGCATTGATGGCAAAGAAACAACAGAAGAGTACATGGAGTCCCTAATCAACAAATAACCCTCCCTCCCACTTCTCTCTTCTCCCTATCTCTACTCATCCCCCCCAAAGAGTCACCCTCCCACTTCTCTCACTATTTATCCGTTAATCTCCTCCCCTCCGAATACGTAGTATCCCCAACTGGTTCCTATCACCCTCCGCTCGCCTTCTTTCTACCCCCTCCCTCCCCTGTCGTGTGGTCACAGTCGAGTGCTCGCGAGGAGAGAGGATGGCGAGAGTTGGGGAAAGAGAGAGAGGGAAGCGCTCAAGGAGAAAGACACGCTAACGCCTGCCTCGGTTAAGGGAAGAGAGGGGGCTGGAGTCGTAGGAGAGAGGAGGAAGAGAAATAAAGAGGCAGTCTGTCCCCGGTGAATCCATGGCTCAAATAAACTTCGTACCACCGGAGCCAGGACTACCACCATTTTTGGAGCGAGCGGGAGATAAATCGGTTTATTCTCCCTCTTTTCATTGGCCATGGAATGGTTCAGAAAAACACGAGCCACTTACAAATGTGACCACAGGAAATTTTTTCAGCTCTAGCCAGAAGGGTTGCTTCAGAAGCCTAGTATGCCAAGCATAGGATTGATTGTTTTGTCAAAGCTCTCCATTTCATCATGACCTCTGCTAATCTATTCACCTTCATTCTTTCACGCAGGATTTCATATTTCGCATTCATACTTAATCATTCCCTACCGCTTCACCGTTTGTAATCACAAACAATCGCATTTGTCAACAGAATGTTTTGCCAATGACATAGGATATATTTTTCAATCCAAATAATAACTTCGTTTCAATTTTTCGTTGAGTTTTGAACATAGACAGGATTCCTTTAACGTGCGCATTCTTGGTAACTGAAAGATAGATTCGCTTAGTTGAATCGCTCGATTAGAAATGCTCAGTTAAAAAGTAATTTTAAACGTAAGAAATATCAAAATGTGTACAATTTAAGTCTTCAGTTAAAACCAAGAAGAAGCGTAATTTACACAACTACATTTTTGCGCAAATTTTGATAAGTTTAATTACCAAAGGTTTTTGTTAAGCTTCGTGACAAGGCATAAAATTTTTTTGGACAATGTTGAGATAGAACACAAATGTTAAAAAAACTGGTGCTCTACCTCAACATCAGACTACAGCGCCAGAAGAATAATCCTCTTAGTTAGGTTTCAAACAAGGAAGCAGTTCGTCAAAAAATTCGCATGGAGCATGATGCTCCACGAATCAGAGACATGAAATATTGAAAAGGTAGACCAGAGAAGAATAGAAGCTCAATGAGAATAGAAGCCTTTTAAACATAGTCTGGTGAAGAACGCTTAAGATCAAATAGATAGACAGGAACGAGGAAGTACATATACAGAAGAGGAAAGAATCATATGGAGAACTCAGCGTCAAAGAGAAACTAGATGCACTGGGCACACCTAAGGGCATAATTAATCAGATAGAAATAATAGAAGAGAAAATTCAAGGAAGATCCCGCGAGAAAGATCAATACAAGAACAAGAGAGTACCTAGGATAAATAATTATCAGATTGATAATAAGATTTCTACAAAATATAAATAATCAAGAACATAATATGGCTCGAACTGGATGGTAATGAGGCTCTCCTCCTTTGTATGACGATGCGTAGACATTTACATAACCAAACGTATTTTGGCGTAATATACAAATTGGGCAATTTCCAAGTGGAATTTGGATGAATATTATTTTGTCATTTGAAATATGGCAAAATTACTACGGTTCGCTTTCTTTTTTGCTGTCGGAACTGACTCATTGCAAAGCCTTGGCGCGACTGTGCTGCTACACCGTGTTTTGGCGGGAAGCGATGAAATGAAATTTCACGGTCCAAGTGATGCACGAAGGTCGTCGTGCCCAAAGCTCAGTTATTATTTTATCCTATTTGCATATATGTTTCGTTTAGGTTTAAAAATTAATGAGCCGGTGAAAGTGGAATCTGGATCTATAGTGATGCTAAAGGGAGAATAAAAGCAATTCAATGCTTTGAACTAAAACAGTAAAGCATCATCTTACATTATTCGACTGCAGTAATAATCATAGCCGAGAAATTTTCAAAAGGCCTGCACAGCAGTCAAACATGAATCAGATGAAATTTTATTCAAGCTAATATTTTTTCTATAAAAATTAAGATTTTGAATAAACTTAAAACCATTATCAATTGAATCATTGATTTTGTGTTCTAATCATGGAATTTATATAATTTATTATCAATGGAAAAAAATATAATTATTTACTATGTTCATCCGCATTTTACCTCAAGCTTGGCAATGGAGTCGAAGATGGATCGAAACAATCATTAATTATTAACTGGTCATCATTGGTTACTGCCAGATGCCCTCGTCACCGAAAAAGTGGATATTTACATAGCATATGACATAAAACAGGGGTGGACACGATGATCGTTATATTGGACTTGATTGCTGTGTGCAATTCATCCCAAAAGAACAGTTTTATTATGTAAACTTTTTTCTGAATGCTGAAATGTTACTTAAAACCTGGTTATATCTATTAACCAGAAATTTAAATCAAGAAAGTAGGACATCTTTAATATCACTATATAGTTAACTAGCGACCACTTTCAGCTTATTACTACAGCTATATCCAATGGCAGTGACGGAGCATTTTTAAAGCAACTTCCCTCGATTTTCGGAAGTTATATGCAAACTAAATTTTTCATAAATTAATTCTACACTCCAAAAAACTTAACTCTGGAATTCTATCGTATTCGGCTCAACTTTTCAATTAAATCTAGAATTCAATAAAAAATTTAAAAAGGAAAATGTATTAAAATACAAGTAGTGCAACTGTTAGGCCGAGAGAACGAGCTCAAAAACAACCGTTGACGAGGTGTGCAAATTTGCATATACTCTGGTGGCTAATGAAGGATCTCAGGCTTTCCCGGCGAATAGTATTCAGGAATTTTTCTCGGGTTTCCAACCGGGTCAGGTTTCGGAGTACCGACGTTTCGATGGCTGACTCTGCCATCGTCTTCAGGGTTGAAGTGCAGAGCATGGAAATTGCCGGGTATTTATACATGTTGCGTGGGTCAGGTGTGGCCTGATTGGTCGGATGAGTTTCTTCGGCCCGCTCCGGTCAATCGGCCTTGTTCCCGTGTGTTTCTCATCTTTTTTAGTATCGGCTTCCAAATATTACTTATCTGGAAGCCGGTGTCTCGGTTTAAGTTGTTTTTCTCCAGTCGGATCTCTATTCCTTCTTTTACCACGCGGTCCCAATAACCGTTGGCATGACATAGCCTCTTTGTGGCTTCAAAGTCGATTCTATGGTCATGGGTGATACTGTGTTCGGCGACTGCCGACTTTTCCGGGTAGTGGAGTCGTATGCATCTCTGGTGTTCTTTTAGGCGTTTTTCAATTGTGCGGCCCGTCTCCCCGATGTAAACTTTGCCGCACTCGCAGGGAATTCGGTAGACTCCCGATGACTTCATTCCGCGTTTGTCTTTGGCCGTGACAAGGAAAGATTTTAGCTTCCCTTGTGGTTTGTGAATCGTTTCCACCTTGTGTTTTTTCAGTATTCTTGATATCTTGTGTGATACTGAAGATGTGAACGGGATGCATGCTCTGGCGATTGGCTTTTCTTCCTCCTCTCTCCTACCCTTAGGTCCCGCGAAGGCCCTTTTAAGGGCCAAATCGATTTCCCGAGGCTTGTAATTATTTTGCCGGAAGGTCTTCCTCAGATGTTGTAGTTCCGCTTCAAGGTTTTCTTTGTCGGAGACTGCACTTGCCCGGTGTATGAGTGTGGATAGAACCCCCCTTTTTTGTGCCGGATGGTGATGACTGCTACCGTTGAGATACAGGTCGGTGTGGGTTGGCTTCCTGTATACTTTGTGACCCAGGCTGCCGTCCTCCCTTCTCTCAATGAGAATATCGAGGAATGGTAGCTGTCTGTTTTCTTCCATTTCCATGGTGAACTGGATACTAGGATGTATGCCGTTCATGTGGCCGAGGAACTCGTGGAGGGTCTCCGGTCCATGTGGCCAAACGACGAAGGTGTCGTCCACGTATCGAAAAAAGTGTTTCGGTCGTAATGGAGCGGTTCTTAGTGCTCTCTCCTCAAAGTCCTCCATGTAAAAGTTGGCGATGGCTGGGGAGAGAGGAGAACCCATGGGGACCCCCTCCACCTGCTCGTAGAATTTCCCATTGTAGAGGAAGTACGTCGAGGTGAGGACATGGCGGAAGAGTTCGACAGTCTGCTGATCAAATTGTGCTTGAAGGAGTAGCAAGGTGTCCTTGACCGGTACTTTGGTAAATAGTGACACAACGTCGAAGCTCACTAAGATGTCTCGGTCTTCTAGGTGAATATTCTTCAGCGTCTGCACGAATTCAGCGGAGTTCTTGATGTGGTGTTCGCAAGATCCAACCAAGGGTGCCAAGACGCCTGTCAGGTACCTTGCCAAGCCATACGTGGGAGCCCCTATGGCGCTCACAATTGGCCTTAGGGGAGCACCTTCCTTGTGAACTTTTGGCAGTCCGTATAATCTCGGAGGAACGGGCGCTTGTGGAATTAGGTTTCTGCTCGCCTCCGGCGTCTGCAACGTCTTCTTGATGAGGGCGGATGTCTTCCTTACTATAGCATCCGTGGGGTCACGGTTGATGGTTCGGTATGCTGGATCTTCCAGGAGCTTTTGAATTTTTTGGTGGTACTCGTCCGTGTTCAGCAAGACGGTTGCATTGCCTTTGTCTGCCGGCAGGATTGTTACGTCAGGATTCTTACGCAGGGAAATCAGAGCGCGTCTTTCTCCCTTCGTGATGTTGGGTTTTGGTACCACGGCCCTTTTAAGGACCATTGATACTTCTCCCCTAACTTCTTCCGCTTCCTCCAGGGGGAGTTTGCGGATGGCTTGCTCAATACTCCCTACTATATCAAGGTAGGGAATGGATCTCGGAGTCGGAGCAAAGTTTAATCCTTTGGCAAGGACCAGGGAAGTTGATTCATCAATTTCCGTGCCGGTAAGGTTTATGACGAGTCGTTGACGATCGAGAGGAGGAACGGCTTCCTTTCCCATATCCAGTCGTTCGTACTTCTTTTTTTGCCTCTCTGTATTCCTGCGGAGCAGCATTTCCCCTTGAGCTGCAGTGGTTCTGTCGATGAAATCCCAGTCAGTCGGAGAAAGACAGGCTGCCAATCGTAGGTGGATATCCAAGAGGCATTTTGCGTTGTCATCAAGGGCACTCCTATGGTGGTGTATCCGTTCTCGCAGTAAAGCGAGACTGGTTCGTCTCATGATGCGTCTGGCTGCCGGTGAATTCACCGGGGGTCGAAGGCTGACGAATCTAGGTATAACTTCTTTGTCCCTGCACCTCAGAAGGAATGCGAGGGAGCCAAGAAGTTTGGCTCTGTCCTTCCGTAGCTGCTCACATCGGCGAACGCAGCGATGAATTTCCTCCCCGTAGAGGTGAGTAATGAAGGATCTCAGGCTTTCCCGGCGAATAGTATTCAGGAATTTTTCTCGGGTTTCCAACCGGGTCAGGTTTCGGAGTACCGACGTTTCGATGGCTGACTCTGCCATCGTCTTCAGGGTTGAAGTGCAGAGCATGGAAATTGCCGGGTATTTATACATGTTGCGTGGGTCAGGTGTGGCCTGATTGGTCGGATGAGTTTCTTCGGCCCGCTCCGGTCAATCGGCCTTGTTCCCGTGTGTTTCTCATCTTTTTTAGTATCGGCTTCCAAATATTACTTATCTGGAAGCCGGTGTCTCGGTTTAAGTTGTTTTTCTCCAGTCGGATCTCTATTCCTTCTTTTACCACGCGGTCCCAATAACCGTTGGCATGACATAGCCTCTTTGTGGCTTCAAAGTCGATTCTATGGTCATGGGTGATACTGTGTTCGGCGACTGCCGACTTTTCCGGGTAGTGGAGTCGTATGCATCTCTGGTGTTCTTTTAGGCGTTTTTCAATTGTGCGGCCCGTCTCCCCGATGTAAACTTTGCCGCACTCGCAGGGAATTCGGTAGACTCCCGATGACTTCATTCCGCGTTTGTCTTTGGCCGTGACAAGGAAAGATTTTAGCTTCCCTTGTGGTTTGTGAATCGTTTCCACCTTGTGTTTTTTCAGTATTCTTGATATCTTGTGTGATACTGAAGATGTGAACGGGATGCATGCTCTGGCGATTGGCTTTTCTTCCTCCTCTCTCCTACCCTTAGGTCCCGCGAAGGCCCTTGCTTGCCTTTTGAGATTGCTACTCCTTCAAGCACAATTTGATCAGCAGACTGTCGAACTCTTCCGCCATGTCCTCACCTCGACGTACTTCCTCTACAATGGGAAATTCTACGAGCAGGTGGAGGGGGTCCCCATGGGTTCTCCTCTCTCCCCAGCCATCGCCAACTTTTACATGGAGGACTTTGAGGAGAGAGCACTAAGAACCGCTCCATTACGACCGAAACACTTTTTTCGATACGTGGACGACACCTTCGTCGTTTGGCCACATGGACCGGAGACCCTCCACGAGTTCCTCGGCCACATGAACGGCATACATCCTAGTATCCAGTTCACCATGGAAATGGAAGAAAACAGACAGCTACCATTCCTCGATATTCTCATTGAGAGAAGGGAGGACGGCAGCCTGGGTCACAAAGTATACAGGAAGCCAACCCACACCGACCTGTATCTCAACGGTAGCAGTCATCACCATCCGGCACAAAAAAGGGGGGTTCTATCCACACTCATACACCGGGCAAGTGCAGTCTCCGACAAAGAAAACCTTGAAGCGGAACTACAACATCTGAGGAAGACCTTCCGGCAAAATAATTACAAGCCTCGGGAAATCGATTTGGCCCTTAAAAGGGCCTTCGCGGGACCTAAGGGTAGGAGAGAGGAGGAAGAAAAGCCAATCGCCAGAGCATGCATCCCGTTCACATCTTCAGTATCACACAAGATATCAAGAATACTGAAAAAACACAAGGTGGAAACGATTCACAAACCACAAGGGAAGCTAAAATCTTTCCTTGTCACGGCCAAAGACAAACGCGGAATGAAGTCATCGGGAGTCTACCGAATTCCCTGCGAGTGCGGCAAAGTTTACATCGGGGAGACGGGCCGCACAATTGAAAAACGCCTAAAAGAACACCAGAGATGCATACGACTCCACTACCCGGAAAAGTCGGCAGTCGCCGAACACAGTATCACCCATGACCATAGAATCGACTTTGAAGCCACAAAGAGGCTATGTCATGCCAACGGTTATTGGGACCGCGTGGTAAAAGAAGGAATAGAGATCCGACTGGAGAAAAACAACTTAAACCGAGACACCGGCTTCCAGATAAGTAATATTTGGAAGCCGATACTAAAAAAGATGAGAAACACACGGGAACAAGGCCGATTGACCGGAGCGGGCCGAAGAAACTCATCCGACCAATCAGGCCACACCTGACCCACGCAACATGTATAAATACCCGGCAATTTCCATGCTCTGCACTTCAACCCTGAAGACGATGGCAGAGTCAGCCATCGAAACGTCGGTACTCCGAAACCTGACCCGGTTGGAAACCCGAGAAAAATTCCTGAATACTATTCGCCGGGAAAGCCTGAGATCCTTCATTACTCACCTCTACGGGGAGGAAATTCATCGCTGCGTTCGCCGATGTGAGCAGCTACGGAAGGACAGAGCCAAACTTCTTGGCTCCCTCGCATTCCTTCTGAGGTGCAGGGACAAAGAAGTTATACCTAGATTCGTCAGCCTTCGACCCCCGGTGAATTCACCGGCAGCCAGACGCATCATGAGACGAACCAGTCTCGCTTTACTGCGAGAACGGATACACCACCATAGGAGTGCCCTTGATGACAACGCAAAATGCCTCTTGGATATCCACCTACGATTGGCAGCCTGTCTTTCTCCGACTGACTGGGATTTCATCGACAGAACCACTGCAGCTCAAGGGGAAATGCTGCTCCGCAGGAATACAGAGAGGCAAAAAAAGAAGTACGAACGACTGGATATGGGAAAGGAAGCCGTTCCTCCTCTCGATCGTCAACGACTCGTCATAAACCTTACCGGCACGGAAATTGATGAATCAACTTCCCTGGTCCTTGCCAAAGGATTAAACTTTGCTCCGACTCCGAGATCCATTCCCTACCTTGATATAGTAGGGAGTATTGAGCAAGCCATCCGCAAACTCCCCCTGGAGGAAGCGGAAGAAGTTAGGGGAGAAGTATCAATGGTCCTTAAAAGGGCCGTGGTACCAAAACCCAACATCACGAAGGGAGAAAGACGCGCTCTGATTTCCCTGCGTAAGAATCCTGACGTAACAATCCTGCCGGCAGACAAAGGCAATGCAACCGTCTTGCTGAACACGGACGAGTACCACCAAAAAATTCAAAAGCTCCTGGAAGATCCAGCATACCGAACCATCAACCGTGACCCCACGGATGCTATAGTAAGGAAGACATCCGCCCTCATCAAGAAGACGTTGCAGACGCCGGAGGCGAGCAGAAACCTAATTCCACAAGCGCCCGTTCCTCCGAGATTATACGGACTGCCAAAAGTTCACAAGGAAGGTGCTCCCCTAAGGCCAATTGTGAGCGCCATAGGGGCTCCCACGTATGGCTTGGCAAGGTACCTGACAGGCGTCTTGGCACCCTTGGTTGGATCTTGCGAACACCACATCAAGAACTCCGCTGAATTCGTGCAGACGCTGAAGAATATTCACCTAGAAGACCGAGACATCTTAGTGAGCTTCGACGTTGTGTCACTATTTACCAAAGTACCGGTCAAGGACACCTTGCTACTCCTTCAAGCACAATTTGATCAGCAGACTGTCGAACTCTTCCGCCATGTCCTCACCTCGACGTACTTCCTCTACAATGGGAAATTCTACGAGCAGGTGGAGGGGGTCCCCATGGGTTCTCCTCTCTCCCCAGCCATCGCCAACTTTTACATGGAGGACTTTGAGGAGAGAGCACTAAGAACCGCTCCATTACGACCGAAACACTTTTTTCGATACGTGGACGACACCTTCGTCGTTTGGCCACATGGACCGGAGACCCTCCACGAGTTCCTCGGCCACATGAACGGCATACATCCTAGTATCCAGTTCACCATGGAAATGGAAGAAAACAGACAGCTACCATTCCTCGATATTCTCATTGAGAGAAGGGAGGACGGCAGCCTGGGTCACAAAGTATACAGGAAGCCAACCCACACCGACCTGTATCTCAACGGTAGCAGTCATCACCATCCGGCACAAAAAAGGGGGGTTCTATCCACACTCATACACCGGGCAAGTGCAGTCTCCGACAAAGAAAACCTTGAAGCGGAACTACAACATCTGAGGAAGACCTTCCGGCAAAATAATTACAAGCCTCGGGAAATCGATTTGGCCCTTAAAAGGGCCTTCGCGGGACCTAAGGGTAGGAGAGAGGAGGAAGAAAAGCCAATCGCCAGAGCATGCATCCCGTTCACATCTTCAGTATCACACAAGATATCAAGAATACTGAAAAAACACAAGGTGGAAACGATTCACAAACCACAAGGGAAGCTAAAATCTTTCCTTGTCACGGCCAAAGACAAACGCGGAATGAAGTCATCGGGAGTCTACCGAATTCCCTGCGAGTGCGGCAAAGTTTACATCGGGGAGACGGGCCGCACAATTGAAAAACGCCTAAAAGAACACCAGAGATGCATACGACTCCACTACCCGGAAAAGTCGGCAGTCGCCGAACACAGTATCACCCATGACCATAGAATCGACTTTGAAGCCACAAAGAGGCTATGTCATGCCAACGGTTATTGGGACCGCGTGGTAAAAGAAGGAATAGAGATCCGACTGGAGAAAAACAACTTAAACCGAGACACCGGCTTCCAGATAAGTAATATTTGGAAGCCGATACTAAAAAAGATGAGAAACACACGGGAACAAGGCCGATTGACCGGAGCGGGCCGAAGAAACTCATCCGACCAATCAGGCCACACCTGACCCACGCAACATGTATAAATACCCGGCAATTTCCATGCTCTGCACTTCAACCCTGAAGACGATGGCAGAGTCAGCCATCGAAACGTCGGTACTCCGAAACCTGACCCGGTTGGAAACCCGAGAAAAATTCCTGAATACTATTCGCCGGGAAAGCCTGAGATCCTTCATTACTCACCTCTACGGGGAGGAAATTCATCGCTGCGTTCGCCGATGTGAGCAGCTACGGAAGGACAGAGCCAAACTTCTTGGCTCCCTCGCATTCCTTCTGAGGTGCAGGGACAAAGAAGTTATACCTAGATTCGTCAGCCTTCGACCCCCGGTGAATTCACCGGCAGCCAGACGCATCATGAGACGAACCAGTCTCGCTTTACTGCGAGAACGGATACACCACCATAGGAGTGCCCTTGATGACAACGCAAAATGCCTCTTGGATATCCACCTACGATTGGCAGCCTGTCTTTCTCCGACTGACTGGGATTTCATCGACAGAACCACTGCAGCTCAAGGGGAAATGCTGCTCCGCAGGAATACAGAGAGGCAAAAAAAGAAGTACGAACGACTGGATATGGGAAAGGAAGCCGTTCCTCCTCTCGATCGTCAACGACTCGTCATAAACCTTACCGGCACGGAAATTGATGAATCAACTTCCCTGGTCCTTGCCAAAGGATTAAACTTTGCTCCGACTCCGAGATCCATTCCCTACCTTGATATAGTAGGGAGTATTGAGCAAGCCATCCGCAAACTCCCCCTGGAGGAAGCGGAAGAAGTTAGGGGAGAAGTATCAATGGTCCTTAAAAGGGCCGTGGTACCAAAACCCAACATCACGAAGGGAGAAAGACGCGCTCTGATTTCCCTGCGTAAGAATCCTGACGTAACAATCCTGCCGGCAGACAAAGGCAATGCAACCGTCTTGCTGAACACGGACGAGTACCACCAAAAAATTCAAAAGCTCCTGGAAGATCCAGCATACCGAACCATCAACCGTGACCCCACGGATGCTATAGTAAGGAAGACATCCGCCCTCATCAAGAAGACGTTGCAGACGCCGGAGGCGAGCAGAAACCTAATTCCACAAGCGCCCGTTCCTCCGAGATTATACGGACTGCCAAAAGTTCACAAGGAAGGTGCTCCCCTAAGGCCAATTGTGAGCGCCATAGGGGCTCCCACGTATGGCTTGGCAAGGTACCTGACAGGCGTCTTGGCACCCTTGGTTGGATCTTGCGAACACCACATCAAGAACTCCGCTGAATTCGTGCAGACGCTGAAGAATATTCACCTAGAAGACCGAGACATCTTAGTGAGCTTCGACGTTGTGTCACTATTTACCAAAGTACCGGTCAAGGACACCTTGCTACTCCTTCAAGCACAATTTGATCAGCAGACTGTCGAACTCTTCCGCCATGTCCTCACCTCGACGTACTTCCTCTACAATGGGAAATTCTACGAGCAGGTGGAGGGGGTCCCCATGGGTTCTCCTCTCTCCCCAGCCATCGCCAACTTTTACATGGAGGACTTTGAGGAGAGAGCACTAAGAACCGCTCCATTACGACCGAAACACTTTTTTCGATACGTGGACGACACCTTCGTCGTTTGGCCACATGGACCGGAGACCCTCCACGAGTTCCTCGGCCACATGAACGGCATACATCCTAGTATCCAGTTCACCATGGAAATGGAAGAAAACAGACAGCTACCATTCCTCGATATTCTCATTGAGAGAAGGGAGGACGGCAGCCTGGGTCACAAAGTATACAGGAAGCCAACCCACACCGACCTGTATCTCAACGGTAGCAGTCATCACCATCCGGCACAAAAAAGGGGGGTTCTATCCACACTCATACACCGGGCAAGTGCAGTCTCCGACAAAGAAAACCTTGAAGCGGAACTACAACATCTGAGGAAGACCTTCCGGCAAAATAATTACAAGCCTCGGGAAATCGATTTGGCCCTTAAAAGGGCCTTCGCGGGACCTAAGGGTAGGAGAGAGGAGGAAGAAAAGCCAATCGCCAGAGCATGCATCCCGTTCACATCTTCAGTATCACACAAGATATCAAGAATACTGAAAAAACACAAGGTGGAAACGATTCACAAACCACAAGGGAAGCTAAAATCTTTCCTTGTCACGGCCAAAGACAAACGCGGAATGAAGTCATCGGGAGTCTACCGAATTCCCTGCGAGTGCGGCAAAGTTTACATCGGGGAGACGGGCCGCACAATTGAAAAACGCCTAAAAGAACACCAGAGATGCATACGACTCCACTACCCGGAAAAGTCGGCAGTCGCCGAACACAGTATCACCCATGACCATAGAATCGACTTTGAAGCCACAAAGAGGCTATGTCATGCCAACGGTTATTGGGACCGCGTGGTAAAAGAAGGAATAGAGATCCGACTGGAGAAAAACAACTTAAACCGAGACACCGGCTTCCAGATAAGTAATATTTGGAAGCCGATACTAAAAAAGATGAGAAACACACGGGAACAAGGCCGATTGACCGGAGCGGGCCGAAGAAACTCATCCGACCAATCAGGCCACACCTGACCCACGCAACATGTATAAATACCCGGCAATTTCCATGCTCTGCACTTCAACCCTGAAGACGATGGCAGAGTCAGCCATCGAAACGTCGGTACTCCGAAACCTGACCCGGTTGGAAACCCGAGAAAAATTCCTGAATACTATTCGCCGGGAAAGCCTGAGATCCTTCATTACTCACCTCTACGGGGAGGAAATTCATCGCTGCGTTCGCCGATGTGAGCAGCTACGGAAGGACAGAGCCAAACTTCTTGGCTCCCTCGCATTCCTTCTGAGGTGCAGGGACAAAGAAGTTATACCTAGATTCGTCAGCCTTCGACCCCCGGTGAATTCACCGGCAGCCAGACGCATCATGAGACGAACCAGTCTCGCTTTACTGCGAGAACGGATACACCACCATAGGAGTGCCCTTGATGACAACGCAAAATGCCTCTTGGATATCCACCTACGATTGGCAGCCTGTCTTTCTCCGACTGACTGGGATTTCATCGACAGAACCACTGCAGCTCAAGGGGAAATGCTGCTCCGCAGGAATACAGAGAGGCAAAAAAAGAAGTACGAACGACTGGATATGGGAAAGGAAGCCGTTCCTCCTCTCGATCGTCAACGACTCGTCATAAACCTTACCGGCACGGAAATTGATGAATCAACTTCCCTGGTCCTTGCCAAAGGATTAAACTTTGCTCCGACTCCGAGATCCATTCCCTACCTTGATATAGTAGGGAGTATTGAGCAAGCCATCCGCAAACTCCCCCTGGAGGAAGCGGAAGAAGTTAGGGGAGAAGTATCAATGGTCCTTAAAAGGGCCGTGGTACCAAAACCCAACATCACGAAGGGAGAAAGACGCGCTCTGATTTCCCTGCGTAAGAATCCTGACGTAACAATCCTGCCGGCAGACAAAGGCAATGCAACCGTCTTGCTGAACACGGACGAGTACCACCAAAAAATTCAAAAGCTCCTGGAAGATCCAGCATACCGAACCATCAACCGTGACCCCACGGATGCTATAGTAAGGAAGACATCCGCCCTCATCAAGAAGACGTTGCAGACGCCGGAGGCGAGCAGAAACCTAATTCCACAAGCGCCCGTTCCTCCGAGATTATACGGACTGCCAAAAGTTCACAAGGAAGGTGCTCCCCTAAGGCCAATTGTGAGCGCCATAGGGGCTCCCACGTATGGCTTGGCAAGGTACCTGACAGGCGTCTTGGCACCCTTGGTTGGATCTTGCGAACACCACATCAAGAACTCCGCTGAATTCGTGCAGACGCTGAAGAATATTCACCTAGAAGACCGAGACATCTTAGTGAGCTTCGACGTTGTGTCACTATTTACCAAAGTACCGGTCAAGGACACCTTGCTACTCCTTCAAGCACAATTTGATCAGCAGACTGTCGAACTCTTCCGCCATGTCCTCACCTCGACGTACTTCCTCTACAATGGGAAATTCTACGAGCAGGTGGAGGGGGTCCCCATGGGTTCTCCTCTCTCCCCAGCCATCGCCAACTTTTACATGGAGGACTTTGAGGAGAGAGCACTAAGAACCGCTCCATTACGACCGAAACACTTTTTTCGATACGTGGACGACACCTTCGTCGTTTGGCCACATGGACCGGAGACCCTCCACGAGTTCCTCGGCCACATGAACGGCATACATCCTAGTATCCAGTTCACCATGGAAATGGAAGAAAACAGACAGCTACCATTCCTCGATATTCTCATTGAGAGAAGGGAGGACGGCAGCCTGGGTCACAAAGTATACAGGAAGCCAACCCACACCGACCTGTATCTCAACGGTAGCAGTCATCACCATCCGGCACAAAAAAGGGGGGTTCTATCCACACTCATACACCGGGCAAGTGCAGTCTCCGACAAAGAAAACCTTGAAGCGGAACTACAACATCTGAGGAAGACCTTCCGGCAAAATAATTACAAGCCTCGGGAAATCGATTTGGCCCTTAAAAGGGCCTTCGCGGGACCTAAGGGTAGGAGAGAGGAGGAAGAAAAGCCAATCGCCAGAGCATGCATCCCGTTCACATCTTCAGTATCACACAAGATATCAAGAATACTGAAAAAACACAAGGTGGAAACGATTCACAAACCACAAGGGAAGCTAAAATCTTTCCTTGTCACGGCCAAAGACAAACGCGGAATGAAGTCATCGGGAGTCTACCGAATTCCCTGCGAGTGCGGCAAAGTTTACATCGGGGAGACGGGCCGCACAATTGAAAAACGCCTAAAAGAACACCAGAGATGCATACGACTCCACTACCCGGAAAAGTCGGCAGTCGCCGAACACAGTATCACCCATGACCATAGAATCGACTTTGAAGCCACAAAGAGGCTATGTCATGCCAACGGTTATTGGGACCGCGTGGTAAAAGAAGGAATAGAGATCCGACTGGAGAAAAACAACTTAAACCGAGACACCGGCTTCCAGATAAGTAATATTTGGAAGCCGATACTAAAAAAGATGAGAAACACACGGGAACAAGGCCGATTGACCGGAGCGGGCCGAAGAAACTCATCCGACCAATCAGGCCACACCTGACCCACGCAACATGTATAAATACCCGGCAATTTCCATGCTCTGCACTTCAACCCTGAAGACGATGGCAGAGTCAGCCATCGAAACGTCGGTACTCCGAAACCTGACCCGGTTGGAAACCCGAGAAAAATTCCTGAATACTATTCGCCGGGAAAGCCTGAGATCCTTCATTACTCACCTCTACGGGGAGGAAATTCATCGCTGCGTTCGCCGATGTGAGCAGCTACGGAAGGACAGAGCCAAACTTCTTGGCTCCCTCGCATTCCTTCTGAGGTGCAGGGACAAAGAAGTTATACCTAGATTCGTCAGCCTTCGACCCCCGGTGAATTCACCGGCAGCCAGACGCATCATGAGACGAACCAGTCTCGCTTTACTGCGAGAACGGATACACCACCATAGGAGTGCCCTTGATGACAACGCAAAATGCCTCTTGGATATCCACCTACGATTGGCAGCCTGTCTTTCTCCGACTGACTGGGATTTCATCGACAGAACCACTGCAGCTCAAGGGGAAATGCTGCTCCGCAGGAATACAGAGAGGCAAAAAAAGAAGTACGAACGACTGGATATGGGAAAGGAAGCCGTTCCTCCTCTCGATCGTCAACGACTCGTCATAAACCTTACCGGCACGGAAATTGATGAATCAACTTCCCTGGTCCTTGCCAAAGGATTAAACTTTGCTCCGACTCCGAGATCCATTCCCTACCTTGATATAGTAGGGAGTATTGAGCAAGCCATCCGCAAACTCCCCCTGGAGGAAGCGGAAGAAGTTAGGGGAGAAGTATCAATGGTCCTTAAAAGGGCCGTGGTACCAAAACCCAACATCACGAAGGGAGAAAGACGCGCTCTGATTTCCCTGCGTAAGAATCCTGACGTAACAATCCTGCCGGCAGACAAAGGCAATGCAACCGTCTTGCTGAACACGGACGAGTACCACCAAAAAATTCAAAAGCTCCTGGAAGATCCAGCATACCGAACCATCAACCGTGACCCCACGGATGCTATAGTAAGGAAGACATCCGCCCTCATCAAGAAGACGTTGCAGACGCCGGAGGCGAGCAGAAACCTAATTCCACAAGCGCCCGTTCCTCCGAGATTATACGGACTGCCAAAAGTTCACAAGGAAGGTGCTCCCCTAAGGCCAATTGTGAGCGCCATAGGGGCTCCCACGTATGGCTTGGCAAGGTACCTGACAGGCGTCTTGGCACCCTTGGTTGGATCTTGCGAACACCACATCAAGAACTCCGCTGAATTCGTGCAGACGCTGAAGAATATTCACCTAGAAGACCGAGACATCTTAGTGAGCTTCGACGTTGTGTCACTATTTACCAAAGTACCGGTCAAGGACACCTTGCTACTCCTTCAAGCACAATTTGATCAGCAGACTGTCGAACTCTTCCGCCATGTCCTCACCTCGACGTACTTCCTCTACAATGGGAAATTCTACGAGCAGGTGGAGGGGGTCCCCATGGGTTCTCCTCTCTCCCCAGCCATCGCCAACTTTTACATGGAGGACTTTGAGGAGAGAGCACTAAGAACCGCTCCATTACGACCGAAACACTTTTTTCGATACGTGGACGACACCTTCGTCGTTTGGCCACATGGACCGGAGACCCTCCACGAGTTCCTCGGCCACATGAACGGCATACATCCTAGTATCCAGTTCACCATGGAAATGGAAGAAAACAGACAGCTACCATTCCTCGATATTCTCATTGAGAGAAGGGAGGACGGCAGCCTGGGTCACAAAGTATACAGGAAGCCAACCCACACCGACCTGTATCTCAACGGTAGCAGTCATCACCATCCGGCACAAAAAAGGGGGGTTCTATCCACACTCATACACCGGGCAAGTGCAGTCTCCGACAAAGAAAACCTTGAAGCGGAACTACAACATCTGAGGAAGACCTTCCGGCAAAATAATTACAAGCCTCGGGAAATCGATTTGGCCCTTAAAAGGGCCTTCGCGGGACCTAAGGGTAGGAGAGAGGAGGAAGAAAAGCCAATCGCCAGAGCATGCATCCCGTTCACATCTTCAGTATCACACAAGATATCAAGAATACTGAAAAAACACAAGGTGGAAACGATTCACAAACCACAAGGGAAGCTAAAATCTTTCCTTGTCACGGCCAAAGACAAACGCGGAATGAAGTCATCGGGAGTCTACCGAATTCCCTGCGAGTGCGGCAAAGTTTACATCGGGGAGACGGGCCGCACAATTGAAAAACGCCTAAAAGAACACCAGAGATGCATACGACTCCACTACCCGGAAAAGTCGGCAGTCGCCGAACACAGTATCACCCATGACCATAGAATCGACTTTGAAGCCACAAAGAGGCTATGTCATGCCAACGGTTATTGGGACCGCGTGGTAAAAGAAGGAATAGAGATCCGACTGGAGAAAAACAACTTAAACCGAGACACCGGCTTCCAGATAAGTAATATTTGGAAGCCGATACTAAAAAAGATGAGAAACACACGGGAACAAGGCCGATTGACCGGAGCGGGCCGAAGAAACTCATCCGACCAATCAGGCCACACCTGACCCACGCAACATGTATAAATACCCGGCAATTTCCATGCTCTGCACTTCAACCCTGAAGACGATGGCAGAGTCAGCCATCGAAACGTCGGTACTCCGAAACCTGACCCGGTTGGAAACCCGAGAAAAATTCCTGAATACTCTGGTGGCTATTATTAATCTGGCGAATTCAATATAAAAGTCGCCACAAGGAGAAGAATAATAGTTTTCTTCTTGATACAGAAGAGAACAAATCAGTTGGTCTTCATCTTTTTCACAAGTCCTCCTAGATCCGGGAGTAACTTCTTATACGGCTCCTAATAGACGCTTCCCTTAATCTGATGCCTCCTTCCATTAGACTTCCTCTCCCCTTTCATGCCGCGTCTCTTTCCTGTTCTAATTACCACTACCTTCCTCTCTGATGATACTTGCTCCTTATATATTTTTTCCTCCTTCGACCCCTTCCCTCTCCCCCCAAACCTCTCTCCCACTCCTACGTCAAGTACATGGATGTCTCCCACAATCTCGGGAGAGGCTGGCATAATTAAAAACGAGTTATTTCATTTATTCTCCTTCGTAACTCCTCCCTCCTCCCACACATTTTCAATTATGCTGATCTGCTATTTAAATTCTGAAAAATCATCAACCGTGAATTTTTCTCGACTCCACTACCATCAGCGCTGAGATTTTAATCTTGCGGCGGCGCTCTCTTGCGCAGATGATGAAACAGAGGGAAGGATGAGGAGAGGGGAATCAAGAAATCCGGCGCCGGCAACCCAGAAGCAGTAAACAGACGTCGCGAAGGGTCTCCACGGTGGCTTCAATGTGACGTTTAGTACTCTCCGGTCAAGGAAGCGAAACGTGATTCTGGGTAAAAATGTAATTTAATTAATGCACGAGATGAAAATGGACAGCTTCCAGTCATAAAAAGTGTTTGTAAAAGCACTTAAGATGCCTAACTGACTCTAAAATGATACACTTTTGAGCCTTATGTATATTGCATCAACAGAGTTGAAAAATTATTCCTCGCTCAGTTCTTCGTCGGATTTAAATCAGTGCTGTATCGGAGGGGGGCGGGAGAAAAAAAGTATGGGCGGCCGCTCATCTATAGAGACCTTTAAATTAAAATGTAAAAATCATTCGCCTTGACCGGGATCCCGGTCAAGACGAATGATTTTTACGCTCGGAAATTGTTGCATTGTATCCTGAATTAAATCAAAAATCCATCATACGTACACATTTGAAATTGGCCTTTAAGATTTATTTCTTGCAATTTCAATCCTTCAGAGGTGCGTAATGGAGCCATGATATACTACTGACTGAGAATTTAATGTGAATTCGAATTTATTTACAAACAGGCATACAAATCTATGATTTTCAATTATTTGCATGAAATACCTACTTGGGTAATTGAGTGCAATATTGTTAGCAAATTAATAATAAAAGAAGAATAATTCATGAAAATTTACTTAACTTAATGAAAATTTAATATTTATCAGCCAAATGCTACCCTGTAATGTATCTCTGTATGTAATGTATTGTAATTTTTCCTGTTTTATATTGTAATGGATAGTTCTTAGGATAACATTTCTCTTCAGAAACATGTAGTCAGACCCATGGTCTATAAGTAAGCAATCATGATCATTAAATTATTTGTTTAGGAACTATCCGCCTCTGGTTCATGCATACTGTACACTTACATTACATTGTAAATGCGAATAACAATACCAGTGGCTGAGTTTGAATCCAATGATGTTTCATGAAAGTGTAACTCTGTCTCTGGGTTTGGAGTCACTGAAATGTAAACATATATTTCCATTTTTCTTCCCAGATGAATGTGTTTAGGGGCTGCAAATAATCAATAAATGTTACACGAACCAAATAACGGCCTATAATTGCGACATGATGGAAATTGGCAATGGTAACCCTGAATATTTCAGGGATAAATAGAACTACGCCTGAGAGCTTTGCACCGTATCTCCCAATAATTTTACCTTCAACTGCCATTAATTCTAGAGCTGATATGATCCAGCTCTGTCATTCCCACAACAGGTTGACTTCCATTGGCAATTTATATTATAGCATATTTAAAATATCGAGATCGTAGTTAAACGTTTTTCAAAAGTCATCTCCAGGGTTTGCAAAGTTGATTTTCAATATTTTTTTTTGCCACCTATCCTCCATAATATTCATTAAATTTCAGTTGAATTTTTATCATTGGTAATGTTCTTTTTGCAAGTGGTGTAAGTTCTTTCTGGAAATCAGTCCATAGAAATCTATGTCATCATTGGGGCGAGAATGAAACTCGATATTCCTACTAATTCATAAAAAAAATTGTTTCCGCCCGGGATCGAACCGGGGACCTTACGCGTGTGAAGCGCACGTGATAACCACTACACTACGGAAACTACATTCAAGAATCCTTCACTCAAAGAATTTATTAAGTAATTGACAACAACCTAAAAATAAGATAGTTCTTTGAATCTTGGAACTTGAAGTATTGATGGGAATATTTCAATTTCTTTCCTTATTGAAATGCATGGGAGAAGTTAGATGAACTCTCCTCTCTCCCTGAAGCAATAATGTGACAGTTTCCCGTTCTTCCACAGCGCAGTAACTGGCTCGTTGACCATGCCAAAATAATTTGGGTGTTGCTCTAAAGATCCCTATGCTCCCCAATGTCCAGTAATTTGAATATTTGTTGCTATCCCCTCGAAATATGGAGCGATACTTGCTGGCGGTGGTTTATAGTCGGACATTTATTACACCTTCATGTAATTTTTAGTCATTACACATCACAGTCATTTTTTGTCCAATGCTTAGTTATTGAGTGAAATCGCTTGTTTTACAGTTTATTTCTATATTTAGAATTCGAACCCGTGGCCTTGTGAATGCATTCGACAGCTTGAAGCATTAGCCAATCACTTGTAATGTGTTGGTGATGGTAAAAAGATGGCCTGTGTAGGAGATAACTGATATGAAAATTATAATAGTAAAAAAAACTGGATATATTATGAACTGCAAACCTTTAAAAAAATGATGTTCTTGCTCATGTCATTTTCAAGGCCACTAGATAAATCCAAGCTATAAACTATCTGGTTTTTCAGTTTTTGGCCCGAAACACTCAACAAATTTGGGGAAAACCAGTTCGAGAAAACAAATGCGTGCAGTGATAAACATTGTAGGCTCTTGTCGTACACTCCCGGCCTCTCTAAATGTTAAGCAATTTACCCGGAGCACATCAAGGGTGCCAATGCATGGAAGACCGGTTATTTAAAAAAAATAAAACACAATGAAAACGGGAGAGACAGACTGGTTAAAAGAGGGTGAAATATGATGAGTTCAGTTTCCACTTCCGGATCGGATAGTGGGTACTGAGGAATACGCTCACGGAGATACGACACGACGCGAGTGTTTTATTTACTAGCTTCTTCCCGTTCTGGAGAAAAGAGCACGCGTGTCGCGCGGGTGGCTCTATCGGTTGGCCGTCCTTTCGTTGCTTGGAGGCGGTGAGGGGAGAAAAGAAAGGAGATAATACGGGAGAGAGGAGGAGGGAGTGGGCTAAGAAGGGCGGGACGAGGGAGGAGAGGAGCGGGAAATTGTTCACACGGCGTAAGTAGATGGCGTGGAGTGGGACGGATGAGTGAGGAGGCAGCGCCGGACGATAGCATCTCCTCGGACCCCGATGGGACTTTGCAGGTGTCCCTATCGCCCCACTACGCCTCCGATGCCGTGCGGAAAAGTGAGTGAGAGAGAGCGTCTCCGCCTTCACAATAGTCCCCCCCCTCTCAACACGTCACATAAATGGCGTCCACGGGAAGCAGCAACAGTCCCATGGATGATATCTTCAAATTAAGACATATTGAAACCAATCTGGTAACACAACTTTCGTGGGATGTGAACGGATAAAGGACAGTTGCCATTATCTGAGGACTAGAGGGAAGAGCGCAGGTCTCATACTAGTATCCATGTAAATATATCTAAAGATAGAACATGTCATTATAGATTAGATCCAATGTAATCGTTGAAGGTTTAGTACATCTCGTGAGAACTTACTGAGGAGACAACTCGGGGGATACTCTGCTTTTCTGCGTGTAACTCGGTTAGCTTCGATTAGAAATTATTTGAACATTTTATTTTCATAAAAACTTCTTTTGTAAATGCCAACTACCGGTTATGGACTTCATGAAGAACCGTAAAAGTACACCCACCAACTTTCTCCAGCGGCATAATACGCAAGTTTTATTATTAGTTTCAATATTATTCCGAAACAATTGCCTCACCCGATGCGGAAATATCCATACAGGAACTATTTATTTGAAAAAATCCTGAACACATATAGAAATTTATGAGTTAAAATACAAACAACTGACAAGCTTAGTTTACTATGAAATATTTACAAATACATTAAAAATATAAACAAGCTTGATTTTCAACTATAAATACTACGCCTAAATATTTTCAATATACCCTAATTGGGGACCTGCATCATATCCGGAAGAATTTTACTAAAGTTGTAGTACGATTGGTTAATCTCATTCCTGTTAATTCTTTATATAAATATTAAATTGTCAACTTCCCTTTGTTGTTTACGTCAAATCAAAACCATGCAGCTTTTGTAATCTGTAAGATGCTAGCCGAAATTTAAAATGTTTGTCTCATAGAATGTTTAAGCGAAGAATATTTTATTTTAGAGTATAGATGAAAATCGGAAAAAAATATATTGAGCTGAAAGAGAACTTTTACTTAAATGAGATACTGGTCAGTAAAAAGTATATCTAAAGGCGATTCCCGAGTAATTACGATAGAGTTTCATTTTCCTCCTATTATAAGTACAACTGACAACTTGTTTGAAACTCAAACCCGCAAATTGAAAATGTTAAACAATATTCAGGCTTACTCATATGGCTAATGAATACTTCAGTGCCCACAAATATATCTAATTTTCCGCAGTGAAAATCAAAAGAATAAAGAGCATTAAGTAAATGTGGCCAAGATATAAACATGTAATTTTTAGTACACATATGATTTATTTCCACTACATCAAGAAATTGCACTTCTATACATAATAGCTTTGTTCAATGTCTTTAAACGTTTCTCCAACCTCCATGATATCCATTTGTCGTTTCCAAATTTTCGAACTGATGTATTATTGGGCTGTAGATGGAGGCGCGGATTATGGCCGATGTTTCATAAATAATATGTATTGACTGTTGGAGTATATGACTTGGTGTACAACTATTATTAGTAAGTTCCGCAGATTACGCTTGCAACAGGAAAATTCTGAGTGTGCATTGAAAATGTATACATTTATGTACATATGTTTATATTCATAATTTTATATGTTTGTGTGTATAAATAAATAAATAAATATATATATATATATATATATATATATATATATATATATATATATATATTATTCGGTAATCTACCGGTTACGGTAGGTTTTTGGATGGACATAATTACTAATTAAATAATTTGTGACCCCTAGCAAAACACAACATCCTACTTTACATCAGGTCCCTCTTCAGCTCTGAGTACCTTCTTCCTCCCTTCATCCCGTCCAACATCCCTATCCTGTTCCTTCCCTTTCCTCGCTTGCCTAACATTCTCCCCTCTATCACAGTCTTCAACATCCCGCTGCCGGTCAATACCCCCTTCGGCCACTTTTCCTGCCTCCATTGGATTGCTCCCAACAAACCCCTCTCTTCGCCCACCATACCAAGTACTTTCTCGTTTGTTTTCTTCTCTGTCCATTTCACCTTCTCCATTCTTCTCCACACCCACATTTCAAAAGCCTCCAGTCTACGTCTATCATCCTGCTTCAATGACCACGTTTCCGCGCCGTACATAGCTACGCTCCATATCAAAGTTTTTACGAGTCTTTTCTTAACATCCTTACTCAACGTCCCTGTCATCAACTCCCTCCTCCTTGTGAAAGCCTCTTTGCCTAATGCAATTTTTCTCCTTACGTCCCTACTACTTTGACCGTGTTGGTCCAAAACACTACCGAGATACGCAAACTGTTCTACCTGCTCTAGTTTTTGTCCTCCTATTTTAATGTTTAGCTCAGCCTTTTTCTTTCGAGAAAATCGCATAACCTTTGTTTTATCAATATTGATTCTCTCCCATACCGGTCGCACTGAATTTCCAATTCACTAAGCAATGAACTTTCATTCATACCTCCAGTTCTTCCCATGCCTCTTTAATCATTTCCTCTGCATACACGTTGAACAACAACGGTGATAGTGGGCAACCCTGCCTTACACCTCTTCCTAACACTGCCCAACCGGACTTCCCGTTCCCCACTCGCGCCTGAGCAGTCTGAGACAAGTACAGGTTGGGGATTAGCCTCCTTTCCCTCCAATCTATTCCTATTTTCTGCAATATACTCATTAGTTTTTCCCAATTCACTCTATCGAACGCTTTTTCGAAATCTACGAAACAGGCAAATACCTCCTGGTTGTGTTCTACATTCCTCTCGATTAATAATCCCATTACTGCAATGGCATCACGCGTACCTCTCCCCTTCCTAAACCCAAACTGATCATCCTCTAAGTAACCATTTGCCCTACTCTCTATCCTTTTGTTTATGATCCTGAGAACAACTTTAGCTGCGTGGGATATCAAACTAATTGTCCTGTAGTCCTCACATGACGTGGCCTTTACCTTTTTCGGAATAGGAACTAAAACTGATCTCACAAAGTCTGCCGGCCAGATCCCCGCTATCTTTCCATCTCACCTCGCATAGACCTAAAATATCTATAGTTCCCCTTTCCATCTCTCGCTTAACATTCTCCAATTTCCCTATCCTCATCATTCTCCTAACATTCCACGTTCCTATTCTAACTAATGTGGTCTTCTTCTCCTGTCTTCTGTCCTGCTGGTCACTGGTTTTCCCTTGCAAGGGTTTCGTGGGATGATGTAAATATATATATATATATATATATATATATATATATATATATATATATATATATATATATATATATATATATAATTTAACCGTTTTCGTTGCTCAGATTGTCTTGTGGTCAAATCCTAATATAGCATAAAGAAAATATTTGCCGAAGAAACAATTCTTATAAAGAAATCTTTCATGATAAATTAAGACATTCTAAAGAATTAATATTACGATAATTAATTAAAGCAAATCCGACCATACTGATTCATAAAATACGTCATTTTAGGTCAGATAGGCTAATATTTTTAGGTATTTGTAGAATTATTTTTAAATATTATAAATTTATTTATATTTATTTTATATTGTCTAACTCCTCTACGGTTCACTAGTAACCCTAATTATTCCGCCATCAAAAGTATTTAATTAGCCTGATTTATGTACAATCTTCGAAGAAAACGCCTAAACCTATATAATAACGGTTGCAGTCCACTACTTCATACTTCGGTGTTAGTTTAAGTAATTTGGCCAACTCAACTATGGCGAAAGATTTCTCGAAATCTACGATGAAAAGATAAATATTCTGATCATATTCTCCGATCCTTAAGAATCTCTATCATACCTAGTTTGGTGTCCTGCTTTCCATCACAAACAAACTTATATTCACCAAAGTAGCCATTTGTTTCCTTCTTCAACTTTTCATTGATAGTTATGAGAGCAATAACGATGAAAGGTGTTAACAATCATATTTTGAGGAGGCTTGGTGGTAATAAAAATTCATTATCTAAATTTTCGTTTTACAACCACAGATAACTAATTTATCATGCAAATTACTCCTTGCTCAGCCCCACTACCTACCTAACTCTACCTTAACAAAAATGCATGTTCCATATCTCTAAAGGTATGTAGGTTGTCAGCACATTTCAGCAAGTACTTTATTATTAGCACTCAAATCCTCGTTACCTGACCGTTATTTTCTTCCCAAATTCATTCTTACCCATAATTTGTCGAATTGCAGGTGTTCTCAAATCCATTTCCCGCCATCCGTCAATCGAAAAAAATTGCTTAATTTGTCATTTACGAGTACGCAATTATTTCCTTTAAAAACACAATTACGTTCGATAGTTAAGAGCAGACTCCATTCAAAGGTTTAAAAAAGACATTTTTGGTGTGGAAGGGTATAGTTTTTTTATGTGTCCTTTAAAGCAGCTATTTAATTTATAGAATGGCTGATGCTCAAACATTGCTCCGTTTTAAACAAGAGACCTTCTGAGAAGGATTAGAACGCTCCATCCACTAGTCTACGAAGCTTCTTATCCTTTCCTAATAATCTTCCATGCCCTTCATATGTGTGTTTTTGGAAATGAATAGGAAAAACGTAGTGCATCATTATTTAGACTTTATGAGGAATGCTTCATTGTATCTACACTGAATACTCTCCCAATAAAATTTCTTCATTTACCCATTTCGGTTCAACCCCTTTCGCCCGCGAATCGCCCGCACTCATTTTCCTTTACTTCCCATAATGTGTCTCTCGTCGATCGTAGATAACTCCCCGCTTCCACTTTCCCCCACAGCTAACACCCAATTCCTCCAATAGCGCTCGTTCCTCAGTCTCCCCTCATTGTGAGCGTCTTTCCTGAGTCTTCTCCTTCCTCCGATACCACTCGCGACACGAAGACCGGCCTTTCTCTTTCCCTTCACCCCCTCCCAGATATGCGGATGCCTATGTGTAACCAATTAGCTTCATCGTGGTACCTTATCTTTGGAAAATAACATATCACTCACCGTCTGGGCACATCCTTCTTCTCTTATCCTTCTCAGAGAACTCGGGAATGAGTTCATTGCGCCTTTTCTTAGAGTCCAACATTTCATGCTAAAATTAACATTTTTTTCCTTGCCTTTTGGCGGAGAGAGCTCTCTTTTATAAGTTCAAGCATGAATTTAGACTAGGTTCACGACAGCATTAAAAATATCGCACCTGACGAAAATTTTTTCACTGGTACAGTACTCGATATTACACACAGCGATTCACTAACTTGGTACTTGAGGGTTTGTCATTTTACGAGTCAATTAAAAGATTCACGGTTGGAAGAATACTCTTGAATATTATCATACTTACGGTATTATCAGGTTTTATTTCAGATTGGGGATGGAAGAGAAGTTCAGTAATATTTCAGAAATCCGGAGTTCATTAGCCTCAGTTAGATGCAGATATCATTTATATAAAAAAATTACGTACAGAAACTATTAGTTTAGAATATTTCTCATCTTGGAGCTTGAACCAGCAGCTTGGTGTAGGGTTGGCGATATTTTTGGAAGTGAGGCAAACATGGCTAGAATGGCAAATATTTTTAGAGAAAAATATCGTTTTTTGAGACAACAGACAGAGTATCACGAAGAACTCACGAGATAATACCATGTTTGACGAGACGATATTAGCGCGAAATGGTCCGATCTATCCAGTCCCTCCAGTATAAAGAATTATATTTCCACCAGGGGTTTCAGTTACGCGTCGACTTAAGATTCGTGGAGGCGTGCATCCACTCCTGTTACCTCAGCTCGCTGTTTTTCTTTCTCTTCGAGGGAAGGGCTTGAAATGGCCGAGATAAGAATGAACCCGCCTTGCCTATATCTCCCCCTTTGTCCTCCGTCCTCTCGTCCTCTTTATCAGCCGCTGCCCTGAGACTCGTTCCAAGCAGTTGGTCTCATTTGTCTCTCACCCTCTCTCTTACCACCCCTTCGTGTGTGAATACAGCAAATGGGAGACGGTAGCCATATTCACTGCGCCTTTAGAGCCCTCTTGGAAATCACTCTGTTTTCTTTCCAGAAGGCATTTGATTGGAATATCAAAGGATAAAGGAATTTCAGAGGATAACAATCATTTTTATTGACCGGATTTCGAACCCGGATCCCTCGAAGTCCAGATGAGTACTTTAGCCAGTTGCCTCAGTAGTTTAATTGCCTAAGGAACTCAGCCAATCGTCAAGGCCAATGATTTTTATACTTTGAAATGTTTCTATTTTAATGCATATTAGCCGATGACTCCGTTAAAAGTTATTGTCGCGTCATCTCCCGTAGTTCTTTAAATTCATAATTCTCTGCGAGTCACAGGTAAAAAAAATATCACGATAATTATCCCTCGGTAAAGACTCATTGCGAGTGATCACTCTAAGATAAACATTCATTTTCTATCGAGGGCCTATTCATTGAAAACTAATAACACCTTAGCTAAGAACAATGTGTGACATGGATGAATGAGAAGAAAACCAATGAAAATGATCTCTAAATGGTGTGATCAGAGATGGCCGTAAATTCGACGATAGATTGTTTTTAGAAAATGGCTTCATGGTGGTAGATTTTAGGTAATACCAGATTTATAATTCTGCTCTAAACCTTGGAAGGTAACTATGGGAACAAAGTAATCACTGTCAATTTATGCGGCACATGCTGTTCTGGATCAATAAGTGTATTATTGAAATTTTTCATACAATTCCACCAAAAAGTAGAGCCCTAAGTGCAAGATAGAAACATTTGAAATTTGCACGATAAACTATGCGAATAAAAATATTTATGATCGCTCTTTATTGACTAGCCCTCGACTGCATTATTAGAATTACTAGTCTAGTTGAAACTCAAAGTACGAGGTATGATTTATAGATTAATTATCTTGTATAGAGGTAGTTCATTTTGTGACTATTGCAAAAGTGGTATTATCCCCGTTGTACACAGTAAGAAAACTCATGAAAATATGTACGCTATGCAGCCTAAACTAGGCAAGAACGATGCAGTAAAATAGGCGTTCCAATGTCACTTATCATAAACATAAGGATTCAGAATATTTGCAAACGAATTCGGCATGGAAATAATTTTTATAATAGGTAGCCTAATTTGCAGGCATTATTTGAGCTCATCCATCGTATTTTAGTCCTAACTAGCATCTCCTCACTCATGCTAATAACATAGTACTTGATATTTAGATAATTTAGCGCTGCTTAATATTTTTTTCATCCGAACTCTATGCATTCTCTGTCAGTCCCTAACTTAAAGTAATGTATGCTTGTAATGGTTCATGTTTAATCTCTCCTTATCAAGCTTCCCATCGGAGATTTCCAGGGCAGCATGTATGTATTCATTTATTTTGCTGAAGGGGTTGAATGTGGTCAATTCGTCCCAATGAAACGTCAATACTGATATATTATTCACAACCTCTTCACGCTTGACAGAGAACTGAGAGGAAATTTTCTCCTGTTTTTGGAGTAAGCCTAAAACGGTACAAGGAAACAAAAAGAAACGAAAATGGAAACAAAAGAGGAAAGGAGCATGTACAAAAATAATGAACAAGAACATGAAGGTAGCATATGATAACTTGTGATTCCAAAGGAATACGGAGAGTTTCATTCCAGTTACCAATGCATAAATTCCCTTGTACATAGTGATATTTACTTATGATAGTAAATTGATTTTTTATCATGGAGACTCTTCAAACAATTGAGATATCGTTCCCCATTTTGCAGCCGGCTAACGTCCCCCCCCGCTTTCCAACAGCATCCCTTATCGCCCCTTCCCCGGGAGCATCTGTCGTGTGTCCCCTTAAAATGGATTCTTCACTCTAAAGATACGTTCATCAGTTCACTCAAAATCCTATCCCGTCGAAGAGGGTGCCAGTGAGCCCCCTTTGAAAGCGTAAAAAGGAAATGTTGCCATATCTGTGAAGCGTATCCCGTTCTGACGCATCCTAAGACTTAATACAACTTCACAGTGTGTAATAAAGCTCATTCACTATGCTCAAATTCCGACCTTCCTCTTTATGAAAAAATCTAAAGACACTTTCAGTATATTTACTTTTGCGAAGAAAAGATGTAAGGAATATATGTAAAAATTTGATTGATGTGTGGTGTATTGTATTATATGTAATAGCTTAAATTTTTTTTCATTTATCTTTTTTTCTTGCTGATTGATGGATGTAAATGAGATGGGGATTCGCTTGTTTTGTTATAGAGATTTGTGTTTTGAAGTCTGATTTCATCTATTATCTTTTGTGATTATTTGGGATTTGTGTGCCACCTGACACTGTCTATTAGCACCTATGTAGTTTTAATAATAATAATTACGTGTCAGCATTTAGTTAGGGTGTACTGCTAAAACAATATTTATGCTCTAAATTTCCAATGGGATAGACAAAGTAAGTTCTAAGATTGAGAAGATAAAAATCTTATTGGCGTCAAGAGATATTGCAGACTAAATAAAGCCAAAGTGAACGTTACCACTTTATACTAAGAAGTCATCTACACAGATTGGTCATTTTTTAAGAACCATTTTTATGATAACAATTTATCCCCATCATTCTCTTAGAGTTGATTCAAGCCTCTCTGAGCCTCATCATCTGCAAAACAGACAAACATAATTTGCTTGAGGAGGTGATGGTGGATAACTGCAGTTAGTTTCATTTCATGCAAAATGGTGTTGTACATAGTGTCACCATTATCGGTGTGCTTTAAACATTTAAACCATTTTCTTAGAAGCCATACTGATTAATCGAGAGATGTGTTGGAATGGGGGGCGAGCGACTGGAAACAGTGATTGCTTGAAACTATTAACACAGGTGCGCGCAGTATTTAATTTTCGTACATTAATTTTATAGCCCTATGAGATTAAAATACGGTCGAAATAAATGGCATAATGTAATATAGTGTTGGCATACAAAAACCTTTAAGTATGTCGGCCATAACTAACATAAGTGGTGTACTCAAATATAATCATAGCCGTTATTTTCCTCTTTTACGTCATGGGCGTCATAAGAGATTTTCTAATAGGAAAAGGAAAAGTGCTTAAGTCTGGAGGACATAGATTAATTAACAACCCTGGGAGCATTGCGTAAATATGACGCTGCAAAATCATTCCAAGTCATTGACCATTGGAACAAGCTCTTAAGTAACTCTCGTAACTAAGTAATTTTAGGTTATTTATTGTCTATTTTTTCCATTTACGATTCTAGGACTCGATGGAGCAAAAATTATGGTAAGGAGTTAACTCTGCGCATCCCTAATTTATAGGGTAATTGCCGTCACAACTTCCGACGCTTTAAGTGAAAACTTGAAATATTTTCGCGCGTTGTCCCATCGATTTCTCTCAGCATCGTGCTTCTTTGATACGCTTAAGAAAATTGTTCGCCAACTTTTTCTTACATCCCTATACAATTTGGTTACTAGGGCTTTGTCCTTCAGAAGCGACTCCATAAAAAATGACCGTCTATTTTTGGAACCAGAATGGGGGAAATGACGCGAGGGAGAGAATGATTTGCCGGGAGCATGGAAGCGGAGAGGGGAGTGAGGAAGTAAGGGCGGGAAGAGGACAAAATAAAAAAACAGGAGATAGGAAACGGTGGAGGTGGAGACTATTTTTTTTCTGCGAAGTGTGTGCACGGCGTGCAGGGGTGGACGCTGGTGCCCGGACTGGAGAGAAAGAAGTTTGGGGGAGGAGGTGACGGGGATGAGGAAGCGACTTTGAGAGACGAGGGTGAGGAATGGCTTGGTGCACCTGGCATTATAACTACCCATCGTACATGCCCAGAGGAACGCTGCCACCCTCCCTTCCGAGGTACGCTTTCCCACTCAGTCTCGCTTATGGCTCTCTCGGGCGATGAAAAGAGCCACGGTCCGTCGCCGTACCATCGGACGCGGCCTTAAAGTTGCGAAGGAAGCAACTCCGATATGAGAGAAGGAAGGAGTGAGAGACAGACAGACAAAGAGAAACAGGACGATGGCGGGAGAGATTCCTATTATTTCTGAGAGGACAAAGTGTTGGCGACCGGAAAAGAGGTTTGCCAACTCATCAACAGGGTATTGGACAGTTTAATGAGTTTCTTTCTCAACTAGCTTACGCTTGGGAGTTTGAATCCATTAGGAGACAATCAATTAACGGGAACACTAGTCACATCTTGAAATCATGAAATGAACGAATAACATAGTGAGTGTCTAAGATGGGGTCCAAGAAACTTCGGATTCCAGTTAAAATTAGACTTCGGCAGCACCTTGTATCTCTTAAATGTGTCTCAACAATTCCTCTACAACTGCATAGACATGATACGGTGGGCTGCAAAAATACCTCTCAAATAATCGCAATTTTTCAACGAATACAAAAATGCAGAATGAAGCCATTGCATTTCGGATCACAGAAATATGCAGAATGAAAATAATATGGCGGTGTATGGCCGCCTTACCCTCCCCGCCGCTGCTTCGTTGATGCTGCTGAACATAAATGAAAGTCCTTATGCTTTTATTAGAGTATGTAAACTGAACAGAATGCAAAATTGCTCGATACAAAGAAGAGATAGTTTGGAAAATGCACAACATGCATTTTGATGGCATGACCTGAATCCATGACGAAAATTGTCTTATATACAGGCCACTAAGCATGTGCAGTCTTCCTGTAATTTCTTGGATAAAAAAAGCGGGTATTATTTAAAAAATGATATCTAAACCGTAAATTTCTTCTATTGCCTAGCCCACGTATCAATTACGCCGGTATATAACAAGTTTCAGGACACAAAACTATAACAAAATACAAAATTGCGGACCATTAGTCAAACACAGAAATCCGTATTTTAATACAAGAACCGAATACAAGAGGCGTGGTAGCCCAGGGGTATAGCGTTGGACTACTGACCAGGGGGTCCGGGTTCGATACTCAGATATGCCTCCCTGAGCACCCTCAGTTCCACACAAGCTGAGTGATTTTTGGGTATCAGATCTTATTGGGAAACCATAGCTGGCACAAGTAAAGGATCTGACCCCCCAACACTGATGCGTGAATTTCAGACGCCGTCTGGCTTAACAATGGATAAACCCTATCATCACCTACCATACCGACCTTCATTTTAAAGTTTTCAACCAAGAAGAAAATGAAAGAAATATTAAATGTCAATATGTGTGATTACATTGAGAATTCAAATACAGTAAATTTAGGGGATGGGGTGGGTTGAACGAGGACACATTGCATGTATGTTGTGTTATGCTGAATGATACCAATGGAGGGAACTGGAAGGTACACGGAAAAGCTCAATTGGATACAAAATAAGACTGTATGACTGGAAAAATTCACATTCCCTTGGGCAAATTTATGGCTAGATAAATAGACATATTTAAACAATCGAGAATTTCCGTGAGGTAAGAAATATTTAACCTTTCAACTAACGAACTGCCATCACATGGTCCAACTGGCCTCCTGCCAGAAATAATCAAGCATCTTATCATTTAATACGGTTGGGATTTAGAAATATGTACATTTTTAAGGTAACTTAAGCTGGTAGCCTGAATAAATGGTGTTAAAATGGAATAATATGGATAATTTACACGATTATTCTGGCTAAATACCTTTTTACCAGTCGGGAGCTAAACTTAACCATTTGAAGCTTAACTAATTGCGAGTATAAGATTCGAGTCAAAAAATGTGTCCTTCCATCGCGATCAAATTGATTAATCACTCAAGTAAAAAATGCCACTGTGCATTTCCACAACATTTTTTATCCGAAACTAGTTTCGACGCATTTTTCTCACACCGTATCTCGTACATTGGTATTTTTTACGTCAGTGATAATTGATCTCCACATGGTTAAGCCTGAAAACATTGAAAATTGATTGATATTGGTATTTATTAGCCTATCTATAATTACACTAATTTTATATATATCATATTTACAAACTAAATTATCGAAGGAGAAAATTCTCCAGGTCTATGGAAGAGTTACGTTTTAGATTCTACTTCGACAGACCATATGGCCTGACAACAGTACGATAACATAGATTAGAGGCCATTATAGCACGTGTGAAAAAAGTATGGTCCCGCCGATAGAGTTTTTGGATGGGCAGAGACGCTCTTAAATTCTATTCAAATTTCGCTGCAGCTGTAATTCGCAAATCAGTACACCGATGATTGGAAAATACTCTTCATCCACTTTCGGATCTCGATCAATATACATAACTTTAATTCAAATTCATAGAAGAATTTGGTTCAAATTGGTGGCATTAATAATACCACAAAAACGTTCAGCATCTGGACAACCGCTTACTCGATACTCGGAGGATGCTGCGTATTTATGATTGAATTTTGGCTCAATTTCGCACAAAGGACATGGCCGAAGGAACGTCATTCCATTGCTCTCTCGGTTCCTCGGCTAGGAAGGAGAAAACTATACCAGGTATTCCTTCACCCTTCCATCCCACTTTAATGCCTAGTTCGGCTTAAATCCTATTCCAAGGGTCATAAATAGTCACCTCCTGGATCTCCCACAAGTACTAATTAAGTTCGATGATGAGGCCATGTGAGGGCGGTGAAGATGATCAGCCAAATACAGGAACATTTTTACGGGCACTGAATTTTAGAGATATAATTTCATCAAAAGTTGCCAGTCACGCTTATTTGGACAATAATTTATTCCACAACAAAGCGTCTCCAACTTATATACTCAATGCATACTGGATTAGAACGCAAATTAACGTTAACAGCTATTAGTTCGTACATCGAATTAGTTGGATTCTTTCGGCATGCGTTTTAAATAAACGCGTTCCGTCATTCTTTGTGAGGGCATCAATGATATCACACTGATTTTGAGGACTTAAGGCACGAGTTCAGAGAGAAATCTCGCAGTATTTCCTCCTTCCTCCCCACTTCTTCACCCCAGCCTCACTCACCCTCTCACACCAACCCCTACCCCCCTCACCGCCGCGCTCGCATATCGTCAATTTCCCGTCCGTACCAACCCACTCTCCTCACGAAATCCACCTACTCCAACACCTACCTCCCTGTCCGTCCATCCGCACTCCCGAATTTTCACCCTACATCCCCTTCACACCCTTTCGCGATCCCCTTTTTCCGTCCCATATGCCGCCGCTCGGTGCTCGCCCGCTCCACGACACTCGCACGCAAGCGAAATGCTCTCCCACTCCTCAGTCTGTCTCCCAGCACTCCTGTAACGGCTCCAACCTCCCCGTCATGCGTCAGCTGAACCCTCTTCCGCTCCAGCCAACCAACCTCGGATCGAGACCCTCCGCCCCTGATGACAAGAGCATGGAACGGAACATCGAAAGAGTACACGGCGTACTGCCTTTGCTTAATCTAGGCCATATTGGTAATTAATAAAACCTCGATCATGGGAGGCCTGGAGCAACACGTTTTAAATTACAACTTGCATGTAGCATGGTATTTTGGAAATCGCCATTCACTTAAGGGAAGATGAATTTGGTTTGGTTTTGGCCACAGGGAATAAGTTTTTATAAATTACTCTCTTATGCCTTGGTTCTATCATCTTCGTTGACGATATGTTTATTTACAATCATTTCTATAAGGAGGAAATTACGTGAAATGGTAAATGACTAATTATTATATATTCTTTCATTTAATACCTCGTTAGAAGCAATTAAACACATTCGTCAACAGTATGCAATCATCCCAAATTATTTGAGAGTGTCAGACTTAACTTCATGAAAAGAAAACAAAAATCAACACTACGATATATCCTTAGTAATTGAAAGCATGGAATAGTAAACAGGGGTAAAATAGTCCTTGGTTTTAAAGTAAACCTTATTAACAACAATGCAATGCATGGGACCTCCTAATCGTTAAGTCATGATATAACCTTAACGCTATTATCATCCGCATGAATATCCTTCGTTAAAATATGGTTTCAAGTTTTGAAAAACAAAATAATGATATAGCCATTGATGGGAAATAATCCAATATACCTTTGAAATGAATTTTAACGGAGCCATATACACGCCACGGGAAAACTGCTTCTTGGTCACGATTAGGACCTTTATTTTTTCCTTTACTGCTTTAATTATCCAATAGAGACAAACAATATTGATTTGCCATTTTTATAGACGTTATTTAGTACACACTGGAGTTATGTCTCACGTTGTAACGTCCTGCGGCAGAAAAATGTCATGGCTGAAAACGCAACCAAAACATGGCATATTAAGGGGAAGCGGTGCGTAAATCATGGAGGCTAATTGAGCTGAATTTGCGCATTCACCCTTCCATGCAATGTTATGAGGAGAATCAAAAATGTCAAACGCGTCAAACAAATGCCTGAGCGCCTTTGATTAAAACCTCAGCTGCCGGAAATTTGGCGGGAGTCCCGTCCCTATTTTCACCTTCACTTTCCTTTTCATTAGAGACTGATTTTTCAAAAAATCTGTAGGCGACGGTTACGCTCACAAAGTAAAAAAGGGGCTGCTTCCAGACCGCAGACCAATAAGGGGTTGTGTGGGCAAACACGATTTATTCACGCGCCCCGGTGAATTAGGCGACAATGCGAGCAGTTGCACATGCGCTATTATGCGCCATGGGTCTGGTTTGAGGGACGTTGAATGGGGGAGGGGAATCTCGTGCAAGAGGAATCAGCTCACGCCAACACACACACACACATACATGCGCACGCACCAACGCCCACGCACACATGCGCATAGGGGGCGGGCCCATAGGATACAGCCATGGCGGGGTCATAAGTTCCGTATGTTCTGCGGCGGGCAACAACAGACGGTCGGATGAGAGAGTTTCAGGGTTCAGGAAGGAAGTGAAGTGGAAAGTTTTGCAAGGCTTTAGGGGTTACAGGAAAAGAAGGGTTGGAGGTATAGGTAAGAAGAACCAGCAGAGTGTCCTGTGGACGAATAAATGTATCTGGATGAGCTCAAGGGAAATGGTGGCTTATAATGTACTCGCTTTCAGTAATTTCACACGCTAGTTAATTGAGTGAATCATGTAAATAAAATACTCCCAGGAAAAAAACGTTTTCATGCTACCTTTTGGTAGTTCTTAGTTCTGAAAACGAATTCCAATATACTCTAGAACAGAGGTATTATAAAAAAATGGGTATTTCCCTTTGGAATCAATTCATCAAATTGATTTTGCGACGTAAACATTTCAGGACGATCGCTTTCTCTGGATGGATGAGATAATAACGGTTAGAAAATATTGTGCAGTAGGAATTAAATTTGGATGAAAATTACCTTTAGGAAGGGAAAGGAGAAGTACCGTAGATGGCTCATATTTGGAGAAATATGAGCAAAACGACAAAATAATAGCTTAGTGGGAGAGGGGGAGTGAAATAATGATGACCATTAAAGCCTGCATTTAATGAAACAGCAAATATACATTATGCAGGCAACCACGTTTCACCATAGCATTGAAGAGGAATTAGTAACTTCGAGTAACTTCGAAGGTTCCAAAAACATTAATATAATGCCAGCAAGAAGTGGAAACATGGTATCTTAAATGAAATGGCTATGCTTTTTGAATTAAAGTTTGTATTAATACTAGAGAATAGATATTCGGCTACAAGTAAGAGTTACTTTAAATTAAATTAATTTGATTTTAGAGGTAGTATAACAAGGTATTATTTATCCTAGGTTTTACTCCATCCCTACATTTTCTTTACTTGAAGTAGCTGTCGTATAAATAAAGATATAACGTGAACAGTCATGATAGGAAGAATTCTTATGATTATGGAACAATTTTATACAGTGCCTTGGCTACTAAGAAAAAGTTTTTAGGAAAGTCCTTTTCCGAGATAAGTTTGCCTATCTTGGTATTCGACCTGGTCTACTCGCAAAAACTAAAATAAAATGTGACTGTGAATTCATATTTCATTAGAGAAGAACGCCCATAATTATTAGAATCGTGTATAAATTGTATAGGTTTCGTAATGTTGTAATTTTATTTTTATTCTCGTATTATAAATTAACATCAGAACCAATTGCTCAACATGCTTAATTATTAAAAAGTATTCCACAGTGAGGAAACTAAAAGAAAATACAATAGCCACCTAAATTCTGTAAAAATTCATCGTGAATAAAGAATGTCAATGAACTTAACCTCAAAATACTTAGTAATAGGCTTAAGCATCAAAATGTTATCTTCTCTTTATGGTAGTTCCCTTATGTTGATATTTCGACGATGGCAAGAAAAAGTCTAAATAATACAACATATTGACCGGTGTAACACTATTTGCAGTAAGCCAGCCATAGTCGAAAAACTTATTTGTGGGGGAGCGGATAGTGAGATTGAAGCTACGTTCAAGCAGAGAATAATAACCAGCGTGACAATCACATGAAAACGAAGGCATTACAAGTAGTAAGTACGAGAACGGACGAAATTTAAACCCTTATTTGAAGTGAAGCAGACCGAATGAGTATAGATAATATCCTCTGACCAATTATATACTTTTACTTTTTGAAATTATTTGACGCAGGGGAGAGGACCCGGGAGAGCCACTTCTTCAAAGAGCGGTTAGAGGGAAGGGGAGGGGCAGGTTGATACATACAACGGACGTCTTCCCCGTGGCGAACCGGGGGGAAGGGGCGAGGAAGAAAAAAAACGTGGACGAGATGGGGGAGGAAGAGATAAAGAGAGGCGGGAATGAGTTGGAAGGAGGTCAGGGCGGAGGAGGGAAACAGAAGATGGGGGAGCGAAGTCGGACTATATACACATAATAGGCGCGAGAGGGAGGTTGAGGAATAAAAATATGGGAGGAAGGAGACGGGAGTGGGTGGATGACTCCGGTGGGGAATCAAACTACATTACGGGCACGGAAGGAAACGAACGATGAGGAGAGGGAGGGAGAGGAGGGGAGAGGGTAGGAGGGTGTCGGGAGAAGAGAGGGGATGGGTGATGGGGTGATGTGGAAGTTAGTTGGTGAAGGGAAGTAAGGAGGCAGTGGGAGGGGAGTGGGAGGACGAGAGCGTCGGGAGTCAGCGGCAAGCCGGAGCTGGTGTATTATAGTCGCAGGGGAGCGTGGTGGTCGGTGGAGGGGGAAGGGTGTTTGGGGTGAGGGGAAGAGCGGGAGGAGGAAGCCGGGATGGGGTGTGGAGAGATGGAAAGGAAGAAGAGGAACGGGTGAAGCTGAGCGAGTTAATGGTCAGGTGGGCAGTATGTTGGAATGGTGTTCTTTCGGGAGGGAACATCCACCGGAAACGATGCGAGGGGCGTCTCAGGAAGTCAAGAGTGGAGGGAGGAGGGTTAGAGGAGGGAGGGGGAGCAGAGAATGAAAAAGAGGAGGTGGACGGGTTTTCTGGGTGGGAGGAGGAAAGGGGGTGAGGTGGGGGTTTTTAGGAAAGGAAGGGGGTGGGAGAAAACACAGGGGAGAAGGGAAAGGGTGCATATACGTGCGGAGTCGGGAGAGTTCAAAGCGGAGGGGCGGAGGTGGGTTAATGAGGGAAAATTTGGAGTAGGAAAGGTACACGTGGGGAAAAAAGTTTTTGTGTGGTCGAAAGTGAGATCATGGATCTGTACGTGTCGCAAGGATATGTGTCGTGGGTGGTGCGATAGCTCTAAATGGAACTTGAGGGAAAATATTTATTTAAAACAGTCCCTCACGATGAAAAAAAAATTATGGTAATCCAAATGAGGGACAAGTTTTTTCAACAGTTGAAATTGGCAAAATATAAATTTGACGTGTATTTCATTTAGATTCAAGCACGTAAAGTCATATCCTGCTGCTGTTTCACTGCTTATATTCCACGCAAAAGGAAAACATTTAGTGGCCAAATTGTTAAAGAAAAGGCGAACTGTTGAGCAATTAAAATTCAAGACACTGACGAACGAGGATTGAGAGATGCGAAAAATACACTAAAATATATATATCCACAAAATGGAAATCTAGAAAAATTTAACTTACATCCCCCTTTCTCCATCACATCACGCACATTCATAATACGTATTAAGCATCACACTTGGAGTCTTAGTTTTGATTGATAAAATAGTTATTTATGAAACTCATTACATGCAGGTAACCCAGTTACATTGTCACAATAAAATATTTATACACGACCCTATAAGTTCGAAGAATACCACAAAAATGATTTCCTTGAAATTTTTGTTGTTTTTTGTTGCGTCCTTGTTCAATTTTTATTACTAAATATTATATTTTGAATGTCCTTCTCCTCAATTCAATGCGTTATTCGCTTTTAAAAAACCCTAAACTATAGCACTGCAACAATTTATTAGATATCGGATTTTATATCCATAGCACCTTGCCCAAAAAGATTTTTTTTTAATTTAAAATGCATGCATCTAAGATATAATATCAAGAAGTCATTATTATTTATTACCAATAAAAATTCAAAGTCCTCATAAAACACTCAGTTTTAATGTTCTTGCCCCAGAATAGGCACAGTTGTCGTTTCTGTGTCACCCATAAGATTCAAATGAACTGGGTCATTTGAAGGCACTATTTATGATTAATTCAGTACGAAAAGACATCCTCTTCTTCATATTAGTCATTTGTCCCACTATTTCTGAACACCTATCTTCCTTACTGTAACAATGTCCCCCTATTTTCGTGAATAATATTTTAGGACTGCTAATGGTATTCTACTTTCTAACTTACGCTGAAATTTTCCCTCCGCTTTATTTTGCAATCTTGGTTTATTTAATTCTACCAGGAAATACTCTTGGATTCATTTCATACATTTAATTTATGCAGTTAGGATTTCCTTGTCTCCTGTTTCACTGAGGATCAACGTTTTGTTTGCAAACAATTATTTTAAAACAGTTGCCATTTAGAAAAATTTTATACGGGAATCTCCTCTAGTTTCTCGTGGGTGCATGACCCGTCCCTCGTAAGTTTCTAAACCTTGGTTTAATTTTCCAGTCAGTCCCACAATTACGAGTATATTAGATATTACATCCTACGTAATTGAAATTGTTAACTTTCTCTTGGATTTGATTCATCATTAATTTTAATCTTACAAAGTGTTTGCCTTTAAACACCATTTATTTATTTAGAGGTAGAAATCCTCAATGCATAATGTCGCGAAAAATATTAAATTTAGACATATTTTTTATCGTCACTGGCATCAAGGCAAAAGATAAATAACTCAGGAAAAAAGATTTTTCTGAATATCAGACTGCTAAAAAATCCAGTAGCCAGTTTACATGTTAAATAATTTATTTCTCAAATTGAAATAGACTACGGGAGATGCCGCAACAATAACTTTTAATGGAGCAATGCGCATTACAAGTCAAAAATTTTAAATTGTAGAAATCAAAACACCTTGAGCGGGATCTTGGTCAAGTCGAATGATATTTACACTTTGAAATAGTTGCATTCTAATTCATTTCTCACCGTTTTTGACGGATACATTTTAATAATTTCAATTATTATAATAATTTGTCCATAAGATCTTTTATTATATAGCTGGCTGGTTTCATGACATTCATAGTATAGACATAAGAAGGCTTTTCACATTCCAAATAAATTGTGACAAATTGCTGTGTGCAAAGGTAATAGTATTTCAATTTAACCGGGTTTCGCCCACTTCATGTACCTATAGATAAACCTTATGAGGTTATCAATTCACAAAACAACACCATTTCATCTGAATCATGAAAATTACGCATAAGGCCTTGGCTAGTAACATAATGGTTCACCATTTTTTCAGTGATCAAGGCTCTACGAGCGTGTGACATGTTCACAAACTGAGAACTTCCGTTTTTAATCTTTACTGTTGCTTTAGGTATCACCTCTAAGCTCCTGCAGGAAATTTGTTTGCTCTCGCTTCCAGCAATGAGGGCTATCGCTAGAGTCCATTATTTTCCCTCCCAAATCCTCATCGTAAGTCGCACATTCCATTTCGGTCTTCTTACACCTTGCTCGGACAATCTCACGGCCACTACCCTAGCCAACGAGTGGGCCAGTCTTCTCTCTCCCCCAAAATTCTTCTCCAAACCTGACTTCCTAACTCGATCTACTTCCTCCCGACTCTTTCCACGCCTTCCTCCCTCCCTTTTTATGTCTCATGCTCTCCCTCCTTCCCCCTCAATCTCTCAGTCTCCCCCTTCTCCGACATCCGTACTCCTCCATTCCTTCCAGCTTCTTCCCCAACCCTACTTCCTATCTTGCCCTATCACCCTTTTCCCAATTATCCCTACGGTTAGTTCAAGTTTACCTCGGCCACCAATTACCTGTCTCCTATTTCGAGGAACCACTCCAAACTCTCAGAAAAGTTTCAAATACCTCGCTTTATTTTTTAGCGTTTTTATTTGCCGGCATTATTTTAATTTGGAATCTTTCCCGATCTGCTAAAGGATTACGTTATTTTGCTATTTCGGATGTTACTACGGTTTGGACGATTACCCAACCGGTTATACTCCGTGACCTTCCTCTGTTTTGGTTCAAAAGTTCGAAAAGCACTTCCAACTCTCTCCCCCTCAATATTCTCATCACTCATATACGGCGTGATGTCACCTCAACTTTGTGCACATATATTTTCCCAGTTTTCCATGTCCTCACTTCCTCTCAGCTTCTTCCCCTATTCCTCTTGCACCTGGGGTTGCACGGTATTTTCTCAAGCGTAGCAAAATCATCTCATTCTGTCGGCATTAGTAAGTTAAACCTTCAACTTTAATTCATGCTCTCGCCTTATTTTTGTTGATTTTTTGACCATAAATGTCTTATTTTACGCTTAATTGATATTTTTCTCAATTCTGGCAAAAGCAACATGTCATATATCACACGTAATTGCTTTGGTAAATTGTGAGTATAAATTAAACTTTAGTTAGCAATTGAATAATTTATGAGATGATAGCATAGAAAATGAGATATTTTTTACTACGGGAAGGGAAATGGCTTCCAGGTAAAAAAACCGACGTCTTCACATCCTGCACACTGAACTCTAAAATCACAAATTTAAACAATGGTCAGTCAATAAAATACCGGCAAAATTATATATTTTCCTAGACTCAATATAAATAAATGTCCGGCCCAAAGTCAATGAATATTTAGACGAAAAATTGATTACTCAGGCTGAACAAATTACGCGCTGTAATGATCGCACGTAGTGATTCACTAGCTATAAAATTAATAACTAATAGAATCATCGTGGACTAGCACTGGGCTAAAAATTAATTTTAAGAAAAGTCAGTAAAAAGCATAGTTAATAGAAGAAAATTGATTTTTGTAGTTTGCGTATTTAAGAAGAGAATTATGTTAAATATCATGAAATTAAAACTACAGTGCGTTAAGGTTGCCTATTAGTCTTCTGCTGTTATTCTTTCATGAACTTATCACACTTATTTTGTTCCCTGTGATGTTAATGGTCCCGTGATTACTAACCTCTCTCCGAAAGGGAAATATGGAAATCACCTTGCGCCTAAGAACCATTATTCAGAGAGTTATTATTTTTGCACATTTGTTCGACAGCCCTTCAAATAGAAATTTAAAATATTTGCATAAAAGTAGCCCATATTTTTTACGGATAATTTAATATCACAAGTCCTTGATTGATTTTAATTAATTAAACTTTTTTTAAAGTTACGATCTCACCTACCGGTCCCATAAAATTACCACATCATATTCTCTTGTGGTTTTGCCGAAAGCCAATAATTTAATTATAGGTTGGCAGCTTGCCCAGTGAATTCATTTAAGATTTTATTTTTCCCCAGTGTATTCAATTGTTGGATGACTCATAATCACCATTATTAAATACACCGTTGCCGAGAAATCAAAGCGGGTGCCCTCTCATTAAGATAGGTGGAAGAGAAGACTAAAAAGTCTCACTCTTGCCTAAATAAAAGAAAATGATCTATCTATAAAACTTACCTCCCTAAATTATTTGGGCGCCCAATTAGAAAAATGAACAAAGCTGTTAACTAGCCATTTTGTGACACATAGTATAGATATCGTTTCATTCCCGGGTGGAGCACTTATTTCCATTTTGTTACCCTGCCTCCTATTTAGTCCCTGCTCTAAACCGTTATTTTACCCTCCCTTTCTCCCCAAGCCCACGCATTCATCTTCCTCTCCCTCCTGATGAGCGGACTTGCAAGCTGTCCAGGCTGCAGGCTTCCTCTAACTATTAGGGGATAGTGACGCGAAGCCCCGCGGTGTCGAAATTTTTACCTCTCGTCCGGCCCCTCTCCCTACTTTTATGCCAAGGAGGACATACAAGTCACCGCGCTGACTTCTTTTGAAGGTACCATAAGCCCTGTGGCCCAAAAATCGAAAGAAAGCAGATCCAACCCCGGAGGAGACAGACTTGTCAGCCCTAGGTTTTTGCACCACAATTTTTCGTCGCAAAGAGTATGACCTGATCGTTACAATCTTAAGCTTCACGTCGATTCCTGTAGAATATTTCCCTGATGGTCACATGCATGATTATCTTTGGCGGAGTAGAAAGTTGTTCCAAAGATATACCTCATCTTTCGAGAGAAAACCTTTCCACCGTCTAGACATTTCTTTCAGGAGATAACCGACGGTGCATTAGTTTTTTCTACCGTCTTCTAATGTTCAATTATTCAACACACCGGAGGAAATAATTTCTTTAAGTTCGAGAAAGTGAAAAAATACATATGCAGGAGCGCGTTTCTCGAATAAAGCTATTTACTACGTAGCTATTTTCTCCATTCACTCTTATCCTACAGTATATCAGATTAGGTTATTACTCTCAATTCAATTTTTTTCTAACTACCTCAACTGTGTCATATTCTTCTGTTGTCTCTCCTCTAGTAAATCAGAATATTTAGCTCAATCTGAAGTTATTATGCCAGCTTACATCAACTGCGAGAAAGACGTTCTCACTACTTGAAGACTCGTTTTTGAAGGTAAGGTCACCTAATAATCGCAATGCAATGTAGGTTTTCATTCCAACATTTTTATTGGCCTCCATTATATGTTTGGAAACACATTAAATTCTACATAGTAAACTGGAGGTATTTGCATGTGGGTGTGGAGAAGGTTGGAAAAGGTCAAATGAGCAGAAAGTAAACCAAACGAGGAAGTGTTAGGTGTGGTAGGAGAGGAGAGAAGATTGTTGTAAGGAAATCAACGAATGCAGGAAAGATGGATACAGGGTAGTCTGATTGGGAATGGGATGTTGAAGTCTGATGACTGAGATAGAAGGGAGAAATCTTGGAAAGCAAGGAAGGTATGGGCAAAGAATTGTCATGTTTGACGTTATGAAGAGAGGGAGCATGTGGAATTGAAAAAGGGTTTATTGCAGTGTCGAATGTCAGGCAATGTTGTTTAGGCTACGTTCATCGAATATCTACCAAAACCGGTAGAATACCAATGTGTATTAATTTATATCAATAAATATATGTGTATATGTGTGTGTGAATAAATATATATGTATGAGTGTGTTAATATAAATACACACACGCCCAACAACAACCCATCCGAAGTTCGATTTAATAGGTGAGGGTAGAGCCTCACCACGTTCCAAGCCCAACGGCGTGTTAAATTCATTCATGTGGCCTGTGAAATTCATCAGGTAGGGGGGCTAGTTCCTTTCTTTGTACCAACTATTGTATTCCAGGAATACCTGGTACCCGAACAATCACACAGCTTGGGTGAAGCTGAGGGTGCCCAGAAGAGTCCCCGGGAATCGAACCCAGGGTATAACTAGGTAAGTAGTACCACACACTGAAATAACACATCCACATACCATGAACACAGTAATCGACCCGAAGGTCGGTTTGGTAGGTGATAGTAGAGTTCATCCACTACTTGGCCCGGCGGTGGATGGAATTCACACATCAGGGTAGGGGGACCAGTTCCTTTCCCTGTGGTTTCCCGGCTATTGTTTCCCAGGAAGATCTAATCCCCGAAAAATCACACAGCTTTGATTTGGATTGCTCGGGAATCGAACCCGGGCCCTCCGTTCAGTGGCCGAACGCTCAAGCCCTGGATTATCGCGACTCCCTATATATGTACATACGAGGGTAGGCTGAAAACTAATGCACATATCCTTGTAGACCACAAACTAAATGATCTTCAGAAGCAATCCTGGTGGCATGTGGAAGTAACATTCACCCTCAACTCGCATGCGCAGGTTTGAGGTTGTTACATTCAACCAGTGTATTCTGAGAAGCGGAAGTATGGAGACGTGTTCTAGTGCTATGTCATCGCGGGTTAGCAAACAGCGCACTATTTTTCCCATGAAGGTTTGTTATACGGATGAGAATACTCAACAACGTTGATACCACCTCTCAAAGAATTCTCTCCATCAATTCAGCCCTTGACCTTTACCAGATAATGCGTGCCATGAATGAGAGAGCGGGGGATTACGAACTTAGATGGGACGAGGAACGATTGTGTGCTGCTCGCTAGAAGTTGAATATTGGGAGAATTTTTGTCTTTCCGAATGGATAGAAATAGAATACCAAAACTGGGATTCTAAAACAAATAAATGTTAACCTAAAGACCACTAGTAGAATATCGCAAGCGATTATAATACATGTATTCTCAATCACAGATGCACCTTGAAAGAAATCTATTATAAACATGTTACAAAATGTTTTTTATAAAAATGTTTTTTTAGTCAGTACGCTGTACGCCTTCTTCGGTCGAGGTTTGGAGTTCCGTCTCAGTCATGTAAGCTGTCTAAACTACGGCAGTTCGAGGACATTTACAACAAGGAAAAGATTATTGGGCTCCAACACAAGCAAAGTTAAAACAGAAAACACAAATGAAAAGTACGAGCTAATGAAGATATGGGACCTGAAAGGAAAAGAATAAACAAATATATTAGAGCGTAAAGAAGAAAAGCGGGCGGCCAGGATCAATATGATTTTAAACTACCTTTCTATTGAGGGCGACTTCCTGCATTATTCATTTTCTGCCTCCTCCAGAAAGATCGTGATTATTCGTCCCTGAATTGGCCCATTTTTATATGAGTGAAAGGAAGGAAATTCCTCACTTGCGTTATTCCTGTTTGCATACACTTACATAACTAATATGTCGCATTTGAAACCGTCTAAGGTATTAGTGTAATACTCACGCACTTATAAATTGGTTGGAAGTGGAGGTCTCTGGGTGAAGCATTTACATTTTTCAAAAGTATCAGAATACCATTGTACAATGAACATTTTTCGATATCAGCATCTTGATTCACATTCCCCTTGATACGTTCCTCGTCGCGAAAAACTAAGAGATTTTTGTGGTCACTCTTCATAACATAAAAATATCTTTCGAAAATCACGTTTTTCATTAAATACTGCCATGAAACGAATAACCACTCATATATCATATATCACGCATCACATTGATATTGTGGATTGAATAATATTATCAATAGATCTCTAAAGGTTACATTTGTTAATTGGCAACTTATTCTTGCGGTGATACCAAAATAATAGAAACAATAGCGCAGAAAATTATTTATACGTTAAATTTGTTTTTTATTTTGTTAAAATTAATCAGACCTTGTTCGTTAGTGAGTTGATTTCTAGCTCCTAGTATCCCCTTTGGGGATATAGGCATATATATGAAGTTGCAAAAGCCAGTTTACGATTAAGAAAGACTGGAATATCGTACAGTATTTCATACGATGGCCTAAGCTCAAGGCTGATCCATCCAGTTAAAATATCGTAATACTAACGAATAAAGACAATTAAAGGTCAATTGAATTACACTTAGCAGAATAAAACCATTTTGCTTTCCATTTATCGTAAACCTGGGAGAAATACAGCACATACATGTACATACATCTGGACTCATACAATACTCCGCAAACCTCTGGAAGAAGGTGAGGTAGAGGGAGTTAGGCTACCACCATGAAAATTTAGAGGGATAATTCTGTAAAGATGAGGTAGGTATTAGATTGTTAGTACATATATCCACTTTCGTATTGTGATTGTAAAGAGTATGAGGCAGAAGAATCTTTCAATTTAATAGCTTAAAAGATTATATATATCTTTCATTTTGGCATTACTTCTGCATTCAGAAAAATTAGAATTAAATATAAACAAGACGTAAATTTTAAAATAGATGGATGCGTTCGTCTTAAGAATTTCGGAGCTGATCCACCATTTACGTCGTACACTGACATCAAACCTTTCATGGGGTCTCACATAGAACAATATCCGGGTTTCATTAGACAGGTTGTAAGAGATAGAATGAAAACATAAGAGCGAGGTGTTACTTCGCTTTAGTTATACCAAATTTAGTGCACACAGCAAGATTCCTGAATCTGAGGGAGAAGACATTTATTAAATAATTAGATAAGTTTCAGTAATAATCCGCTGGGTTTGCTAAGATTTGCTACGACAAGCCATTGTAACAGGTATGCTGGAGGACTTAGACAAAGAACATCTTGATTCTCGAAGAGAGCAGGTAAGACTTAGACTTTAAGAAAGGTAAAATTCACCTCAGTTTAAACTTCGAAACAGATGGCATTATTATGGTACCGAGTTATTTGTAGATTTGAACACTGTGATAAAATAAGAGAGAAAGACACCGTTACAGATAGATGCAAAAACTGGTTCATCCCTGGCACTACACGTAATTATATTTCTACATGTATACCCTGACACCCCCCGCCACATGTTCTTGCAGCGGTTTGTCTGGTATTGTATGTAGATTTTGACCGTATGGAAATCTTTTTTCGATATTATGATTCATTTTTCCCAAAGCGAAATTGGAAGGCAAAATAGCAGGTAGCTTTACGCACGATAATTTGAACTTCGCGAATGCTGATAATCATCAATTACTGATCAATCTGATAGCGGGGAATCTTACAATCGCTCTGTCATGGGCTCAAAGCGTTTTGCAGGGTTAGATGCAGATTAACTATCCAACCAGCAAATTTGAAGTAGTAGGACTTGAATATTTTCTCAATGGTATAAATACATTTAGAATCACGAATATGAGATTTTTATTACAGGTTTTACGCTGCGTTGTACCTTCAAGTTTCAACAACAAATTGTGATAAGTAAGGATTTGAAAATCGAGAACGGCAAACGAAATCCGATGTGGTCCTCTTCCTCTGTATTTCCGTAACAAACAATTATGAGTCAATGGTGGACTGTCCAGAATCTTAAAGGAAAAGGTGTTCATTGTTATGGAGGGCATAATTCAGGCATTATTACCTTTACACCTTAGGTAACAGATACAGAGGACGAAGAAGAAGACTCGAGTGAATAGGGAAAGAGCTAAAAAGAAGATGAGGGAGGAATGAGGGGCATGAGAAGTAAAGGCGGCAGTGGAGTGCAGGGAGAAGGGGAGGAGCAGTTTAGCACCCTTACTCATAGCGAGGGAATGGAGGGAGAGTGGGTGTTAACATGGGAAGGGGTGGAGGTGTGGGATGATGGTGATGGCAAGAGAAGAGAGAGAGAAGGAGGCCGAATGACTCAACAAGGTTCGTGGTGTGACACTCTCCCTCACTCACTCAACTGAGTGAGACAATCGCTGGGAATCTTGGGCAACAGCGAGAGTGAGAGGAGCCCCGAGTGCGGGAAGGAGTCAGAGAGAGAGAGGAATGTCACATTAAAAACAAAAGGAACCGTCACGTAACCCACGTTCAATGTTTTTCGGTTTTTTTATTGCTGGGGATAAGGAAATGCGGTAAACATAAACATAGAGGTATCAGTCCAACACAATTCCAAGTGGCAACTACCCGCGTACGCGACGTCTGGAAGATATGGTGCACAGCATGCAAATTAGAGAGTAATAAACTGAAAACCTTGTTTAAGCTACAGACTGTTTAATAGATCATGCATACTTGCCAAAAAACCTTGAACGCATTTTTAAATTACTAAAAGTTCTGCCAAGCTATGCATGTAATTATCACTGGTGCGTTATGAAAGCAAGTAACGTCGCAAGAACAGGTATATTTGTTAAAGGAGACTGTCTCAGACTTTACTTGGTGAAATTCCTTCGTAATAAGGGTAAAGGTAATACAGCAATTCCATCTTCCCCACCATTCTTGTTTTGTCTGTGTTCCCATGCCTTATCCTTCTTTTCTTATATATATATATATATATATATATATATATATATATATATATATATATATATATATATATATATAACCATAAACACAGTAATCAACCCGAAGGTCGGTTTGGTAGGTGATTGTATACAGAGTTCACCCTACACTAAGCCCTACGGTGCGTGAAATTCACACATCAGGGTTGGGGGGCCAGTTTCTTTCCGGCCGGCTATGGTTTCCCAGGCAGATCTGGTACCCGAAAAATCACGGAACTTGGGTGGAGCTGAGGATCTCCAGAGAGGGTGGGCTCTCCGGTCAGTTGTCCGATGCTCTACCCCTGACTTACCGCCACTAACAAACACACACACACATATTTATACATACATATATAAAAATATATATATATAATTCAATCAATTCGATTACTTAAATATTGCAGCTTTTTAACGGAGAAAGGAAACCAAAATTGAATCAGGAGTTGGAATTCTAGTTACTGTGAACGGAAGCGGTGCTGAAAAAAATCGTTGCATTTGATAACCTGATGACGCTATTAAACTATACTGCTCACCCATGACTCAAATACGAGTAAATATCTCCCTGTTTCATTATTACAAAAACAAGCCATGGTAACTTATTTTAGAATTTGATGAAAATTTTCAAGTATTATCTATAAATAGCGACATTTACATGAGCCACACCACAGTGTTATCAAATACGAAGCTGGTATCTGGAGTATAGTGAACCTAATTGAGCTATATGGATCAATCAATAGATGAGTGAACAAATTGACAGCAAATTATGTACCATTTTCTCTAAATAATGGTCCGCAATGATGCATAGTAGCATACACATGCTAAATTTATGGAAGAAAATGGAAAAAAATAAGAAAGTATGCATCCAAGCTAGCTTTCCCTCAATGAATAGCTCAAAACACGAGCTTCTCTCTGACTCTTTTACAAGCGCGTGCCAATTAGACAGCTCACGTTGCTCGCAAGCACGAAAAAAGTGATTCTATCTTCGACAAGGATCTACATCCGTCGGAACAAGGACAACACCCGAAACTGCAAGACCAAAATATTAAGAGCAAACAAATAGGTACATTACCTTTTCCCGTAAACAGATTTCACGAGAACGGAATTCTTTTCCCACGGACGGACAATGGTTTCTGATATAGTAAAGGGAATTTCGTCCTCTTTTCTCCTCCTTTCGCCGCTTCGCCTCGTTCCCATGGGCACGCCCTCCCTGAAAGAAAAATGAATGGCCATTTCAAACTGCTGTAAGGATTATATTCTCCGCAAAAGAATTGTGCCACATGCAAAATATGATCCTTATTGTGATTTCGAAAGTAAAAATTGGTTTTAGTTCAACAGTCTCCCGTAATAGATATTACTATTTGTTTCTACGTGAAGATACTCGTAGTATTTTTCAGGATAAAACCTAATTGCTCAAACTATAAATTGTTAGTTACATAAATTATTTATCATACGTATATAAAAATAATGGCCCAAATAATAATAAAATTTGGTCATAAAGAGTGACAGTGCATCAAGGAAAGTACACCCCCGCAATTTTTCTACAACTAATTAAGGACAGTAATATATGCTATTATAAGCTCATAATTAATTGTAGATGAGATGCTCCATTCAAAAAAGTAATTCATAAAATTATACAAATAGAGATGTTTTATTATTTCGCGGATATCCGTAGGTCTTACAATGATGTCATTGCGTAAAATGATTTCCTTTGGTGATTTATAATTTATTTCTCTCAAGAGTAGATATGTTCAGTAAAAGCGATCAACTTTCTGACTGGATAAGATCCACTCACAAGACTGAGCTCACCTTAACTTAGGGTTGTCAACTAGGAAAACAATCCATCAAATCCCATTTTCAACAGCAGTAAATTTTACATAAATAATTTTAACGCCACAATCGCGAACACCACAGTTTCCGCAAACATGCCAACTTCATCCCATCATCTCAATTTTTGTACTGAGAGGGACGCACTGATGTCACTGGTGAGCATTTTACTTTATTTATAAACTACTACAATTTCATGAAATGACTATCACACTAAAAATGATGAATAGGATTGTTTCTCTGAGTAAACTGTCAAATCCTTGAAAAACATCTAAAAGGTAAAATAAAACTTAAAACCACCATCCGTAAAATTAGCCTGCCCACCAAACAATCATAATTAACGAATTGCTATCATAGGTGAGGGCAGAATTTACCTCGAAATCCATGTCATACCAGTTCATTTCCATATAACATAAGGTTTTTCTACGAAGTTCTAGTGCCCAAAAATTAGCATTGCTTGAAATAGGTTAGCATTGCCTCACCGGGACCCACCACGACTTCGAACGATCTTCTCATTAATCTGCAATACTATACTTGTAGATACGTAAGGCTTTACTAGTGTTAATTTGAAAATTCTATTTGCAATAGAATGAATTGAACGATACATTGGGACTTGGAACTCGACCTCAAATATTTAAGAAATTGGGAGAAGGACCTTTCCAATGAATCATGCAACAATCGTCGACACGATATGTAGCAAGTTACATCACATTGAGGCATTGGCTCAAAACGTTTTGTTTAAAAGCTATGAAGATTCTCAATTATCATAATGGAGCCTGAGCCATAGCTGATCGAATGTGGTAAAAGACGAAAGATATTTCCGCCTCCTTAGCACTCATCTCAACGTTGGGACTAAAATCAAAGATATCCCTGACAAATGTGGGGTTCCGAACAAGAATAATATCATAAGTCGGATTAAATTGAGGTGGCTCAACCTAGCTCTCCCCAGCATGCGGAGAGAGTAGAATTCATTTTCACCGTAGCATACCACCAATATACGATGTCTTGCAGGATTAAATACCTGCGCAGATCATGTGAGAACATGAAACCATCACAAAACTAGGCGGCTACAAGGGAATCTTCGCACCCAATTGCACATTTCTGGAGGCACGTGCAAGATATTTTGTTTACAAAAGAAAAAAATGCGGCATCTCCCTTGAAGAAGAACGACTAAAGGTAGCCACTTCTAGCTTCAATATTATAATCGTGTTGATTGTTGAAGAATCATTTTATGAGTCGTTATTTCAAGCAAAAATGTGCAATTCGTTAATAAATAAAGTCAAGTCTAAGATACACTATCCGCCATGGAAAAGGATATATCAGAATACACTTCAGTGATTTTACAAAATAAAGCGAAAATAAATATTTTGACAAAGAGTATGATACAACTTTCCTATCAATCTAAAACTATTTGAAAAATTGTTATGTGTAGTGAATTGGTATATGTAGAGTGTAATTACCTGTATATTAAAATATAAAATGAAGCATTTGAGGAAAAGAGATAATTTTTAGCATAATTAATACAAGCTAAAAGCCGTAAGAATTCACAGGGACGTACCATAGGAGTAAGTACGTTATATTTTTTTATTTTAATAGAAATATGGATGGAAGGAATGATATGCATGATAAATATAAGTTTCCTCACAGTGAGTCTTTGCCAAAAAACAAAATCAACCGGAAGAAGAACTTATGAAAAATTACCATTGAAAGCGAACAAAATTTAGGGGGTATGCGTAAAGAGCAGGCGTATTTATCGGACACCAACAAAAACAAATTTTAGATGACGCACATAAATTACACAAATAGAAAACAATTAAATAAAATACAAAGGATCATCAGATGGACAATCAAAGGTAAAATATTGAGAGAAAAAATTGTACAGAGAAGAATGAAATGGAGAGATTTAAATAATATTATTTAATCGTGTAAAAATAATTTCTAATCACGAAATTAGAGTCATCAGTCATGGTTTTACGCAGCTTCTAACTCGTCCCTCCTGATTTTTGAAAAAATTTTAATGTTTCTCAATTTTAGAAGCAGTGAACAGTATTGCAAAACTAAGAAGAAAAGCTAACTTTTAATTTGGGAAGAGAAAAAATTCATGATAGATCTTCCTAAGATATATTTTTTTCCTAATTCATTGAGTATCTGCCAAAACATTTCTTGTGAGCTCCTTCACCGTTCATCACAAATTACCCACTTAAAACAAAGTACAACCAAAGCATAATTAAAACTACATCAATTAAAGGGAAAATATAATGTAATAAATTGAATCAATTCATAAATCACATTTCCATAGATTATAGATATAGTTACACCTGAATTCATTAGTACGCATTTGAGTACAATACTTTAGAAGAAGTAACTTATATAAAGAAATTTTTGACACAATTTCAGGCGGATTATCATGAGGAGCGCTAATCAAGCAAACACTCCCAAACCAGGGTTATAGGGCTTTTTCACAAAATTAAAATGAATAAGCGAGAAGAGTTGAAGCAAAGAGATGAGATCCTATAGAAAATGTACTGTTGTTGATCCTAAAATAAATTGAATAGCTGATGATGGAAGAGGATGAAGCATTGATTCTTTCAGGCTCCGCCAAACTCTAATTAATCAATAACTCTATTTGCGGGAAAAATAGACTTTTCTCTCTCCTTTCTCTATCATAACACGAAATCAATTACTCTCGAAGCAATGAAACTGCTCAAAATGAAAAAATAAACTACTAAACATTTAAGTAACCTCATCTCCCCACTCTAAGGTCCTGAGATAATTATTTGTGTGCTTTGGAGAATATTGGTGCCTAATGGCGTTGAAGAGAAATCTTTTCCACTGCGCTAAAGATTCCGAGCAATTATCGCTGAAGTGCATTGTTTGAAGATCAGTCACGCGTCTCTCATTATTGTGCTGACCGAGGGCGAGCGAGAAACAAAGAGAGAGACTGTTCACCACTCATTTGTTATTCAATGTCGCAATGCCACTCTAAAAAGGACTGCCGAGAGAAGAGACACAACAGGGATTTTTTTCCTTTTTTCGGGACCAGTTCAAAAAATGGTAGATTTCCCACGCTCGTACGCAGTCTTCACCGACTATGAGCGCGTCCTAATTCCCGCGGTAATGGCCGAACGCTAAAAACGATGCTCTCCTGTCAAGCCCAGATGGCCTCCTTCCTAGCGTGTCGCAGAGAAAGAGAGGAACAGGGTAGGTTAATGGAACTGGAGTCATAAACGTGTATGGTACTTAGTGGTCCTCACCACCCTCCTTAAACTCGGATACCTTCCAAAGAAAGTTTCAATGAACTCATCAGAGCTTTGAATGTTTTTCTCTCCATGGTTATATTTTATTTTTGTAAGTTGTATTTGCATGAAACTAACATTGAAGTGGTTAAAACTAACATAACATTAACTGAGATATGATTTTTAATGGATCAATCATAAATCTGATTTTGATTGTGATCGTTAATTCTTACTTTTTATGACCAGAAGAGTTCAAAAGACTGGTATTAAATTTAGCTTTTTATTTTAAATAGATCGATGAGATAAGATTGTGCAAGGTTTTGCCACACGATTGGAATTCTTTGGGAAGCCAGTAGTCCAATTCCACGATGACAGCAAACCCAATTTAGTTTGAACCGTGGTCGATTTCCTTTAGAAAAATAAAGACCCCTCCATCTTCCAGATATTCTAGATTGTCGTAGGTGTAGAAAAAAATTAAAATATATGATAATATCACCTTTAAGTCACTATACTAGGGTCCTAAGTACCAATTTGTGTCCATATGCTGTTGAGTATATGAACATGTATGTTTATTGATAAAAATGGATGGACTTGATGCACGGATATAAGTACTAAATACGAGTACGAATAGGTTCAATGGTTTTTGCAAAATGAGATTTTGTCATAGAATAAATAGCCAAAAACTCTACGAAGCTAAACGCAAACTTTTCATTCAACCCTCCTCCCTAGCAACGTTTTCATTCATATTTTTATAGTTTCACGTCTGCCCATGCTTTCTTTATTTACTTCACAGAATATGCACAGACAGGTCACTATTATGTGCAGATTAATTACGGTAACAAGTTGTAGCTAGTTTAATTTCTTCAATATAAGAATGATTAGTGGATCGTGTACTCTATTCAGGTGTTCAATAATTTTTTCTTCAGAACTTGGTAGAATTTCTTCCATCATTTGATCCGAACTTTTATCAGAAAATATTGTAATCACCGACAAATATTTACGTAATACCAATAAATTATTTTGGCTAACTTTCTTTTTAATATATGAACACAAATGAACGAATTCATCAACACTCTCAATCAATCAATGAGATAAGTATATTAAGCTTGGCAGACTGAAATTTTACTAGATCATAAATTAATAATAATTTAATGTTCGACAGATTTATGCTCTTAATCGCGTATCAGATGTCCACCATAACTAAAGAGCAAACGATAGATACAATTACAGTAAGAGTAACATATGACTTCATTCCGCCGCTTGTGAACACAATTTTTCCTTGTAAATAGAGCTTAGCCGTTGAAACCACAGTCCGGTTGCTTAAAAATGTGCGCAATATTAAAAATATCACTCATCTTTATCACATCGGAAATGATATTTATTTACTAATGTACTCTCATACTCAAATAATTTCTAGTTCTCCACTCAAAGAAAATCGCACATGAATCAAAAGTTGACAAGATACCGTCTCCGACTGACCTCATGCGTCTTGCTCCTCCCCGCACTCTCTCCGGGCTACTATTCTAGAAGAGAGAATGATGAGGGAGGAGAGAAGGGAGGGAAGAATAATTGAGATGGAGGACGATATGCAGTGAACTGAGAGGAGGGGGAGAAGGAGGGGGGACCGAGTGTGCAGGTGTGCCAACGGCCACACTCCCACTGCCCTCACCCCACCCCTACGAGTCCTTCGAAACAAGGCGAACTAGGCGGGAGGGGAAGAATAAAGGGGGAAAGTAGGGTGGAAGGGTTTTCTCACAGTTTGTAGTGGACGGTTGAGAGAGTTGAGTTTTTGGGGTAGTGCGGGAATGCCGACGAGTATCCGACGGGTGGGGAAGACAAGGGGAAGTTGAAAAAGTGAGAAGTTAGGGACGCTAACAAACTGAAGAAGTGGAGAGAGAACCCTTTCTCACGGGGGATAGAATGGGGAGTAGGGGGAGAGGAGATGATGTCTGTCCCATAATGGGATGACAAGGAATTAAATATTATTTCCGCGTATGTGAAGATATAAATCTCTCGTATTTCCAACCACGGTAGGGATGTTTGACAAGCAATGTAATAAGAACCCACACTCGAAGGAAGCGGAACGGCGCGGCGTAAGTATTCGGAGCATATGGTTATTCGGTGGGCCTTGTACAAGGATGCCGTGAAGACTATATTCTGCAATTACGTAGACAAAATGGGGGCTTAATATGAAAGGAGGTAATGAAGGCCACAAAGTGATGCTAACGTGCTATCATAAACCATTAATGTACATCTTGGATTTTTCTGAAGCGAAGTTTCACGAACTGCGCACGATGCTTGATGCACATGCTAATCACTTTGTCACAGTCATGCATCGAAAGACTATCAATTTGAGAACTCAGTAAGAAATAATTCTCTAAAATTATACGAGCTATTTCCTTCTCTGCGGGGCTAACTGCGGTGAAAATGAAAGCGAATTAATAATGTTATTTAGCGACGAAATGGAAAGCCTATTGATCCGAATTGACCGCAATATAAATTTCAAAATATATTTCACCCGACGAGGATTAAAATCGATGTAAAATTAAATTCTGGATTTATGGTTTTATGATTTACTCATTCCCATATTCTTTTAATTTCATATACAATTTAGTATATCCCGAAAATAATTGAAAACCTGGATTTAGGCATGGGTGCTGGAAGAAGTTATATATTTAAATAATAATATATTAATAATAAATTAAAATAAAGCATACAAGCTATTATGAGAAAGGAAAGACGTCGTAAAATCTTAAAACTCAGAATTTTAATGATAATAGAATTAACATAGTATAATTAACACTTGGGCATCATAAGTAGTGCTTCTCAACCACCATTTATTTTATTATGGCTTTCGGGAAAAAATGGTGAATCAAAATATACACAAATTATTTTCTTCCTCTTCTTTTCAGTGTGCTCTTTAGACTTCTTCAACAACAATATGGAAACGTATTCTATAATCACTAGCCATGCCTGATTTCATGATACCATTTTTCTGTGATATAATATTTCCATCACAATATCGCAAAATTGGAGCACTTCCTTTTTTGTGGCAAGAAAATTAAGTAAACTGAATATTGAAGCTGACTCATTGATTTCAGCAACTGAAATATTTTTATCAAAAACACTGGAGATATTTGTTAATTATTTAAATGTGACATGTGTAAATACTTGCTAATACGGTTCACTCCGGCTAAATTTAAAATATAAGATATTTCAAGATGTATTTAAATATTATGACACCCAAAAATAACTAATCACTATGAAAAATTAAGCCAGCACAACAAAGCAGGCAGAGCGCTCAGCTAGGAACCGGAGGATTCGGGTTAAGATCGCGGTGATTCCTCGGAGCACCCTCGCTAAGCTTAATTTCAGAGACTTTATGGGCACCAAATCTTCCGGGTAAAGCACAGATAGCACAGGCATAGGAACCCACACAACTTAAATGAATGTGCAACTACTCTCACCTTAGAGCTTCTAATTAGTTTCCTGAATGCCCTATATCCATACCTACCAAATCAATATTTGGGATGAAGATTGTGATGTATTTTAATGCAACAATTTCAGAGCGTAAAAATCATTCGCCTTGACTGGGACTCGAACCCAGATCCCTCAATATCCGGTCGAGTGCTTTAGCCACTTAAGCTACCGAGGCGTCCTCTTAAACTCTGAAATTTTTAGAATGATTTTTAGATAATTTTTTAGATAGATTAGATAGATTATTAGATAGATTTTAATAAATTTAGAATGATTTTTACGCTCTGAAATTGTTGCATTAAAATGCACATTAGCGGATGACTCCGTTAAAAGTTACTGTTGCGGCATCTCCCGCAGTTTCTTTGGAATTGTGATGTATTGATGACAAATTAATTATTTTTTCTAAATAATTATTATTAACCTGAATTATTAGAAGAACCCATAAAAAGTCATCTCTAATCTTCAAGCACCACGGAGTTAAAATGTTATTTTCAATAAAAATAAATTCTTTAATTTTTGAAGTAGGAATACAATCTTTAATGATTAACAGGAGATGCCATTAAAAATCCCTAAAATATATTAGCAAGAAAAACCAAAAAAACATAAATAAAATTGCTTCTCTACCTCTTGTTGGCTTTTGCTGACCTGTTAATGACCATATGGGTATGGTAATGGATAGTATTTAGGTTATATAACTACAATGTATGCATAACGGTAAATCATTGGAGTAAGATTCATGAAAACCGTTACGATGAAATATGAAATGGAAAAAGATGATAGGAGCGTAAGCTGATTATAAGAACTCAATTAGTAAAGGATAAATGTGGAGTTGGTGTATTATTTTCGTAGCATTTTTCTCTTTTCTACGTGGAATGAAAAAAGTAATTATGCCCCGACTAATAGGTCATTTGAGCCTCTTAGGAAATCTTTTGAATTCAATTACCATATGAAACATAAAAATAAGGAATACTTGTAACCCAAAAGTTTGTATCAACCCAAGAAAGAAGAAGAGAACAGTGTCGTCCTCGAGACTCGTGCCACGCGAAGGACATGAAAAATAATGACAAATTCGCTGCTACTCAAATGTAAGAATTATCTGGGGTTCAGTGGATTTATAATTATTTGTGATCCACTAGTTTTAGGTTTCTTATAATGATACTTATGAATACTGTGATAACCACACCTGCCCTAATCACAATGAATTGCAGTAGATTAATTGATTAAGGTACTCGAGAATACTTTAAGGTCAGCATAGCTACCCAACGGCTGGCGAACGTTGGCTGAACGTTGTTTTGATAAATGGAAACGTAATTATGAAGTATTTTATGTTCTCAAGTAAAACATAAATAAACTTGCACGATAACACATGGGGATTATCATATGAACGAACACAAAGATCGCAAGATCTCTGGCATAAAGATTCACACAAATGGTATTCCTATTCGCGAATTTCGAATAAGCAGGCAAGAATATTACCCCATCGCTGGCAAAAGATAACGTGCCGAAAATGGGGAAAGAGGCAAGAGAAGGGTGTTTACGAAAAGTGTGGGGACCTTCGAAAAAGTCAGCGAGATGAAACGGATGACAATGAAAATACGGTACGAGGGATCGAAGGACCGAGGGGCCCCAAGCATCTGGGATAGCCATGAAAAAAGGATCGATTCTATTCCTTTCTCTCATAGGGAAGGTTTTGAAAATAGTAAAACTCGTACTGTAGTGCCTGTTGGCGAAGTGGATTTCGAAATTGTTTAATACAACTCATTAAGAACGTATGAGCGGGAACTTTGGTATTGCTTAAAGCGGTAAAATTAGGAATAAGTATATAATGTGACGTATTTAAGTTCATACCATGCCTCCTCAATGTAATTGGAATCCTTAGGGTCCAATTTTAAGAAGTAGAACGGTACAATATTAAACGTCCTGGGAAGCCTCCAAATCAGTACTAAAAAATTCTAAACTTATGGATAACAAAGTGTAATTTTAATGTCGTTATGTCATGATCGCAAGTGTAATGGGAAAGATTTAATGGCTAGATTATTTCACTGAAGACGGCTAGAAATAAAGTCCTAGAATATAAAGTCAAGATGAAAAATAGAAATTTACCCAACGATAACGGGTGCCGCCGCTATAAAAAGATATCGAGGAACATGACTCACATTTCATTTTATTTGTTTTTTATATATACCCTAATTTTTTTTATATCTGTTGGAATAAAAAAGGTTTCCATGTTCAATAAGTTAGTTTATTTTGAAAGCAAATGTGTATTTTAAAATATTGAAAATTGTTATTTCATTAGGTTAATTTCACTGGTGATTATGAAATGCATGTTAAAATTAGTACGCATATAGTGTTAAAAAGTTGCCAACACAGCCACAAATGTGAGTATTCATTGGCCTAGATTTTGAGATTAACCCACATTGGATGGATAATTCTTTTTAGCAATAACCTGAAGGGTTGATTCATAGTTGAGGGCGGTAGAGATAAATAAAATACTTAAATATGTTGTCTTAAAGATTTACCCAAAAGATACTCTGGCAAATCATATTGTCTTCGAGGGTACTGGATTTACATTAATCACAGCCCAAGTTCAAGCAATTAACAGGCAACGAGGTTGGACGCACTTTCAGTCTTTGTGTTTTAATCCGGCGTAAATCAAACAAACTATACCTATAATCTACCTAATTCACACACCGATAGGTTGTGATACGATCAAGGAACGTTATAATTTTTGTGCGCCTCCCCAAAATTCCATTGACCTAAATATTCCTAAATGATGCCGGATGATCTGAAGTTTACTTCTGACTTCACCGTGACAATGAGCGAGAGTGAGCAAGAGTGAGGGAGAGCGAGAGAGAGGATGAGAAATGAGCTTGGGTGGAGCCGAGTGAACTCGGAATGTGGTACGTAATTCGGGGATTCAGGGACGGCAAAGAAAAAAACTGAAGGGGGAAGAAGGTGAGGTGATGAGGGTTGGGGAATTGTTGGGCGGAAGGCGGGGAGTGAGATGAACATTGTCGTGCAGTTGACCTTTAAAAGTGGAGAGGGGAGAGGGTGGGGATAGAGCGAAGGGGCCCGGTAGATACGGTGGTGGTGATGATGATGATGATGTGCAGGGAGAGAGAGAAATATATATACAGGGGGGAGAAGAGATGTGAAAGGAGGAACTGCGAGAAGGCGTGTATGCATAACACATAGCACACGCACACACACACGTACACAACAGGAAGACGACTGCAAATGTCAGATGGGCTCCCAAGGGAAATGATGGAGTGTATCCTCCGACTCCCACAACAACTCCTACCCCCTCCCCTTTCCCTCTCTCCTCCGCTGACTTCATTGCTTCGCTCGACCCCTTCCATAAGTTTCGTGATCTCCCCGCCATTCCACTTCCCCCCTAAGGTACGTGATCCATTGTTGGTGGCTGTGGGCGGGGAGGGGTGCCGGAGTGGACCAATTAAGGGGATTTGGCCAGGGAAAGGCCCGGGGGGAGTACGCCGGAAGCATCGTAGTCTACAAGCGAGAGGGATTTCTGAGTGACAAGAACTATTAGTAGAGATGGATCAGGTCACTTAAAGAACTCGATTCAAGGGAAACCAGAAAATATCTCACTATATTTTGACGTTGGTCATCATTTGTTGAAAGAAAGAATGTATTGCGTGATCTAGATTCTAATAAAATGTTGTGCCTAAGTTAATTTTAAACTGTTTATGCACGCGGGTATTGCAACCTTACAAAACCTATTCACTAATTTCAAACATTTTTTACTAGTCATACGTAATATGTCTTTACTCGCTTTGTTGAATAAAATCCAAAAATTTAACTCAATATATTGCTAAACCAAAGATGAATCAGAGTTCTCCGATGTATATTTTAGCTGCAAACTTAGAGACTAACGTAAAGTTCCTTAAAGGATGGACATGCCCATGTGATTTTCCAAAGGATTTTTCGGGAGGTGGCAGATTAAGACACATACTCAGTCAACTATATCCGGCCACCCGAAGAGCGCTGTAGCATTGAAAACATTGCTGTAAGAAAGAAATAAACACTTTCGAACCAAGCCGTGATGTCTCTCTCCCCCTCTCTTTCTCTCAATGAGCAACGGTTTTTTCTCCCTCTAGTCATCGCCACCATTCCGAAACGATCCCCAAACCTTTCTGATTGCCCAACCCAATTGCTTCTTTTTCGATTCGGAATGCGAGTCCCCGTCGATTGGCGCCGCGCCCTTTACAGCCACCCTCCCCTTTCCCCCTCCTCCCTGGGCTGCCCTTCTCCCCTCAAGCCCGCCCACCGCCATCGCCCTTGTCAAGCGTCGTACCCTCCACCCCACACCCCATCCGGCCCCACCCCCCTCCGTCGCCGCAATATCCGCAGCCTCCCCATTATGTGCGGCTCGTGGACCGTGGTGACACGGATGAGGGACGTCGGAAAGCAAGCTGAGGGGGGAGGGAGGAGGAGTATAGGAGGGGGTGGTAGGATTAGCGACCGGGGGATGACCGTGGTTTTGGGTGTGATGAAGGCGGGCAAGGGGAACGGGGAATGGGAGCGAAACTGTGAAGAGGAGGGGTGGGGAAACAAAAGCAGGAAGGGTGAGAACAGGTTGTCAAAGGGATACTGATGGTCGCGTCTGGAGTGACCTTCTAAATGACTGAAAACGAAATAGGAGTGAGATGCGCTCTGGGAAGCAAGGATCGGCACAAATTTCATTTTTGCTTGTTTTAATGAATCTTGATCCAAATTTTGGAGATTTTTTCGATACTACGTACACGTTTTCAAGTTTCCAATATAACATAAGGTAACGACTTTTTTGGCGCAGATAAATACATCCCCTTCAAGGCCCTTGTTACAATCAGATTAAAGAGGTTAGGGTTGGTGAAGACAATATTTTCTTAACGTATTTACTTTCGAATATAATTTGGATGTGCATGAGAAGTTCGTTAATGTGAATCAAAAATATCAATAGGGGTAAGAAATAATTAATGGCCATGGCCACGACTATATTAAGCCACCTAAATGTAATAAGAGAGACTTAAATACTCGTTCTTCCATTGAAAAATACGGGGAAAAAACAATAAAAATGAAATATGCCTAAATATGTTCACTCACCCGGAGTTCGTTCTAACAAACATTAAATAAATCATAATACTCAACAAAAGTACACAATAAAACGTTAGTGCCATACTCCCGTTCATAGACACCCATAGGCACTACGTCAACATCTTACCCCAAAGAAGTAGTATACATGTGGACCTAAATATAAATCAGCTATAGAATATTTTGAGGTGCACGACTACTCAGAAAGAAAATGAGCCTAAACGTAATTCAATGGATAGTGGATATTTTTGATAAAAAGGAAAGAATGAAAATTATCATAAACGAATGGAATATTTAGTTATAGCATATGGATTACAAAAAAGGGAATAAAAGTTTTGCTACGAGAGGTTTTGTCGGGAAACGCTGCGCGTATATGTAAATTAGGATGAAGGTCGTCAGATAAAACGCCGGATGGCAGCCAGATGAGAGAGTAAATAATGGGTGAAGAGTGCAGGAAACTGAGTGAGATGGATTCGACCCGGTGGATGGGACGGCGAATACACGTACATGCCATGTAGCGAAACGAAACATTTCTGGAAGTTTGCTGAATAGTCACTGGGGTCTCGCATTACCTTCACAAATTTATTCACGTAAGGGTGGTGGCTGCATACACGTAATAGACGCACATATTGTGGTCTCGAGTCCGACACCCAATTTTCCTTCAATTAAATATCCCGTTCACTACACAATCATCCCGTTGTTAGCATGGTACGTTTAGTTAAAGTCTCATTAACGTCGTATTCAAACCAACTTGGGTGATTCCTTATCAGAGATTTTCTGTTTGGACTACTACTCGAAGGCGTACGTAAGTTAACGCACACAGCACCTTGAGTACTTTCAGGGAATTCCGCAATATGAAACGGACAAAATTTTCTAATAAACTTTTACCCTTAACTGAAGAATAAGAAACACTACCTACAGGTACTGGTCAGAAGATGTTTCCCTGATTATTAGTTCCCGGAAGAAAAATCGGAATGTTTTAGTCTTCCATCCCGAATTTAAATGTAAATTTACACATTGTGATAAATATACTATACACTGAATGTGAACCATTTGGCACATGAAATGCCTACGAAGTAAATTAAGGGTGATTTTATAACCATCAAATATTTGGATGCTAGATTTTCCTCACCTCGTTGGTTGCCTACACGCTTTCCATTACCGGGAAAAATATTTTCAGCATTATTAGGAAAACGAAGCATTTCCACATTACCTAAACAGAAACTCATGAGTAATAATGAAGAATAATTTAAAATTCTGGTACAATTCTCCTGATCGTGTACTACATCCAGGCCTTTTTAGTGGCCCTTCTGCTAGTCTGATATTTACTGGCTTGAAAAATCAGTTTCATTCAGCCCTGTACTTCCTACGCCATAACTAACACTAGCAAGATGAATTTTTTTATTTAGAAGATAATTTTTATGATAATGTTTGGTGATCCGATATGGCCAATTATTTCCTTATATATAATGAAATGTTTATCACTAATAAAATTATTATAACCCGCTCTATCACATACTAGCTTCTAATAAATTGATTTTTCAAAAAGCTGTTTGAAATACTCGTAAAATAAAAAGGTATATCCAAATTATAATCTGACAAATTATTTAAAAGATGCGATTAATGAACTTTTCAAAACTAAATCAAACGTGGAGGTTTTATCGTCCATAAAAAGCCAACTTAGACAAAGAGTTGAAGAAAGACTCTTAAGCGCCACTTAGTGAAAATCAAATAAAATGATCATAGCACTGGCATTAAAACAATCGTTAGATTTTAAATACTTATCAGCGTGAAAACGAACACGATTTTTAATTTCATTATCATTAAGAGTTCATTGAAAATGTAGGATTAATTAGCCCAGGTCACACCTGGAGCACCACCAATCGGGTAGCATCAAGAAATTAGTAAATGCCGCGTGGCCGAAAGGAGGCGACTTTTATGAATGGGGAGCGCCCGGGGTGTCAAAATGCTATTAACTCATCGGGCATGAAAGGCACAAGGACTCACCGCAGACCTACACCTACAGAACCAGCAGAACTGGTCTCCGAGATAGAAAGAGAGTATATCCCCCGGACCAAAATGAATTGGAGAGGGCTGAGGAATCAAAGAGGAGCGTGGGGGACTGCGCGAGTCGAGGAATAAAGAGAGTGGGAAGGGACTTTAGAAAATGATTGTTTGAGAGTGGACCTTCGGCCTCTCTCTCTCTCTCTCACACACACACACACACACACACACACACACACTTAAGCTTGTCGGGGAGGAACACCACAGGGGCCGTTAAAGGGTTTTGGGGTAGAGGGGGAACCGAGAATGGGAAAAGTGAGTGGGGCACGCGTGTAGGTAGATTGACCGTCGGCGGTGGCAACTGGTTCTGCGCTCACCGTTAAACGCCGGTCTGGCGGATGAGTTAATTCGTTTGGAATGGGCGGGTTTGAAAGGCCCAGGAAGGGGTGTTTGGATGGATGAATCATCTCATCGAAGGCATCGTATGCCAAGAGACTGCTTGGTTGCATAAAATATCACAGTATCGATCGCTGACAGGGAGGGTCCGAGAAATCAGACTTGATCATACCGCACCTATACGCTTCGAACTAGTGATCGACGTGATGAAAGAGAGTAAAATCAGTCCACAGAAATCCCATGGTCCTTTGGAAATGATCTAGTGAATCGAGTGGATAGGTTAATTGCCATTCTAAAGACATCTGTATCATTATATAAGGTAAAAATATTTGGCAACAAGTGGGATGCTCTGTAAATTGCTAAATTCTTTTTCAACATACCGTACGAATTAATGCTGAAGTAAATATTCCTTGTAGGTGTTTTAAAATATATTTTACACAAAATCTAAGTCCGGCGGGAATAAAAATTTCTGAGGTACAAATATTGTAGCCTTGACACAAAAGTATTATTTGATGCGGTATTTCCTAAACACAGTTTTTAGAATGTGCTTGAATACATTTTTTAAAATTAAAAATTTCATAATTTCATTGTCATACTGTATGCTACTTATCCAGAAACAGGATGATTGCAAAACAAAATTATATCATTTTGGCAATAATGGGTTCATTCATATGCCATCCAAGGTATTCTACCTAAGAAGGTAGATTTTCTAAATCCTACTATCTTCTTGCCTAATATTTTATATCAGCACAACCAATTTTTATGCATTCAACTAATCCTGATATTTTTGCTTGACTCCATATGCAAGTAATTCAGATTAATGATGGTCATTATTCGCTTTTTCCTTGCCTGTGCAAGCCAAATAATCATCCGCTGTGATTATCTGGCTTCCTTAGGTAGAAAACCAAGGTCCTATTTCTTAAAATTTAAAGCGTCCAAGTCCTTTTCACTTCAATCCATCACGCCTGACATTTTCATGACCAAAAGATGATCGAAAAATACATATTTTATAGTAAAACCTTATGTGAAACAATTTTAAGAAATACATTGTGACAAAATATCTGATTTACAATTGGATAGGTATTTTCAAAAAATTGATCATAAACTATGAGAAGCTGAACTGTTCCGCTGGCTATCGTACTTCTAGCACTGTATCTTTGAAGGCTTCGTAATGATATTGCTGGATTGGATGGTGTTGAAGACGTTATGGAATCGAGTTGTTTTGGCTGATTCTCTGACGTTAATTATAACTGAATTGCTACTGTTATTGACATTCTGAGCTTATTATTCCCTCGGATAAATAGTCGCCTCCACACATTCCATAGATTCCATTTTCATTTCTACACCCTCGTTCATTTATCTGAATTAACACACTTTTTCCTTCCTATCAACCCATTCAATTTCACTACGTTATTATTTCATCCCACCCCAGCATCTTTTCACCAAACTTTCGTCTTTCTGAGAGTCTCATTTATTCCTACAAAGGATTAAATTAACTTCGAGACCAATTGTACCATATTACTTAACATCAATAAAAAATTTCAAAACTCTCAACAAAAATTTATATATTTTCCATGGTAAAATCTGCTGTGATTTGACCAAAACAGAATTTGATTACGATATAACATTTTTGAAGCTTGTTTATTATTTTACGGTTATCTGGATACATACGATACATTTTAATTCATATATTTTAAGTTGTAGTTGCCGTTTTTTCTTATTAGGATTAACATTCACCAATAATCAAATGTTGAAGAAAAAAATAAAATATTACCAAATGTAAATAAAAAATTGAATAAAGAGGGACTCTTTCTACTCTTTCAGAAGTTAAGAAAACATCCTTCAAGTCACATAAGTGAAAATGGAAGGGGAAAAAAGGGACGGTGACTGAGCATGTGGATAAATAATTGCTACCTTTTGTACGGCCGAAAATGTTACCCTGATGTGGATGGATGAGGATGAAAAAGGGATGAGGAGCGGAAGTGAGGAAGAAAAAGAGTAGGAACGGATGGTAGAAACGAATGAGGGGTGGGAGGGTATTTTTCTGCCATCATAAAATGTGTGTACTTTCCTATGTAAGCATGATCATCATCCGAAAGTTATTGTAAAATATATTATTTCCCAATAGTTTAATGATTAAATAAAGAAACTGTTATAATAGCGTGCCAAGTGAAAGTTTAAGAGTTTTACTCTCCGCTCTTCAAGTACATTTTGTTACACTGAAACTGGGAGACGATCCTATTCTCCCTTTTATTTCATTATTGTATTCCACGTATAACTATATCGTTGAGATACAATTATTTTAATCTACCGAGAAGATCGATATTCTGAAACATCCGGAAACAATAACTCGTGTCAAAACTATTCTCACCTCTGGTGAAAGAAATATGGCATTAATCCTTACATAAATGGATATGTTCACTCCCAATACAATCTTTGTGAAAAATACGTTACTCAACAAAGAAATCCTATCGAAAAGCCTAAGTAGGGCAATTACGAGAAGATGAAGAAATAAACTGGACATGTCCTGAGGCACGACAATTAATGTATACCATAACCAAAGGAAACATAAAGGGAATGAATAACAGATACAGGCCAAGGATGAATTACGAGAAGCATGAATTGGAAAATGTCATCGTAAGGAAATTCAACTAAATGAAAATATTGGTAGGGTAGAGTAGCTTCGGAGAATTAATTCTTGGGCCGATAACCCATGGTTATGTTGTTGGTAAAGTATTACTTCTTAAAATATTATATCCTCTTAAACGTATGAATGTTTTCAAGGGGTGTTACATAGTATTTAGCACCTATCCTATTCACAAGTTATGTAATTGAATTTAGAATCCGGTGAAATATAATGATTATGTTGCACCTAGGCATGGGATTAGTCGATTTTCTATGGTAGTGGTCATATCAACTTTGAGTCAACAATAAGATCGCATCTATGACAAATATCTTAACATATTTATTTCAATGCATTCAATTCGCTATGCTAATGATATAGAAGATGTAATTATAATTGAATATGAATTGCGGTAACAATTCATCTATAACATGTCTTAATTATGCACATTTTGAAAAGATAAGATTCAAATAATTTAGGATGAAATATAGACGAGGGCTTTCCGGAAAGTTTGCAGCCATGCAATACTTTGAGAAAAATAGCCCGCCTTGAACAATGAGGACTTAATCCCCAACAAATTACTCCCCTTAAGATCTCACACACTTATCCCAGCGTCTCTTCCATTTTTCAAAACAATCAGAAAAATTCTTTTCGGCATGGTCATCAGCTGCCTCGTCGAATTCGTTTTCATCTCGTTTACGTCAATAATTTCTTGATGCAGTTCAAGGAGACTTGCTCCAAGCTGCAAACTAAGACCCAGGTTTTCTAAAGATCAAAACTGGAGATGAGTCATGGGTCTACGGCTATGACCCTGAAACAATAGCCCAGTCTTTCCAACAGTCGGTTGACGAGATAAAGGAGAATGCGACGAGGCGGCTCAGTACCATTTCGAAAAAGAACTTTGCCGATTGTTTTGAAAAGTGGAAGAGACGCTAGGATACATGTGTGAGGTCCCAAGGGGTGTACTTTGAAGGGGACTAAGGCCTCATTGTTCTAGGTAAGCTATTTTTCTCAAAATATTGCATGGCTGGATCCTTTCCGAACAGACATCGTATATTTTCCACAAATTAACAGATAATAAATCAAAAATACGTATCGGGTGCTTAAATATTGATATATCGTTGAACGGAATCAAACATTGACAATCCCATCTAATCAACCAATTTTTCAGAAAAATTATACACCTTCAAAATAATAATACCTCCTACCTCCTTCCACAAGGCCTTCGGCTAATTTGAATTCATTGAGGCATGTTTTTGCCCACCATAGATTTAAAAAATGATATTTTTGTAATATCCCTGAGAATAAAATGTATAAATACTAAGTAACTTACATCACCTATTTTTATTTTGGAAAAAGTAATTTAAACAACGCTAATTACCAACCGATAGAAAACACCAGTCCACCCACGTGAAATCTGGACTTTAGCGAGGCGTGTTATGGCCGAAGAAGGACATTTTTATTTCGAAGATTTGCAACAAAATAGTCGGGACCAAGGGGCTGAAATTTTTGGAACTGAAAGCAATTAAAATTTATGACTGCACTAACGAAGCAAGTATCAGCCTATTTGGTAAAAATCTTGAAATAGCGAACATATAAATGTTTTTAAGTAAACCTATCGTCATAAGAATACTGAAAAAATGGGTGACCAGTTACTTGAAAGTGATTATCTGAAATTAAAAATTACAAGGAAACAAAAGATGAATTATTGAATATTATTAAAGTTTTTGAGAGCTTGAAATAAGAAAGCTCAGGAAATGTTCGGAACAGAGGTTTCCAAACTTTTTGAAGTCATTTGCAAAAAACATCCTAAAGGATTTTCTGGAACTTCTCCAAAGAATTGTTTTTGGAGAATAGAATCAAAGTTGTTATGGAGGGGGATATTCAACATTATAATCTTTAATTTCGTTTAATAAAAGATAAAATTATTTACAAAGTATTTCTTGATATGAGATAATCCATAAAAGCTTTCGGCATTTAAATTTAAAAGAATACACGCATAATCATTATTCTTAAATATCTAGCATCAGTGTTTTCTGATTTTATTACGCCACCTCAGGAGAAATTAAATCTCTCTCGTGAAGTTTCGTAAAAGAGAATGTTAAAAGTGTTTCAGTTAAATGATTCACCACTGCAACTTAAATCTTCACTTGCGTCGTCAAATACCAGCTATCAATCGGTAGACCGACGACAGTTTCTTCAATTAACTCAAAGAGGATACGTACAATATTGTTTTTAACTTTCAGGGAATACCAATTTATCACTAACAGCGCCCATCGGCATCCTTACAATAGCATAACGTCTAGGCGTAGGTGTAGAGCGACAATGCCCACCCACGGCATTCCCCGATCGAAAAGAGAGAGAGAGGTGGAGCGGAAGTTGAACGGAGGTGCGTCGTCTCGGAAATTAGGGAGGATTCAGCGGAGGGAGGAGGTCGAAAGAGATAATGGGAAGGTGCACGGAGGAGGCAGACCGAATGGGCGAGGGGAAGCGGAATGTTTTTCTTACGGTGGGTTCCTCCATAGGGAGGGAGGAGGAATAAGGGATGGAGAAGGAGGAAGGGAGAAGGGTGAGTGACAGCGAAATCTGGATGGGGGAGTAGGAGGGACGGAGGCCCTCGAGATGAGTGCGACAGGAAGTGAGGCAAATGGGTATTCCCGGTCGGAAACCGCTGAAACACGGATCGCCGGTGGTATGTATGCACCCCTGGCGGCCTCAGAGGCCAGGGAGGGCAGCGGATGAGGGTGGGGAAGGGAACAGATAGATGTGGCGGGAATGATGAAACGTCCATTTACTACATCAACATCGGATGAGTTAACCTATTACAAATGCTTTTGCTGCATGAAGTAAAATTTAGCTGCAATTTTTATCATGGTGGCATGTACTAACCACGAAGACAGGTGGAAAGGTTTCCATACTGAGCTTCCCTACCACCTAGTTCATTAGATAAGTAGGAAAGGCATTTCACGTCCGACTTCCCAAAGAGATTTCAACAAATGTCTTGCTTAATCCTTTTGATAACGTCAAGGGGTTTTCCCAAATTCCTATAACTTACGGCAACAAGGAGTACGAATTTTAAAAAAACTCTCGCTATGGAATGGGTATTTTTTCTATTTTTTACAATGTGTTTTCATCAAAATCTCGCATTTTTATATTATAACAGCTTTAGAAATCATGCGTTTTAACAATTTAGCATAATTTTACGAACTTTGTTAAACTCAACGATGGAATATATCTCTGTTTAACTGACTAATAGTTTGGAAAGATGGTTATTAACATGCATTTCTATTATTTTTTAAAATATCGTAAGTAACATGAAATTTTCAAAATATCGTAAGCAACCTATGAGTTAGCACTGGTTAAGATGGAACGTTGTCGCAGCTCTTTCGTATTTGTCTGAGCAATAGAATTATTGCAACTGCAACCTTATTCCAGTTATTTTGCAAGATGAAAGGGGACAAAGTGCGTTACCATGCAACCATATCGATATTAACTTGCATAATATTTTATGGAACACTACCATTTCTATTCCATTTTACTGTTAACAGTGAATTTGAAAAAAACTAAATGGAGTGAGGGAGTTACAGGAGATAGAATCAAGTTCCCAACTTGTGGTCCTATAGCTTCCGCTTCCCTCCCGCTTTACGATTCCCGCTAGACACCCTTTTCCCACATCCTTCCCTCTCCCACAGGCACCACTTATCTTGTCCCTTTTGCGCACTAGCTTCCTTCCCCATTCTAAGAGGTTGCGTGGTGACGAAGCATCCTTAGTGGGGCACTCCCAAACTGAGGTCGTCAACAAATTGCTCCGAAGTGTCGCCTCCGCGACTCGAGCCTGTAGTGCCAGAAGTTATAGCCATGTTAAAAATAAAAAAAAGAGATTCGTCACAAAAATATTGTGACAATGATACACTCTAAGATCCTAATAAACTTTAGCGCCAAATAAAAACTCAATATCTCAATGGGTTGATTAATATCGATTGCACAGTGAATTGACTAAGCATGATTTGTTAGGATGGCTGCTGAAGAAGTTTATATGATCCGCTGAAATTATCGTACTCATTTACTGATGCTCCCGTTTGCTGTTAATCGGATCATCTATAAACTACTCTGTTTAAACAAATATCGGAATCTTTTTGTTACGAGGATAATTTAAAACCATACGATGATTATACATAGTTATTTTGAGCAACATCAACTGCTAAATTATGTTTCAAATGGGCATACCCTGAGTCACCAAAGAGAAATTGAGCGTAATCGTCGTTATGTGATTTTCACAATAGAATAGATGCGTAGAAATACAATTGGCTATGAATGTTCGCGATTTCAGGAATAGTAGCAAATTTAGAGTGACAAGCCAAAGCCGAAAAAACGTTTTGCCAGCAGCCATTTCGTCGTTTGTCAATTTTCTATTGTCCAATATTAATACCAAAAAGTTTAATATTTTCAAAAATAATCACATTTTTGTTGAAAGCGAGTTCACCATCCTAAATACAGTGAGGCTTAGAATGAATTAACATGTGTACAGAAATACACGTATGTATGGGTATATACATACATGTATACACACATATATATATATATATATATATATATATATATATGTATATATACATACATATATATAAATAGGGTAAAAGAGGGGACTGCTTGCTAGTAGAAATCCAGAGGAAGTGGGAAAGGTGTATACATACCTGTATATAGCATTTTGATAGGTGATGGGATGTTGAAGACTGTGATAGAGGGGATAACTTCAGGCATATCAGAATGAAGCTGCTTACAAGGATGCAAAGGGTGATTGATGGTCAAGGTGACTATGCAGAAAAATAGCTAAATACTGAACCTGCACGCAAAGTTGAGATAAATTTGATTTTTCATGAACAAAATTGGAGACCTTACTTTTCAAATCGCCCTCCTAGAACCACAGTTTCTAGTAGAATCAATGGTAGTGAAATTTTCTAGACTTTCTTTCTATTGCTAAAACCAAAATTATCTGTAATCCTAATTTAAATCTACAATAAAAACCCCTTTCCGTGTGGTTTTTACAACTAGACGCTACTGCTTAAGAGAAAGAGAGAGTTAAGATTTTTAAAATAGCATGAATGTTTAAGATGTATTCCAATGGTTTTGTTAAATTTTTTTTGACTATAACTATTTAATCAAGTCAATTTTCCAACTCAAATTGAAAAATCAGGATTAAATAATCAAAATGGCGGAATTATGGCCAATATTAGCTTGAACCAGATGCAAATGTAAAGCCCACGTTGCTAAGGGTACACAATACTGCCTAGCTTCAATTTACTAGCTAAATCATTATTTAAATGAAAAGTTACACCAAAACCTATTTATAGTTTTGTTGTAACTATTTTGTGGTGGTTTGAAATTAGCGAAACCTAAAACTGAAAAAAATAAATTATTTTAAAAAGTCTAGCTGAATTTCAAACCAATTACGCCGTATCGGCCTCACAACAACCGATCGTTAATGTCATTATATGTGGAAACATCGACTCAATAGTATCTATCATCTGAAATCTAGTGGGAATAGGACGAAAATTAATTTTAAAAAAGACGCTATATTATTTCGCCGTTTTTAATTTTTAATTTAGCCATGCATTATAACAATTGAAGTAACCCTAAGTTTTACGGTTTTTGAGGTAGCAAAAATATATAGGAATTTCGTCTAGTATTTCAATGATTTACTTCACTTTGCGTGGCCCTTTTCCTTACTACGTACAGCATTCGCCAGAGGAATACCTAATTGATGTCGAACATCCCTCCGGAATGTTTTCTCTGTAAATTACCACTGATCTATTCTGAAGAGCGTACGGGAAAAAGGCGCTACTTCCAAGACTGAGGTAATAGTTTCCCGAGTCAACAGCGTGGGCGGAAGTGAACTGGGATGGGCTTCCTCAAAAATCGCTGACGAAAACATCCTTCACGTTCCCAAGTATTTTATGGTTTTCAGTCCCTAATCCCGCTGGAGAATTGACCGCGAGCTGGTACAAAGATTTCCCAACATTTCCCGTCAGCGAAGGTAGGCGTGTATGGCACGTGTTTCACAATTGATAGTTCTGTTTTTTAGGCTATAGTCCGAATTAAGTAATTTATTAGGTTTTAGAAGAAGTAAGGAGAATTTTGATTCATCTCAACGATCAGTTCAAACAAATGCTCTTCAATGCTACTGTATAACGATAGGAGCGTTTACTTAAAAAAATATCTCGATAAAGTATATTAAATCAGTTAACAATTTGATATTCTACTATCCTGATAGCAAATCGTAAATATTTTTCAGCATTCGCTAATTCCTAGAAAACATGGTGTAAGATAAAAAAATAATTTATTTCCAATCTCTGTCCTCATTAACTCCAGCAACGTTATTTCATGCTTAATTTAATTTGAAATGCCGGAATTTTCCTTTTTTTCTTAGCCTGGCATATGCTCTATAATAGGTCTATACGTGGCATGCCGCTACCATCCAATATTGTATAGTCAACTTTTTTTTCTACGCTTCCTATTTCCCAGCCAACATATATATCATCATTTGTATTCCACTGCATCACATTTCTGTTACCATTTAAATTTTAGAAGCTTCGTCTGCAACGATCATATCGCGCGACAAAACTAATATTTACGCTCGAAGGCGTACGATTCGATGTTCCACCAATTGGAGAAAATAATGTCGCTCTCCGCACACGGAGCGATGCCAATTCCTGCCCGTCTACTCGAACGACATTTGAAATTCATTATACGCACGAGCCAGCTCAACTATGGTAAATCTAACAGAAATAAACATTACAGAGCCCATGTTCTGGGCGGGACTCGATTCTGTGACCTTTGCATTTAGTGTTCCATCCCGCTAACTTTCATTCTCCATATCCTTCAAAGGTGACTTTTGGCTTTGGAGGATATTGACTTGCACCTTTCAGCTGACTTGCACATTGCAGAGAAATTGCGTACTAAAAATGACGCATTCAATAAAACACTCGATGAGCTTCATGGATGCTACACCCTGACCGATTCCTTTGTAAAACTTGTAGCGTACCACTCCGTTTTTACTAGGCATATCTTCTATCATATACTATAGTCTGTATTTACAATTTTCCAACATTCTATCATTTACAACAAAAACTAACTTAAAATCAAAAATTATCCAGTTGGCTACAATATTAATTCCCATGTGAGTGTATAATTCTGTATTCTTAAGTTCTTAAAAGCTAATTGGCTCATCTAGTCTTTTTGGTGAAACCATTTACTTTTTACGCACACATTTATTTGAATTCATGTAATTGCTTTTCCAGGTATTTGAACTACAAAATCTCACCTGCTTCATGAACTAATTGCACTTATGATATCTTCACTTGATGCCAATTTCTTAATTCAACGTATATTTCCCCTATCTTAAGAAGAAAACTCGAGCGCACCATTAATATCATAAATAATTCCTTCGCTATTTCAAGTGGCTACCATCTTAGTAGGTACTCTGAAACTGAATTAATACTTTTTTGGAGAGAAAAAATAAGCTGTTTCATCATACACAGTTGTATGATGGCTTTGTTCTAGATAATATTTTTCTTGGGTTTGTAAAATAATAATGAACCTTACCCGCATATCGTGATGTAGTCCACTCCTCAAACATTAATAAACCAAGGTCTTTTTCGGCGGATACGTCGGCCACGGCGGTGAATCTTCGGGAGTGTGTCATACTGAAAAGCATTTCATAATTTGACCAGTTGACCCATCTTTCGTTATCATTTCCTTGCCTACCGGTTATTATTTGAGCATTACCATCATCTAAAAAATATCGTTAATCTGCGGCATCATTAATTATAATAACCGTGATTTATAGATGAACAGAATAGCTTTTTTATTCAATTTTAAAAAATCGGCGTCTAATTTCAAATCATTGTCAATTAAAGCATTTCAACTCTCTTACAGGCATTTCACATTCTCTTTTACCAATTTTTTTCACATCTGTCAGAAATAATTTACTTGCACATCTACTGTATGATCTTCAGTATATTGAAAGATAGACAAAACATTTGTCATTCCGTGGCTACGCTTACGGTGGATCACACGTTCTTCTTTTCTATCTCAGATATCTTAATTCTATTTGTTTGTTAATTCATACATATATTTCTTTAGTTTTAGGATTCTTAAAATTTAAAAGAACGGCAAGTACATTTTTCAACGACTTTCACCTATGGCATCGAAGTTTGAATAATAGCAAACTAATAGGTCTCGGCAGATAGCGTGATGCAAATTTTGCTTTATTTACGACTTCAGTACCGCCATACAAACACACTCGCTAGAGCACACATTCTTTGTGGAGCATGGTCGCCGATCGATGGCTCGAGGCACCCTATCTTTCCCCCTTTCATCTCGCTCTGCCCTCCCCATCCAACCTCTCTGCTGGTTCTCTCTCTTCCTCTCGGCCATCTCCCTTTTCCCGTCGTTTAAGAGGGCACGGCAGCCTGAGGCAACCGTCTCCCTGCATCTAGGATAACTACGGTTTTCCTTCATTTAAATAGGTTAAAATAATTCGATACGAATACAAAAAGAAAGGGGAATGATTTTCTGTGGAATTCAGTGAAATACCCCGCCTCTTCTGAGAATTTCCTGATGTCCAGTTCAACAATAACGTATTCTAAATATTCCCTCTCATCGCCGTAGAAACAGCTTTAAAAATGGACTATTATACAAATGTTCGAGGAAATTCGAATGGAGGAGAACTTAAACTCTTCAGTTGTACTCATCTTTTTGTCGTCTTAATATATAGCAACAGCTCCTTGTTAGCGAGAACAGTAGTCTCATGAATGAGCTTTAAATGATTTAGCAATCGATAAAAAAATCTATTATACATATACATATATATATATATATATATATATATATATATATATATATATATATATATATATAAATTTCTATCTATTTCTAGATAATGTAAATCAGGATTTTAATGCGCACATCCTAATTGTCGACCATTTTCCCAGGAGGGATTCTACGAAAGGGTTTGTATTAGACTATAAGATCTAAGAGTACAGTAAATGACACTTGCGCTACTTGCGTTGAATTAAAGGTGCTATTACTATATTTCGTAGATATGCTTAAGCGCTACTTAGCTCAAATATGTCCTTGTTCTCTCCGTCATAGCATCTTCGAGTATGTGCTTAAATAACATATAGGAATATAGGTGCTAAAAAGATAATAACAGAAATGTGTGAATAGATATTTTATTTCCTCGTTATTTTGTTTAGGTCACGAGAGATCAGACTAAAAAACAATGACATAAGTGCTTGCGCTATTTTTATGAGAAAGTAATAATGATAAATTTTGTCCCCAATATAAAATATTGTCTACAAATTGAAATGATCCACAATTCTCTTTTTCATTCATTACCCTAAATTACACATAAATTAAGCTTTAAAGTCATTTTTTACCCATTTTCAGTTGAGGTTTGCATATAATGTTGCATTTTTTACTAAAACCTCACTCGGAGCTAGATGTTTCAGGTATTTATTTGCAATCCAGCCTTTTTAGATGTGTTTTTTTTGTCTTTCATTTATCCGAACACCATATTCTTGGGTAAAATATAAGGCCATAGTTGGCCCATTTGTATTGTTTCATCACGGCGATTGACAAAAGGTAGCTATCGTCACATTAGCGTAAAAGTCTTATGAATGAAATGAATTTAGCTTTTTCATAACGATGGAACGAGTAGCTCGCGCTTTTCTTGGTTCGCTACTAACCAGCAATTTTCCGAAATAAGAAATATATATCCTCAGAAATCAAATCCAGCCTCTCGCATTACTATATAACAGTTTACATCCAGCATTCATTCGAAAAGGCACGCATAATTTTAGGTAATGGCGGGAAAGGCAAGTAATAGCATTTCCAATTCTTTATTTGGGACAAACGCCGGGTTTGCCATAATAAAAGGACAAACCTTGAGTAAACTCGATAAGAGCGAACTATGTGGGCAGGAAATAGATTCACCATGGGCTATCTCGAGCGGGTAGTTAAGAATACCTAAATTCACTACTTTCCATTCACCTTCCGTCGCGTGCCGAAACGCTTTTCATCCGAGCACGGCAGTAATCATCTCGATGGCACAGTGGCTCCATGGCGGAGGGCGATGTATCCCGGTCTGCAATGCGCCACGGGCGGGGCCTCCTGGAATCTTCAGATCAATACCGAGAGGGATAGGAGAAGAGGATGGGGAGGGAAGCAGGGGGATGGGGGGCGGAGGGTGGAAACTTGGAGCGGGGAAGGGACGGAGGAGAGGGGGCGGGGGCTGGGAGAGGTCATTATCGACTCCCGGCTGGCGGAATGGATTGTGTGGGGGGCGGAGCGACCCGGATTCCGCAGCCTCTCCGTTCCCATAGCTACCGCGCATGTATCAATTCGGCAAAATGGCCGCGGAGGGATTCTCATCCGCCATCGTTGTTTAGCTATCATAGCAACGTCGAGAATATACTGGAAAATATTATGCCCTCCGCTTCACGGTTCAAGAATGGGATAAGGAGATGTCACATATTCGGTATTCCCACTTTGATTTTACTTTTCAAATGGCCCGCCGTCGTTTTCATTTTTATCCCACAGGCATATATCATGGAAATATAATGACGATTCGATTAGAAATTTGAATAAGTTTGCCAAATTTCTTTTGCAAATTCTAGTCTTCATATAAATAATAGATGTGCTGATGACGGTTTCCAACTACACGAGGCTAAGATTCACTGAAATCAATAAAAAATGCAATGGTGCGTGACCATCAGTCGTACGATTGTGCCCGCTTCAGTAATATCCATTCATAGAAAACTTCGTTGGAAAAGCCAAACATCTCAGTTTTTACATTTGAGACGACGACTTTGGTTTCCTGGGAGTCATAAAGATACGAAGAAATTTGCAATCTCCATAACAAGATAATTCTTAATGGTTAATATTGTTTGTCAGTGTTTCTGATTTTTAAAACTAAGCACATAAACAATGAGGAGCAGAACTTTGAGTGGAAACCAAATTCCGAGGGGTAAAATTTCGGGTTCCTTCCAAATCTTCCAGTTCTTTCCAACCAGGAAAATGAAACCACTCCTAATACCTGTATTAAGCGATTTCTCATATTATTTTCTAAATAATTCAAATATGAGTTTCCCAAGAGCTGGTTACAAAAAAACTCGAAAATATAACAATTTTCATCACAAGAAAGAAAATTGATGTCATTTGGAAAAAATATATCATATTTTTATTTTTTAAATGCATTATTCATAATCCATGCTCAATAATGACTATTTCTAGTAAGACCAGAGAGGTATACCAGAATGAACAACCAACCCCAATCTACCTGCGGCTCCTAGTCTAAACACAATAACGCGTTCACCCTGAATAATGCGCTCATCTTCGCTAAAAATTTGGAGCGGAGAATATTAGCGAGGGAAGGGCCTTCGGAAAGATGGGGGAGGAAGGAAGCTATGAAGTTGCCATTTGTGTGCAAATTGGTGGTCATGAGTGGGGATTGTTTGGGAACGCAACCAATACCATGCCGGCCTGTCGATCGAGGTCACACGGAGGCAGTGAAGGAAGAAAATAGCGCCGGAAGACACTAGGACAGCTGCGTCCTTCGAAATTGTCCTGGTAAAGAAGTTGATCATATACAGTCCTCGTGGGACACCGTGCTTCCTAACCAATTCAAAGCCGCAGGTTTCCCTCTTTCCTCGATTATATCAGCCATGATTCAATTTTTATTGAATGAATATAGTCTTATTATACAATTTACGGCACTGCACATTTGAAAAGTGTGGAGCAGCCGTGGTGTCAAAATATTTGCGTAAATATAGCCGGTTTTGTTTTCTAAACAGTAACTTCATTTTATGGAGGTCACAAAAGAAATTTTTAATAGTGGTAACGTACAAAAAATTATTATTTGCCTAGCATCAAAGAGAAACAACACAACTGGCTGCTCAGATAGAGTACCCTCCAAAATGCTGACACGCTCATTAACTCTTATTAACGGTCTTTTTACTTTGGTGGGCACTTAATACATTTGTCAGCAATGTCAATTTCCGCGTGTCGGCTCACTTAGAAGTAACGGACCTTTACTCCTTGTAGTTTTCCATGATGATGGATGGACGAAATATCCACAGCTATCGAGAAGCAAATAAATTAAAAGTGTCACTGTATATATCGTCTTTTATTGGACCTAAGATTTATGAAAGCCAAGATTGTTGTGAATGGTGTCACAAACCCCTTGGTGGTGTAAATCTACAGCCAAAGCTCCACGATATCGGCTCATAAGCTGTATTATAATAGGAAAAATGTGCAAGATTTGGTTTAGTTCTAGCTTCAATGATTAATAGCAGACAAATAAAAAAATAATTTTCAAGATGGATGAACACCATCTCGAACGAGGCGAATCATATTTTACGATACCATCGTGTACAAAGAAAGAAAATACCGAAATATAACTGTACATTCAGGGAAATGTGGCAAAAGATCGCAATCTCGCTTGGTAGTGCTCTCTCGACATCCATCATTATAGGATTGCGTCTCCAATTAAATAACGATCAAATATCGAAACCAAAGCCAACTAATGATCAGTGAAGACGTTTAGTGAAGCGGACCGAATTACAACATGTGGATGGACGTAAGTTATTCTACCAGATAAAACCAAGGCATAGTAATATCAACGCAATTATTCAATTATTCCACCAGGCTACGAGTATAAAGGAATACAATGTATTATACAATTTGAAGGTTGAAGGAAAAGAGAGGAAGGAAGGGAGGGCGAAGGAAAAGTGATTTGAATGGAAGAAATTCATGTGAAACCTTCAATTTCACTTTTCCGTCTCAATGTCTAATATTAATCATAACAGAGACAATGAGAGTGTAACTCAAGCTCTCGTGTCACCTTTCACTACAACAGACATCTCATGAATATACATGGTATAGATTCTCTGTGAAGTACATACTCAATTACATAATGATCAGATATGTCGCATACATCCAAAATCCTTTTTCCAGGACATTTCACGCTGCGGATATGTTAGCGATTAATGTTAACATTTGGTAATGATTTACTGCGCATGTGGCTTGTGCCACTTTTAAGTTTTGATACTTTAACTTTTCATTCCTATATTTGTATCAATGCCCTCCTCGTTACAAACAACTTCAACCAAGTGTACGGGCTGAAAATAAAAGTTAACAGAACTATGGAGAGATAGATAGATCTCTCCGAAAACATTGATATTAACATAAACAGGTTTAAGTGGCCTCAGGGTAATAGAGAAGATATCCTCTTCCTACTCACTCGAAGAGGAAAAGAGGGAAAGAGGAGGGATACGAGAGTCTTTATAATTGGTATCCAGACTACTTCCAATTACGAACCGCAATTAGCGCATTTTGAAGGAGAGATAATTAGGAAAAACAAACTCCTAAAATAGTAGCAGCTGCTCGAAAACATTAACACTCCTACTGAGACTTTGCCATCATAAATAGAGAACTGTGGGAATTTCCTCAGCATTCATTCTAACATATATTAAGGGAAGGACGGAGATGTAGAATGGGAACGAAAGGGTACTTTCGCGTCTGCAATAGTGCTCAGGGATGTCGCAGAAACAGTTATCTCTTTGGCCTGGTTTATTTAATTTTTTATTAAATGCTCTTTTGCTAGACGGAGGTTGTTCTAAATGCTCTATATCATAAAATCATCAATTAGGTAAATTTCCCAAAAGGGTATTTTAGCTTACCAATTTAGTAGTTCGCAGATATCACAAACAAAAATGTTTAGTTAGTTTTATGTATAAGAGTTATCATGATCATCTTCTAAAGATAGGGTCTTGTCGTTGCAGCCATTGGCCTCTCGTTATATGTTACCATATAATTCCTAAGTGGAGATTACAATGGATATAGACTGAAGAAAGTGAGTTGGGTGGCCCGAAAAAGTACAATTACAACGAACTCCCGACTACAGGCAAAATATTGGACCCCCGGCTACTTGTAATGAATAGTGGCATTAAATATCCCAAGGAAATCCCACGCCGCATTAATGGAATTGAGGACTGGGAGTCGAGACTGTCACCAAGGACACTTTTATTTCCCTCAGCTACGATCCGGATGCTCTGGCGCGTGTACAAGTCAGGCAAAACGCGTCTTGCGAGCTTGGGAAAGAGAACGGGCTCTTTTTTCTGACGCAATCGCCACTGCGTCGGTATCTTTCTCGAAACAACCAGCATAAAATATTTATATTCTCATACACGTCCTACTCGCTCCACTTCCTTTGGATATCATTTCTCTCTCTGTCGGCCACTTTTCCACTTCTCTCGCGCCATTGGGCCCCTTCCCCATCACCCACTCATTTCTCCCCCACCCTCCCCCCAAACCTCCTCCAACAGCTCCTGTTTTTCATTTCAACCGTTGAGGCTCCTTTGTTTTTTCCCTGTGCCTCCTTATCTGCTACCTCCCCCGTTCCCCCACTACCTCGAGAGCTCACGTGATCGCCACTTATATTCGCTGTTCGGGATGGCGGTGGGAAGACAATGGGAGAGGAGGTCACAGCTGATTAAAGCCTCCGCGGTCGTCGGGTGGGATGGGCGGTTGGCGTCTCAGGTGCGCACGGATGAGGGTGGAGGGGATGGGAGAGGAGGGCAAGAGGAAGAGGCGAGGTGGGAGAATGTGTGATAAAGAGGCCCTCTCCCTTCGAATGCGAGCAGTGGCCATTAGCCGCACTCGTGGCGAGAGGAGGGGCGATGTCCATGGAGGCAGGGGAGAGGTCTTTTAACTGCTTCTCTTTATTTGTTCTCGCTCTTATTTAGGGTGGACTGTAATGGGTACGTCTTAGCCTGTGAACTAGTCACATTTTTTCGCTCACCTTTGAGTTAAAAGATACACAAATTTAAGGGGCTCATTTAAACTGAAATGTGCATGTAGCGTGCACTTCATTCAGGTGTATGCAAATCGATTAAATTAAATAACCTTGTAAAAAATCAACCATGTGATCAATTTATAGGCTGATAAAAGCTATTTTCATAAGATCAAAATGTAATTTTAAAAGCCTTCTATTAAATAAAATGACCATTGTAAAAAATGTACTCTATAATTTATCTTTTTCTCAGAAAATTTGAAAGATACGTTTTATTATTCAGTTATGCCTTTGTGGCTAAAAGAACTCGTTCTCAAGTCTAGGAATTGCGTAATACTACTCTGAAACACATTTAACATCCCCTCATTAATATATGGGCCGTTTTCATATTAATGGTTTTCCTGAAATCGACGGAGTTTCGTATGAAGAAAGCTCCAATAGAAGCTGCTATATCATAATGGTTCAACATCGGTAGCTTTAAACTTTCACCTGCAAAATTATCTCTGAAGAGAGCGAATAAAAAGGACAAAGATAATTGTACAAATGGCCTTCAGATTTCATATTATCAATTTTATTTTAATGAATATATTGTGACATCTCAAGTTATATTACCCACCACTTGTTCCTGGCTAACACATAGCTCCTGAAGCTAGCATTACCAATAAATTTACCATTGCCAAATTGTGAATATCTACTTTCCCTCATCTTAACAGCATTATGTAAGAGAGATATTTTCATGAATTCATTGGGAAATTATTACTTAGTGAAACGGTGGATCAAAACTTAAGGACCATAAAAGGTGGTTTCATAGTCATCCACAAGAAAATTCGATTATGACAGTAATTTTATCCTGAAAGATTTTCAATTTTATATTTCCGTACTGAGCTGATTTATCTATTTCAAATATATTCTTGGTAAAAGAATGACAAGTTGTACTCCTCCATTATTCTCTAACTCATTCAATGGTTCTCACTACTATTGTCATATCAGTTTATCAGTTGAAGAGTTTAAAAATAAAAATAACTTTTTTTCTGTTAACTCAATCTGCCCCCTAAATAAAAGAGATGAAAGAATAAAATGCTTAGCTCGTTTGTCAAAAGGTACTTCCCGATGATTATTTCGTCATGATACTCTTACATCTTATCGCCCCGGAGCTATACAGACCCGCAACACTGACGAGTTTCTCATTCTCGCGCCAATGACGCCAATCGAGGAAACTGGGAAGAACGTGGAAAGACCACGTATGTACAAACTAAGCCTTTCAAAGAGTTCATGACTGGCCACAATGATAAACACAAAGAGGAAAAAGTATAAATAAAGGCGATTTTGGTAACGCTTCACATTGTGATATTTTCGGTTTTTTATTATTTAACTATTGCTGATATCCTACCGTTCTATTCCAAGATAAGTTTTAATAGGCATTGGCAACGATACGAGTACATTTCTTTGCCTCTACCAACACAACACAACCTGAAATCCGACGCCAGACACCTATACAGCCGCATCACTGAGGAAGAGACGCTGTGCGGTCTACCTTTCTTCTGGCTCACTAAATCTATCTGGTATGGGCGACTCTATCAGGAGCAATAATTATTGCTCCAGCCAACGCAGCCTTAGAGGTCATCAGAGCGCATATTCCTTCCCACCATGTCAAGCTAGTAATTCGTGGGAAGAGTAGATGTCTTTATTATTTAACATTGCCAGGAGCCTTCAAAATGCAAAATAACATTATTTTATAATCTAGTTAACTTGTATTACTTTAATACGGTAAAAGTTTACTTCTCTCTCAATATTCCAAAGCAATTTATGTTTTCACCGATAAAATCGTATACTTACTGAGATTTGCACGCGTTGCTAAATTTTCATTCGAAACGTTTTATTTTATATGCAATCCTTCAACCGATCATTATTCTTTTGTCGCTTGATTGTGTCAGAATCTTTTTCTACCCCCAGAGTTATGACTACCTCACTGCCCCGACTGAAAATGGCATGACTTTTTCCATTTCCCGTGAGGAGGAAAGAATAGCTTATCATTAGACGAAGGGTGCATGTATTTTTAAACTGAGCCTATACCATTAAGCGCGATGGAAAAAGATATTATTTCAGCAAGCCAAAGACTATTTAATTCAGTACAACACCGAATAAAATATTTTTCTGAACGCCGGAGGACGAATTAACGTCGGCAGAGGACATTTGAAGTTGTCAGAAGGGTTCTTGTTAAGTGTCTATGGATAATTTATTCGGTAGTTTGGATGAAATCCAGATGATTTTAAAAAAATGCTACAATTTACATTTACCTTCTACAATTTACAGAGTTCATTCTATATTATATTCTACAATTTACATTTACATTCTTCATTAAATTATTTAATGTATAAATACTTATCAGACGCAGTGGACAAGTAGGTTCGGCTTTAATTCAAACCCAGTTTGCCAATTTTCTCGCAAGGTACTCGCGATTTAATAACTAATTTATCAGTATCTACCTGATACTACAAGAAACATTTCAATACCCTGTTTTATTATGACCAATGAATCTGTTCCGCATACTTCTACTTCCCTTCATACCAAGGAAAATCCTTATAATTACCGCCCTCTAGTTCACTTTCTCAACATTCTCCAAGTATTTCAGTCTTCAAAATTACAAGATCGCAAAGACCAAGTTTCAGATCTACATGATCTGATACTCGCCATCGAAAATTACACTGCATTTTCTTTAAGTACGCGGGTAAAGTGAAAACTTCTCGGCCAGACAAAGAACGACGGCGATTTTCAGCTAAAAATAATTTGATTTTTCTAAATAATCTCCCTTGCCTTCAAAACACTTGGTCCAGCGTTTCTCCAAAAGGATTTCTTCTCCCGGATATTCCGGGAAGTATTCCTTCCCGGAAGTGAGAGCCTGGAAGGCTGTGAAAATATCTATCCACGGGCCTCTCAACTTTTTCATTGGACGCGAACCGCTACCCAGGAACAAATTTCTTCAAGTTTTGGAACAGATGGAAGTCTGAGGATGCTAAATCAGAAGAATTGGGGCGAGAGTTGAGCAAAGCGTCTCGCAAATCCCGTAGTTTTCCCATCGCCAACGCACCTTCGTGTGCAGGCGACAGCAGGTTGTCCTGGGAAAAGATGTTTTTTTTTCTTCTTCAAGCCAGGCCTCTTTTTGCGAATTTTGGTATTCAGCTGGCCAGGTAAATAGGAATAATATTCACCTGTAATTGTACTGCCTTTTTCAAGGTAGTCAATTAACAGGATCACTTTCTCATTTCAAAACACACTGGCCATGACCTTTCCGGCAGATACGATCGACTTCCCTTTCTTTGGCGCTGAACCATCGGCTTTCACCCACTTCTTCGACTGCTGTTTCGTTTCTGACGTGTAATGGTGGACCCATACCTCATCCATGTTAGCAGATCGCCGTAAAAATCGGTCAGTTTACTTTTGACTCGGTCCAAGCATTAATGCGAAAATCGTTTGCGCATTTGCTTCTGATCGGCATTCAGCAATATATCAAGCAATATATCAGCAACACGATATCATGCACCTTTTCGATGGTTTCAATGGTGGTTGCGGTTTTTGGCCGTTCTTCACGAGGGTCACTTTCGAGGGATGTGCGACACGTTTAAATTCAGCTGCCCGCTTTTCAACGTTTAATATTGACGGAGCATAGTTTCCGTACACTTGTCAACTTCGGAAGGATTTCATTGAGGGTTAATCCACCCAAAATGAAAAATTTTATGACCGCACGAAATTCAAGTTTTTCTATTTTAACGAAAAACGGAAGACGTCTACTGCAACAATACGTGTAAACAAACTACTTGAGAGAACAAGTTGAAACTTGTCTTACGAACTAATTGCACTTGCTCCCAGACGGTAATTGTAAATTTTCACTCATTAAAACGCCATACCTGTGTCAGGCCGAGAAATTTTCACTTTACCCTCGTATTTGCTAAAATCTCTTTCAAAGGTCTCTCCTCTTTGCAAGTGCTTATTTACCCAACGCAACCCTTCTTTCATAATCCATACCATGTTGCCCATTCCCGTCTAAAATACTTAACACTAAAGTAATATGAACTATATGCGCTAATTTCCAAACCCATCCTTCATTATTTCATTTAGCCTTCCACTTCTTTTAGAATCACGAGAAAGAGACTTAATTAGAATCTCGATACCATCCGTTTCATTCAATTAATTTTTCCCATACCGTTTGCAGTGATTTTGCAAGACACTTAGCAGCGAATAAAATCAATTGGCTGACTGGTTAATGAAAGTCTCCTCATCGACCGCAAATCTGACTTTATCCGTTCCATACTTATAGGGTCTGTCCCAATAATAAGTAAAAAGATTTTTTGCCACCAATGCAAATGGCTGAAGTGGAGTAATTTTGGGTGGGAAAGGTATTGGGATATCTTCGGAAAGCAACTTCACCCACGTTAGTCAACTGTGGCCATTTACAGTGTGCGGATTCCTGTTAGACTGGACCCCAGTTCGAAGGTCACGTCACGAATTCACGATGCCACTTCCCACGGAGCAACGATTGCGATAAAATTGTGCATTAAGCTCGGAGAATTAGGTTCGGAGACCATGACCATGGTTAAGGATGCTTATGGAGATGAAGAAATGCCGTAAGTGATGGTTTGCTGCTTGCACAAGCTATTCTGGGAGGGAAACGAGGAGGTTGACGAAGAGGAATGCCCTGGACATCCATCGACAACACAGCGTGATGAAAATGTGCAAAAAGTGAGACACATCCTGAATCCTGATGGACCTCCAAGTGTCAGGATGGTAGCATAAGAGTGCAATATTCAGAAAATTACAGTTCACTGTATTCTTACAGAGGATTTAGCCATGAAACAGGTGTGCCAAGATGGTCCCTAAGATACTGTCTGACGACTGCTTATGTGAAAATCTTGGCCTCTTGGACCAAGCTAAAGTGACCCGAATTTTTTAGAATAAACTAGTAACGAGTCCTGGGTCTTAGAGCACGACACATGAATAACCCCTTTGAGTACGATTTTGGACCACTGGATTACGTCCAAGAGGCCATGACGAGGTGCCTGAACGAGGGTCCTATTGATGCCTTACAGGAAGCATACCACAAATAGCGGAGGCAATGACATCGATGTATCGATACATAAGGGTGCTCTTATGAAGAATTTAAGCAATTTGTACTTTGATCTGCAACAATTTTTTCCCCAGCTTTATTCTACTTATTTTTGCGATGGACCTTGTACTTCTAATCTCTTACATTTTACACTTCCTCCGCGTACGGGTGATAGCCGGCATCCCTGTCCACTGAACATTGTTTTTCCATCCGATACACGTTTGCATAATGCCCGTGATTATGAACGCCTTATATTACACTTAACACACTTTAAATCGAATAATTGACTGGATCTCTGGAGGCGTATTTTTCATTGTCCAGATGACCTTTTTTCCGTATTTTCATTTAGTTTCAGCAGCAAACGTCTGAATTTAGAGGGAAACAACTTCAAAATAAACTTTTTGTGGGGTTCATCTACTGTTTTGGAAAAAAAATGTACTAAAGTATCGCTCTAGAGTGAACGACTTTTTTTTCACTTAGCGTCTTTCCTCTACTTCCTCACATTACCTCGCATTACCTGTGATATTAAAAAAAATTGGGGCAGTCAAATGAAAACCCACCATGCCACGCAGTCTGCTAAAAGCCAGACGTTATCTTTTTAAATATCGATACTGCCATCGCTGTGGTAAGGAAACTCCATCGTGACAATTCACAAGTGATCGCAGTTGCTGGGTTATGTCCTTGTTCGTGCGCCGACTGGTTGTTGTAGCGGGTGTTCGGTTTTGATTTGATTGACCCTCATAATTTTTCCTGGAAGCATATATATCTTATTTGGAACTAGAGAAGGATTTTATTAGACATGCATACCTAATTAAACACTATATTCCGTGAGTATTAATTTAAAAATATAAGTGTCCATAGATGAAGAGAACTATGAACTCATGTATTAACCCCAGGAAAAAAACTTTCTTCGTTTAATGTACTCGACAGCTGGTCATGCTACTCATATACCACCCACGCTTCATTGTATTCCAAAGGATATCAGTTGCAGACTTCTTTGATGGGCTCATTTCATGCACACTTCCTGGCACACACCCGACACATTAGACTTTATAGTCGCAACTGCTACTTACGCCGTCGCAATTGAATATTCATTTCACTCTATCTCGTCATCTCGATGGCCGCGATGCCCATGATTATATTGCGTTACCCGGTTTTAAAACGATCCTGCAAGACAATCTCTGTGTCAATATCAATGCCAAGATTGAAGTTGAGGTCAAGAGGGCTCGTGACAAAAGGAACCGCATGTGTGCACAATGGTGGGTCGCTCGCGTGACCCTTCAGCTCTGAGAACATGGTAGCACCGAAACCTATCTAGAGATTGATCCAATCAACAAGCAGGAAGGAATACCAAATCCTCAGGAAGTGTCTCCGTCCATTGTTTGCTGATGGCTGTCGGGGAGGGATCTCAGAGATTTATTAATCCTGCATATGTATTAGGGCGGGTCGAAAATTCAATTTTTTTTCGATTTTTGTGCCGGCAAGCTCAGGTAAATGTGCCTCGGGTATTCCACAATGACAGGGCACAATTACAATTCGATCACAAAATATTTTACGTCACCCCAGAGACCTTGGGAGTCTCTTTCAAGCTACCGGAAAAGAGCCAGGCGGAATAGATACCCGAACACGTAGAATCCGATGCATTGTTTGAAATCCTTTCTCTCTTTACACTACTAGCGAAATGCTGTGGGTTGACACCTGATGATACAGCAAGTCGGTGAAACGCGTTGTACTATATAATAAAATCTGCGGAAAAGTACAAGTCTTTCTTTTTAGTATGGAAAAGAACTTTCGATAAAGGGACAACAACCGTGCCTGAAATGACTTACCAATGTAGAAGAAGTTTTATATTAATGAAATGATGAGTTGAGACTGTATTTAAATTTGCTTTCAACGCAAAACAGAGATGATTAGCGATTAAATTACTTCATTCCTGATTTTCTCATTTACAGATGCTGGAGCCTGGGTGCAAGTTCGAACATGATCTTCATGCTGTGTAAATCATAGAAAAATTGAGTCTCCGGCGCAAATTAATGGAATTACACAAGATATTGAAATGACGTTGGACGTCATCATCAGGCTTGATGATGACTTCCAACGTCGGCACTAGGTCGTGCTCTAAATAAAGTGTGTGTGTGGAATTACAAATTTACTCACTTCATTTCAATAAATCGCAGAAGTCTAATGTAGCATTAACTCAAAAATGAAAAGGAACTTTTGAAGAGTGCAAACACAGTCTCTCAGACTATTCAATAACATTTTTTTAAATGGAGTTTTGGTGTAGTAAAATATATTATCTAAATATTTAACTACCTTTCGTTAGTCTTAATTTTTGATCTGAATGAATTATGTCGGTGGCCGTTGAGCACCCTTCCACTTTTCATCAAAGCGACATCAAATAAATCAATTGTTTCGCAGACCACAAGCCCAGATTACAGTAATATTATCGAAGTATGTGTAAAGAATAAAATAAGCAACGTTTAAATGAATATACTTTGTAACTTCCACACAATTTTTATTCGTACTACCGGTTTCAACGCAACGGCGTCATCATCAGGTACCTCACCGTAGGTAGGTACCTGATGATGACGCCGTTGCGTTGAAACCGGTAGTACGAATAAAAATTGTGTGGAATTTACAAAGTATATTCATTTAAACGAACATGAACCTCCACAAAGTTGAGCCCGAGACCATAGAATTCAAAATTAGCAACGTTAGTAAATATTATTTTTTTTAAATGTTAATATCAGCTCACATACTTATAAATAAATAGTCGATATCAAAGGTATGAGAATGAATTTAAACAATTTAGGGAATAAAGTTAATAAGTGTTAAAAACATGGCCTACTATTTTCCCGCAACATTTACTCATTTTTAAGCCCGAGACAAATATTCGTAATGACAAAAATGTTACATATTTCAATTCTTATAACAGATCCAATAGATATAACTTTCTGGGTTTAGATTCTTTTATTTGGGATCATCATTGCATTTCCATATTTTTCTGCACATATTGTACTCCCTTTCAGATTTTTTGTATGTTATTTGATTTTACATATTTAAACCGGTTAAAAAAGCGAATCTTTTCAGTAAGGAGGTTTTTAATTATAATAATCAGATAAATTTAACTATCGGAGAAAAATATTCCTCAGATTTGCGGGAAATGGATTCCATGTGATTACATTTTTGATGATGCATAAAGTATGTCTGGATAAAAAAGTTATTAGAATTAAAACTGTATATTAATTACATACATCCATTAAAATTTCAGGAAAAATGGATATTTTATCCATTTTCAGGAGTGTTTGTTTTAATAATTGCAAGGTTGCATAGTGTGAACCAAGAAAAACTCTGATATTTATACCATAATATATGATTTTTTGTTGACATTGAGAATTTTCGTGTGGTTCTCATAGGTATGCAATTTAATTGAATGCCTTGCAAGTGTTACAAGATATGATATATATTAGTCAATCGCAGAGGGCCATAAAGTTTTACACAATTCATATTGCGTCAGCCAACTTGAAATTCCAAGGTTACAGTGCTATGGTTATTTGTAATTCTTTTATGTTCAATGACATTCCAGAAATTGGAGTAACATGTTCTAGAATTAATAATTAGTGAAATGTACCAATATTCTGTCAAGTTTTGGCTTCCGTTTTTACCTAAACGATTCTGATCTCTTTATTCATTTACGATAATTTGGGACGTCATTCACGAAATGGATGGGACCATTTTGGCATCTTTTTTGCAATAGCATAATGGGTCATAACACTTTCTACAGGCGTTCCAAAACAGCCTGCAAATGGGAGATGAATACTTCTAGTTTCCTTTCTGAGAGTTTTACTCTTTGCTTATGAAGCACAAGTCCTGCAAAATAGAGAATCTATGTATATATCCAGTGGTCCGCCCATGCTGAGCGTTGCTTATATGCTGAAATAAAGTTGAGATCAGAGCAGCAAACTTAAAATCTTCTTTTCCAGAGAATGGAGCAGCTATTTTCTCATCAAATTCTGAGAATGTTTTGGCGTCAACACCTTTTCCTCTGCTTTCATTTCTACTTTTCTGCTAGTCAAATTCATGATACAAGAAGATAAGATGCCAGGGCTATTATTTGGTTAACGTATGCTTCGGAAAGACACAACCACCAAATAAATAATTTGTCTCTCCTAACATAACACAACCCAACATCCTATTCTACAACATGCCCCTCTGTGTCTCTGCATAATTCCTCCCTCCCATCACACCGCCCAATATCCTTATCCTATTCCTGCCCTTACCTTATTAGCCTAACATGCTCCCCTCCATATCAGTCTTCAACATCCCGCTGCTGATCAATAAATGTAAATCGTGCGATTTTAATTCCAGCATTCGGGGAATTATATTAATCACACGTAATATCCAAAGGATAAGAAATTACGAATTCCTTAGCTGAAGTAACGATATTATGACACTAAGCTTTTACTCTGCAGGCTTTGTTTCAACCATTGATAATTTTTTAAATCAAAGATATTAGGGCGGAGGCTACGCACGGAAATTTTAAATGTTCACGCCGACCATTAAGTTAAAGATCATGCCATATATTTTTATACTTGTATTTATCCCTTTATAATATTAAACATGGTATTATTTCTTATTATACATTTGGTATTTAAGTACGCAGTGAATACTAGCAAGGTTCTTAATTAATGAAGAAGAAGAAGGCTAACCACTAAATCACAGAAAGAACTAAATTGAACACTTACGCAGCATAGGAATTCATGCAGAGTTAGTGAAACATGCAACCACAATCTATCTGCATGAAAGTGGCATATAGTTAACTTTATCCTATAATTAATAGAAACTTCCATTTCGATGAAGTTGAAGGCGTGTGTCGCGTTGACTCTCTAAGCTTTGACAGATGGACCATAGAGAGTAAAATGAAGAGTAAAGGACACAGTGTGTAACCGCTGCATGTGTGTGTGTGAGAGAGAGAGAGAGAAACAGAAAGAGAGGAAGGGGAGAAAATGGGGACGGGGGAGAGAAAATGGGAAAAAAGGTAAAGGATTTCTTGGAGGAGGTAGGTAGGATGGGGGCGAAGGGATGAGGATAATGGGCAGGAGGACCCTGGGGGCAAAGATGAGAGAAGGCGAGGCCGGCGGATGCAGGGAAACAAAGGAGATGATGAGGCAGGTAGCGAGCGCATAGGAGACGGAGGTTTTGAAGAGGGATGAAAGGGGAGCAGCAGCAAAATTGGAACGGATGGAAAAGGTCGGCGCAGAGACTTTTCTGTTTTTCGTGGAGAGGAAGAGCACACTTATAAATCGGATTCAACTCCACCAAGGTTCAACATTGCCGTTGAAAAATCACCCTGAGAATACTATTCATTATGCATGATTTTGAGAACGTAAAACACTTCCATCTTGCTGCTAACGACAGTTAATACATGCTCCATACTAATGGCACTTACTTATGTACTAACGTTTCTGTGTTTCTCATAAATTTGCCTAGTTTTTATGAATCAGAAAGTATTCTTTGACTGTAACCAATGCAATCGTTTTTCTAGGCTGAATTAATAGAATTTCTTATTAAGTTCTACCATTTTTTATTCAAATTCAAAATTCACCGGTTATGATTCGTTTAGTTGTAGTACATGTAAACAGCTGATAAAAAGAAATGCAAACTAAGAGTAACAATTTTATAAAATTTGATAAATATGCCTCCATGTAGATATGTAGGCATATTATCATACCGTAAGTTCAAAAAATGTTTCAGAAGGGAAAAATAACTTATTTATTTGAGAAGATATAGAAATTATTGTGCCTTAAATTGAGGTCGCTAGTTTAGGTACCGAAAGATATTGATGAATCAATGGTCTGATACTCATCTCAGTCAAAATTCATTAACACTGAATATCAAGTGATGTCCTATTGCTCAAGCACCATTAAGAAGTTTTGCGGATACAGAATATGATTGAAAACGTGATATGTACGAGAGGCAAATGGTGAATAAACACGAAATGATTTATTAGGAGAAATTGCAGAGCCAACGAAGGGCAAAATATGTAAGTATTTGTCCTTGTCGATGATTTTTTATAATGCACATATACATGTAAAATACATTTGATACTGAATGAAAGAATTACATATATGTCCGAATGTTAATGCAGTCAAATTTCTAATCCGAGAAATAATACAATGAATAAAGTGTAATATGAAGAACGGGGGAGAGACGCGACACAGAACTAAACTTTTAGAGTTATATTAATGAATTCCACCCAGGAGGAGAAAAAGTCCGGAGAAGAAATCAGAGAGAAAAAAATGTAAATAAGGGTTTTATATATATATATATATATATATATATATATATATATATATATATATATATATAATGAAAGGGAGACGGAAAGGTAGGCAAGGAAGAAGGGTTTTCGACGGGAGTTTTGGAAAATCTTTTGGCGCTGGGGAGGGAGAGTGGGTCTGACGGAGAATGCGTGAGAGATTGGAGTGAGAAGAGGAGGGAGAAAGGGAGAGGTTCGCTGGGTTTGGCAGATGAGTTTGGATTATGGGGGCATAGATGACGGGTGGGTGGGTGGGTAAGGTGGCCTGCTTGGTGGGTAGGTGTATCCACCTCCTCCTGCTGCCCATCTGCCATGCCCCTCATCCTCACCTTCACCATCCCTCCGTCTCGCATGGCGTTCTCAGGGTGTTACGAAAGCTATCTCTTACACTTTCGAGTGTAGGCCGGTGGGAGATGCGACTTTAGTGGAATTGAGAGGACATTTGACGTTCAACCGGGGACACCGAACATCGAACACATACCGTACATCACGAAAGGAAAATATCTTCCCTATATCTACTGGTATTATGTCACTATATAAACGTATTATTTACTCGCGATCATAGGGAGAACGTGAATATATTCCACTTCATATACTAGTCCGGAAATGTTCTTTTGGAGGAGAACTGAAAGAAAATGGATTAAATCAAATAAAAGTAAATTCATTTATAAAAATGAAATTGAAAGCGTGAATGGCGTGTGAAAACATGATGAATGGTTACGTCGTGAAATTAATTAGAACCAGAATGGAAATGAGTAGGGATACAAATATAACAATGAAATAGAGTAATGGGGAGTTGAAGAGACTAGTTTTAAGATTCAATCCTACCTTTTATTATTATGCTAAGCTTATAAAAAAATGGGCACAATTTTTAATGAGGTAGTTTAGCTACCTAATGTCAAGCTTGATTTCTTGAAATAATCTTCGTTTAAATAAACTTCATTTTAAAATTAGTTTTTGCCACCGCATTTTCAAAAGCTTGCTACGGAACAAAATTTTGACAAAAAATCCACTTTTTATCACCAAAAAGTATTTTAGCTGGTGAAAAATAATTATTTCTTAGAGGTATGTGGAAATTCCGAATGTGAATTATCCACCTTTCATTCAAATTGTAAATCAAGGACCTTATATTGCAGGTAGATCGATCCTCCACGGACTTCAGCATGAAAGTCACACTCTATATAATATTTTAAAAGCCCCCATATTACCCCCAACACCATCTATAATCTGGAATCGTATAAGCCTATGAAAACGTCGAAGTCGTTGAAACTAAAAGTAATAGATGCCCTAAACAAATGACTCGAAAGAGAGGCCCTTTTGGGTAAAAAAAATCAGCTTAAGGAAAAGGGATCGAAAAGGGAGGGAAGGGCAGACGGGAGGGAAGGAGGGCAGCCAGGTAGAACGGGGCGGAAGGGGAGAACTTTAGTAGAAGGCTCGAAGGACGCGCCGACGATAAATATGACAAGGGATGAGGAAGTGGGCGCATGGGAGGGATGGAGAAGTGCGAATGGAGGAGTGATGGGAAGAGGGTGTGTTTTGGAGGAAAAAAGATGAGTGGCGACGAGAGGAAACCGAGACGAGGAAAGATGAGGGGAGAGAGGATGGAGCGAGGGAGAGAGAAAGACTAGTAGAGAAACTGAAAAGGACGGAGACGGCCTTTTTAGTGGGATGGAAAAAAAGAAAAAAGGATGAACTGAAGATGATGACTGATAGCAAATGGACCGCACCACGTTTTTGCCACAAAATATGGAAAATTTATTGACTAAACTTCACCGTTATGAATTTCTTTCCGCGGTTAAGATAGATAAAAATAAGTGTTCGAAGCAGGATTAATTAAGTTAATAAATGATTTAAAATTATCCGCATAATTAATTAATGGTTTTTATATTATTTAATAGGTTACTATTTAATAGGTTATTATTTAATAGGTGCACGGAATATGAAGATTGTGAATTGGGCACTGAAGAAATCCTTTTCAAATATCATACACGAGTACTGGTATATGGAAAAAAAGAAAAATAAGTGAGAAAGAGAATGCTAATGCTAATGGGATAGAGCAGTTTTGAGAGGACTAACGGAGAGGAGACTTGACGAAATATGACATAATGTAATAGCCTGGCAATGTAGGTTCCGAGTTCTGAAACCATCGTATGCAATATTATATAAGACGTGTTCATAATGGACGGAAGTTATCATTCAGCTACAATTAACCGTAAAACTCATTTTTAGGTGACGTAGTCCGTGAACCAAACATTATCCCTACGCAAAATTGATGATTAGATATACATCATGGACAGCTATATTTTAAGAAATGCTAGAAGAGACAAGCGTGGTCAGTGAATAAGGTGAATTCATTTGAAAGTAGCCACTTGTTCTCTGATAGTTCCTTATAACGGAGCAGATACTTGCTAGTTACAAATGTGAAATAAGAGTAGAATGGGATGCAGGGGAAGGTTGAAACAGCGTGGCAGGTATAGCGTGAAACTAATAAGAAATGGATTACCACAAACACATTACTCATAGCACATTTCATGAGATTTCAAAACGAAAAGAAGTCAAATTTAAAATTGTAACTTAGCCGACAATGCTTTTCAACGTAAATTTCAATGGGTCACATTTTGGATACTCAGGACGTCGGTCGCTCTTTATTGAAAGATTGATAGCAGATTCTTTCCCGCTACAAAGATTACTATGGTATTTTTGCCGGCGAAACGCGGAAGAAACTTGAATGTATACTTTCGATAAGATCCGCCCACTATACTCAAGAGAAATCTCGACTTTGAAGACTGAAGTAGGGAAAAAATATTGCTGGAAATGAGAAGTTCCGAAGTTGTAATACCTGGGTTCCTCTAGTATTCATACTTTCACGTATATTGAATAGATGGTCGCGGGAATGGGATAAGGATTGCGGCATATTGGTCCCACCAAACAATTGGCATTAGTATTAAAAGCATGGAACGACCTGGAGGGAGGGTGATGGGAGCGATTCGATGCAGGTGTGCAATGTGTTGAAAAAAATGCTTGCATGGTATGGAAGACAATTGAAGCCAGTGGGTGGGATCAGTAAGGTGATTGAGAGAGTGAGTGAGTGATGGATGAGGCCCCATCTCAGAGAAACATTAAAGATGGTATGAAACTTCGATGAGATCACACGGGGAGGAGAGAGAGTTTGAGTTGGAGGGCACTAGGTGGAGCAAGTGACCGGGGAGCAAAAGGAAAGGGGAAGGGTGAGAGCGGTGGATGATGGAAAAGGTTGAGGCAGGTAAGGAAGGAGAGGGATAATGGGCCGGTGCGTCGAGGCGGCAGAGGGAAGAATGAGCTGGATTGGAGGGCTGGGAGGAGGATGGGGGCTAGAGGAGGAAACTGGATGTGCTGGAGCCGAAGTGACGAGAAAGGATGGAGCGAGGGAGGGGAGGAGGGAAGCTGAGCGGGGGGGAGAAGGCGGGAGAGACGCCGGTCCCGGTGCCTAATATGCGACTGAATGGAGCCTTCAGGAGAAAAAAAACGACCTCTCCCTCCCTCCAGAGGTAAAGTTTCGCCGCACTGTGTTTTTCGAGAGCGAGAGAGCTAGGGAGGCGGGGTTGTCAAATATGCTGCCCGCACGTGGTCTCCCATCCCCTGCTCGCCTCTGTCTCGCACGATGCTCGTCCCACCGTAAAAACTCCATTACTTTCACTTTTTATGAAGCATCCTTGTCGAGTCGACACATTACAGCCCCTTAAATAGCGAATTTTATTACTCTGTACGATGTAATAATCATAAGCCGTTAGGCAAATAACGGCTCAGTGATGAAAATTAGAAGTAGAGTTTTCCGTTTTGGGCGCGTTCTGTCTTCGCGTGTGTGGTTAAGGTGCTAAGTATTTCTTTATATGCCTAAATGGGAAAAGATAACGCCTGTATTTTGTTTTACTACAGTATTCCAGCAGCGGGCACGACGTCCAAGTGAACAAAGTAACTTGTAACGATGAATGTCACCGAATAAAGGAAAAGAGTTGTCCATACACACGAATCAAAATCTCACTTCACTTAGGAAACGGTTAAATGCAGACATTCGCACCTTGTTTCTTCGTGTTTGATCTTAATCATTGCCGAGAAAAGACTGTTTCATATTTCATTTCTACATTTATAGCGACTAAGGAGTTAGTAGTTTTAACTTCTTCTATGAAAAAAGAAATTCGAGAATATTTGGATCACAGCTTATTACTCGAAAATTTAACTTTAGGCCATGTGAAAAGGGAATAAATGTTCTCAAAATTAGGATTAGAAGTCATTCAGATTGAAATGCCATTAAAAAGAGGATATTTAATTCTAAATTATTAGCATAATAGAAAATATATAAAATATAAGTCAAAAGGAAAACACTTTACTAACAAACCGGCAACGAACGCATGAAATATATATATATATATATATATATATATATATATATATATATATATATATATATATATATATATATATATATATATATATATATCAGTGAAATTTTAAATTGAAGTTTAATTTTGGTTACGTTGCTATTAATTATTATTATTTGTTTTTAAATCCCCATTAACTCAACAATAATAGCCAGTTGTGAGCATAAAATTTAGCTATGGACAAATATAAACGTTACTACGTGCGATGGAGCTGATTCTTAAGTGTGTCGACCTTTGATTGCTCGTAGTAACGAGCAAAAAGAATAGAAGTGTAAAATGCGTACAACAAAGGAACAAAGGCTCATAAAAAAATTAAAGGCCGTTAGAGAAGAGGTGGATGACAATCGTATTTGGATGATTGAGTAAACGACCATGAAGGGTTTTTTTTAACGTAACTTGCTTTCACCTGGCATGCGCCGTGACTGCTTGGAGCCCAGCACTGTCTTCAGCACCTATTTTCAGGGCAAGTATAATTTATATTTGCATAATCAGGTTCGTTTACGAAAGAAAAATACCAAAAAATACATCTGGTACCACAGCAGAAGCTACTTGCACAACATTCACATACTTTTATGGTTAACAATAGACTACTAAGTAAAAACATCACGACGACAGCAAAGTATTTAACCGGAGCTCATTGATTCGGTTTTGACTTTTGGTTTGAGAAATTAAGAGTAAAAACTTTTTTCAGGCAACAGTATAGGCTTAATCCTAGGAAATAGCTGTTTAGTCGAAAGTTTCCAGTTTAGACTTGAATCAATAAATAATTTTGAGCACTAAATCCAGATTTACCATTAAACGTCAAGTGCATGTATATTTATTCATTTAAATGTAACTCGGTTTTCTACCCTGAGATAATATAGCGAGTAATACACATTATTTTGTTTGGTTTTAAGCATCGAAACTAGTTTTTGACGAAAAAGTTACAGTTGAGTGAGGATTAAAATTATACTAATGATAAATAATTACTTTTCCATTAACGACTAAGGTATCATTAAAATTAAAAATTTGGCTGTTTTTCTATGAACTAAAATAGATAACTAATAATAAAAATGACGAATGTTAGGAGGTAATGGCTCATTTAAGATAAATAGAAATAATTCAGGTAACCTGCCAAAACTAAAAAAAATATTGATTTTTTTAAATCCACGCATAAACAGAATATAAATTGGCATCTGAGATAGGAAGTAACTTCAAGATAAAAGACCTTATCTATCTCTCTCTCTTAACTTGCCAAACTACAGTAATAATGAATGTATATCATTTTGAGTACAGTTTTAAAAATTCCTTTTCAACTCTCTTTAAAACCGGTTTAAAAATGTTCGAACGCATAACATGTCCAACGAGGGCGATCAAATGATTACAATGCCACCAAGCTTCATCTCATTGGCAACTGCAGAAAACCTGTGACGTCAGCAACAATAATTAAGGGATTTCATGAAAGTATGATGGATTCGTTCCATCTGCAAAGGCCGGAAATATGGAGCACTCACCACTATTATTATGGAATTTTCGCAACACACAAGGAAATTTCCGGCAGGTGTATGATGCAAGGGTATTTATCATGCATGAGGTTTGATATCGGGGTAATATAGGGACAGATCATTTTAAACTTTTTTCCTTTCGATTTTCGTCACATTATAAATTTCATAAGTTAGATCAAATCTCATGAGAAAACTTCATTAAACTACTGATTTTCAAAGTAACCGACAATTAACTCCTCAATCCCATGAGGAATAACGAGGTACATATATTTATTTATGAAATATAAATGGATAAATTATTGCACAATATTAATTACATCAAGTGGATAAAGACATTTCGAAATAGAGCATACGTATTGATTACATCTTCACGGCACATCGTTCATTGCCATAAACCACGGCTATTTTGGACGAATTCCATTTATGTTTTTGATAAAAAACGATGCAAAATTTAGTCAAATTAAATCATAATATGTGAGAAGTTCGCATATATTCTTTGGCAAAAACACTTCGCGAAGGAATGGTATGTGTCATTTACTCAGTAGTATACGAGAAATTGACAACTCATAAGCTGAAGCGTACAATGGTGTCGATTAAATCAATCTTTAGAGAAAGCAAAAAAGTTTATCAAAAATGAGCAAAAATTACATTAGGTGAGTAATTTAAAATAAATGCCATCAGAATAGCCAATATTAGCAATAGCAGAAATGGAGAACCAAGGACTAAATGTTGATGAGGCATATTCTCACCTCAGAAATTATGTTTACTTTAACAAGAAAGGTCCAGGTAACCAAAGTAAAGAAACAAACTCGTACTGAAATAAAAACATCAAGCTGATTTACTTTCCCTGTAACGACATGTAATTAGCTTCGAGAAGTATTCTTTCGGAATAAACGGTATATTCGATGATTTCTGAAATAATTTCTGAAATGATATAAAAACAATTTAACCTTCATTCTACCTTGCACGAGTATCTGTCATAAGTCGCCAAATATTCCACTAAATTGCATAAACGGGTGAACAAGTTATGCCCTTCTTCTGGTAATTAATACATGTAGCAGTGATAAACGTAATGTATTTTACGGCAACAACAAAATGGCAATCAGCAATTATACCAAGGCTTAATGATACGATATCAGATACCTAATTTGCGGCAATTTGTTATCCGCATGAACGCCTGCCCATTGAGCGAACTAAGCGCTGGAAATGAGATATTCAGACGAGCAGATGACGCCGCGACGGTTCGTTCCGCCCTGGGATGATGTTTAGGCCAGAGCATCTTTCTTTTTTCTTGCCTCCTACGGATGCTCAAGCGAATGTGGCCTGCTCCGTGAGACGGAGAGTAGAATCAGATGGGGGGCGGAAGGGGAGTCAAGATGGGCCCCGGCATCACGCAGCTGTGACGTGTGGTTTTCTTCTTCCCTTCCACCTCTGTATCCTCATCTCGTCTCACCGCCTCCCACGTTCACGTTCAGCCATCCGCCCACCTTTGTCCCATCTTTTTCCCCTCTGGCGTCGCCATCTCCTCCATTGGCCAGCAAGTTCTCATATTTGAGAGAAGCGCAGAAAATATTTGTTTCAACCTAACTCGACTAATGATTTCAGTAGGCTTAGCAAACTTAGGACTGCTTAAGTACTTCGTAGTTGATGTATTTAACTTCAACGTAAATATAAAATAGGAACATGTTCTTTACAAAACACCAATACAATTTGGAACCCAGACCATAGCAGCCGCCTTTAATGGTCTTTATAGAAAATTATACCGCAAAGAGAAATAGGGTATACAGCAGTATTTATGGGATAATTTAAACCCTTTCCATTAAGGCCGATTGATAGTTCTAAGGTAGAATGAAATAAGTAGCACAATTTACGGAATATTATGCATAAAAGCTTTCATATCTGAAACCTATAAGAGACAATTCAATGTTCACAATGAGAGAATGTAGAAGGGAAAGGGAAGGGAGAAAGTAAATACCGTAAAATAAACAGTTTTTTTCTTTAGCGTTCGCTGCTAATTATGGTGGCAGAAGTGAATATGTTACACTGACCCCGTGAAAATCTTCTGAAAATAATAAATGAAAAGCTTTGTAATTCGGGATTGCAGTTGAAAAAATATCCACAATAGCTTTCTTTTTCGATGACAAATGATTTCACGGCTTGTTTTTTGGTAATGCTGAAGGAAAAAGAACACATGTCCAAAGGCTGATTACCTTCCAATGTCAAGGCTTTACGGTGAATATTACATCCGTTCGCGCAATAAGGTTTGATTTGCTCTATCCATTACACACAATGATTAATTACTTGTATTTTAGTTTACAGCCTAAGGTAACTGAAACCTTAGTGTCAGTTTTATACTGCCATATTGAAGAACACTTTCCAGGGTAATAACGTATAGTAGTTGTCACTTAATTCTTCCAAAGAGTACAGTCAACAAAGTTTAACGTTATCCTTAGTCCTGCCATGCTATCTTAGTCCTTGCATAATGAGGTGTCAAATTTTTATGCAATATTTATCTGGGAAATATGGATTAAGGTTAAAAAGGTGTATGCAGGTTATGTTCTCTGTTTCACTTTTCTTTGAATCAACTCATCTTCTCGCCTACTCAACCTCCAAGACTGTCGGCATCTGCTATCTTCTCCTTCTCCATCATTCCCGAATTTGGTGCTCTTCGTGGTCCTCTCTAGGCTCTCCGGGTTTCCTTCCACTTATCAACCCAACTCGGAAACTCACCTTTCCCAACCTGCGAGACCCGCCGGGGAAGGGAAGAGAGAGGAGGAAGGTGTGTGAGTGCCCAGGCCTTTCGCGTTCCGCCCCGTGCATCCCACGGTCGCCCAGCCTCCCCAAAAACACACGCTCCCTGGGGGCAATCATCTCCCCATGCCGACGGAGGCGGCGCGCTCTTATTCGACAGTGCGTGAGTCACTGGAACGCCACCGACAACGTGTCGCCGTCCGGACCTGGGCTCCTATCCATGGCCCATCTCTTCGGGTGGGTGCCCAACGAACTGTATCCTCACCGTTCCCCATCAAAGGATCGAGGGTGAGAGAGGGAGACGTGTTGGCGGGACTGCTGTGCGTTGTACAAAGCTTGCATAAATACTTTGAGCAGTTCGAATATTATAGTCTGATTGATAGTTCATATGCGTTAAATGGCACCTGCGGTGAAAACAGAAAGGGCCGAGGAATTAAAATATCTAGATTTCGGGAGAAAAATGTGCCCGGCTTAAAAAGAAGATTCCAATTCTTTAATGTATTTGCATGTGTGTATGTGCAGATTACAGAGGTATTGATTTATTCATCACTGATTTTCAGAAGGTTTTACCTCTCTCATTCACGGAGTCCGCCTGGCCAACTCACAACTTAAAACATCATTAGCAGCTATCACAGAACAAAAAATCTGGCAATTTATAGTATTCATTTTCTCTCTTCTCAGGAGGATGCACCTGCGATACTAATAGTACAATCAAATAAAGCAATGACTCCAAATTTATAGAGGAATTAGATCAAATTAGGCGTACATTTTTTCACTGACAGGTTGACTGTCACGCATGTTCGACTCTAGTTTTCAAGCACAAACCTGAAGTTCGACATCTCCATCCGCCGGACTAATTCCTTCCTCCTCCTCATCGCGACGGTACTTACAACCATCGACCTCTTACCGCTCGGTCCTTTGGGACACCCTCACTCAACTCTCGGAAATCTTCTTTCATTCCTTCACCTTCCATCCTCATCCTTTACATCCTCTCCTTCCCGCTTGACCTTCGCTCCTTGTCTTCCTTTCCATGGTCTTCCGCCGCCGCTCAAATTTATATCCTCCGGAGCCCCCTCTCATTTTTACCTTTCTCAAATCCTATTAACCTTTCGGCGGCCGATGACTACTACCTGCTCTCGAGGTCGCATCCGAGAATCTGCCCGCCGGCCCGCGGCGGCTAGATGGACCATTAAACCCGCCCCTCACGATCCCTCGTCCAGTGATTACAAAGTGGCCGGCCCTCCACTTCGACGACGCCGCCGCTCTCCCCTTACCCAGAAACGATCGCACAATGCAAACATTTATCCAATTCCCACCCATTTATTCCCCTACGAGTGCAACACGATCTACCCTTTCTGGCTAGAGTTCTCTTGTTCACTTCACTGGGCAACCCTCCCCCTTCATTTAACCCCGTCGGTCGAATAATAGGCGTTTATCTATCCTTCCATCGTCCTTCTCGCCTGCTATGTATCGCCTTCTGTGCAACCCGGGGAGGGGTTCATTGAAAAAAGACTCGGGCGCTCATAAAAGCATGTTGATGAGCCGTTTAACGCTGTTCTCTTTCCTCCATAACCTCGGGCTACCAAAATCACTAGGTCCAGTGAGTAGCGCAAAGGAAAATGTAGTTGTGCAAAGTAGGAAAATGAAGAAATTGGGCATATGATGCTTAAAACAAATTACCAAAACAAATAATCAACATATATCTGTTAATTTATCACCCAATACGTGATAGTAGTAGTTTTTAGGGGAGGCGACCGACAGCTAAGGTCATTTGCGCCATAGGGGATGGACAGGAAAGGATGAAGGGTGGAGAGAAACCCGGCGTCGGCATTAGCCTACTCTTTACGAAAGGCGCCAAGGGGTCCGCGGCTTAACGTCCCATCTGACGGACGGCGTACTCACTCAAAGTGCCCTCCACAAAGCACCTCAAGTAGGGATCGAGATACCTCTGAAAAATATTCAACACCGCCGGGATTTGAACCCGCGCCCTCAGGGTGGGAAGCCAGTACGTTAGCCCCCGCACCATCTCGATCACCCCCAATACGTGATATAAGTAATATCTAATCAATAGTAAACGTATTATGCATTATTATTGGTAATATATGGGTTAAGATAGGTTATGGATGTACACAAGTTACCAAACGGTACAGCGACAATGTCCTTGTCTCTCCTAACACAAAACTTGGAATTCAACATCACGATAAGCCCCTCTTCAATTTCGAATTCTTTCTTCCCGCCTTCATTCCGTCCAGCATGCCTATCCTATTCCATATTATGCATATTTTGGTAAATTACTGGTACTCGTGGAATAATATGATGATGATCTCATAACATGAAACGAATACGATTTTTGTTTTTTCGCACATTTAAGGCCTTTGAGATCTTTGCTTTTTCTTGGATGCTAATTTGCATCCATACTTCATATACGAGTCGGAGTGTAATTTAAAGTGATAATTCCGATATTTGTTTACCATATACATCCATTCAAACTTATACCTTTTCCAATTCATCAATATCAAGCCTTAGTATTGTTTTAAAAGTACCTCGACTGCATTAAATTAATTAATAACCTAGAATAATAATGCAGCCCATTCTCTCGCAGAATATTCGTTCCCTTTTTGATTTTCTCAGTTGTAAATACTCCCTAACGCAGCCAAAACGAAGTATGAAGGGCAATATCCTTTTATGTTGCATTTTAATGCCCACTTAGTGAATTAATTTTTATTTCTGGATTCACAATTGCAATGATGTCAGTGCAATTAAATCTTTAAGTTTCAATGTTATCCTGGAAACTGGAATGTGTTTTATTGAACGAAACTTCCATTGATTATTCTAAATCCTCGAATTTTTATCCCTTATAATAATGCAAAATACTTTTAACAACGGGTTCAAATCCCGGCGGTGTTGAATATTTTTCAGAGGTATCTCGATCCCTACTTGAGGTGCTTTGTGGAGGGCACTTTGAGTGAGTACGGCGTCCGTCGGATGGGACGTTAAGCTGCGGACCCCTTGGCGCCTTTCGTAAAGAGTAGGCTAATGCCGACGCCGGGTTTCTCTCCACCCTTCATCCTTTCCTATCCATCCCCTATGGCGCAAATGACCTTAGCTGTCGGTCGCCTCCCCTCAAAACTACTACTACTTTTAACAATTTTTTTTATTTATAACGTATTGAACAAACAAATTCCCAACTTAAATAAACAATATTTATTAGATAAACCTACCATACCATGCGTGATTTACTTAGGAGTTTCCATAAACTGCATCACTTAAAAATTTCAGCATCAACTTCTACCAATGGCATTTCAATCGAAAGAGTAATCTTCTAAAATAGCAAAGACATCGAAACTTGTGCTTCATTAAAGACCAGAAAGTTAAACTTTCTGATAACTGCCGTATTTGACGTCAAAGTGGCTTTCAAGAGTGATTTGGACATTTCAAAACCGTACATCGCATTGAAGTGATAACGATAGAGGAAATAATGACAAAAATAAGCAGTTATACATATTATTAATTATTTCATCCTATTATTAGCATAAGTAAGAACATCAACTGTTTTGAATTTGTCTTTCTGCAACTCATTGAGCACAATCAAATGAAACGGGCAGTGGTGATAGCGTGACAATCAAGGTTTTAAAAATAAATCATTATGCGGAATTATGCAGTGGTATAATCATAACTGTACGAATTCTACTCTAGTACAGCTGACAGAAAAAATCTTTGAATTATGTGCCCGAAGGGAAGATATTCTCGGCGTTCTATTTCTAGGCATTTTTTCCTCTGTCCGAGCTCTCTCCCTCAGATAAAAAAACTTCTGAAAACCTCACCCCGAGGGCCATTGATGAAAACACTCTTCTCCATAGCATATCTCGCCGCAATCATATTCAGTTGTCTCTATGCATCCCAGGCTATTGGGATGAGATCCCTAAGAATTTAGTCGCCAGGCGCCTCTCTGCCGCAACCGGAAGGCCCCACCAGCCCCAACCTCCACGACTTTCGGAGCCCCGCTTTCCCCAATGCCTTCCATTCCTTCCCCTTCCCAGATAATTCCCAGCCATCTCGCATTCCTTTGAGCATCCCCTATTGTTTTCAGTCCTTTGCAGCATCACAGCATATATTTCTTAGTATGCTTAGTAGGTTGAGCATTCATGGTGATGGATGGATGGATAGAGAGTGACATTTTATAGTTACAAAGAACATGTATTCTTTCAATAGCCCCTTGGTCCTCTTTTTACTATCATATCTGCATTATCCTTCTCTATTTTATGCATGCCCACGGCAAAATAATAGTCAGATTATATTCTTGGATTTAATTATCATGTTTAAGGATGCATTCGAGATCAAGAGAACTATTTTTTCTGACACGTAATCGATTCAATTCAGAAATATTTCGGCTACAAAATACTATGGGTCCTCTCCCGACTAAAGCAATTTATTGCAATGCATTAATTTCATCTGACTGTATCGTACACAATACCCCGCAAACTACCTCAAGGACGTATCGTACCACTCGGGTGGTGGTAGGGCACCTGCCATGCATGCAAAACTATCAGTTCATGTATGAATTTGAACAAACACATGCGTATTAGCTCATATACAATAACACTTTTGCAGATACATTCCCATATGGATCTTGCAATAATTGACTGAATCGTCCAATTTTTGTATCTACGTAAACATATTTGAATATTTGGGTTCGAATATTTTATATTTGCACGTAAATGTGGGCGCGTGAACGTGTACAGGTGAATCTATCAGTGGCGGTGCATACCTCTCTTAATTCATCTCCTAGGTCGAACCTACAAATACATGTATAAATTGCCACATTAATAGTTCCCTCGGTGTTGCAAAAAAAATTCAGGCGTCATTTTTAAAGTACAAGGCCAGGTTTTATGATGTCTCGTTTATCCTAAAGTTAACTTTAACCTCCGCTTAAGACCAAAACTCAGTTTTATGACCGCTGGTTACGTTCAAACCTACGGATGAAGTACTCAAAACCTAACAGATAATGTTACTATAGCTACGATGCGTATACACTAATGAGTACTATTATTTGTTTATAATGTTTGATTTGTCATTATTACCTTCGGTAAGTTAAAGTTTACAATGACTAAAGCTTTGATTTAACGACACACTACAAAATAGGGCCTAAGAGTTCCTGCTCCCTTGATGAATCAAGGGACTTCCTACTTAATTCCTCCAACAGACCCGTCACGCTTACTCTCTTCTCGTAGCAATTTTTAACAAACCTGGTGGATTTTCTAAGAATTCTTGATATTACCCCAAATATCATAGTACAGGAGAAATTGCAATTCACGATCTTTAATGCATACAAAGCAAAAATTCTACCAGATAGAATAATATAAATATTATTGCCTAACAATGGCACCATTTACTGGGTCTACCCTTCCATGCATCATCATGTACTCACGTGAATGAACAAAATCTCGCAAATATGGACAAAAGTAATGGGTACATAACAAATATTCCCATATGTTGCGCTTTTATATGGATGTCATTTAATTGAACAATATATCCTAAATACAGGTATGCAGTTCCTTTTACATTCCTTTCCGAAGAGTCCTCTGTATAATACTTTTCCGAGAGTAAATATCATGGAACGATTATGTCTTACGCGGAGAATATAATTCGTTAAGACACAGGAAAACTCAAAAATAAGAAAATCCAAATTGGATAAATGATATTTTTTTCATGTCAACGGTAGCATCTTAATGTGAAGTACAAGGATGACTGCAGGCACCGAACCGTCGACTCTAACCCAGAACGAAATGTTCCAAGTGAGTTAAATTAATGTTTTCACAGCGAAGAAAATCGAGCGAAAGATGTTCTTGTGCTTGAGAACCGAAACGAAGAACTATTGGTTGTTTTACCTCAAGGACGGGTCGTTGAACTATTTCCTGGCAAGAGAAAAAGCCGCCTCTCGACCCTCGAGCGGCCCTTTCCCCCACCCTTGGCGAACCCTTTATTGTATTGAGTCGAAGAGACCACGTCGACAATAGTGGGAGAATGGCCGCAGGAGCACGGACGGGAGGATGAGAGCAGGGCGGAGGGTAACTGCTTGGGAAGGAGGTTCACATGACAACATTTTTAGGGGTTAACTGTACCCTATTTGGCACGCCTTTAACGGACCAACACTTCTCGGAAGCTAACTACTCAGGACTTTTGGGAACCCTTACCCGCCCCGTCACTTGACTCTCCCCGCACCTTAGGTGGGCCCCTAAGTTATTTCCCTCTGTCATCTCAGTTCCACCTCACACATTCCCGTGCGCTTTTTTTTGGACCCACCAAGCTTCTTTAAATGCGGTGAAACAGAAGTGTTTGTGCACTTCCCTACGGTGAAGCATTAGTCGGGGGCAACACACACGATCCGGTTCAGTAGTGGGAAACTATACAAATTGCTCCGTTGCACTCACAACAAATCAAGAAAACAACATGAAACTCTGTGATAAAATTTTTTCCAGTCAGCAACTGAATTCTGAACATAACGCTATTCTCAGCGTTGTTTCCAGGAATCAGAACGGAGTAATTGACAACTATGTTCTTACCTTGCAAGATGTCATACGTGTGCACGTGCGATAGCGCGCACGGGACTATGCAAGGGGAGGGCTTTGAATTTTTTAAAGAGCAATAATCAATATAATATTTGAAGATAAAAGTGTTTTGGTCCGTATTTCCTCTAATGTGCCAATTGAGATGTTTTTTCATGCATGAGGGTACTGACAATATATTTAAGTTTAAAGTATGGTAAGGATATGTATGCACAATAATCCTAATTTCAAAATTGTAAAAGTCTGATTATCCCGGAATTTCCCAGTAAGATTTCAGGACGATTCAGAGGAATATGTAACTTCTCTTTGTCAAAGTAGTACTAAAAGTTAAATTATACTTAAATAAAGCAATAATTTTAATTTTTTTACTTTTGATGAAAATATATTTTCAAATGATGTATGCGATGCGCGCAAATACACATACAGCAATAAATTAAAAGTTTTAATGTATTGAGCCTTAAATATATCTTAATTAATGGGATTAAATTAAGACCTACAGGGTCGCACCTAAAAGTGGTAGGACTGATTTCTTTACAATAATTGTATTGACGATATACTTATATCGACTTAATAATCTTCAAAGTATGATCCTTGAGCTGCTACACACTTAGTATAACGTTGCTCCCATTCCCCGTACGCCCGCTGGAAATTTTCTTTGGGGATGCCGTTGATGACCCTCGTCGAAGCCTCTTGAACGGCCTTTATCGAGTCAAAACGTCGTCCCTTGAGTTGTCTTTTCATCAGGGGGAAGAAGAAGAAGTCCGGTGGTGTCAGATCGGGAGAATAGGGCGGGTGCGGCAACGTGGCAACGCCATATTTGGCCAGGAGCTGTCTGACGACGAGCGCGCCATGGCACGGCGCGTTGTCATGATGAAGCACCCAGCGGTTTGCGATGGCCGTTCGGACTCTTTTCACGCGTTCTCGGAGGCGGGTGAGCACCTGCACTTAAAGGTCGCATTCACAGTCTCCCCTGGTGGGACAAACACCTTGTGAACCACTCCATGACGGTCGAAAAACACAATCAACATCGTTTTGACTTTTGATTTGCTCATGCGAGCCTTTTTTGGACGTGGGGACGCGGAAGTGTGCCATTCCGCGGATTGTCTTTTCGTTTCGGGGTCATATTGAAAAACCCATGTTTCATCACCAGTTTTCATCACATTGTCCAAACAATTTTCATCTCGGTGCAAATTGGCTAACACTTCTTCGGAAATGCGCACACGCGTTGCCTGTTGGTCGACACTCAGAATTTTCGGCACCATCTTTGCGCACACCTTGCGCATGGCCAAATCCTATGAAATAATGCGTTGGATGTTGGATGCAGACAGACCCAACTGGTCTGCAATTTCTTCACTGGTTAAGCGTCGGTCTGTGTTCAGCAGTGTCCTCACTCTGTCCACATTCGTGTCGGTTCTTGCCGTCGACGGCCGTCCGGAGCGATGGTCGTCTTCAACGAGCTTCCTACCCTCTTTAAACAACTTGTGCCTCTCAAATACTGTGGAACGGCTTAAGGCAGTGTCCCCATAAGCCTGCTTGATCATATCGAGGGTCCCAGTTGCCGTCTTCCCGAGTTTCGCACAAAACTTCACGGAATAACGTTGCTCTAAATTCAGATCCATTTTGTTTTTCGACGCGGACAAAAAACTTGCTTCACTAAAAACGGTATCCTCACTCAACGACAGTCCACAGGCGACTAAAATTGGTGTCGGTCTGTTGCTAAGAGCCCCCTCCACCTTACCCTGCCAGGCAGACCCCCCTCCACCGCTCCGTTCGCGCCAGAGAAAATCAGTCCTACCACTTTTGGGTGCGATCCTGTAGGTCTCAACTTGATATTCTATAGCCTAGAATTAATTACCTGCGTAAAAGTGAGCTTCACAAAGGATTTTCAAGCATGCGGGCTTTTTTCCTCCTTGAAATTAAGTCAATATGAATGCCTTCTTCAATACAAAAAAGGAAAAAGATCAGTTAACCATACCATCTAAGAGTGCATTACTCTATTTGCTTATCGAATCCATAAATGCCAATAAACGCGCAGTCCATTTAATATCTTGCGCTCATTCCCAGTGCTCTCTCTTCGCTTTCTCACGCGTCCTGGCTCGAACGTAAATTTAGGCCTGACCGCTGAGTGAAAAAAAAGAAAGGCAACTCAGCGCGTGTCCTCCTCCCTACTCACAAAACAGGCATACAGACAACAAATATACACAGCATGGGCAAGGCCAGAGCTTTACACCTACCAAAGGGCGAAGACATAAAAAAGGAAGTCACAATAGACTAAAGCTAAAGCATCGTTTTACACAGGATGGCTTTTTCTACCACTGTTGAAAATCTGCTATGTCGTAGCCGACGGACGTAGGCTAGACTTTTAGAACGGGGTAAAAACTTGCGAACAAGCTGATAGCTGTCAAGTGAACATATTATTCATGAATTTACTCTTTCATTTTCCCGCTCACTACCGACTTTTAAATCAGAATGTAGAACGGCGAAAAGTAAATTTTTGGAATTATTTTAACTTGTACGATATGAAAACTAAGAACTGGGATAAGATTATTACGGGTATGAGTATTAATAAGATATTACAGCTCTCACATGACAGCAGGTTGATGAAGTTGTTCGTGAATATTGTCGAATTTTTCTCTTATGAAGATAATCTCCTATAAATGAATCTAAAATCAAGTTTAAGGAGCTAAGATTATTATTTCTCTAAGGTGAAAATAAAACTTATATAATTGTTGATAATGTGTCAATAGTGGCTCACAGATTTGATCGGGAAAACAAAAATTTACGCCTGGTGGAATGAAGACACGAAATTTTGCAAGAGGGCAAAGAAAGAGACATGTAAGTGGATGATTGCAGCCGGAGACGCCAAGGTTCGGAAAAAAACGTGCGTAATGCTCAAAGAGAAGAAAAGGATAAATACAATAAACGTCACGAAAAAATTAAGCGAACCTTGAAAAACCCACCAGACCTTGTAGAGGTATTCTGGATGAAAGATAGTACCATTGCCTTGCCAAAATAAATGGGAATTTCAGAGCAAAATGAGGATGCGTTTTTTACGTCCTCATGGAGACCGTCAAACAAAGCAATCGGGCTCGAGTGTGCATATGTGAAATGAGGGCGTGATAAGGTTTTGCGTCCATCTGCAGTTATTTTTCATGCCGCTTACCCCTCTCCGATCACCTCAAAGGCCCCAAATGTACCGGGGCTCTATACACTCATAGCAAAGTGAGCACTTCAGAGCTATGTCCAAAATCTTCGGTGACCCGGGAGTCATGAGCTAACTCTAATGAGCGCTGGAACTCATACAGTGAATCGGGAAATTTCGATCCATATCGCAAGGTAAAACTTGCATATGTGTCAAAAATATTAGTATGTGTACGTAGTTAAAGTAGTCAATACAACAGATTGAAATTTAAGAGCATACACGCAGTATTTCTTTAAGAATATATGGATTTTATACATGATTGGCATAAATAGCCATATTTTCACTATATTGATCAAGAAAAAATCAAAAAATATTAACCTCACTAGGATTGCTAAGAATGACGGATGCATAAACTTGTCTTAGCGCGTATATATGCACGATTTCAGAGCAAGCCGAGACAGAGTACAGCAAAGAGCAAGAGGAAAGTGAGATAATTAAGCATACTAAGGAACTGGTAACGTAAGAAGTTCATTTCTTGTCATCAAATACATACTAATATTAATATATATTGAACTTTCGATGTCAATGCGTTTTCAAACATTAGGCAATTCTAACATAACCATAACTCATTAAACATCTCTTAAAGAAAATTCCTGAACTACTGCTTCTTATCCGCTTCTCCTCACCTCTTCTTTTCCTCGCACCCTCCACGCTTGTTACTCCCCGTGGAAGAGGCGCAAATAACCAACCTCCCCGAGTGCCATTGTTCCCTCACCATGAAAGGCTGCGGTCGGAAGAGGTCACTTCGTAGGTGATAATCAGTCCTCAAGAGCCACGGAAACGTGGGGAGCGATAGAGGACTGGGTGCGCGGACTTACAATGGTACTGCGGATAAGAGATATATCTGAACTAAGAAGGCGACGTCGGGAAAAGCTATAAAATATTGGCCATGTATGGATTGGAGTGAGATAATTTTTTTGTAACCATTTTCGGGAGCATTATCAAAGCAACCTTCAACCCGACAGTCAGTTTGAAAAGTGAGTGCAGAGTTCGCCTGACACCAAGGTCCTACGGCAGGTGAAATTCATATATGTATTCAAGGAGGGGTGGCCAATAAATTACTCGTGAAGCGCTAGGTCTAATCATAATCATCCTAGGTTTTCAATCTAAGAATTGGTTTGCAGTGCAAGCTTCCAGCCATCCAGCCAAACTCTCCACTCCTACATAGTTCTTTTCTTCCAAGTTTCCCATTTCCGTCGGTGGCGAATCTGCTGGCGAAATATTCTTACACTTGTTCCGGTTTGTTCTCTAGATTTATCAGAGAATCCCCCTTCAAACTTCCGCCAAAGATACCTATATTTTGTTTAGATATATTGAGGTTGTATTGTCCCCATCTCCATATATCTTTGGTCAGGCATTCTTATTTCCTTGCGACCACAACTCAAGTACGTCCGTAAGTACGAGTATTCGAGCAACGCCATCTTTTTCTTTATCTCGTCCATTACTTTTTAAAGAGTATATTAAAGAGTATCATACATATTTTAAAAATGAAGGATAGAGATAATCATGTCTAAATTACTCATTTATTTATATATCACCCTTTCTATACTTTCATGGTAGCTTTTCAGTAGCATTTAAATTGTTTTATATTTATTATATAATTTAAAATATAATATATCGTATTACTTTGTAGTTTTTTTTAAAAATCTCATTTTTCAAATATTTGTCATTTATTCTATTCTATACGGTACCCTGCAAGTTACCGCTTGGGTGCGTGCTAAGGGGTAAATCGACACTAGGCACTCCATAACAAATAAATATACGCTTTACTTTTAGTTACGATTTAATACGTCAAGCAATAAAATTGAGCGTCGGTAAAACACGACTGACCAAGGCACAAATGGCTTTTCTATGTAATTGTTTCAAATTAAATTATAAAATATAACATTCAATTTTTCCCATGTTTTTGAATACCCAGAGTAATTGACCTAAAAAACAATGGCTGAATTGGTCAGAATTCTGTTTAATTGATATGAGACGAAAGAGGGAAAAATACAGATATATTTGTTAAGGAACAACGGTAGGATAATACAATCACTGAGGACTTCTCATTAGGAGTACGTATCGCTCATAATGACTTATCGCAATATTATACGTAAGAATGCAGAAAAAACGGAAGAACTGGATAGAAACTTAAGGGCAAGCAAAACGAAAAATTCAACGATACTTAGGAATATGCAGGAATTCTTTAAAAAGGGATTAAATGTTTTTCACGTATTCTGAATCGATAAAGGTATATAAAAAATAAACTCTGGGTTGATTACTTGATAACAATGACGGGAAAATGGAGATTAGCTATGAAAACAGAATTTACAGGGGAAAACACCTGAGGTTTAGGAATATTTTTTCCTCGTAGATCCTGATTTTCATTAGTCTAAGGCACGAGGAAATCAGTTCGCGGAGGAGACTAAACTGAATATTGTATTTTGAAATTAACTTTTTAAAAATGAACGAGAGAAAGTATAAACTTCATGATCATATAGCCAAATATTAAACACTAGTATATCTCGAGGGTATGTTCAACAGAGTTTAAAAACTTGGGAATCCAGCCCTTCAACATAGAGATAAAATGATGCGAAGGATAATAGTCCATAATACAAAAAAATGTACACTATAATGCAGAAAATGTTTCATCTTGTAAGTTTTAATACTCGAATCATCGGATGTAAGCGAGAATCTAATCTACCTCGCCATTCAGTAAAGGCCGTCCGCCACTGGTCTTCTCCAGGTTTCCATATACTAAACAGGGCGTAAATTAATCTGTATTAATAAGTCTTGCTTATATTTTACTAAATTCGATGACGGAATACTTGTGATTTGTGAGCACATATTAATGTCACCTGTAGCCAATATGATACTGAAAGTTTTCCTTGAAAGGAGTGGACAAAATGGAAGTACACTACGTAGTTTCGAGAGGAAGTTTAAATAGGACAGGAACATTGATTTGAAGAAAAAGAGTGGACGAGGGGGAATAAATATGAGATATAAGTTTCCAGCTATTTCTATAAGAAGGAAGGAAACACAAGAGAGGAATAAGAATTCGCAGAAAGGAACAAGAGTCTTCAAAAGAGGAGTGGCATGTTACGACCAAATGACAATGATATAAAAATGAGGGGGGGATGTGAGGTCTCTAAGGAGATGGGGTTAAGAATTGGTGCCCACTGACTGAGAGAAAGCGTGGGAATGAATATGCATAGGACCGAAGGATGGAGAACTGAAGAATAGGGCATGAGGAAGAGGAGGATGGAAGGGACTTCACGGAGGAAGTTGGGCCTCTTTTACTGTTACTGCCGCTCTTTTGTTGAGGTGCCAGAGTGCCGGGGACAAGTGCAAACGAACGAGGTAAGGGGAAAATGGTTGTTGAGGTTGGAAGAGGCAGAAAAGAGTATTAGAAAGTGATCATACAGACAGGGTCGAAGAAATGAAACAGAAGGGATGTGATGCGATGGGGAAGAAAATGACAAATTGCGCAAATAATTAATTCAACGCGATATAAATTTACCGTCTCGGTTGTCTCGTATTCATTACTTCACGACCGTGGTTACGTTCATTTGTTTTAAAATTTAATACAAAATCTACTATTAAAATAATATAATTTATGCTTCTATTTTTTGGCATCAAATTTCATGAATCCTAGCTATTGTATTGATGACGTACGGTGAAAAGGCATGTAATTATTCGTACGGGTTTCGTAAACAGATCTGGAGGGAATATGAAGTTTCTGAATATAAGAGGTCCTTATTATTTTTTAAACGAGTTCTAAAACTTATTTAAGACTACTTCTGAGAGGCCAATTTTGGGAACTGCGATTTCGGCTGTTTTCCCATACAATAATTAATATCATTTAAACAAAAGCGGATAGGTTCTGTCATGTTAATAATATTACCTGCTATGCTACTGCACACATTATATGATTTTTAGTGAGAACGACATTATTTCTGCTCCATTAATCCATAATTCTTCTGGTGACAGTCCTCCACGGTCATGAGTGTATGTATAAAACCTTAAATTTCGCTGTGAAATTTTATGAAAGCTGAAACGAAGATGCTATTCTATAATCATCAGTTTATAAAGTTAACTTTAAAGATCAGAAGGTACACTTGAAATACGGGGATTTTCTCCTATCGCGTCAAATGGCATAATAAAGATTCTGCACTATTATTGGCGCAATAAAAATTCTAACTGGAGAAAAAATAAATGAGTATTCCTTTATTAAATATTACTATTGTATATGATGAAGATCATAATCTTATGCTATATGATGAAGATTGCCTTTAATTGTATTTTGTATTGAAATGTTTATGTTATATATCGTATAAGATAAAGGTCATACTACTACTGTGAATGATTAAGATTGTATGCACGAGGCGTATTCATAAAGTAAGGGCCGTTTCTTATATTTAAATATCGGGGCTTCAGAACACAGTTTTACTCCTGCAGCGCCATTTACTGATTCATTGAGAAGCTATAGCAGCATTTGTTTTGTTTCAGAAGTCGTTTGCTTGTCCGCGCATACAAACAACAATGTCCGCGACAATCGTCCATCCCGCCAGCCGTGAAGTGCGTTCTGTCATACGACTCTTGAATGCAAAAGGATTGTCGGCTGCTGAAATTCATCAGGAGTTATGACTAGCTTATGAACCAACAGTTATGAGTGAAGGAAGGGTTAGACAATGGTACCGTGATTTTAAAACTGGTCGAACAAATGTCTATGACGAAGAGCGAAGTGGCAGGCCCAGTATTATGACCGATGAAATTGTTTCGCATATGGAACAAAAACTTCGATATGATCGTCGATTGACGATCAATGGCCTGGTTGAACAATTTCCTCAACTTGGACGCACTACTGTCTACAATATTGTCACGGAAAACCTCGGATACCACAAATTGTGTGCAAGGTGCGTACCGAAACACTGCTGCCAAAACCAAATAAGTAAATTCAAGATTTTGGTTGGGAACTCTTTGACCACCCATCGCACAGTCCTGAACTTGTGCCTAGCGACTACTTCCTCTTCTTGCACTTGAAGCAGTGGATCTGAGGACAACGTTTCGAAACCGAAAAGGAACTCAATAAGAACGGCGTCATCAATTGTTTCAACTCTCAGGCGAGCTTCTATGCAGAGGGGTTGAAGAAGCTGGTGCAGCGGTACAAAAAATGCTGAGAAGTGAACGGCGATTATGTAGAGAATTGAAGTAGGTTTGTAGCTAACTAAAAGTGCCAATAAAATGTGTTTCATAGGAGTATATTACTTCCTGTGACCAAACGGCCCTTACTATATTAGCATGCCTCGTAAATGTATTTTGTATTGACATTGGTATGCCACATTTTGGGTCTTTTCAATCCATAAATGTTGCAGACTACTTATAAATATGACTCCAAAACCGTATCGCTATTTTTTCACAGAGAAGTTTCTAACAAAATTTCAAAATCAAAATTTTAGGATCCAAATACGAACCAATGCAATCTCAATGGATTTTACAAATTGAGACAGAATGTAACCACAAATATCACGAAGTTGAGTGGGTAAGAGATTGTGAGTTCCCCTAAAAAAGCACAACTTGTTTCCCATTAATTTATAGCAAAGATAATTAGTGAACACACAAGTCACCTTAAGAGTGTTATCTGAATTTTTTAAACATAGGAGGGGTCAATACACTCTTACGTCTTTTCAGCATCAACCATGGAGTGGTTTTGGGGACGTTGAACTTCACAAAGGGAGATGAGAAGAGCAATATACCTCGAAATCTAACGTGCAGGAGATAACAGCGTAACCTACGACCGGATGTCCAAGAGACAAGAGGAACCGGTAATTTATCGCATTCCCTACCCTAAAAATAACCGAAAATTCATTAAACATCTGTTTATGATCCTACAAGCAGAATGCTCAAGAAAGCTTCCTTTTTAAAGAATTATCCTAAACTTGGAGAGAACCATTTACACCCCTAAAATTCTCTAGAAAAGGTGCGTAATTTTCCATTACGCGGTGAATTCCCTAAAATGCTCCTTCGGCTTCAAAACATGGATGAATGAGATGAGAGCATGAATCAATAATTTCATAGAAAACGCCTCAATTGCTTCAAATCATTTAACCTTACCCAGCGAGCAACTTAAGGTAAATCGACTGATCATGGAGAGGTTTAAAATATATTTCTGCATGCGATACTTCTCTACCACCAGAAACACAGCATTCATCCGGAAGATTGCTTTCAGCAAGTGACGATTGGGCTCACTCGTACTGAACCTAAAGGTGTACCTAAACTTTTAGTGTGGGTAGGGCAGCTATTATCATTAAGCCACCATTCAATATCCAACCGATTTCTCGTAACATTAAATGGCACCGCTTGAATTCTAGAAGGACTCGTATAAGACAAGATTGGAACTACGGTCGGTAGTTGAACGCTGGACACAAGAACGCAAAGCAAGCAGGCAAAGGCAATAACAAGCAGGCAAAGCTGCCTGCTTGTTATTCATAGAAAATTACTGAATTTATTCTTATAAAGATGATACATGAAATAAAATTCCGCCTAAATGTGCGGAAATGCAATATTTGATTTTTTTTAGGAAATGTGCGAAAGACTAAAAAATGAGCACGTTCAATTATATTCACATGCAAGGTTAGTTGTGTGCCTTTCATGTACCAGGAGTGCACTTAAACACAGTATCAACACTTAGGTGAAGGTAAATGTTGAGTTCACCAAATACTAAGCCCAACGGCATGTGAAATTCACACATCAGTAGAGGGGGTCAGCTCCTATCCCTGTTTCGCCTATGGTTTTCCAGAAACGTCTGATACCAGCCTGTGTGAAGCCAAGGGTGCCCAGAGGCGTCACCGGGAATCAAACCCGGGTCCTTCGGTCAGCAATCCAACTCTCTACCCATGGACTACCACGTGCCTACTAGTGCACAAAGTAATTTTTAAAGCACGGGAAGGCGTGTACCATTCCGAATGGGCGAAAATATTCTTCGCACAAAATGGACATAAATCCCATAAATTAAATAAGGTAAATGAGAAATGTCGATTGAAAAGGATGAAATGAATAGGTAAATAGAACTATTTTATGTTTGTTGAACCTCAAATATATTAAAGAGGTTCTTTTTACTATTTAAATTAGCCTCCTCTCCCTAATAATTAGGATATAAGCATTCACTCATACAAACATATCGCAGGAAACATATTCAAGATATAAACTGCTGAAGACGGAGGTACGGAATGATTGAAGATTGTTGGACAAATTTAGAATACCCAGGAGGAGAGAGCGCTTCATCTAAATTTCTGGATGCTTAAGTTCCCGAAGTTGATATAATCACTACACTAAACATTGCTAAACAAATCATAGGTATTGATTTGGAACTTTGGGGGCTCTCATAATCATTAGAGATGTCTACAAAACAAGATCCAACCTGGGCTTTGCGTTGAATGCCAAAATTTGTTCCATTTTGGTAAATCAAAGCAAACTTAATGGGCTGAAATCTTGGATGATTGTAATTTACCAATCAAGTACATATTCCAAAGAAACTGCGGGAGATGCCGCAACAGTAACTTTTTACGGAGTCATCCGCTAATGTGCATTTCAATGCAACAATTTCACAGTTTAAGAGGACGCCTCGGTAGCTTAAGTGGCTAAAGCACTCGACCGGATATTGAGGGATCTGGTTTCGCATCCCAGTCAAGGCGAATGATTTTTACACTCTGAAATTGTTGCATTGAAATCAAGTAAATGTCAGTACCCGTTTAGTGGCAGCCAAAGTCTTTCCACTTCCGTAAAAAACATACTTAGCTATATCTAGTTTTCAAATTAAATTACAGATAGATTTTCGCTTTACGCAAAATCAACCGTGAATTTTCTTTTGGCATTTTTTGGAATCAATTATTGTTGTTGTATTGAGCGTATTAAAGAATAATTTGGAAATCAAATTTCTCTTTACATTTGAAATTAGCACAATCAATCAATTATGTATTTAGATACTGCCTTGTAATTTCACTTATAAAGTGTAATCAAACGAAATAGTGCCCTCTGAAATAAAGACGGGTATACTGAGGTTTCAAAGATAATTACCCTTAGAAAACTCAGTACAATTTTATCTTCGAGAATGTGTAGCAAATTTTTTGCAGAATACCTTGTTACTCGTCATGACCTATGCCTACCTACCCACGCCTTTCGAGGTGAGAGAATATGTAAATGAGAGATATTAATCAAACTGTTGAAAATATGCGGTCTTCATGCTCAGTTAGGAGCATAGTCATATATCTAATTATGAGTGTTGAAATGAGCGCATAATGTTCCAAAAAAATCACGTACGGTGTTTTATAAATTCAGATCAGCTCATATTCTACACGTGTATGTTTGATTATACAAACGATGCAGCACGCGTACCTATTCCCTCTCGTCTCTTGTTCATCGGAAGTGAACCCTTTTGATGAGCAAGCGTTCGGGAATCCGCTCTCAAGAATTCTCGGAAGAGCGACAGCCACTTTTCACGTTGCAGACCTTTCCTCTCTCTTACTCTCCAAGTTTTGAAACGACGTAGAAAATTAACACCCTGCACAGGCATGTAAGGGAGCGAAGAGTCCAGAAAGGAGACCAGCGAGGCACCAGAGGGCGACGCATATTAAGGAGAGAGGCAGTGAAACGGAAAAAGATCTTTTAACTAGTCCAAATCAACCTAGACAAGCAAAATCCTTCGCTTGATTCCCTCGCAATCATTACAAGAATTCTATTCTTGCCAAGAATGTACTGTATTGGATAATATTCGATTATGTTAATTTATCGTAACCAATAGTAACTTTATATGTATATTTTTTTTTCGGGTACCAGATCATCCTGGGAAATCATAACCGGTACAGGGAAAGAAACTGGCCCCCCTACCCTGATGTGTGAATTTCACACGCCGTATAGGGCTTAGTACTGGGTGAACTCTACCATCACCTTCTAAACCAACCTTCGGGTTAATTACTGTGTTTATGGTTATATATATGTATGTATATATATATTATATATATTATATATATATAATATATATATATAATATATATATATATAAACCAAATAAATAATATATTTTTAGAAAAAATATACACATATATAATTAGAAACCAAACATAAAATAAAGAATTTGTAATAATTAATAAGACCTTATCTGTAACATTTATTTATTTTCCTGATTCTCCATTCATGCTGTGCCGTAAAATGGAGGTTAAAGGGTTAAACTGTTGACTAGGTTCTAATATGAACACTCTCAGCTAATCCCAAATTTAATATTCTGGGTACGACAAAATTCAGGGAAATCGTGGAAAGCAAATAAATTGAACTGAAAACGTCTTTCCTAAAGAGATAATTTCACAAACGGTAACTGAATGTAGGATATGACCTTGATTATTGGGTTGATCACTCTAAATACGACCTTCATCCATTTCAATCAATTGCATGTACAGGAAAATCTATCTGAATCTTTATATGAAAAATTTCCTTGGTATTTTAATGAAGAAAAGCGTTTTAACTTTCAAATTAGTTACATATTCAATAATGTACTTTGCCATTGTAATTAATCCCCTCCTTTTAGACAGGTATCAGTACCACAATTATTAAGCCTTAGATGGATTGATAGACATAGATAAGAAGAGAACTCAACTAATACTAAGCCCAACGGCGTGTGACATTCATGCATCGGAGTTGGGGGCCCAGTTCCGTTCCCTATACTACTTGGGTTTGCCAGCAAGACCTGGTACCTGTAAAACTACACAGCTTGGGAGAAGCTGAGGGTGCTGAGGGGCTTAGCAATAAATATATAATCTGATATCCTGTGATGCAATAAACAATTCACCTCCATATACCTACCTCCAGCCGCCCTTCATTCCGTCTGACATGCCTCTTCTATTCCTGCCTCTACCATGTCTACCGAATATTCACTCCTAATACAATCTTCAAAATTCCATTGCCGATGAATATACTCTTGATCCAATTTTCCTACCATCTTTCTAATTCTCCAAAAATAGTCGCTTCTACTGGAATATGCCTTAATGTCTCGTTTGCTTTTATTTCTGTCCATTCCGTATTTTCCATCCTCCTTTACATACATATCTCAGAAGCCTCCAATTTGCATTTATCCTCTTCTCTCAAAGACCAAGTTTCCAAGCCACACAATACTACGCTCCATATTTAAGTTTTCATGAGTCATTCAATTACAACTTTACTTGAAATCCCTTGTAGTCATCAGACAAATTTGCTACCTTCATTATAAGATAACATAAATTTCAATTATTTTTTTAATATAAAAAAACGCTCCTGCTCAGCCTTTATTACTTCACATTTTTCAAAGAACTTCATTTTTAGATTCCGCTCGTAACATGCCAGAAAATATAAAACTGCTAGAGCAAGAAAATAGGGTAAATACTCTGTGGAATGATAAGTACAAGAAAAATAAGGTCTATTGGCCTAGAATTACCACCATGAAATATCAAAAAAAAAGTTTAGACTGCTATATTGCATAATATCATCGAAGCCGATCGAACTACCAAATTCGTCTTGTAAGCATTAAAAAGTTAATTTTTCAATAATGATAAGACCTATTCTTTGTAAGGTACGATATCATAGTGCTTGCTAGTATATAATATTTACGCAAGAAAAAATCTCCAAGATTACCAATTTGAACTCTAATTTAATCACATGGCCTATCGTCATGCCATAAGTTCTATCCCATGTTCTCATCTCTTCTCCTTACTCGTTACAGCTTTCCTCTAATTCCTCGTATTTTGCTCTTTATTCCTGCTTCTCAAATGCTGCTAACTTGGGTTCCCGGAATATGAAGGGAATTTGGGAGAACCCACGAATTTCAGCCGCCTCAACAGTGGAACTCCCCAAGAATGATGCCATAAAAATCCATTGATTTTTCCTCCCATTGACCAGTACAACGCTCTCTCACGTTCCACTAATCAAATTTTCCTTCGGCTCGAATAATATTTTTCTCTTCCGCGTTTGATCTCCTTGCAGCTTAGATTAACACCAATACCCAGCCAGAGCCACGACCATATTTAGGATTTTTATCGACTCTTCCCCTTATCGCCTTGGAGTCTTTCACATTCCCAGTTTCAAGCTCTTTTCGTGGAGTTTGATCGATTCTCTGATGACTGCTCTCTGAATTTGTAGCCCACTTTTCTGTCGACACTCTCTTTCAGTACACTTAATATTTTCACTTTCACATTACATAATGTTTTACGTGGGCTAACTCAAAGTCACGCAAGCGTAAAATATGGTTGAAAATATAAAGATAAATTATGAACGTGGGTAATCCGCGAGAAATATTGGTATTAACTCTTTTAAAAAATGCGTTTTTTTACAATGCTTTCCAAGCCTAAATTTCAATTAAATGTAATTTTATGCAGCAAAAACTTGAGAGTATTAGGTGAATTAATTCTTCAGTAATATAAAAATAAATTGGTGTAGCAGCCACTTATCAAGACCATGTGGTCCTACGTATTGATAAACAAACCCCTAACCCGTTCGTGCACTAAAAATCAAGACAATTCCTCATCGCAGATTAGCTACCTTAAAAGAGACTGCGCGTATAACTTTTTGACTGGCTGCGAGAGCGAAGAATCAACACACGTATCATATTCGCAACAGATGAGGAACCGTAAACGAAGAAAAGATATGACTAAGAGAGAGGAATATCAAATATACGAGGAGATATATAAATGCAAGAATAAGATAAGAAATAAAACTTGGAAGCAATAATAGGAGGGCACAAAGAATTGTAGAACATTTTAATGTGCAGCAGACTCTTTAAAATAATCGATTGAGAAAATACAGAATAGAAATACAATTGGAAAATCGAGAACTACAATAAACAAAAATATATTTAGAACAAACACAGAACAGGAAACGCCAGACATGTTTAGAATTTATGATAACGTTGAATGGGTAAAGGAAGATAAAATAATAAACAGTAGAACCACAATAAATTTTTTCTCAGATTAATAAATTCAGGAGAACGTGCTCACGGAAAGACAAGAAAGGAAACATATTAGATCAAAAATAGACTTAATTTTGATGCAAAATAATAGGCTTGTATTCGCTTGCTATTCCGGGAAAGGCTAAGTGATGAAATCCGGTGATTCTAGGGATGTTTATTCTGGCCGGAAGTTTATCCGCTGATTTTTTAGTGCATTCATTTCCACTGCGTGAATGAAATTACGTAGATAGGGACCCGCATCGAGCAATTACTTTATATGTCCGGCTCAGAAAAGCTTTTAATTAATTCCAAAATAGTTTCATTATTTTCATACAACTTCTTCTTTTCTACGGGTTTTTGAAATTGAATATATTCTATGCGGTTTAAAAAAATTATTTCATGATCTCATGAAAAATTCTAAAGCATTTGAGTAACATGATAATTTTCCTTTAATATTTTGATTCTTCACAACACCCGACATATATTACGAAGACGTAGCTCTTGTGAAAAACAAGTTGTGACATAGATCCATTGAATTCTCAAATTGGGGAGAAAAGAAATCAAGTCGATGCTATTCACAAATAATTAAAATTCTGGGACTCGATTAAGTACCACTTTAATTGACATTGAAGCGGCAACCATATGAAATCGATGACAACAAATTAGTGGGGTATACCATCTTCTTGCAGAGCGCAAAGAAAAAGTAGTTAGTAAATTGTGAAAAATGAAAACTTTATGTACGTTACATTGGATTTGAATGTACACGACCAGTGTCGTTGGTCAGTTGACATCATCCGGTGAATAATTAGATGAACGTTTATATTTTTCATACTGCATCATGATATTCCATGAATTTGAGCCGAATGCCATAGAATTCATCAGGTGGAAACAGCTTCGATTTTGTAAATCGTGAAATGCCCTCTCTTTTTTCTCAATATCATAATCATTAAAAGAATAAATCATAAATTGAACAGCAACTCCAGAATAATCACTTACGATACGGTCATCTCGGAAGACCTAACTAATAAATTGGACCGTGACTCTTTATAACGATATCAACAACATTAGAGTTTATCATTAGGATTCGGGTCCCCAGTTATATCTTTAAAAACAAGCAGTAACGAATTTCATCTATATCTTTATAAAACTCTGCCAGCTACCGGGAAGGTGAGAGGCTTTATCCCCACTAGGCATACCCAACACACCAACAGAGCAAATCACGCGCTATGCATGGGACGCAACTACAGAAAAATATTTTGACATGAAATTAACTCGTAACCCGTTATCGGACTCGAAGAGGAATTCACATGGTACGACCACAATTTATGGCTAAATCATCAAAATTCTGGGGAAATAAATCCATATTGCCTCACTCGGAGCTACATATTAAAGAATACTAGGTCAAGTTAAATAAGTCACACCACCATCAGGCCTAACATGCGTTAAGCAGGTTAGGAACATACACAGAGTTGCTTTGAAAAAATATGAGCTCCTTAACCAAATCGTGGGAAGATACTCCAATGTAAATTTGAGGAGAAGCGATTTTTCTCTTAGAATAGACTTTCACTTATTTACATTTCGAGATTGAACCCGAGTTCAAAAATGCCTAATTTTGAGATTAATTAGGATACAGATTAAGGGTTTCCATTTCGTATAAAAATCGTCATGTAGGAGAAAAATCGTGACATTATTATCCGATAGCCGAAGCTGGAAATTTCTATGATCACAAAGATTGCATACACAAATTAAAACTATTCGATTCGCGAAATCAAGCGAGTTTGACACAAACACGGAGGGACTTATTTTAGCCCCGCAATACTATATTGGGAGGAAAGACTACGACGATAAACTAAGGTAAACTGACTGTCAAACAAAGCATTTTGAGGAATCCACTTTCCCTCAAACGATTCGTAGCAAAAGCATTGAAAAACATCACGTATGACAAGTAGATATTCTCGAATATCAAGTTGTTAGGAACGCTAATAATTACCAATTAAACTGATTCCTAATGACTGGTCACCAAACACCCCTTGGAGTAGGCCCTCGTGGTGACTTTCAGAGTGTGATGCAGATTACATATAACGTAATTAACCAACCCAACGTCGAAGCTTCATTTTCTACTCGTTAGTACCACGCTATTCTAAAACAGGAAGTGAAGTGGAAGCTCCGCGGTGGATCCCTCTGTGCAATAGTTATGGATAAGTAGAAAATGCGACATATTAGCAAGAAACCCCGAGCCGTTTTTCCTAGTGAGCAATACTGGAAAATCAAAGGTTTGAATTCCTCCCTAGAAAATTGGTACATACAAAACTGCCCTCATGCTTACGCTGAAGATGAAGGTAAATTAAAGGAATGAAAAGAGTATTCGGAAAATATTTATCACTGAAAAAAATATAAATGCATAGTATAATATTGGGAGAAGAGTATACTGTTGACGATGATGAGAAAGGAGACTTGTAATTATAAAAAATATAATCTTACTTACGCAATAAATAAAATTGCAGAAACATCTTAGAACTGAAGCACACTTGCAGATCCCATGCATCTAAGACTGAATACCAAAATATAGTGAATTATATGAAAGAGAGTGAAGCGTAGTAAGGCCAGATTTTCCTTCATCGCTATTAATATTCAGTGAGTATAATTGAGAAAGATTGTAACGAGATCAAGGAAAAAATAAGAGTTGTACTAATATACGGAGAACGTATGCTGCGCTTTGCGGACGACATAGCTATGCTTGCGGAAGAGGAAGAATAATAATAAGACATTAGCCAAAGCAGAATAAAGAATAAGACATTAGCCACAACGGAGAAGGGAATAGGGAAGTATAGCCTCGAGATAAACACGGTTAATAAGCTAAGATATTTGTCTGCATCCGGAGAAGAGAAGATAGTCACCAGATATGAATTGGGAAAGACACAAATGAACAAGTGGAAGAGTGCCTATTTAGGCAGCTAAATCATAAGTAACGGAAGACGTTAGAGGGATGCACGAGGTGTGTTCAAGTTTTGAGTCACCCCATTTCTTTCTAGGGATTGAGAGTAGACAGAGAGTTGTGGTGGAATTGGCAGTAAACAGAATAGAGATGGCGAATAATTTCTGTGAGAATAAACAAAAATGAGAGCAAAAAATGAAGAAGTACTTCAAAGAGTGGGCAAAGAGAGAATCCTATGGAGGATACTTAAAATAAAAGAGAGAAATTAATTAGCCACATCCTGAGAAATGATAGCTCATTGAAGGACATAGTTGAGGGAAATATAGTTATAATACCAAAGTAGAAAGTTTTGAATCAGTTAAATACATTGATTTTTCCCCCGCTCACGAACTCTCCTGGGGTAAACATACACGAAGACTATGCGGATAAGCTAAAAAAATATGGATTTTTATAAAAGTACAGGAGAAATGTGACGAAAAAGTAAATAACAATGTTATCATTCGCTGGTTATGCCTCAATCAAAATATACTGCTAGCATATGGGATCGTCATGAAGTTGAATTGATTACCGAATTAGATCGCGTTCAGCGTAAAGGAGCTAGATTTGTAAAACTTTATTATGAAAAACTGAGTATCGTATCAAAATTATTAGAGGGACTTGGTTGGGGATCACTCGCGGGTCAAAGGCTCACTTTCAGATTTGATATCGTGCATAAATTGGAAGGTCTCTATAGCGATGATACTGAAAATGTATTATTAGACCCATCTTTCTATCGTAAGGGTGGTAATTGGAGAGATTAAGTGTAGAACAGATACATTTAAGATGTCATTTTTCCTAAGAACGATACGAAATTGGAATAACATTGCCCGACTCGCTACGGGAGGAGAATTATATTGTGTCAACAATAGTCTGGCAGGAAATCACTCCCTTCAAAACACCCAAGGAGTTGCTTGCAGGTTAACATACATAGAATTGCATTTATAGTATAGTGTGTACAATCGTAAATATAGAGGGGAAGAATTGCAGAGGAAGGCCATCGATGATCAACGAAGATCAAGCAATGAAAAATGCCGATGCAGGGTGAAATGAGGGAATAAATAGATTACAGGGAACAGAATAGTTTGAATAGCTGCAACAAACAAACTCTCGGTTTGATAACGCAACATGTCAAAATGACCGATAGTTCGTCATTTCTCAGAGTCCAAACGGGAGCACAAGCGCAGGAAATCGTCATTTGGTGGGATGCTAAACCATAGTCACTTCCATGAAGTGCAAGCGAACGCCGATGATGATGTTTCCTTACCTATATGCCTCTATGCCATCTATCAAATTCGTAAATTACCCCAGCTTTCGAGCTCAACCTTATTATGAATGTAATACGGGATGAATTATGAACGTTTCCTCCCAGGAAAAGAATCATATCACCGAGAGACTCTTGGAAGTGGAAATCCTCGGCTCTGGGGAAAACCGCTAAAGTTGCTTTATCCTCTCACACACCCTTTCACCCCCCACTCTCACACACTCTCCGCTTCCTTCTCTCCGTTCCTCTTCCACCCTCACCACCTACCTCCCTCTCTCTCTGTTCATCCCAATATTCCCTCCGCTCAAGGTTCGACGCAGGTAACCCGAGAGAAGTCGAAGAAGCCATAAAAGCGACCCCTCCTTCCTGCCCCTTTTACTCCCGGCCTCCATCCACCCCCGCGGAAGGGGAGTGAACCATCGTCCGGACAACACTTCTCCGCCACCTCCCCCAGGCCTCGTCCGTATCCTCCTCTCCCTACCCCCAACACTCCCTCTTTCTCTTCGCTAACATCCACCCTTCAAGGTCTCGAGAGAAGAGCAAAGGAAGCTACTGCCCTCCTCACACACACAAGCCAAGGAACACTCATGTGCACACATTATATACGCCACTTCTTCCTATTCCTCTTCTTCCAAATCTCCCGATCCCTTCCTCATCTTCCCTCGTCTCGGAGGGGTTTCATCCTTTCAGTGCACTCTGGCACCTAACCCCTCTCCCCCTCATTTTCACCCTCCCAATCCCTACCTCACTCACCTCCCTCCGTACACCTCTCTCCCCCTAACCCACACCGCCATCCTCCCTCGCCACGCTCTTTCCACGAATGTACGAAACGACGAACTCCACCCTCTCCCTCCGGGTCCACTCTTACGGCAACTTTCCCCCGTCGTTCTCCCTCCTCCTCCTACCCTTCGCTCCATGTCGCCATGAATTCATCGCCGCGACTTTGCAAGGGACACCACGTGGGTACGCGCACGCACTGCGACCATCCTCGTTCCCCCGGACACTTTTTTTCCCTTTTTCTGCTCCTTCCCCTCCTCCCGGCTGTTTCCCCCGCCTTCTATCTTCAAGCGATGAGCAAAAGAGATACCGTGGCGCGGCACAGCGGCGAAGAATAAAAGAATAACTGCAACCCTAAAACTGTAGATACCTCCTTGGGAAGCAATCATCATTCACACACCAGAGTACTCATGTGACGTTGCCTCGTTAAGAAGGAAAAATATTGCCGGGTTAAAGTTATATTATATTTTTCGCGCTGGACAATAGGTTAAGGAAAAATCGATTTATGCAATTTTGAATTCAGAAAATAAAATTAAAGGCTCGATTGTGACCCCGCAAAACGACCTTGGCAACATGTCAACAATCTCAAAATCATTTCATGAAGTAAGGCTACTTTATTTTTCGTTTCTATGTATACTATGACAAATGATCTCATAGTTACTAAATGGTATATCGAGTGATATTATTACACAATACGATATTCTTATATACTAATATCGATGCCGAATCCGCATTGCATTCTTCTTCACTTGTCATAATTCTCCGCTGGTATGGGGATATTAAATACCATAGACAGCAATTGAATTGAATTATCCAAGAAAAAATGTATTATCGCCTATTGAAATTATTTTCTGAACTTGAAATTAAATTTTATTTTTTTGAATTCTATCCACATTAAACATCATTACTCTTTTTTCTCATTATTATCAGCCTCATCATAAAGCAGATTGGCCTCTTTTTGGAGTGTACAACGTAACACGAAATACAAATGGTACAAAGAAGATGTTAGCCAAACCATTTAGACTGAAAAGGACTTATCATACCAGAATTAAATACTCAATGATGTTTCTAGTAATAAATGATAGGTTTTATTCATGATTATAAGAAATCTAGGGTCCCTGTCCAGAAAACCTTTAAGATAGCGTTGAAAGGCCGAGAAATAAAAAAAATATGAGTTCAACAGGCGATAGTCCTAAATCATTTTAGTCCTTCGTGAATGACAGGGAGTATTAGCAAAATAAATCAAGGGTTAATTAGCTTGAAAACAAGTGAAAGAGCAACCAGCAATTTAGAAGGGGACATCTAATTACAATATTTTTGTCCAAGTGTTTTCACTGTACAAAATATCAAGATACGAAATAGAACGCCTGCTCAGAATCATTAACCCTAATCGATGAAAAATCCTCCCGCATTCGATCGAGTACCAGTGCGCATCTATAAATTATTGACGTTGGGAATAGCAACGTATCTGACAAAGTTTTAGATGCCCTTATTATATTTCACATAGTACCGAATGAATGGAAACCAGTATGCTTGGGGACAAACATTCACCATGCCGCTGATACATATATCAATAATTTTAATGTCATAATTTGAATTTAGCGTTTGCATCCTAGGATACCCCACGGCCACCATTAAAATTTAAAACTCTGGTGTACAGAGAGGGCTCCACACAGCAGTATCATGATAGTTATTAGGCTAATTATGAATACATTAAAATTAACAATGAGTGATTTTTTTATTGTTCTAGGTCGCGTAACGTTTTAGTTACCATGATATTTTCTTCTAAGCTCGCATACAACATTATGTATCTGAAATAGCGATTTAAGGATTGCAATAAAATATTGCCTAATTTCAAGACTGCCCCTGTAACGAATCGGCTAATTTCCTGTACAGCACCTATCTTGTTTTCACATGTCTAATAAATCATATTATTTCATTTCCTTTTCGTAGTTTCAAAAAAGTTAAAACACGCATTCAGTTCATATAAAGAACCGGCATTATGGATATTTATGAGCTCCATAGAAAATATGAGTAGATATGTCCGTTAATGAAACCATTTTTTAACAATTGATTTTTTTTAAGTTTCCTAACATCCGAAAAAATGATGCTTAAAGGGAAGATGATATTTCAGCGAATTTTTCTTTCTCCAGCGTAGACAAACGGTGGCTGAAAACACTGAGCACAGGAGAAAAAATGACTCATTCTTTTCATTGAGAAGTAAACCACGTTCTTTACCATGTCCCACATGATGAAAGATAGATTTTTTAAGCGTTTCAACAAACCATGAGTCCTACCATGCATATTTTCTATAGTTTACGTTCGTCAAGTCATGGCTTTGTATGTACACTGTTAGAGTCTTTGGTGAGTCACTTGTTACCAAAACTCGCACTTACAAAATAAGTTAGCAGCACGCGACCACCGCCGAAGTGAAAACGAGAAGCCTTCCGATGCTCAAATTTGGAGAAGTATTCCTGACGTCAGAGGATGAGCAGAAGATACAAACAAAGAAGGCGGAAGCAAGTATTACTATCCCAAAGAGAAGAAAGAAAAGGAGTGTGATGTGTCTATGTTCAATGAAGGAACTGGAGAATGGTGAGTCGAAGGAGAGGTGATAATTTGTGAATTAAGAAGTAAGGAATCAGACCAAGGTGAATCATTTTAATGGGCTTTCCCAGAGTAGGGAGTGAAACGAAATGCTGCTGCTGACGGAACTTGAAAATTAAACCTTGCTCTGGTAATAGTGACATAAAAATTTCATTGAATACATTTGCTTATTTTGCAAATACTCTCAGGATATCTTAATACAATGAGTATGTACATGCATTCTTTTGAACACTGGAACGTCAAAATTATAAAGATCAATGCAAGGAACTTGAAAAATAAACCCCTTTAAATTTGGTGATAAAGAGAAACTTTTATTCGCAAATTTAATGTGTGTTGGAAATTTACTTATGGTTTTTGCTCACTAAACTCATCCTTCTAACTAATACTATCCCACCTTCCGACCGGTTTAAGGTGACTGTTTTAAAAATAATTTTATTTATTCATTATTTTTCACGTAAAATCATTCAAAACAACTGTCTCATTTAAAATGCTTCCTTTTTTCCTTCTGCCTTCGGGTTTTAGTATGCAAAGGAGTTCATTTTTCACCGAATAAAACAAACTCTCTTTCATGGTTTCTGAAAGTTTTCATCTTCATCATAAACACCCCAACGATTTGTCACTCCGTAACATCCTGCATTTTTCCCTATCAGTTATTATACATGCACTACTTCCTCATCATATGCGAAAGATATGTAGTCATTTCTTATGCCGTCACCGTTGACACGTTACCAAGCTTGGGTTATTTTTTTTCTCGTAAGAGAAAAGAATCTTTTACGGCAGTCGACCGTCTTCCTGCCCATGGCGAACCCACGCACACTACCCGGCTTTCACGTATCGCGTTCTGCCTCCGGTCCTCCGCCCCCACTTCCTCCCCGTGTGCCAACCTCCCCCTTCCCCATTAAATCGTGATCGATCCCTCCTGGAAGGGTTTTTAATCTATAATTGACCTGTGAGCGTGCTCCATTGGATGGGAGAACTCTCTCCTTCCCGTCAAACCAGGAAATTCGTAACTGCGTCTTTTATAGCGGTCGCAATCTAGCAGCACCACGTAAGGTATTCTCGTGGGAAAATACCCTCCCTCTTCCTCTTAAACGCTTGCACGACGATAAATGGGGTGATGTGCGGGGACATCCGATGGTCATGCGTACAGGAGAGCGCAGCCAGAAAAGAAGTCTGCTAAGTCCTTCAGGTGATATGGCAAGTTTGCGTGATCAGCATTGATTTTTAAGAGGTTTAAAATGTTCTTACGAAATAATAAATACATTTTTTACCCGGATGATTCGCAAATACTTACACTCTCTTCCCTATAGGTGTCATTTTTCTTGCAGTTTTCATCAGTGTTAGTATAGACCTTTAAGGCTGGATGCTATTATTAAATAACTATACATTAACAATACCTATTGTGATTCAATGCTTATTATTCTTTCCTCTAATTACTAGGACAACCTTGGACCCTATGACGATTACCAAGTTCCATTCTGTAGCTTATCCTTCGCATCACATATTCTATTGAGGAAGACGTGTGCTCATTAATATGGGAAACGATTGGAGTGGTAAATCCTGTTTCCCAGCATTTTTTAGTATCATAGAGCTCAATTGAAAAGGGCTTACAAGAAATGCTAACTCAGTAGGCAGATGCTAACAATCAATTAAAACCAATAAACTATATGTCGCCAAATGTTCAAAAAAAGTTGGAATATAGGTGGATTCTACATAAGGAAAGTCAATGGTTGGAAAACTGAAAAGTTTTGTGTTCCCATGTTTCGTAAAAACGAAAATAAAATGACAACCTGGACGCTAAATTATCTCAGCTATTCAGAACACAAAGTACTGAAAAGATCTCAGCGAAATAATTCAATAAGAGGGGTAGCAATGATAAAGAGAAATACCGTATCTTCAACTATAAATCACAATTTACATCTACAATCTACAATTTTTTAATGTTCAAGATATACTCCAAAATATGTCATTTATGCTATTAGACCCTTTCATTAATTTATAGGTGATTTTAAATTCAATTTTTTTTTCAAATCAGTATCCCTTAATCCTATTTTCATATTTAAGCTATAACTGGGCGTCCTCTAGAGAATTTTTCGTTTGCAATCATCCACTGGGGACGTTATCAAGTGAAATGTTGTCAAGTGTTGTTGCATTTCTATCGAAAACACCCTCTAATCCCCTCACTTCTGAGCCATATTGCATGAAATTGGAAATAAGCGAACAATGGTTGACATTTCATTCTAAACTTTTGTGTCCAAAAAGGTCCGAAATTCCGACTATATTTTTCCGACTATACTTTCCCGACTATATTCCGGCTGTATAGAGCTGCAATATCGTATATGAAACGAGATAATACGAGATACTAAGCTTAGAGTGAATAAGATAAAACTCCTGACTTGATTGTTTACTGCCTTCTTAATTTCACTGGTACATGTAAAATTAGACATTTATGTATTTACATGACTTTTCTCGAATGTTCTCCAATGACACAATAATCTTGCATGAACTTCATTTTCGCCAGCAAGGTCCAAGCACATATGAATAAAAGAAGAAGGGAAGGACCTTCCTACTGCGGTACTCACTTGTTATCGCATTCCACTGGAAGAAAACAAAAATGTCCACGCATTTGGTCGGCTTCACTTATTCGCACCCTCTATTTTGTGACCGCCAATTGGCCAGAGCTAAGCGCAACTGTGGCTCCCGAACCCCCCCACCCATGGATACCCTTCCCGCCCCAAAAACTGTCGTGAGTCGGCTTTGTTAGCGTCCACGTTATTCTTCCAACTTTCTTATCCCTCATATTCAGATAAACCCCCTAAACAACAGCCTATGTTCAAATTAATATCCTAGTTAGTCTATTATATTTCACTGTGACAGTTATACGGGTACAAATGTCATTTCTCAGTCTAAAAATGTACATTGTTTGATCTAATATTTTTCTTTCATAACCCAACATCCTGATTTTCTGGAACAAATCACTTAAACTACAAGGCTTATAATGTTCCTATGTATACACCAGACGTTCTCATTTCCATAATATCAACGTGCTACCGGAATACCATTTATTACGCTTTTGTAAATAATCAACCATCAACAATTTCCAATCCTTTCCAGCCCTTTCGTTCCCTTTTAAATCACATTGCCAAATACATCCGCACAATTTTTTTCTATTCCATTTTTAATCAACTAATTTTATAAATCACATATTTTTGCGTGAATAATAAACTGCGGTGGGAAAATTATAGAGGAAAAGGAGCGTATTGGAAAAAGCCGTGAGAAGATACGGAAAGTCTACAAAGGAAGGGAGGTATTGGTGAGCTGTGCAGGAAGGATAAAGTAAATAAGCCCTTCTTTTACGAATCACTTGCATGGATATTCCCTTTCATTTACTTATCAGTAAATAAGAAGGGAAAATCCATGCGAACAATCAACAAAGATAAAACAGGAAAATTATTAATTGAACAAAAAGACGGAATTTGAAGTTAATTCTTTGGAGATGTTATTAAAAATGATCGAATGACTTGCACCATATAACGCTGAACGTGAGCAGACCCCTGCTGTCGTAAAAACTTACAGAAAACACTTGCAAGAGTAACGCATTCAAAGAGCTTCCTTCCCATCCCTTCCATTCGCAAGCTAAGGGAATGTTTGATCAAAATATCCTCCGATCGCAGGCCAAATGATGGAGCTTTCGGTCAAGATAATCAACCACAAACCTGAATAAGGAAATAGTGATTTAAGAGCAAATAGTAAGGCTAAGTATTAGCAGGCGGCTAGAGTCAGTTGAGGATATTTTGGACGAGAGGAAGGAAAGAAGGTAGTGGTGTGAGAAGCTGGAAAGGGAAAGAGGGACCTTTGGGATTGAGGAGAGCGAATTCCAAAGAAACTGAGGAAAAGAGTCTCGAGGGGTCCTCTTTGGGGATTGCATTGGTGACCTTCATGGGAAGAGAAAGAGAAGAAACTCCGTCCCCTACCCAACTCCCAGCCTGGCGTACCAACACCCAAAATTACGGACCCGTCTTGTAAGTCTAGGACAGCGTGTCGTGGAAAGGAAGATACGCCGCGGTGTCTTCGGGTGCTTGCTTGTTGGGGGTGAACTGTGATGGATGCAATATAACCGTGCGGTGAATTACGGTTCAAGCTGAGGAGAGACGGTCAGTCGAAGGACGAGAAAGGGACGGGAGACGGTTTTTTTAAAGACTCAATAGGTGTTTTCTCGAAAGCATGAATGACTCTACGCAAGATAACGGTAAACGTCTCGAGGGTGTAACATTTTTTTTAATACCTAAGTAAGCGAGAGTTTAGACGAACTATTTAGGCGAAAATCACTTTGGGAGCAACGCTAGAAATAGTTCAAGCAAAGGATTATTATTTGATTTCGTAAACAAATCATGAATAATTTTTGCCACGCCTTGATAAGTAGGAGTAAGTCTAAATGCACGCGATTCGTCCCAACCGTTCTAGGTCGTGGGATATTAATGAGGAAAATCCAAGGGTTTAGGGCATACTGTGCATACGAGGGTTCGTACATTAGCGGATATTTTTTTCTCTCCTAATACGATCGTATCCGCTGTTTTATCTCGTTGCTTAAGTACTGCCGCAATGATTGAGTGGTTAAGTGATTTCTTGAAAATAACCGCATAGCCTACGTCTACTGAATGGCAACATGTATGGTTGTGATTTTCCGACACTAATTCAACTAAGAAATATTCCCATAATATTTCGCACAAATATTCTAACTCCTCGGCGATGTCAATACAGAAAAAAATATAGGAGTATCTTACTCATATCTAATATAAAGAGGTATGTCGTCCAATAATTTCAATTCTACCTCGCTAAAACCCTATAGACATTTAGTAAAATCAAAGCAACGTATACCTATACGGATTCTCAAATATTCGTGGCTGATCTCAATGAAACAAGCCAAAGAAAGTTGCTGTTCTTAAAATAAACATTAACTCTTGATCTAAAAGAATATAACTAATAATTATTGTCAAATATAAATGAACATTAAACTCGGCAATGCTATTTAATGTTTTAGCTTTCTAATTAATCATGAAAAGGCGCTTTGTAACATACTGGGAAACGATAAGGTTCATTCGCTCGACTGGAAAATTACTATTAGTCCACTGCTTAATGCATGTTTTTCCGCCTTATGCTGACAAAAAGTTTAATGAATTCATGCTACAGTGATTTACAGACCTTTACATATTTCATTTCAATGAATTGGAAATCTGCGAAGATGTTAAACCTTTATCGCCCTCTTTTCTTGGGTCGGGCCAATAATAAAAACACAATAGAAAGTATACATGTAACTTAAGCAACGAACTCGTTTACACCCAACGGTAAACTGAATAGCTCCAAATTTACACTTTAACTGAAGTATTATTTAAGGGTATTGATTAATTATATACGCCAGCTTTCGTTTACAGCACAAGTTAAAAGGCGCACTACAAAATGGTTAGTTAAAATTTTACATAAAGCATTTAAAGCAGAAGATCGGTTAATTGTATTAGCAGCTTCGCGCAATTTTGTCGCTAAATAAGCCATCGCAAAAAAGTCGCCTCCGGACACAATACCCCCGTCTTTATAGGACTCCACTCAACCGCAAAATCGACGGTCGTAAATGGAAGAGAAGGTATCCACAAAAAAAGCGAGAATGGAGGCTGCGATGGAGAGAGAGTGGGAGCGAGAGAGGGAGGGCCCATCGTGAAGTAGGTAGCGGACGAAGCGTCGGCGTGTAGCATGTGCGCGGCTGATCTCCCGGGGAACACACCTGCCCATCTCTAGAAGAGGCTGGCTGAAGCAAGGTGGCCCTCATCCCGCCCGCCCCTTCTTACACCCCCCTGCCCCTTCTTACACCCCCCCCACCCCAAGGTCCTTCCGCCACCTCCCTCAGCCATCCCCACCCCACATTCAATTGCTCCCCATCGGCATTTCGTTCCCAAGGAGAAAGTGTTGTCGAAAAAAAGGGTCCCTCATCGAATCGGGAGTGGGGTTGGTCAAGTCTCCTTCTCACAGGTCTGCTTCCAAGACGGGGAAAATTCCTTCGTGGCAAGCGAAAGACTCTCGCCCGCCCGCTATTATTATTTTTGCCTTTGCGTGTGCACTTAACGGCGATCTTCGTTTTTTTTGCTTCTTTCCCTCACTCGTCTCGGCCCTGTTCATTTTCCCCTAACGCACATCACCAGTTCCTTGCCTCTCTCCCTCACTTCTGCGGCCCTCATTTCTTCTGCATGTATTCATTCCTCTGAGTGTTCCCAGCAATATATTATGATGCCAGTAGCAATATATATACTTAATGAGGGAGGCACGCGACTACCATATCGTCAGGGACAGTTATGTAATTAGGGAAGGAAAATACTTCCTCCAATGGAAAGCAAACCTGTGCCTTCGAGTACTGCACCTAAAAAACCAGTTTCCCATGGATCCACTAATTTGGGTCTAAATGTTCCTTGATACAGTTAAACGTTTTAAGAAATATGCTCCGAAAGAGATTGCTTTTTCATGCTGTGACATTAAAAGGCACAAGATTTTCATTGAAAGATGAAATTCTTGCAGTAAATATGGCAATGGTTTTCTTCCAGAAGTTCCGTGTGATACATGATATTCTTGATTGCCTTATCCTCTTGTGTTTGCTGTGATATTAAAACATGTACAGGCATTTACATAAGCTTTTGTCTTCACTTCACCATGAACGGTGGGACTCGGGTGTTAAAATTCCCAGAGGGCGCACCAGAAAAAATATAACATTGGTCTAACCAACTTTAACGACCTTCAATTGTACGTTTTAGCCATACGGTAGAATGGTGAAAATGTGCAGCTAATGCCAATTCGGTAACAAAACCTCTTTTATCCCAAACTTTTTATTGAAATCAATATTAGATGAATGACAGAATGGTGATTAAGTCATGGCTATATCCTGTGCGGAGCACACTTACTTCCGGCCAACAATAATTCAGGCCGCGACAACAGGTGTTTACTTAAAGTTTGGCGTAAAGTACGTTCAAATGGGAGTTAATGAAAGAGCAGGGACAGAGTGGGAATAATAAAAATGACCAAATGAAAACATTTTTTCATTAGATATTGATTCGTTACACGACCGGTTTCGATGAACGACTTCACCTGAACATGATGAAGTGCATCGAAACCGGTCGTGTAATAAATCAATATCTAGTAGAAGAGTGTTATCATTCGCTCATTATTAAGCTCCAATTCCATCATATCACGCCTGAAACTACCCGATTTGTACAGAATGGGAATCATCTACATCTACATTAATACCCTGCAAGCCACCAAAAAGGTGTGTGGCAGGGGGTGCAGCACCAGGAGCCAAGGGTAAGGGATGAGGGGATAGGGTTTTTCAAATGGATGGGGAAAGGTAAGGGGAACCTGCAAAAACAATATGTAAATATAATTGTAAAACCATGCGCAGTCGCTACCTTGTAGGTGAATACTTATTATGTCGAGCCGGCTCCTGGGGGATTTCGATTACAAGCATTCTGGTCTCTTATGATTCTTGGATATTTATTCAAAGAAAAGTATGGATGAGAGGAGTGTCAATTTCTGTCAGAATCAATCTCTGACAGTGTCAATTTCTATTTGAATGTATACTTTGAAGTGACGTTTGAAAACCATGTACAATTCAAAATGATTCATCTTAAATTTATCATTAGCTTTATTATTTTTTGAGTCCGTTACATATTTATATTGCATTTCGAAACTTTACCATAACCGAATTTTGCCGTCTTAGAAATTTTCGACAGACCGTGAAGCGTATGTGCTATCATAAGGATATTTACTGGACGGTAGTAAAAACTGTGAGCTGATATTTGGTTACAGTTTTCCGTGGGAACTCAAAGTTAAATATTCCCCAACGACTTAACGACGTATGCTTACTACGGACCATCCATACTGGTATTACACATTGTTTGAAATCGTATACTTAAACGCACTCCATACGTACGATACATAATATCAGTGGATACAGCGCTAGAACAAGATACGTATGCATGGACTCATCATGGTGGTCCCATTCATTGCATAAGAAGCCATTTCCCCCTTCATATAATTTGGTCAGAATCCACTTCGGCACTGGACTACGCCGCTGCCGATACTGACGCTGGCAACTGAAGCCCTGGGGAAGGACCCAGTCTTATGAAGCCGTATAAATCAAACTCACCGATAAATGCTAACATCCAATAGCAGAGACAAAATATCTTCAATTAAATCAATCCGCCTGCTTGAGAGGGCACAGAGGTTTGCTCGGAGGCACCATCATTTTTTTGTTGGTCTACGAAAGATGAGCGAGAAAGGAGTTCGGAAAGAGGAATAAATGGGACAAGAAGAGTAGCGGAGGAAAGAAAGAGTAGGTATTGTAGAACGGATTGTCATGGCAAAGGTATCCAGCAAGACTAAAAGGAGAAGATATAACCATAGTGAAAGATAAGGAAGTGGCGTCGTGGAATCGTGAAGAACCAAAATGTATTAATAGAGAGAAACGGCCACTTATAAGTGAAAATTACCATTCGCCCTAATGGTGACTAAAGCCTGAACGCTGACCTGATACGGCATAATGGAACAGGTATAATAATAAACCTTGGCAAATACGAGCATTTTTTCGAACTACAGCACAAAAGTTAAACCAGATACAATCGATTCATACATAGAAACTGGTAACCACAATGTCAGCCAGATTACCACAATTACCAACGAGTGGCGTATGTTTCCGTGGACACGCATCCACCTAATTATCCTCAAGGAAGTAAAGGTTAAGTATGGACCATTTCCTTTTCAAATATGGAGTAAGAGGAAAATATGAGAGAAATTCATGAGGGAGAGAAGGGTGAAACAATTACGAATAAGACGGAGTTAGACGAAATGTGAGAAAAACTGGAAGACAATTCTACGAGAAAATGTGAGGGGGAAATACAAAAAATGGTAAATTTAAGGAAAAAATACCTGAATAAAAGGAAATAAATGTTTTACCCCATCCAATTTATGCATTGCCATCTTTCAAGAAATACAGAAGACGAACCATGGTTGGTTCAAATATAATCTTGCTTAATATGATTTAATATTTATCTAATATGGTCATGAATAACTACACTGAAACGCATGCCTTAGAAAATGCAACATATTATTTAAAAAAATAATAATTATCAATATGGTTTTTATGGCAGTAACTGATAAAGCAGTGAGCAGAAATGTCTCCAGACTTATTTTCAGTCTGGCGGCCACATGGTGGGGATAAATATCACTAAAAGTAGTTGCCTAGTGCTGCACTTTTTTAGCACGAGGACAAGAATTTCGAAGTACTGAAGGACATGATTTAGGCCAATAACGAAATATTAATTGAAGAAGTAACTGCTTATACGGAGGAAAATATGCTCGAATTTCGAAGAGGCATAAAAAATACATAAAAATAGAATGAAAACTCAAGTAAAAGAATACGAAATAAATTCTTCATTAAATTAAGCATAACGCGCAAAATGGTAGAAATATGACTTTAATATTTTTACCACATTTTTTAAACATAAGTAAAAATGTGATTTTAGTTTCTTCTCTGAATAGGTAACAAAATTAAATCGAAATCCTGCGAACCTAATTCAAATATTCGGTATGCACTCCGCTGCGCACTACAACATTAAAAAGGATCTACATTAAGGAGAACTGAACTGTTACGTGGTCGCTGTCGTTGATAAAACAAACAGCTTAATCAGATCGAAATTACACGATGGAAAGCGAAGTTATTCGTTGGATTACTTTAAGATCGTGTGCTAGAACTTCACCATAGTGTCACGCATAAACGAGCGCTGATAATACCCAACTTTGTGAACGGCGGAAGCAACGAAATGGGTCAGTTCTCACTTAAGATTGCATAAAACTAGTCTGTACTTCGACATGACGTTGGAACAGAGAATAGTGCGAAGGAACCAGGAAAGATTCGACGAGTTGAGAATTAGGAGGAAGAAGAAGGAACACAAAAAACGAAGAAGAGGAGGAAAAGAGGGGGAAGATTTAGAGAGAGAAAGAGGACGGTTGGGAAGGGAGCCCTGGCGAGATGGTGAAGCCTTCTCTGTTCCAGTCCCGCGTAATGGGATTACGACAAGACTCAACGTCCCCTGCTTAAACCCATTGGAATGACTCCCGAGGGAACCTCCAGCCTCCATCCACACCCTCTAGCCTGGCTCTTCTTTCCATCACTTCCAAACTCCCCTTTGCGGCAGCTCCCACTCATGCCCTCTTGCCCCCTCCCGCATCCTAAGCCTATCCTTCCCTTACCTATTCATCCTCAGGACTCGAAAAAACCCCGCGCGCGCGTGGAATAACGGACACCCTTTACCGCATCTCAATCCGTTTACCTGTTCTCGACTTCCTCTCCTCCGTGTCCGTGCGCTCAACTGCCTCGCCCTATCCTTCAACCTTTACCTATCTTTTTCCCTGATCCCTCTCCCTCCTCTTTTCATTTACCTGGTGTTCAAATGCGCAGAAAATTCAACGATGATTCAGGAAGGAAATTTTGTGGTTTAACTCTCGTTGTGTCCTGATGGAGCACACTGCGGTTACAGTCCACGTGGTACGAGCATTTCTCGAGTCCCTTCCGATTTTTATATCAAAAATTGGCCACTTGCCTGATATTTCTGGAGATTGAAATTGTGCGGAATTCTCGTTACATTGGAAGTTTCCCCTTTGTTTTTGTCTACGTTCGACTGTTGCGCATATGTGGAAGTGCCAATTGGAGCTGCCGGAAAGTCATTTTGCGACGATCTAATCAAATTATTGTTTTCATTTGTTTATAATCCCTGATATAATAATGGTAATACCTCTGAAAATATACATATGAATGAATTCATTTTACTTGCGTGGACAATGCTGTTGTGCAAGCAGCCGATTTGATTCTATGACACAGCTGGCAGTTAAAAAGTGTTAAAAATGTATGCACATACCATTGTGCTCCGATTTGACGCCGGTTTTATGCAGTCTCCTGGGTTGAGTTCCAAGTATGCATGAACCTAAAAAGATAAGAAAAGGTTAAAAATTTATATTGGCGAAGAAAACTCTATGTAAATAATTCCAAACACTAATCAATTTAGCCAATTTAGAATTTTAATGTAACCTTTTTTCTTTCATGCACATTATAACACGATACAACGGAATACTAATCAATTAAAAAAATATTTTTTCACCTAAAAAACATATGCATTCGCATATCAAATGTTTTAAATTCCCATTAGAGGTAGTTTAAGATTGAATCAATTAGTGACAGTTTTATGATCAAAAGCGAAGTTTAACTGGAGTACTTAAAGGTGAATTGAAGACGGACTGAATTATTTTTCGACGGTCCGAGTGTATGAGTTCGTAACTGAAGTGCAATCAATAATTCATAGCTAAAGCTTAATTGGCTGAACTAAACACAAAAATAAAAAATGAACCTGATACCAGAGCCAAGAGATCAGAAACTCCTTCATTTGCTGGAAATACGAGCATGCCTCAAGTTTATACACTCCTAACATGATTGCATAAATTATGTTCCCATTCAAATAAATGAAACACTTCAATATCCGTTAACTGTTTACAGCTATTGGAGTTTTTCATTTATTTAATACTACTAGCCGTAAGAACTCAATTCCCTCAATGTGTTCCCATTTATTTGAATCGAAGTTTGCATCTCTTGACATACATCATCAAGTGAATTTCTGGGCTTAACAAAGTATCAAATATAGGAACGAAATGATGCCTCATTAGTATATTTCGCATCCTTAATTAAGAGAGACAGAAAGTATGCGGAATATAAAATGGGTTTATTGTCGTGTAGGGTGTCACGATGTTTCGATTTAGGAGAAGCAGAGAAATAGCTTGGCTGTGGTAAGCGTTTCCATCCAAAATTTACATTAAGTGATGGCCGAACATTATTAATAAAAATAATAATAACTTATTCGTCCGGAATGATAAAATATCAATCAAAATGCAGATCCCTGAGGGACCGCAGTTAAGGACAGTAAGGGGGGACAGCATCAAGCCTTTGGAATGCCAACGGAATTCACTCACGGTGCCGTCAAGAGGAAGTGTCCCCCACAAAAATAAGGCAGGAAGGAAGGCCTACAAAAGACTCCTGCCCATTTTATTACGGATATGGTTCACACGGAAACAGGCCCGGCGAGAGCCTCACATCAGCGTCTGTTGCTATTGGCTTACTGTGCGCCTCCTCATCCACAGAGGATATGCACAGTCCCCGCCGCTTCCCCTAGCATCGAGAACCCTCTTATGTGGGTGATCCTGTTTCCTATCTTTGATTTTCCTCTTCGTGAGGGGAATCGTTGGCAGAGGTGCGGCGAGGACGAAGAAACTTCGAGACTTTCATCTTTCAGTTCTCCATAAAGCCAGTAGATCTCTCCTACCGCACTTCATAGGGTTTACGCACTGCCACTGCTCAATTATCAAATACGCGTGCTTTGATTTATTGGCTTAGTCTTTGCGACGATCAATTCATTACTAATCATTGGAGAGGTTTCAAAATTCAATAAATACAAGGTAAAAAATATGCATTCTAACAACAGAAAGGATGTACTTTTAAAGTAGAATATCTATATTATAATACAGAATGCGGCTACAATTTTACAAGTAATTTAGTCGAAAATTTCCGTCCAATATCAGTGGTTTTCCTCCAGAAATAGGCTGTGGTAGGTTCATTTATTCGAACGAAATTAACATTGCTCACAGCATTCTTAATCTCAGTTTACGCTTTTAAATATTATCAATATATTTTATCAATGTGCTAACAGAAATATGAGTGCTTTTCTAATAACATCCGGAGATTAGCTTTAGTAATTAATTATTACAATGGCAAGAATCCTTATAATGGTGAAGGTTAAACTGAAGATTTTTTAAAATACCAACCATCTTTTGTTGCGTTGAATAAACATATTTTTGAATGTGTACTTTCAAACTGTACCACATGTTGAGTAACAAATATTCATTTGATTGCGATGACTAATTAGATTGGGTAATTTAGGAAGCTGCTATACATGTAACTTTGTCAAATAAAGACCTTTTTATTTGTGAATTGATGCGTATTTGGAAGATAAATACACTTAATGCCTGTCACGGTTTTTTCTCATATTACTTAATCTCAACCATTAGACTTCTATGCTATGAAATTTTATTCAAATTTTTCCGCACGCATATTTAATGTTTACATAATAATAAGGTTGATTTGAATAATTTGATAATAAGGTGAGGCATTGATCACCTTTGGACACAAGAAGAGCCTTCTTATTTTATTAGGTTGATGCCGATTAGCGGATTAGCTCACGAGGTCCAAAATCAAATTGGTTAGGCTGTATTACCTTGAAGAGAAGCAATCCATTGAAACACCTTGATTGATTTTAACAGCTTCAGATAAGCTAAAAATTAAAAGATAATCCAAAAGCAATTTGGTCGTACGTAAGAGAGGTTCGAGGAAATAAGTTAAAAGTTAAAAAACGACGAAGGTGGAAGAGTAACCAGCAGTTTGGAAAAGGCCAACTTATTAAATTCCTTCTTTCAAAGTGTCTTCACCAATGTCTCACCGAATGTCTCCGATAGCTTACCAAATCGTTCCTGCCAATGGATGCCCAAAATCAAAATTTCATATAATGAAAGAACGTTTGCTGAATAATATTAAGCCCAATGAATCCTCCGGGGCCGATCAAATACCAGGTTATATATTTAAGGAACTAGCGTCGGATTTTGCTGCATATCGATAAATCATATTTAATAAGTCACTGGTAGATCACAAGGTTCCCACTGATTGGAAAACGGCTAACGTAACACCAGTACTTAAAAAGCACCTTGAGAGTCAAGAATTATTCATAAACAACCAGCACGGTTTCCGAAATGTACATCCTGCGGGACACAACTTGCGTTTTTTTGTTCATGATATCCTTAGTTCAGGATAGAGCAATGTTCCAGTGGAAGTGGTTTTAATATACTTTGAAAAAGTTTTCGAAAAAGTACCTCGCAGTAAAACACACATAAATATGGATAAAAATATCCTGGGCTGGATTAACGCCTATTTGAATGTTAGGGTACAAAGAGCAGTGATATGTTGTGTTAGCTCAGCATTATGATTCACTGCAGATGTTCTCCCCAGGCCTCTTTAATTTTCTTCTTTACGTTAACGACATTCTCTCCGCGGTGAATAGTAACATACGTTTACTTGCCAACGATACAGTGATTTACCGTGATATGCGTAGTCCTGAGGATAAACTATCTTAAACAGATGACTTTAACATTATACAAGTGGCTAACTAGCCTCAATCTCGCCCAAATGAAGGCATTTTATTATTATTATCAAAACGTTGGTAAGACACTTTTCAAGTAGAATTAAACTTCCAAAAGTGCGTGGCGATGGTATTTTGGAATAAGAGTATTTCCCTTCCGAGGGTAGTAGTAGTATTTAGGGGAGGCACCCACAGCTAAGGTCATTTGCGCCATAGGGGATGGACAGGAAAGGATGAAGGGTGGAGAGAAACCCGGCGTCGGCATTAGCCTACTCTTAACGAAAGGCGCCAAGGGGTCCGCAGTTTAACGTCCCATCCGACGGACGGCGTATTCACTCAAAGTGCCCTCCACAAGGCACCTCAAGTAGGGATCGAGATACCTCTGAAAAATATTCAACACCGCCGGGATTTGAACCCGCACCCTCGGGGTGGGAAGCCAGTACGTTAGCCCCCGCACCATCTCGATCCCCATGTCCAATTCGATCGATGTCAGGTTGGCAGAGTGGTCTAAGGCGCCAGACTTAAGTTCTGGTTCTCAAATGAGAGCGTAGGTTCCCTTCCGAACGTCTACTGCATCGGGAATACCGAAATAGAAAGTGAAGGCTCGATTAAATACCTTACGAGCATTACCATCACTAACGACCTCTTCTGGGTGACACTTAACCAGAAAATATGTGAGCAAGCTAACAAAAAATTACGCTTTACTAGAAGAGTATAGTGGAATTTGATGAAAAGGTTAAAGAGAAATGTTATCTTTCGCTGGTTTGGCCTCCTATGGAGTATACTGCTAGTATATGGAAACACATGAAGTTGGATTGATTGCCTAATTGGATCGCGTGCAACGTAGATGAGCTAGATTTGTAAATCGTGTTGTGATAAACTAAGAAGCTAATTCAACATATTAGAAGAGGTAGGTCGGGCATTAATCATGGTGAAAAGGTTAAATTACAGATTACATTTTTTGCATTAATTGGGAGGATGCTTCCTTAGCGATGATGTAGAAAATGTATCATTAGGCCTATCGTACTACGATAAGAGAGATGATGCAAATAAAATTAGAGATATTAAAAGTAAAACAGATGGATTTTAGATGTCATTTTTCCCACGAAAGAAAATGGATCAGAATAACGTTGTCTAACCGCGCTACGGGGAAAAGTGTTTTGTTTCAGAAGTAGCCTGGGTATCTTCACCCTCCGCCATACACTCTGGCGGTGGCTTGCAGGGCACTACGTAGTAATAATAACAATAGAAAAGTGGTTATTTCGCTTCAGCTTCTTGCTTGAACTTGATGCTGTGTTGTGCCTCACGCTTACAATACATACGTGACATGTACAAGGCCTGTTCCAAAGGTAGCAGGACTGAGTCGATTAAAAAAATGTATTCCCAGATTTGATAAATTCGCTAAAAATTCATCGAATGAGACCCTTGACCGTCCAAAAACCGCAGCCGGCGGTTTTTCCACGCCTTCTGGAAGGCGGCGCCCGAAATGCTGCTAAGCTCGATCGTCACGAACTGTTATAACGCTTCCATTGAGCCGCGATGACATCCTTTCAGTACGGATTTGAGGCGGGGAAGAGGAAGTAGTCAGGTGGGGCAACGTCAGGACTGTAGGGTGACTGAGGCAGGGTTGCCACGTAGTTGAGAAGCTCTTGGCAGATCCGCATACGAGTTTCCTTTTGCTCTTCTGAGAGCACTCGCGGCACTAACTTCGCACACACCTTTCTCATACCCATGTTTTCGGTCACAAGTCGATGCACATCACTTTTAGGGATGCCAATTTCATCAGAAACCATGAAAACACTTAAGCTGCGATCCCTGTTCAATAAAGCCTTCACTCTAACAGGAATTTCGCCACTTTTTGCTGTTGAATGACGTTCTGAACGTTCAGCGTCTTCAACATCTTCTCTACCCTCCCTAAACAACGTGTACTACACAAAAACACCCGATCTATCCATGGTGTTATAACCATAAGCTGCCCTGAGCATATCGCGAGTCTCTCTCCCGGTTATGCCCAGTTTCATGCAAGATTTGATAGCGTTGCGCTGTTCCAATAACCGGTTCATGACGGAGCGTAACGATGCCACATTACAGAAGTTTCGCAAAAGATCGCCCCGCACTTCGCAAAGGCTCGGTCGGAGCCGACTGCAGTCCGTTTCCAGCCTTTCCTGAGACTCCCCTCCTTCGAACTCAGCCAGAGAAACCTCCGCTCCTCCGTTCGTCTATCCGGGAAAAAATAAGTCCTACTACTTTTGTGACAGACCTTGTATCCCAGCAAAAATCCAATGATACGCTTGGATGCTTAGTACACCTCTACCCGTCTAAGATCCCTCTTAATTCCTCTAAGCTCTCGTATCTTCCTACTATGTATCATCTTAATTTCAAGCTGATGAACCGCCTATTCATCCTTTTTCGTAACGAAGTTCCTTTGCCGAGTAGCCTCTTTCCTAATAATCTTCGCTCATGATAATTGCATCATCACCTTCTCCAGCACAATGAGTTGATTAACGTTCTATTTTTTAGGAACCGTGTTAATTAAAAAACGTGGTTTTTTTAGTGATACACCGTACGCCCTGGCACCAAAGTAAATCCTTCTTGGTTTTACATTCAGGTTCTAAAAGCATAAGAAATGGCTCTCTTATATACGCTGCAAATACATTTTATCTTGCATACAAGACGTCTATTACCACCTCTACGTTTCTTGAAACAATGAATTTCAATTTTTTCTACGTCTAATTTCGGCTCTTTATCAGCGTTATAGATTTCAAAAATAATCTTTTTTCTCCGAAGAAATAGGCGTATTCTTTCAGTACTCAGTAAGAGTAGGCATCCAACTGGTAGCATAATTTAAATAGGCAATGTTACGCAAACAGGGTAGGTGTCTGTAGACCAACAGGAAAAGGGATTCAACCTTTAAATGATTTAGCAATTCAGGGGATCTACGCTCCTTCGAAAATCCAAATGCGTTAACTAGAAAAATGTGGTTTTATGGAAGATGTGGAAATATTATGAAATCGATGAGTCATAATTTTCGGAAGATAGAGCAAAAAAATGGTTGGCTTGCACTAATAAAGCCTCTCAGACATCCTGGCACCATTGACTTCCGCCGCGGGAACTTAATACTCTCGTCAGTCGAGTCCATATTCTTTACACCATTCCCCGCTAGTCACTCCTGGAGCACATCCTTACTCATTAAAAATTTCTGAATGAAGCCCAAACACGGATGACATACGGTTTTTGGTGCGCCTGAAAATTTATTAAAGACGTAACGTAAATTGAGTGGATTAAAAATGCTAAATTTGCAACTTTTACGATTAATGGTTCATTTTTTCAGCCAATCTTAAGATATACAACAGAATTAATTTATTTTTGAAAAAGACGTTCAAATTAAAACCAACAATAACTACCAAATACCAGTCAAAACTGTTCAACTAAATTCTTATAATATATCGTGCACTAAGTCATCTTAAATTTTTAGATAGATACATAATGTATATGTGTAATGAATTTCATTTATTGAGTATTGCGCGGTATTGTGTCAGCGGAAGCCATTGAAACACACGGAAGCAGTAAATTGAAATTTTGTTTTCGTCTGAATAAATCGTCAGCCGAGACTTATGAAATACTACAGCTACACCAACGCTTAGTTTAGATATCCCAAAAGGCGCGGAAATGGAAACTAACCGGCGGTTCAGGAAGATATCAGATAGTTTATACTATGGCTAGTCACAGATTTAGGAACAGCGACATTAATCCGCACTGTTCCCAGCTTCCTGGAGTGAATACGGAGTAAATTCATGATTATGGGGATGTTCACGAAAGAGCAGATGCACGCATGATGCCATAACAGTAATGAGGTCGCTGATAGTGAGGAATATAATATAAATCCAGGATGTATTTGTCTCGTTAGTAGATTTCAAGAAGTCGTTCAATAGGGTGAAATGGGTAGATTTAATGAATTTATTCCAGAAATAAGGAGTAGATTGGAGGCATTGGAGACTAATCCGCAATCTGTACGTATCAGGCTGTTCAGGTTCGAGTGGTGGATGGACATTCGGGATGAGCAATGTTAGGAAGAGGGGTAAGACTGGGGTGTCCTTCATCACTCTTTATTTTCAACGTACTTGTGGATATTGGGCAGAGAGACATTAAAATATCTAGGGATAGGAACGAAAGTCGGTAAAGAATTCATAACATCAGGTTTATGGTTGATTAAGCTTTAGTTATCCAGTTAGCCAAGGGGTTACAAGAAGCGCTGAGGGAATTGGAAAAATCAATGTCATAGCTATGAAATGAGATTCAATTTAAACGAATAAAGGTTACGATGTTTTCGAGAAAGATTAATGCCGAGTTAAACGCGAAAATAGGAGAGGAAAACCCAGAGCTGATGAAGTCGTTTACCTCGGAAGTGTTTTGGACAATGATGGTCAAAGTAGTAGGGACATGTGAGGAATTGAGTTAGGTAAAGAATCTTTCAGGAGGAGGGAATCGATGACAAGGACGTTGAGTAAAGTGTTTACTCAAGTGTAAGTGTTTAGTGTAAAGTATGGAGTGTGGTTTTGTAAGTAGTGGAAACATGGTGATGATATGTAAGCGTAAATTTGAAGGCTTTTGAAATATGGGCTAGAAGAAAGATGGGAAATGTTGAATGGGCGAAAGAAAAAAACAAATAATTACTAGGTAAGATTGAGGATGAGAGACAATTGTTGGGTGACATTCTTAGGTGGTTGTAAAGGTGGATGCAAAGCACTGTGATTGGCAGTGAAATGCTGAAGATTGTGATACAGAAGAAATCGTTAGGTAAGCGTAGTAAGACGGCGAAGGTTAAAAAAACGACGTAGGGGGGATGATAGGCATATTGGATGGAATGAAGGGAAATAGAATACATGCCGAATAGAAGAAGGGTATATTATAGTGTGGGTATCAGATTTGGCCTTGATAGACGAGGATAAGTCATGCAGTGTTAAATTTGTACCCTTCCGAAACCTATTTCAAACGGTAGACCACCGGCAAAAATCGGGGTTGGCGAAACCACAACAATGTCTGATGGCCTCGACCTCGGGAATAGGACTAGAAATTTCCATGCTTGCATCCACATCATGCACTCTCTAAAATCGCAGAAATTTCAAAATTCTAAATATTTCAGAAAAAATTCCCAGAGAACGAACTAGAAGGTTAAAACATCTTAAAAACATTTATTTTGTATACCTCTACCGGTGTAAAAACTTAAAAGCTGAAAGTTCAATAAATAAAACAGTTTCTGGCGTCACTTGGTGGAAATTCTTCATATTGAACTTAAAATTAAACCAATTAGCTTTTTGTGGAAAAGCTAAGTGGTTTAATTTTAAGTTCAAGCTGAAAGTTCAATTACCTTTAAAGAGCAAAAACTCCCTTAAATATTTTGAAGAATATTTGGATCACTTTGAGCGCTTCCAGATTCTTTTAAAACCTTACAATCGGAATTTTCATGCCCACTACACGAGTCAAACAGATTTTTGCACAATGCAGACGGTTCTTAAATTCGCTTCTTTCCCTCAGGCAACCATCATCGCTTGAAACGGTCCCTCGTTCATCCGTTAAAAAGTCCGTCGCATTTCTATTTCCTCGGATCCTGATGCGTGACATCCGTAGCACGACAGCGATAAGCACTCAGGAGAGCGTCGTGGATGGGGACTTGGAGATATGAGAGCAGAGCTACACAGAGAAGTGGTGCACCAGGGGCGAACAAACAAGGGCGATGAGGAAGCTCACCAGCAATGGAGGAACAAAGGACATTTCTCTGGATACGACAGCTCCGGACGTCACTGAACTCTAGCCTTTTCTCTCGAGAAACATTTACAGAGGAAGTCCATCTCTGTTACTCGGCAAATCCGGGATAAACCCTTTCCATTAGTTGCGAAAGTCACTTTAAATGAAATTCCCCCACTTAATGGCCAATTTTTCTGCGCTAATTACGGGAAATAGCAACCTAACAGTGCAATTTTCACTGATCACTACTAATTCTAGTCATCTGAACGAACGAATAAAATATGCTAACGTTGGACGGTCAATAAATTCACAGGAGTTTCATCATACTAACAAAGCTGCCCTTTTACTTGCAGCGGTTCTCAGAGTAAATTCATTTGAAAATTCTACTAACATGCCCATTGACGGACACTTATTTCCTATAACATTCAGTCACATCCACATCTCTGACAGAAATGCCCCCCATCTATTCAGCTCCATAACAAGATTACTACTTTGTTTGCTTTCGCCGTTGATTGATGAGACTATGGTTATGACTGACTGTCAACGAAAAGCTTGGCGAATGCAATCATGCAGTTTATTTATTTAATTTTGGTATCCTGCAGGCCACCGCTAGGATACATGGCAGGGGTGAATACACACCAGAATAACAAGTTCAGATAATATAAAATAAAGTCATGAGTCGAAAATGTATTTTGTCATAATTTTCTATGGCACAGCTACTTATTAACTTTAAGTATATTAAAACAAGAGTATTACTAGATGAAGTTTTGTCGGGTCTTCCACCGGGTCAGAGGGTTAAATGTTGGCCGACGTTTCGATGCCCGACTCGTGCATCTTCCTCAGGGATGATGAATATAATTACTACTACGTTAACAATAAGTGCCACTCTTTACATATTTCACAGATAAAATCAACTCATGGCTTATGCGTAAAGGAGTAGCCTGAACTTCTGAAGTTGTCATTTAATGTACTAAATAAATGTGAATATGCGTGCAAGGAGGCCAATAGCTTGAGTTTTTATGTTAGAGATAATGAAGTTTCGAAAATATTTCATCTAGAAATATGCCTTTCTTGTGACAATAGTGTGTGTTTATGTATATACCCGCAGAAATATACACACACACATACACACACACACATATATATATATATATATATATATATATATATATATATATATATATGTGTGTGTGTGTGTGTGTATATGTATATATATATATATATATATATATATATATATATATATATACATACATACATACACACATTCATCCATAATCCATACATATGTGTGTGTGTCTTGTAGGCACAGTTCAATGCTAACGCCAAAATATTTTCGAGTATCACCCATTGAGTCAATGCCGCAGAATGGAACAGAGGAGAGAGTGAGAGGAAGGATGCAAAAGGTGGGGGAGATGAAGGGTGGACGAGGGAAAAAGAATCCGTGAGGAATGGGAAGCGGCACGGATTTCATGGCCTATGGCTTCCTCTTTCCCTCATTCACCCTGCGCTCCTCAAAAATAAAACCTTTAGGGAACACGAGCGACCCCATCCTTCCCCGTTGCCTTACCGAAAAGCAACCCATTTTCCTTCATTTTCATTGGCTCAGGGATCTTAATTACGGACCGCAGTTCCCATTTCTCGATCGAAGGACGGTCGTCCGGCGCCCCATGAGATTACGTCATACGGATGAAATACCCTCAACAAAAAGTTTAAGAAGACGAGTGGATGGTGGGCTAAAGCTCAGACAAAAAGCAAACGACCGATAGGGATGGAGTGAAATCAATATGGAAAAGTGTTGACACAGTGAGTATTGTGAATACCATAAAAACAAATCCAATGGAACTGAGAGAAACGTATTACCTTAATTCCACGATGCATACGAGTCAGATGACACAAAATTTACTTACCAAATTTTTTAAGTGAATAAAGGGGGGATTTTAAGTAAAATTTTACTGCATAACGGAATAAAAAATTATCCAGAACTACGAAAATTGTCCTAGAGATGAAATATAGCAATTTGACTATTAACGACAGAGATATTAAAACTACCATTGAGAAGGAAAATTAGGCGTAAAAATAAAACCTATTTACAATGAGGAAGTATGACAGAATTTTACACATTATAATTTAAGTTTGAAACTAGCTCTTTTTGCATCGCATATGAGTATTCACACGTTTATCTAATTATGATGCAAAGTACGAGCGTAAAATTCTCTGCATAAAACCCGAAGATTTGAATTCATTACCGTAAAATTCACAAAATTGAGCTTTCATACGGAATATTTTATCCAGCTATGTGCGCTGAACATTATCATCCTTGTAAACGAATTATATAAAGCTCGAATCATCCCGATTAAATTCTAATCGCAGCACTAACCAATAAAGAACTCAATCACTGATTCCAAATATAAAAATCTGTACTTTTCGCCACGGGAAAGTTAAAAATTTCTTTATTTCTTTGGAAATTTTAATTCCAGATCAGCTAGATCTACTAAATAGAGTACTCACATATTACATAAATCCACTATTTTGATAATGGATATAGGAACATTTCCGATTTCAAAAACAATATTGACTATAGTATTGACAACTTACTAATTCACAGCCAATAATTCACACCTTCTGCGTTCCATGGTGAAGGGTTCGCAATCGGTTGCAAACATTGATACTGGGTAGGAAGGTTTTCAGATAAGGAAGGTTGCGATATGAACATGCCGCTGGATCACCAAAAATCGAGCAGCTAAAAACTTCCATTCAATAAAAACCAATCGATACAGCAGCCGTTTAAGAAAAACCGATGGTAAGTTCTTTTCATGAAGGATGGAGAATATAAACACTACTACCGACACATGTTTCGTTGCAATTACCGACAATAACGAAAAAAGAGCTCATTATCCGATCGGATGCAAACAAACAAAGGATTCGAGAAGAGAGTGGAATATAAATACGTTCGCCAGAGCCGCGCAAAGAGGATGAAGGGTAGCAATCGGTTTCTACGAAAAAAATATCTGAAATACTTTCACTTTGGTTAACCAGCCGGCAAGGAAGTTCGAAGCCATATATACCACCCACTGCGTCGAATACGAATAGGCTTACGCTCCTCCGCGTTCTCCAAGCCCCTGACGCACCTCTCGAAGTAACCTTCTTCCCCAGCCCCATCCCTGCCTCTCCCGATAAGTCTTTTCCTACCTATGCCTCCCTGATTTACACTTTCTCTCGTGATCTGGCCCGAAAAAATTATACTGATGGCGATTTCCCAAAAGCGAACATGCAATATCGGAAGTAGTGTTGAATATATTGCCTGAACGAGGAATGCAAAAAGTTATGGATTGTGGTAGATCTCTTGCTTAATATTGCGTAATTGTGCCTCCATAAGTAAACGCTATTAACCTCTCTCTCTCTCTCTCTGCCACCGTCGAAATTAGGATACGAATTTCTTTTTGATAAAATGCAGGATACATTGAAAGAATTCCATCAATTTATTCTAAATAATTTAGAAAATTGGTAACTAACATTTTTGACGAAGACTAATGAAGATAACCAAACGACCGGAGGGCAGATATTTCGTAGATCCCATTACAAAGATTAGTTAATAAAAAGGTTCATCTTGAAAAGTGATTTTAAATTTCACCTACAAGTTAGCCGCAGATTATGACAATCTAGGACAAAATTTAGAAAATTTAGTTAGGCAATTTAAATATTTGATAATAGAACGACTCATAGACGTTTAATGAAATTTGATTAAATGCGAGTACTATCAGCAAATTATTTCTTCATCCTCACCCATTATCAATACTAGGATTAGTTTGATTTAACTGATATCACATCCATTATCTCATCGACTAAGCTCCTATTGTCCTTCATCTTTCTGGGTGAAATGACAAAGTTGCTGAATAAGTGAATTGTTTTTGTGTATACTGACAACATTTTTGAGAAAGATTGAAGGGTTTATTAAGAAGTGAAAAAACGCGTGAATTTACAGGGAAAGGTAGTAGTAGGGATTTATAAAAAAATAGTGTTTGTAGAGAGGAAAATATAGGAGTGCGCATAAGCGTACTCCTCTCTGAACTAATGGATGGATGTGAAACATCAGTACGCCAGGTTAGAATAAACGTTGACCAACTATAAGGTACGAGGGTCATCTGGAAAGTAGTACCCGTTCGTGCCGCATGAAGTGCTGACGACGCGAGTAGCCGCTGGACGAGGTCAGATAGCTTCAGTGGCTTGTCTGCCTTCTCTGAGCCAAGTTGCGTGACGCTAGCATTGCCTGTGTTGTTTCTGTGATTGTTTACAATGTTTAAAAAAATTGAGAACGCCGCCAGTTGTGAAGTGAGGGCAGTGATTAAATTCCTCAATGCAAGAAACGTTCGCCCATGTGATATTCATCGCCAATTAAAGGAGGTGTATGGAGACAATGTAATGGACGAGTCGTCTGTTCGGCGGTGGTGTCGCAACTTCAACATGGGGAGGGGGAACACACACGACGATGAGCGTTCGGGGAGACCGTCTGTCATTACAGACCAACTGGTGAGCTCAGTTGACGAATTCGTGAGGAACGATCGGCGCGTCACAATTGATGACATCTGTGAGCATTTTCCCAATGTTTCTCGAACAATTGTTCATGAAATTGTTAAACACCATCTGCATTATGCAAAAATTTGTGCAAGATGGGTCCCTCGCGTATCTCAATGAGCTGGCGGCGAAGGACTATGCAGCAGGAATACAGAAACTTGTCACACGTTATGACAAATGCCTTAATTTGCTTGGAGATTATGTTGAGAAGTAGTTTAAAGTATCCTCTTTCAAATAAAATTTTTTATGTTTGTTAATATTTACTTTTGTGTCTTTATTTCACGAACGGGTACTACTTTCCGGATGACCCTCGTACATATATATACGTATACATAATTATATGATATATATATATATAATAATGTATATGTGTTTCGCATTACATATATATATATATATAATGCGAAAATAGCCTATGAAAATGGAAACCTATAATTTTCACAAATTTTTCAGAATCCCTATCCGTTGTGCTTTTTCCCGATTTCGAAAATTACTCAAATGATATAACTCGTTCACACCAACACCCTTCCATTAAGACAAATGGTACCCTGCAAGCCACCGCTAGGGTGTGTGGCTGGTGGTGATTACATACAAGCCCACTTTAGACACAAAATACTTACTTCTCCATCTTAGCGCGGTTGGCTAATGTTATTCTGATACCTCATCATTCGTAAGAAAAATTACATCATAAATCTATCTGTTCTACACTTAGCCTCTCTATTTTAGGGGAATGATCTCTAATATCGTAGTACGAAGGGGGTTATATTGCATTTTCAAAATAATCACTAATTAAATCTCCTTCCAATTTATGTAAGAGGTTTAATCTGTAATTTAACCCTCACACTGTGAGTGTAGCAGGCTTGGGATTCGATGTCATATAAAATTAAAATAAAAATTTTCAAACGTAAACTTTTCAATATACTTCTTGGCTGATTTTTTTTTCGACGCTACTGAAAAAGGTAATTCCTCGATCAAGATTCTGATACTGCAGAAATATATGTTTGACTCTACCTACTTTCAATTCTTTTTTGATTTGCATACCCTCTTCTCCCTATTTCTCTTTATCTTCATGTCGCACTCATATCGTATACGCCTCCCCAATTCTGCTCCGTCCATTTCTACCATCTCGCACACCTCTCGCCCCTAATTTTCTCGCCCTCCATGCCCTTCCACAGGGTTACATTTGTATGGCTTCTCTCCGAATTCTGATGATACACGCACACTCTCTCTTGCTCTCGTTCCACATAATAAGGGATGTTCAAGAAGGAAACGCATCGTCGTGAATCCTGTTGAGAGCAACCTTTCCTTTTCGAAAACAATCCTCATTTCTGAACTTTCCTGGTGGAGTATTGGGAATTTTTTTCAACACTGTAGAGTAAGATGTTGAGTTTTGTTTTGTTAGGAGAAACAAGATATTTATTTGGTCTTTGTGTCCATCCAAAACCTACCTTAACCGGTAGATTACTTAATAGTATATCTTATGAAATTCTTTACATACTCGTGCTCTCACAGTTTACTTTGCAGCGTTATCAGATTACCTAAATGCTATAAAACGCTGCTGCGAGACTTGGTAAATAGAATTAAACTTAGATAAGTACATTGTGATGAATTTTTGGAAAAATAGTGATTCCCTCCCGAACACCCACAGAATCGGGAATACCGAAATGGAATGTGTAGACTCGATAAAATACTTAGGCGCTACCCTCATTCACAACCTCTTCTCGATGAAACGCATGGGGGAAATATGTGGACAAGCTAACAAAAAGTTAGGCTTTACAAGAAGAGTACATGGGAATGTGATGAAAAAGTCAAAGAGAAATGTTTTCTTTCGCCAGTTAGACCTCTTTTAAAATACGCTGCTAGGATATGGGATCCTCACGAAGTTGGATTGATTGCGGGATTGGAACGCGTGCAGCATAGAGGAGCTATATTTATAAAACGTGGTTATTATAAACTTAGTGGCGTATCCAAAATATTAGAGTAGCTAGGTTGGGAATCACTCATGGAGCGAAGGTTAAATTACAGATTAAATCTATTACATACATTGAAAGTATGTTTCTTTAGCGATGATATTGAGAATGCACATACATTATTACCCCTGTCGTACTAAGGTAAGAGAGATCATGTGAATAAAATTAGAGAGAGTATGTGTAGAACAGACATATTTAAGATGTCATTTTTTTCCACGAAAGGTAATGCATCAGAATAACATTGTCCGAGCGTATTAGGGGTAAAATCATTCGGTTTAAAATTAGTCTGATGTTTATTCACCCTAAATGCATACTTAAATTATTTCCCCTGCGGTGAATGACTCTTTTAGTCGCAAGAGTTAAATACTACTTCATCTTTCCGTTTTATTCAACCTTTAATATATTCCGCAGTTTAATAGAATAGACTGCACCCATACAAGCAACTATATATCATCAATTACGTATTCTCACCACAACGGAAATACGTGTTATGACTTCAATACCTTCTGTGCCCGGATCATCAAGGCACGATGAAAAGTTACGGTGTTCGGCCAATGTACGTTCGGCAGCAGGTAGGAAAAAGGTTTTATCCTCCTAGGATAGGATACTATTTCAGAAATAATTTGTAAGCAAGAGCAATTAACGTGGCCATTAAATTGGAACGGCGACATTTTGAAATTTTGCACAACGCAGTCCAATGGTGCAAGACTAAATCTTTGCAAAGTTACTTAATAGTGTAATAGCCTTTCATCCATAAGAATCTGAATTCAGCGCAACGCAGCACCTATATCGTTTGTTTGGTACAATGGCATGTTTTTATGATTGAGAATTTTGAGACCAATGAATTTTACGGGATTATTCCTCATTACATCCATGGCTACGGGTACCTTTTTTCTGTTTAATTCTATCCTTATCCATTATCCCGGTGATTGTAAAAAATTTAACTCCGATAAACAATGGAAATTATTGATTCATTTCATCAATTTTAAACTAAATACAGAGTATCTCTAAGTTTTATGCAAAAGAGATGGAAAATTTTGCATATTTTAGTCAAATTCTGCCCGTTATCCAAGCTGAATCCGCAATTGCGTTCTTCATCTCAGTAGAGCAACTAGCAAGATTTTTACCACCATATTTCACAGAATGATTCCGAGAAATCACGAATGACAGAAAGCACCAGCACGCCATTCAGCTTTGCATGTGATCCCCGTTTAATTCGCTTTCGTTCCCTGGAGGTAAATTTTTCTAGAAAGAATGTTTTTCTCCCATGGAGGGGTTATCGACTTCAGAAGTACCGGTAACGATCGAAGAGCGAGATATGGGCTGCTAATACAAGCGATAAAAGCAGAGAAATCAGTGCATCCTCGCAGGAGAGGAGCACCGGTGAAGCAGGCGGATGTTAGGATGCAACGAGCATCTCCATAGCGGGCTGTTAGCACAGAGCACCTCCGTGAATGCAGCCCATGCTCGGGTGGCAAAATCCCGTTTGGAGCGGAAGTCAGCAAGCTCGCGTATACATTCACCGCTCCGGGGCTAGGAAAAAAATAATGCGTAGACGGTGGTTTCTGTAAGAAAGAATATTCTTATGACTTCGCAACCAGAACTTGGAGTTTTTAGTGGTAGATATTTCGATCGTAACTCGAGCACTGCCGCGTAGTGGGCAATTCAAGAACAGTATCCAGTCCGTAGAACGGAACTTTAAACGGTGTGGACCTTGGCGAACTTTCATTAGAAGTAGACCACGTCAGGTTTTTCCCGTCCCAACCACCGCTACTTACAATCTCATTAGCCGTCTAAATGGGGATCGAGATGGTGCGGAGGCTAACGTACTGGCTTCCCACCCTGAGGGCGCGGGTTCAAATCCCGGCGGTGTTGAATATTTTTCAGAGGTATCTCGATCCCTACTTGAGGTGCTTTGTGGAGGGCACTTTGAGTGAGTACGCCGTCCGTCGGATGGGACGTTAAACTGCGGACCCCTTGGCGCCTTTCGTAAAGAGTAGGCTAATGCCGACGCCGGGTTTCTCTCCACCCTTCATCCTTTCCTGTCCATCCCCTATGGCGCAAATGACCTTAGCTGTCGGTCGCCTCCCCTCAAATCTACTACTGCCGTCTAAATTGCATAACTACCTATCGCTAATGGCTCAAGTAGATGGTAGAAAGAACGTATCAAAATAGGGATCGATATGTAATAGTTTATATGAATTAATATTTTACGTAATTTCATTACTGCCGTCTGAAAAATAAACTAGTATTGTAAAATAAAGATTCGATTCTTAAAAAGCGCAATAAATTGATTAATAATCATTAAAAATAGTGATAGCCAATAAGTTGGTTGTATAATGACACTCCGAGAAAGAAAAGAAAATTGTATAGGCAAAAAACTTCAAAATAAGCAATCAATCTACTTCCGGTACCAATGCATTTTAAGTGATAATTCAGTGTGTGTTCATTCGTATCTTCTAAGTCATTTTCAGAAATTCTGATGCGGAAGTACCTATTCATAAAAAAAATGTAACGTCTCTTTTCTGTACTTCCTAAAAATAACTTCACAGTGAATAGAATGATTTAAATTAAACCAACCACAACCTCAGCTCATCATTTCTCTCGCTGACTCCACGCCATTAATACTTTAGCGATTTTAGTGCTGACAGAGGTTAATGAGGCTTAAAGGGTTTAAAGTAATCGTTGTTCGTCTAAAAGAAGCTACGTTTTCATATATCTAATTTTGCGCCGCGTCGCCCGTCGTACTGTTTCCAACCAGCAGTTCCTCAGTAAAGGCGTCTGACCCCAGTGGGGTGACCATTGAATGATTTTGTCACGTTAAAAACACTAATGAGGAAGGCAACGGGACACCACCTTAATTATTATCACAAGAACCGATGATGGACAAAATTAATAGAATGAGTCCTGGCAACATCGGGACTCGGCCAAATCGGCCGTCTGCCGTGCCCGTCAACGGTATAGGCAAGGCTCCCGCGATCTTAATCTCATAAAATCCTTGCAAAGCGAAAGTGGCAGTAGCAGCACATAAGACGACCGAATTAGTTAGAATAGGGATATGGAATGCAAGAAAGATGTTTAAGGCGGAAAATTAGAAAATATAAAGCGAGAGATGGAGACGAAATATAGCTGTCTTAAGTCTGAGCGGGTTGAGATGGAAGGATAGCGGGGATTACTGTAGTGATAGTTATAGGGCATTATACAGTGATGTGGAAGAGAGCCAGCAATTGATGACAATAATATTGAATAAAAAGGTATTTAGAAGCGTATTAAATATAGAACAAGCAAATGATAGACTTTTGTTTGAAGTAGTTAAATGTACCAACGAACTTGGTCATTGTTCAGGTGTACATGCCAGCAAACCGAAAATAGAGTAAAAGAAGCGTGGAGGATATGAATTTGGTATGAATATGATACGCAGTGCAATATGAATAATTTACGGAGGAGGGGTGAAATATATTGTACTATATAGGAAGTTGAAAGCACTGCTAGGATGTAATACGGGAACACCGTTATAAACAATCAAAGAAAAGTCCGGAAAATATAAGTTGAACCTGAATAGATCGAAGAGAGGTGGAATGAATATATTGAGGAAATGTATGATAAAGAAACTAGACCAGCAAGATTATACATAGATAGAGAACATTACGTATATGAGGATAGCTTAAATCCAGTCTTACTAGTTGGCAAGATAATAAAGGCATTAAGGGAATGAAAATCACATAAGATCGTGGGGGTAAACAATAGTCCTGGAAACTACGAAAAGAGTTCACATAATGTAGAAGGGACAGTTATTTATGGATTAATTCGTAGCATTCATGATGGCGGACTTAGCCGCACGACTTCGTCAGATTAGTTTTAGTTCCTATTCCAAAAAGGGAAAGGCAGCAATATGTGAGGAATACCGAACGATGAGGTTTATTTCGCACTTAACTAAATTAGTTCTAAGGATCATCAACAAGAGGACGGAGAGTAGAGCAAAAGATTACTTAGGGGATGATCAGTTTGGGTTCAGGAATGGGAGAGGCACGCGTAATGCCATTGCAGTAATGGGGTCACTCATAGGTAGAAACATAGAATACAATTAGGATGCATGTCTGTTTCGTAGACTTTGAAAAGGTGTTTGATAGAATTAAAGAATGCATTGCAGAAATAAGGAGTAGATTGGAGGAATACGATACTAACCCGCAACATGCACATGCATCAGACTGCTCTGGTGCGAATGAGTAATGGAGAGTACGAATGGGTAGTATTAGGAAGAAGAGTATAACAGGGGTGTCCATTTCTACATGTACTGTTCAACGTATAAGAAGAGGGAATGGTTAAAGATGCATGGGAAGTCATAAAATCGGTTAGGTTTGCTGATGGTCAAGCTATATTTTGCCAATCAGCCAAGGGATGGCAAGCATTGCTGAGTACACTGGAAATTTAGTTTGACAGGTATTGAATGAGAATAAATGTAAATAAAACAAAGGTTATGCGATTTTCCAGAAAGAGAAAGACTAACTTAAACGTTAAAATAGGAGGGTAAAACAAGAGCAGGTGGAACAGTTTACCTATCTCGGAAGTGTCCTGGACCAAAATGGTCAAAGTACTCGAAGTAGGGGAAAAAAAAAAGAGGAGAATTGCGTTAAACAAAGAACCTTTCATAAGGAGGATGTGAGTTGATGACGAGGACTCGATCAATTACGTTCGAATAAGGATGTTAAGAAAAAGCTCGTCAAAACCTTGATTTTGAGCGCAGTTTCATCGAATCTTATAAATAAATGAGCTAATATAATAATAATAATAACATTAATCTATATTACAACTCCCAAAAGATATTTTTGAGAGAACTCTGCATCAAATTCAAATTTCATTTTTACTATATTTTCAGATATTAACATAGAGAACATTGAATAATGGTAATGTATTACGTATTAATATCCTTCCGTTGATTCAGAGCAATTGGTTAAAGGTCAATTATCCCAACTTGAATAAATAAATGGATGATTGTCGTAAATGAATGCTTTCAACACCGCAACGCCAAATTAATTAGATGTTAAAATTTAAAACCATTTACACGAGACTTTCCGCTAGTGTTTATTTATTATTTTTGATTCATAGCCTTCAGTCAATAACATAAAGTACCGAAAAGAGTCGCCAATTCGTTGGATCCTAAAAAAGGTGAGTTAAGGTCATACAAGCAGGACAAGAGAACGTGACTAGGTTCCCATTTAATTCATGTTTCATGATACAAGACATTTTTATTGTTAAGATTTGAACCTGTTGAATGCCATCTAAATTTAAGAGTCAACTTTCATGCATTAACGGGTAAATCATCGTGTTCATTAAACAAGTTGGAAATATGTTACCGCAGTTTGCACCCCATTTATTCCTTTATGATATTTAACTGGATTTTTAAGAAGCATTAAGGGGGGCGAGAGCTTGCTAACACTCAAGTGGTGCCAAGAACTTGGTAGCACTCGCCCGACTCTTAAAATATAAAAGAACGGGGGCTAACTCTTCATGTATGAAAAAGTGCTTCAAGGTTGTAATTATAAACTATGATATTTATTTTTTCTAGACATTATATTCATTATTATTTCTACTATGTTTGGTTTGAAAATTAAATAACTCGGAAATATTCAAGTACTAGTTCATGACATAGATGCTGATGTAGAATCCTGAAAATCTTTTTCCTTTAAATCCCTGTATCTTTTACCGCCTGATTATGGTGCATATTTTGCTGACAATTAACGCTTCTGGTGGAGTTTTTTTTATTTTAAACGGTTTATCAGTTGATTTTTTTCGCAATAAATAATCCGCAAATTACCGCATCATTCATCCTGTTAATGACCTAATTTTTCCGTCAAAGAATCATGGGGAAAGTTTTATAAGCCCCGATCTGAAAAACCCCACGTAAAAATTAGAGGTAAAAAAACCAGAATACAAGTACGCCCAATTTTATTACTACGATAAAAAAACATAGATACCCAAATATATCGCATTGTGCTGGTTGCGAACATATTTTTTTTATCACAGCATAACTGGGCACCTTTTTTGTCCACAAGAAGGGAATATTCTTCCCTCCAAATGCGAGAAAAGCACAATCGATGATTTTACTATGATGAAGAAAAAAATCTAATTTTTACACTCCTATCTTCATCATTGGGATAGGTCTTTTTTGGAAGGAGTTACAAAATGTTGATAAATATGCTAAAATATTTGCTATTTAATTAGTTGCCGAAAACCAGCGGAAAAAAGAGCAACCTATCCATTTGGGTGTTCGAGTAAATTCGCAAGTGTATTTCGTGCCTCTTTCTTATTCACGAGGAAGCACTAATAACCTCCCTCGCCCTTAGATACACGCCACACGCAAGCCACAACAAAACACTCAGGAGTCAAATACTGGTCCGAAAAAAATATAGCGGCTCGAACATGAGCTTGAAACATGGAACTCCCTTTAACGCCGAAGTGCCTTTTGCGAGCACGAAACAAGAGCGCATCAACACGCGATTCAAATGCTCTCTAATTTGCTACGCCGCTGATGCTGCTGCATCGGGCAGACTCAGTGGTTGCACCCCTTCCCCTTCCTTCCCTCTCCGCCATTCGAAGCCCCTGCTTCGCTTTCTTTTGCCGTATCTGCGTTTCTGCGTCTCAATGAGCAGGCATCTAGTCTCGCTACTCGTGATTCCGGGAATACTTATGCATCTTTGTGACCGCTCTGCAATTGTGTGACTCCGAAGGAGCAGCTGACTGCGGAAATGTGCGAGACACCCTTCCGGTTGCGAAAGGCTCACGGGCATAGAAAAGGTGGTGAGGGGAGGACAGCGATATCCCCGGATACGATTTAGATGAAGAGGCATATTATATTTTTTGGTGTATGCTATGGGGAATCAAAGCCATTTTACCTGTAGCGTCGTAATTAATGTCAAGTAATGCTTGCAGGAAATGATATAATGAGAGTGATGTAACAGTCGATACTAGCACTATTTCCAGTCGGTCACATAAAATATGAAAACAATTTGGTTAACCCTAGATAAATGTAATTCAAAACTGAAGCTTAAGTTATAAAAATAGATTAGCAACTAAAATTACATTTCTAAAACTAAGCTCTGATTCTAAGGGAGAATTAAAAGAAGCTAAAGCATTTCATTTCCATTACTCTTGAGTTTATACTATTCAATATAATTGAGTACAACTGATATGATTACAAATTTATGAAATAATTCTGCAATGGCTATGCTATTATATACTCTTTCGGTCTGTTACATTTGAACTTTGTTACCAGTACGCCTCTGATGGTTCGTGCACCTCTAGGCTCCAGAAAAGCTCATGGTTTGTCATCAGGTTTTTCCAGAGGTCGAACCAAAAGAATTGATGAAACACCCCTGTCCAAGGCGCGACTCGAACTTGCCACCTTTAGCAAGAGAATGCGTTGTATATTAGACTTACCCAGCTTGATAGCCGGGTGTTGATATTGCTGTTCAAATATGGAATGAATATTGCTGTTTTAATTTGTTCTTTCAAATTTAGATATGAAAATCAATGGGTACAATCGATATTTTTAGTCCATTTCAGACTAAACTATGAAAGTGATTATTGAATATGATAAGCGGCAATCATGCAACGAAGTTGTGCATATAATGTTAACCTGCACACACCCGTACATTAAATTTTAAATATATATTAAAACAAAATTATTTCCTTAAACGCATAAGCATGGGACTTTCGCTGATACGAGTATATACCCGAACAGTACAAAGTGCGCATAGTGCAGGTAAAGGTAGTAATGCAAAGTAAATGGCACTTTTTGTAAAGTAAAAACAAAAATAAATAATAAAAATAAGAAGCAAACTTTGGATTTTTCCTTGTGATTTAGGATGAATAACAAAAATAAAGAAATATTTCAATAACAAGTAGACAGAATGCCTTGGAATCCTATATATTGTTCAGGTTATTTTCTACCGTTCATCTGCAGTCTTGCTCGGCCTATCCTATAACTCGCCATTCTCTTTGTCCCTCTCTGAATTCTCCGGTTGTGCTCTCTGCCAGCACAAAATCACACGTGCAAATGCACGCAACTTGGACGACCTTCGCCGGGAGCATCTCTCGTGGAGAACACGAAAAGACAGCCGAGCAGTGCGCTGAAAACGCGGAATTAGCAGAAAAGCAATGCAAGACGGAGGAGCAGCGGAGATGTCAGAAGAGTCTCGAAGCGGGAGGATCTAAAAACGTAGCAGGCGCGTCACGCAGGGATGAGCGTCGGTAGACTCTAAAGACCAAGGGGGGTGAGTGAATGAGTGAGAGAGAGAGAGACCTTTGTTCCAGCGAGATGCGACGTTCGTGCCATCGCCTGAGATGGCACTGGTACTCTAATGAAATGTGGCCGATTGGGTAAAACTAGGAAGCTTGTCCTCTCGCTCGCAAACGTCGCTGAAGAAGGTAAAATGTTGCACAGCACCACTGTAAAAAAATAAGCCATTTATTCAATGAAGATCGAACCAAAAGCATCGTTTCTCCAAGTATTTCAGAAGTTGACATTTCATATCGTCTCTAATGTGAAAAAATCTCCAGAAGTAAGGATAAGTAACTTCGACTACATTGACATAAAGAAAATGCTGCTAGTATCCATTATTAAATTGTTGAGTTGTCACCATGAAAATATTTAAGTCGATTATGCAATCACCATGTAAGAAAAAGTGTTCCTTCTAGCTTTAGTGACTTGAGCTGTATTTTTGAAATACACAGCGCAGCACTTCCTTTTCCCCTTTCAGGTGGGTATTCTTGTTTTTTCATAGTATATTGTCCCTAATTTCAGTCAAAAGAAAGATATCCCATTCTTGCCATTTATTTGCAGATGATGAAACTCGCCAAATTCTTTTACTTTAGCCTCAAAAAAGGGCTGGTATTTTGAAAAAAAACAGTGGTAATTTAGTATATCCACAAATAAAAATATTGATTCAGAGATGTTTTTACCTATGAATAAGTAAAAATTTAATGTTAATGAATTCAGCTTACGAAATTCACAGTTAAGGCAAATGAATGCTTGTTTACTGGACAGCAAATAGATAAAAAATATTTCGGCCCTTACTTGTTTGGCCCAATGGAGGACATCGCATCTTTGGATACCGTCAGTCGAATAGCGTGCTAAGTCCTTTGTGGCATGGCTATCACCTTTTGTAAAATGTGGAGTGATTCTGATATTTCATTTCTTTACACTATAATTTCCTGCCTATTCAACTCAATTTTTATTGCTCGCCCATGAAGTATGATTACCTGTTGCTTGACTTGATATTTGAAAGGAATTTGATTTCTCTAAGTAATTTGACACCAGCAGTGAGGATCCTATGTGCGTCAGAAGGATTAAAGGTAGTATTTGTCGAGATACTTTGTTAATCTTGTCAAGTGCTTCAATCCATTCAAGATAAACAAAGCCGAATCCAGGGTGTCATAGTGTGAAAGTCAGGCAGCAGCTGTGTACAATTACTTTTGTGTTGCACAAAAATTGTAGAAGTATAGGTGTTCCCGAAAAATGGCAATGTGAAAATTTGTAAAAATGTCGCAGCTGGTGATTTGTGGTATAATTTGAGTGAGTCGCAAGAACAGTTAGACTCTGATACGGGGGAAGAGGTGAAAACATCTGCAATGAATGAAAATGATTCATTAGAAGAACCTGATTCTTTCGATCTTCGACATCCGCTTCCAACGACGTGGTGTTAAGGGGTGAACATCTGATTCGTAGAATTTAATCAATGGAACAGATTCAAAGGTTATCAAGTGGCATGCAAATTTTTTTGTTTACTTCCCGGTTCTGAATTGTATCAATTGCATTAGTTCGATCGACTCTTGAACTGCTGCATACTTACCCTGGGCTCGGAATTAGATCGATAAACTTAAGCAGTTTCCAAAGGGGCGACTGAAGCGCACGGCAATGAATGTGAAGTTGGCGGCTGGTCAAAGGGAAAAAGTTGATGTTTTATGTGCCTCAGGCATTGTTTAAGCTGTGCTTGTTGTATTAGAACTCGACAAAGGGGCATCAATACGATACGTTTACCGTTCAAAGCTGACACCACAGATGATGTGTGCCTTTATAACATAGTAACTCGCCTTTACCTGCAAAACATGCGATGTTTGTTTTCAATGATAAATTTCACGATTTTTTCTATTTTAACCATTTTTAATGTAATTCTTTTTCCTGAAAGTGGAAACGCTAAACAAAAATAATGAATAAAGGGGATATCAGGAATTTCTTGGTAAATCGGCATCATTGAATTGCTACCGAAAAAAAAATTAAAACATTTTTCTTTCTAGAATAAAAAACACCACCTAAAAATTTTATATATCGCAGTTAACATTCATAGATATAGTTAAAAAATGAGCGAAATCAAAAAGCACGGTACTTATGCATTTAAAATTTTAATGTTAAAATTTAAGACAGTTAAATGTTAAAAAACCTTCAGGGACCAAAATTAAATTTGACGTACGTTTAGATTGAAAAATAACCACGACTTGTCTACTCACGCTGATTTTACTCTCAGACATACGGCAATACGTGAGTTTGCGCAAAAGAAAAAATTTAGTTTTTCTTTTTATTCTTAAGTGGAAACACTTCTCCAAAAATGTCATATGCTGTACTTGAAATTCTATGGCATAATATTTTACTTAATGAGCGAAATAAATGTTCAGGCATTTTAAAAATTTTAACATTTAAAACACTCATTAAATTTCTTCATCAATAATTTATTTTTAAAACCTGCATTGGCCACCATTAAATTTTTTATTAAGTTTAGATTGGAAAAAATCATTGATTGCTTTTTAACGGTAATTCTACCCTGAGGTATTTGGTCATAAATATTCGATATTTTTTTACATCGCCATTTTGAAAAACGGCCGTTATTTGGCTGTTTTTCGAATTTAGAAAAACGCTATTTTAATATTATTTAAATGACTATCATGTCCTGCAATTTCCATCCAAATCCGAGATGTCAAGGGTCAGCTCGAGTCCGAAGTTACGTGACATGACCGACGTATTTTAAGGCATGAAGGCTTCATACCTCAAATACAAAGCTACGTGCCTGAATACAGTCGTCGAGGGAAATTTGAAATGGACAAACTACAGAGGAGGCCCTCGAATTAGAAACACAAGACAGATAATGACAGAGGCCAGAGAAGAAGGGTGCGGACATGAAAATGTAAGCAAAGAGGAGATATCACCGAAATGTCATATATCGACCAACCACATAAATTTAATAGTTCTCGATATATCCATCCATGTATCGATTACTTCGATGTCCGCAGAACTGAAGGGTTGGTGCGGAGCGATGAACCATGATGCCCATTCAGCGCCATATCGCACAGCTGCAGTGGCCTGCGCAGTCCTCCCATCCTCGAAACCTTTTGTCACAGGCTCACTCTCCTCATCCTCCTTCCAGACTCCTCCCGCCCCCTTCATCTCCGCACCGCCCTTTTTCCATTGTTTCCCCCTCCTCACTCTTCTCTCTTTGGATTCCTTCACATCTACCAGTCTCCTTATCTTCCCTCCCCTTCCTTTTTTCCCATTCTCTTTCTCCTCTCGTGGCCATCCCCTGTCTGTCTCTCTTTGCCGCCACCCCACCTGGCCCGTTTGTTTCTCTAAATTCTCCCTCCCACCACCAATGATTCTATCCCCATTCACGCGTAACGGTGAAACAGCTATGCTAGGCTAAAGGCAGGGAGCGGGCGGACTGGACGGAGATGGTGAGCGCGCCAAGAATAGATGCACGGATCGAGTGTGTAAGAGGCGGACCAATGGTGGGGAACGCGGGCGGGACAAATTTATGTAAAGGAGAAATTTATTAAAATTTCAGCCATGGTCGCGCAGAGTCTTTGTCTGAACATGAATTGTTGATTTAAGTTAACTCCGTACTGAAATTTGGGAGGAAATGTTAATACCCCTTCCAGCCGTCAAAACATTGTATCGAAGCCAAATGGCCTACCGTGATAATGAGCCCTGAAGCATGTTGCGAGTGAAAAGGTTTTAAATTAACATAATTTTCTATCTAAATATATCATCATTAACGTGGTTTAATTATCTGAAAGATCAGCACACGATAGAATTAAACAATTTTAGCGCCATTGCTGAAGCATGTGCCAGCAATTATAACTTACATGAACGCAATAAAATATTACAATTACTACGCTTTTACATGTAAATAGTCAGTGCTAAATGTATATATTATAAATTTACATATTCATCCCATTAGAAAATCACGGGAAATGCAAGAAAACATACAATATCATAAATCAGCAGTTACGTGATGAATACAGACAAACATACATCTACATCTACTCAATACCCAGCCAGCCGCCGCAAGGGCGTGTGGCGGAGGATGTTCGGACACCACACGTAATTAAATAAAAAAAACGCATGCAAAAGCCACAAATTTATACTTTTCACAAACAAAACATGGTATGAATTCATGCAAGAACACTTACACCCCACACACATGCAAACACTCAAACTACCAACTAACATACATATGCATCTGAAAGTACACCTAACAGCTTTGCAGTGTTTAACTTTGCTCCGACTTGTAAATTCAATGTTTTTAATATTTCTAAAGTGACTTCGGTTTCTTACTATTATGATTTCTGATTGTTCGGGGAAATAATGAATATTTGTATCTATCTGTACTTGAATCTATCTCCCTTATTTTATCTTTGTGGTCTGATCTACCTAACTAATGTGGGGAAATTACAATTCCTCCAGTGTCATCTTTTAACTCGTTTGTTCTGAACCTTTCTAAAAGTCTAAGTCTCGTTTGTTCTCTTCATATTTCAAGTGGCTCCCCGCCTAAATCCCCTAAGAGACCTGTCACGCTTGTGTTCTTACCAAAACAATTTTTAACGAATCTGGCGGATTTTCTTTAGATCTTATCTAATTCCTTTCGCCAAATGTTCTCCCAAGGATCCCAAATGCTCGCGGCATATTCCAAATGAGGTCTAACCAGAGCAAAATAACACCTCTCTTTAACTTTCTCATTACATTTCCCCACCATCCGTTTAATGAAGCCGAGTTTCTTCCAAATTACTGTAGAATGACGATGTGGACTGATGTCCACGTCTAAAAATTCTTGGAGGGTTCTACCTGTGTTTATGAAAACTATTCTCCTTGTACCATCCACTGAATAAGAAAACCTATTAAAGATAAATTTTCCCAGCTTTAGTCAATGTATGGAATTTCTAAGATAATTAGACTTACAAATATTTCCACAAACGGTCTTTTTGTCGAATAAATCACATTTTTTCATTAACTATCACCGAAACTAAAGATTAAATCTGTAATTATTTGCTTATTAAAAAATTGATTCACATTCTTTTCAGGATTAAATAAATCACGTTTTCCTCAACATCTTTAGCACCACTGTGCTCCATTGTCCACTAATATCTATTAAAATAAGGTATGAAGCATTAGATATTGGAAGTAATATGTTAAAAATGTTGTCATTTCTATAAAGTCAGATCCTTTTTTCTCAAAAATGGGTCACAAATATCAATTAATAAAAGGTAAAATAAAACTTGTAGTCGTTCGTCATTGAAAAAAAACAGGCAGAATATGGAAGCATGATTTCCTGAGCAAGCTCTAAATAATCAATTCTAAGAAATTTTATCAATAGATAATACAAGAAAATCATCTGGTTCTTCTACTAATCATTCCAATTTTGAGAACAAATTCACGATTACTGAATATGCAAAGATTACAAGTCAATGTAGAAACACATTCGGAGAAATTATTATTGTTAATTGGAAGTTTACCATTTAGGCAGTCTTTGAACACAGGCTGAACATTTCTACACTTCGCCTAACAAGACACCCTGACACCTCACACTGCAATGAACCCTTTCTCAATTCCATATATTTTCTCCTTTCCTTCATTCCGTCCAGCATGCCAATCCTTTTCGTCCCTCTGCCTCACCAGCCCAACGTTCTCTACCGCACCAAAGCCTTCACATTCCATTGCTAATCATAATGCCCTGAATTCACCTTTAATGGATCCTTTGAATGTCTCCTTATAATCCTCTCTTCTAAGCAAACATACCTAGTAGTTCTTTGTTTGTTTTCGTCTCTATCCATTACAGCTTTTTCATTCTTCACCATACCGAAAATTCAAAAACCTCCAATTTACCCTTGTCATCTTACCTCAACGACCGTGTTCCCACGCCGTACATAACTAAGCTCCGTAAGAAAGTTTTAACAAGCTTTTTCTTAACATCCTTACTCAACGTCCCTGTCTTACTTTCCCTCCTACTTGTGAAAACTTCTTTCTCCAACAAACTTCTTCTTATGCCCCTGCTGCTTTCACCATTTTGTTCCGAAACACATCCAACACACTTGAACTGCACCATCTTCCCTAAATTTTACCTTCCTATTTTCACGTTTAATATAGCTTTGCTCTTTCTCGAAAACCTCATAACCTTTGTTTTGTTTAAATTGATTCTCATCTCATGCCAATGACACTGATTTTCCCACGAGTTCACCCAGCTTGCAACCTTTTGGCTGGCCGGCTCGCTACAGTTTGATTACTTACAATCCCTAAGGAGTTTACGAATTGTCCACTGATTTTCATTCCTGTCACCATTTTCATTCCCTCACCATTTTCTCCACGGGTCCCTCTTTCTCAAAACCCTCATTAAATTTGTCGTATTCAATTGATACTCATCGCATACCTATCACACTCTTCTGAAATATAAAAACAGTTTATTCTTTGGACTAAAGTAAAACCACCACTTAAATACATTTTCAACCACACTTTCGCCTGGTTTTTCAATCATGCTAATTCCTTGCAATGTATATAACACACAATCACAGTTCAGATTGTGTTTGTGTATCATATTTGATTTTACTCTTATAACTTGAGTCATTTCTAAGAAAAGTATTGTTTTAGAATAAGATTATGAGAGATGAATAAAAATGTTCTGCAAAAAGAGGTAAAAGTAAAATGAAGGAAGGAAACGCGAGGGAATGGGAGAGACGGTAGGGACGGAAGGAAGAAAGCCCTATCTCTGGCATGAAACATTTGGGAGGGGGATCACTGACCCCTAAGCGATTGCTACGTGAGGTGACAGGTGATTGCGGGGAAGACGGAAGCAGCGGGAGAGCCGCCGACGAGAAATATGGAGACAATGAAATGGCGGAGGAAACCGAAAAACAAAAAAATCAGAAGTATCTGCATTTCCGCAAGGAAACGAAAAGATCTGGACAAGTGACGCCTTCTAATAATGCAAATCGTACTGTGTCTTCACTGAACAAATATTTCATGCTTTAAATCCTTAGCTTATACATTATTCAGGAAGCATAAGTAACGACTGATTTGTTCACAGATCTATTGATACGGCAATAGCTGCATTATCAATACTGCACTTCCATTTGCATATAAAGAGGCGCATATGCAAGAGGACATGATCCCGCCTCTTCCCCATCTCTTCCGAATTAAAAAACATTGTACGTCTAGAGTTTGGGCGGAGATAGAATTCGTTGTGCTTTCTATATTAAATAAAAATTACATGTCTTCATTTGAAAAGATGTATTCTTGGTCTTTTATATTCTTTTTCTGTCTTTCAGGTCCCAAAATGGTGGCGTGGGAGTTCGCCTGTATTTGGGATTCATTATCAGCTTCAGCTTTTTAAGAAAACCAGGCCAAAACATCAACCTTCCGACGTTATCTGACAAGTTTATCGGACTAGATATACATAGCTAACTTCTTAGCTTCCTTTAACCGTATCCACTTTTAACAAAGAAGTTTACCGAAAAACTTCACTAAACCATCATTGAATGGGTTATGACTTTATATTTTATTCCGAGAACTTCGAAAAAATGGTTTGAAACATGAAAGGGCCACTCAGTTTCGAGCTGAGGTGTGTTTACATTTGTGTAAATATCAAAGCCATAGAAGCTGCAAATTGAACTCGTTGACTCCGAAACTTGAAATGCTATCAACCATATCCTACCACTATAACTCTAACAGAAATCTAGCAATCCTCATTGTATGGACCCAAATTCTTAGGAAAATAACGGCCATAGGGGCACCCTTCCCTAATGCCCTTTATATGGTGATCACGTATTTCGTCCAGTAAAAAGTTTTCTTCACTTTTAAGTCAAGATTTTAACCATGAGCATGAATACCAGAATCGGATGTGCACTTATTCACTTCGTATGGGACTCATTTTACGAATGCTTAATTGGGGTTTTGCGTGAACCCGTCACCTATTGTTTTCTGAAAATAAGCATTATAACCTAGAAAGTAGAATTTCCTATAAAAACTAAACTTAAAACTATAAGAAGTCCCACAATGGAGCAACATTTTATGACAATAATTTAAAAATAAATGTACGCAAACACGTGGCTATAACGCATAAAAGAAGTGTCAAAGTAAATTTTAATTAGTAATGTGAGAAATATAATTTGCAATCCCTAAAAATGAGTGCAGAATTACTAGAAGGATGTGCAGCTAGTAGTTATGGAATACACAGTAGACTAACTTTTAACCAAATATTTCACCCCTACCGCGATCGGACAATGTTATTCTGATCCCTTATCGTTCGTGGAAAAAATGACATCTGCACTTATTCTCTCTAATTTTATTTACTTGATCTCTCCTACCGTAGTACGATAAGGCTAATGATACGAAATAAGAAGCCTAGAAGGAAAATTACTTTTTTTAAAGAAGGGGACTACAATGGCTAAAGTGCGTGCAACAGAATCGATTTGCAAGTTTTAAGAAAGATAGTTAGCACCGAAATACTGAGGATACGTGGAATCACTTCCTTGAGAATACGCGCTCAATAGTAAACTAGTTCATGCCCAGTACATTTCTTAAAGATAACACGGAACCGAGATGGTACAACGAGGATGTTAGAAAGTCATTGCGACATCAAAGGCTCATGTCACGCCAAGATGAAAAATGTTAGGGATGATGTCTCTAGCGAAAAAAGTGAGATAACTAATAATTACAAGATATCTAGGGCGAATGCCAAGAATGAATTTCGGAAAGCGTTAAGCGAATTCAAAAGGAAAGGGTTAGCGGAAAATTTGAAAGAGAATCCAAAAGCATTTTGGTTATACGCTAGCGAAGTTCAGGGAAATAAGTCAACAGTTAATTTACTCAAAAATGCTAAGGCAAAAGAGTAACCAGCAGTTTGAAAAAGGTCAACTTATTAAATTCCTTCTCTCAAAGCGTATTCACCAATATCTCACCGAATGCCTCCAACAGCTTACCATATCGTTCCAGTTGACCGATGCCCAAAATTAAAATCTCATACATCGAAATAGAACGTTTGCTGAAAAATATTAGGCTCAATAAATCCTCAGGGCCATATGAAACCCCCGCTCGTATATTTAAGGATCTAGCGTCAGAAATTGTGAAATAATATTTAAGAAGTCGCTGGTAGATCACAAGGTTCCCCGAGATTGGAAAACGGCTAATATAACACCAATATTTAAAAACGGAGACAAGGAGGAGCCACGCAATTACAGTCCTCTTTCTCTCACATGCATTTTAATTACTGTTATGGAACATAAAGTTAATAGTTCGATCGTGAGACACCTCAATTATCAAGAGTTTTTTTTAAGGTAATCTACCGGTTAAGGTAGGTTTTTGGATGGGCACAACTACCAAACAAATATTTTATTACTCCTAACAAAACACAAAATCTATCATCCTACTCTATATCAGGTCCCTCTTCACCTCTGAGTACTTTCTTCCTCCCGTCATCCCATCCAACATCCCTATCCTGTTCCTTCCCTATCCTCTTTTGCCCAACATTCTACCCTCTATCACAGTCTTCAACATCCCACTGCCGGTCAACACTCCCTTCAGCCACTTTTCCTGCCTCCATAGGATTGCTCCCAACAAACCCCTCTCTTCGCCCACCATACCTAGTACTTCCTCATTTGTTTTCTTCTCTGTCCATTTCACCTTCTCCATTCCTCTCCACGCCCACATTTCAAAAGCCTCCAATCTACGTCTATCCTCCTGCTTCAATGACCACGTTTCCGCACCGCACTTAGCTACGCTCCATATCAAAGTTTTTACGAGTCTTTTCTTAACATCCTTACTCAAAGTCCGCGTCATCAACTCCCTTCTCCTTGTGAAAGCCTCTTTGCGTAGCGCAATTCTTCTCCTTACGTCCCTACTACTTTGACCGCGTTGGTCCAAGACACTACCGAGATACGTAAACTGTTCTACCTGCTCTAGTTTTTGCCCTCCTATTTTAATGTTAAGCTTGACCTTTTTCTTTCTAGAAAATCGCATAACCTTTGTTTTATTAATATTGATTCTCATCCCATACCTGTCGCACTGCATTTCCAATTCACTAAGCAATGCTTGCAGCCCCTTGGCTGACTGACAAACTAAAGCTTGGTCATCAGCAAACCTAACTGATTTTACGAATTCACTTTCATTCCTACCTCCAGGTCTTCCCATGCCTCTTTGATCATTTCCTCTGCATACAGGTTGAACAGCAACGGTGATAATGGGCAACCCTGCCTTACGCCCCTTCCTAACACTGCCCATCCTGACTCCCCGTTTCCCACCCGCACCTGAGCAGTCTGAGACATGTACAGGTTGCGGATTAGCCTCCTTTCCCTCCAATCTATTCCTATTTTCTGCAATATACTCATTAGTTTTTCCCAGTTCACTCTATCAAACGCTTTTTTGAAATCTACGAAACAGGCAAATACCTCCTGGTTGTGTTCTATATTCCTTTCGATTAATAATCTCATTACTGCAATGGCATCACGCGTACCTCTCCCCTTCCTAAACCCAAACTGATCATCCCCTAAGTAATCATTTGCCCTACTCTCTATCCTTTTGTTTATGATCCTGAGAACACTTTTAGCTGCGTGGGATATCAAACTAATTGTCCTATAGTCCTCACATGACGTGGCCTTTACCTTTTTCGGAATAGGAACTAAAACTGATCTCACAAAGTCTTCCGGCCAGATTCCCTCCTCATAAATACTACGGATCAGCCCATATAGCCTCTTCCTCCCACATTTTCCTAAGCATTTTAAAAGTTCCGCGGGAATGTTATCAACCCCCACGGCCTTATTTAGTTTCATCTCCCTTAATGCCCTTTCTATCTCATTGTCTAGTATGCCTGGACCTAAGCTGTCTTCCTCTACGTCATTTTCTCTTTCAATGTCTAACTTTGTTGGTCTGAGTTCTTTACTATACAGTTGTTCTATATACTCCTTCCATCTCTCTTGGATCTTTCCTGCGTCAACTATTACCTTACCCGCCTTATCTCTAACTGTTAGCATAGCTCTTCCTTTCTTACTTCCCGATAACGATTTAACTTTGCTGTACAGCGCACCGATTTCACCCTTCCTCTGCAGACTTGCCATATCCTCGCACTGCGTCTTCCACCATGCTTCTTTTGCTTTATTTGTTGCCCGCCTCAATTTATTGTTCAATTCTTTGTACTTCATTTTGCCTAGTTCTGTATTTATATTCTTCCATTTTCGCCGCTCATCCATCTTTGTAATCATCTCATCCGTGATCCATGGTTTCCTAGTCCTTTTAGCGTTAACGGTTCCAATAGTGTCTTTTGCGGCTTTAGACAACCCTTTCTTGATCATTTCCCATTTTTCTTCGATAGTACTGAGCCATCTACCATCCTCCATGATTTTCTCTACCACCTGTTTGTATTCCTTCCTTTTCAACCCATTTAATGCTTCTACATTCCATTTTCTAACTCGCCGCCCCTGCCTTATCTTTTTGAAACGTACGCTACATTTCATAAAAACTAAATTGTGGTCTGAGTCCGCATCCGCTCCCGGGAAGCTGTGCGAATTTATCACACTGCTCCTAAACCTGTGTCTAACCAGGATATAATCTAGCTGATATCTTCCTGAGTCACCTAGCATTTTCCATGTTTACCTGCGTCTTTTGTGGTGTCTAAACCAAGTGTTGGTGATGATTAACCCCTGTCTCCTGCAGAACTCAACTGCTTTCTCCCCGCGGTCATTCCTCGTGCCTAAACCGTAGTCCCCCACCTCATCACCATCTCTTCCTTCACCTACCGTCGCATTCCAATCCCCCATCACTATCAAATGTTTCCCTGCAGGAACACACGCGATCATGTCCTCTAACTGATCGTATATCCTATCGACCTCTTCTTCCTTATGGTTGCTCGGTGGCATGTATACCTGAATAATAACTAAGTTCGTCGGTGCTGCTTTTATATCCACTAGTAGTATTCTATCCGTTACCTGCTCTATGTTGACTACGCTTCTTCCTACCTCTTCATTTAATACTATGGCAACCCCTTGTTGGCTCTCGTCCCCACCGCAGTATATTATTCTATAGTTATCACTCCAGTAATCCCCACTATCTTTCCATCTCACCTCGCATAGACCTAAAATATCTATATTTCCCCTTTCCATCTCTCGCTTAACATTCTCCAATTTCCCTGTCCTCATCATTGTCCTAACATTCCATGTTCCTATTCTAACTAATTTGGTTTTCTTCTCCTGCGTCTTCTGTCCTGCTGCTGCTGGTTTTCCCTTGCAAGGGTTTCGTGGGATGACGACCGCGGAAGCCTTGCCTCCCCCGCTGCCGGGCACGACACACGGCCGATTGGGCCGAGCCCCGTGGTTGCCAGGACTCAAAATATCTCTATTGTCCATCATATTTTCCTAGGGAATGATAATTGAGGTGGTTTCCCGTTGCCTTCCTCAATAGTGTTTTTAACGTGACACCATCACTTACTGGCCGCCCCACTGGGGTCAGACGCCATTGCAGCCGCCTCACTGAGGAACAGACGCTGCGTGGACTACCTTTCGTCTGGCTCCTAACCTTCGACCTATCTGGTATGGGTGACCCTACCAGGAGCAATTTTTATTACTCCCGCCAGCACAGCTCTAGGGGTCATCGGAACGCACAAGCCCTTCCACCACGTCAAGGTTGTAGTCCGGGGAGGGTATCAACAGTTATTAATGAAAAAATTTACTAACTTAATTTAGTTCAATTTATGTACCCTTTTTTTTATCAAGAGTTATTAATGAAAAATCAGCACGGTTTCCGACAAGGTAGATGCTTCGAAACACAACTTGCGCTTTTCGTTCATGCTTTAATTACTTCATAATAGAGCAATGTTCCAGTGGACGCTATTTTTCTAGACTTAAAGAAAACCTTCGACCAAGTGCCTCATAGTAAACTAATCGCAAAGCTGGAAGCATATGGCATGGATGGAAATATCCGGGGCTGGATTAAAGACTTTTTAAATGGTCGGGTTCAAAGGGTAGTGATAGATGGATTTAACTCAAATGCAGTAGAAATTATTTCAGGTGTTCCCCAGGGAAGTTTTATCGGACCTCTTTTATTCCTACTTTACGTTAACGACATTGACTCAGAAGTCACTAATAAGATACGTTTATTTGCTGATGATGCTATAGTTTACGGTGATATCTGTGATCCTGAGGACACAGCAGCGTTATCAGATTAAATTAATGTTATAAAACGCCGGTGCGAAACTTGGCAATTATAATTAAACCTAAAAAAGTGCATAGTGATTAATTCATGGAAAAAGAGAAATTCCCTCTCGAACGACTACTGTAGTGGGAACGACTAAATGGAATGCATAGACTCAATTAAATTCCTAGGCATTCCTTCACTCACGATCTCTCCTGGGTGAAACCATACCAGACATTTAGCAGTGATGTTGAAAATGTATTATTACCCACATCGCACTACAATAGGAGAGATCATGTAAATGAAAGTATAGGTATTAAGTGTAAAACAGAAAGATTTAAGATGCCATATTTTTACACGCACGATTATGGATCATTAAAACATTTTCCAACCACGGAAGGGTCATGTTCGGGTAAAAATTATTCCGGTGTGTATTCATCACCTGCCACATACCCTAGCGGTGGCTTGCAGGGTACATAAATAAATAAAATAAGATAGTACATTTTCAACATCATCACTTAAGAAATATACATCCAATTTATACAATAAACGCATCTTACTAGTGAATACGGAGCCAATTTCGTTAACGTAAAGTAGAGCAAAGTAAAAGAGGTCCGATAGCACTTCCCAGAGGAACACCTAAAGTAGCTTCTACTGCATTTAAGCTAGCTTCATGTATGTACCTGACCCTTCAAAAAGACTTTAATCCAACCCAGGATAACATACGTAGAAAATATAATATGAATCGATGGTAAATGAGATGAAAGTTACCAGCCCGTAATAATGCGGTGTATTTAAGGCTATATATATATATATGCAGCTAAAGTGGCTCTCAGGATCATAAGTAAAAGGATAGAGAGTAGGGCAAATGATTACTTAGGGGATGATCAGTGTGGGTTTACGAAGGAAAGAGGTACGCGTGATGTCATTGCAGTAATGAGATTATTAATCGAGAGGAATATAGAATACAACCAGGAGGTATTTGCCAAGACAAATTTCCAAAGAAACTGCGGGAGATGCCGCATCAGTAAATTTTGACGAAGTCATCCGCTAATGTGCATTTCAATGCAACAATTTCAGAGCGTAAAAATCATTCACCTTGACTGGGATTCGAACCCAGATCCCTCAATATCCGGTCGAGTGCTTTAGCCAGTTAAGCTATCAAGGCGTCCTCTTTTTACACTCTGAAATTGTCGCACTGAAATGCACAATAGCAGATGACTCCGTTAAAAGTTACTGTTGCGGCATCTCCCGCAGTTTCTTTGGAAATTTGATAGGCTAATGTTAACTAATGGATGGAGTGGGAGTCATAGCAAGATGGAAGAAGACAGTAGAAGAGGGGAGATGCGTGGGAGGAGTGCGGTAGTGAGTTGGTTGCTGGCATAGCTAAATTGTATTGTCAATGGCAATGATAGTGAATGCAATTCTAAAATTAAATATAATTCCTTAGCACTTTTCGGTTTTACAGAGATTTCGCAATGTCCACTCATCAGCTAGAGGCATGACTGAGCAATATCTAATTTAAGTCTAGCTCCTCGAGTGCTCACGCCCAGCTATGGGACTGATTGATAGGACTCTCTTTGTCCCATCGCGATTCCTACTTTTGTTCTACCGTGACAGATCGTGACATCATTATGAAGGAGGTACAAAACAATTTCCTCATACTTTTTAATTCCATTAATACTTTTTCAGGACGGCAACTGACTGGCACAACCTGTTAGATCATGCTGTACGGTATCATACGGTTTGCCGATAAAGGCACACCAGATAATATTGCCTGAGGGATCTATATTGTTTTTTCAGGTACTGACATATCTCTTAGTATTAAGCTTAAGAACATCCTCCCTCGACAAAAATCAAGCAATCATTAGCAATAAAACAACGAGAATTCACCCCATATTTGTCCACCCTTCAGTCGCACCATCAGTTAATCCTCCGATATTTGGCACAAAACATCTCGGTGCCAACGCTCACGGGAACTAATGGCAATGCGCCTCTTTTGGCCCTCCATCCCAATTCATCTGGCTGCCCGCTCTACTCCCCGGCCCACCTTCCTACAGGCCATTCAGTCACCCTCCTCACCGTCCTCCCATCCGCCAACCACCCCCGCACCTCCTTCCTGTCCATGCGCCGGCCATTTCAATCGGGCGTCGCGAGCGGGAGGGAAAGAAAGAGAAGAAGAGTAGCAGATGACAGCATCGCCTTCTAACAGGGGTCGCAGAGTCATCGACCTTTGGCAAATTCACGCGCGACAGTACCGCATTTCCATCTGTCTCCTTCCCCTCTCCCACTCCTCGCTCTCTCTCTCTCCGCGTCTCACGCCTCGACAACGTCCCTCTCCTCGATCCTTGCCTCTCTCTCTCCACACGCACAAACACACATCCAGCTCTTTTTCTCCCCCTTACCTTGCCGCTCCCTCATCCCCTTCACTATCACTTATTCCTCCTGTGTCACTACATCCTCACGTCACTCCCCTCCTCCCGTTTATTCCCGTCCTCCTCTTCATTCTCCGCCCACTTCGTTATACGCCTTCGCTCTTTCCTCTCCCATTTTCCTTCGCGCATCATTTGCTCCTCTCAACATGATGCCCCTCTGATTGAATTTCCTCCTTTTTCCTCCTTCTTTCGAATCAAAAAAGTGAAACCAGAGATACAATTTCCCATAGCTAAAAGGCATTTTCCATGCCCTTTTAGTTCACTGAAAAACAGCGTCGCTCTTTCGGGACATATTTTAAAAAGCCTTGTTTTACACTTTCGATTATTTAACAACGTTGTCGTAATGGTGATAAACGGGTGTGAAATCATATATTTGGCAGAAATTTGTGAACTAGGCTGAAAACCCCCCCGATTACGTCAAAATTACTATGGGTGAACGTAAAGTCACACTATGTCAGAAAAACCAGGAAGAAACGTAATCGAGTTATGCAGATGACAAGATAAAATAAATTCATTACACATGTGTAAATCGTAATATTTTAATTTTGACACCGATGATATTGCTTTAATCAAGCATTATATTTGAACTGGTAGGCTAGGCTGTTAAGAGAACCTAAATTAAATAAGACCATCGACACGATGGATGTAAGATATGAGCGGCCCATTTCATTCCCATTGAAATGAGCGGCAATTATGTAACCAAAGTGCTAAAAAAATATACTATTGTAAGTCATCTGGTTCTAAAGTTGGTCCAGCCACAATTTTCGGTTTTATTTACCACTACCACAAACAACAATAGACCACCCTTGAAAATGAAAAGTATTGCTCGCGATTTTCTAAATCCACCAACGAATAAAATTATTCCTTTGACAATTGATATTATTATTTCTTTATGCGGAAGAAACCCGAACTGAGAAATGAAAATAGTATCCTTCGCGAGTAAAATTAAAAAGGACAAATTTAGCTTGGGTCAGCTTAGTAGATATCAAACAATAGGGTATATTTGTCTTGCGACAACATTGAGAAATATATTTTATCTTTATGACGCAATAATCCAGGGAGGGCAACTTTATTTTTTTACAAGATTAAGTTTTCCAAATGTTCGCAATAACCTAAAGGGTATTTGATAAAAAATTATTAGCGCAATGATTTCATATTTTTTAAATTAATTTTCAAATGAACAGAGCAAATTTTTTTCGTTGCAATAGAAGGCAATGACGTAGAAGTTATCAGATTAAGCCATCATGAACAACTATCTCGAGCTGTAATTGGCTCGACGAGAACCAGGACGAACGCAATCAAATCCCAATATGATTTCATAATTAAATCGCAGTCAGATTTGAATTATTATTTCTTAAAATCGATTGAAAATAGTTTTAAATAACTAAGTAATAAAAGTAAATATTGAGAAGAACCTCGCTCTAGGGTGAAATAGGAATAAGATTTGGTAGGCGGGTTGTAAATGATCCCAACAGTCAATGGGTCACAAGTAATAACCATTGACAACCCATCCACTTAATCATGAAAAGTTTTTTTTTAAATGCATATTCCATTCCAAAACTGAATTGAATTGGATTCTTTGAAAAGCACGCTTTCCCACGACAAGCATTATTTCGGCAGGGGAGGCGGCGCAAACTTCAAGAGAATAGTCTCGCTTGCATACTTGCTTGCCCACCATTTTCATCTTCCTTTGTCACAAAAATTATTCGCATCGTTTCGTGCCATGAATGAATTTGCATATCCATCGTACACGAATCAAGATGCTAATTCGATGTCTGATAAGTCCTTGAGAGCAAATATGGAGTGTTACCTTGTATGTACCCCAACTGCCAGTAAAGGCGCGGGAGTTCGGCTACCTGGAGACATCTTCTCTACGTAAAATGCGTGACTCTACTTAGCAACGCTCAGTATCAACTCACAGAATCATCGCTCATATTGTCACTGGTCATTCTTTCATGGGTGCGGCTTTGTATATTCCACGCGTATGCTTTCTAATGGTTCGATGGATGGTTGCCTGTGTGTGACATTTCTATTTCGGTCGCTGATATGGGAATCAAAACTGAAAATATGTTAACTCCAGAAGCCTAAAATTTACGAATCTAACAGTTTCAGGCTTAACTTGGTGGAATTCTTTCATGGTGAGGTGAAAGAAAGAGAAAAAACAACTTTGCACTTCCACACACTTTTTTAATATAACACGACCATGGTTTCGATGATGCGCAGCATCGAAACCATGGTCGTGTTATATTAAAAAAGTGTGTGGAAGTGCAAAGTTGTTTTTTCTCTTTCTTTCACCTCACCTAAAATTTACGTTAGGCCAAGTATGAACGCGATGCGCATCCACTTCTCTTGGGAACTCTACGTAAGCTAATCGGAAACCATTAACTGCGCTATATACTAATTGTTTGGCTGTTCCCTTTTTTGTGTCCCTGTCCAAACCTCTTGAGACAAAAATTATGCGTCATTGTCAAGATGAACGGTTTTAACAATACTATACAAGAAAATATGCCGATCTAACAGCGAAAAATCGCTTGAAAGACTTTCACCTCTCCTGCCCGCGTTCCCTGTGGTCAAAACCACTAAGTGCATTCCCTTTACGGCGCATAGTGATAGAGTTTAACCAGGACCGGTTTTCAAACCGACATCCGGATGTGATAGAAATGGCAGATTTCGCCAAATTCTCTGGTTCTCGACGCCTAACGGAATTGCATGACATTTAGTCTATTGGTATAGATTTCGCAATCGGATTCATTTATTAAAGAGCAAATTTTGATTGGATTAGCAATATTTCGAGTTTCTAAAATTATTTCTTATATCCATCATGCAATTATCCTAGGTAAATATGAATGAATATATTGAATTATACACCTCTAAACTTCACATTCGTTTTTTTTATTTACACTCGGTTCCAACCATTCAACTCCGGTTTAATGTCTTGATAGTGAAGCACGAGGACTCGATTACCACGATCTCGCCTCAAAGAAGTCGTTACTTATTTTCTTCTTCGGTATCGCTATCGAGTGATAGTCAACATAGCAGCATTACCTGTTCACACTTGTCTATGCTTAGTTCCGAAATTTTTCTACGTTTGCTGTTGATTTATGACACAAAGAAAAAATTGTTTCTTTCGCATTGCCCTCCCTCTTTTTATTACCATCTTTGATGCATCCTTTAGTCTTTTCCCTCCCCCGGTCCTTACCCTCTTCCCCGCGCTCACCGCCCTTCCCGCTCCTCTTCGTCCTCCCTAGCCTCCCCCTCAGACGCCGTGATACCTGGATTCAAGCTTCCCTCTCCAACAACCCCTACTCCCGCCCTTCCCAACCCCCTTTTTCCAGGTTCCCCGCCCCCACACCCCTTACTTCCCCTTCCGACTCCGAACGTGCAACAGAGTGGATGTCGAGTTCCTTTTTTTTCCACAGTGTAAACGGCCGTCGCGTCGTGACGTATGATGCTTCTTCCTGTGTGCGATCGTGTGTCTGAGCCCAGGACGGGAGCCCGCCGCACCGAGCTAAGACACTGTGGCACCGGGAAGCATCTTGATGCGCACTGCCCTCGATCTTGACCACCGGCTGTCCCCGATTCGTGCCACCTCAGGGATTCTTGGACTCGGTTCGTGCGGCGCTGAGAATTTGTTCACGTGGAATAATTTAATGATGTTGCGTGGCTGTGTGAGAAAGGAATTCGATTCAGTGACCGAAACCAGTAAATCTACCGTACTCCTACGAGCATTTGTCGAGACGCAGTAGGAAAAAACGCAAGGAGGATATTTATCGAGATCTATTATTTCAACTCGTAAGTTAGTCGTCCATAGTTAAAAAAGTGGCGTGGTTGACATTCGTTGAATTTTTTTTAAATTTCGAGACAAATCTTTGCAAAATCTCAACCAGGATTCTATGCAATCCTTCGTTGGCTTTATAGCTACTCCACAGTGTACGCGAAGCAGTAGTCTAATCTTAGCAAAATTTCCTTTTCCATCTGTCGTGTTACCTACCACATCATTCCACTGTATATTTGCCAAAAAACCAGAAAAAGTAGCAATATGTATGAGCATTTACTCAGACAATTCATCATTAATTCAATCAAATAGAATAAAATGTAGATCAGGCATACATACCAGTCTAACGGAACCACGAAGGTAGTTTTTTTGGGCTATCGCTCGTCGTGTGAAGCACGTAAACTCACATGGCATTCAATTGTATTAATATGCCCATTTAACAGTGACGGTGATTTCTAATGACGAAATTTTCCAAAAACCTCCTTTCAAATTTAGAGAAGTGATCACTGAAGTCCTCCCTTTTCCCAATTGCAAACAAGCACCCTTTACTTAGATATAAATTATTCATATATTTGGACTGATTATGAATGTTATCATGACTTCTGGTGATAATGAGGAAATTTGATGAAGGGGTATTGTTATGGAAGTATATGTGTCTTCTAAAGTTAGCTCCAAATTGCACCAAAGTTTAATCCCTTCCGTTTTACTGAAATATTTTTTATCTCCATCGCAGATTTAACACGTTTCAATTCTCATTTCCTTCAATCAGCGGGTTTAAAATGCTACTTCCGACCACTTAGCTTTTTCGCTTCCGTAAACACATTAGCATTCTCCGGACAAGAAGCAAACAATATTTTTGGAGGCGAAATCCACTCCCAGGAAAGGGGGTCCCGAGAGTACGCCTCCACAGCCACCGGATGTGACGACACCTGCCGTGAGTCCCAAGACGTGTCCTCTCATTTCTTTTGTACGCCCGCCGATCATCTTTTTTTTCGTTGATGCGACCCTCCGCAAGGGGCCGCGTGATGCTACTGCTGCTTCTGAAAGCCGCCTCCACCTACGCCACCCCCTGTCTCCCCTCGGCCCCACGCTTCACGCGCTCGCTCCTGCTCTCTCTCTCCTTCGCGCATCGCCTCTCTTCCTGCCTCCTCCCCAGGCACGAGAGTGGGGTGAGGTCGGAGGAAGTCTCCTCCTCTCTCTCCGACCTCAAACCTCCCTCCACCGAGTCCCCCTCCGCCAAATCTATCACCCTTCTCCTTTTGCATCAAATTCCAAATCTATCGTCTTACCAATTTTTTTTTAATTCGCCTTTCCTGACTCTCTGCGCACGCAGTATCAAGTGGTAGGTATGTGAGTACTGCCGCCTCTCTTCCCCCAGGATGGTGGTGGCCGAGAGGACGTTTCCACACGGAAGCGAGTTTCCCTTGGAAGTTTTCCAAGGTGGAACTCAATTCGTTACTCTCTGAAAATGGAATTCATGAAGTATGGTAGTGGAAAATGTGAATGTGAAATTCCGTCATTGGAGCTATGGACAGAAGAGAGTTGGCTAATTGAAGTTTTTTACGGAGTTGGATGAATGGTTATAGATTTAATTCCAACCCTTCGATTAAGGTATGTAGATATGAACATCGACAACTTCCGAATGATTATTTTCAGCTTCCATTTAATAGCGAAAACAAATTTTAATTGTAGCCATTCAAAGTTTATAAGAAATCACCTGACGCGCATCGTCACCACATCGCAGTATTATCGGTTAGTTATGACTGATAGCATTTTCTCTAGCACCTACTCACACAGTGCTGGGAAAAATTCAGATAAAATCATGGGCCCGACCACAATCACCTGTGAAAAAGGGTAACCAATGCTGAGCAAAAGCATTTTAAGATAAACTATGTATTTAGAAGCAATCACGCAACAATTACTTTGAATACGAGAGTAGTTCGAAACGTTTGTTTGCGAAAAGTCACTGAGACATAGTACTACTGATGCGCATCGAAGTGATTTTACTAAGTTAGAACCATAAACTCCATTTCTTCATGCGATTCCCTCATATTGGTATTATGGGCTTTCACAAACTTATCTTTAACGATAGGATAAAAGCTTTTCCAGCTCTCGTAAAATCCTCTAAAAGAAGTAATGATTATAGTTTCATTTGGAAATTATAACCCAAAAACAGTTTAAAGCTCAACTCAATTTATATAGCATAGAGGACCAAACAGTTCAGCCCTGAGTGCCAATTGATAATATAATTCATGGTTACATAAGTATCAATATCGATATATCGTCAGGGTTAATCTACCACTTGTTTATTATTATAAGGGGTAGCAACATAAGTTTCAAGGCAGATGTAACGATTGATTTGGAGAATTATAATTGAAAATTCGATGTACAGGCGGAGGAAATGGTACGTGAAGCATGGGGGAGGCTGTAGCCTGGATTGAAAATAGAGCTAGATTTGCAAATTACAAGGCGTTAGTTGACCAGCCAGCCAAAGGGTTAACGGCATTAATTATCGTGTTGCCGAATCAGTGTGATAAGTAGGACGTTAAGATGTCAAAAGAAGAATAGCGCTAGGTTAAGAAGCGTTTTTAAAAAGGTGGATGTCGATGACATGCATCTTAAGTCAAGCTGCAAAGAGAAGACTTGTGAAAACCATAATTTGGAGTGTAGTTTTGTATGGCTTGAAAACTTGGTCGTTGAGGCAAGGAGATTAGCGTAGATTGGAGGGTTTTGACAAGTGAGTGGAAGAGAATGGAGAAAATAAAATGGATGGAAATCAAATTTAACGATGAAGTCTTAAGGATGGCGGGAGAAGAGAGACGACTGTTGGATTGTTGGGAAATTCGAAGAATGCAAGAGAAATGGATGCAGAAGGCACTAAGAGGGACGCTGAAGACTGTAATAAGGAATAAATACTGGGAAGATGCGGTAAAGAGAGGAAAATTAGACATATAGTATAGGATTGAATTAAGGAAAACAAAAAGTATGTAGACTAAGGATTGAGTTATTTTAATAATGCAGGGCTCAAGGATTTGTTGTGTCATATTAGTAAGAGAGCATCAGAACAGTAGTGTACGGTGCCAGGGTCCATCAAAAACCTACCCAAATCCGGTAAACAGCTGCTCTGGTCTAAATATGAATTCCGTGAGTAAAACAATTCACAATTCACCCCGGGAATCTACTGCATTTCAATTTTTGAGATGATAGTCAGGGCTTAGGAGTACTTTAGTGTGTAGTCCCAGAGTACATTAAAACTAGTCCGGTAGACTACTGCTAATTATAATAATTGAGGAAATGAAAATACAAGAAATATATTTGCCATCTTAATCAGGAATCGAATTGCAGGCAACCAAATACTAAGCTATATATCTGGAAATCTTACCGTGACTCCTACAGAAATCTACTATTGGTTGCTGCAGTTCCCATATATACTAGTTTCTACACTTATTGCTAGTTCAATGAGATCCTTGGACATCCATGTCCAAGGAGTCCATCCATCCATCCAAGACTTCCCTTCACGAGAGAGCATTCGTAAATTGAAAGAAAGATGAGCCTCGACATATTCATAAATTATCTCTCCATAGTATTTAGTTAATTACATGTCTCTCAATGATGAATACATATGGTATGTGTATTGCTATTTACTGTGGCTATTACATATGTCGACTAATGTCTTAGTTTCAGCTCCAATGAAAAATATAAGGAAAAGGATATTTACAAATACAATGACTTAGAGAATATACAAAAACTGAGATTTGATAAGAGAAGGATTAATTAATAGGGATTAAGTAGGTGAGCATCCTGCCACTTACTTTCTAGAGCTAATATCAGCGTATTAGCAAGAACCGGAGTACTTTTTGAATGTTCTCTTTGAACGCAAACTTCATTTTGCCTAAAATATGTCTACGTTAGTCCAGAAATTAATTCTTACCCTGGGTTGCTATTTATTGCTGGTAGTAATATGCACATAACAATGACTAATTGTGAACGTTTCAATAATTCTTCACTATAAACTTTAAATAACACCTTATTGGTATATTCTGGCAGGTAGGTGTTACACACCCTTCCCAACCTACTCACCGCCGCCTGACGTCTGAACTAACTAAATAGGAACAAGTCGAAGCAGGGCGAATGGATGGATTTGGATTGTTAGAAAGAAAGACAGTGGCTGTAGAGTAGCAAAGATGAGGCAATGGCAAATGAGCAGAGATGGAGACATGGGGCGGGGAAGGAAAGGGAGGTCGTGAAAGGGATCCGTCTGGCCGTACTGGAGGGAAAAAGGGTATCGGTTGTGGGAGTGTGGATGACTTATAAAGACGACGGCGTAAAGGAAAGGGTCGAGAAGAGTGAGGTGGTAACCAGGATGAGGAGCGGAAGGAAAGGAGGGGGTAGGGTGGAGGAGGGAAGAAAGCGAGTGGCGGGAGATTGGCGTACGCTGCGGCACGCCACGGAGCACGGAGTCGAGAGAGAGAGAGGAAGAGGTTCCGTTATGATCGTGGAAGTAAGGGGGAGGGGGCGGAGGGCACGGCCTGAGTCGCCATCGATTGGAAGTTATTCCCCCTTGAGCGTGGGCGTAGCAGGAACCGGAGGTTTGAGGACTCAAAACGAGGGGACTCATTCCCACCAAGGAGGAGGGATGAAAGCCTAAAAGGGCCGAAGAGGAAACGGTACGTCTTTACACCCAGGGAGCAGCGAGCACCGTTCAGATCAGATATGTGATGAATAGTTTCTGCAGATGAGAGTTGCCAAGAATTGAGCATCGAGAGGAACTCATTAGTTTCTATTTTTAAACCAAAGCTGGACAGCTAAATGAAGAGGTCATACGGAGAGTGAATGAGGGACGTCCATGATGCTACACGCTGAAACCATGCTTGCGGAAAAAATAGAGAGGGATAAGTATTCGATTTTACAGTGCATTTTATTGGTTCTTTACGAGGAGATCCCACCAGGATACAAATAAGACAGTATTAAAGACAAATAAGATAGTATTTTTAAGAAAAATGAATTCAATATTTTTTCGAAGTACTTATCGCAAATATTCTGATCCAAAAAATGTACTGCCGACAAATATAAGACGGAAGATGGAACTGAAGAAGGAGTTCTTCAATAATATTAAAGGTATGCGGCGAATAAAATACGTGAAACGGTAAAGGAAAAAGACTATGTAAGGAATAACTAAGTAACGTGCAGATGTACTAATAGAGATCGAGAACGCTGAGAAATCATTATGAAATTGACGTGCCAAAAAAATCTAAATATTGACAACTGATTATGACTACTGTCACAGTAATGCATGACTCCACTAGCACACTGATGTTTGTATGGCACATTTATGGAGAACAAAATCTAAACCAGCAATTTAGATTCAAGCAAAAGGTCGTCTAAGGAAACCCTTACCTTACAACTTTATCGTAGAAAAATTGGAATGCACATTTAATCAGTTATAATGAAAGTTACTAAAGAGATGTAATAACGAGAGCCATTGAAGACACCAAAGGCCCAAAAGAGCATGAACAAAGCACAAGGAGGTAAAATTAAAATAGTTATGGTATGAATATGACAATTATACCTAAACCTTACTGTGCTAAACTCTTCGCAAATGGCAGTGTCTCGAACTGTAACAATCGTCACTAGCCCTGATGCATTCATGAAATTACGTCCCTGAAACTTATAGTGCTGTTCTAGAAGCGAGAAGCAATTAACCATTAAGAATCCTAGGAAATGGCAGAGGTGCCAAAAGAAACGGAACAATTGACTCGAGAGGGTACGAAAGTGAGGATAAGGGAGAGCGAAGAGGAAGGACGAGATGGAGGGAAGGCGACACTTGAGTGCCAGGGCCCCCCAGGTGGCAGACACGTCGCCAAACCATCTCCGTATCGATGTCCAGGGTTCGATCCCTTACTCCCCCTTCGACACCCCGGCAGTTAAATGAGGGGAAAGAGGTGGGAGAGGGGAGTTGAGGGTGACGAGAGGCCTCATCTCGACACACGCTTGATGCGATCCCATAAAAAGCCCTCTCTCTCCTCAGTGGAGAGATCGTCTCGGTTGCATGGGCCACCCACGTGAGTGTCCCTTCACCCCGACAACGGAACCCGATCCCGCGAAGGAGACGCTATGTGTGCATCCGGAGGGTGTCCGAAGTGAGAAGGGTGCTTAGGGGGAGGAGATGGGATTGGATTTAGCGGAGATACGGGGGGGAGGGATGGTCTGGTGAGGAGATTTGGGTGAGACCGCAAGATGCAAGGGGGTAAGAAGTGGGAATTAGACGCTGAGGAAGATGATGGTTTGCTTTCCCTAGCCTGTCACACGTTCTTCGTGGGCAGGGGTTATCTTACCAAAGGATTAGAAAGCCCATCAGACCCGAAGACATATTTTGCCACTTTAGAAATGGAGATCTAAATCCCTCAGAAAGCAGAAGACATTAACACTCACTATAAAAACTATACAAATTAATTCATTTTGATACAAAATAGCTAGAGTTGTGCGAAGCAGGACATTTGTCTATTCCAATCGACTAATTCACTAATTGAGTGATATAATTTTATACCATTAAGGCACAGCCTTTATTTAATTGGCTTATAACGCAAAAATGCCTCATTAAAACACATGGTAAGCAACAGCTTGCCATATTCACTTTTCATGCTATATATTGACGACTCTCTACAAGTTCGTAAGATAAGGTCAAATTTATGAATATATTTATTGTTTAAGAATTATGTTGCAACTAGGCGATTGTTCTGGTGGCAACGGTCAATATGTTGTATTGTGGCTTATCAATTATGGTGATTGTACGATAATTCGCATTTGATATATATGATTCGAATTACGGTGTAATTTGCTAAATGACGAAATTTATACACTTTGCTGTTATTTACTTATTACCCAGAGATTCTTTTTACCACCAGATTTTCATATAAGAGGATACTTGATAGTAATAACTGCTAATGTGAAAGGATAGCAAAAACTAAATGGTTGGGATAGAGGGTTCCGCATTCTATGCATTATATTTAAATACATAATTTAACAGTAAAAAGCAGATACTAACGTCAATTTTTACATCTGTTATCATCAAGACAAAACAAATGAAACAATTTTCTTTTAGCGAAGATTGTTCCTTAAACAATTATCCTTGCACAGTTTTCTTTTGTTTACTTTCTTACTATTTAGATAATATGTACCTATATTTCCGTAGAGAACAGGAAAAGATCTCCCATTCTCATTGGTTCCGAAAATCACAATGAAAACTGCGGAGTCGAGAGATGTAAAGGGTGAGTTTAAATCGCGCAGTCACGTCTCGTTTCGCACACCAGTACCGCCGACCGCCTAATCATCTAACGAGTGTCACTCTGCGGTGTGCCAATATCCTTCATAAGCTTGGCAATGCTACCGGTAATTTTTTTCACTTTTTTGCCCAGTTTAGGAACGCATGATCTACGGAGCAAACTACGATAACTTTGATAACATGTCCGTGCGCCCACGAGGGTCGGTCGCTCCCATTTGTGTGAAATAAAAACTTCTCAAACTAGATGCACGGGAAAATGTAAAGAATTAACATAGCTCGCTTGCATCAGTCATTCAATACTTAAAAATAAGGTCTTGATGCAACGCATGTTAATATTTTAAGGCATATAATCTGTAGATGGAAGATCAGGTGGAAAAATCAGGTGGAAAAATGCACCGAACCTGCTGTAAAGCTGTCTGCAGTTTCATGATAATAGCCTTTAAGTATACGAGTAAGTCGTACAAAATCCTGATACAAAATACTTATCGTCCTAAACAGGTACTATACAAATTACACAAATGTTGTTACGTCAACTGTTTAAAGTAAGGGCAGTATAACCGATGATACCACCACAAAATGAAATGATATAACCCTTTATTCATGTCAACTTTTAGAATGGTTATCCCCAGTGTAATTGCAAAGAGAAAATTTGGCAACCTAGTGGACAGAGCGATGGAGAATAGGGTCTCGTTTCGATTCCCGGTGATTTTTAACACCCAAGCTTGGTGATTTTTTGGGAGTCAGAACTACCTGGGTAAAGTCAAATGGTACTGGGAAAATAATTGGCCACTCTGCTATGAATGTGTATCTTTCACTCGCTGTTGGACTTAGCACGAGGTGAGCTCGATTATTATTCATCAAGCCCACCCTCGGATTGGTTAATTTGGTGAAATGGCGAAGCGTCTATCCAATTAACCTACTCGGACCAATTTCAATTGATGTATAGGCACACAATGTTTTCAAATATTATACTTCAGATAATGGTAATCACTGATTTTCTCGGAAAGAATCATGAAAAACCTATTTTATTTGATATTGCTAAAAATAGGAGTTCATACGTAAACTATAGCATTTGGGACAGTTTACGTAATTCGGAAGTGTTCTGAACCAAAATGGTCAAAGTAGTAGGGACATAAGGAGAAGAATTGTTCAAAGAGGATTTCACAAAGAGGAGGGAATTGATGATAATGTCATTGAGTAAGGGTGTTAAGAAACGACTCGTCAAAACTTTGATTTGAAGCGTGGTTTTGCACGAAGAGGAAACATGGTCATTGAAGCAGGATGATAGGCGTAGATTGGCGGCTTTTTTCAATGTGAGTGTGGAGAATGATGGATATGGTGAAAGGGACAGAAAGGTAAACAAATGAGGAATTGCTGGGTATGGTTGGTGAGGAGAGGGGATTGTTGGGATAAATCATATTGATGATGTAGGAAAAATGGATGAAAAGCATATTGACCAGCAGTGGGATTTTGAAGACTATGATAGAGGAGAGAATGTTAGGCAAACGAAGAAGGGGAAGGAATAGGACAAGGATATTGAATGGAATGGAGGAAGGAAGTATGCGGAATTTTAGAGGGTCATACTGTCGTGACGGATGCCAGGTTAACGCAATTACGTTTCGAAATCCAGGGCTCAAGGGCTTTTTCACGTCAGTAAAATTAACTTCAATTGACTTATATTTTTGGGTGTCATTCAATTCGCAATACTTTTCACTAATTCAATTCGAAATCTTTTATAACAAAGCTTCACACAACCCTAGAATTAACATGAGTTCCTAATCGTAGCATTGTAACGGATAAACTTTGAGTGAGTAACCGCGGAACGTAAAGTCAGATTGTAAACCTATGCTTCAAGGCATAAGTATTATTTCCGGAATTAAATTTTGTCCGCTTAAAAGGAACGATGGACCAGAACCACCGCAGTAAAGTCAAAATCCATAGCATTCTGCCTGAAATTTAAATGAGCTCCATTAACCATATGGGAATATTCACGTAAGAGATTAGATCTTACGATATAATATAAATGGAAAATAAAAGCGTAGTCATTAAAGCAAAATCACTCTCTCAATAAAATCGTAGAGAACGCCTTAAGTAGTGATTATCGTACTGCACAAGGAAATTAGCCAAGCGAATAAGAAAATCGCCCGATCTAAGCGCTTTACAAAGTTAATCTATTAATTTTTACCCTCTTCATGGATCTAAATTCAAGGTAACTCGCTCAGGTTGATTTCCGTTTTCCAGAATTTTGGAGTTACGCACACGTATCTACAGATTCCTTAGAAATCATGTTCTTCCGTGGAGCATAGGAATCCAAAAGATTAAAATTGGTCACAATATGTCAGTATACAACTAAGCATGTAAGCATTACTTTAACAAAAGATAAAAGTTGTATTTTAAAGGATGAACTTATTTTACGAAGACAGAGCAAACATTACATGAATGACACCTTTATCCATTGTCTTCTTTTAAGCAGATATTATGGATCCTTGCCAAAGTTTCCGCCAGTGAGTCATTCGCCAAAGCATACTTAGGTAGTATGATTCATTACCATACAGATGGATGAAACTGATTAGATATCATTCCGACGAAAACTGATGGAACTAGTCTGTTTAGGTCTTAGACATTGTGAATGCATGGGAGTCTCTGGTTGAGAAGTTGGATAATAGATTGTTAGAGAAAGCCCTAAGTGGGATCATGCGGAGATTGATATAATATAACTTAAGACTACCAAAATACGGCATACATTTGCAAATCATATGCTAGTTCTGATTAAACTTGGAGAAAATAAGCTTGTGATTCCATCAGGGCACGCGGGAGAATTTTCTATTTTCAACTGTCGGACTTCGTCATTCAACGTGAAAAAAATAAATATAGAAATGTACTAATGCGTTAACAGTTTGAATTGTCTCGCTCATATAGTGAAAAACTCTCAAGAATGTGTGTTTCCACCTCATTCAGCTACCAAGGGTAACTAACGGGTAGTCAAGATAAAATAGGATAACAATCGAGCCGCGGGTGATTATTGCATTTACATGGCGTGCAAACGAGGAAGGGACAGGAATAGGATAGTGACATTGGTCGGAATGAAGGGAGGAAGGAAATATACGAAGACGAAGAGAGGCTTGTTGCAGAGTATGATGCTTGGTTGTGTTTTGTAAGAAGAGATAAGAGGATTACTTGGTAGTTAGTGCCTATTCAAAACCTACCTTACCTATCATAATAATCATAACCTATAATAATAGTCATTTCCCATTTGAATATGATTAAAATTTAGCTCTTAACGGAGCACTGCATTTGAAAAAATGCATTATGAATTTAATTCACTGAGTGTCAGTTTGCTCCATATGCTTTCAAAAATGAAATGATTTTTTCTTCCCCGATTTGGTGAAACATCCAGGGAAACTATTTTTTTATTTCCTGTATGAGAAATAGAGTTCATAACTAACTCAAGGTTTTCACAGTTCATTAACCTTCTAGTTTACCGTTAGTTTATTTCATCATTGTCACAAAATAATGGGTATGACAGATAGCATTTTGGTGGGGATTTAAATTTGATAGCAATTTAGCTATAAATTCCTCTTATTAAACTTGACTATTTTGGTACCGATTCTTTTCGAGCTGATTACGACTCGAGATACTTCATGTTGGCTTAATATGACAAATTCTACATCAATGCTTTCTTTTGCAATAGGAAACATTTGCTGTCACTTAATTTAGGTGATCTTCCGGTTAAGATAGGTTTTTGATGGAAACAAACTACCAAATAGTCTCATGATTAATTGATTAATAGACTCTTGTCCCATATTTCAAAAGCCTCCAATCTACGCCTGTCATCCTACTTCAATGACCATGTTTCCACGCTATACATAACTACGCTTCATATCAAAGTTTTAATGAGCCTTTTCTTGCCGTCATTTAACAACTTCCCTGTCAACAATTCCCTCCTCCTTGTGAAAGCCTAACAAAATTCTTCTCCTTATGTTCCCACTACTTTGACTATTATGGTTGGAAACACTTCCGAGATACATTAACTGTTCCACCTACTCTAGTCTCTGCCCCCCTATTTTAAAGTTTAAGTTAGCCTTTCTCTTTCTAGGAAAACCGCATAACCATTATTTTATTAACATTTATTCTCTCATATCTACCGCACTGAATTTCCTATTCTTTATGGATTTTGAAATTAATTTAAAAAATACGAAGTGATTTCACAAGTAATTTTATTTATTTGCCGTAGAGAAATTAAAAGTATCTCAATTTTCAAAAATTGCAAATCTTTTCCCTGAATAATTACGTCTCCGCATGATTCCACTTAGGGCCTCCTCTAACAATCTATTATCCAACTTCTCAAACAGAGACTCTCATGCATTCACAATGTCTAAGACCTAAACAGGCTAGTTCCATCAGTTTTCGTCGGAATGATATCTGGAGATTTTTTTCCAAGGTTGAAATGTACTGAATTTTTATGAGCCATTTTGCCAGTATTATTACGGTTGCAAAGCCTTTTCCTCTCAAGTTACCCTCTTCATATACTATGAACGAGATGCATAAGTTATGAAAAAAATATTATTTTACCGATCGAGTTAAGCAGAATCACTGGCAATTCCATTCTCGTGTAGAAATGGAAGGAAATAGAATCTCGTATGCGGTATTGCTTCGTTGATACAAGTAGTTGTGAGTATTGATGCTGACAGTTGGTCCAGAACTTTTGATCGAAGTCCAAGATTAAGATTTATGCTGGGTAGATGCGTCATTAAGATAGATACGAACCCAGAGGAGAAGATTGGAGAACAAACCGACATTGTCATCAGCATGTCTGAAAAGTGCTGGAAGATCCAAGGTTTAATGCTCCATCCTAATGATGGAGTATTGAACACATGATGTAATTCTATTCAGAGAGAACTTTCCTGCTATCGATTTCTTGAAGAATAACAACTGTGTACCTAACAATGATTCGTGAAAGATATTTAAAAACTTTGACGTACTGTTTTGGTAAAACTAGTAAAACAATGACACTTCTCATTTAATTTTAGAATCCTGAAGCAAATTCTGGAGGAGATCTAACATGAACGGGATCTTGATGCATTCTCTTCTCAGAGAGATTTTTTTTGGACTTTGTGATGTAATTAATAGTCGCCAATCGCAGGGTATCCTTACATAAAAAAATATTTTTTGAAGTCGTTTTATGGAAAATATACCCTATTTTTTAGTTTCAACTGCCAATAAAGTTTACCCAAGCACCAGTTCGCCCAATCTGAATATGTACAAAGCAATTTTGCTATGGAATAAATCGAACAGGGACGTAAAATATTTTCAGCCGGGGAAAATACCTCCCGATGGCCACTCGCTAAATTTAACCCAGAAAACTCCTTGCACATAAAAAACCGAGGGCACTTTCAGACAAATAAAAACTAAAGAGTCAGCAATCCTCTATAAAAAATGTGACGAAAAGAAGATGACGAAAATAAAACAAAATTTTGGGATGGTCGAGATAGATGGCAAGTAACCCGATACGAGAGGATGGCGAGAAAAGACCGAGGGGCGTCCCACGAGGTAAAAAGTTAACAGGTTGTAAGAGAGGGTATAGGCGATTGATTTACACGCGTAACAAAAAATTGGTTCATATGATACGATATAACATTTGAGATCTTTCAGCGGTTCCACCCTCTTTAATTCTTGAGCAAAAAATCAACTACTATATATTATCTTAAGAGCACGCATAAGTGTCTTATGTAAACCAGATTATGTGTTCCATGGGCCTCCCCACAAAAATTCGGCAGCTTCGGCAGCATTATTATGAGTTGTAGCAATCGTTTTTTTTTATGCTTTGGATAACCTCCCTCAATTTATCATTCAATTACAGCTTTCTCAAAATGGCAACATGAACGAAGTCCCATCTCCTTCACATATTTAGTACGCTCTCGTTACACGTGCCTGGTAGTGAACGGAGTACCTCCTTCATTTAAAAATGTCAACAGCTTCGGTTTTCCCAGTCGGGTGATAATCTATGAACAATAAATGATTAATTTGTAAATTTCGATGCATATTATTACTATAATTTCAACGAAACTCACATTCGCTTCTGTAATCATTACACCAATATTCGATTGGGCGGATATATACACGGCAGTTTTAAATTTAAAAAAATTAAGTTGTTTGAAAAATTATACTTACGAGGGTAATTTGAAAAGTTCCTGGAATGGAAAATAAACGACTTATTTTAGTAAAACTTTTATATTTTTCAATGTGGTCTTTCTGCACAAAAATGCACTTTGTTCAGCGATGTTCCAATGTCTTGATCCCATCTCGAAAATTAGATCACTTCAGGCAAAGTACCCGCTTGCTTTGGTTGTTAGTTCTTTGTTTGAAGAGAATCTCCGTCCACCGGGGAAAATTTTGCGCTTGGGGAAGAGATGAAAAACTGATGGAGCTAAATCAGCGCGGGTGAGGCAACAATTCGTATCTTCGGTAGCTTCAGGCGTGATGTGGTGGAAGTCGAACATAATGAATAACTGATCGATCGACTTGCTTCGATCAGTTATTCATTATAATTCGTATCTTAGTTCACATAGTTTTGCCATGGCAACGACACTTGTGAGTCAGTGTGCAATGTCTTGATGAAAGATCGCTTTCTTCCTTGCCAAACCTGGCCTTTTTTCGTGTATCCTTTGCAGTAGCTGGTCCAAGAGGATGGCATAGTTTTGTCCAGCTATTGTTTGACCAGTGGGAAGAGAAGGATCCCTTTCGCATCCCAGAAAACTGAAGCCATCACATTTCCTGCTGAACGCATTGTCTTTGCTTTCTTTGGTGGTGGTAAATCAACGTTTCCACTGCTTTGTCCCTGGGGTATAGTAGTGGACCCAAGTTTCATCTGTGATTACAAACTGAAATCTTGTTAGTTGCTGTTAAAATGGGTCAAACATTGTTCAGAAATTTTCATTCTGATGCACTTGTGATTCCGCGTCCAGAGTCATGGCAACCATTTAGCAGATAATTCTGTCATATCCAATTCCACTCTTCAAATGCGATATGGCCTTTCAGATGACATCCCTACAGCTTCAGCGATTTCTCTCACTTTCAATCGGCGATCCTCCATGACCATTTTAAGCACGTTTGCAATAATTTCTGGGCTAGTAGAACAGTTTGGCCGACTAGTACGCGAATCATCATCTAAGATGCCTCGACCAAACTTAAACTTGTTTGTAAACTTGGCAGCAGCTTAATATGAAGGAGCAGAGTCCCCCAGAGATTTCTGAAAGTTGATATGAATTTCCTTTACTTTCATACCTTTCTTTACAAAGTATTTAATCACTCCTCGAATCTCAATTTTTTCCATCTTCGCAAATCGCTACACGGAAACAACAGAGAGGTTTCCGCATCACAGATCTCTTCGCAGAGCACTGATGTGTGACGTGTTTACTCGTAAAGGATCACCTATTACTACGCGAGCAACTCGTTACGCTAGCACTGATATCTGGAGGTGATTCCGTGGCCCTTTCAAATTACCCTCGTACACCAGGGAGCTATTCAGACAATAGAACAGACAACTCACTGTAACATAAAATTAAAAATAACATATCCTTTAAAAATAATTGTAATGCTTACATATTAAGAATTATGACTCAGTAGCAGAATTAAGCAGAAGAGTTATACTGAAAATGGGGTACAATTGGGCATTCAACTTTAAATAACTTCGTTTGATGGCAAATATTTTGTCAGTGTCTTGAATAACTGAATCGCTCGTTGTTGAAGTAAGGAACTGGATTATTAAAATTTTTGTCAAAATAAAAAAGTTTCTTCTCTTGGAATACATACGACACCCCTAAATAGCATTAATGGTGTTGCCTTTTGAAATAATTTATAATCCTTGATCGTTAGATTTACATATTTAAATAATTTTATTTCAGACGTTGCATGAAAAAAACAAGAGCACCAATGAACAAGCCTAATTTTTCAATTATTACAAGAATATGTGTATGGAATTTTAGGTTTGAATTTTTTAAACAATTAATGAATGTTAATAAATAAGGTACTCGAATTTTACTGAACCAACTCATGGTTATTTTCACTTTCATTATTCTTATTTTCAATTTATACTCTTCGGTAATCACATTTTTGGAACTCATGTAATGTTCTTTGTGCACCAATATGAGCATGTCAAGACAATATATACAATAAATTTTGAGTATTTGTTGATACCTTGACCGGAAACAATACTGATTCACTTTGTCGTCAAGTAACCGTTGACATTTACGATGCTATTTTTTTATACTATGATATTAAAATGCACACGAATCACTTTTTTCGTGCAAAAATTCAAAGCAACGCTGGCTAAATAGTCAAAAACGTAAGCGTGGTACTGGTAAAATGAACTTCGGCGTCAATTGCTCCTAATGATAGTAACTTACTAAGTGAAACTGATCATCTCTTATTATTTATTGACCCAGTTCAGAATTTAATTCAGAGAAATAGGGCAAACATTAAGGTTCTGAAGGTATAAAAGAAAAAAAGTAAGAGAATCGTTGGGTAGAAACATGCTACTTAGCAAGAAATATTGAGCAGACTCGGGCGGTCATGAGACGGTACACTGCTGGGTGGTTTGTAAAAGAGGGCGGGAAAGAGATTATCATGAAAAGAGTTATGTGAGTTGAATGAGACGAAAGTAGGCGAGGGCAAATGAGACGTAAGATAAAATACAGCCACTGGGCTTGCGGAGACTTCCTTCGATAACTGTGGCGGTAGACATGGAATAAAAACAAATAATTCCCTCAGGCTTCACCTTGTGGAATCTTTGCACACCCACTATTGGCAATTATATGTGCACTTATTTTCCAAACATGTTTAGAGCATTTTTCTAATCGATTTCGATGTCACAATGCCACCATCAAAGAAATTTTCTCTGACAATGATGCTAAAATCAATCGGACAAACGAAAACTGCGTGGAAAATTAAAAATGTATCAATTACCAACAATTGATAGAGAATAAAGACAAATATGGAAGCAGGAGTGGTAAGTACCTAACCACGAGCAAGTTTCAGGCTAAAGTCCTAGCGGCAATGAAGTTCAATCAATTTGTTTCACAAAAGAACATGTTTTTCTTTGTGAAAACACTTTACTCTTCCAACACCCCTGAAATTGAATTACGTACTTAAGCTTTAACAGAGAACGAACATGATTATGAAACTCTAACAAAGACAGAGAAAATACATGGTTAGCGGGTGGTTCTAAGATTCTAATGCTAAAATGAAAAGGTACAGGAAAATTCTACTTTTACATGGTACCCTGTTAGTTACCGCTAGGGTATGAGCGTGTGGCAAGGGCACCATTATATTCGCACTATATTCGTACTATTGGTCCATATATATTTGAATACATATTAAGTCATATACGAAACCACTCTTACAAATGTACACAAACATCTCTGATACACATCATACATTAACTGAATGAATCATTCGATGTTTGTCCTCACGTAAAGGTATTTGTGATATTGGGTACGCGTTTGAAGCGATTGAAGAAACACACGTGATGTTGCTTAATGAGCGAAGGCGGTTCGCCGAGAAGACCGTGATATGACCTTCAATGTGAGACAAAACGCAAACTAAACGATTTGCTCACAAATGACCCTTAATTTCAAATCATCTATTCATTGTTTTTGTGAATTCTAAAAATATATTTATAATTCAAGCGATAGTGCAATCGAGAGATTAATGAAAATCATATTAATTATAGCGCTCAAATCAACCTATTTCGTATTGATGTAATCTTTGGCATTTTTTTCTAAGTTCTATATTAAACCCAATGCCCCTCGTGACTGATGGTTGAGGCCGAGACTTTGTGGAAATCCATTGCAAACAGGAGTTTCAGAAATAACTTTGCAGCTTCCACATAAAATAACTTATTTATTTTCTACTAGTTTCGCTACACTGTAGCATGTTCCTGAAAACTGTGTAACTGTAGTACGTTCCTGAAGATGCTACAGTGTAGCGAAACTAGTAGAAAATAAATAAGTTATTTTATGTGGAAGCTGCAAAGTTATTTCTGAAACTCCTGTTCCCAATGCCCCTCCTTTTTTGGTAAATCGAAATGTAAACCGAGTACATCATGATACAGAAGAGTCTGATGGATCGGGAACACCTCGAGACAGCGAATTTATTCTAAACAGGAATAGCCCCACAAAGAAAGAACACGAAAGGACAAATAGACAAAATAAATATGAGCAAGAGGCAAACGAGCGTTCAGGGCGGAAAGTAATGATCAGGGAAGAATGTAACTGGGCAGTCAACCAATCCTCGGATAGGAGAAGTAATGAATGAACGAACTGTCCCCCACCCTTTGCATGGAGAGAAAACTATTTACGCAATGAACTGCGGAGCGCGCGCGTCAGTCCTCGTTGAGTAACGTGGAAGGGCACTGTTACGTGCAATACACTGCTTCTTCTCGAGAAATCTCGCATAGGATGATCCAGGAGGGGGAGAGAAAGAGAGACTGGGAGAGAGCTGGAGTGCACACGTGGTCAGAATATGAGAGGTCGGAAGGTTAAAGAGGGGGGGAAGAGGGAGTGGAGGTGAGGTAGAGTGGGAGATGCTAGAGGGGGGGGAAATGAGTTGAGGGAGAGAGAGAGAGAGGATAGGGTAGGGAGCAAGCGATTCGTGAGTCACCTGTTCAGTGCGCGGATGCACGAGAACCACCTTCCGATCGCCGAATGAGTCAATGGGGAAAGTGACTCACGGGAGCGCGCTCTCGGTCCATGTCAATCGGGATTTCTCCGACATACCATCTCAATGAAGCACCATCGACCTCTTGTTTGCGTTTTTGCACCTCTCTCTCTCTCTCTATCTCTCAGAGAGGGACACCATTGTTTTTCCCATAGTGCCAAGCGAAGAAGGAGAAGCCGCGCATAATCAAATAAACATGCCTTCAAATGAGCACCCGAGGCTCGTTTGGGGATTGCCCGACGAATTTAATTATGAAGGAAGGCTCTTTTAAAAATCGCAGCGCGTGCCGGTAATTTTGAGCGGTGGTGTGACTATCGTGCGTGGCGACAATGCTACACGCATATAATAAATTCATTCGGGTTCAAGAGTCGGCTAGATGAAGAGGGAATGTGATCGGCAAGCCCTTACAAATGAAAAGCATGAATAACTTAACACTAAAGCCGTGGAAGCGATTTCGTAGTGCAAACATAACATTATGGTTCATTTACTAAAGCTAATGATATAATATCACAATGCTGACACCACCATTTTAAAAACCTGGTAATTACAGGGCTATTCAAAGAAAGTTAGTAGAAAGGAGTTTTATGATGAAAAAAAAATTGGGAAATTTGATCTTGGAATTACATGCATGTTTCTTATATAAGCATTGAGCAAATTTTTTTCAAAAAAGATGGTTGATTCAACTTTTAAAAAATGACTGAAATTTTCTTATAATTACATACCACATTTTAATGCCTTGACACAGAGTGATTTTAGAGAAGTAAATCCCATGAGGGAACTTTATGAATTGAAGTATGCATGGACATGTGTAAAAATAAGTTTAATTGAGGTGGAAATGAATTATGCTTGTGAAACTCTTGCATCAAAAATACAAGACAACACGAAGAAAACAGGCGAAAACCTAAGAAAAAAGATAAACGCTAGTAAAAAAACTTGCTCGCATACAAGCTCTTTAAATTACTTAATTTATAATATTTCATCCTACAGACAAAATACTTTTTATTTTCAAATATTCAGTCACTAAGCAACCAAGTTTTGAGTAAATATCTAAGAATCTGCAACAGAACAGATTTATTGGAAATATTTGTGCGAGATTATACACACACTCAAACGCAGCTTGTAATGGTAGTAGCTTTGGCTGAAAAAGAGTCAAATTTCGCATCGTTTGTGGATGACAAAGCAAAGGTGGAAAATGAGGGTTAATGAGTCTAGTGATGAGGATAAATGAAAATTACATGGATATCCATTCACCTTATCAACCATTAATTTGCTCAAAAAATAATGTATTACATTTATATTTTAATTTGGACAGTTAAAGTTGCTTAAAGGATAATTTTCGCTAAGTAGAGGCACAAATTCAGCAGAATTCTGGGCTATTCAGAAGAATAGTGAAAAAAAGAAACTTAAAAATCGTAAATACCTCGAATAAGATAACCCAAAATCTGTTCTCCACCCAACCACAGAGGACAATGCATAAATGTTGACAGATAATTCTTTGCCCCACTATACGGCTTATTCTCTTCCATGAAATCCCGCTCTAATTACATTTACATAGAAATATAATTTTGTGAATCGTCTTATTATATTATGTGTGTCACTAATAACTGAGGCATACTGAAATGAGAAAGGCCCTTCCAAAGGGTTTATTCTCACTTCCTTCGTCCAAAACCTTATAGAACGAAAATAATTTCACTGTAAATTCATTCCAACTTGTTCTTATCGAAGGCAATCGGAATTCGTGCATAACTCGTATTTGCATCACTTGTCGAAAGGGATATAGGGGATATTCACAAGCGATAATGATGGATCATTACCGATAACAATTTGTAAGCATCTGCATAGAATTGACGTTCACTATTTAATCGGGATAATCCATGGAAAAAATCTCAAAACATTAATGGTCATTTGATAGATATACCCGAAAAATGTCATTGTGCGGTTTTATTAGTGGGGTGATTGGTTCCTGCCGTGGATATAGATGGATATTTCATTAATTCCGGAAGTTCTGAGTCTGATGTGTCCAGTGACAAGCGGAGAGGAGATTCATTGGAAACCAGGGAGCAGGACCACCATAGTAGTGACCCTCGTCAAAAACAATGACTAACGCACTGCGCCCACCCTACTTGCTCAACAACACACGAGCACCACGGCCAATGGAATTTTTACACCTCTTAAGAAAACACGCATTAGTTCGTCATTTCCACATCGCGCGGTTCAAAAGAAAGACTAGGATGGAACAATAGGGCGGTCCTACCGCGATTGTCCGTTGTACGCATGGAACCATAATGAACGCAGTTCGTCGGGGTGATGGTATGCGAGCCCCGTGTCGACCTAAGTGATTCATTCATTCACTTAAACTCCGGTGGGGGTGATTTGAATTGATAATTGCAATGGTTATTACGAGGGACGCGTAGAGAAAGTGGCATATGAGGACCGAGGAGATCCACGCGGAAAACCCGCGCGGAACCGGACGCGCTGACGGAGTCATAAAACCTGCGACCTCAAATGCGGAGCGAAAATTAAAGCGGAACAGATATTTCACAAAACTGATGAGTAAATTAATGATGGCTGATTGCTCGTACTTGAATGTAGCTTGAGTGGAAAAGGAAGCCGCCCAATGAGTGATTATCTCCTCGTATACTACCTTGATCAAAAAGTTCCCGGAATAACCACCGTGTGGCGCTCCCATCGTTCCGATTTGAGTTCTGTTTTTTTTGTTAAATTGGTACATCTGTTGTTGATATTCCCTTTAAATCTTAGTGTCATAACTTGACATTTGCAAAAGTTACGTAGCCAAGAGTACATCTATCTCTGTGTGTGTTGGCGATTTTTTACAATTGCAGAAATGGATTTAAATTTGCAACAACGAAATTGTATTAAATTTTGCGTAAAAAACGGATTTAGTGGCGCACGGACGTTGGAAATGTTGGAAAAGTGTTTCGGCAACGATTCTCTAAAAAAAACGGTCGTTTACCAGTGGCACGAGCGGTTCAGAAGTGGTCGTGAGTCAATCGAAGATGATGAACGCAGTGGCAGACCATCGACATCGAAAGTCGGTGAAAAAATTGATAAAGTAAAAGAAATGTTGGTCAATAACCGCAAATTAACCATCAGAGAAATAGCGGAGGACTTGAACATTGCCTATGGATCCGCCCAAGACATTGTGGTTAATGATTTGGGTTTCCGTCGTGTAGCAGCAAAGTTGGTGCCAAAAGACCTCAATTTCATGCAAAAAAGAGACCGTGTTGACGTCGCAAAAGACATGATTTGCGAGGCTGAATCCGATCCCACATTCATCAAAAGGATAATAGTATTTTCTCATACAAGACTTTAGCTGGATAGAATCTGTGTACAGACATCGCATAAAATTCATGCTAGAATATTATCGGTAATGCTAATTCAGTCCGTGTTGTGATAAATAATGATTATTAAAGGAGACGTAGGTCAAATTTTGACGCCTAAAATTGTAACTTTAAAGCGAAAAGGTACTTGAGTTGGCGAATCGCATCATTATCGGATTCTATCCACTTTATTTCAAAATCCCCCAATTTGACGATATGTGTTTAGCATGAGTGAATTGCAAACTCGAGTGGGAATTGCCAAATGAATACAATCAATTTTTTTATCTGTGGGATTTGCAGAGGCAACCTTCCAACACGGGTCCACAAGCGGTCAGAAAGGTACATATAAATATTTATTATTTCTTTGGCATTCACTTGCTTAATGACAGTCAGACAATGATCAAGAGAAAAAAGTAGAAATCATTTTATATAAAATTAAAATGAAGGCTTCGAAAATTGGCAAAGCACTTAGACAAAAAGCATATATTTTTCAGCGCAAACTAAGAATAATTGATTAAATTAAGAAGAGCAATTATTAACAACACTTGCACGTATATGTTTTCCCAAATCCATGAGCAAAAATACATTAGCATTGGGTAGTTTCCATCACTACACGGTGTAATAAATCAAATGAAAAAGAAAGAATCGGATGAGGCCCTCACTAGATTTCTTATTTTGGACGAGGGAATGATCTCGCTAGCAGTTTGCCCTTGCGGACAGCTTCCTCATCCTTTGGCCTTGATCGCTTGACACTACTGCCCCCACGGAATAAATAAAAAAGTTCAGTCAATATAAAAAATGAAAGTATCCAAGAGTACAACAGAAAGGAATAATGCAAACTATTCCCATTCTCCTTAATCCACGCCTACTAGCCACCGTCGGGGTTTCATTTAATGCATAACCTTACTTAAGCAAAACTTTAAAAATTGAAAGAGTACTAATGCAAAGGCAACAGATACATGAGATTTCATGGCATAAATTTTTAAAATCTCAAACAAATGCTCTGAAGGAGAGAATATTGAATGAATCAAAAGTTTTAGTTACACTATCAGATTATGGAATTAGAATTACCAATCCCAATCAATTTTGATTTTAAATGCAAAATTAAAAGGTGTGCGTGATCCAGGTAACGTCATTCGTAAGATCCAAAATTATAACTTGATTTACGCCGAAATCTTTAGAATGTTAAGTATTTTACTTGCTTGCGTGCATGACTGCCACCAAATACGTTGTCAGCCAACGCGATACGGAAGAGGACAGGCATACCCGTTGACCGCGGACTTACCCACTGCATGTGGGAGAATTCTCCATGGGGTTTCCATAGTGTTCACAACGCAATGAGGAGAACAACATTACATATACATTTTAAATTACATTTATCATTAATTAAAGCGACATAAGAAATTGATGCGTACAATAAGAATATTTGATCTTTCAGGCATACTTTGATTCAAGTCGTCTGCTTGTAGCTATATTCCTTTTCAATGCAAATGAAAAAATAAACATTTTTCTGGGCATATATATTTTTAATATTTATATTTGCCTTTAAGATTTATTGTATACACACAAAATTTCATGAGTAACCTATGATAAAAGATAGTCACGGAGGAAGAAATAATCAAATGCAAAGTAATTGACACCAGGAATTAAAGAGAAAGAGTCTAGGCTAGTCTAATTCCATTAATTGTTTCTTTAGCAAGTTTGCTTTCATTAAGGATACCGAGCCATATGTTTGACTCAAAGCTTATGATTCTACTTGAGAATCATGTTGGAATAGGAAAATAATACTATATTCAAGGGTTTATCAAATGCATTCAAGAAGTGGGAAGAATCGACATCGAATAATTGATCTTTATTAATGACATAATTAAATATTATTAGTTATGGAATTATTACAATTAGATATTTAATGTCTGTCTCTAACTCCGCGTGTCATTTAAAGTAGCTTCCTCGCAAAGATAGCTCTTTCATTGGATCTCATTACGCGATCTTAAGCTGTATAAACAGTAAAAATTAAAAATCACAGAAAATTTCAAAATGAATAAAGTACGAAGTCGTATGACTCGCAGCAAAGACTTTCTAATCAGCCGAAAATTTCTCGTTTCACGTGAATGTAGGAAACGAAAGTAATATCAAAGGAATTTTATATAACTTAATTTGATTGGGGCTTCGTCATTCAAAGCGCATCTTCTATTTTTCATCTCTTAATGTTGGCATGGGCCTCTTCTATCGGTTATAAATCAATTTAAACTCAATCGCTATGGAGTTATTTCTAAAATTCAATGATAATTTTTTACAAATTTACATCACTGTCAATACCATAGACTTACTTTAAGTTTATATTATGCAATGAAAAATTTCTATTGTTTGAGAAAACATAACAACCCTCGATTTGAGGCACTCAAAGCTCGCTATTACCATTTCAATGCAGCGACTACCACCACATCAACAGCGTTGACCATATTACCATTCACAAGAATCAGGTGAAATTGTCGAAAATTGCATTTGAAGGCGTATTCAATTTTCCGAGAGGTATAACAAAAAGCATGACCTAGATAAGAAGGTTAAAAATGCTGTTTATATTTTATTCCGACAAATTGGGAGGTAGCCCGATCCACAATTATTTCATATTTTGATAAGTAAATAAAGATCACAACGCATGAAAATTTCGATTTTTCTAATACTTTCCACTGAAAATCAAACGTTTTTGGGTTTTAAACTATCCCACTCCCGTGAGCTATTCGATGTTTCCTACACACCGGACGAATATGGTGCCCTCTTGAAATTTCAAGTCTCGAAACTCAAGAATAAGTACCAGGGAATTTCTCCCAATGACTCATCGAGAGAGATAGTGGGACAGAGAGAGAGAGAGAGAGTGATAGAGTCATAAAATAATTGTGATACAGATATAAAATAATAATGATAATAGAGAGTATCAGTGACAACTTCAAAAAATATATAAATAAAGAATAGAACAAGAAATAAAAGAAGTCGTCGATTACCAAGAACGTTATTTTCGCCAATTGCATCAGTGCATGCAGCTACTAACAATTATAACAATATTATCACTGACTTCCATTGAAATCCTCTAGAATTAAAGAGTTGACCTCTTGAAAGAGAAATTGAACCATGTTGAAATAAGAGGGGAACTAATGTTTAAAAAATGCTCAAATCTCCTTCGCATTTCATGGGTTTAAAATTGTTGTTTCCGCCTCAAATGAGATATCCTTCAAGCATGTTTAGTTTAGGGTCATATTGAGAAATCATTAAATGCAAAAGAATGGGATGAAAATGTTATATATACAAGATGTTTGAAAGCCGATATACGAGTACGTAACGTCCATCGTAGAAATGACTCAATTGTATTGAGCCCATTGAAAAAAGGACAGGGGTGTCAGCGTTGAAAACATCTTTTTCTAGAAATAACTTGCGCAAATCTTAAATCATGTAGCAGCAGGACCTCTTCATTTATTTAAGCCATGTATCTGAATAAATATATATCCAGCACATACAAATTGAGTAGGAACTCTGCTCTTGTTCCATACTGAGAAAACTTTCTACCTATAACTGAGTAAAGGGAATGGAGCAAGATTTTAGATTATAGCTAGCGCCAGGATATGATAGATTTGATAGGAATTTTGCTACATCCATTCCAGGAAAAGTATTCAAGGAAAAGAAAGGCGACAGTCATGTACTCGTAATCAAATGAAAGAGGAAAAGAGGTTAGATGATTAAGGTGAGGATAGGAAAGTGTATAAGCGAAATAAAATCGACCAAGACGGTTTACATAATAAGAAATTTTACGATGTTTTAGAATTGATATTTTATTTTGCATAACCCGCGTATATTCTGGACAAAAATACGATTTATCGTATGTGATGACATGTAATACAGGTTATTATTGAACCCCTTCCATACAGTTGCAGTTCTTGAGTCAGCCAATAGTTGATAAGTTCAGATCGCCTGTCACATAAAATTATATCGCCAAGATCAATTTCTAGCTCTCGAATAAAAATCACTATTAACTTGAGCAAAGATAATTAAGCCAAATAATTATCATTTTAACTCCATTCAGCTTGATGAAATTCCGACTATCAACATTTTTTGTTTTAAAGGTCATAGAATTTCATACCTTTACAGTGACAAAATCATAGACTCAAAGGTTTGAAGACACGATTGTGACAATTTTTATCTAATACAACAACACCGATCTACTTTTGATAGCTGAATAAGGCCTCCGAGTAAATATTTCGCATTAAAGGCCATTCGAATTATTCACTCGGAATCATTATCAAAAAGAAAAAAGTTAAGAAAAAGGCTATTGAAAAAACATGTTCTTGTAAAAACAGTTCAAGGATTATACAGGGAATAGATAGGACCAGTTGGGTTTGACCCGAACAACTAGCTTCCAAAAGTTGTTGAGATAACTAATCTTTCGGAAATGTTGAAATTTAGTGAAAACTTTGTTGGGCTAAAAGAAAAGATTTAACTACCAGAAAATTCATTACAAAGGTGAGTTCAATGCAGTAACCATGCAGAATATTCAGCATAGTATTTTATTAACTCTTATTTATAATTACCATATATCGCACGACTACTGCCTTACGCTCTGCAATTTCATACTTGTATTTAATATGGTGCCGTATCGTGAAGTCGAAAATGACCTCGACAGTGACATCTTCATCTTTAAGTGAAACTTTCAATTTTATGAACGACTGGATGTACTCAATGTCGCTGGGTAATTTTTCAACCGAGTCGTTTCAACTTTACATAGTAATAATAAATGTCAAAAACTAGTAGACCTTTACTTCCAGCAATCAATAAGAAAATTTTTAACGTCAGGATGCCTACTGTTTTTATGACAAAACTTGAATACCACTACTTCTGAGTAATTTACATGCTAACATAGTCTCTGTTACATAATTTCTTTGTGTCGCCATTAGTACTTATTTAGAAAAGACGCAAGTTAAGAAACCATTGCAGGGTGCTCATTCAAGTAAATTTTGACTCAAATTATCAAACATCACATCTCATATAACAAACTAATTAGAGCTTTTATACCAGCGAAATCGGCAATCAAACAGAAAATCTCAAAGAAGGAATGTTAGCCAATGATAAACAAGACGTCCATTGTATACAGATGTATATAAAAACCTCAGTCATTACTCATATCATGGAAAATCATGTTTGCTGAGCAATGTATGCACAGTTTTGGATTAGAGACTCGCTAATTCTACTGCAGTCTTGAAAACATAAAGTCATTTATTTAGCTCTGTGTAGTACCAACGATTTAAAATACGAGGATAATATAATTTTATTACCAAAACAAAATTGGATTACGTCCGACCCTTTAATATAATTAAGACGCGGGTTATAATCGAAGCTAATGATTACGTGGGAGCTTCCATCAAGATGTCGCACCATAGCCACCACTCTGCCCATTTTATTACTCTTTACGTATCCATAAAATTCGACTCCACCGTTACTTTGAGAATGTTTATTCAGACGAACAACCCGTGAGGTGAGTCACTCGCAAAACAACGCTAGATCCCTCGATCAACCCTCCCGTTAACTTCTGGACACTAAACAGTCCGCCGGCACGCCACTCCTTTCAGTTTAACCCCACTCCGCCTTCCCTAGAGGTAACTCAAGTGAGTCACGGCCCACGCGACTGCCACAAACTCAGCATCACCGTCGCGATAAGGAAACGAAATAAGAAGCGCAATTCGCAGAAAATGCGGGGGTGAGTCGGGATACAAGCAGCGACGGTAGCACAGTGAGAGGCCACGCGATTGCATGCGACCTTCGAATATCACTTTCCATCGAGCTTTTGTTCTGCGGAAGGCAAGTCGGATTGATGAGTCGGGGGGCCCTCCCTTTGATCCGCACGAGGTCGCTCGGGAAGGAGTCTGGATCAATGAGGAGGAAACGCCGATGAGTGTTGTCGGTTGGGTGGAGAAATATTCCGCCTCACTGCTTTTCGTGGATATCAGGAAAGGCGCAATAAACGGGCCGGCATATCTCGGGGAAAAAAGCTCTTGTTCAAATCGCTGCGGGGCTTATGGCGTGCAATTTATAATCGTAAATCTTTCCCACAAATACTGAACGGCATCGGAAAGGCTGTTGCTTAAGTAGTAATGAATGGTTCCACTTGACGAATGGAGCGACTTATTAGAACTGCTAAATTGCCGGTTTTCAATCCGTCAGGGTCAAAGTTGAATTCCACGGAATAAGAGGTTTCACTCCAACGACGACCGGCTTGCACACTGAAGAGAGAAATCCAGTTTTCTGCGAGAAAGGCTCTTGAAGATAAAAGTCTCTGGATTCTTTCTCCGAAATGATCTCGCCCGATTTTGTTTTTTTTCGGGGTAGCCTTGAAGAGTCAACGAATTTCCTGATGAGTAAATCTCTCCTGTTTATCTGCCCTGATTTTTCACAATAAACAAGAGCGAACGTTTCTCTCTCTCGAACACTGGTTAGCCACAAATGTCATCAAGTTCAAAAGAAGCGTTTAGGTGATTGAGAATCGATAAGATGTGTGCATCATTCATCAACTCGATTAGAGTTGTGTTTATTTCCGAGCATCACCTCATGAGATGAAACCATGTGACTCACAGAATTTAGCCGGGAATCGTTTAACAATAAATGTAATGTAATCACTAATAAAAATATTTTCTTGGCTTGCTGAATATAAATTATGAATAGGCCTTATGTACAATATTTAACGCAAATTAGGTACCCATAACTTTAAAAATATTTCGAATATTTTCACCGTTTCAAAGAAATCTGACTGAGCAAGTCTCATTTCTACATATGATTTAAGAATATTTGTAGATCTGAATGGCCAATTGTTTATCACAATTTATCAAACACAAATCAATGGACTGAAATTGAATACACTCAGGCAGCCCGCGCTATTTCTTTTTTTACCTTGAAAAAAATCTTGACTTCTGGTTGGTGTGGAGAGTACCTAGAGCCCACTAACCCTACCCTACTAAGTAAGCCCACTAGCCCACTAACAGATCGTACGTTAGAATCGCACATGGGTAGCGCTTTCCCACACAGAACTTTCTTAAACCTTCCTGGCTAGTCTATGATAAGCCAACTAAAGAATACTTAAACGCTGACGCTTCAAAAATGTTTAAATCTGTGCAGGATAGTTCAATGAAAAGTCTCTTCAAGGTCACATCCCTACGGTGCGCTTATTTTGAAATATTTGCAGATTACGCTTGAAATTAATACAATTGTACCATGCATACAATTTTATGCATAGTATAGGTTCATCAATTTGGTACCAAATATGTCACATCAGTAGAAAATAATTTACGCGTGAAAAAGTAGAACTCAGTAGGAAAAATATTTCCTTAAGCTACCGGTAACTAATTTTCCCGTGCTGTTTTTGCATTGTATTCTAAGATTTAAGGTTATTATTATTATTATCGGTAATCTGTCGGTTAAGGTAGATTTTGGATGGACACAAACTACCCGACGGTACAGAGACAATTCCCTTGTCCCTACTAACAAAACAAAAACAAAAATCCTATGTTACAATAAGCTCCTCTTCAACTCCGTATACTTCCTTCCCTCATTCGGTCAGACATCCTTATCCTATTCCCGCCAATTGCTCGTCTGCCTCACTTCTCCCCTCTATCAGTCTTCAACATTCTGCCCCAATAAAATTCTCTGCACTCATCCCTCCTGCCTCCTTTCGATTTCTCTCAACAATTCCATCTCCTCCCCCACCATGTCCAGCACCTCCTTATTTGATTTCCTTTCTGTCCACTTACCTTCTCCATCCTTCTCCATGCCCACATTTCAAAAGCCTCTAATATACGCCTCGCGTATTATCCTGCCTCAATGACCATGTTTCCGTGCCTTAAATTACTACTCTCCATATCATGGTTTAACAAGCCTTTTCTTCACATCAACTCTCTCCTCCTAGTGAAAGCTTCTTTGCCTAACGCAATTCTTCCTCTTATGTTCCCAATATTTTGGCCATTTTAATGCAAAACACTTCGAAAAATGCATTTAAGGTAATATCGGCCTTTCGCGGTATTTTTCATTGGTTTAGATCGGTTGTTGGTGTGCTAATAGAGTAATTAGAAAAGTAATTTGTGATTTCCGCCACTTGCATAGATAGGCATGTGATTTTCAATATTTTACTAAATGTTATGATAGGCTAATATAACCTAACTACAGCAATCAATCCGAAGGTCAGTCCAGTAGGTGAGAGTAGAGTTCACCTACCAGTAGTACTAAGTCCTACAAGGTGTGGAATTCACACATCAGGGAAGGGCCGCTAGTTCCTTTCCCTGGGCGACCTGTGGTTTCTCAGAAAGATCTGGTACCCGAAAAATCATACGACTTGGGTTGACGGTGACCTGAGGCCCTACAATCAGTAGCCCAACACTAACCAATAAGCTACCCTGTCTCAATTTAAGTGAATGTGTAATATAATAAAATCAAACTAATCATAAAGGGCAAAAGCCAAAAAGTGTTAACACAGAGAGAAACAAACCGGATCAATGACAACCACACCAGGATGACATGACAAAGTGACAATCATGTATACAACAAATGGACATCGTTACTATGAAATCATTATATTCACAAATTGCATTACCAAGATTGCTGAATGCAGTAGGGCCCTTGAGATTTTATTAATAAGTTTTGGCACTAATGTGCAAGGTCTGTAAATAAATAAAACATATAAAAAAATGCAAATTACTTCAAAAGCCAGATAATACCTTTAGTAATTGCATCCAAATCAAATCATCTTCATATGGATCTATGTACCGTCCGTCCATAGCGGTGCACGATTTGTCACCAATACTGAAAATCGGGGGAGGCTGACTGGAATCCAACCCAGCCCTTGGATGAACACACCGCCGACAAGGCGTGGGCTCCCAGCATGCTGCGGATTGTGCCACCGAGTAACCTTGACACTTAAGTCGCGAGTCCTCGAGGGATCTCTCCGCGCTTTCCATCATCCCATCACACGCGGAGCTGACGTCACACTCCGAAGGGTAATAATCATGTCGGGGAGGGGATTGAAAAGGGCCGCCTTTTATGAAGAATTCAACTCAATCACTCAATTATAGAATGCTTTTGTACAGTCTTCCAGTCTAAATGCCAAGTGTGAAGTCCATGAATGAGATAGAAAAATTTTACGGCGCGACATAATTAGAAGTCGTAAGCTTGCATTTAAGGCAACAAAAACCAGAGAGGCTATGAAAATATCCGGATAGTACCTAAAATCTTGAATACGGGGACGATAAACATGCAAAATCTGATGGCTGAATATTCTTTTCACAAATACCTTATGATTGCGTAACAATATAAATGGGTTCCGACTTTGAGGATTGAACTAATCCGGTCATACAGTACATGCACCGTAAGATAAGCTATTACTTTGGCCATTGAAAATACTGTATTATTTATTTCACTGCTATTAGGTAGTAAATTTAAGGAACAGAACTGGTGAGCGAAAATAAAATCCCATAGATAATGCTAATAATAGAGATTTTTTTATCAATACATAATAAATTGATAGTATTTTGTGAATTAAATTTTTTGTCTTAAATAGATTTTACATTTGAGACTCTGCTCGATGGCATTGGATGTAGATGAAAAGTAATTTAATCAACAAATTGGCTAAATGCATTAATTTACAGTCCAAAATGTAAACAATCTGGTTGTCGACTATCGGCATCAATCAATAACAAGAGTTAATGGTGGATAATGGAACGTAACCGAGTTGTGATTCCGATTAAGGACATCAACCAGGTTGATCTTTTTTATTTCTCTATACAGGGGAAACCAAAGGATATAAATAATATATTTTTACTCTCCCCCCAGTGAGGAAATTATTTTTTTCGAAGAATAATGTCGACTTCGATTTTTAAACGAAAATGTCTTTGAGATCTCCTGGCCAAGTTTTGGCTGTTTTTCAAATGATGACTTCCATGCATGACGTGCATAACACCACCATCAATCTTAGAATAACTTATATCCAACATTTTTATTAAGAGTAGATGAACTAATTAGATTTTGGTCAAGTCGACCAAAAGAAGAAGAAGAAGCCGAAGAAGTGAAATTTTCGGCTTTTATTCAATGTGAGACACTGGATCCAGCAAAAAATTTTTTTCCCAGAAATTATTTTCATTAAAATTTTTATTTTCATAAATTTTTTAAATAAAAAATATATGTGAAAATAAAATTTAAAAAATAAAAATTACAAATTTTAGAAAAAAGCAATTACAATTTCCTCAACAAATATGAAAAAAATTAGCAACATAGTGGAACTTACACCATTATACAGTCAAACGATTTTATTTTTTAATTTTCTCGCCATTTATTGTTTTTTGCAAGAAAAATCATTCATTTATGTGCGGATTATTTTTCTGCCCTTTGGAATTGATTAACGGTGGTCACCATAAAATAGATATCCTTGCCGCCGCCCGTAAGTCTTCTCAATGGGTCAAAAGTCGAAACCATGCCCCCAGGGCGAAAAAAGAATTCCAAATAAATAACCACATATTTATGAATGATATGTAAGGCTGGATAATTTGAGACTACTCCTTTACACCGCCTAGCAGAGGCACTTAGAAAAACTTTAAACAAACCTGAGTCAGTTGTTTCAGGCGTAACTTTGTGGAATCAATTCATAATTGGGGCACAAATACCCACTTGGTTTTTCCACAGATTTTATCAAAACGCGATCCAGGTTTCGATGTAAAACGTCATCGTCATGTGAGCTGCATATAGAAATATCCTCACAGCACGTATATGCCCTCTAAGGTGGGGGCGGCAGTCCTTCTAGGAATGCGTGAAGGGTTAGGTTTGGGGGAGGGAACTAATGAGGAGAGGAGTTCCATTGATTCTCTCATTGGTCGCCCCAACCCTCCCCTCATTCCCAGAAGGTCCACCCCTCGACCTCCGTTGAGTGTGTATGTATATACACGGATAATTTCGAGGACTACCCTTCATGTTGCCTTTCAGAAACAATAAGAAAAATCTTTGTTACACCTGAGTAATTTATTGTTTCAGGTGTAGCTTTGTGCAATGATTTGAGGCAAGAATATCCACTTGGTTTTTCCACAGATTTCATTTCAAAACGGCCCAGTTCTCGATATAAAACGTTGCAATTGGGAAGTGAAGATTAATAAAAAAATCTGCTTCTTTATGGTTTATACCTATTTTATGATCTATATTTATTTTTATCTGTACATTTCCCGTACCAGAATAGGTTTCCTTTAAAAATCCAAAGTAGTGTTTGAGCTTTCGTTATATTATCAATGATTACTGAAACTACTGGAGAATACATAACAAAAATATGTTTTTGTGCACATGTGCTAAATAATAGGCCAGCTTATAATATGCAAGAGATAGTTGAATGAAATGGGACCGTTCAACTATTTTGTATATTATCCGCGAAGATTTTATGTAAATGTGGCAGAAAATGATGCATACTTAAGGGAAATACAGGCTCTACAGCTCTTTTAATAGCATATCCTTTGTAGAACATGGCTGAATTTGTGATCGGAGTGTCAGGTGCCTTTGCTGGGTTCTGGAACAGCCATAGATGAGATGGGGTTGATATCAAACCACCGGGCGCGTTTGGCATGGTGAGAAATTGGAACGGCTGCGAGTAGCAATACAGAGTAAGAGTGAGGGAAGGTTTATGCGGGTAAGGCGTGAGCAGAGGGAATAGACTGTAAGGAATAGTGAAAGAGACATGTGGTTTGTGAAATTTTCCCCTCTCTGTTATTAAGAACTTCCTCATTCGCCTTATCTCATGCCATAACTTCGAAAAAACCTTTGTCGGCTTTCGTCCCTATTCGCACGTATTTCGTCGATACATCCCGGTACCTCTAGCTGTCTCTCTCTCTTTCGCGTTGACACATTTCACTCTTCAATCCAAACACATGTTATCCGTTACCCTCTTTGGTTTCTTTATCGACTTATTTTGATTTTTCTTTCCTCCTATTCTTATTATGAACAATTCAACAAAAGTACTAACCTTAAAACCAAATTTTAATATCGCCTGCGTCTTGAGCTAACTAATGCTGGCTCAATGTTAATAAGCAACTTTTACCAGTCGTCATAGTTTTCCTTCCTTAACCCATACAATTCAAAGTGAAGAGCGCATAAATGTCTCCCGAAGTATGATTTCCTTATGTAGAACACCATCATTGAACTACAATTAATGATAGTCCGCATCAATAAACGTGAAGAATTTATAATCCGTAAAATTACGGCAAGCGCTATGATTCAGCAACGTTATTTTCTTAATACTTCGCAGACTGCATGCAGGCCATGAAGATTTATCACTGCGTCAATATATCATACACCTACTCAGCCTGAATGATTTCGCAATTCCCTCCACTAGTTTTCTCCTTTCATAAATATGTTCAGGAAAAAACCAATATTCTTGCTTGAATTTCCTTTCATGATCATAGAGTATCAACTTTCACTAATGGCCTTGGATGATATACTCCGATATGCTAAATTTAACAGCCATAAAATTTATGCTATATTAAAATCACCATAGAATAGTTTTTATCATGAATAAGTACATTCGTATTAATCGTATTCGATCTGCAGCCGAAATCAAGCTGTCATATGCGGTCTACAGAAAATTCTTTGCTTTCAAATGAGCGTAATGTGGCGCTTTTCGTGTAAATAAGTGACAGTATTATTGCACTGTTGATAGAAAGAAACAAAAATACAACGGAACTTGCCGTCATCAAAAAATAATTATTAATCGGAACAAAAATACATTCTGATGATTGGTTTGAATAGAAAACAATCGAAGAATTGTTTACATTCATAAGATTACTCACAGTACTTTGTTGATACTTGGTCAAGTCAGACAAAAATAATCGAAAGCATATGGACGTCATTAAAATTAAAAATCTTTAAGTAAATGCATGCGTGGAATCCTTGATGGTTTGCTCCTGGCATATTTGACAAAGAAGTAGTGAAAGTTAAAAAACAAAATTAAATAGTTTTTGAAACATTTCTGCGAGATATTTACTCAGTTAAAATCAGGTAATTCTCATCAATTAATCCTTTTTTCAAGTATTGAGGTGATATAACATCTTCATTTCGTTATTGAAGTTCTTTTTAATATTTTGTACAATATGAATTCCAAAACATTAATAATAAAGCAAAATTCACAGATTTATATCCTAAAAAGTTATTAACCTTTATTTATTTATTATTATATTAATAAACTAAAAGGTTCTTTTAATGATATATGAAATATCACGCTCATATTTTCCGATTATCTAATAAATTCTCAGTATTCTAAATACAGAGTAACTACTACTTCGTCAATTTGGCATTTTAAATATATTGATGCTTTAATGTATTTCGGGATTTTCAAGAAGTGGACAGACTAATATAAGCCTTACATCTACACTTACTTAATACCCCACCAGCCGCCGCAAGTATGGCGGGGAGTGTTAGGTTACCATAGACTATGGATACCCTACAGTTTTACCAAACATATATTAGCATATACTAATAGCCTAATAGGATATTTACAATCATTACATCTACACAGATATTAATTCGACCATGCATTTGAACGAAGTTAGTCCCCACGAAAGAAGCTACTTAAATGTATGTTAAAATATTCAGCAACAGGACAACACTCAAATGATGCGGGAATAATGTTATAAAAATGGGTCTACTTAAGATTCATGCATGATATTGACAAAATATAGACACTACTAATACTCATTATACTCTTCACGCCTTTGATCATATATATTTTTGGTCTCTAATTATACAAGGAAAAAACGGCATTCGAAATCTACGTTCTACAAACTATCTCCCTGATTTTATGTACGTGATCAGATCTACCTCTTTAACACCCTCGGATAAGTGATTTGCCCCGAATACGAACAGTAAATTCAATCTGCATTTCAACCTACAGTCATTTAGTGGTTCCTATCCCAATTCTTCTAATAGTATCGTGACTGCTACGTTGCTCATAACGACTTTACAAAAACCGAACTGCTCTACCTTGCACTCTATCTAGTTCCAATTAAAGGAGGAGGGATCTATTTCTAATTACAATATGCAAGAATAAACTAAATCAAATGGAAAAACTCACATAATTGGACAGTATGCTCGAGGAAAATGTGCATTTATATGCTGTGACGGTATTAAGAGAACGAATAGCGTTCGCGAAAGAAGCATCTGCAAGCAATTTATTTTTCTTCTTAGAAGGGAAGTGACAGTATATTATGCATTGCACGCTATGCCAAGACGTAAAGAGATTTATAAATATGGAGTTAACGCTTTATGGATCAGAAACCTAGTATTTGAGTAAGAGGATGAGGGTATATTAGAGGTGGGTATGGAGAAGAAAGTTAAATGCTAAGAGAACAGAGGAAGTTGCTAGGTGAAATACGAAGGATACCAACAAGTTGGCAGAAGACATACATTTTGTGAAACAATAGAATGATGAAGGCATTGATATATAATAGAGAATGAAAGGAAGAAGAGGATTAAATAGGTTTTTTAACAGCTTGAAAGTAGTTATGAGGTACTGAATAAGGAAGCAATAAAGAGAGAAGTTTCATGTGATGAGCTGGCGTGAAGTGAACGGAAGAGTTGTTATGAAACATTCAAAACCTAAGATTAATAGATTTTTTACCTTTTTTCGAAGCACGTATTGTATCTGGGAGCCATATACCGACTGCTACCGATTTGCTATTAAGATTGAAGTTTTTAAACCGCAATAATACTCTACGCTTTTCCAAAGTAGTACTCCTATTTACATCCTTTTACAAATAAATCGTTCAAGACTTGAAAACATTTTCCATTTCAGTAAAATATAGTGGATTCGGGTTTCAAGCATTTTATAATCTTGCCAAAAGGAAGGACGGTCCAGCATTTTAAGTAAAAGTTAGCGCCTTCTCAATGGCCTCGGGCCGTTTCCGTTCCATTTTTCCTCGCGTTTATTCCGTTTTCTTTTTCTACTAAAACGATTAGAGCGTTTACTTGGAAAGAGGAAGGGCATTAGTTCGATTACCGGTTCAAGTGAACTCCTGTACTCTCAAAGTGAACAGACTCTCGGTAAGATGTGGTAAATCCAGAGGGGAAGAGAGTTTGGTTCTTGACCGCGAGAGCCCAGAGTGATGCCTATGGACAGTCCTATCCAACATTCCACATGACACGATGTTCTGGAATCTGAAAGTGACATATACTCGTAGAAAGAATGTGGCCCCTAGGCGCGTCCCAAGTTATCTCATAGTTATAATATATAACCTTTACTCTCACTTATCAAACAAATTTACGGGTTGATTCGTGTTATTTTAAGCTTTACAGAGATGTGTAGGAGTATACTGATTCATTCCTGGGTCCAAATGAAAATATACTCCTTAATTATCTACAATCGTTCGGAGCACAATACCCCACTTCCTAAAATTCAGGCAATAATGAAGCCAAATTTACCACTACCCTACTTTTTCCTCTAATACACAATTGAAGTTTCCATTCTTTTTTGGGACCTGGGGCAATAGGGCATATTTTTGGCCATTATAAAATTATTTTCATCTGGAGGCGGAAATCAAGAAACACCTTCGTGGACAACAAATATCTTCAACTCCAAAAGACTTACATACGGCGAATCCCTAATATTCCTTCTAGGCAATAAACAAAAAGGCTAAATATCGGATATCTGTGCCGAAGAGAATTGTGCACGCTTCAGTTTTACCAGTAAAATTGAAGAATTATTAAAAGTAAGAAAGTAAAAATACAGTGAAGAGAGAGATGTACTAATAGCAAGGCAGCGATTAGTTTTCACCTGAGTTGCAGCGAAACCCGAGCTCTAGCGTTGGGGTCCGCCCGTGCGATATTTCTTGGGGATGTCCCTATCACTGCAGTGGTGTCGGAACTGGAATTAATTACCCAAAAGAGGGTGAAAAAAAAGACCTCTCATTAATTAAATTCTTAGTGGGGATTTGGGACGGCAATCTCAGGGACCGCTTCTGGAGGCGAAAACTGCAGACAAGCCGCAGCAACTGAGATGAAGTAAGAACATCAGTTCAATTCAAAATATTCATTATTTGACCAGACCAGGCGGAGACGAGTCCACGAAGATCGACTTAGCAGGCAATCTTACAATACGAAGGCCTTCTTGGTCAGGTCAGCTAAAACAAAAAAGCACGAAAGACAGGAGATTTGAAACTCTTGTAGGCGTATATGTAGATCCACAAGAAATGATTCATCATAAACCATTAGAAAAAGTAGCATCGCATAACATATGTCCGCAGGGATAAGTTACTTTTTTATTTACATTGCGCTTTACTTTACCTAAAAAAAGGAGAAATTCCATTCCATAATTCAATATCTTGCTCCAAACACCTGTGAATATTTAATAAGTACCTAACGGCATCGAATAACAGCTTAATATGGAATTCAGAATGTATCTAGTTTAAGATCAGTGAAAGAAATTCTTTTTTACCCAAACTCTCAACGAATATCAAAACAGCTGTTCCACTTCTCACTGACCTTTAACTACTAATAGGCCAATACAAAAAAGATAACTAAATTCTTCGATATGTATCACCGGATATCTCACCTCAGTCTTAGAAGTAAAGGCTTTAACTGAACCGATGAGTATATGTTGCAGCCTCAAAAAGAGTCGACTATCGACTAGAGCGCAATATAGCTGATAAGGTGTCAACTTAATATAAAATATTCCGCCTAATGATGAAAAACCTGGTAAAATGATACGACGAAGCCTTTGCCGTTGTAAATTCCTTCATCCTGAGGAAGATTTTTTTTCTCACTCATGTTTAAATCCATTACATCGAACCTCAAAACTTCTCAATTTGCAATTGGTAATAGCGTTAACTAACAAAGAATAATTCAATTCTGAAATGTAATGCCGATAAAGTTTTTATACAACATAGGATTTAATATTAATAATTTTAAGTGTTTCAAATAGTCATTAATCAAGGCAAAGTTAAAATAGAATATCATGTAATAGAACGACAGCAATAAATTGAATATGTGAAGCGAATTCTAGAAATATCTTCAATCAGATTTATCTGAAGAATTTTAAAGTAGGAGTCTTATGACTCAGGACTCATTTTTCATCTGTTATTGTCCCCAATTTAATTTCATTTGAGAAATCCCCTCGATGAACTGGGATTGCTATTCCAAATAGAGTGCTTGAATTATTTAAACCACGAAGGAGCGTAGTTTTTCGCCAGCTTTGGGTTAGAGTTAGATTTTAGTAGATCGTGGGAAAGACTACGTTATTACATAAGCATATTTTATGTCTGTATCTTTATTACATTAAATGGCTTATATTCCTGAAATTAAAGCAGGATAAAAAAAATGAGCATTGGTGGGGCTATTTCTTACCTAACGCGTTACGCTCAAAGTGTTTCCAATGGGATACATAGGGATAATATCACATTATTCTAGTGATCATTACATCACTTCTAGGTAAATCCTTAAGAAGCACTATTACCAGTTCCAGACCTCAAGTTAAGTATTAGCAGTTATCCCTGAATGCTAAACTGCATAATAAACGTATGACCAATTGAATTTGATTCATCAATTGCCCATGGATGATCACAAGAAGTTTTCATGGAAAGAGAATTATTGCACTATGCTAAACCTGTCTAAAGCTTATTAATCTTCAATGTCAAGCGCTCGAAGACAGATAAATAGCTGCTTCGTGTTTTCGCGAATGTATTTCCAAGAATAATCGACATGGTAGCTTATTTCCATCACTAAAATTTTCTTCATAAAATGCCAAGAAATTTCAGGGAGTGTGGTAGTTACCGTTAATTTCTATGAGGAATTCAATAGAGACTTCGCCACCATTATATTATCAAGCTGATGAACGCGAAGAAAATGCTCTTCTAGTGTCATTCGATGTTCTCTAAGCGTTTTAACCTTCAATTATTACCAAATTTTTACCGATCGTTTTCATCCAACGATTTTTACGATAAGTATCTTATATGAAAATAATGCCCCTAAGTCTCTTTATAAGGTTGTCATGATTTATTACTCGGTAATTACAATAAAAACATGATAGTACCTCACGGGTGATGAAAGTATATCTCCTGTCGCGTAGATGCTTTCGCAGTTTATGGATGCCTTCAAAATATAGTATTAAGATAATTATTTTACGGGGCAGCTTACAGAGTATATATCGTTGACCCCTGCACATTTTATATCCTTGGACTATTTTTTTGAGCAGCCAATTTTTTCATGCATTCAAGTAATAATTTTGTGCGAGTGGAACAGTATCAGTGGCGATACAAGAAACTTTTCAAAATAAAACTGATGCAAACCAACTCCAGGAATCTGCATTGGGTACGGAGATACATAACAAAGACTCTGAAATGAATATCTAACCGTGTGCCCCGGTGCAGGAGTTGAACAACAGACTGATTCAAAAACAATTTGTGCAAACCCATGAATGTAACACGCCCCCAAAGTAAATTTAAAAATCCCATTGATAAGATTACTATTTTGATAATGGAACGCTGTAATAAACCATCTTTCTTAATACCAAGCTCAGCTGCTGGTGTTAAACTCCAACGGTCATAAAAATATTTTTGGGCTAAATTGTTACGGCCTTTGTATTTGCTAGATATCGTAACAGCCCAAGCCCTCATCTATTTGTACTTATTCCAAACCACTATTTCAGTTGTTAGCTGTTATAGAATGACACACTTTAAAATTATGAAAAGTAAATGAGATGGCCCAAGTATTTCTTAAATACCTTAACGCCCCAAATAGTTAATTGCCGTTTGTCCTTGCAATCATAGTGTACCTTTTTAATTGCCACACAAGTATATGTAAATATTGTGACTTGAAAGTCAAACCAACATTTTTAAAATGCCTCATTGCAAGCGAGTAGTAAAGCCCCACGCTCCATACTTAAGTTTTTACGAACCTTTTACTCACGTCTTTACTTAATGTATCCGCCATTAATTATTTTCTAATTGCTAATTTCTCTTTCGTTGACGCAATTTTTCTCCTAATATCCCCACTTCTATGCTCCTTTTACTCTACAATATTGGTCAAATACATTTACTGCTTACCAAATTAAGTTAAGTCCCGCTTGCCCGACTGTTTCACTGAACTTTCCTACTCATAGAGAATCTCATTACTTTTGCTTTCTTGTGATCAATCCTCATCTCCATACCTCTTGTATTGCTACAATAAAGCACTCAATAATAACCGAAATCTCTTTGTTGTCTGACTGCTATTGCTTGATCATCTGCAAACTTAACGGAATTATCATATCACCCCCCACTTTTATTCTCAGCTCAAGCCCTTCCCATCCTATCCCTGAAATTTCATCAGCATAAATGCTGAAAAGTACTGGAGATACCCAGTAACCCTTCCTCACACTCCTTCAAACCACTTCCCGGCATGATTCTATCCTTGCTACCCTTAACTGTGAGATTTGATCCATGCACAAACTTTTCTTACGTCACCCATCCTTCCAATCTATTCCCTTTTCTTAATCATGTAGGACAGTTTTATTTTCGAGAAGATTCCATAGCTTTACGTTATGTTTTCTATTGTTGTGCTCATTAATTGAACGAGAAGGAATGGGTTTCTTATACCGGTCTGTCCGGTGCGCAATTTACCTTAGCTTCTTCAGAAATATCTCACTTACTGCGTGGAATTAAAAATATTTCCCCTGTTTTGGTATCAAAACTCATATGATTTATATTTACTTAGGACGAGTATTTAAGCTATTCATTTAATTGTCATGCTTCCAGTGGTTTCCAAATGAAGAACTTCAAATAATAGTGGGACGTACGTCTCCAAAAGTAAATTGATGAAGCAACGCTTTTTTAATACAGCTCCGCAGATATTTTTAAGCGTTCCCTTGATGTTGTGCCCGATGCTAGTGTGACTTCCAGGAACGTATTTTACTCAGTCCTCTAAGCTTAAATCGCAAGCCCTCAGAGTTGATTGGTGAAAGAAGTAATGATTTTCATTTACCGGATAATTACGGCATATTTTTTCATATTAGGTTGGATACGCTACTCTTTATACCATGCCAGCTAGTTTATTGACACGAAATGCCTTCAAAGCCGATTTTATCTCAAATCTCGATATCTCAAACCTCATTGGCGAATAATCTGATGATGATAGCGATCTCTTAACGCATCGTTGGCCGCCGAACGGAGAAGCAAAGTGTAAGAAGCGACTATTTATCGTGAAAGAGTAATGAATTGATATAAAAGGCCCCAGCAGACACAAATATCTCACAAACAAATTGAGATACTTCACCCAAAGCCTTCCTTCACCACATCCTACAACTCGTACATCATAGTTGCGCAATGCGAGAACCATCGCGAGCGATAGCGAGACTCGGGATATCCTTATGGGACGGATAGCTCCTACGCAAAATACAGTCAACACGAACGACTCTTATTAAATAAAAGTGTGCACCAGGGTATTAAAATGGGAGAATAAATCATCACCTGTTAGTAAATTTTCAAATTTTTCATAAATTTAGCATCGAAAAATCTATTTGACCAGTAGGCACTTAACAGTGCAATCTACCTGTATTTGAAATCGGTAAACCTATTGGTAAACAGCCACACTCGTTCGAAGGAATACTCTGATGACTTTTTTAAACCCTAAAGCTTAATGCATATTAGCGTTACGGCTACAATATTGTCTCGCCCCAATAAAATACACTTTAGCCCAAACAAGATGGATCAAAACACTTCAGCGTTCAACGTATAGCAACAGCCCGACGTCTCTGTATTCGCTTGCGGCTAGAGCGCTCCTCCAAAGGAATGTTTTATCGTATCAAGAGCGATGCGTCATCGTTCAGTAACGAGATTGGAGTGCCAGTGTACATGTCCGAACTTGTTATCTTCACTATCGCGGAGTTCTTTGGTCGGGGAAGTTGATTTTACCTGTGTTGCAGTGGATGATGAACATTAATCAGAAGATAATGAAAAATGGAAGGCGACTGGAATCACGAAAAAAATGTGAGAAATAATCATGAACTCTATCAGTGGGGTTTTCATTGAAATGAGTTCATAAACTAATACGCATTACACAGAGTGGTCGAGAAAACTCGGCCGCTAAACCGTAATTGGCAAGAAATTGGACTGTCACTGTGAATGAGTATGGACCGCGACTATGGTGAGACCGTATCGTGATCGTATCTTGGTCGTAACGAAAATGTGTATCAAGCCTAATGTCTCTCGTTTGTATTTTAACCTCCTTTATTGAGTTTTAGTTAATTAAACTTGCAGCACTGCCCGTCGGTAGTTTTTAACTCATTCTCTTACTATTCTGTGGCGATATTACAGGCTTGTGATTCAGAGAACATTTCTGCGGATGAAATGACGATACGTAGAGGCTCAAAATCTTTTTGCCAACAAAGTTGCCATTACACTATCGACTTAGGTAGTATGCACTACATGAACTTTGATGGAAAGCAGTGCAAGGGAGACCTCGAAGGCATGTTTTCGGAGGATACCTATCTAATTCCAATGTCAGAAGGTGCGACAGAAATCGCCTGTCTTGTCATATACACCAAATGTCAATCGTAAGAGTGCAACATGAGCGGAGATGTCGAATAGTTATCTATAGAACAACACCTATGCTTGCAAAAATATAAAAAATTATATATTTCACAAAATATATCCAATATTTCTGCAAAAGGTTTGACCTTGTCGGTAGGTGAGGACCAAAAACAAAGGACTACGGATTGCTTCAAGGAGAAAAAGGATTTAATTTCCATGTCAATACAACTCGTAGCACTACTTGCTAGGATGTCAAAGTATTTAGATCAATTGCTACAGAATACAAGAAAAAATTCAAATCCAAAATACGATAAAGCATTAGGATACTTGATCAAAAGTTCCGGAAATGGTTGCCCCACGCTATATTTGAGCAATACCGGTATATGTATGTCAATATATATTGCCATCGAATATCAAACCATAAATTTCAATAATTTACTAATTTAGAGGATTAAAGAAAACGCATAATTAAAGAGTCAAGGGGATTTTACAATCCAGCGATTTTACGCACTAATCGCTAATCATCCTCTTGAAAAATAAGGATAAATATTTTATTAAGCATCTTTTAAACGCCTCTGCGAAAAATATTCTCCCGCATCTTTCATTTTACCTGTAGACATTTGACATTTCCACTCATTTCTCTTTCCCAAAGTGACCTGTCTTGCGTCATCCCTAGGGGTCATCTTCAGAAAATGTATGGGGCATGACAACATCTCATCTTTGAAGACTCCGTTCTCTCCCTAAGCTCATTAATTCAGCAAGTTTGTCGGTGCATTTTTAAAGTTTTTGAAGAATATCATGGCGAAAATGTTTAATTCCCATGATAATGTGAAGAAATACATGTTGCCAACCTTATAATCCTCCGATCAGTGGTTTTTGGCGTTAAAAAACGATTAAAAAATCAACAAAGAACTAGTTTCGACTCTCTATGCCAAAGATCCATTTAATCTGGTTGTCAATACACCGCTATAAATTTAGATGTAAAACTATCTCGACTCGATATTTGTAAAACGTTTTTCGTTGAAATATTGAACACTAACGCATTGTCCACTCAGTAAATTTATGACAACTTGTGTTTTAAATTTGTTGATTACCGAATGTAGGAATCTTACATTATCAAGAAAATTATAATATCTATCAGTAATAGTGAGAGATAGCTGGAGAATGAGACAAGACATTGCTAAACGCTGTTAAATTATAAAAAAGCAAGGTTTATCATGTTAATACTTAATACAGAACTTACATGATTTGGGGAAGGAATTTTTGTATTATTCTATTTAAAAAGCAAACCTGACAATGTTCAACAAATAAACCCTGAATGATTTCCATATGAAGTGTAAAAGTAGGTATTAATCTTTGATGCAATTGATGTGATCCGTCAGCATTTTAATTACTAATGAACTTTTATTTTACAGTAGCATGCTACTCTCATTTACTAACTTCACAACATTATAATTATTGTAAGTAACTCAGGTACCCAAACATCACCAGTAACAAGCTAATAAAACAGTCTGCATCAAATGACTACTATGCGATTCGACGAATCGGTCGACAATGCAATACGCAAAAACTACGATAACGCAAGTTATCGTCGTCCCGCTATGGCAGCTTGCACATAAGTAACTAAAAAGAATTAAAGTTAAGTAAATGGACAAAAAATGGATTTTTACTATTAATATTTCACACTTTGGCCAATAACGATGCTCTTTGTTGAGAAAATAATTACGAGAAACTTAGACTGAATGGAATTCCTTAAGTTTAAATCTAAAACAACACCAGCTGAATTCATCATTAGCACAACTCAACTGAAGTTTATTATAAACCTTTTTAATAAATACTTGCGAAACCAAAGTACGCGGCCAGCGGATGCTTTCATCCGAATAGGTAACTAAATTCTTCCATTATTGGCTCCCACCCCTTCGCACCTTAAACTCGGAGCAGGTGCATGCGGGGACGATGGGAAGTTGGGTTGACATTGTAGAGCATAGGGTCAGTCTAAGAATATAGCGAAAGGAGACGAAGATGTAGAGGAAAGAAATCGAGAGGGAAAATACACAGTTTTAAGAAACTCGAGAAGACGGACGGATGGATACCGTCGAGGAACGAGAAGAAAAAAATGGAGGGGAGAAGGGAGGGGATAAGAAAAGGGAAATATATAAAAAAATAATGACGATGAACGCGGTGGGGAGCCAGAACAATGCCAACAGCGAAGCAAGTCTCTAGAAGGGCCGACAACACACCCCCATCCGTGATAAATAAACGACTTCCTTCCTCGCGCGAGGTTATCCTCTTAAGCTCGCCCACTGGATGCTAAAAGGAGGTAGGAGGGGGCCTAGGGGAGAGAAAGTGAAGGGAATCAAACTGGCGAGAAGGTGAAGGGGTTGGTCAGGGTTCAAAAGGTAAAGAGGGAAATGGAAGAATTGGGAGAGCGATTTCCCACGCGTGGACAGGGGGCAGAATAGTCGCACGTAAGCACATGAAGTCAGAGAAAGGAGCGCGTACAAAGAGAAACAATTGTACGTGTATGCAACGGCAATATGAGCTAAATAAAAATACCATCACATTTCCTCCAATATAATAGTTTGTGCATAACTGCTTTGTACGCATGTAACTGTGTACCAGTAATGTAAGGAAAATCCCAAATTTATAAAATTTGGCACCTAGTTGTTATACTACCTTGATCAAAAAGTTCCCGGAATAACCACCGTGTGGCGCTCCCATCGTTCCGATTTGAGTTCTGTTTTTTTTGTTAAATTGGTACATCTGTTGTTGATATTCCCTTTAAATCTTAGTGTCATAACTTGACATTTGCAAAAGTTACGGTCGGTTTTCGGTATGTCCATCAGTGCTTCCTGCGATTTTTCCATTACTTCCTCTCGGCTGCTAAAACGCGTTCCCCGTAATGGTTTTTTAACTCGATTGAACAGAAAGAAGTCACAGGGAGCCAAATCAGGTGAATTCGGTGGCTGTTGGATGGTATTTGTTGCTTTTTTCGTCAAAAAATTACGAATAATGATAGCACTGTGCGACGGTGCGTTATCATGGTGCAAAATCCACGAGTTTTCTGCCCACATTTCTGGTCTCTTTCGGCGAATTGCTTCACGCAAACGTCTCATAACGCCCAAATAATACTCTTTGTTTACTGTCTGGCCTTCTGGCAAAAATTCACGATGCACTACACCGTTGTAATCCATGAAAACCGTCAGCATTGCCTTCTTTTTTGACTGAAAACGACGTGGTTTTTTTGGTCTCGGCTCATTTGGTGAACGCCATTCACTTGCCTGATGTCTGGATTGCGTGTCGTACTCATAAACCCACGTCTCGTCTCCAGTAATGATCCTTTTGATGAATGTGGGATCGGATTCAGCCTCGCAAATCATGTCTTTTGCGACGTCAACACGGTCTCTTTTTTGCATGAAATTGAGGTCTTTTTGCTGCTACACGACGGAAACCCAAATCATTAACCACAATGTCTTGGGCGGATCCATAGGCAATGTTCAAGTCCTCCGCTATTTCTCTGATGGTTAATTTGCGGTTATTGACCAACATTTCTTTTACTTTATCAATTTTTTCACCGACTTTCGATGTCGATGGTCTGCCACTGCGTTCATCATCTTCGATTGACTCACGACCACTTCTGAACCGCTCGTGCCACTGGTAAACGACCGTTTTTTTTAGAGAATCGTTGCCGAAACACTTTTCCAACATTTCCAACGTCCGTGCGCCACTAAATCCGTTTTTTACGCAAAATTTAATACAAGTTCGTTGTTGCAAATTTAAATCCATTTCTGCAATTGTAAAAAATCGCCAACACACACAGAGATAGATGTACTCTTGGCTACGTAACTTTTGCAAATGTCAAGTTATGACACTAAGATTTAAAGGGAATATCAACAACAGATGTACCAATTTAACAAAATAACAGAACTCAAATCGGAACGATGGGAGCGCCACACGGTGGTTATTCCGGGAACTTTTTGTTCAAGGTAGTATGCAGAATTTGTTGCAGTGATTACATTTAGTCAAGAATTTTATAATAGATGAGTATTTCTCGTAATAAATCTTGAAATATGCCAGAATTTTAAATCGGGTTGAATTCCCATTCTCGCCGATGATCCACCTGCAGCACTCATCCTGCGCTTACCTGACCCATTACGGCCAATTCATTTTCGCGTAAAACGTTGAAGTAAATGTTTTAAATACTAGTTATATATTGGAAACGACTAGGACGGTGATATTTGCACCAGCCTTGCAGGAAGAATAACACTATCCATTACCGTACGTGGTCAAATATTGCTGCAAATGATTTTCTAAAACAAATGTAATTTAAAATATCCCTCAGCCACCAACAGTATTTTTTTACTGTTCATGCAAGTTTTCGTTTGAATTTCAGGCCCCTTCATTATGCGTACCGTTTTAGGCAGGTATTGAATGAACACAGGCCGGATGGGCTCCTAAATTTCTTAGCTTATCTTAAAAAGACAAAGCCTGACACCCCAAACTACAACCAACTATCCTTCAATTGACAAATTCAAAGAAACTGCGGGAGATACCGCGGCAGTAAACTTTAAACGGAGTGATCCAACAATGCGCATGGCAATGCAACAATTTTGAAGTGTAAAAATCATTCGCAATCATAGCGAATCCGGGTCAAAACGAATGATTTTTACACTTTGGAATCGTTGCATTGTTTTTCAAATCGTCATACATTCTAGCCCCCTTCATTCCGGCCAACATCCCAAGCATTTTCCTACCCCTACCACGATTGCTTTATATCATCTCCCCATCACAGTGTTCAGTATTCCATCGCCAATTCAAATGCTCGTATCAAATACCACTTCACTTATTAAATTCAAGGTTGATTCACCGAATTAACTAAATTATTGCATTAAGAGGAAAATATCAGGAGCGCTGTTAGATTAAAGAATATATTTCATAAATTGGACACATTTCTTTTGTAACTGGAAATTGTACATTTTTCCGCAGTACAAGCTTGCACTCAACTGCCAACTCTTTGCAGATATCGATGGTCTTTAGGTTATTTGGGTTATTCTCAAACAATAACGCCTGGCCAGTTGTATCACGATGACAAGAGAAAATGCAAAATGTTTTTGTTTTATTTGCTGCAGAGAAAATTTATTTTTTTTCTATCATTAAAATTTTATTTCTTAATTGTCTGGCTTAAATCGAAAAATGTATTCAAGCAAAAACTAGCTGGTCATTTTTAAAGAAAGTAAATATCAAATCAACAAAACTTGGCACAAAACATATAATACTTACAACACTACCAGTTAGAACAGATAGTTAACGAGGAAAATACAGTATTTAAGTGGTACGTCACTCTAAAATTTAAAAATGTAACCAGTGACTTTACCGTCTTAACCTAGCGATAAGTCTAACAAAAAGAGCAGTTTCCCTAAAACTATTGCAACAAATGTAGTAGTCTCTGAAGCTACCCTGACACGTGGTAACATGAATCCATTGTAACACTAGTGTCCGTCAGAGTAGCCTTGAATACGCCTTCCATGAACGTATCAGGTATAGGAGGGTGATAAGCGGGTTTCAGGAAGATGTAAAAAAGGAAAGAGACGAAGATCGAAGGAGATTTCATGGTAATTTGTTTAACTAACGAAGGTCCTAGGAAAACATCCATGGCCACAGTCGATCAGAGACAATATTGTATCTTCCATACATTCAGTTCACCGGAAAATAACGTGTAACGCAGATTTCTTCTCGAGTTGAGACACAAGGCATGTCATAGAACTTATTTTGGCAGACAAAGCGAAAATACAGGTAAATTTGCAAAAAGAGAAAATTTGGAAGGAAGAAGCAAAAGAAGAAAAACATATCTCAAGGATAAGAGAGAGAATATATGTGGAGGAAAGGGAGTTGCAGAAATGAACATTCGCACTATCGCGGGTACAATTCCTTCGCTAGAGAATCTATGCAAGACGTTTTTGGTGGACGTTGGTATCGACTAAAACTAATAGAGAGAAAGATAACACGAAATCTTTGAATAATTTAAAATATCGGCATACTAGCAAATTTCATGTACTAATCACGTAATGTTTCACATGATAGAAGCTTTATTCAGAAAAATTCAAATTTAGCTCAAATTATTTAGTTGTTAGTTCTTAGGTAGATAATAAATTCGTCTCTTTGTGAAACACAAGCATTTATTTATTCGAATACTTTTAGCAATTCGGCTTTTTAGAATCCTTAAAAGCGTAGATCATGTCTTACAATGACGTCATCCAACAATATTCATTATTGAAAAGCGTAACAGCCATCTCGATTATTGAGGTGGGATTTGATCCCAAAAGCATTGAGTGAGAGCCTATGAACTCGTTGCTCGCCGGTAAGAGTGAGCTTCCCAAGTCAGTAAGGTTTTATTCCATTGATGAAACCCCATTAAAGAGCATGAACATATATAAATGTTACGGCAGTGTCTTGAGAAATGGACAAAGACGCATGACGCTGCAAAAGACGAAGACATGATTCGAGAGCGGCTAGTGTGATCGAGCGAAGGACCGAGGGCCCACCTCTGGACGCTCGTAATTAGCGGTGTTTACACTACCTGGGTACTTATCGATCGTTAGAAGAAAAGAGGAGCACCTATTTATAATGAATACTAAGCAGCGTTAAAACATTATAACCCAGAATAAGGCCCGCCAGAGAATAAGCCTACGGAAATAGGCTTCATTATTCCTTCTGCATCAACAGCTGCCCCATTAAAACCGGCAAATTGCATATTATCCCTTATTTAGTAGCGTCCTTGCTCTTCGCTCGTGGGGAAGGAACTGGTTATGTAGCTGATGTATATTTTACTCTTGCCGAGGGCTCTAGCCCGACTCCGGGAGGTAAAGTTTAGAGCCATGGGTCCTCTCGTATTTTCAGGTAACGGAAGTATGTTTCACTCCAACCATCCTTATTCCTAATCTTTACTCATATCTTAATGAGAATAACTGAGTTCCTAAGGTGGTCATAAGTCAATTCACTTGTACTTATGGTCGCCTGCGAAAGATCAGATTTCGTTTGACACCCAACGAGACCGAAGAAGAAAGGAAATGTGCTGGAGATGAAGACGATCATTATACTAGACTCTGGCGGGCGAATTTTTGGCGCCGTTTACCTTCCATCAAAGAATATTGCATCAACAATTTATTTATTTTTTATTGCATCAAATTACAAGTCTAAACAAGACAAAAACACTGTATACATCTATACACTATTACCCCCATCGTAGAAAAGATCATGTCAATAAAATTAGAGAGATAAAGCGTAGAACAGATAGATTGAAGATGTCATTTTTTCCACTAACGAAAAGGGATCAGAATAACATTGTCCGACCGCGATAGGGGTTATATTCGGGTTAAAATTAGTCTGGTGTGTATTAACCCCCTACCACATGGCCTACCGGTGACTTGCAGATATCTAATAATTATTTATCTAAAATATCTAGTATGTGCTCATTTTATGCTCGTGTATCATGCAGTTTCTACAGACTCCAGCTACTACCACCACCTATAGGTCATTCATTTATTTTTGGCCAAAAATCCTTCGTCAGCCTATTAAATATTACATTCAGTGTTGCCATGAAGGATGAATAGTTTTTGGAATTACTTTTTCATTCTTTTAAATAAAATAACCATTTAGTCATATTTTTCGCATGTCCACACAATCGTGGGCGCAATTTTTAAACAAAAATCTGAACAAATTTTTAAGTTCAACCTACAGTACCACTCTCCAGCACTTTAATAATTATCCTAAAGAGTGAGCACGCCTTTACCTTTTATAAGTAACAAAGAGTTTGAAAATGCATGGGCAGTTATTTAAATAATCAACTCGGAATTCGCGACACTTAAGAAAGTTACACCAAAGAGGAGGGCATGCGACACGAGATACAATGACTCCCTTCACGGACTGAAAGTACAGCAGTCGATGATTTAGACAGTTCTGCCAGCGGAGGATGCAATTCTTACGTATTCTTGATTTTCTCATACATTATTTGGAGTATATATCTTCATTTAGAATTTTAACTCGCACCTCGAATATTAAGTGCAGTCATCTCTATACGAGACTATTGTGAACCATCAATTCGATTGTTGGTTCACAATAGTCTTTCTGTATTGTAAATCCAGCCTAACATTTCCGATGGGGGATATTCAATATTTTGGCTTCCTGGCAAAAATCAAAAATTTTGCCGGCCTTGGTAAGATGGTATCATCCTCGCCTGGTGATATTAAGGTCACGGGTTTGATTCCCGTCTAGCCGGTTTCTCTTCTACATAAGACTTGGGTGACTTGAGCGTCCTTTCTGTAAAAGCCATGTGCACCGTTTTTGATTCGACAGTTAATTTAATTCTTTGATCTAGATAGGAATTTGCGAAACAGTGAATTGCTCACTGCAGAGTTTGTTTTATTTAGATGGATCATGCTTTGTCGGCAATAATGATGTAAAAAATATATAATGGAGCGACACACCAACAGTCAAGAGAGGACGGAAAACACTCGGCTATTTATCATCAGAAGAGCCCTTCGCAATTCTGTTCTCACGGAATAGGATAATGCCAAGGAGGTAATATTCGCGTGGACAGGTGCGTCCGCTCATAGCAAATGTACGAAACAAGGGACGGGAAAGGAAACCATTTCACGATAAGGCTTGCACCTGGTCGACTAAATTCCTTCGATTCTCACCTATTTCTTCGCCTACCCAAGATGAAAACCGCATTAAAACCTAGGTAATCATTAGGTAATGCCTGTCAAGAATAAACAGCATAGTTAAAAAACTATTTCAATCAATCAAAGAAATTCTTCTTCGTCGATGAAATTGGTCAAAATGTTTGATGTTTCAGAAATTAACAAAATATATTAGTTACTATCCAGTACTAAAAACGATAACAATTAGGATTTACATTTTTAGTTTTTAATGAAATTTTTATTATGTTCGTAGCATGGGCATTTTAGGTTAGGTGACCACGTTAGCGTTATTCTTGCAAAAATAACATTTTCGAAAGCAGTAAGTAATAATAATTCTGGTTTATTCATTCTTTTACAAACATTTTAGATAAATTGTTTACGTAGCTCCCAAATACGTATACGATACACTAATTATTCAATTAGTAAATGAATACATCAATAAAGCCGTCATGAAGTAGAGTTATTTTAACAAAAAAATTGTAAAGCTGTCGAGCAAGTTGTTCGCGTTGAATTGAGCTCAGCTTGCTACTAGAGTTTAATTTGAGGAATTCATGTTTCCGAACTAATATAAGTTGCAATCATTTCAAAACAGACGTCGTGGGAGTTTTTCATATGCATATGATATTTTTTTTAACTGTTGAGGGATGAAATAAAAAATCGTCAAGTCGAAATCGTTAGAAATAATTTGGTAACGCTTACCTAATGTCGACAAATTATTTTATTCGGGTCATGTTTAATAATTCAGCATTCGAGCCATTACCTTCGTATAATTGGCGAATTGATAATAACTCTGTACCTGGAAAACCAACTGCGAATCTTTTCTGTTACATCGGAAAGAAAGATGATGCCACATGCCTTTGGTCCTAAAAGTCGAAATGTTCTCCCCCACCCCCGTAGCGATGCAGGAAATTCACTTCGTAGATAATCTCTTATCATGCCCCAGCGTTTCACGGAAGTTGAGTTTGGCGTTGATCTGCCGAAACAAGCGGTCAGAGACCAGGTGAGCCATCTATTAAAAACGAGGCGAACTGAAAGGTGGTTACGAGACGTGCCAAAGAGTCTTAGAGGCTTATCGAAGGTTGTGACTGTCATCTAGCGCCATTTTGAACAACTCTCTCCCGTTAAGGCTTGAGATAATCTGAGCGGCTGATGCAAGATTGAAAGTGGATTATACGTTAAATTTTTTATTTGCTAGTGGCACATTTACAACGAGAACTCAACTTTTATGTCAATTAATTACTATTCATCCATTTAGTAAACACATGCCACGATTTTAATGAGAGAAACCAATTTTAAAAGCCGTGAAAGAAGGCAGGTGAATAATTTGGTGGAGACCAAAGATAAACGAAGTTTCCTCATTAATCATTACCTTCCTTTCCCTAATTAATTATCTTCCCTTTCTCAACAATTTCTTCGATTATGCTCTCGGTTGGTTTTGGTGGGAGGGTCCACAAAAGAAATTAGTATTTTTGACATCAAATCCATTGTCCATCAAACAAAATTATTTCCGTTGATGTGACTCTTGAATTTTTTGATAATTTTGGTCATTTGGCCAAATTCCTCAAAATTCAAAAGCAACGAATTATATTTTAAATTCATGCGAACACTGCTGGAGGGTAGGTACCCGCTTAACCTCCCTGCCTGTACTCACGGACTCGTAAGAGCTAGAAGATATAGGTACCAGTTTAATGTCCCAGGGAAATGAAACGATTCTTTGAACCATAACTGAACCCTTAAAAATTGATTAACAAACAATTCTAAAGCCAGTATAATGAAAGAGCTTTTCGATTATATAAGTAACCAATTTCCATATTTTTCCCTATTTTGAATCCTTCCCTTTACATTAGAAATCTGTAATTGATAACTAAAAAGATTGTACAACAAAACGAATAGTTACCTTTAATTTAAATCTGAAGTTGAATACACATATATAATTTAACTTGAATAAATATAAAATTCGGGTTGTTTCAATTAGTTTAGATAACGGTTTTCGAATGTATTGGTACATTGGTTTTACATAAGAAGTCCCTCACTAAATCAACGATTTTTGCTATTCTAGAACATAAATATGAATTTTTTAAATAGAAAATTAAAACTTACTCACTTTACCGACAGCTATGTGTTTTGTGATTCCACCTTTGTCGTCGTCTTGTCAGGGAGTTTATTCAGCTTGGTAATATCTTTAAACTGATTTTCTTGTAGTACGAACCGCTAATTAACTTCTCGCAAGGAGCTAATTTAAGTGTTTGCTTAATATGATCAACTATCAGTAATTCTACAGGAACCGTCACTGGTTTTACTTTACTCCACAAGTTGCCAACGGGCATAAATCAACAAGTCTCGCGGTAAAAATGAATAACGAAATATTAGCAAAAAATATTGTTATTATTTCTAAAACCATTTCAATTATTCTAAATACCAGGTAAGGTTATGTAATAAATAATACTACATTACATGTGAAAATTTACCTGTGAGCAACAGATTTTGCCTTGCCAGTCTATTCAAATTCATTGGTGTGCTTCCACCATCATCATTAGAGTGGAAAATTCCATGTTATAACTTATATACTACGTAAATAAGAATTACGATATTTGAACCCCAGTTATCAACCTGAAGACTAATTTGATAGGTGATGGTAGCTACCTTAGTGCTAACCCAAAGGTGTGTTTAATTAATAAAAGGGTAGGTGTGCCAGCTACTTTTCCTGACATAGATCAAGTAAGATCCGCTTCTAGGAAAATCCACTTTCCGAAAAATCATACAAATTGAGTGAAGCTATCTATCAATCTGCTATGCAATCTATAGCTACCTATCAATCTGCATTGTACCCTGCAGGCCACTATTAGGTTGTGTGGCCGGGATTAATTACTGCTGAACTTAAAGGTCACTAAAAAATCTAGAATGATAGTTCCATGAATGGCATCTTGAATACAAAATCCTTGTCTTAAAAAGTTTTACATATAACAGAACGGGAAAATGTTTCAATTGAAGAATGACCAATATAATATTAAACAACTTATACATTTCTTCATATATTTATTGCTTAAATTTACATGCAATATTCCAATATATACCTCAATGATAATAATAATATCACTTACATTCATTAAGCTTAGGTAAATAAAATGCCATTCTACTCTACAATGCCTTATCTGGAAGGTTAGGCCAGATAAGAAAGAACAATTTTGTTGTGAGCACTGAACACAGATAACCGAGTGATAAAAAACAACGCTCCTTCCACAAAATGGCCATTTTGTTACATATATGCTTAACCACACAGGGTGGCTGCAATACAATTGAATAAATCATTCACAATGGATGGAAAATACAATGCATTCAGATGCAGTGTGAATGAATCACTTAATACACATGTAAAACCTCATAAACCATCACTAAAATTGGCATTTTATTGCTGTCTCTCATAACTTTGGAGAGACATTATTTTCACATTAATGACCAACTTAACATTGAGCGATTGAAATAGCAATGTCAATCAGGTACATTAATAATATTATTGCATATCGAAGTTTGTTTAAAATTATTATAAATATATACATACAAGCAGCTTATGCATATAAACAACTGGCTCTTCTATCAATCAACCCAGGGATAAAAAAGTTTCCAGTTCAATTCCTAAGTAGTATTTATAAATATCATCACCATTTTTGGTGCACAGTTGTTATCTGCAATGTTTTCAGAGCTAAAATCAAATCAAAAGCCACCAGAGTACAAACCCATTAAATATACAATTTTTAACACAGTATACATGTATGTCCTCTTGTAACATACAAATCTAGTAGCATCAATTTCTTTACAAATTTATCAAACAATTTACATTTTTTGAAAGGGAAATTAATTGCTTTCAATTACCTTGTCACTTTTTCATTGCTAATTTAATGTATGGCACTCAATGGCTAGCCTGTTTAACTTTGTACAATGAAAAATGGCATTCATGAAACAAATGGCAACTGTACATAATTTTCAAGTTAAATTTACTCAAAGCTACAAGTTTGCCAATAATAGATTTTTTGTTTGTATCCATTGCTTCAAGTTGCTCATTCATAATTTTAGTCCACTTAAATGTGTGCTGTTTTTAACATAGATATATGGATTATTAGATAAAAACAAATTCATAGTTCATTTAATAAGAATTTGCTTTATGCTGATATTCTTAGAATACCTAGATGCTTTAAATGCCAAAAAAAATGGCAATCTACACTGATGTAGGTATATAATATGCCATCATTGGTGTATATTATGTTGGAGTGGTACTGTTCCTAGTAAAAGCTGGTTTTTTGAGGTTGTACGGGTTAATTGGGTGACCTTGGCAATATTTTTTATGAAATCAAAAAATATTTTAGCTACATACTTCTGTTTTTCATTACTTTAATTTACATAGCAGGCATGTTTTTTTTTTAATAAATTGTCAAGACACTTATTCTTTTTGACTATATTATTGAAAATTGATGAAAATTCTAAGCTAAAAAAAGGCCAAATATGACCATTAAAAATTTCTTTAAACAATGCCATCACCTGCAGCGATATATTATGCACTTGTAAAAATTATATTAGGTATTCTGAAAGAGCATATATATATGAACTATGAAATGAGTAAACCACAACTTAACAGCAAAAAGTATTTGAAATAAATGCTATATTCACAAAATATAAAGATATTTTAAACATTTTTCATGCAAAAATACTAACTCTGAACTAAATAAGACAATACTAAAAGCCTTAATAATTGATTAGTATAAATGTAGTCTTGTACAAAATGCTTTACATGTTAAGTCTTCCAGCATGAAAAACTGGAAGCCTCTTAGAGTACGAGTCATATAAAAGGTTTCATGATGAAATGCATAATGATGCGCGGAGTGCAGCAAACTCCCATGGTACAGTTAAATTCTGCAGTGAAACTTTATAATAGTGGAAAGCAATTGTCTATTTATAATTTTAGCATGATGCAAATGTCCCAATATGCAGTTATAATATTTTCTTAATACATTTTAAGTGGGTCTAGCCCTTGCTTTTAGTCTAATGCCCCAATTGAATTATTCAGCATTCCTTTACTGCCATTAGCTTATATGGGTTCCCATAGCATATGTATCACTACAGTAATGCATATATTATTGCAAAAGCAAGCGCACTAATATTATAGTACAAGGATTTTCATAACTGCTGTGCTACTATGTGAAGAGTGAAATTACCAATGCATAACAAATTGTTTTATAAAAGGGCACATCCTTAACAATGTTAATTTTCCATTAATCAAGAAATGGTTTTTAACTCTGTTACAAATCAATTGGGGAACTTGAATACAAGAGAGAGATTATACCAGCACACAATGCACCAAATCACAGTAAGAGATGTTAGAATTAAATAATTTTTAGAAAATGCATTTAAAATTTGATTCTGACATGAAATACAGGATTCCTTTCCCCTATCCCTCTTCTAATTGGTCCCAAACATAACAATGCTGCTGAAATGTGCTTATACTGTTTATATTAGAAGAGAGAAACAATAAAACATTCAGAAAACATGGCAGGCCTATTAATACAAAGGTATTCTGTAGAAATGCCTAAAACTGATACTTCCAGTTCACCCAGGACTTTGTAAATAAAACTATTGTTCAAGAATTTCATATCTAAGCAATAATATCAATCAAAGACATATTCAAACATAGCATGGACGAAATAATTTATTTTTAATTAACTTAGAATTAAGAAAATTATGAATATGTACTTTCCTGACATTCCACTTAATGTGTAGCTATTTATTTCTGAAAATCAACAAACCTTATTACTTGTGTGTAAACTCAAATCGCTATAAAAAACAAATATACAAACCACAAGAATAATGTATATGTACATCCATATGCTTTCAGAGGGAAAATACCTGTATTACGCAAAAAGCAGTTACTTCCAACTAAAAATTCTGGAAACATAAATATAACTATTTATTGTACTTCTACAAAAAAAGGTAAAGGAATATATGACTTAATTTATGCTTCTAACAGTGAAAAAAGCATTTGGGAATTTACCTACTAAGCAGATGAGCAATGACAGTGGAATATGTATGCATATATTATATCTTATAATATTCAATGACATGTATGTATATAAATATATGTTATAAAAAAAGAATGGATAAAATAAGGTAATCTGTATTAAATATGATGACTTCACTATAGACGTACAAGAAAGTTGAGAGAGTAAGAGAACTTTTCAGTCAATCACGATAAGTTAGGGAAAACTCTAATGAAACTGGATGACATTTTCCCATGAACATTGTAAGTCACTCAAATAAACATGAATTCCACTCAAGTTTTAGTGGAAAAATCATTTAGAACACATTTCATTGGTTCTCAAGATATACAGACATAAATCAACTTTTGGAACAGATAATATTCAGAGGGAGAGATTTGACTATTCTGAGCTAAATGATCAGGAACTGAGTTAAATATACCACCAATGCTTAAAAAAGCTGATGGCCCTTCAAAATTGTCGATTACACAATAGGTTATATAAAAAGTAGACATTTGAAGTATACAAATATTAGTTTACACTACAGAGCATTTTGATTTGAATAGAAAGAAAATCTCCTTTTTTTTGAGTAGATGGAGATTTCTCATGCCAAGAACACAGATCTCACAAGGCTTTAAGGCCATTAATATATAATAAAATACACACATGGAGCACAAGAATCAGATTACATCAGAATCCCTTATTTTCATTCAAAATTCAGGACTATGTGCAATATTTAATTTTACCTTATATTCTATCAGGGGGTGGGAGGTGGATAGAAGGTGATAAGTTATGCCTTTGTAAAATATGAGCTAGGATCAATTGACCTAACTTTACTTTCAGCATGGATTCAAAGGAAAGAGAGAATGCATCATTTATAAATACATTTAAATTTGTATGCATAAAAGCTGATGTTCTGATTTTTTTTCCTCCTCATAAGTCTCCAAACGCACTAAATATGAACTTACCCCTCTATGCCCACCCACCTGAGAAAAGACAATACAATTTTGTTAACAATGTTAACCTGGAATATTAATGATAAAAGAGTTAGAGCACATTAATCAGATCACAGCTGTACATATTAGCAAGATTAATCACATTACCTGGACCTTACAATGAAAGAAATACTTCTAAATTTTGGCCAGTATTTCAATGCGAGTAAAAAATACTCCCAGATGTCATACAAATGTGAGACAAAGAAATCATAAGAACAAAAGGAGTTATTTAAGAGTTAACTGCTTAATTCTTGAAATTTCTCTTATTAACTGAAAGTGAGAATGCCTGTGATAGCTGGCCAATGGTTGCATTCTCAACAAAGAAATGTGGCCTCACATCTTCCTCCAATGGAAAGGAGATAAGAGCTTTGATTATGGTTAAAGGCAGGGACAACATGGAAAGAAAAAATGAAGAAAGAAAATTAAAAGTATTTTTTCAAGGATGAAAGATTCTTTTTCCTTGCAATACATATTTTCTATTGATGAATCAGTATGGGCAGTCATCTTCTAGGCACGCCTTTTAACTTGACCAATCATAAATGTAGAACTATTGTAATATAATTAAACTCATTGAATTTTAACCACTGAACTTACTTAAGCCCCATATAAAATCTTTAGATTTACAGATAAAAAACACAAATACATTTCATTCAGAAGTATTTTCAGGGCTAATTTATGTAATATTGAATGGACTACATACAGTAAACCCTCAAATTAGCAGACTGAAATAGAAAAAAAGATTAACCAATACCCTAATGTGAGCAAAGTGCCAATTTGGAGTTTTCTTAGTCAAAAAATATATGCATGCCTTAAAGAGAAATCCTTAACCCATAGGATACTAATCAGTGCATGAAATATCACTGGCAGGAATGGTAATTTCAGAAAATTAGAGGAATTTTTTGAGAAATCTATGGAATGATTCTTCAAACAGCAGACTTGATGCACACTAAGGTTCTAGCATTAGACAGTGTGACCACACGAAAAGGACCACCCCATGTACCCAATTCAACAAATTTAAATGTACTGCTGTTAACATAAAAAAGATAATTTGAAATGAGAAACCATGCAGACTTTTTCACAAACTTCACTTTTGAGAATGATTTTGATCAGTTATGTCCGATGATCCAAACCCTGCCGAAGATATTTCCATTGCAATTTTAACTTGGAATATTAATGATAAAAGAGCAAAAGCACATTAATCAGATCACATATGTACATATTAGCAAGATTAATCACATTACCTGGAGCATTGTGAAGGCTTACTGTATGTACCATAGAAAACTGATGGTGTCCAAAAAGAAAAATACAGAATGAATTGAATGACCTAATATACAGTTAAGAACCCAACATAAACTAGTATTTTAAATATATAAACTTGGCAGTAGGATTTAAAAATACAGACATAGACATTCAACCCAAACTAAGAAGACAATTATTTAAGCAAAAAAGAATCTGAAGTTATACAGTAATTTGAAACACTTTCATGCCCACTGAAAATGAGGTGTCTATGCCATTAATCATCATTAATGTTCATCTGATAATTTAAATGAATTTCATTTTACTATTTAAGGTATATTCAGGACACATGACTAAACATTAATACCTATTACACTGGTTTCAGTAAACCTTTTGATTATTAACTCTACAGGTATTCATTGTTTAAAAAATGCATAGTTAAAATATTGCAATTGACAATGGTTCAGATTGATATGAATTGAACACTTAAGTCAATTATTAATCATAATTTCAAAATACTATCAGATAAACAAGTTTTTGATTATATGCTTTTGTCAGAATCACCTCTAATAACATAACCCATTGAGCTTACCTATTATGCTCATGTATTAACCTGGGAGTCACATTGGAAAATATTGAATACATGGTGATGCTCCCACTACAAACTTTTTCAGTGAAATTCCAATGTTTCAATCTCATTTGACCATATCGTTTACCATGTGAATGAGCGTGCTCTTTAGTCCTTAACTGTAGGACTATCAAAACATTGAATTTGAGGTTGATAATACGAATATATTCCTTTATGAAATGGCTAATAGAAATAGAGAGCTAAAAAATTGGATTATATTAATAACTACACTACGATATGAATATGATAAGGGACTCCAGTAAAATTATTTACTGATTCCATATTTGACTTAAAATATAACTATTATGGGGCTTGCTTCAAAAGTAAGGGTCAATTGGTAATCAATTGTAATAGGGAGAAATAATTACATCAAACATGAACATTAGTTCTAACTGGCCATTTGGAAAACCACTATACTGCCATCGGTTTTGTGTAGTTTACTTTTGCATAACAGTGTGTTATAATGAGTGCCATTACAACCAATCTTGCCGGGTATAAAATCTGATCAGTGATTAGATTTCAAAAAACAAAAGGACTTTGTACTAATGAAATTAACCATTAATTTTGTGAAAAATATGCACCCACTAAAATGTGTAATGGGAAAATGAGGCACTGGTGTCATGAGTTTAAGGTATATTGCTCATATGTTCACAATGAGCAGAGCTTTGGCAGACCTAGATTCTGGACTGATGGTCTTGTTGAGATTGTAAATGTGAAAGAAAGAGAATTAGTTATCTTATCAAATAATTTCCTAGAAATTTCAAGGGCAATATTGTTTGGAATCATGGATGACCACCAGGGTATCACAAACTGTGCACAATTGGTGCCAAAAATGTTAAAAAGTACTGAGACCAGATATCGAAATCAAACCTGCAGATGCTTTTTTAGACTGTTATAAGCACGAGGGTAACAAATTTTTTTCTCATTCCATAACTGGTGATAAAACATAAATTTTGTGCATCAATATGCCTCAAGAAATAGCCAGCATCTAAATAATTTGTGAAAATGGTTAAACAGCTGAAAAAATAAATGCAAAATTGGCTGAAATTCCAGGCGGCAGAATTCCTTGTGGAGGGTTTCAAAAAGCTTGTTTCAGCATATCAAAAATGTTAGGAACGAAATAGTGACCAGGAACAATGTAGGAAAATAGTGTTATATGGAAAAATTTGGAACCACAACTAAATGTTTATTTTTTTCATTTAGTTCTCAATTTAATACCCACTGGCCCTTACTATTGAAATGTGCCTCTTGAACACCTTATTTACAAATTACTTATGGCATGTGGCATTTTGCAGCATCTGGACAAACATCCATCACTCATAATGGCTTTCCTGAAGTCCTTGCCCCTGCAGCAAAGTGGAACTAATACTGTATTTACATCACTGAAAATAACAATATACCCTTACACACTACAAGGGCTGCTATATCTGTTCCTTTTCTAACTTTAACCTTTCATCATATTAAAATATTTAAGAGCATATACATATGCTGAAATGTCTTCAAAATAAATGATTCTGTTCAGCCACATGCCATTTCCATTATGAAACATTTTGTTGCAGTATATAAAAGTTATTTTGGCATTTGCAGATAAATAGTATGTCACAATTCACTAGAATTGTGAAGAATTTTTGCTTGATGCATCCTGTACAAAGGTTCCCACATGCTAACCTCTTCAGAGATGATTCTTGGAGATGGCAAAGGCAAAAGCGTTTTACTTACAACTTACAAGATCACTTTCTACATGACTTTACATCAATATTACCTGATGTTTTTTATAGTTGCAACTACTTACATATAAAATTTCATTTACATCCTAGAAATGGTTTTTTTACCACTTGACATTAGAATTGGCTTCATGTCTGTTAACTATTTGTTTAAATTTCATAGCGACAAACATGCACCAACAAAATGACCTGTTGATGGAAAATGAGCAACTTATTTTTCTCTGTACTTGAATCTTGGTAATATACCTTGAGTCAGTAATCACATCAAACATCAAAAACAGACATTTTAATAGTTTTAAACTCATTTAACCACATCTTTAAATTAACCTCCAGGTTATTTTCATCACTGTTGGGTAGCCATGAAAAAAGATAGCCGAGTGACATTAAAAAAGGTTAATTTTCAGCCCAGTTGTTTCATAAATCATATTAGGCAATAGAATATACATTCACAAATAATCACAAGAATGATCTCTATTTATAGGCCATCACTTAGAATGATGGAGACTAAATTTTGATGCTCGTTAAATTCATGCCTGAAAGAATCAAATATTTCATAGCATTTTTCTGCAAATGATAATTTATCATAGCCTCTATTTTAAGAACTATAATTTGGGTGATATTTACATGGTAACATGATGATTTCATGCTGTATCAACAGGACAAGAAAGGCCTATTCTACTGTACAAAGTGCAAGAGAATTTGGTTTGATTACAAATTTGATTTTTGAAAAACTATACAATATTACATTTTTATTAGATATGTCAAAGGCTATAAGAAAATATATAAGTAATACACTCTAACCGTAAATGTTTGGAAGACCTGACTGAGATAAAACTAAATCTTTTCTTTCTTTTCTTCCTTTCCTTTCTTGACCCACTGACCAGGCAAAATTTTCTTTCCTTGCATAAATGACACAACCTGTGCCGGGACTTCTGCCAATACTTCACGAGCCAACAGCGTTTTGGCTGCAGTGGAATTTTCATCACCTTTTGATATTGCTGCCGCAGCGGTTATAAACTCTGAAAATGGAACAAACTGCACAATGTCGCGAGCTGCTTTTTGGCCCTCAAACCCAACCAAGGGTACAACATCGCCATCAAGTTCAACCATATCACCAAAATCTGCATTTCCCACTCCAACAATGATAACAGACATTGGCAGAACAGAAGCAGCAACCAGAGCCTATAATATGAGATTAATTAATTTTATCAGAAATGTTCTTCTTTAGTAAGAAACAATAGAAGTTAAATGTTAAGATTAATTTATGGTTTACTTCACTAGTAATGAGCTCAATTCATGTAAATATACAAGGTACGGCAATTAAATCCGGACAAATGAATTTTTATTTAAAAAATTTACCAAGAAAAATACAAATGAAAATGGAAATCCTTTTACATAGAAGTAGTGGTATCAGTCAAGAGTAACATTATTCAATGTAACCCCCTTCAGGTACCATGACTGCCTCCAACATTGTCCTGAATCGATCGCATGGACTCTTATAAACAGCGCTGCTCGTATTCGTGAATGCTGCTACGATAGCGGTGCGTAGAGATACGACATTAGGGTGCCTCGTCTAATTGGTAACTCTTTCGACTACGCTGCTAACATAATAGTCAAGGGGGTTCAAGTCCGGTATATGCGGGGGCCAGAACTCCTTTGACCAGAACATGTCAATGTTATCTGAGAGCCAGTTGCGGACTTGTATGAGCTGGTGCATAGTTCTGTTGAAAGCCATATTGTATCCCTGAGGCCACAACTACCATCCACGGTTTCACGAAATTGTTCAAAATTTGCAGATAGACTTCTTTTGTGATTGTTTGTCCCTTTTCAAACAAAAATATGGCAGCATGACATCACCCTCACTGGACACAATACCTAGGACATGAACATTAGCCGGAAATTTTGCTCAAGCAACAATCGGGATGTCCTCGGGGTCATGGGCAAACCAGCGATCATTTCTCAGGTTGACCTTCGCGTTAACGGTGATAATTTTTCCTTCAGAAAAGAATCTGATTCGCCCCACAACTTCATTTCTTAGAGAACACAATAGCTGGTTGCAACGAGCAATCCGCTTTGTTCTGGCAGCCTCAGACAGCATGTGTCGCACCTTTATTGTGTATGACTTGTATTTTAGGTCCTCCTCTGCCATCCGACGCATTGTTCGCTCACTAACATTCAATTCTGATGCTAACTTCCGCAGCAATCGTCCCAGGTCCTCTGCAATCAGTGCATGAGCCTTCTCGACGACTGCCGCAGTTCTTGACACGCGTTTCTTCGAATGAGGATTTTTCGAATGAGATTTCTTTGCTGGGTTAGCAAAACCTTCCCCAGACTTATCCGAAGCATTATGCTTAGCCAAAATATCATAAACAATTGACCTGGGGTACCCAAAGAATCAAACTATTTTACTGGACAAAATTCCAGCACGAATATAATAGTGGCTCTTCGATTTTACTCCGCATTTGTACGTAACATCTTGGCCATTTTGAAGTTATGACTATTTACTAGATGCCCATAGCTATCAAGAACAGTGGAGCTACGGTATGGCAGGAAATTCAAATGAAATTTGTCCGGAGATAACCGCACACTCTGTATATGACTGAAAGACTGCTGAATTGAAAGTTGAATCAACTTTTTTTCCAAGTGATAAATAACACCATGCACAAAAGTTCCCAATATTAAATAAAGAGGGTATTGACAGCAAACAGCAGAATATTCATAACTTTTTTATGCCTGTCCAATTAATGAAATATTTGGAAAAAATGTCATAACCTAGGTTCATTCCTGATTTAATCCTACATGTAGTAATAATTATCCATAAGTTTTGCTCAAAGAGTAAAAAAAAGTACACAGCATAAAAACTCCATATATAATTTCATGCTTACCCAAATTTTATCCACAAGATGTAATAATAAGTCAAAGTCATCTAAAGCAATAATGTACAATGAATCAGAGGCAAATTAATATTCAACATTAAAACAAAATGAATGGTCACTTTTATAAGGAATTTTTTGAGTCAATCATGGACTTTTTCTGGCAACTTAGTTTTCATACAGTCTAATAATGATTCATCCGTGACATTTTGGCCCTTTCCCAAATAAGCAACAAAGATTATTCTATTTGAATCCCAAAATTATTCTCTATCACCTTCCCAGCTGAAGGTATGTTCTTCACCTTCTTTGGTGAAGACTCCCTGATAGCATCCCTATGCTTCAGTTGTTCCTTGGTTGCAGGTGTGTAACAATTTGTTTATGCTTCACTTACACTGACAAAAGGTTGCTTTAAGTGCCATAGATTTTGATGAAATAGCTCCAAACTGGCTTAAGAACATTTAATACAACTTTTTTTAGTCAGCTGTGAGAAAAAAGACCCACATCTTGTGGATGGATAGCTTTCTCATGTCCAAATACGTGGATGCAAAATATTATGCACTAGCTCACTGGAGATGCCTATAGTATTAACAATCTCATGGGCATCAACCCCTCTATCATCCATCACCATATCATGAATTTAATCAAAGATTTCTTAAGTTTTGACCTCAACAGGATGTTCAAAACATTCAGGATTGCTTGTACTTATATGGTCACCCTGAAGATTTTGAAAAACGTATAAACCATCCAAATCACAAGCACAGATTCACCATTACACTTTTCAAGTTTTTTTTTCATTACAAGAGGAGATTTGCCTTTCATAAATAGTTTGATCAATTCAATAAATTCTCTTTCACACTTTTTTGTAAATAACTCTACTTGCTCGATTGAAACATATCCTTAAGACAGAGCAATAAACTAATCTGGCTGAAATTCAGTGCATACTCCTTCAAGAGATGCTACTAGCTGAAAAACTAAGGTGCCAGCTCTCTAAGTAAACAATGACTTTTAATTCCCAAACTCCCCTCACAGACACAATACACCATAAAATTTAAAATAATTACTTTCTTTAGAGTGAGGGATGTAATTTTTACTGAAAACTTAGGTTAAAAGAGTCCAGGCCAGTACTTAATACCTATTCACTTCTTCATATTTTTAACAACACACAATTCAACAAACAATAGACAATTCACTCACTATGAAAAATGCTCACAGTTTGTTGTCAGATGCCATCCTTAAAAGGATTGAATGAGCTATGAAGTCACTTCAGAATTCTATCTTAAATGCGTGTATGAAAACATTAATATACTGACATAAAACAATTGTAGGATGGCCTATTCACCATAATGAACTTCCAAATTTTATTTTTATACACACTAAAAGGACTTTATAGTGGTTCACAAAGTGTTAATACATCATAAAAACACTTACCTCCTTTGTTTTATGCATATCAGTTATGATTCCATCGGTGATAATCAAAAGAATGAAATACTGTGATCCATCACCATACATTTTGGCAAAGCTTGCCACATGATTGATTACTGGACTGAAGTTTGTTGGTCCCCAAAATTCCACCTTCCTCACACATTCATGATAGGCATCCAGGACACCTACAGTGAAAGTTAATTTTTTATGAGAAAAGACCATTATCAAAGGAAGAATTTTGAGGGGTAAAACCATCTCTTAAACAAGCTTTATTGTCAGTTGGCAGTTTTTATTCAGCTTTGAAACCACCAAAGGATGTAAACAGGTGTAATGTACAATAATTATTATCCTGGCACAAGGAACTCAAAAAATACTTCATCATCCCATACAATCATCCTCCAGACTATGAGCTATGTTTGACGAATTCATAACCAGCAAAACAGAGTGTGCTTGATGTGCTTGAGATTTTTTTCTTTTATCCAGATTTTTTTACATTATGGTTTTACTCTTTGTGTCATCACTACTAATGAATGATTGTACGGCACAAATGTAACACATTAAAAACAAATATATGCAGGGGGATCATGATGGTGCGGAGGCTACGTACTTGCTCCCCACCCAAGGGGCCTGTGTTCGAATCTTGAGTGCAGCAGATTTTTCCATGGTATCCCAATCCTTATTTGAGGTGCAAGGTGGAGAGCACTTTGAGTAGGTACGCCGTCCATTGGATAGGACATTAATCTGTGATCCCTTGGTGCCTTTTGTTAAGAGTAGGCTAATGCTAATGCTGGGTTTCTCTCCACCCTTCATCCCTCAAAATGGCAAAGAAAGAGGAAGTTCTTACTTCCTTCACTTTACTCACTTAAAGAAAAAGTGGGTGGAGAAGGGAATGTTGAAGGCTAATATAGAAAGCAAAATGGCAAAAAAAGAGAAAGTTCTTACAATACTGAGGAGTTAATAGTTGCTAGGAACTGTCCAAAATCCATCATTAATTGGCTTGCAAAATAGGCTACCTATTAACCCTATTACTGCCAGCAAGCTGATATATCGGCCCTCATTAGATGTGCAAAAATTACCACCGCCCAATTTACTGGTCCCTTGTTTTTGACTAGTTTACTTCATGATACGCGGCCCAGTAAATGCCTCCCGCCTCTTTCTAAGGCTAGTGCTCTATCCCTGATGCTTACTTAGATGGTTTCCCCCAATTCTAAAGATATATGCTGAGCACACTATGTTTGCCTCGTAAGTTATGCCGTGTTTTTTCGTTACTTCGGGCCTGTAGCATATGATCTTTTGGGCTGGTGGGAGCTCACGCTGTGTGTTCCTGTTGTATATGTTTTCCTGAACTGTGTGCCTCTCCTTCTCCATGTTGTTAAGCATTGGTCAAGTAGATGCAGTAATTTTCTATTCACAATTTTTCATTTTGTTATAACATATAAAATATTATTTTAGGGTTGTCTCTGTGACAAATATCAAAGTGTTTGAAGATGCACCCATCATTAATGATGACAACACTGACTTGCCATCCAAGATCTCTGATGAAGAGATTTATTCTTCTAGCAGTGAAGAATCTTTTGTTTAAACCTCAAGGTCAGGGACAAATAGGTGTCAGATCTCATTTCCTCCAAGGGAGATGACTCATGTGGGTGCAAACAAAAAGAGGATGGAAATGTTGATCCAGGCAAAGATGAGTGGGTGGAAGTAAGAGTGAACAACGATAACCCTTTGAAAATGCCCATTGAGTTTCTAGAGACAACAGGACAGGAAATATTTGAGAAGTCGAAAAAAGCTTTGGTCCAGGCAACCTTATAACATTAGCATAATAGAGGAACTTTGCAGAGAGTGGCTTCAAGAAAAGATAAACAGAGTTAAGCAACCTGAGTCATCAGTGACAGGTGGCGTCAAAACACTTATAAAACTGCCAAATAATAAAGAGAAGGACTGTTGTGCATGCAGCCTAAGAGAGAAAAAGGGAAAAGGACAAAGAAAAATATCCTGAACTGTGTGCTAAATGCAATAAAGGCCTTCACGGCGAATGCTTCCATAAGCATGTGTGTATCAATGGATGAAAGCAAGAGTGTACAGTCATAAAATGTTTGTACCTCTCACAAAAATTAATTATTCATCATGAAAATGCAATGTTGGAGAGAAAACAAACCCCAGTGGTGGCGAGATAACATCCGTGTCTGCCATTCCAAGGGTCACGGGTTCAATTCCCACCTGGATGGGTTTTCCTCCACCTAGGGCTTGGGTGTTTCTAAATATGACCATTGTTATCATTGATAATAGTCTGATGTAACAGCCAAAATGTGCTGTTTTTGGACTTATGCTATATAAATAAAACTAAATTTTATCATTAAAGAATACCATTTCATTGCATGGAAGTAATATTTTTCTGATAATAATATAAAATAAACATAAAAGTTTGTTTTTTCATAAATGTTGTAATTAATTTATATTTGCCTTTCTAAAAATTGAAGTTAACCCCTGTAATTCTTCCACAATTCTGAGCCCCAAATATATCTTCAGCATTGGGTAAAAAACTAGATGAATAAAATAAATTTAAGTACTAGAAATATTTCAAAATCTAAGAGTCTAGAATTGGATACTTCCTGAAAATAGCCTTGGCAGTCTTCACACATCCCACTAGGAATGGGCAGCCAGTTATAGGGTAAAAATAATACGAGGGTCATCCGGAAAGTAGTACCCGTTCGTGAAATAATGACACAAAAGTAAATATTAACAAACATAAAAAATTTTATTTGAAAGAGGATACTTTAAACTACTTCTCAACATAATCTCCAAGCAAATTAAGGCATTTGTCATAACGTGTGACAAGTTTCTGTATTCCTGCTGCATAGTCCTTCGCCGCCAGCTCATTGAGATACGCGAGGGACCCATCTTGCACAAATTTTTGCATAATGCAGATGGTGTTTAACAATTTCATGAACAATTGTTCGAGAAACATTGGGAAAATGCTCACAGATGTCATCAATTGTGACGCGCCGATCGTTCCTCACGAATTCGTCAACTGAGCTCACCAGTTGGTCTGTAATGACAGATGGTCTCCCCGAATGCTCATCGTCGTGTGTGTTCCCCCTCCCCATGTTGAAGTTGCGACACCACCGCCGAACAGACGACTCGTCCATTACATTGTCTCCATACACCTCCTTTAATTGGCGATGAATATCACATGGGCGAACGTTTCTTGCATTGAGGAATTTAATCACTGCCCTCACTTCACAACTGGCGGCGTTCTCAATTTTTTTAAACATTGTAAACAATCACAGAAACAACACAGGCAATGCTAGCGTCACGCAACTTGGCTCAGAGAAGGCAGACAAGCCACTGAAGCTATCTGACCTCGTCCAGCGGCTACTCGCGTCGTCAGCACTTCATGCGGCACGAACGGGTACTACTTTCCGGATGACCCTCTTATGTTTGCAGTGTTATGCATCCTGTTGTATTGTCACGATACGCGGGTCACATACCTACCCAGGATCTAGGAAAAGTAAACTACTTGGAGTTGAGTGCTAATTTTGCTGTTTTTTTCAGCATTAGTCTACTGGGTTAAAAAGTTTTCCAATGGATCCAAGCACTAGACACTACTGAACTCCTAACCCCTACCCAAATTTACTAAAAAAAATAGCCTTAAACCCCAATCTACATCAAAATAACTCACAGGATGTTTCACATGAAATGCTCGAACATTTGCAAACCGAATCCAATTTTTTGGATAAAGTGGTCACTGGTGATGAGACCTCGGTCTTCGAATATGATCGATCCAGAGTTGAAGAGACAAAGCTCGGTGTGGACCACCTCCTCATCGCCAAAGCCGAAGAAAGCCCACATGAGCAAGTCACATGTGATAAGCATGCTCATTGCTTTCTTTGACGTGAAAGGAATGATCCACCAAGAGTTTGTGCCAACCGGTCAGACTGTCAATGGTCAGTATTATGCTGGAGTGGTCTGCCATTTGAGGGATTGAGTCCACCACGTCTGCCCAGAGAGGAAAGAACTGGAGGCTCCACCATGGCAATGTGACCATTCCCACCTGCTTCGCTATCACTGAAGTTTAAACCCAGTTCAACGCGGCAAAGCTCCCACAACCTACCTATAGCCCTGATATTACCCCCAGTGACTTCTTTTTGTTCCCCCGGATAAAGAGAGACCTGAAAGGGAAGTGGTTTGACGGTGTCACAGCAGTCCAAAAGGCTTCAACGAGGGTTTTGGACAGCATTCCCGTTGAGGAGTTCCAGGGAGCTTACCAGCAGTGGAAATTTTGTTGGAGTCCGATGTATGAAAGTGTTCAATTAACTTTGCATTCTGAGACCAGTCTTGAAACTTTATTTACGTACCCTAATTGATATTGTTTCCTTCAGTCTTTATCAGTATTATTGTTAACAAATCACCATTACTGAAATGGCCACCCCACTGGGGTTGAATGTCTTTAAAGCTGTTTTACTGAAGAGCAAACACTGCAAGGGCTACCTTTCTTCTGGCTTGACCCTTCAACCTATCTGGCCTGGGTGACCCTGGTGGCCACAATTATCACTGCTCCTTCCAGCATAGCTTTATGGATTATTGGAACATGCTAGCCATACCACCACATCAAAGTTGTGGTCAATGGTGAGTTTGAGCAATATTTAAGAACATCAAAATAATAAAAAAGAATCAGCCCAAATATGCTGCCATTCCCCTGTTGGGAACTATCTTGGTGAAATTAACCACCACATGTAAAAATTTCTGGCTATGATAGATAAAAAAACCAAATATTCCCAAAGAAAATAAGCCAAGGAATAATGTACCTACAGTTTGTTCCAAATAAGAAGTAACAATAGTGCATTTTTTTTATCTACATACAAATTGCCTAATCCTGTAATGAGATATCAGGTAGAATTAAGAATGATAAAAGCATAATTACCATTAATGCCTTTACAATATGGGTTCATTTCAAAGTTGACAAAGAATTCATGTGACACCCGGCCATCAGGAGGGAGTCGAGCACCAAATCCAAGCACTGGATATTCATTGCCACTGTTATAATCTTGAACAACTTCACATACTGCAGTTAGAGCCTGTTCATAAAGATTTTGCTTATCACCACCACAGAAGTGCAGAGATTTCTTGGAATCAGGAAATCCATTTGAAGCTGTAAAGGAAGATAAAGTAAAATCCTGAGAAACATTCAATAATAGGGCTCATTTATCAAAAGTAAATAACCAATCAGTCATGGAAAAGCCACTGGCAAAAGTGAGTGGACCCTTAAGGGATGTACTTTGAAGAATTTTGAGGCATTGTAGAAAATCTTAAATAAATCTATTTTTCCTAAACTTTTCCTGATACTTTATATACAAACTATGAATAGAACCATAAGTATTTCTTCTACCAGAGGAGTGCCACAGGGATTAATTTTGGGGTCCTTGCTATCCTTGATCTATATCAATGATCTGTGTCAAATTATATAAGTTGCACTTCAGATATTACAGTAGTTTAGTACAAAAAGTACATGTAAATATGAAATGAATGAAGTTCTACAATAATACCGACAGGATGAAGATTGCCACTATACAATAAACGCCTCATTATTTTATTAATGCATAATTCATATAACAATGCAATTCAAAGCAAAAAGCAGTACCTAATCAAACAGGGTTGCGTGTGCCTTTTAGTTTAGATAAATCAAATACATATATCTTTACAAAAAGTATTCAACAGTTTCAGGATAAATATGAAATCTTGTACGCAGGATTACAGATGAATTCATATTTCAGGAAAACTTTGATATGGTACAACTAATTTCATCACACAGATGTCTACTACTGTTACATATGTCCATTAACTGGCTATACTATGTATTTAGTTTATTTCTTTAAACCGGATTTTTGTTATAACTTACCTACATACTTTGCAAAAGACCTTAAGGAAATTTAAAATGGCCAAACTAAAAGGCTCATCTTGGTACTAAGTAATTAGAGATTTTTACAAGGCTGAAGCTTACCAGTGAAATCTATTGCAATGGAGCACTGGATCTGGGTTCCAGATGTGATATAATCAAGGAATGTAAATACTTGCTCTCTCTTGAAGCTGACAACCACTATCTCCCCAGCGCTCTGAATGCTATTCCTTCCCTATAAAAATTTAAAGAGGTTTTGTGAAACAGAGTATCAAGTGGCACACACGAAATGAATGTACCACATTCATCTGGTAAAATGCAGTATCTTAAATAACCGCAGGAAGTAAATCAATATAATGACTACAAGTGATGGAAATAAACTTCACTTGAATTACCAATATACATGAAGTTTTACCCCAGTTTACCCACATAATGACTATAACATTTGATGCTTAAGACATTTGTAATAAACATTAACTTTGTATCCAAGATAACTTTTTGTGTATCAATTACATTCTCATTAATTTTTCAAAAAGTTACTGAAGCCTTCTTCATCATAAAAGAGTATGAAATTAGGGAATATAGCCATAACTATAGTAAAAGAGACTGAATTTTACCATTACCATCCCAGTAACTAAAGAAATAATTTTGACAAAGGAATATCACACTTATATTAACACAAATCTACTACACTAAGATCTTACTGTGATCTGACGTAACAATCTGATACAATAACAAAATACTGCAGCTACTTTGTGTAATAACTTTTTAATATGACGGTACATAAAATGTCACTGCCACGATGTCATGAGGAAACAAGCTCGTATATCACAAGATTTAAGTCAAACTTACCCTCGGAATTTGCATCACAAACTCCTTTGCCTCAGACATTCCCTCTTCAATAGCTGACACAGAGGAGAAGAATTCTCCCACTGGTTTACGTTTCCCTGATATGTAACAAACAAAACGAATTGGTGTGTCAGGTTTTCCTCCATGTAACGCACCAGCACCAACTTTCATTGGCTCCCACTGTGGGTAAGAACCTTCTAAAGGTTCAAAGCGTGTTATTAGGGTTTCATCAACATCCTGAAATCTTCGAACCCACACCTCTAGAAAAAATTGAGGAATTGCAGATGATGCTATGCAACAGAAAGCTTTGTTAACATGAGTAGCATCTAGATGACGACCATGGAACTGCAGCACCAGCTGTTCACGATCAGCTTTGGTAATTTCACGAGCACCAATTAATATTGTGCCTCTTGCTTGAGGTATTCCAGTCAAATTTAAAACCATACGTTGGTTTACTTTTCCACCACCACCTGCTGCTGCAACAATCTGAAAAAAAATTATGGTTCAGCTTATCTATTTGAACAGAGGGCCACATGGACAGCACAAAAAACTTTAAGCAATAAAGCGTCTGGTAAACATACGACAACTTCCAGAACTCAAGAGCCCTGTTTTTGATGCTGTACTAATCAAATTCTTTAATTGCCAATTAAAAACCACAGCAATGAGTTTAATTTAGCCAGAGTGTATAAATTATAAATAAATGCAAGCATTTGTGCATTTATTTATTCATGTAGCCGCTATTTGGTGGTACTTTTAAATCAGGAATGGATTGAAATCTCTTCATACAATTTCCCCCGGTATGTCCAGAGGGAATTGCCTACAATGAAAAAAATTGGCAGTAATTTTATTTATTGGTTTCTCTTGATCAAGATACATACTGTATTTTGGGGAAGGGTTATTTCTCTTAATATAATTAACGTCTCTTTTAGTGCAACTCTGCATTAGTGCCAAATGGTCTCTCAGGCTCAAAATTTTCCCTAACCTTAAATGTCAAACATGTGAATTTAATGTAAGTAATTGCTGCCGCTTTTTATTTTGTTCATTCATATTTGTATCAAATCTAATAGCAGCCACTGCAAGCACCACCAATTATGAGTAATCTCAATTTTTGGTGACACAATTATAGGAGTGAAATTGAGTTAGATTCGGTAACAAAAGGATGACATGCCATCCATGAAACAGAAAATACTTCAATATTTGTGAGGAGAAATATAAATCTCATAAATAAGATGAAAGTAACATAGGCTTTAGAAAATGGGCAGCATAAGTAGGTCATTGTACATAAATTTAAGTGTACAAATATAATGGTTGATAACATCATTTGAACAAAGAAAAAAATGAGTTGAGTTTCATCTGCCATAGTTACTGCAGTGAAAAAACGCACATCATTGGAAAAAATGGAAAGCATTTTGCTTCATGGATTGATTAACAGTAGTGATATGACATCTCTCTTATACAGTCAGTCTTTTGTTTCAAAGCTTTAACTTTACTTGAGTCCCTGACAAAAGATGGGGATGATGAATGCTCTGAAAGAGTCTATGCTAATGCTAGTTAGTTCCAGATTTTTAAATATAAAACACATCAATACCAATAGTGACTCACTTTGATAGTGAATCAGCAATCAACTTTGGCACCATGATGATGAAAAATGGGAACTTGAAATAGGGAATATTAAGTTTACGAGAGAAGATGTTTTTTGCATAAATTTTTTTTATTTATTGGCTTTGAAGATGATAATAACTATATATAATAGGGATTATAATAACATAAGTAAATTTTCAAAGCCTTCAAATTCCCCATCTCCTCCATATACAAATGTTCCCATTTTACAAAAATTAGTATAGTGTAAATGCTCTCTGGAAGAAGTACCTTGCACCAAACAAGATATGACTGCATATGTTTAGTCCCCATTTTATAGCATGCATATCCTGTATAATACCTCATTCGAGAAATTTACTCACATAAATATTCAAATTTAGTCATTATCACATTCATAGTTTACTATAATTTTACCCATTAGATAGGTTGTAATAAGATTCAGAAGATTAAGAAATAAATTTGGGGCAAAACTATTCATGCACGAACTTTTCAATTTGTCAATCATTTCATGAATATTAATTGCCCCACAAAATTATTTTCAAAGAATTTTATGGTATAATCACCAAGATATGCAATAATACTTCATCGCCACAAAGTAATGTTTGCAATAAATTTAAATTCCACTCCATCACTATTTCAAGAAACAAGTTAAACTCTTACTCAGAAATGGGTTTCTACATATGCAGTTTCCACTTCCACCACTATAGTAACCAAACTGGTGATTTTCAGGCACCCAGCTTTGTATTCAGAAAATAAGACAGTTTGGATGAAGTTATATGAGTGTTCCGAGGCATACCACAAATTAGAACCAGAACCCCCTGGTCCAGAGTTGAACACTTCCCACTGGCTTATCACAATGCCTAGTGTAATAGCTATGCATTTTAAAATAAAAAAGGTAAGTTTTCTTCTTTTGAAGCCAATAAAGGATATACAGTCAAACGGTGTGAAATTAATCTCATTATGAAAGACATTACTTAGGACATACCAAATCTTCCAGAATGGAATGAGCTGGTAGGAAATTGAGCTGGTACAATACCTACATATTACAAGTCAGGGAGATCATTTCATATAAAATAATTATTTGATTTAGAAATGGGTAGAAATATTATCTCAACTTCATAAAATCATGATTAATATGTATAATAATAAATTGACAATCTAACCACAATATCTGCAATTGCTCCATAATCTTAACTTATAAATGACCAAGCACAAATGCCTAATATCTAATAGTTTCATACATAAACATTTATAGATAATTAAATCAATGAATGTGTATAACATAGAAGTACCACATGTATGGTTTCGTTCATATATCAACTATGTGCATCAGGGTGAAGCATGTTGGTGATGTGACTGGAAAATGCCAATAGTGATAGTGCTCATTATTAAAAATTATAATTTTAGCAATGCATTACTCTGTTGATGTGCGAGAGTTCTGTAACCATTAGTGACAAATGTTTATATTATCAACCGTAATGACAAACAAATGCTCATGTGCAACTGAGGAGAATGTAGGTATGTACAAGAATGAAAAGACAAATAATCATGAAAATTTTAAATATTGATTTCTAATTGCAAACATTTCATAAATATTTCTACCACAAAAAAATTTCCCATACTCCCCAATCAGAGTATCCCTTATGACTGTGCTTAACACTAATAATATATGCAAAAGCATAATGCTCGTAATTCACTCAGAAAAACCATCTCACAGAGTAAGTTAAAGGTGTGAGATTACCTGCATAACAAAGAAACATCATCAGTGAGAATTGGTAAATGCAGACGAAAATTAATGGTCCAACTATATATATGCATACTGAAATGACTAAAAATACATCATACATGTTCCTTAATGAGTAGTTCGACCCTAATTACATTGATTGTTCACAAGCCATCATTTTCCACCTTCTCACTTTAAGTGCAGGAATATTCTAATATTTTTTTCTGGTCACCTGCTCAACCTAACAACTTCTTAAGTTATTTCAGATGCAAATATCCATGTCATTGCTGTCTGGGGTTCAGCCACAAAATAGCTTTATCTGCACAAGTGACAACTACTCTTGAGGTTGAAAAGTTTTTGTGCAACACTCACTAACACATTTCAGTGCAACTTTATATGCATTATAAAGATAAATAATGCCCACAGTATCTTCTGCAATATTCCAGGATAATGCACCTGCAAAATCTTTTATAGATTGGTTCTTAAGTCCTTAACAAAAACCCCATACTCCATCCCTAATCTGATCTTTTAGTGGATATCTAGTATGACAGTAAATAAACACTGTCTTTCTGGAAAGTGGTGCTTCTGGTCCTATCCCCTCAGGCTTTCGAATTTACAGGCTTCTTCAGAATTTGAATGGAATGGAGTTGGAATGAGATTACACCCTTAAAATTTATCAAGTTCAAAATTTTCTCTAGCATTTCGCTACTTGATGTACAATTAATATTAAGTCTCAAAATATATTTTGTTTTCTTTAAGAGAATCTTATATTTAGATTTCAGCCATCTAAGTAACACTTCAAAATCTTGGGATTTAATTCCCTTCAGATAAATTATCCACATGATCTCTTGAAGTAATTAACAGACTTCCCAGGTTAGCCACTGGACTCAATACATGATCACTGTCAACACATTATTTAGAAAAATGTATATGCACTTTAGAAACCAACCAATTAGATGCTAACACAGAAGAGAATATATATGAATACGAATAGAAGCTTTATTCACAGAGCTTTAATCTTCATTATTAATTCTGTCATCCTCCCTAGTGTATATATCATTTACTATAAAATGTCTGTATCTTACATAATTTACAAATGAATACTATCAATATATCAAAGCCTTGGGAGATCCAAATCATTGAAGCAGTGAGAATTATTCTCTTTTAAAACACATTGGAACAACAAAGTAAGTATGACATATTGCTCAAAAGGACCAGGGTATAAGACAGATAAAAACAGTAATAGATTGCTTTGAACTAGAACTAGAATGCATATTCTACCCATAAAATTTCAAGCTCTGATCTCAGACTGAGAAGGCAAAAGGGGAGGGGTCAGCAGAATGACCCAGTTTTCCAGGACCTCTCTGTAAAAGGCTGAAATAGCTGTAGAGTCTGAATTCACATAAGATGCATACCTTATTTAATGGCAATTTCATGGATAAAGCAATATACAAGGTCTGTCCCATAAACAGTAAGACTTATTTTTTCCCAAATAGGCAGCGGTTTCTCTGGCTGGGTTCAAGAGATGGGAATCGCAGGAAAGGCTGGAGGCCGGGGGCAGTTGGCTTCCAGCCTTTACGGAGTGTGGATTGTTTGTTTGTGAAACCTCTAAAACATAATCTCGTTACATTCTGTCATGAACCGGTTTATCTCTCCACTAAATTTTTTCTTCGGTACAAATAGTTTTAATGCACCACTGTCATCCTCAGGTGCAAAGTTACACACACAGGTCTATATAGGGTTTTATATATATATATGGTGGAGGTGAAGAAGGGAAAGAGGTGGCTGGAATTGATTGACGTTCGTGGGGGTGGTTGAGGGGGGCAGGGGCAGTGGGCTACAGCAAGTGGAGAGGGTAAGGGCCGAGCAGAATGGAGTTGGTCATGAAGGCTCACCGTTGAGGGTCACAAGGATTCTCTTAAATGAGAGGGGGGTTGAAAATAGCGGAGAATATCTTTGAAAAACAGAGTCACTAAGGATATGCCCTTTTTCCACTTGTCTTATTATATCCAGCTCTTCTAATATGTATATTTTACACCCTTTTCTGATAAGACGTAGGATTTCAGGAGTGAAGTCACTTGCATGTCCATCCTCCAGCAGATGACTCACAAAGTGGGATTGGGATGTTTTCCAGTAAAGGAAACTTCTCCTGTGTTCCTCTGCTCTTGTTTGGAAGGATCTTCTGGTCTGCTCCACATACATGGTGTTACAATCACTACATTTTAACTTTTACACTCCACTTTTTCCAATTTATCGGTCCTGTCTTTTGCTCCATCAAAAATACATCTTAGATTGTTTCTGTTGTAGCAGGCAACCCTGAAGTGGGGTCCTTTGGAAAGACCTTTCTTGTTTTTTGGGATACATCTTCATAGAATGGTAATTTGCACCACTTTTGGGAAGTACCCTTCCCTTCAGTTGGATGGTAAAGGAGCGAAATTTTTTTTCCAGGATCGAGTCCATAACCCTACCGCTGTATCAATTTTTTTGCAATCTATCTTATGGTATTAAGTATGCAGTTGTAATTGTCTCCTGAGTGTGGAAGATATTTGTTGTGTGGACGGGTATGGATGGACAGAGAATTTTCTAAAAACTTTAAAGGCGAAATCCACCAGTATCCAATTCATGTGTGAGGAAGAGAAGGCAGGGAAAATCAACTTTTCGGATATTACGATACCAAAGGATAAAAAATGTTTTCAATTTTCAATATTCCGCAAAGATACCACCACAGATCACACCATACCTTTCAACTCCTGCCATCACTTTTCACAGAAAATGTCCACATTTCATTTTATGTTGAATTGGCTTCTCAATATACCACGTGTATGATCCATTAATTCAAATGGTTATTTGAATAATCGAACTTGGAAAATATTGTTTTATGGTACAACTTAAGACATATTATTTCTTAAAAAATAAAGCAAATCATATTGTGCCGATAAAGTAACCCATTTATTTTATGATTTACCTAACCGATGCACATTTTGGAAATTCTGCTTATGCTAACGGAATGGCAGGAAGGTAAATGAAGATTTTTAAATAAAGGAATGAATTTGACAAGGGAAATGATTCAGAGAGATCAAAATTTTACAGTAATTATGAGATATATTAGCTGTAACTTGTTCATTTGCATATTGGATAGTTAGCTGCGGAAGGCTTACAGATTTTCATTCACCATTACTGTTAAATATTGCCCGAAAATTATAACTAAATGCTTGTGGGATGCAAGCAGCCAATCTTTAGGTACGAAAAAAGGAAATCTACTTCAGTTTTCAACTTCTCATTGGATATCTTAGTCAGAATAGCAACACTTTGCACACATTAAATGGTGTCCTAAAATTATGCATTCCAAAATACCCTCTGCAGATGAATTTTGGCTTAAAAGACATTAGAAAAACTGAGTCCCTAGCAATCCATCAAAGAGTGGTTTTAATGTACCACCAGCACTACTTTTACCCTTTTTAACTTTTTGTAACAACCAACTTTTTATTTCTACCCGTACTATGAACAGATGAGGACAGTGTATCATTACAGAAATTAAACTATTTACATAAACAGAGATACACATCACTGAACAAAGAAGCAAATCACTGAATAATACAAAACTAGAAATCATAAACTTAGAAAAAATCAAACAACTTTTGTAATAAAGAATATTTCTTGATAAACTTCTTCATATGTATTTTAATTGCTTTCTCTTTTGCATTAAAATGCTTTTAACATTAGAGATAACAAAATGTGGTGTAATAGGAGTTTAAAGCATTTGTCCCAGGTATTCACTCTGTTAGCCATATACTACGATTCCTTTATCTTAGAGTTTTCCATCAATTAAACATATGGACTGCCTCAGAAATTACATGAATAGTATGATGTAATAATAACTGGAAAGGCCCATTCTTTTGGTCCACATTATACATGGTTTTTCAGCCTTCATGCCTTTTGCTATCAACTTATAACAAACATGTAACTATGTAACTACTAACACACAGTAATGTCCATATTTTATAACCAAAAAAAATATGTAACTACAAGTTTAAATAAAATGCTTGAAAAATCTAATACTCGTTTTTTAAATATGGTTAACACTCAAACCTATATTCATCATTCTAAAGCACCAAAAACACATAGAGACACACAAAATGTAAGAAAAGAACTTACAAATTCAACAATAAAAAACTGTATAGCAGGGGCTCAGAAGGCAGAGTTGGATTTTTGGCCAGCTGAACTTCCACATCGTCAACCCAGCAGGAGCTGAAAAGGCAACATATGACACCACCAAGTGTGATCCAAAAAAGTGCATAAAATTAGATTTATTTCGAAATATAATTTTTTATTTGCTCATTTTTGGCTGAGTTTAAGTTCATAAAAGTAAAATAAGAAAACATATTCATTTTATGTAGTGCTTAGCATGCAGAAATAAATTATCAAATCCACAAAACAGCATAAGAATGACGAAGTCACAACTTATTTCCCTGGATTTCTCAATGAAACAGAATATGTGTCAACTGGAAGAAATATCACGTCATCCAAGTCATAATGCTTTGTGTTTGAAATGTTTACCATTTTGATTTTCTAATACAAAGAACTGCAGGAGATACCACGACAGTAACTTTAACTGGAGTCATCTACTAATATGCATTAAAATTCAGAAATTTTATGCGATAAAAATCATTTGCACAATGTGTAATAATCATACATATTGGTCAAGTCAAATGATTTTTACACTTTAAAATTTCTGGATTTTCTAATATTTGGCTAATGGATAAAGCCTAAGTGATGGTGGGCCACTGGCGAGTCCAAAATGATAATCTGCCTTAAGTCAATTACTTATGCTGTATTAAGCAAGCTAATTTTAGATCGTTCAAAATCATTTTGTAGCCTTACGTTTTTACAAATTTATGCAAGCATGTGTTTTAGAGACTCCTATAATATGAAAGATGGGAAATTATATCACTTGTGGTTCCTAAGCAGTTTGTTCTGGTGATGGAGCCATAGAGGACACCAGCGAACCCCTTGCACAAGTCACGCTTAACTACCCTCCTCTACCTAACCGTGATAAACTTCAAAGGGACATTAATAAAATGGTGGATTGGGTGACAAAAAATGGGATGGATATTAATGTTAGCAAATGCAAATCCATCACTTTTAGCAACAAGGTAAATGGAAACAATAGGGAATATAAATTCTCAGAAAATGTCATTCCTAGAAGTGATTCTTGCAAATACTTAGGTGTATATTTAACTAAGGACTTAGGGTGGGGGCTAAATGTGGAGTACATCTTTAAGAAAGCTTTCAAAACTCCTCATTGGGTGATGAGAAACCTCAAAGGGAGCATTAGAGCAACCAAGGAGAAGGCTTATCAGACCCTAGTAAGACCAATTTTAGAGTACGCTTCTCTTGTATGGGACCCTCATGAAGAAGGTCATATTAAAAAACTGGAAAAGGTGCAAAGAAAGGCTGCCCGATATGTACTGGGGAAGCAGAGGAGGATGGAGAGTGTGTCTGACATGCTAGAAACGCTGGGCTGGGAACCTCTAGAAACTAGAAGGAAAGTAAGCAGACTTTGTGGAATGTCCCGCATTCTGAAGGGGGAGAAAGCTTGGGCAGATCTTAGGAAAGAGGCGGGGAACCCAAATTTTATAGGCAGAAATGATCACAAATTTAAGGTAAAATGCTGGGCACAGAGAACAAATTTAAAAAAAATTTTCTTTTCTAAATAGAACAATTGTTGATAGGAACACCTTACCTGCAAAAATATTCGAGCCCTTTCCTAACAGAGTGTATACTTTTAAGAATAGATGTAAGGTATATATGTAATAATTTGATTGATGTGTGGTGTATTGTATCATATGTAATAGCTTAATTTTTTTTTATTTATCTTTTTTTCTTGCTGATTAATGGTTGTAAATGGGATGAGGATTCACTTGTTTTGTTAAAGAGATTTGTGTTTGGAAGTCTGATTTTATCTATCATCTTTTGCGATTATTATGGACTTGTGTGCCACCTGACACTGTCTATCAGCACGTGTATTTTTAATAATAATAATAACATACGTGTTTTTGACACTTTTGCTGTTGTTATCGTACGTTGCGATGCTTGATTAATGAATAATGTAAAGTGTGCTGTAGAAGCCATAACCAATTCCTGTAGCTGCTGCTGTTAATGCCATACTGAGCAGTACATGTTTGTACATTCACAAACATTTTTCCCATGGTACCTTGACGTGATTCATCACAAAAACAGAATCACCATGGTAATTTATAAATTGACTGTATGGCCTTTGGGTTTTTCTAGTTATTTGGGACAAGTAACACCCATAATACTCCACTAGCTGCACATGTCATGTACTTTTTTCATTTTTCAATTACTGTGCCATATAATTACTACTTTATATACTCTCTAATGTTTTATCACATTAAATATTTTTAGCAAATGAAATCCTTCCACATTCCTTAACTATGTGAGTTTAACAGAGTTATCTGAATATTTTCTTTGCCCTAGCAACTATTTGCATTAATCTATTACATCCTTTCATCTATTACAGTCCTGTTCGTAAAAACTCATCCTCACCTTTCTTTTTTAAATACTATTATTCATAAGTATCACATTCATGGGAAAAATGGCATTCACAGCAATCAGTAATCAAAAACTACCCACATAACTCAGCATCTGTTATAATAAAAATTATTACTCCACATACCCTATCCCATTATTTATTTATTACTTTTTAAAATAAAGCTAAATCTTACCTTGGAGAACAAAATATACAGTGGTAGATATGAACTTTTGGGGAAATATTCTGCTATGTCTATGAATTGTGTTCATGGCATTATTTATTGTTATATGACCGTATGGAATGGAAATAGTGTATCACATTAAAAGCATCAGAATTACTTTTAAAACCACTTATCAACTCTGATTTTGCCTTTTGAGATTATTCTCTAAATTTTTTATATGCACAATATCTTACATGATGGGAACTTTTTCTTAATATTATGTAACAGTAAATGGGTCACATGACATAAATATGTTATATTATATTAATAGAAGAAGAAATATCATCTCTTCCTCAAGCAACTGTTTTAATAATTACTACCATAAAGTTGCATCCTTACATAATGAGAGTAAAAATATAAGATCATTCATTTTTATATTTCCCCTTATGATTAAAGAGCATCTTTCATTTCAAAAACAGCCTACGATGCCTCACTCTAACTGAATAAATGCAATTATTATTTAACCAGAGGAAAAATTGTAATGGCATCAATTGGTTAGACTCGTAAATAAGAAAAGTTTATAGATAATAAAAAGAAAAGCATAATTTGGCAAACACATGGTTTTCATTAGTTTTTAAGAACTTAACCAATAGAGTTTTGAGAAATGAATTTGACTACCTAATGTAACAAAGTTTAATTTGGCCAAAATCCATTGTATACAATCCTTGTATGGCATAAATTTGCAAGGCAGTACCTCCCTGCAAACAGGAGGTAGAGACACGGCAAGGTAAATTTGTAATAAAACTAAATTATTACTTAATTAAATTATTACCAAGTTTTTAAATGTTGTGTCTAAGGCTTCCTTTCTAGGGTCATCATTTATTACTTACCAGATAAGATTTTTCAAGGCAGAGAGGAATCAAAGAATGATTTAACCACCTGCTGGCATCTTCTGCAGAAATAGAAAGTCAGCAATATGCAATTCTGAGAAGCAATGCTACAAGTAAGCAACATACATGATCTGTTATTTCAAATGACATTAAATTTTATGAGCATGGTTAGGATAAACCCTATTTAAATAAGGACATCATTCATTATGTGATTTTTGAAATGCTATATTATCTACTAATGCAATAACATATTATGATGTGATTAAACTTATCAAGCAAATTAACCCACAGTGAAGAAAATATATTTTTTTATTATGTACATGATTTACTTCAGAGTGGCTATTTATCTATTCAATTTCAGTGAATATTTAAGATGCAATTTTAATGATACACATAAATAAGTTATTGTGCTAAGTATGATTCAAAGTATTCATTGAGAAAGAATGGTAAGTAAGAATACATGTAAAACATTGTTAAATGTTTCAAAACCAATAGTAAAAAGAAAACAATCAATGCATTGGTAGCTTGCAAGATATATGCATTTAAAGCATCCATAACCAAACTATTCAATGTATGCATGATTCTTCAGAAGCATAAAATGCATATTTGTGTTAAGTTGGTGACTCAGATATTTAAATGCATACATGTGACAGACAATTTGTCAAAATTCACATTGCAATAAAATGCATGCAAAAACATATATGCATTGTGCAAAACACTATTTATTAACATTGCATTATGAATTAATCAGTACTTTTTGGTAGTGTAAATTGTGGGAATTAACTGTGTGTGAGTAATTCACTGATTATATAAAAAAATATTATGATTGCAGAATTTGTGCAAAATTAAAAAAAAAAACGCTGCATTTTAGAGCCTAATTGCATTATTTTACATTCATGTTAAGCAGATGTATATTTTAATGAAAATTAGAGAACTTGGTCATTTATAATTTTTAATTTTATATCACATGAAAATTTAAAGAGAATTAATTTATAGATTAACGTACACTTATTTATGTATTACTCATTCACTGCATACTACATATTAAAAAGTAGCCAACACAAAATGAATGATTAGTGTGTTGTAATGATGTTTCATGGTTCTAAGAAACTCATTTAATATTGATTCATGAATTTAGAGGTGACTTTCCTAATCTACTAGTGTCAAATGCAAGGGTATTAATTATGAGTCTCAACTCCATCTACATTTAGAGATAATTATAAACTTAAAAAAATAAATTAAAATCATAGAAAAATAAAAATTCTTTCTTGTACACAATTTTAAAATTAAATAAAAATAGAGCCTGCATGGCATTAGTTTATAAATAGTTGATTAATTAATTGCAAGGCAAGAAGAACTTACTTTTCCCAGAGTGGTCTCAGCAGCTCCTAAAAAATCATGCTTACTTAGAGGTCCTCCTTCATCTCCTGAGTCTACATCATATATTTCAAACCGTAAAAACTGTTGTTCTTCAAAATGATACTGCATCCTTAAATGATTGGAAAAATCAGGATTCAAAGTATCCTGTAAAGTTTCAGTTGTATGCACAATCCGCCAATCTTGTTCACCACTTGCTCGCTCATACACAACACACATGGGGTCAGAGAGGGAAAAGACATCACGATCCAGCAGGTTTCTACATGGTGCATTGGAAAAATGAGCAAAATTTCACATTTTAATAACTTTAATGGTAAACAGCTTTAAATACACAAAATTAATAATGACAGATTTCATCCTAATTAATTACACATGTCTGTGTTTTGAAAAACCATGAGAATACTTTTGAATGCATGATTTTTTTCAGATTTACCCTTCAAGGCAGATAATAATTTCATTCAGCATTATATTGATGTGAGCAGCATAATTTTCCAAAGTAGTCAAATTATATTTTTACACTACTGACAGGGATATCAGCATTGCTTGTGCTTTTCCAGTGAAAAGGCAAAAAAATTTCAACACCCCTTTCTATCATAATTTCTCCAGTCATGAATTCCATTTATTGAGCAATATCATTTTGAGATACTGCTCTAATGTCTAGTAGAACATTTGGCTGCTGATATGATACAATTTAAAAATTTAAGCGTTACAGTTGCTAGCATTTTCCCACTATTTGTCATTCAGTTTTCATTTTCAACTGCTATCTCTAAGCTTTATGGGAGTACTTGGGTAATAAAGAAGAAAATGGCATAATCAAGATTTGTATAAAATTTTCAGTTCACCTCCATGAGTACAAGAAATTTGACCCACACAGCAAATAAATTAAGTAAAAATTGCATACCAATAATTTATTAAAAAGTTTTTGTAGATTCTTGACCAATCAATGTCATTTGACTTGTGAAATTTTGAATTCTGATCATTCAATCTAAATTCTTAAATCTAGTTTGTTTGGATGCACTAAACAGTGGTCCACAAAAAAATCAAAGAACTACAGACAGTAAAAAGACATACCGGCAGGAAAATGTAAGTTCCACCTCAGAAGCGAGGACAGAACGTGGAGCTGTAGCCTCTGCCATTGTGGTGGACTATAACATCAGCAATTGGTACGATTTCAGTTAAAATCCTCTTCTGCTAGCATTTTATTAAATATCTGAAAAATAAACATAGCCTTGAAATTTGTCACATTTAAATAATTGATTAATAAATGCCTGTGATTATGAAAGCCATTCAGAGCATCCTATTCTAATGCAGATTTATCTATTTACTTGTAAATATACTCTTAAATGAAAAATAAAATGCAGGCCACAAAAAAATTATTCAGATAAGGAGATAAAACGAAAGTACTATACAGCAATGTCAAAATTTATGACCATTTTTGTAATATTCCTAGCTACCACAGTTTCATCAGCTTATGTCTCAGCTCTGGTGCAGTTTTGTAATTATCACCCCCTCCTCTGGGGATCATGGCATCACACAAAAATGCCGGTTCGGGGGAGAGTGGTTTTTGTATAAGGCCAACAATATGCAATATATCAACACATGATCAGTATACCATGTTGCAAAGGGATAGGGGAGGTGGGATATTAGAGTACCGGCCATGCACGCAAAAATAAGAACCTAGTAGGCAATTTACTACATAAATTCTCCAATTTATCATTCTAATGTCGATAGCATATATTACATTCCTTTTCAAGATAGGAAAATAGAGCAAAAATAAAGCACTCTCTAATGCATATTTACAATGCTAATCTTCCTAGCTACGCACTTTTTTCCTAGATTCACCCATGAGACAACTAAATAATGTTATTTTCTACCTTCAATACCTCTCCTTACCCTCACGTGCAACAATAATTCTTTCTCTCATTATATGCATCAAAATTATTAATTCTCCAAGAATTCAGTCTATACCATTAATACAAATTCATAGATTTTTACTTAAATTATGGGTTTAAGACAAATAATGTTATTTCTGTGCACACACCAACCAAGGTTTCACCGTTATCATTCACTTCAGGGCCTGCTAATTGCCTTATCACTTTTTCCAATGACTTCCTTCCAATACTAACCCAGTCATTCACATCTTCTACTGGTATACACTTTTGCACCAGGGATTACTCATTTTAAACTTCCATTTTTCATTTTTACCTAAAATTCACATATTTTGGCACACATCAGTGTTAAATCTCTGTTAAAATAAGATCACAGCTTTTCCCAAATTTTTTAAAACTTAACCTGTAAGCACTGTCTTTATTTATTATTTTTACCCTAAAAAGATGAAAACATGACTTTTTATAAGCAATGCTTTTTCATATTACTATGACTCTCTTAAAACTGTTGGAATTCTATGGAAACATCTTTCAAAGAAGGTCTTTGGTACATGGAATGAATATTAGAGATGTAAGATATAAACTTTTAATAGAATGTAGTTTTACTATAGTATTGTTGACAAGTTCACATTCACAAGTTGACATTTGCTCCCCGCACCCAAGCCTATCACTCTGGCTATGCCACTGGGTCAACATCAAGATCTAATTCCTTAATGGAAATGTGTGAAGATATGTCCCCTTCACAGCTGAATGAGGAGAAACTTCTTCTCCACCTATATCACTTTCGAGAGATGACTACTTAATTTTTGCTCATGTCCCTTTCACAGCTGAATGAGGAGAAACTTCTTCTCCATCTATATCACTTTCGAGAGATGACTACTTAATTTTTGCTCCTTCATATTGTAGTAGATTTCGGGGAGGTGACCAACAGCTGAGGTCATTTGCGCCATTTGGGATAGATGGGAAAGCAGGAAGGGTGGAGAGAAACCCGGCGGTGGCATTAGCCTACTCTTATCATAAGGCCCCAAGGTGTCCGCAGTTTATCGTCCCATCTGATGAATGGTGTACTCACTTAAAGTGCTCTCCACAAAACACCTTAAATAAGGGATTGGGATACCACTGAAAAAGAACTGCTGCCTCCAGGATTCAAACCCTGGGTGGGAAGTGGCTTAAGCTAGTCACCACACCATCCCGATCCCCTAGTTCCTTCAATCTCCCAGAATTAGTGCTTAATAGAAATGAACTTCAATACTGCCATACTTGCCAAATGGCTTCTTTGATAGCTATGGATAGTTCTGTGAAAGCAGACACTTTTTGAACTGTCACAGATGTGGGTGGAAGAAAAACAATCCTTTTGACAACTCCATTTATTATTATTTATGAGTATTATTATCATGAGTATTTCCCATTCAAAAATTAGAGCTGCAACTTTGTGAATCTGACTTGAGGTTTGGTTTTTCCACATACATTACCCATAAAGCTTGGCAAATACAAGTTATTACCAGCAATATTTTCTTTGCTGGTGGTAGGATGTGATTATATATGATTCTCAACTAACCTGAAAACAATCTAAGAGTTCTCTATAGATTCAAGCTGGATAGTAAATCAAAGGGTCAAAATAAATAGCCACCAGATTAACTTTCATCACAGCCATATTTTTTTCTTTTTTAACAACATTAGTGGGTTTTTAGTGTGATATTATTTGTGCTTGTGAAAAAATTCCTAGCTCTTTCAAAAAGAAAATTTTCTGGGAAAATTCAGCACATTCCTAGGCTGTGAAATGTCACTTTTCCATATCATAGATGTAGGCTTTTATTTGTAATACAAAACATTGAAGGAGTTGAAAAAAGTCTTCAGATAATACAGCCAAAAATGAGTTATCATGTTATTAAATTAATTCCACATTTGTTGAAGAATATTATCCCTCAATGAAAAAATTTATGATTTAACAAAAATATATTTTTTCAAAATGTTTCACACATATGGTTCATATTCGGAGGTTTTAATTTATACTTTTCACCCACAGGTAGGCATCACTCTGCAAATAGCTATAAAAATATGCAAAAAATTGATTCAACAGGTATCTTAAAAAAACATTCCTTATCATATCAAACATTATGAAGCATAGGTACCTCTCACAAATTAGTACCTATTTATTTTGAATATAGTGTCCAATGTATATGAAACTTTATAACTTGATAATCAGTAAAAAAAGGACAACATTAAACAGTTTCACTTATTTTATTGTGTGTTTAATTCTGAACACCATGTCATGTCATCCATACAAGGAAAAAAGAATTTCAAAGATGAATTATTTGTACACATACACACCATGAGGTTTTTGGTTTATCATTAATGGCAGTTATGGTATGGGTACTAATGGCACATTTTTGATGGAGACAAGAAGTAATCACCCCTGTGCTTCTAAGCTTCACCCAACATAATGCAAAACTCCACTAACCCTACATAACAATAAACCATTCTTCAAATCCATGTTACTTTCTGCCTCCCTAAATTCAATCCAATATTCTTCATCTTTTTCTCCCCCTACCTGGCTTATCCAACATTCTCCCTTCTATCAAAGTTCTCAAAACTCTATTGCCCTAAATATGCCCTACATCCATTTTACTTTCTTTGAATTTCTCCCAACAACTCTCTCCTCCTCTATCATTTTCAATGTCTTTATTTGTCTTTTTGGCCATTTAACTTTTTTCACTGTCTTCCAAACTATAAAAATCCTTCAATCTATGGTTGTCTTTTAACCTCAAAGACTGAAGTTCAGCCCAATACAAACCAGCCTCTATATCAATGCCTTCAATATTTTTTCTTTACATTTTTTCTTAATATCCTTGTCATCAACTCCCCTCTAGTTGTAACAGCTTATTTATTACCACCTTTCTTACCTTTGTCTAGCACACTTCCACAATAGGTGAACTGTTCCACTGCCTTTGGTTTATGGGTCATTAAAATGCTTTGTTCCATCATAATTTTTTGGAATAATTGAGATGGTTCCCTGCTGCCTTCTCATCAGTGTTCTAAATGTGACATCATAACTTTTGCCAGTCTGCTTTGCCATTGCCTCACAGAAGGACAGCATGGACAACCTTTCATTGTGTTCCCATCCTTCAATCTATCTGTCATGGGTAACCCTTACAACATTGTTACCACCAGCACAGTTCTAGAGTTCATTTCAGATTGCATGTCTCTCCACTACATTTTCTTAGTTTAATGGCAGGAAAAACATTAAGAGTTATTCGGTAGAAGCAAAAAGTTTAGTTTGTTGGCATTTTAGTTTTTAAAAATTACAATGAATGTCTTTTAATCATCAACTATTGTCAATATTATGAAATAGATTGAATTTTACAAAAGACTTAATTAAATTCGAGTTAATGCCTCATTTGAACAACTTTTTAACCAAATGTTAACTTAACAACAGCAAAGTGAAAAGTTTTACATTATTCCTGTGTATAATCTTTTTTAATTCTATTTGCATCCTTATATTTCTACCATGGTAAATTTTGGATGCAGTATATTTCTATATTCTGAATAGATGGCAGTAATGAACCATGTGACTGTTTGTCATTAGGGCAATGAATATCATGGGAAGCAAAGACATGCAGCCAAAAGAAGACACTAGCAGTGGTGTAACTCACCCCCACTAACAAGGACAAGTAAATCTCACTTAGTCTAGATGTTCACGAGAATTAAGCCACCCACCTGAGTTTAAGAATCAGGAAAAAAGTGCCTAATGTATGCATGAAGGAAGACATAAGATATTACTACTTCAGCATCGCGCTCTTCATTTTTTCACAGCAATATAGCAATCTTTTAGCACATGTAACTGACCATTACACTTTCACATAATTTCCCATTTAACATTATATAATATAATTTAGGTTAAAAGAAAATGAAGGCATATACAACAAACCCTTTACAGTATGGCAAAAAGCAAAGAATTTGAAATCTGGTCTATGTTGGATATAATATGAAATAGATAAAAATAATCCCTTCAATTATCAGTTATTCCAATTAAAGTTTGTACAACTTAATCTCCCAACTCCTCCTAACTAAACTCTACTGATAGAAAATACTGTCAGCTGAAAATTGATTCAGTAAAACAAAACTAAATTCACTTAATTATTATATCTAGTCTACCATCCAACAATATACTTGTATATGTAATATTAATGCTCTTTTCATTCATTCTGCTGACTCATAGATTAAAAAAATAAAACTTATCAATGTTTACACTTATGGGATTAGTCAGGATCTGACAGAAAAAAGGCAGAGCTTTCCTATACAGTCTCTGATTCAAACGTATTCCACATTCTCCAGCAAAAGCACCCCTTCTCCATTAAATATATTTCTTTCTTTTATAACTGCATCTTCCATTCCTATCCATGACATCCAATATGTTAATTCTCTAACCCATTTCCTTAGCTTTCCACCTTCTTTAACATTATAGAACATTTCACAAACTGTAAATACATCCTCCAATCACCTATTTACCTGCGAATCACATGCATCAACTTCCATTTTCCCCATTACTGCAAGTACAACTTTCCTTGAATTATTCTGAGCTGAATCTATTTTCTCCACTGCTTTCCAGGACAATTTCTCTAAATTTCAATCTATGTTCATACCGTTTCTTCAAAGATCAGGTTTCAAAACCATGTCCACATCAGACCAAATTTTAATTTTTAATAATTGTCCATTTATGTCTTTGCTATGAGTTACTACATCAATGTTTCTCTCTCCATGAATGTACATGTTACCAATTCAACTCTTGCCCTTCTATACTTAGCACGCCTACCTTATTAAAAAATAATGCCTAAATACGTTACCGATTCCACCCACTTCATTCTACACCATCCCTTTCAACCCTTTAAGTTCTACTTTCTTAAAACTTCAGTTTTATGATGAATTATCAGACTTCCTACAAATAATAACATGATGTGTTTTTCAACACGAGTTTTCCCTCGGCGAAAACTTAACATGACAGTAGCCTTGAAAACAGTCATCCCATCACTAGCATGAATATTTTCAATCATTGATGACACCACAACATTAATAAGCCCAAGGGTCGATTTGTTTAATTATTAATGTACACTTTGAAATTACTGCAAGCAAGAGAAGCCAGGTCACATAATGTACGTCTGCTGAATTTATACACCCTGAAAACTGAATCATACGACCATCCACAAAATGAATTTATATGAAAGAAAAAAATAAGGTTAACACTATAATAAATATGCCCTTGAACTGAATTAGAGCCCAAATGATTAAGGCACTTTAAGTATACGAAAAAAAACCTCCACGCTAATTCTGGCACTAACATTGCTTATTTGTGGTAAATATCTTATAAATTCTTAGATTCTACAATTCAACAACCACATGCACTTTTCTTTTAAAAACAGTGTATTGTTAATGAGGTCACGTAGCCCTACGATTTTAGTGTTCGGGCCAGTTTATCTATTTAGAAACCCGAATTATCTGTACCTTGGTGAGTTAGTCGATATAAATTAAACATTCAGTATCCTGTTCGCTTGGTTATACGTTCATCTATGAGATAATAAAGTAATTGAATTTAAGTTTTTAGTGTCTAAATTAAACTTAAAATTAACATGAAAACATAGGTTGGATGTGTATATGGGGAACTTAGACAAACTGTATGTGAATAAATACATTGACAAGGTCCTAAAATGAAAACAATTACTTACGACTTATAGGTGAAGCAACACATGAGCCTTTCGACATATGATCACAAATAAATAATAATCCCACACATTAACTACCACAAAAATGACTTAATATTCCAAAATACTTACACATATACGATAATCCGTCGTTTTTCAGTGCTTGTGGCAATGCACGATACTCTTTAACTCTCACAAATCCGCAGATCTCACTAGGTAATCATCAAGAGCTTTTTAAACGTTCTGGAACGCGGATTTCGCTCAACGTTAGTCCTCTTTTTCTTGTCGATTTTTTTCCGTATTGCGGAAAATCAATACATTTTTTATAATATAACTAATTCTTCTCTTCTTTCTAGTATTGACATTGATATTATAAACATTTTTTGATCTTTTCAAATTTTATCAAGATTTCATAATTATTAAGTTGACGGACTAGTAAAAGGTCGCCTGTACCCTGGCGGAGAGAAGCTGAAAACCCGCCATTTTCAAATCCAGAAGGTTGACAGTCCTTCGCGGCTGCCCTCTAACATCACGGTCTACCCGCATGAATGCATTTTAAGTACTCCATTACATAATTTCCATATTATATATGTTTAAATAGCGGTGAAATTAAAATTATTACTACACCAATTAGGTGCATGATTTAAGAAACTACAAACCACATTATGATGGTTTTTATGTACGCTGTTTAGATCAGATGCCAATGTCATAGATAAAGTATTTTTTTTCACTTTAATCGCCTGAACATTAATTTGAATATAAGACCACTATTCTGATAAACATAATGCTTTATAGATAATTCTACCTCGTTCGGATATAAAAATTAATCCATGCGTATTTTTTAAATGATATTCTTAATTATGATGACTTCTGCTGCTCTAATTTACCCCGTTTAGGTTTAGAATTGATGATCACCTACAACTGCATTGAGGACGTAGGAGAAAAACACAGAGAAACTCTTTGCATGGTCTCCCTTGCCTTAACTAGTAGATTGGAAGCATTATGCTAACCAATTATTTATAAACAATATTTCTGGTGAGTAGGTCCACAAAAGCTAACTATTCAAAAAGCAATGCGCTACCTGTGGTCAGAATATTTCTAAATCGGGGAAGAAGCGCAGGAATTTGAGGATTCAACTAGAAAGAAAATAAAGCGGCCTTCAAATATTAGGGAAGGCTTAATAAATAAGTAATCAGGATTATAAGATTTCAGATATGCAGATTTAGTATCTGCTAAGTAAGTATTCTGGAACGTTTGGTGGACAAAACTGTACAGAATAAACACAATCAGAATCTTGGATAAAACATAAAGGACTCACAAATAACATCACCGCGTAAATTTTCTTAAATAATGTGATTCTCCTAGTATTTGCTCTTTTTGGCAGATAGGTGCCAAATTACCCATGTATAACGACAAACTAGCTGCAGATTTTGTTGAACTAGGCACTGAATGTACAAAGCGCTGTAGGGTAAATCGATAAATGGTAATTTATTGAATTTAATGGTGATAGCGAACAAAAAAGGGCCTGTTCCTGAACAGCAATATGATACATGCTTTATTTTTAATTAATAGCATATGTTTCCTCTGGGGCAGAGGTTTGTTAATTTCACAAAGAAACTGTTTTTAAACCGAATAGTCAAGAGAAATTAATTTCTTCTTTTGCAAAATAATCAAGGATTCCTGAAACGTAAATATGAAGAACCGTTTAAAATCAATGACTGAACTTTTAAAGAAGAACCTGAAATTGTGAGGCAAGGTGTTAAAAAAGGTAAATATTTCTATCCCTTAAGAAAAAATGTGGTAAATATTCATGGTATTCTATGGCATTGCAAATATGCATTACGTGGTCCCTAGGAGCTTCACCATATCAGCATCTGGAAAGGATAGTTACCAAGGTACGAGCCTGTTCCTCGTAATAAATATGTAACCCATTCCTTACATCATTTATGTCCTTCATTGAAATAGTTTGTGTGGCAGTTTATTAAGATATGTAATTAGATTCTAGTGTCCATCAAAGACACTATACTGGAAATATATTTTATGGAATTACCTTCAATTTTTAAGTCGCCTATACATGGGAGATGGCTAACTAGAATTTCATTCCAGAAATATAGTATATTAATTTATAATGGGAATAAATCTCCCCAAACCACTTACAGAATCAGTTATAGTGCCACACCCTTCCAGATTAGCCGGAAGGAGATTCAAAACAAGATATACCCTGAATTAGTACTCAGCCAGGGATTTTAATCTGGTGGGATCTAAGAAATTATTTTTATGAGCAGAGGAAATCATTTTTAACCGTCTTGTTTCCGTAGCCATCAGTCACGAGGTTATTCAATTAATGGCTAATTGAATTCAATTAAAGTTAGCCATTGAATTAATTGAATGAATAAAATGAAAAACTAATGGGGATTTTGACCCCGTTAACTCGTCCCTCCTACCTACTCTTCACTCTCTATAGCTGTGCCACAACCTTGAATAAATGTAGGCAATACGTTTTTTAGGGAGGAGTAAAAAATATTTACTTTGGTATTCATTCGAAAAAATCTTCGATTTATTTTCAAACTAAACTGGGTCGAATTTTTTCCGTATTGAGTGGCTGTATTATCTCTAACTCCTGTGCTTCTTGCTAAGTGTTTGACGCCCCTTGATTTCTGAAGCGCTCCTCCCATTATGGTTCGTGTTTTTGGCCTCGTGTTCATTTAATAGCGTCACCTCAATATTGCAGAGCGCCCGCCGGCCTCCACTCCTTCCACCCGATTGGAGAGAGTGGGCGGCGCTCCCCCCAAGTCTGCAGTAAAAAGAAACAGAAAGTAAAAAGAGGGCAGATAGGAAAAGGAAGAGAAGCAATGATAATAACACAGGCAAATAAAAGATATCCTATTGAAGGGAGACGAAGACACGATCGCCAATGTGGTTAATACTGTTTCCATTTTAAACCCTGAATTTATAAAGGCTTTCTGTATCCAATAAATGTAATGTATCCTCAACTACCAACTCAAGAATGCGAATATAGAAAGGAATCCTTATATGCATACAATTACAACGATTACAAAAAATATGAATACTGTTACGTCATAATTGCATTAACTTGCCAAAAGCTGCCCTTCATTGCATAATAAATATTATTAATTTAGTATATTACTCCTTCGTTTTCTTTTATGAAAGGAAACAAAAAAACGATGGACGGTTATTTACGATTCGTGAAAAATGTCGACATTCAATGGGCAACAAAAAAGAAACTTGAAAAAGGGAAATATGTTTAACCCCTTAAAGTTTACATTACCACCTTAGCTAGGCTATCCGATCTGAGATATCAGAACCTAGGATAGCCGATTATGATTAATGGGATTTCAGAACCTACACGCCATTCAGATGGGACAAATCAAGGGCCCTATCGGGAGGGTTTTTCTACGGGGATAGCTTTTTCGCAGTTCGAAAATCGAGCTGTCATCTAACGCCATGACGATAAGGAGGATAGTAAACAACTGCTAGTATGACGAGGAAAGGAATAATACCAGATTGCTTGCCACGAATGTGGTTCGACCTATGGCTCCTGAACGGAGAATTTGCATAGAAAGACAGGAAGGACGAGAGGCACCGGTGAACGAAGGTCATGGTCTGAAATGAATATGCGGTAAAGCCCGCGCGATAATGATATTGAGATAAGACCAAGTTCACGAAAAACGCTAGCGAAACGACGAAAAAGGAAAGCTGTTTAAAGAAAACTGGGAAATGAAAAATCAGGATGAAATAAAAACAAATATAGCGAGGGAGACAAAAAAATGCGTTCATTCTGCTCCATTGATTGAACGGTTGAGATATACGTATTTTTTACGCAACACCCGAGTTTACGAGAAAGAAAATAATGTTACTCTAAAGCGTAAAATTAATCATACTTTCTAATGACCGGGCTGGAATATTCAGAGCAGCGGTGGACACGGGAGCGCCCCTCGAGAGCGAGCTCCGAGCAAGTGCGGGAAGGTGAAGGCGAGAGAGAAAAAAAGTCAGCGAAAGTGAAGCGTTTGATGCAGGAAAACAATGGAAGAAAACAATAGAAAGTGACATATGCGATGGGTTTAAGGACATGCCCTTTGCACCAAAGGTCAGCGTTCTGGGAGCACAAACGGTCGACTTACCCACCTTTAACATAGGATTCTCCTCTCATAGATAGAGATAAGCTTTGGATTCAGAATTGGTGCCAAAGCCGTGGAGCCCTTATTTTGTTTCATCCTATGAGATGATCTGAAAGTCGGTCACAAAACCCCATCCACGAATTACCAAAATCTTCGCTTGCATTTGTCTTCCATAATATTTAATTATAACATACAATATCTTTACTGGTTATATAAACTACATTCTGGACTGCAGTATTGATGTAATTATTTCGGGTGGACACTTTTCGAGTACCTAGGCTTAAAATTTAATAGTAAACTAATATATATTATATGAATAATTAACCGAGTCGAAAGATCACTTATGAAATTATTAGTCTAGATTAGTCGAAAGCTGATATTTCGATTCCGCCGTTCAGGTTAGAAAGGTCCAATAGCGTTAACAGGTTAAGAAGATAAACAAACCTTAAGCAAGATTTATTGTCCAGAGTTAAAAAAAATTAAGCATTTCAATGTAGGTGTCGAAGGTAAGATTATAGGTTGGGATTGTACTGGAGGTAAAATAGTATGAGATGGGATATTATTATTACAATATCACTGAGCTTGACGAAGTAAACAAGTAAAAATTGAACGAAACAATCAAAGGTATTGAATAAAGCCAGTCATGATGCACCACGAAGTCCCTCATGTAAAATAATAACAATAATGTTTTAAAACAGTTTTTACGAAATGATACACGCTTCACGAGCAAAGACACAAAGAAAAATTAAAGAGATTGGTGGCAAATAGTTTGCTTATGAGGAAAACAGTTTATTGCGAGATATAGACATGTTTAGATATTTTGTGGTAGAGGAGTTGGTGCGCCTTAAGGATTCGTATCAACACCTGTGATTTAGTTCTTCTCAGATCGCACGCAAGGGTTAAACTTGTTACCTTGTCCTTTCTTTCGAGCTGTTGGCCCGCATTTGAATGAAGCTGACCTATTTTAAGAAAAAATCAATGAACCGAAATCTTATTTATAGGCTGTCTCTTGATTCATTCAGTATTTTTATGATATCATTCTTTTAGTCTGGTGGTCACACGTACGCATTTTCTACGCCGTGAGAATCATTTTGGTAATACGATACATGCTTAAATGCCCTTAGTTCCCGTCAAAGTCTCAACCATCATAGTCAGGGAAACTTCTAGTGAAAGGAAAATTGCGATGCACCAGGTGGTGTTCCACCCGTGCCCTTGGCCTGGCATATTGGGGCCACCGATTAGAGACAAATCAGGAGACAGCATAAACCACAAATATATTGACCCCAACAAACCGAAATAATAACTAATAGTGACGCTTTTTAGTCTTGTGTTACAATGAAATACATCAACAAAATTCGGCTTCAATCCGTGAGCGACAAAATGGTAATTTATTAAATGAAGAATAAAATTTGTCTTTCCACTGTCCTTTTATTCACCAACAACTAGTTTCAACGGTCAAGCGTAATCATCAGGTACCTGGTGATGACGCTTGAGCGTTGAAACTAGTTGTACGTGGATAAAGGACAGTAGGAGGACACATTGTATTCTTCATTTATTAAACATGAACTTCCACAAAGTTGAGCTGGGAACAATTGAATATTGACAAGATGGTATTCTACTCAGTTCTGGGATTCTTTGTCGGTCTTGAACTTAATATTAATTTTAACATATTTCTCTAGCAGAATATTTAAATACCTACCTACATTGAAATTAAATTTAAAACACTTCGCTTTTTATATGGAAAAGCGAACTGTTTTAAATTTAATTTCAATATGAAGAATTTCCACCAAGTGACGCCAGAAACTGTTTTATTTTTTACCTACCTATATTATAAAAGAATATTCGAGTGAGAAAATAACCCTTAATGAAGATTTTTTAACACACTTCTTCAATTGCAAATGGATTTTTATAATAACAAGACTGTTTTCATACAAAATTGACTGGATTTGTAATTGATACAGAAATGTTTGATCAACGAAAGATAAATATTTTCCCGAACATTTTTGAAGTATCAATTTCCGAAACACGGAAATACGAGGTGACAGATTTCTAAAGCATTGTGGAACAAAATCTCTCAGAATCCCTAAATCCACCCATGTGCATGCATGTCTCTAATGCGGTACCAAAAGGAAACGAAACGGCGAGCAACAGGCTGACAAAATCGTCACACTAGCCGCCCTGCCGGGTACTTACTTCCTCACGCGCCAAAGGGGTGTGCTGAGGAACCAAAAATCAATTTGGAAAACAAATATTAAGTTTCCTGAAACACCTCCAGTTCTCGAAATTTATTTCCGAAAGCACCATTGCACATCACAAAGCCAAGAGAGTGGTGAAAACTCTGCAAAAATAAACCTGGGAAGTTATGCGTGATTTCGATGGAGAGAGAGGGGTTACAGCAGGGGGAGGGGGGAGAGAGAGAAACGTCTGTCCCCCTGCGTAGCGTTCTTTTTATCGGCATTCACAAAATGAGAAAAAAATGAGAGCGGCATTAAGAGGTCGGCCGCAGGGGCGAAAGGAGCTATGAGAGCAGGATCGATGCCTGTTGGATATCACTAAAAGAAACCGAAGAGGTTCGGCGGATCAATGCACGCGCTAGAGTCATTGACACAAAATCAAGCGATTCAATCACATGGTCACTTGATAATTTCGCGCTGTGGCGTATCGAGAATCTTTTCGTCGAGAAGCGTGTTCCCAACTCCAAGAAAACAAACTATAGGCCGAAAAAAATTATTTAATTCAATGCGAAGGGCAAAATGTATTTGGTCGTGGAGTGAGGAGTTCAGGAGCATGGGGCTCTTCCCCAGGTTCTCAGAGATACCGAAAAAATACTGACTCTCTTCTATATTTTGCTCATAAGCGGTGGGTTTGAGAGTGAAGCGGCGTGAAAACGAGAGAAACCAATAGTCTGAGCCCATCTCTAAATGCAAGGTTCGGGGCAAAGGGTTCTCTGCCTCCCCCAAGTATTTTAGGTTTTAGCCCTTGAGTTAGATACCGCTCTTCAATGCATACAAGTAGAATTCTCTTTCGGCAAAATCCTACGCATGTGTCGCACCGATCATACTACATATAAATAAATAAGTAAATAAATATATATATATATATATATATATATATATATATATATATATATGCGCATAGTATATCTCAATGTCTTTAAATCCTATTTTACTCCAGTCATCCACCTATCCCAAATTGCACAAGCGATTTTATCCGTCTCCCCCCCCTCACCCATTTAGACACATTACACATCACAAGACTGCCTTTTGCATTATGTCACTCTCTCTTATTTTAGCGACAAACTCATTAAGTTCATCGGTCCTCCTCATTATTCAATTAACATCAAAATTAAATCAGAATTAATTTTCCAGGATAAAGCAGAAGGAAGCTTGAATTGGGCCTAGATCATGTAATTACGAGGAAGACAAATGTTGTCAAGTGATTTCTCATTTCCCAAAGTACGCGTTCTCAAGTTCCACTCTTGGTTTTTCCCAATAAGTTTTGGGACTACAAGAGGACTACATAAATTATGCATAATTTTCCTATAGTTTCCGTTTTCCACGCGGACCTCAGATAGTCAGAAAATTCTTAGACTGACTACCTATCATCTGAAAGAGCAGTGCTATTCAAAGTCCTTCAGAGATGGAACACGGTATTATAAGACGCTTTAACATTTGGAATTTTCTTCCCGGTCTCCCTTGTGGCAGACATTACCTAACTTTCAATGCTCCACAACAACAAATGTTGCCACAATACTTAGTTTCAGAACAACAAAAGTTCCCTACCTAAAGATGTGTTCCAGTGGTAAGGAATGCAAAATGACATTCAGACGTGGTTTCTCCGGCAGGAAAAAAGTTACGATAAACACGTGTCGCTACTTTACAATTTACATATCTCGCCATTGGACGTCGCGTGACGTATTATTGATTGTCTCCTCTTACCCGGCAGGAGAGAGGAGGGAAACCCGTCTCCGAAATTCGCCTATATCATTACGAAATGCGCAAGGCGGCCGACGTACTTAATTTTCGTTCAGAGAATGAAAAAGCCTGACATTTTCCTCGAAAATTTACGAGCGTCTTGACGGAAAAATTTGTAAGTCATCTCTTGGGGAACTGAACCCTTTATTTCGAGGCATGGACTGTGAATGACCCCATGGGGAGCGTCGAGGTATCAGCAAAAATAAGTTAAAGCGAAAAGTCAAAACCCTCTGTTCGAGACATAAAAACTCTATGCACTCATTTTTATTATTTTCACTAGTGCATGCCTATACGGTTATTCTGTGGCTGACGTCGCGTGAGGTGCGGCAGTTCCAGCACTTCACATGGAGGGATAATGATTCGACTGGCCGCTGAACACGTAGAGCGCCAGAGTTATCACATAATTTTTCGTCTTGTGGAAAAGTTGGGGGAAAAAAATTAATGTCATGACTCAAGAAAAATCGTATTTTGGGCCACAATAATGCTTTGTAATTGAAGGCCAGAGAATAAATCATAAGATGCTCTAATCAGTTTGATGTAAGATAAGCGCGAACGATAGCGCTTTTTGACAAAAATATAGCAAAATAAGCGTGAGAAATACCGAATCGTGTCCCTAATGTGGTGGTCACCCGTTCAAACCTTATCCGAACATCGATTTAATCAATAAATTTGTTCCCAGCTTGGAAGAGATGGGGAAAACCCTGTATATTCAGCAAAGTTAATTATACCAGAGGTTTAGTTTGATCCATATATAGGTTCTATATATTTTTTCAGAATGGTATATCTTATTGCTCCCAGCGCTATAATCACCTCACAGCTGCATTGAATTTGATGTCTGCCTCATAAAATTATTTTCTTCGTTAATCGGTCCATCTCCGAATGGAAGCAAGGATGGTTAAATTGATAATACTCAATTTTATTTATAAGTTACCCTCGGTGACGCATTAAAATAAAAGTGAACACATGAGAAAAGGAACATTTTTAATATAGTCTGTGAAAATTCAAGTACTGATAATCCTTTTCATTGGATAATTCATTAGTCCCGTAGCCGCAGTCACAAATTTCCGTTCAGGGATCTAATTAAGAAATAGGATAGTTATTTATATCTAGAGCTGTACATTGAGCTTATTAAACTTTCTTCAGATGAAGCGCTCTAAGGCCAATCGCCTCTGGCTAACCCGATATGCGTCTACGTGCGTATGTACGGACATCAAGTGGGATCGGGATGGTGCGATGGCTAACGTACTGGCTTCCCATCAGGGGGCCTGCGTTGGAATCCCGGGGGTGGTAGATATTTTCAGTGGTATACCGATCCAGGAATGTTGTCCACTAACATCGACTTAACTCTGATCAGCGCATCATTACTAGGAAAAGTCAGAGAATGGAAGGTCATAGGAGACCAGATCACAAGTAACTACAGACTAATCACCTTTAATATTACAAATAATTAAAACACACCATAACCACAGATTAGATTCACCTCCGCATAGACAGGTTAACTACAGCAATAAAATAAACCATGAAAGAAAACATACCAAAATACACTAAAACAGAAAACCAACACCCCTGGTGGACCGTGAAGCTGGAACACTTGAATGCGAAGGTCAATAAACTTCGTTCCGAATACGAGAGGGGGGTAACGGAAGATAAAAGTATCCTAAGAATCAGATACGAGGTCAAACTAAAAGAATATAAACTTAAAATTAAAGAGTCTAATAACAAATCATGGGAGAAGTTCAGCTCCCGAAACCTCGAAGCAAATGCCGGGGAATTCATATATAAATTGTTCTCGGGAAAAATAAAGTTACCAACCATCCTTGGGACTACCCTTAGGGACGACGGAAGCATCCCTTTGTTGGAGGAAAAAATCAAGCTCTCCCTTGACACTTAGCTTCCGGACGACACATTCGACAAAGGAAACACGAAGAAATCCGGAAGGAATCTAAAATAATCCCAGAGTCCGATAAACTTGATTCTATCACGAAAGAAGAAGTTCTCCGAGCCATTGGCCAGATTAAACCGAAAAAAGCACATGGGCATGACCAAATCCACGACCTTGTTATCAAAAAACTTGTCACGACCATACCAAATTTTCTCGCAAATATTTACAGCGACTCTCTGCTGCTATCATACTTCCCTGACACTTCGATATCAGGAACCCTACATACAGTTTTAAAATTAAAAGAAAAATACCATACAGATCCCAGCTCTTTATCACACCTGATCTAGGAAAATTTGGAAAGATTAATTAAAGAGAGAATACAAATAATTCGTGAGGATACGCTACATCATCCTAATCAATATGGCTTCAGGAAAAACCGAAGTTCATCAGACGCAATCAAAGCCCTCTTAAATAACTTAAATAATAGAAGACAATATGCATTAGTGGTTTTCATTGACATAAAAGGTTCATTTGAATCTGTTTGGAGGCCTTCTGTCCTTCAGGAACTTAAAACACTAAACATTCCGTCGAACCTAATCAGACTCTTTTCAAATTACTTTACCAATAGACAGGTCGTATACAAAATGAAAACCATTTAAACAAATAAAATCCTCACCAGGAGCTGCCCACAAGGTTCTGTTTTGGGCCCGTTAATGTGGAACCTTATTACTAACCAGGTCTTAAGGAAAGAATTCCCAACGGGATGCAGCTTAATAGCTTTTGCCGATGATATGGCTTTGTCTATTGAAGCTAACTCAAGAGCTAAAATGGAGCAACTGACAAAAAATTGTATCGGACGAATAGTATAGTGGGCAATAGCTAATAAATTGGTAATTTCAGCAACCAAGACATAATACATGTTCTTTTGAAATAAAATGTCTAGGAACTCCACTGTTAAAATCTACAATAGCAATATCCAACGCACATCATCTTTTAAGTATTTGGGAATCGCGTTGGACGAAAAATTAACTTATCAGGCCCACATTAATTTCATAGTCAGCAAAACCAAAAAAAAATTCAAGACTGCCCTCAGGTATTACAAAACTAATTTTGGAACGGACTCCCTTTAATTGATATAAAAAGCTGTAGCAATACCCATTGTTACCAACGGCTGCTCTATTTGGGGTCATTAGGTTAACTACAGCAGAATCGAAAGAAAACTCAGAGAAGCACAAAGAACCTGCCTCTTAGCAATTAGCAAAGGTTACTCGACAATTAGCATGGACGCACTGTATTTAATTACCGGACAACCACCTCAAATATACAAGGTCATGGAGAGAATAAGCATAATTGAAGCCAAATCGGGCCAAGGCACAAAAAACCCCAACTCCGAGATCGAACAAAATCACGCCCTAAGCAAAAATAAATTGAAATAAATACTCAGGGAACAAACAATTTATCATTGGAATAGAGGCTGGCAGAATTCCGATAAAGGTATTCACACTAAAAAAATATTCCCAGACGACATTGAAAGGCTAAAGATAAAATTTATAAGCTGACTAACGAACCCGGGGTCCTCCGGTCAGCAGTCCAACGCTCTACCCCTGGACTACCATGACCCACTTAATTAATTGATATTAATTTTATTAGAATACTAAATGGGGATAAAGCGAGAGCAGGAAACCCCTCAAAATGTCATGTTTTTTCTGTATGCTATTTTTTTGTATTTGCTTCCGCAATAAAAATGTGTGATTGGGGAACCTCCTCCACCACCTTTCCTAATTATTTTTTATATATCTAACTGTTAGCACAGATCTTCCCTTCTTACGGCCCGATTGTGAATTAACCGTCCCATATGGCGCACCAATTTCACCCATCCTGTGCAAACTTTCCATATTCTCTCACTACGTCACCCACCATGCTACCTTTGCTTTATTTGTTATCCGTCCCCAATTATTATTTTCCTCTTTGTGCTACCTTCTGCCTAACTCAGCGTTAATATACTTCCATTTCTTTCTCTCATCTGTCTTTCTAATCATGCACTATATATACATACATACAAACATATAATTATAAATATAAAAATTATTATATGTATATGTTGTATGTATGTATATATACGACATATGTATACTCGTATACAGACATATATAATTCGGAATCTTCCTGGAACACGGATATGGTTTGAGGATAGGAAGTGGATACCCTAGCCGGCGGATTTAAAATTACGCATGGCGAAGCGACTTCTACTTCATCTTTTCCTCAAACCAACCATAGGGTTAATTACCTTTGTTTGCATTAACGGGGGAGTGGTACTGGACTTGAAGCGTCTTCTGTAATTAATAAAGCCATTAGCAGTAATCAAGTATATTTATCAGTAGATTTCAGCAGGCAAGTTGGGGCATTTAACTATAGCAAAAAATGCCCTCGAAATATATATTTGACTAGATCGGTATTGGCATTGCTAGGACGTAAATGGGTTTACGCAAAATATGGCGATGCGGTGGTAAACCAAGGGGGTGACCGACCATAAAGCTTAACACTTAACTTGGAATAACTGTTGCAGAAGTGATAATTCTATGGATAGGATAATTGAAACTGCCAAATATTATAATAATACATTGATATGTGCAATCATTTTGTAGTACGACTTAGTCACGAAGAAGATCAATTCTGCTGTTTGAACCGTTTCAAGCCTTGTGTCATTTCCAGAATTCGTAGGATAAGGTGAACGTAGTTACTAATTATCATATTTAATATTGAAAATTCCTATAAATGTATGGAGTTATATCGTATACTGTAATTGTTGAACTACTCGTGCCTCATGCTACCAAGGCAAGATCTGCACCATGCAAATTAGAGTTTAAAGTACGAGGTGAGTTCCAGTTCTAAGATCCCCTGGAAAGTTTTTTCTGGCAGACTAGATACACCATAAAGTTGAAGCTTATGTTACTTCTCTAGATAATTTATCTGCAGGCGTACACATGTTTCACAACTTTGGAGCTGAGATTTCATGGTCGCCGAGAACGCTTCTACTGGAATTTGTTTTGTCCACTGGAAAAAAGCTGATGCGTGAGCGTTCAGACTGGAAAACGTACGATCATGGAATATCCTTCATCGATGAAAAATTCCATAACTCGCTAGGAGCGAAGTCGGAAGAATAGGGAGTATCAAACACCGCTTCAAAGTGGTTGCTACGAAGAAACTCCTGGGTTAAGATCACTCGACCAGGAGTGTTGCCTTAATGGAAAAGCACACGTACAGCCTTTGCAGGTCGTTTTTGCAATCCTGGAAAGAGCTTTGTCCTCAAAGCATATTCGTAGCCGCCACCGTAACGCCCTATGAAACTCAAATCAGTGAGGATTTTGCCTTTACAGTCCCAAAATATGGTCACTATAATTTTCTCAGAACTGGCGATAATCTAGAATTTCTTCGAGGTCGGTGAGTGGGTGAGCTTTTATTATATAGACTGCCGTTTCGTTTCAGGACCTTAAACGTCATCCAAGTCTTATCCATTGACACGATTGATGAAAAGAGAGCACTATTCATGGCATCACTAAAGGTCAAAATCGCCAGAGAAATTATTTCCCTCCTTGTTACTACCCACCTAGCCTTGTGTCCTTCGGTCAGCATAGAAGCCACGGCCACGGTGATGAAACTTTCCGCATTTTCAAGCCTTCCTGAATGGTGATCTGCAAAGATCCTTAGGAAATCCCATCTTTAGAGGTAATACCACACACAATCGGCGGTCCTATTACAACCGCTCGCGTACTTACGTTTTCGGTTCGTTTGGCTAGTGGCCAAGGCCTCTTGCGTTCATTGTCTCACAACGGTTGGCATTCTTTAGACTGTCGCACCGAGGAACGTAAATTTTTCACATCCATAACACCATCAGAGTATGTCTCACTCTATTAACGATTAATCTCAATGGTTTTTAAACCAAGCAAGTGAGAGGAGAATACGGATAAATACACTTCTTGTACGCAAAACTATGCCATTCTGAATATTGAAAAGGCTTTTTTACTCCAGCGTAAACTATATTACTGTGCACTGTAGGGTTCAGCGAACTATATGAGCTTATGTACTACCCGTATATTTTGCTTAAAAAAATGTACCCGCGTTATTTACCTCTAGCGCATCTTTCTATAGACTCCCAGTCCCGAGAAAAAATCAGGAGACTATAGAGCTTAAACTCACCTCGTATGTCACTAATCCTCATAATCCTTGCCAACTTTGTCTTTCTCTCTTCAACTACAATAAACTACCAAATGGCGAGAATAAAGAACAGTGAAATCAATGGTGCGGGATAACAGTAGCATTCACCTTTCCGCTAAAAGATGTAAATGCTGTCAGGGGCTTGACTTCTCGTTCCCTTCCCCCTATTTACCATTTTTTTCTGCATGTCTGTCGCCCAGCTACCCTCTGAAACAAATGGTACTTTCGAGCGGTATATCTTTGAAAATAGAAATCAAGAATATGAAACTTGGTGCAATAACACTCCATCTGGTAATCGAATAAAGAATAACGAACATACTTTGCATCTACTATCATCACCGGAATTTCGATCTAAGATAATCCATGAGAAATAATTACCCTAGAGTTGGTATGTTTGCCATCACACTTCGTGAGAGAACAGAACTTAATAGAGAGTAAAATGCCTGGTGGAATTCTTTAGGACAACTTCGAGGCATTGAAATAAAATTCCAACAGCCAGCACTTTACGAGAGATATATTTTATTCCTCAATAAGATCAGCACCGAATGTCGGCAATATCTATCGAAATACTGTGCCCACTTGGTACCACTACATGGGTACCAATGTGTTGCATCTACGTGTTAGCAGTGACCCCACAATATTTGTGACTGTGGGTGAACATACCACCTCTATTTCCGCCGCGAGCTAAGGTGCCTCCGCATTTTCATACGATCACGGTATCCACCACAGCAATTGGAAATATATTTCTTCTATGACATTCCCCTTTTGAACCGATAAACACACCAGAATAATTTGATGCGGCAGATGTATCGCTTTTAGAGTTTAACTCATAGAGTGCCCATATTTTCCTGATCATCTAAGTATAATGATGAACTCATTGCTCCGAGCAGATGGAAAGAAGCATTACGTTTGATATATTTCACAGCCCATTACCTTCGAACAACAAATCAAACCATTTGAATTGCTAGATATATGTCTCGCATTTGCTTGATAGCCGTAGTTCTTTATTCTATTTAGGACCAGATTATCATCTACATGAGCAACGCACTGTACAATCGTCACATCGGCGAGTGGCAGGTCATGTTCAGACGCCAGTCTCATTTAATTATTTCCGTGAGTTTCATTGGATAATCGTGGAACAAAATGCGTATTCACGAAGCCTTTTCTTAAGAAATTCACACTAACCAGTTAAAAATTAGTAAATATTGGGGGTGTTGCGAGGGTGAATTACGAGAGGAAATATCGGGATGGATCAGATTGATGGATAATTTCTCATATTTTAATAAGAGGGTAAATATTCGATGTTATGTGGGGACTTCAGAACTCCCTCGGAGCCAGAAGTTGGTTAACTCGACGGTCATGAACCTCTTTCAGGATGAACATGCGTTTCTCGAGTTCAACACCACTCACCGACCAAAATTTTCCTGCCACCCTAACAATGCCGCAAATGAATAACTAGTGGAGAGGGGAGAGGACCATGTCACATTATGGAAGGTCGCTGGGGAGGTACGGGGAAAATTCATGAAGTAGCTACGGGGAGGGGGGAAACTTTGTGTGCTGGAGTGGGGGTGGAGGGATGAGAGGTGTGGGGTTCCCTCGGAAGGGAAGGGAAGAGAGAATTATGTCCCCTGCGAAAGGCATAAAGGAATGGTCCTCCTTCGACAAATCGGACACTCTGGGGAAGTGACGTCGAAGGGAGACCAAAGGGAAGGCACGTCTGGCGGTTTCCGAGCAAGCCTTCTCGAGAGTGTCTCCGATCCACACGCGCCGTCCCTCGAAGCCCCCAGCCGTTGAGGCCTATCCGCCACCCTGCGCCTTGCTGAACACGATCGAGGTAAGTGTAAATTAGTGAAGTTTTCGACGTTCCGTCGATGCTGTGTTTCCTTAACGTCTGGCCACATTAATTTCCACCACAATTCCTGAACAAGTCAATGCCGAAAGGCCAATAATTTAGACACACTGGAGTACTAGGATTTAAAGCTCATGGAGGTCTTCTCACATATCCTAATAAGGAAGGACACAACTAAAAACACTTCACATTCCTGATTATTACGAGTGAAACTACTGTCCATTATGGGAAGAAACAACGACAAACGCAACAGAGGGTGCTTTCATCTTTATGCTTTATTTAAATGCTCTAGAAAATGACAAAACATTAAAAATTGCATACTTTTACGGCTTTCTTGTTGTATTAAGAGGCCCCTTAGGTTTCTTTTGCCAGTACAACCATTCGCAAGTGTCAGCAGTCCAGCGGGCGGAGAGCTTAGCTACTAGCTGGAGGCTCCAGGTTTGATTCCATCGACGTTGCTGGACACCCTAAGAGTCACCCAAGCTCGGCTTTTTTCAGTTACTTGGGGAAACACAGACAGGACAGGGAAAGGAAACCCTGTAGAGCGAGATTAGCTCTACCTTCTCGGATCAAACCATCCTATGGGTTGATTAGAGAGGTTTTTTGAGGCTCTCGTGTTCTATGGAATTGCTACATTAATATTCAAGCTGAAATTAATATTGTGGGCATTTAAATTTACTCTGCGTACACAAACAATTAATGCTACATTCATAATTAAGTTTAATCTTGCTTTTTAAACTAGGCAGGCGTTTCTAATGATACTGTAATTTAAATTGGTAGCAGAACAATAGAAAATAGTATTTTTTTCTCCAGCTGATAAGATTTTCTAGCTGCCTTAATCTACAATTTCCTCATTTTTAAATTTAATTTTCATTTTTGGTACCAGTAGGTACACCCATGTATTTTGTACTTGATTGATGGTTTTGGAGTGACATAACGGCAGAAAACAGTAATTATGAGCGGCGCATTTATTCCTCATCGCCTCAGAAGACGACTCCTTCACTCTTAGCAATACATGTTAAGCAAACAGTTCCCTCTGGAGCAAATGGGAGATGGGCAACTCTGACTTGCTGCAAAGGGTCGACCTTCTGGCTTGCTTGTTCTTACTTTACACTATATTGTCTCATTCCAAATGGGAAATAGGGCTTCACGATCTCGGACATTGCACATTCCTTAATTGCATCAATGGTTATCAGGAAGGAAACTATATTCACGATGTGGATGGTGCAGATAATGCCCTCTCACTTGTACATATTATTGCCTATCGCATTAGTGTGACCTGTATTTTTTTCATTTAGACTAACACTGAACACTAGACCAAATATTTTTTTAGATGCAATAGACCACTCAGTATGAGAAAAGAGTTCTATTATACTAGTTTTATACTAAGACCAAATCGAGAGAATCTCAGTTGCCAGAACAATTTGGAAGGCCAAACGTGATAAAATATACTATATCTAGGATCTCTTACGACGAGATTTACGGGGAGTTTCGTAATAGTCCAGGGATTCCGCACGTAATAAATACACACATTAAACTTGCGCAGAGAAAATATGGCAAATCAATGTGGTTATTTGCGGGGAAAGAATCCTCGCCAGGAATCAGTACACTCACAATCAGAATTAGACACAAGTGTCCTGTGATTGCTTTCAGTAGAATAAACTCTATTCAAGGGACAATTACAGGTACCTAGTCAGACACTCCCCTTCATTTTTATCGTGGGGATGGTAGCGGAAAAGTTGAGGAAAGACATTATTAGTATAAGGTAATCTACCGGTTAAGGTAGGTTTTTGGATGGACACAACCGAGGAAAGACATATTCAGCTCATTTTCACACCTTTGATTCGGAGCAAAATAAAACCTGCACCGGGGACCAACTTAACATTTACACCCTCCCACACAAATCATGAGGTGCACTTGTTTTCTCAAGGTGGTTCATGAAGAATATTACGAGGTGTGGCCGAAACTATGCGATCTGCGTTCATATTTCCCATTGGTGCTAATCTTCGTCATCCAGGCCGTGACATCCTTCGAAGTAGTCCCCATTTGATTGAACCACACGCTACCAGCGGTGCTTCTACGTCTTAAAGCAGTCCTTGAACGCAGATTTTGGAATGGCCTTCAGCTCGCGCGTCGCATTACTCTGAATCGTCTCGATGTCGTCGAACCGCTTTCCTTAGAGTGCCATTTTCAATTTTGGGAGCATCCAAAAGTCGCAGGGAGCTATGTCGGGACTGTACGGAGGCTGGCGAAGCTGTACTATCTTGTATTTCACCAAAAATTGCTGCACAAGGTTTGATGACTGCGCTGGCGCGTTATCATGATGAAGAAGTCCCGCTTGACCAGAGACGGGGTCGTTTTCTTCTCACGGCATCACGCAATCTTTTCAGAACTTCAACGTAATATTCTTTGTTGATCGTCTGACCTCTTGGAGCAAATTCGTCGAGCACAACACCCTCACAATAAAAAATATAATAAAAAAAACCATGTCGTATACTTTTCGGACATACCTCGTATTTCTGATTTCAGGGATCAAATTCACGGATTGCACTCACACTCAAACACACACACTCACTAACACAAGCAATCACGAACACATATTCAACACACAAGTTGGCAAGACTATAAAAATAATGATAGGCATTTATGTACTGATAGGTGACACTTGTGTATTATTGTGTTTGTATGTGTGCTGATGCCTGACAAGTATTAATTCTCCGCGAATCATCACATCTATTTTTCATATTTTCTGTGCATGAGTTTAGAGTGCACGTATTTCTTATGTGCAGAATCCATGGAGTGGGATGAAAATTAATTAATTGACTTAATGTGTCCCCGTCATGGACACAAACTTTTTTCTCAAAGGCCTTTTGGGTGGAGTGCCCATCACTGGATACGTTTGTAGGCCCACACATTAAAATGCTATAAACTTCAGAGATAAGATGCGTTCCTGTGTGTGTGTGTGTGAAAGGACTGCAAAAATTGAAATTTTATTTAGTTCAGGATACTATTAAGACCTTAGGTCTCCACTTTCAGCAAAAATTACTTCTAGTATTGGTTTGAAATGACTTCCCTTGAAAAAAATCAAATCAATACAGCACCCTATGCTCCACAGTTCAAAGTCTGATCTCTCTTTGTAAGGCTTGTGTTGAAATATTTGGAGTGAATTTTTATTGCATATAAGGCTGAAGCTTAGCAGCCTATTAAGGCATTTGGTACTTGTGATGTCAAGTGGGTTACCTTCCACAACCTCCAGTTCCCCAGACTATTTTCAAGTCACTACAAATTTTCAATCAATTAATTCTAAAAAGTAAATTTTTCATCTTTCAGTGGAATGGCTGTAGATTTATCATTCAAGAGGTACATTTATTCAGTTAAGGCATTAAATTTTTTTTAGGAAACCACCCTATTCCACTTTTCCTCTAGGGTTTCTGAGGCTCTATTCCATTTTACACATACCAATAATTATGAAGAAATGAAGGGATTAAGATCACTCATCACAAACTCATTGTTCCCTTTTAAAATTACATGTTTAATACAAATGGTACCTATCTCAAAGCTTCAGTTTCCAATATGATGAATCCTATTTAAGCACCTAAAGTTAGGCAATGTGGTAAGGAGGTATGAACTGGTTCCCATACCCTGAATGTATAACTGTAAGTCACAATATAGGTAAGTAGATTTCAGATGAATCCTAATTTATTAAACTATCCTGCAGATTAAAGACTGACTTAATTCCATTTCATTAACAACTCAGGCAAGTGGTGCCTGCAGTGGTTGGGGAATGCTTCGTGAAATCTGCACACAAAGACTAATTTGCTATATTCAGCACTTGTTAATTTCATGTCATTGCACTCCTGCCTTAGTGCATGTGTTTCGTGGGACACTCCAAAATTGTTTCTCAAGAGTGCCATGATATGATCAGTAATTGCCAACAGCATTTACTCTAGAGATTTACTTCATTTTAATTTTTCCCTTTTGAAGAGTTTTAACATCCGACCCACATGGGGTGATTTGTCTGGTTCAACTCCTCCTAATTTTTTTTTTTAATTCTGAAAATATCCTGTTGAACATATTATGTGGCGTTAATTATTGCTAATTTGTTGGATTAACTACATTAGAACAAATCCGTGAAAGTCTCTTTCTACAAATTCTTAAAAAAATAATAAGTGAAGAAAGCAGAACACATTTGAACTAAAAAATGTCCAATGTTCCAATTAAAAAAAAATCCTGCATTAAGATGATATGTTCAAATTACTTTTTACAGAGAAAATATATCAATAAAGAAATCGAAATATTTTCAAATCAGAAGCATTCATTTCATGAAGGACATGAATTTTTATGCTTATTTAAAAAAAATAACATCATGATAAAACTCCTTTTGTACTCCACAGTATCCACAGCCATGTCTCAAACTTGCCCTATTCTTTGGGTACTGACTGGAGGGCCCAGGTTCAATGCCCAGGCACCCTGGAAACCCTCAGCTATGCTCAAGCTGTGTGATTTTTTTTTTGGTATTTGATCTTCCTGGGAAAACATAGCTGGCACAGGGAAAGAAAGTAGCCCCCCTACCCTGATGCGTGAATTTCACTCACCATCCGGCTTATTACTGGGTGAACTCTACCATCCATTACCAAACCAACCTTTGGGTTGATTACTGCATTTATGATTTTTCATCTTATTGGTATGAAAATGATTATAAGAAGCATATCTTCCACATTTCTTACTTTATTTTAGCTTATTTCCTATTTGTCAAGTAGATTATCACAGACATCTCTTCAACGAAAACATGTATTATTTCCTGTCTCTATATCCAACAAATGCAATCCTCCACTCCTTCTAAATTGAAATTGGCTGACTATATTTAAGCTTTACCTATTTATCTTATAATTCATTATGCTACTGTTATTGCAGTTTTTGACAAATATCATCCGACTGATCAAACAAAATTCACATCTGTTATCCTTTTACTCTTTCACTTTGGGGATATTAATCCTAGTCTAGTCTCAATAAACATTAACAACATACTACTGAGTGCACATTACCTGCACACCACCTATTAGTTGATGTTCAAGTTTGAGCTTCTCTCATATTTTCTATGCTCTTCCCTCTTGCATACTTCCATCACATTACCTGCACTGGATATTTTCATCAGGGCAAAGTGGAAAAATGGCCCATTGACATAATGCATCATGCAGTAACAGTTAGCTAATCTCAGGATTATACTCTGCAGTTTACTGAACTTTTTGCCATTTGGACCCAGTTCATAAAGATTGGTGTCCATGACAAAACACACTGAATATGGTTAAAGGCAATAACTTCATGAAAGGGCATGTACGCAGTTCTCCACGTGAAATTGCCATAAGACCATTTCCCTTTCGAGGCAGGTCACTTCATTTTTAAATATGCCCTAAAAGCATGATCTTTGCATGAAATATGAACAGTCCATAATGTGTCAACCATTGTTTAGTGTTATATATTAGGATTTCTGGGTTTTGCACGTGATAACTTGGTGCTCATCCTATGGGCATACATATGGCTTTCTATCAAAAGATTCGTTTTTATCATCTATTATTTCAGGGTAGAGTCTTGGAAACAAAGAAAGTGATAGCTGACATCATGTCATCTTCAATGCCATTTGAAGTAGTGGTCTCTGGGATGGCTGGGAAGTTCCCAGAATCAGAGGACTTATGCCAGCTGAGGGACCAGTTATTTGATAAAGTTGACCTAGTCACAGATGATGACCGCCGCTGGAAACTTGGTAAGATTGAAAGCAAGAGATTATTAATCTCTTTATATTCATGTTAATCTACCCCTGAATACCTGAAGTTCATGCTTATGAACATTGCATTTCTATTAATAATTAGAAAAACATTAGATGACTTTAATAAAATTCCATCAGAAACCAGCCATGAGTTTGGAATTTCAACATATTAACACATAGCCTTGAGACACTATTTAGACTTTAAATTAATTAAAATATTCATGAAAAGAAGTAGATTGTGTTTCAAAGTAAGTCAGAGATCCAGAGTAAGATCCATAGTATCAATTATTGTTTTTGTGTTACTTTCAAAGACCATCCAGAAATACCTCAGAGAACTGGAAAATTGAAAAACCTTACCAAGTTTGATGCATCCTTTTTTGGAGTCCACTACAAGCAGGCACATACAATGGACCCCATGTGCAGAATTCTTTTGGAGCTCGCGTATGAAGCAGTTGTGGATGCAGGTAATGCTGCTTTTCTAATGATATAAAAAGGAGAAATGGGCAAGTTATTCTAAAATCAAATCATTTAATTTAAGGACAATAAATATAAAGAGGCAGCAAAGATGAATATGTTAAAAGAAAACAAATTCAACCATAATTCCTCTTATGAGTTAAATGTGTAGTTTTTACGGCAATAAAAGAGCCTGAATGAACAAACATCAGATGTTGAATTCTAACTTTTTTTTGACCCTTAGGTGTAAACCCCAGCACCCTTCGTAACACCAAAACTGGTGTTTTCATTGGTGCATGCTTCAGTGAAAGTGAAAAGACCTGGTTCTATGAACGCATTCAAATCAATGGATTTGGTATAACAGGTTGCAGCCGTGCCATGCTTGCCAACCGAATTTCCTATTGGCTAGGAATCACAGGTATATTTTTTTTGGAAATATACATCTCTTATTTTACTACCTACAAGTGACCACAAGAAGTGGCCTATTAGCCAAGTTGCCACTTAATTTCAATTCCTATTCATAGTTTTGTTCTAATGCATCAGATTGAGAAAAGGTCAGTCACAAATCAATCGAGGTCTATCCAGTGAAGAATTCAGTCTCATTCTGACTTCATTAAATTAGTATTGACCAATTTTATTCATAATTGCATTAAAATATTTTACAAGTCTGCATAAGATATGAAAAAAAATTTTAATTATATCATAAATGTACTGAAAACCACCCCTCTAATTATATTAATGTAATCATTCATATTAAGGTGGTTCTTGAAAACTATGACTTTTATTTTAACTATAAATATTGCCATTAAGCTTAAGGCAAATTTATTTGTTAAAATAAAATCTGTGGCCATGCGTCCAAATATGTTACTCATAGAATGCATTTCACAGATAAAAAAGTGTGATAAAACTATGTATGAACTGCAGTATCTCATAAGAGTGAAATATTAAAAAATAATTTTTTTTAATAGCTATTTTTGGCATCATATTGAAATTAGCAACATTGTCTCCGACTATTACTTCCTTAGGCCCAAGTTACTGTGTGGACACTGCTTGCTCCTCAAGTATGTATGCACTTGAACATGCCTATCGTGCAATTCAAGATGGAAGGTGTGATGCAGCATTGGTGGGTGGGTGTAATCTCACCCTTCACCCATATATCTCCATGCAATTTTCTCGACTTGGAGTTCTCAGTGCAGATGGAAGATGCAAAAGCTTTGATGAGAAAGGTAATCATTCTTAAAATTGGTATTATTTTATAGCTCAACATGGCTAATATGGAGTCAAAGTAATAACAGCTAAAGAACATTCCTGGCCTCAAGAATTTTGATAATTTCTTGCCCTGAATTACTTTTTCATCCTACCATATCACTTATAACAGATGAACAATAAAAAAGTCTTCCATAGTGTGGGTCACCTCAGACTTAATTGGCCTGAATATAAGATTGCTATTTTTTCTCTTGGATGGGGTAACAAAATCACACACCACCTTTATTTTTGATCCTTGAGAGGACCAATCCCAATTATGACTTGCACAGGATCACTAATATATTGCAATGATTTCCATTAAATCGTACATTCCAATTCAATCCCACAATGATAATATCTGAAAACATCATATTAATACAAGCCGGGCATAATGACATTGTAGCATATGTGCTAATTTAATCAATACCTGAGAAATCATTGAACTAAAATGTCTCAGCTCACGAATATTTTAGATAACAAATATTTAACAGCAGATATTTCCACGTCCCTAAGAAAACTTAACTTTATGAAATAGGTAAATAATTACAAAGTTTATTAAAATGTTTTGGTATCATCTATTTATAATATTAATTTCTGATTATACTACTTTTATACTACTAATGATTACCTACCTTTCATTCCATGGCACTTCTTCAATAACTCTCAGCTGATGGCTACTGCCGAAGTGAAACTATTGCAATGATATTCCTCCAGAAAAGCACCAATGCTCGTCGAATATATGCTACTGTTGTCCATGCCAAGACCAACTGTGATGGCTATAAAGAACAAGGAATTACATATCCATCAGGACGTATACAAAGGCAATTACTACAAGAGTTCTACAATGAGTGCAATGTTAACCCTGGATCTTTAGGTTACCTAGAAGCACATGGCACTGGAACAAAAGTATGATATTATTCATAATTGCAAATGATTTCTCAATAAACTCTTTTCTTATAAAATTTGTTTAAGACTCTGTCTTGAGGTCCATGGATTTGTTTCTGAAATATTAAACATGGTGAAAATAAGAGACAATTATGCAACAAAAGATAACACTAAATATTTTTGCAAAGTAACATTTAAATGATTAATACACTTGATATTTACATGGTATCCCTGAAAATGCTAATCTTTGTTGGATAAAGGTGATCAAATTCCTCTGATTCAAAATGAATAGACATTCTTTTTTTGTTGGTTGACCATGGCTACTTTTTAAAGCCAATATTTTGTTGACAAAATAAGTTCAATATTTAAAAAATGGTCACGTACAAGTAAAATGCAACTTAAAAAGTAGTAATTCACCTACTGCAATCAATTTGAAGGACAAAATAATTCTCATTTCCTCAGGTTGGTGATCCCGAAGAGTTAAATGCTATTGATGAAGTATTTTGTAAGCCCCGGGATTCAGCCACCTTAGGTCCACTTCTAGTGGGTTCTGTAAAGTCTAACTTGGGCCATTCAGAGGCAGCATCTGCACTTTGCTCAGTTGTCAAAGTATTATTTGCAATGGAAACTGGTTATATTCCTCCCAACTTACATTTTCATGACCAAAGAAAAGGAATTCCAGCATTGGCAGATAACCGAGTAAAGGTAATTATAATATATGTAATACCCCTTCTTAAAAACATATCAGGACAGAAAAATAAAAAGTCAAACTTCTAAAATGCTTGATGACCATAGGTGGTGACTGAAAAAATGAAATGGAGTGGGGGACTGGCAGGAGTGAACTCTTTTGGATTTGGAGGTGCAAATTCTCATGTCCTCTTTCGCTGGAATGAGAAAATAAAATTGCCACCACTTACAGGAGAAGATGGCGATGCAGTGCCAAGACTCGTTCTTGCTTCAGGAAGAACTGAGGAAGCTGTGAACAGAATTTTATCTGAGGTATGGATTACAACAAAATTAAATCTGATAACACGCATGATGTGATATTTTTAGTGAAATAATGCCATTTCTTAATTTTATTATGTTTTTTTATAATTAATTCATTATAGGTTGAGTCCATGAGAGCTGTTGATCCAGAACTTGTAGCCCTACTTCATGAAATACATGCATCAAACATTCCAGGCCATATTTACAGGGGCCATACCCTTCTTCAGCCACGACCTGAGGGCTCAAACAATGCAGAAGAAAAAATAACTCGGGATATACAGGTAGGCACACCAATGAATTTCAGAAATGCACATCCCAGGAGAGGAGAAGATGGACAAGTGCTAAGTTATTAATTTTTCTCAATTTGTGATAAAATATGTTGATAAAATAAAATGAAAACTCCTATAGCTGTAAATAACTTGTTACGGCTAGAGGAGTTTGCAGTTTCTTTCATGAAATCATAATGACAGTTGAGTTGCACAATTGGAGAACACTAAGTCATTAATCAATTAACACCCCTCAGTTTTACATGGGCCAGGACATACATATAACTATGTGCATTTGACACAGCTTTAATGTTCTCCCTTTTACTACCATCAAGTATTTTTAAATGTTAAATAACTTAGTCATTTAATTTTGAAGATATGCGATACCCTGCTTTTCAAAAGATATGCCCTGTTTACCTCCTAACAATCAGTCATACTGGCATTGAAACCAGCAAATAGATTCCCAAAATGCATCTATGCATTTTGAGAATTATAATTACAAATGCTTACGATGACAGTTTTATACCTCTCACATATTTGATAAATACTTATCTCCAATTATAAGGAACCAGTATTTTCAAATACAATCTAATCAGCTATATTTTTGCCTTTCAGTACTAACCATAGAACATGCTAATGCTTACAACTCATTACTTTCAATCTTCCTCTCTGTTCTGTCATTATCTTCCTCTCTCAAGTGATCGTTTATTTATCCATTTTACAAGAAATGGTTTCTGCTGTCAGGACTTTCCCAAAATAACTACTAACACAAATTCCTTTCATATTCTTCAGTATTATCCTGGAGCACGTCGCCCTCTATGGTTTGTATTCTCTGGTATGGGCAGCCAATGGGCAGGAATGGGCAAAGATCTTCTTCGCCTGCCAGTGTTTGCAGCAGCAATTGCATCCTGTGATGCTGTTCTAAAACCTAGAGGCCTTGACATATACAGGATCATCTCAGACCCAGATCCTAAAATATTTGATGACATCCTCAATTCCTTTGTAGGCATTGCAGCAGTGCAGGTTTGTAGCCAATTCATTAACATGCAATTCTAATTTCTCTATTATAAGACAAAAACTTGGTGCATGGTACTATGGTATATTTTGAATCATTCCTTCTATATCAAAATATCTTTCATCAATACCAGTCAAATTCAAGGGATATTTTTATGCTAGATCACTAGCCACTTTTACAAAAGCTTGTTTGTTAGTCACTTCATTTAGTTTGAAATACCACAAATTTCACCAGTATCATAGTAGATGCTTAGAGAAATAATGTAAAGGAGCGTAAAATAAGAGTTCTAGATTTGAATTACCAATGAAATTGATTGTAAATCAACTTGTTTCTTCATAATACTTTCTTAAAATTCAACATTCAGTTTAAAATCAATGTCTTTAAAATATTGAAGGATTGTTACTACCCAGAGTATACTAGCATGCAATTAAACTGAATTTGAAAAGATAAAAACATGTGCCCATAGAATTATTAGAAGGATATGTACCAAATGAGAATGAGCTTCAATAAAAAATATTATTTAAGCTCACATCTCTAAACAATGTAGTCCTTTTTTGATAATCACAAGAAATACAGATGAAAAAATTACACATTTACTTCATGGCATGTCTTTCTATAATATTTAATTCCCAGATTGGAATAGTAGATGCTTTGGTAGCTGCAGGTGTTTGCCCGGATGGTGTAGTTGGGCATTCTGTGGGAGAACTAGGATGTGCTTATGCTGATGGGTGCTTGACAGCACAGCAGATGATTCTGGCAGCTTATTCAAGAGGCCTTGCTTCAATAGAAACTCCACTCATCATTGGTTCAATGGCTGCAGTTGGTACGATCAATGGCTAACAGTTATATTATTTTGGAAAACTTAATCAAGGGTTCTTAAACCATCACTTTTTTTAGGTTTAATGGCAGATCCTATGCTAGTTTATTGCATTAATTTTACTAATAAAAATGATCTTCATTCTCAAATTGACACACAAATAAATTTACATGTACATGTAGAATTTATCAAGATAGCAATAACAGCCTGGTTTTCAAAAGTTCTAATAACTATGTATAGTATGCACCTGTATCAGTTAGACCCTTTTTTAAAGAGTCAATGAAGAATATTTCTTATTAATTAAAAAAAAACCACGCTTGCCATGGTCTTTCAAGCTGAAGTAATGGTCTTCACTCAGTTTGGTGCAAACTCCCAGCTGGTGGCCCCATGCTTGGACTCTCCCTTGATTTCAGGCTTGTACCAGTGCCCCAATCATGTTCCATTCATGAATAATTCTTTTCAGGCACGAAATGATGCCTTAAGTCCGGTAATCTCATTGTAACAAATGCTAACCAGCTTGGAACAAGTCACTTGACTTTGTTTTTGGCAAATTTTGAACAATCATGGCACTCATCTTGCAGATAGCTTACTCATGTCCAAATGTTAACGCAAACCATTATGTACCAATTCACTAGAAGTTCCAACAAGATTAGCAATCTCATGCATCACTCTTATATCATCCATCCCCATTTCATGAATGGTTTCTGGAGTAGTGATCTCAACCGGGCATCCAGAATGCTCAGCATCACTGGTACTTATACAGCAACTCCAAAAATTTTGAAACTAATCGTTAACCATTCTAATCAAAGACAAAGATTCACCATAATGTTTATAAATTTTCTCCTATAGCCTCCTAGTCATGTAATTCTCTTTCATTCATATTTTGGAGATCACTCAACTTGCTTGATAGAATAAGGAATACTCATAAGGAGGAAAACCTCATAGCAATAGGCTAATCTGGCTCGAACTTCAAGTGTATGTTCCTTCAAGCAATGCCACCAATAATTTTGGTATGTATGGATGGCGGCATCTTTTTGCCCTTCCACAGACTTTTCAAACTACTTTTGTACCTAATATTTTACAAATACATAGACCTTAATTTTTATTAAATAAATATATACTCAGTTTTTTAATGAGAATGAAATTTGCACGTTGAAATTCTGGGAAATTTCCATCAAAAATGAAAACACATTATTTTTTATTAAAGTTTTGTAGAAGGATAAATATTGTATGAAAATGTGGGCTTAAGTTTACAAGAAGTAAGTGTATAACACTTACATTCAAAGAGAATGGATGGCCATGCCTCATTTGACACAAATATAAAGAATGTTACTTTACCGTACAAAATGATCTTTTGCCTACAAATTAATTTTTTTCCTCTAATGGTACTTAACCATAGTTCAACAAACTCTGTGGTTCAACAAACATGTTCAATAGTCTGTAAATTGAATCAAGGTACTCACTGTTTCTGATATTTGTTCTGCTTGTATTTGCATCTGATCAGTCAACTCCAACCAGATCCTATTGGAGTCACTGAATGCAAAATTACAGCATCACCCACAATATGTACTATTTACATTGTTATAGGCGTATCTCTAGGAAGTCAAGCAAAAATGAGCAGAAAGGGAAAGGTGTGTGCAGTGCATGAAACAAAAAAACTCTAAAAAATTTATGAAAAAGTATAAATCTTGGGGATGAACTAAATGATAGAGTTCTTTTTAAACAGACTGTGTTAGAGAGGCATTGCCCACAAGCTTCAGTTCTTAAAGAACAGTTCAACCCATTATTTTGAGCAAGGGAAAAGTATGAAGTTCAAACGCTTCATGACTGCAAAAAAACACACATTCACATGATGTATCATGAGAAAAAATGGAATTGTGACAAAGTTTATAAAAGGAACTACCATTCAATACAGAATATGGTTATGAATGTCTATATTGCATTTAAGATGGTAATAATAATAAGTATCATCACAAAATAATTATCAAAAGCTTTCAAGTAGAACATATTTAGTAATTGCTTTTAACTAATGAGTTTTGATGGAATATATGGAATATACCTCTATCTTATGTACATAAATATCACTTGGAAGTTCTCTCATTTGACACACATTTTGAAAGTGAAAAGACTCTTGCGAGCACATCCTTGCACTAAATGAGCCTTGAATATATTATGTATTACAGTAAGATTTTACTTGGAATAATACTGACTTCAAGCCATGAAATAGTCTAATAGAACAAGTCAAAACTTAGCTTAAGGTTCTTTGTTTATGATACTAACTGTAGGGAATCCAACAGATCAGATCCTATAGCTACAAGTTGCTTAATAAGTCAGCCTTTAAGACAACAAAGTCTAAGCTGTAAGATAAATAAATGAATATGTAGCAAAGGCTGACATCCATTTAAGCTTCTCATGGAATGTGAAGCAACCAATAGCTAAAATTCATTTTATCAATTCTTCTTTAAAGGCTTATCACAAACACAAGTCAGGGAATTACTCCCACCAGAACTGGATGTTGCTTGTCACAATGGAACGGACAGCTGCACGGTTTCAGGACCAGCTGCTCAAGTGGCTACTTTTGTTGAAAACCTCCGTCTTCGAGGCATCTTTGCACGTGAAGTCAAATGTTCCAACATTGCATATCATAGTCGCTACATAGCAAATGCTGGTCCTACTCTACTAAAGTATCTAAAACAGGTAAGTCATTGTGTACTTCAATCATTTGCAAAGTGTGTTATAAAATCAATATCTTATGATATCATAATTGATATAACATCAAAAAAATTGTTTTAACTCCTCCTCTTATTTATTTAATTAAAGAGTAAAAGATAATTAGAGAATAAATGGAGATTAAATATAACATCACATAAAAGGGAACTTGGTGATTACATTCCTTCCATCTCACTGTTTTCCTCATAAATGTTGTCAATTTCTCTGGTTTGGGTTTCCATATTAGTATTATCATTGAGAGTAGTTCATCAGTCAAGATATGTTTTTGATGGACCCAGAGAATGGGTCATGGGTGGGAAAAAAACAATTTTACATCTAAACCACACTTCATATGATTCTGAATACTTCTAACACACTGCCCTACGATAAATCATTTTTTAACCCACAATTTCCTGTTTCTCTCCGTTCTGTCCAACATGCCTATTCTTTCGCTGCATCCCACCTCACTTATCCAATATTTAATACACCATTGCTGCTCTTTTCTCCCTCCTTACTATGCATAGAACTTCTTTGTTTTTGTTTTTCTTCATGTCACTTTCACTATCTCCTCTACACCCCATTTACAATTCCATACCTAAATAAAGCTAGATCATCCTCAAATTGAACTGATAGGATGTACTCCCCACCTATCTTCATTTTGACATCTTGCCTTCCCATGATTCTCCTATCACTTCTTCTGCTAATATGTTGAAAAGCACAGGTGATAATGTACAGCCCTTACTTATTTTCTTACCTCTCACTGCCATCATGACTCTCCACCTGCAGCCTAACATACAGCTACATGCATTGGATAGATTGTCCACAATACTATGCCTAGGGGGGAACATTGGGGTTTTTGCCTAACGTTGCTTATTCACAATTAGAAGGTCCCACTTTTACACTAAATTAAATAATAACTGTATTCATAGTAATCCGAAGGTGGTGGCTGAAATTTTATGGCTAATATCGAGCTTCCATCAGACTAATTTATATTAATAAAATAATAACTATCAACATTGTAGAATAGATAAAATAATAATTATCATTATTTCACTATATGTATAATAATTTCATGAATAGCTTTATCTACAATGGGACATGGGATTTTTTTTTGCTATCCAAGGTAATTCCAGAGTCAAAGGCTCGTTCACCGCTATGGATATCCTCTTCTGTGCCAGAGTCACAGTGGGGAGAGCCACAGGCTAGTTTTTCCTCTGCTGAATATCACACCAACAATTTGCTCTGCCCAGTTCTGTTCGAGGAGGCAACAACCCGGCATATACCACGAGATGCAATTACCATTGAAATAGCACCACATGCTCTCCTACAACCAGTTTTGAGACGGTCTTTGCCATCATCTTGCGCTCATGTGCCTCTAACATCTCGCGGGCATCCAAATAATTTGGAAGTTTTCCTAGGAGCTTTAGGAAAGTGAGTATGAAAAATTGAAAAAAAAAATATTCCATCACTGAAAAATCTGGTCCTTTGGCTTATTTTAATGAGGGGAGTACATGCACAATGCAAGGGGAGTACATTCCCCATTAGCAGTAGGGATTTCTTCAATTTTATACATTAATTTTCCAAAATGGAAGGGAATAAAATTATTGATGCAAACAAAATTGGTCATAAAAATATTTTCAAACATTAGTATAATACTATAATTTTAAAAATATTAACAACTTTGCATCATTTAGGTTCTTATTTTTCCCATTGCAATTTGGATAGACCTTATTAACTTAGGTAACAGATTACCATTAAGTGTCAATGCAAATGGAGAATCTTATCATACATTTTAGGTCAATGTTTAATATTTCATTAAAAACATCCATTACTTTAGATTATGTAAAATTTTTTCCTTGTTCATAGTTCTAAAGTTTAGCAAAATGGTGTATATTGTAATATACATTGTTCATAAAACTCCAGGATTCAGATATAATATTTACAACAATCTAAGTGGGTACAACTTAATTTGATGGTAAAAACTTAACTTCAGAGATGAAAATAAGAACTCAAAATGAATAATACCGCATTTGTGTGTATTTTAAGTTATTAAAAGGTTCAGCTAATAATATAAAACCCTGAATCATCTTGGAAAAACCTCAGGTTGATAAATGGTTAGTAACTAAAACAATGCCACATAGAGAGAAATTTAGTGCCAAGTAAATCTAACCAATTTCACTGGAAAGTACTCCATACCATGTATACATACTTTCTTATTTTATTTTAGGCTTTATCAGCTTGGTGCTCAACCACGCCCAGCTGGTCTATACCCTAAATGTGAGTTTCCAGTAGGTAGAGGTACACCAATGATTTCTCCTTTAGTGAGGTGGGAACATTCTGATGATTGGTTTGTCACTGAATACAAAATGGAGGTGAGTACTTCCATTATGGTCTCAAAATATTACAGAACTATGGATAATGGTATAGTACTGAGGCACACAACAATTTTTGTTTCTTCGTTTTTCCAACTTGTAGGAGAAAATTACATCAGGAGAAAGAGCAGTGGCAATAAATTTGGCTGAAGAAGAGGATGAGTTTTATGCAGGGCATGTTATTGATGGCAGAAACCTCTTCCCTGCAACTGGATACTTGGTAAGAAAGAAAATAACGTGGTATAATGTTTTTCTTACTTAAGGCAGCCTATTTATTGCCAAATTCATCAAATCAAACTTTTCATATTTCAATGTAAACTAGGTCAAGGTTTCTGAATACTTGTCAACCAATTCATCCCATTTGATTTAATCTATAATTCTAAATATCACAGCTGAAAACAAACATCTGTAATTTAGCACAAACTGCACTCCTATAATGCATATGTGGTTCTACTTGATATTGGTGACCTTTGTGATTCAGAGGAGTTCAGTTTAGCCCCAAGTAATGAGCTTGTTATATGTTAAGTGAAACGTATTTTTATCAATATTGCATGGAACTGTTACTGAATTAAGGAATTTAAAATAGCTTATTTAGCCATATTTCCCATCACAAGTTGCTTCTTGCTATTCAACTAATATATCAATATGTCTTTTCCATTTTTAAACTTGAATACATTTGCCCTAGCAGACCAAGAAGTGCATATAAAGTAAATTTTTCAATCTAGTTCTCAATATTAGAACTGAGTTATGAAACTGATTTAGTTAACCTTGCCAGCTGACCCAATTAGACAATATGTTATGCCTATCCCAGAAAGTATAATAAAAACTACATATAACTTTAAGATCTCCTGTACAAATAGCAGCAGTTTTTGGTTTTTAAGATACTCAAAAGGCCAGTCATAGTTAGGATTGGATGGTTTGATCTCAATCAATTGTCACTTTCCAATGAAATAAATGTAGACATAAAAGTTTTGACCAAAGCATTACCCACCAAGTTAATTACGGCGGTAGGGAACAAATATGATTTTAATGAACTTATTAATCACTATCCTATATTATCTTATTCATGTATCATCAATATAATTCCTGAACAAATAAATACTATTATTAAATGAAGAATACGATGTATATTTCCACTGTCCTAGGACAGTGGAAAAATACAGTGTATTCTTCATTTAATAAACATGAATTTCCACAAAGTTGAGCCGGGAACAATTAAATATTATTATTATCAATAAGGATGTTCTGTTATCCAATTATTTTTAATCTCACTAGTGATATTATCCATAAGTTGTACTCTTTTGTGTTAAAAATCTCATTTTTTACAAAGCCAATGGCTAGAAATAAAAACTTCACTGTATTTTCAAAAGAGTTATGAAAGCTTTTCCCATTATTCCCTTTAGTCAACATTTTTAAATAATGCACGCTTGGGACCTTGGCACAAAACCAAACTAGTAGCATGCATTTTTTCATATTAATGATGCCCATATATTCATACTACTGTATACCATAGTCTTATATACATCATTCATGTGTAGTTTGAGCTACTTTTTTATGTTTTGAATTGAATTGGTTCTTTAAATTACTGAGTACCTAATTATTAATCTCTTTCATATTTTTAGGCTATTGTGTGGGAAACATTAGGTATGATGAAAGGCAAACTTTACACGGAACTTCCTGTAGTATTTGAGAATGTGAGATTTCTACGGGCCACAAACATACCGAAAGAAGGTAAGAATTCAGAGTTTATTAAATATATATTTAGGTATTGCATTAAATGAGTTGAACAAATAGCAATTAAGAGACAATGATTGCTATTGGCCAAACTTGTGTGAATGTACACATATAGGTACATTCACAAAAAAGAGAGAGACTAAACAAATTTTAATTGCGTTCTCTGTATTTTATCATTCATGTTATGCACATTCCCTCACAATGAATTTGGCACCCTGGAAGCAAAATTTTTTCCAAAATCAGAGTTGATAAATTCCATGTCAAAGGGAAAACACCATACGTGTTTAAAGTTGGCTTTAACCTCGTGGACAGTGGCGCCTCGCGCACGACTACGAATGCATGTGACATTGTATGTACGGTATTTCGTCATAACATCTAGTTCCTTTAAAAGCCCCAAAATTTCAGAGTTTAAGAGGACGCCTCGGTAGCTTAAGTGGCTAAAGCACTCGACCGGATATTGAGGGATCTGGGTTCGAGTCCCAGTCAAGGCGAATGATTTTTACGCTCTGAAATTGTTGCATTAAAATGCACATCAGAGTTGATGATGATTCAGTAAACTTGCTTCATGATCCCCAGGGAAAAATTAATAAATGATGGCTGGAAAGAAAACCCTTTGCATTACCAACTGGAATATTTACCAAGCAGGGCCCAACATAAATATTTCTGAAGAGAGAGATGTTTTGGCACAGTTGTGGTTTTGGTTTGGAAGACTGAACACAACTCAAAAAGCAGCAGATTTTTCAATAGATCCTGCCTTTCCTCACCATGAGAAATATGGAAAATGAGTTTTGAGGTCATTATGGCCAATTTGCTTTTGGTAACACTGGCCTGAATGTCAACAGGACCAGAATCTACAATTTTTAGGAGCATCATGAAGGCAGAGCTATACTAAATACCTCCAATCACGTTCATTCAATGCTCATAATTTCCAACTGTATGAGGTCATCCCTCTTTACTGTTCGGTCATCACCTGCTTGCGCAGTATAGCTAACTACAATTTATTATCAATTTTAGAAATCCATATCCCTTGTGAATTAGGTTGGAAGTGCCTTGCCATTAAGAAAATGTCAGCATGGAATGACTACAAAATATCACTTTTTTTATACTCTTAAGCCATTAAAAATTATTTGCAGTTTGAAAATGCAATTCATATCACAGAAAACAACAAAAAATATTATGCAGTACTTTTCTTGAAATTATTTTAAGATAAACTAAGAGTTACAGAACACAATACAGGTGGTATGCTGAGGGTTGCAATAAGTTAGAAGGAGAATAAATAGCATTAGAGATTCACTGAATTACTTTCAAAGTAGCTACTGCGTACATCACTTTTAAATAAAGATCTCTTTGGGAAAATCTCTGAATGACTTGCTGAGTTGAAAAAATGGAGCACAGACTGTCAATGGAAAGGGGTACACTCCACCGCACATCCTTGTAGATCATTAGATCACAACTAAGAGACGAATTCTTGACAAAACGAGAATATTTGAGGGAAGTTAGCACCCAAAAAAAATTTTTAAATTTTGACCCCCACTATGAAATTCATTTAAGAAAAGGAAAGCAATCAATCTTACCCAGGTAATCTCAATCTCCTTCCATTCCTATCTTCTCCTTTATGGGAAAGAGAATGGGGCAGGAGAAGGAAGTATTCAGAAAATCTATTGCCTCGGCTAAGGTTCATAAGAATGAGTATTTGCTTTGATCACACCAATAATAAGAATAATTATTAGGTACCAAGATAATCTGAATTCACGTGCATAAATTAAAAGACTGGTGAACAGCAATCATTATTTTCCACAGTTTCAACTAACATCAGAAGGTCTGAGAACTTGTCACCCACAGATGGATACAGAGGTTATTCTTCATTGAATTTGATGGATTATTATGAAGGTCTAACACTGAAAAAGTGCACACTGGACTAGTGTCCATTTATGTAAACAGTTCTTTAGACAAACATAATTTTCATGGTTAAAATTGGGTTTCAATTAATTGGAATTAATTCTATTTCAGGGACACTGCTGTTCAATGTGATGATCATGAAAGGCTCAGGAGATTTTGAAGTTGTAGAAGGAGGGGTGGCCACAGTTTCTGGTCGAATATATGTCACTGAGGATGTCGACTCAGAATTTTCTCCAGCTCATGTAGAGGAGGGTACTAATCAAGGAATAGAAAATAATAATGAAAGAGAGTTTAATATTCCCCTTTCTTCAGCTGATGTATACAAGGAGTTACGACTTAGAGGCTACAACTACACAGGATATTTCTGTGGAATAAGTCATTTGGACCAATCAGGTAAGCCAGCATTGAGCTCATAGCTACTCAGTATTATTGTCAGAACTACTCTGTTAATAAGATAAAAATGTTAATTAGATATCCTGAAGCAATTAAAAAATATGAAATTCTACTTTTTATGAAATGAAGGTAAAACAGGTCACCTTGAGTGGATTAACAACTGGGCTACCTTCTTGGATACCATGCTGCAAGTCCAGATACTGCAAAAGGACACACGTGCCCTTTATGTGCCAACATCTATTGAGAAACTGATCATTGATCCTAAGAAACACACTGCTCTTGTGAACTCTATTGCTGGAGAAGAAAAAAGTAAGTACATACAATAATACACAGAAACGGCAAACAATATTGCCATTTAGTTTATAGCCTATTATTTCATAAATAGTTAAATATGCATTATATTATGCTCTTAGATAAAAATGTCAGGAGGATGTACAAGACTTCTTATTGTCATAACCCTTATTGTAGGGTACATATATTTGAAATCATATAAAACATTGAGGAGTTATTTTTCACATTGATTTTTCATAATCAAAAGCTTTAAGAGATAGATATCAATTTGGACATTCCTCTGATATTCTCTAGCAAGTGAAAATGCCCAAAAGGAGTCTTCCAAAATGAAAATGACTTTGATTCATCCAAAAAGTTTAAATAGCAATAAAAAAATAAAAAAATAATTGATTTGGAATGAATTTGGAAAAAGTTTCCTTCTCTAACTTTCAAATCAAATGTAATCTTGAATTTAACCTTTGATAACTTCACAAAAAGTATTTGTGGAACTTAGTACATAATAAGATGATGCTGGATTAAATTCAAATAGTAAATCCATGGTTCCATCTCCTAAGAACAGGAAAGAATATAATTGAAAATACGTGCTTTTTTAGTTTTGGAAAAAAATTATGGATTCAGTGGAGAAGTAGAACTACCAGAAGAGGACTGCATAAATATATACACAAGGGTATTATAATGTTTCAATTTTAAGACACATCCATAACTTCATGAGAGAAATGAAATGCTATCACCACCAAGTATACCATACAACTCACTTTCCACCTCTTTACTTGCATGAACTAAACCCTCATACTTTCCTATTGCGATGCTCCTAATCAATAGAAATTCCTCTTCTCCCAAGTCTCCGTGGATATTTTATACAAAGAATATTGGATTTTGCATTGCAAATACAAAAATATACTACTGTCCATCATTACTATCATTCACAGATTTAATCAATGAAATATTAGGGCAAGGTGGAACGTTCTCAGTATGGCAGTGAGAGACTATTGTTTAATTTAGAAATGCATTTATGCATTTTTTTATATAGTTCCTATTGAGCTCAAAGTATTTTTACCAAGATTCTACCACAACGGATTCCATCCCTGAAATGCAATTCTGCAAAATCTGCGACAACCATTCACAGCTGCTTTTACCTTTTTGTTTGGTCACAAATATTTTCCAGTCACGAATTTCTTTAGATCTGAGAAAAGGTGGAAGTCATAGGGAGCCAAATCTTGGGAATAGGGATAGAGATGGGAATAGTTTGTATTTCAAACCCCTTAGTTTTCCAATAGCCAAATAACCTTTGTAGGAAGGGGCATTGACCAGAGAAAAAAATTATTTTTTTGCTGAGTAGGCCTCTTTTCATGAATTTTTTTATCCACCTTGATTGACCTACTATCTATTTGAATGTATTTCTGTGGGAACATTTCTAAGGTATACCTGTATACCTATATTAAATGTATGGAAAAAATTTCACATTGTTTACGATGGATAACATAAACAATTTTTTTTATTTCCACTGTAAATGTGTGAAGAAAAGTATGATACTTTATATGGGTGGTATATCATTGTGAAATAATGCACACTCCAAATAATTGCCAAAGTTTCCAATGGAAACTGACCTTTAAACCTTTTAAGGCTCTTTTTAAAACTTTACACCTTTCTAAGAAACTTAATCTTGCCAAGTCTCTTAATGATACATCTACATCTACATAATACCCCGCAAGCCGCCGCAAGGGCGTGTGGCGGGGGGTGTTAGGTCACCAACCGTGAAAAGGAAAAATACCACATGCAAAAAAAAAAGGAAAATTACACCCACAGCAGTGCACACACTCATGCAAAAATCCCTTGATCCAATACTCATGCAAACACATATACCACAAAAAAACTAAAAACTGCACCCCAGGATGCAGCACGAAAGCCATCCTACAACACGCAAGCCAGGACACAGCAAGCAAGAATGTGAAACATCACTGCCACATGAAAATGCACCACAAAACACTCTACCCCCCAAAGAGTCTGTTAAAGGCAGGGAATGCGACCCAACGTTGCAGGTAGCAGGAGGTTCCCCCTGCGGAGAGGGACGAGGGTCTGAAAGGGAAACTTAAAAACAGATGAACAGAACACGAATGAGGTCATTCAGAAAGAATGGGTTATTATAACAAAACACATAAGGTGCTTCCTCTCTACTTTCTTTAATAATCTATTAATTTAATCCACTCTCACTTTCTTTGCTTGGCAATTTTCCAGAAACCTAAGAGATCTTTGAACAGTTTATCACTCCTACATTTACACTGTAAAGGATACTAAATACCTGCTGCATATTCAAAATTTGGTTTAAAAATGTGAGATAAGACAACAGTGAACAAGTCAGATAAGACAAGAGGCCGATGCACTTCCACATTAAAATGAATATTTAAATTTATATTGGATCAAGGGTTAATAACCAGACATTTTCATAGATTTGGTGTGCAATAAATACAATATTTTCTCATGCTGCAGGTCTTCCTGTGAGAGTACGTCCTTCAGCAGGCATTATTGAATCAGGAGGAGTAGAATTTCGTCGCTTAAAGGCTAGCGTGATTCAACGGAGGCGGCCTACAGCTGCACCAGTGTTGGAAGAATATAGTTTTGTGCCCTACTTGGATCCGGCTGCAGTAAAGAAGGAAGAAAAGGAAAGAGATGAAATGGCCATTGCATTGCGCATCTGTGTGCATCTAGTTGCTGAAAACATCAGCATAAGCAAATTACGATTAGTAGAAGAAACACCACAGAATCCCACAACACTTCCTAATTCAGCTGAATCCCAGTCATCCCCTTGGACTCCCACAGTGCTACTACCTTCAATTGCAGATATCCTGTCAGACTTACCTCTGGTTCAGGTAAGACAGATTTCTCTAGCTTTGTTAGTGCTATGAAAACAAATATCATGGGAACAGGGAAGTTCTAAGTATCAATCATATGATTAGTCAGCAATAATCTACTAAGCCAATTTCATTCATCAGATTTCAGTGCATGTATGCAGTGAATTTTCCTTCTCAGATGGTAATTTTAACATTCAGTTGAGATATTCAGTAGAAAAAAAATCATCTAAATTTATAGCTGGGAAAAAATGAGTAATCTAAAATGTATTGATATGGTCCAGTCCAAAACTGTGATTAGTAGCAAGGTTTAGTTCATCCGTCCATGAGTGGTACCCATGCTTCCTTAAGAGACACTGGCTTTTCAAAGTGAAAAGTAATCAGTAAAAATCAGTAATTAGCAAAACAATGTTACTGAATGGAAAGGGCAAAGTTATAGGAACTTCACATCCTGTTCACTAAGTTTTCCAGCTATTTTCACATTAAATCAAGGCAATAATGCAGACAACCTGCTACCTATATTAATAAATTGTCAAAAATTAGGTTCTCCGAGTATGTGTTCATCCTTCTGGTGGTATTTGTAAAATTTATAATGGGAGGGTTGTACCGAGCTTTCATGTAGTTTAAAATAATTTAGAGAGCATGATACTTTCAATAAAACACATGTAATCCACTTTTTACTTTTTTGGTGCTGCCTTCTTAGATGCATGTGGGATCGCAAGAAAGTTAAAATTTGTAATTGTCCTTTCATATTAATTGCAGAGCACCTAATGCTATTGCATTTATTAATTATGAAGAGATAAAATCAATAGCATGGTTTACAAAAGGAGTGCTTTATTAAGAATACTGATAATTACTATGGAGGCTGCAAAAGGTTTACTAAGATCATTCATTTCCCATCTGTTGATTAAGAGAGAATTGGTAACTGCTACATGAGTTCACAACTCAACATAACTGGTTTCCAATATGTTAACATTCAAAATTCTATTGTAAACCCAAACACAACTGGATTAAGGAATAAAACGTGGGCAGATTCAAAGAAACTACGAGATGCCGTGACAATAACTTTTGATGGAGTCATCTGCTAATGCACATTACAATGCAATAATTTCAAAGTGTAGGGCAAATGAATTTTACACTTTGAAATCGTGACATAAAATGTGGGTATTGATCCCCAATTTTGAGTTTTTTCTTGCATGTTCTTGGTGTAAAACTGATCCAAGCTCAAGGGTAAAAGCAGTCCCTGCAGCTATGTAACTACTTGCATACCTTACTTTTTTATTCATGCAGGCAGATATGACAGTGCTGGCTTCATCTTCCACTGCCACTAGTCTTCCAATGGATGAACTGGGAGCTCGAAACATTCGAGTTGAAGAGCGTCAACTGTCTGGAGTCAGCGGGATGGGGTCCACCAATGCAGGGTCAAACAGCAAACAGCAACAACAACAACAAGGAGCGACAAACTACCATCTCACAGTGGCATCTGATCTCCTGTTGCCACCTGGTCGGCGCCATGTACTTGGAGCTGTAGTTTCTGGTCTCCAAGACGGTAGCTTCTTATTAGTCCGGGAAAGACCTGCAACTTGGGAAGGAATACAAGGAGTTGAAACCTCTAAAGAGGTCATGCAAGCAAGAGGGCTGGAAGTGATTGTTGAACAGAAGTACTCCGACAATCACATTTTACTGCTCTTGCGGAAGGTTAGTATAAGTTCTACAGTGACATCTCTAAAATGGTTCCATCAAATATAGAAAACACTTAAAAATCTGTATAAATGATATGAAGGGTAGTCCGAACTAGGCAAAAACTCTGGTGATTAAAAATGAATACAGTATTCTACACAGTGTTCCAAAAGGGATAAGTTTTGCGACTCAAGCCCATTCCAAGTTGTCAAACACATTTAATCACACTTTATGACATAGTATATCCCCTTACAATTGAAGACTACATACTCACAAATCATATACTCCTATGGCACTAAACATATTATGCAAATATATGTACATATAAAATAAAAATCAAGAGAAAATATTTGATCAATTTCCGAAAAATCATATTTAGTGCCTCATTGTAACTATAGAGATGGTCCAAGCACACCTCACTTTCATACAAGCGGACACTTGATGAGGTTCCTCAAAAAAATGCCACAGTGAATTATTGTAACATGAGTGGTCATTTCACATTTCTTCTTACTATAAAATGAATAATGGGTTTTTTGCTACACTTTAAATAGATTTTAATTTGTATACTCGCAGTTCCTGATCTTAAGGAGCATGGCTAACATGAATTCTGTGGTATTTGACTCAACTTTCTGGAATTTCATGATGAATAGTGAAAAAATAAAACTTTTTAAGTTCCACTGATTTTTATTCAAAACTACCTGTTTTGTCATCCAATCGACATCATCAGATGATGATGATGTTGACTGTTCAATGAAACTGGTCAGTAAAAAAATCAGTGGAAATTAGGAAGTTTTATTTTTTCATAATGCATCGCTTACAGTTTAGTAACAGTTATGGAGTCAATATAGTGTCTAATGAATGTATTCACTCAATTGCTAACCAAAGAAATTATTTTTCACCAATCCAGAGAAGATTTTTATGTAGTAGATTGTGAGATGACATGATTATGCATTTGAATAAAAAGTGATACAGTGATATATGATAGGGGAGTTGGCATAACGCAGGTGGAACTGCATATGAGTTAAAATTTATAATTTTGTAGTTTAAGTTTATTTATCATGGACTCATGCTTTGGTTTACTAAATTATTATTGAGAATCAAAGACTTATATAATTTTTACAGAGGTTCAGCCCAGTAGAAACATGTGTTGTTAACATCAATGATGAGGGAGGTCGATTTAATTGGCTTCCAAGACTCAAAGAAGCCCTCAAATTGGCACCACATGGACAGCAAGCACAGCAAAAGAGAGTATACCTGGTGTCTCAGAGACAAACTCTTACTGGAATGATTGGACTCTTCAATTGTCTGAGAAGAGAACCAGGAGGAGAAAATGCAAGGTTTTCTTGTTTTTAAACAAAGTTATTGGGTAATACTAATCTTAAGATGCTTCAATTAAGAAAGATTTAAAAAAATCTTGCAATAGCAATGACTGCTTTCCATAATATCGCAAGTTTGGCTTACGATTACTCTGTTTCATTAGTTCTCTTTGCACCACCTCTTACTGAAATTTAGATCTGCGCTGATATTGTTTTTAACACCTAGTGAGTTCAAAGTAACTCAATAATAAATGGCAATTTAAGATGATATATTATGTGCCTATCTCTTGCTTCCCTATTAAAGATATTTTACATCATTTTGGTGATCTTATTAATATGATGGGGCAGTAGTGCCTTCCTCTTGGTACCTCAATTTATTTTATATAGGTGGATATATTAAATGTGAAGCAATGTCAATTGATAAAAATGTCATTTTTAAATAACATAAAATTAATAAGGTAATTCAGTATTTTTCAATTTTTGGGCACGATGTGATTTTGATGATTTATATTTTTTTAAAGGTGTGTAATAATTGATGACCCAGAAGCACCAGATTTCGCACCCTCACATCCATTGTATGCACCACAACTGTCACTGGATCTAGCAGTTAACATTTTACAACAAGGAGGAATATGGGGGTCTATGCGTCATTTGCCCATAATCGATGCTGCTGACTGCACAGATCCTGTTTTGTCTGGGGTTCCAGTACAGCATGCTTATGCCAACTTATTGACTAGGGGTGATCTTTCAAGCATAAGATGGTTTGAGAGCCCCATAGGAAAAAGGTTAGTTAAATGTAGATATAAAAATGCAGTAACCCCTGCTAAGATGGACGTTTTCCATATTAGGCAACATCTTGATTGTGGGAGGTTTTGATACATATGGAAGATATTCTCCTCTAATCTTGTGCATCGTTGATTGCTGATGGTCTCTAATGACTCCATATGATACAATGGAGTCCCAAAGTGTAAGAAAATACCATTTTAATATGAAATAAACGTATTTAAATAATACATAGGAATTGTTGAATACCTCCAAAAATTAAATCAGACGTAATTCCTATGAATATTTGAAAAAACAACGCTCATACATGCTTCATTGAAATTTTTCATTTTTCAAATCTATTTCCATTATTAAAAAAACGAATTGTATTGGAAAGTATGGTTGCCACTCTTCTCCATGATATTTAATTATTACCACCGACCAGTTGATTGAACTTCAATTTAATCAGATTTCAATGTAGGTTCTATGGATGAATTTTGTTCATGGAGTATACAGCCATTGAACAATGAATATAACAACAAGAGAGTTTCAATTTTCTATGATATATTATGTTAATGGAAATAAATGATTTAGTATTTTCACTTGTCACTATAAATTGTAAAAGTACTTTTATTTCTTCCTTAAAAATTTCTCTGTTCTTCCTAAATGTATGGAATGTATCCACCCAAATACAGTGTTAAATTTAAACATATATTCTTTGCACGTATATTTTTCATAGTTGATTAAGAAGGCTTTTCTTGCATATACTATTATTATTATTATTGTGACTTTTCAAACATTTTTTCACATCTTTCATAAATGTTGTTGATCGACATTTATGATTTTGACAAAAAACATTTTACTCTAAGGAGATCTATCAAAGACAATATGAAGCAATAATCTATGGTTTCACACATTTTTTCCAGTTCTTCAGTGGGCTCAGCAGAGGAAATATGTGAAGTATATTATGCTGCCCTAAACTTTCGTGACGTCATGACTGCCACAGGAAAATTAGCTGTTGAAGTTGTGTGCCCTCATCGCCTCAAGCAGGTAATTCAATGATTGCCATTTGGCACAAGATCAATATTAAATAAACTGAAGAAGGTCAATAATGATTTAAAATTTAGTATCAAGTGAGAGGAGTACTACGCCCACCATAAACACAACACGGCCGGTTTATTTGTGACCACATAAATAAAATAAATAACTACAATTTTAATGTAACCCTAGCTTGGATTTCCACCCCCTATTTGTAGGTTTTATAATATAGAGACACAAATTGCTTTCCTATCTCTTCTTATTGTCCTGGAAATAGTTTTTGTCGCTAATTCCAAATTCAAATTTGCATTGCTTCATCTCACTCAAGCATTATGGGGAAACAGATTATTATTATTAATAAGAGTGATAAATATTAAGAGTAATCTACCAGCGGGGTATGAATGCTATGGATTCAATACCTAAGTCTACAACATTTCTAAAGCCCAATAACTTAGATAACCAGTGAATAACATATTTTAACTCTGAAGACATGAGGACTAGTTGCACTGATCTTCTCCGATCATGTGAAATTGAAAAGCAACAAACTAAATTTAACAATCTGTTGATATTTGACTATGCTGATAAAAATACTCAAAGTAAGCTAAATTCAAATATAAAAATGGCACCAATGCGTGAAATTGGTGTCAAAGGCTTATTTTAGAATCTAGTGACACTAGAAAATTAGGCAATTATATTTTTAAGATGCAAAAACAAGTAAAGATTGGGAATACTCAGGAATAGGATTCTGATAAATGATGATCTAAATTTAATATTAAATATATCAAGGAGGAGACTTGAATCCTCCAATGATGAGGAGGGAAATAAATAAAGTCTGTATATTGAGATAAGGTGCTTTTTCATCTTCGTATCAAGTTCTTACCCCTGGTAGTGATTAAAACCTTATTTAAAAGTTTCAATCAAAAGCTAATGAAAGACTACACTTCATGCTAACCAGTGAGCACTTCATGTACTATGATCAGATAGGTCAATAATCAAAGCATAATTAGGAATTTATGATCGTAATGGAGAAGGTGAAGTGGGCAGAAAGGAAAACAAATGAGGAAGTGTTGGGGGAGGTGAGGGTATTGTTGGGAGAAATCTAAAGGAGGTAGAAAAAATGGATGAAGGGAATATTGATCAGAAGTGGGATTTGAAGACTGTGATAGAGGGAAGAATGTTGGAAAAATGAGGAAGGAATAAGAAAGGGATGTTGGGTGGAATGAAGGCAGGGTGGCAGTTTAAATAGGGGCTTATTGTCGAGTAGGATGTTGAGTTGTGCTTGTTAGGAGAGACAAGGGGATTGTTGCTGTATATTTGAAAACTACATCCATCCAAACTTACCTTAACTATTAGATAACTGCAAAATTTCTTATGAGGTAAGTATTTTTTTCATATTTTCAATATATCAGAATTCTTCATACTTCTTTGGTATTAAACTTCTCCAAACTCCTTGGTGACTTTGATTGTAAATTAATTTTTCTCCAAAACAAGTGCCCCCCTAAATCCAGCTCACCCATTGGAGCCAAGCTTTACCAGCTCTTGCAAATCCTTATTTCTTTACCCCTGCACAGACATAGAATTGAAAAATATTTTTCAGAATCTACGAAATAAATTTAGTTCAGGATTGGATGAGATTCCCAGCCCAGTTCTTAAACGCTCATTTCATCTGATCAGGACACCTCTATTACATATTATAAATGAATCCCTGCTGCAAGGAATATTCCCACCTCCTTTGAAAGTTGCAAAAGTTATCCTGCTCTATAAAAAGAAAAGTAGCCCCCACGAAATGAATTCTTATCGCCCAATATCTCTCCTAAATCAGTTTAGCAAAATATTTGAGAAAGTGTTTCTCAATCGCCTCATCCCATATGTTGAATCTGAGAAGATTCTGTCAAAATTTCAGCATGGTTTTCGGCAGAATAGGTCCACCAAATCTGCTACTTATCAGGCAATTGATAATATATTGACAGCTCTTGATTGCAAGTTAGAATCTGTAGGAATGTTCTTTGATTTTTCTGACGCATTTGGCTCAGTAAATCACAATTTACTATTGCAAAAAATGCATAAATATGGCATTAGGGGCAATGCACATGACTGGTTAGTCTCATATCTTCAGGGCCGTCAGCAGCATGTGGTATTGCTCAATGATGGAAAAAAATTCATCTCTCCTGGTAAAGTTGTATGCCAAGGTGTCCCACAGGGTTCAGTTCTGGGTCCTATCCTGTTTCTCCTCTACATTAATGACTTACCTGAGAATATAAGAACCAACGAAAGGGATGATCCACTCCTATTTGCAGACGATACCAGTATCATACTCACTGCCTCTACAGTCCAAAGTTTAACAAACAATGCTAAACAAACCGTTCAACATCTGAACTCATGGTGTAGCAGAAATCAGCTGAATTTAAATGTGGAAAAGTCCCAACTACTTTACTTTGCTAATAAAAACAAAAACATGGCCACTTTTGCAATTGAATCAAGTGGAAAACTAATTCCCCAAGCGCCCCATGCAAAATTCCTAGGAATAGTTCTAGACGGGCGGTTGTCCTGGTGGGAGCATATATGTCACCTGGGCAAAAAAATGAATACCATTTGCTTCCTTATTAGAAGCATCAGGTTTACCGTAACAATGGATGTCCTCATGTCAATATACGAGGGTCATCCGGAAAGTAGTACCCGTTCGTGCCGCATGAAGTGCTGACGACGCGAGTAGCCGCTGGACGAGGTCAGATAGCTTCAGTGGCTTGTCTGCCTTCTCTGAGCCAAGTTGCGTGACGCTAGCATTGCCTGTGTTGTTTCTGTGATTGTTTATAATGTTTAAAAAAATTGAGAACGCCGCCAGTTGTGAAGTGAGGGCAGTGATTAAATTCCTCAATGCAAGAAACGTTCGCCCATGTGATATTCATCGCCAATTAAAGGAGGTGTATGGAGACAATGTAATGGACGAGTCGTCTGTTCGGCGGTGGTGTCGCAACTTCAACATGGGGAGGGGGAACACACACGACGATGAGCGTTCGGAGAGACCGTCTGTCATTACAGACCAACTGGTGAGCTCAGTTGACGAATTCGTGAGGAACGATCGGCGCGTCACAATTGATGACTTCTGTGAGCATTTTCCCAATGTTTCTCGAACAATTGTTCATGAAATTGTTAAACACCATCTGCATTATGCAAAAATTTGTGCAAGATGGGTCCCTCGCGTATCTCAATGAGCTGGCGGCGAAGGACTATGCAGCAGGAATACAGAAACTTGTCACACGTTATGACAAATGCCTTAATTTGCTTGGAGATTATGTTGAGAAGTAGTTTAAAGTATCCTCTTTCAAATAAAATTTTTTATGTTTGTTAATATTTACTTTTGTGTCTTTAATTCACGAACGGGTACTACTTTCCGGATGACCCTCGTATTATGCAAATATCTACTCCTGTTTAGTATATAGTATCCTTTTCTGGGGTTCTTCTCCGCTTGCAGACACAATATTTAAAATTCAAAAGCGAGCCGTACGGCTAATTGTCAACGCAGAGCATAATGCTCCTTGTCGTCCATTATTCCATAAATTGAACATTCTACCTTTGCCATGTATTTATATCTATGTATTACTGGTGTACACCTTTGTAAACCTTTCAATGTATGACCCAAATTGTGGTATTCACCACTATGGGACCAGGTCTAAAAATGATCTGCACCGAACTTACGTAAGAACTAGAACCACCGCACTAGGCCCTAAATCTATGGGTCTCCTTATGTTTAATAAGCTAAACGACGACCTGAAATCCAGCACAAACATTTATCTATTTAAAAGAAAATTGAGAGCTTTTCTTCAAAGGAATTTGTTCTATTCTATTAGGAATTTCATGGAACATGAAACTTAGAATAGGCATATGTATTTACATTGTGCATTATTGTATATATTGACATGTCCTATACTATGTACAATTTTTTTTGTATGATGGTCTCTGGACAAATAAAAATTATTATTATTATTATTATTAGATTTTTATATAAGTACCTCTAGAGAAGTCTCTGATGGGTGAAGAAAGGTCATTTGACATGAGAATTCTTCATTATTTGTTTTTTAAACATGCATAAGTGGTAAATTTATTTACTAAAAGCATAATGACCAACTTTCATTTTATATGTGGCATTCATGAAATACAAAAATGCCAATACTCACTAGGAAGCACAAGAAGGACATAGTATGAATATGAAGGGGAAAAAACTTTGGATTCAGAGTTGTAAATGGGATTATCATTTCACAGTTAAAAACAAGCATTTATATCATCTTCAGCTAGTTCATAAGAGTAACTCAAAGTGGGACCAATAAATATTTTTTTTAATATTTAAATTTAGAGCAATTATGGTGGCACTTTGGACCTCTGACTTGTATAGGTTAAGAATAACTACATTTAGCAGGCATTTCATGTGAATCCCAAGCCCAGTTTTAATTTTGACTCTATTTTTATGAATTAGGAATGTGTCCAAGGATTGGAATTCTCTGGAAGAGCTTCCAATGGTAGAAGAGTAATGGGAATGGTACCTTCTGGAGCTCTTGCAACTGCTGTTAAAGCTGATAAATATCTAATGTGGAATGTTCCACCAGAATGGACTCTGGAAGAAGCAGCAACTGTGCCAGTTGTCTATTCCACTGTAAGTAAAATATAGTAAGGGATATACAATTTTTATGAAGGAGCCAATAAGAAATTTATGGACATCAATTTGATATCATGGCTTTTCAATATTTAGCAATATGGGTATTTACTTAAGTTCTTGTTTCACCCATTTCAAAAAAATATCTGTATGAATGCTATTATAGAAGAGCATATAAAAAGCAATGCTTAACTGTGATAACGGTGAAAAAACACCTACCAAGACAGAAAAATGTTAGAATTATTAAAAGTGATTGTTTCCTGAAATCATCTCAAGCCAGACATTTAGATTTTGCTTAATCTACGTCCTTCACCCTTCTCCCTTACGAAATGTGTAAGGGTATTAGTATAAAATAAAAATTGGACCGTTATTGATGCACATTTAAACTCTTATTTATACTTATACAATCTGCTTTAATTAAAATTCTCTTCATTTTGTTAAGTGAGGTAAAACTTTCCAAAAAATCAATTTTTTACCATCTGACATGAGGTTATTTCTATCCAAAATGCCACCGCTTATATCTGGATAAGAAAATTTACATATTAATCAAGAAAGTCAGTTAGTAAAAAGGCTGTAAGAATGTCCGAGTAGAGCACATCTGTAACTAAGGGTTATCAGTTGTACAATTCATCAACCTACTAGTGGAATCTATTTAAGCCCTATAGCCAAGTAATGTCTAGAAAAAATGTTCATTAGTTCAATACATTTATGAGATACTATATTGAAAATGTTCAAATGGCAAATTTGGGGCTGAATTTCAGTCTCCTATTTCTTCAGCCACACTAACTGAACAATTTCTTGCTTTCATTGAAATTAATTACCTACCTGAGCTAGGAACAATGTTATCCTTCCAATATTTCCAGGCATATTACGCATTGGTCCTGAGAGGTGGACTACAAGGAGGAGAGTCAGTTTTGGTGCATGCTGGCAGTGGTGGAGTTGGACAGGCAGCCATTTCAATTGCTTTGCATGCAGGCTGTATTGTATACACAACTGTTGGGACGCCTGAGAAGAAAGCCTTCCTTTTAAGTCGATTCCCTCAGGTTAGTTAATGAATGATTTAAAGTGTTTTGATTCCTTGAGACATATTAAATCATTTAGGCAGACATAACAACACTACTGTGAAAATAAATGAATGATTTGGTATGAATGAATGTATTCCTATTATTTCATTTTTATTTATAATTATTTTGTATACCACATGTACTGAGCTCAATTTTCATATCTAATGTATCATATATTTTTAAGCCAAAACTGGAACTGTTGTAACCAACTCCTAATTTTGCAGATTGATTTTTCATTTGCATGAAATATTTCTTTTCACTAAAATTAATTAATTTTCTTTCCTGCACAACTTAGTTGAAGGCAAATCACATAGGACACTCCCGCGATACCAGCTTTGAGCAGAAGGTGCTGCAGCAAACTAAAGGACGAGGGGTGGACTTGATTCTTAATTCATTAGCTGGAGAAAAGTTGAGAGCCTCAGTCCGATGCCTAGCACCACATGGCCGCTTCCTTGAAATTGGAAAATTTGATCTCGCCAATGACAACCCCCTTGGTATGTTGACATAATATATTGTATATATTATTAACATCACAAAATATTTCTGTGGAGGGTTCATCTTGACATACAGGAATGATAATCTTTTTATTATTCATCAATTTTAACTATGAAAAAAACTAAAATAAACTATAACTTCATTTGACTAAACGAAATATGGATGATGAACAATAAATTTCACTAAATGCTATAGTAAACCCCAAATTATTTATGGGTGGACTATCTTTGGAGGTTAAGTATGCAACATTTTTATTGATTGATATTTTGAAGTTTTTAAAATATGCAAATACTAGATATATGCTATACTGTTAGTGTTTATCTGCAAGCAGGAGCTATGAAATATGTTATCATACCATTTAACTCAGTATACTGCTGGTATATTTTTTATTGTAGTTACCCATTGAAAATATATTATCTATCAGCACATATGATCTAAATACTTTAATCATATATCAACAGGATAAAGCAGGAGAACAAACAGGAAAAATATTTAAAATGGTCCATTGCTGATAACATGGATGACTGTAGAAATTAAGTTCCAACAAATGACAAATTTACACACTGTTTGATCACAATTAGCTAAAAATACCAAATTTAAACAAACGGCTCATAGGAAATTCCGGATATCTGCTTTTCACTTTATTTAGTTCAGCTACCAAAGCATCATCTGGCACCATGCATTTCTAAGGGATTTAAAGGATAAGTGTTCAGACTGAATAATGTGAATACAAATTCATGAAATAATCATAAATCTGTGCACTATATCACAGTCCATGGGGCTAGAGCCAACTTTTAAACAATACATGTTGCCTTAGACAAATTCACAGATAATGCAGGAAATTTTGCAACAGTAACTTTAGCTGAGTTACCACTGGTATGCATACAAATGCAAGGTATTTCACCATGGATCATTTTCATCCTAGTCCAGGGGAATGATTTTTCAACTGTAAAATTTCTTGCACATGTGTACACACCCCAGTTGATGACTTTGCTGCAGTTGCTTTTGTGGCATTTCCCACAGTATCTTTGAAAGGTAAGCAAGAAAGTCACAGATATGGTGTGGACACAATGACAAAACTTATGGAGCTATATTCCAAAAGAAAAGTAAAGAGTTGTAATTTTAAAACTGCAAAGTGTACTTCCCTTATTTCTTGCCCATTTCCATGTAGAAATAGATTTGAGGTCTCTTCACCAAGAGGGATATTTTTTGACTAAAAACTTTCCTTTTGCCATGAATACATGGGACTTAAAATGCAATAAGCAATAATCAACCTTGCATGTAAAGCAAAAATTCTGACAATCAATTTATATCCAGACAATGTTTAAGGCGACTAAAGGTGCTACAACTGCATATTTTTTCCCATTTCACTAATAACCCCTACTGTTTTCTCCATAGGAATGGAGGTTTTCTTGAAAGATACTGCTTTCCATGGAGTGATGCTAGATCTCCTCTTTGAAGCTCCACCAGAGGATAAGTTCCAAATTCACCATATTGTCGAAGAAGGAATTGCTTCAGGAGCAGTACGACCACTTCCTAGAACAACTTTTAATCATCAGCAAGTTGAACAAGCTTTCAGGTACAACAGATGGAAAACTTCAATGGGATAATTTCTGTGGCACTTTTTTCACTCATTTAAACACATGAGACCTTGCATTGGAAATATGAAGCAGGTGGTGGTCAGAGAGCCAAAACAGTGAGATGTACTATTTTAAGTTCCTTTCAGGAAAATTATCAATATTTCCCTAATTACTAATGTAGCAAATAAAAGTTTTTGACCGGGTACCCCAAGCAATCAAATAAACTTAAAGAATAGAAGATAATGGCTATGCCCATTGATATAAATAATGAATGTTAACCAAGGGCCATAATTTTAAAGAGGCAAAAGATCTGGACATGCATGAAGGAAAAATCCACTCAGACACAAGAAAATTAAAAGAACTAATCTTAGACTCCAGGGAGCATGACTAATGCTGAAGTTTAAAATACATTGGGAGGAGAGAAGTTGGTCGCGGAAATCCAAAAAAGGCTTAACCAAGGGCCATAATTTTAAAGAGGCAAAAGATCTGGACATGCATGAAGGAAAAATCCACTCAGACAAAAGAAAATTAAAAGAACTTATACTAGACTCCAGAGAGCATAACAAATGCTGAAGTTTAAAATATATTGGGAGGAGAGAAGTTGGTCAGGGAAATCAAAAAAAGGCTTACAAAGTGTATGGAGGAAATTTTGAAAGATAGTGGGATGTTAAAGGAATTTTAGAAGGGAGAATGTTGAGTAAACAAGGCATAGGAAGGAAGAGAATAGGCTTTTTAGACATCGTGAAGGCGGATAGAGGTTATAAAGAAAGAACTAATGTAGGGCACAAAAAAGGAAGTTTATTAACTCATGATACTTTGGAGATGATAGTTATTAGGGACTGTCTAAAGCATACTTTCAATAGGCAGAATACCTTGAATAAATGAAATGAATCCTAGATTGCTACCCCTTGCATTTCGGAAATATTTCCTTAGATGTGGCTTTTCCACGGGAGTGGTCAATACAAAGACGGAAGAAGAGGAAACTGCACCTAGCTAGCAGATTAGGGAAAAGTGCTACTAAGTCATTAAATACATCAGTTTAAATGAAAATGAAGAAGGTGATGACATTGAAGAACAGAGCATAAATATCTTGTCCAAAGGTATTCTACATTTTCAGACTCAATCAATTTCCAATGAAGGCAAAAGAAGCAATACAATTTTTATAATCAACTTTTAGGGAAGTATAGAAAAGGTCATTGTAACTTACAAAACTTACAAATTCAAAATTAATACTGCACAAAAAATGTTGCATACTATTTTTAATCATAAAGAATTAAATTAATTGGGTATTATTGCATTCATATACATCTATGATGACCAGATACCTAGGCTGGGATCTAGCCTAGGTTTTTTTAAGTTCAATTGTACATTCCAAAATATTATATGCTATCTTCACATACACATCTTTGGAGATAATATGACAAACATATTTTTTTAGCTATTTAGCCTAGTATTCAATCTGCTTTGCCCATCTCTACATTTCATCACTAAGAGATAAAGAACTAACACAGTAAAATAAGATATTTCCAGGGTAAGTATAGCTATTGCAAAAAGGAAAACCTGAGACATGGAACATTTTTCAAGTACATTGACATTCCACAATGAACAAGCTTGAGTGTATATAATTTCTAACTTATTCCAACCAATTCCCTTAGCAACTACATCTTCAAAACATATTCTGACCATTAGTTGAGTAATACCTGTACTTCTCTATGTAAAAATTGACATTTTTCCCCAGGATAAATTCTGCTCTACATGAAATTGTCCTATGATATTTTCATAATTTGTGAAAAATTAAATTTTACATTAAATCAGAAAGCATAAAATGAAGATACAACTGCACTAAGGTTTTATTGTTTAGATATTTTTTTAACGCTTAGAAATATTCCTTTGAGTTAATATAGAGTAAATAATGAGTATTGGCTTTATTCTTTCCATTATTTTAATTATTTTGAGTGAGCTAAGAGTGTCCATTATAACCACTATAGGTACATGGCATCAGGAAAGCACATTGGGAAAGTCCTTATACAAGTCAGGGATGAAGAAAAGGGCTGGAGTGGAAGAGGACCAGCAGTGCCACAGCCTGTGGATATAAAGGCCCTGCCTCGTTTCTACTGTGACCCAGATATGTCTTATGTTATTATTGGTAAATTATTTTTTTTCAAAGGCATACATGGAATTGGCTGTATGGTATTGATACATTATAATGTAATTTGCATGAATGTGATCCTTTTCATTATTAGTTCATAAATATAAGTTTTTGCATGCATATATAAAAAAACATTTTTTTCAATTTTCTCATGTAAATGTTGTTTCCACAAAAAATTTGTTTTTAATAAAAATTCTTCAATAAGCAATATTGCAATAACAATTATAATTGCAAGCATTGAAATAAACTGAAAGCATTTAAGTCTAGATAAAATTTCTTTGCCTCTACTACAGCTATTAAACATAAAATGACATTCTTGAGAAGGCTTTTGCGGTGTGCAAATAATTAAGATCTAAGTCTTCCAGGATTCTGTGTTGGTCAATATTTCTGGATGAACAGTTTTGCCAGCATTGTAATCGGTGACTTCAGATCGGCAACTGCAACACCAGCTAAACTATTGTCCCAGAAATGTGGACCAATACAGAGTAAATACCAGAAGACTTAGATCGTCAATCAAATGACTTTCATTAGTACTAAAATTATAAAATAACTGTTATCAACATAATTTCAATCTTTGTGTATAGCATGTTTCTCTAGTTCATCTGAATTATTTTTATTTTTGCAATATTTTTTCAATTATTATAACATTTGATATAATGGCATTAATTTTAATTTTTTTGCAATACATGCACAAACTACAAAAGTCATGCATACCCAAAAGTGTATGATTAATCATTATTAATAGTTTCCTCATTGATGTCATTATAGATGTTATGATAATTAACCATTTTCATGTCTATACTATCCTGAAAACCATAGGAATGACCTAATAAGTACCTAATTATAAAATCTGGTAATCATAAGTGCATATTTCAGAAAGTAAGTTTGTTAGGCATTGTGATCACTTATCATATTGAATTCCACCATAAATACTTTCATTTTTTCCGGTTAAAATAAATTTGTTCATATAAGTATTAAAGAAAAAATGCAGTAAAATCTTGTTACTTTGAAATTCAAGGGTTAAAAATTTATACTTTAAGATATTCGGGTTTAGAATAAATAGCCTTGAGAATAACTTCTAATGATTCTGTATTTGAATGTAAAATTAAATTGCCATTTTCTCTGCACATTATAATACACGTGCCCTGTACTAGGGAAAATTACCAGGAAAGTTTGTTCTATATTTTAAGTTATGTTTAGGAAGGAAGCTATCACAACTGCAAGTATTTAATGAAAAATTGAATGTCTCTCTGTGGGCATGAATCAGTAAACTGTGCAATTCTGCCCACTGACCTATACTATGAAATCAGCACAACTAATTATTTCTGAACAAATAATGAAATTCTTGCTTCTGTTGAAATGGATCATTTTTCTATGGATGGTTCTGCTCCTTGAACCACAGCAATATTCTCTGATATTACAACTCTCACACATGGACCTTCAAGTGGGTCAACACTATCCTAATATTTTCACATTTCATTAAATGCTCCCCGACACAACATGTTTTTCTTATTTTGCCCAAATCATATGGCAAAATAAAAAAAACATATCCTATTTTGATGATAAAATGCAGTTCTTTGCATATTAGTATTTTTCATGAATTATGGCTTTAGCAAAATGTATGGTGATATCATTGACTTCATAGAAACAAGTTCCTAAAAAAATATACAACATATTTATACTATCATCGATAAGCACAAGCATAAATAATTGGTTAACATTAAACTTCAAATGGCTGTAAATAGATTTCAGTCCAACTAATTGAAAAAGAATTTAGCAGGTGATTGGCAATGTATAATCTGAATGTCATTACACTTGTTGATAATACTGAAAGAATATTTTTTGCAGGTACACAAAAATTTCAAATTATATTAATATGGTCTGAACTTTTCAAAAATAAAATACACATTTATTTCTGTGGTTTTTTGCAGGAGGTTTAGGAGGAGTTGGCCTTGAGTTAGCTGATTGGCTAGTGACTCGTGGATGCAAAAAATTACTTTTATCATCCAGGCAAGGGGTTCACAATGGTTACCAGTCCTTCCGTCTAGGATTATGGCAATCTGAAGGAGTTAATGTCATTGTATCAAAGGCTAATGTAGCTTCTCCAGAAGGCTGTGAATGTCTACTAAAGGAAGCTGTTTCCTTGGGTCCTGTGGATGCAATATTTAATCTAGCAGCTGTAAGTACAGAAATCAGAACTCAGTCAGTGTAACTAGTGGGAACATGAAATATTGTCGGGCAGGTTTTGGTAGAATCCAAAAAAACCATTAAAATGTTGCAATTTTGAAGAACAAACTTGTAGGCTTCATTATGATTATTACATCCATGGAAATATAAACATATTAAACAGATCTTAATGTGGTATTATAGATAATTAGGCCACTTTCTGTGAGCCCTTATGATCACCTAATAATGAGCCCCACTGTAAACATTATTATTTTATTGTTCGTACCTAAAAAACAGCAAAAAATCCATGTTTCAAAGTCTGTTTTTCTATTTTTTTTTTGAAAGGTGCTAACAGATTCACTCCTGGAGAACCAGACAGAGGAAGCATTTTGGGAAGCATGGAAACCAAAGGCCCAAGCATTGGACTGCCTGGATAAAGCCTCCCGAGTACATTGCTCAAAATTAAGCCACTTTGTTGCCTTCTCTAGTGTTTCCTGTGGCCGTGGGCATGGAGGACAAACAACATATGGATTAGCCAATTCTACAATGGAAGCCATATGTCGTGCACGCCGCAAGGTAGGGCTGCCTGCTTTGGCAGTACAGTGGGGAGCTGTTGGGGATGTAGGATTGGTGGCAGAGGCTGGGGCAGCTGGTGGGGTCTCGACCAGGAGGGCTCCTGTGGTTGGAGAGGGTCCAGGGGCTGAGGTGGCCACCAAGAAATCCACAGCACATATGCCAGAAGTGGTTGTTGGGGGCACCCTTCAACAGAAATTAGTTTGCTGCCTTTCTACCCTAGACTTCTTTCTCTGCAGAGAGTCCCACACACATCCAGATAAAACATCTCCAGTAGTGACAAGCATGGTGGTTGCCGAGAAAGGTGCCAGAGGTTCCAGGTCTAACTCGGGTGTAGTGGACACCGTAGCTGATATACTTGGTATGCTAAATAAGTCTGGTAGTTTTTAATAGATGGTTCGGTCACATACATTGCAATAGGGAATTTAAATCCATTATTAAGAGATGGATATTAAATGAAAATCAATATAAGAGAGTTTATGGAGGATTCCTATCTATTTTCTACCAAAATATTTTCTGACAATTTTAATGTTCAACAATTACTTTTATGAAAATGTTTTCATAATTCTTACAATCAAACTAATCTAATTAACTTATTGTTTTAATTCATTTGCACTTGATACAATTTGAAAGCTGTAAAGAAACATTTGAGGAAAAATTAATTCATAAAAATAAGGCTTATAGCATCTTCAGCCTGGAAGAATTAGCAGTTTAATGTATTTCAATTGTGAAATAATCAAAATCTTGAATGATTTATATTTTTATCATGCAACTTTTTACTAAAGAACAGAGATAAATTTAAAGGAATTCAAACACTGGTTGACATATTACATAAACAGGCACTGTTAGAATACTAATTAATAGATAAGAAAATATAGTAACACATGGGTTCTCAGCGTAGGTACAAATTGAATTGTTTCAGGTATGATATAGTGGCTTTAAAGCATATCAATGACCAAATAATAGCACTTTTCTACTGGTTAAAAAATTTATTACAGACTAAGTTTCAATTGAATAGATTATCTTCTGGTATGAAGATTCTGTATTAAATTGAAACTTGGTAATACATTTTAAACTAGTGAAAAAGTGCCATTGAGCTGCGATACAATGCCTACCAGCAAGCGGGTGGGAATACTACAACTTGATCATTCACGTTGTTAAATTTGACAATGGAGTGTGTGCAAGATTCAGTGCCCATCTCATTGAAAGGAGGCAAATATTCAGAATGTACAATGTGCTTTACGTCCTGCCCTCCCCCTCTTTAAAAGATATCACTTCCTCTATTTAATATGCCTCAACCATAGCCATCACAAACCTAAAACAAGTGGCAAATATTCTGAGAAGTATGAGCAATGCACCCACATGTTCTTTGCTTTTAATTGCCAATAATAGTTCAATAAAAGAAAAAGAAATTTTTAGAGTAAGAAGAATTCAAAGAAAGATATCAGGAAACCAGTAATAAACTTAAGATTAAATAAACTTCATTGGTGACATAAGTATTAAAATCAATGTAACCACACCAAAATATCTCGCAAAATTGTTAAAATATTGCAAATATCAATTTATTTTCTGCAAAAAGAATAACTTATGCATGGGGTGTGATAGCCTAGCGGGTAGAAGCTTTAACTATTTACTGAAATTTTATGGGCTCAAATCGGGGTAAAGTATTCAGAGACACCCAGTTACCTTCAACCTGCATGATTTCTCAAAAACCCTTAGAGGTAAAGAAAGTAATGCACCTACTCTGAATGTGTAAATTTTGCACACTGTACAAATTATTAAGAGGTAAACTCCACCAACATGAACCAAACTAACTTTCAGTTTGATTGCTGTAATTGGTGTTATACATAATTTTAATGTTTTCATTTTTTTTCTTACAACTTCTTCAGGTATACGGGATTTAAAAACTGTGAGTCCAAATTCAACCTTGGCTGAATTAGGAATGGATTCAATGATGGCGGTTGAGATTAAACAGACGTTGGAAAGGGAATTTGAATTATTTCTCACACCCCAGGATGTAAGATCTTTATCATTTGCAAGGTTGGCTGAGTTGTCATCCTCCCTGTCTCATCAACCCACAGTCCAGTCAGTGGTATGTATATAATACTCTGCTAACTTCCATGTAGAACTTTATGGGGTGTGGTAGTCCAGGGGGTAGATCATTGACCACAGGGCCCAGGTATGGTTCCCAGGCATGCCTTTGGGCACCCTCAATTTCACTCAAGCTGAGTGATTTTTCAAGTAACAGATCTTTCTGGGATGGCATAGGTAGCACATGGAAAGGAACTGGCCTCCCTACCTTGATGTGTGAATTTCATATGCCAATGGGCTTAGCACTAGGTAAATTTTATCTGCATCAATCAAAGTGATCTTCGGGTTTAAAATTTTTTTGGCTGAATTTAAAAAACAAGAGTTTGAAATTTTGATAATATTCTTTGGAAATATAACTTTATGAACAAACAAAAGTTCTACTAAAAAATCTCTGTAATCTCTCTCATTTTCTAGATTTGTTATTTCTAGCAATTTTTAGTAGCCATAGATCTATACCATCTGTCTTGTCATAAGACTAGGCAGAGTTTTGGTTAAGGAAATAAATACGAGATGATCAAATGTTACCATCTAAAATAATCGGTTTAATGCTTAACTGCTCAATAAGCTCTGACTCTTTATCACCACCACTACCTGTCGTCATATCTCTACCATTTGCCCCAAAGGTTGAACATTATTGCAAACTTAAAAATCAAGGTATTGATGGATTAATTTATTACAGTATTCATAAAAAACCAGTTCTCATTCATGGGATTTCAATTTACATTGCACATTTTTACATGCATTTCCTATGCAAATCAATGCCTTAATGTAATGTCATTATAATCACAAGTAATCTTAGCAATCAATGACATATTATAGAAGATGTTTAAAAATAGAAAATTTTCAGTTGGTAAAAGCTTGCAAGCTTGGGGGTATATTATACTAACTGCAATTTCCCCTACATTTTCGAGCCTTCTTTGCAGGGAGTTTATTGAAATGTTACTTTCATACTTCCACCATCAGAGTTCTATTACTTTTGAAGGCTAAAATTAAGTTATTTTTATAGAATTTTGTTTAAAACTTGTTTTTGTTTGGGAGTTTGGTTAATCATTTGGTTTAAAATTAACTTTTCAATTTTTTACCCAGATAGGCATTTATTATTAAAATATTTAGCCAAAGCATGATTCATGATCATTATATTCAGGCTTTCCTAATATAGCTACTTCATTTTTATAATACTTTAAAAATTGTCTCAGATATCACAGGCCCATTAATTGTATGTTATTCTTGTTATTTTAAGGCCCCAGGTAATGAGGAAGGCCAGAATGAAGTACAGAGCATTGATGGGCTAGGATTTGATTTCCTGCAACGAGTTTTAGGTGAAGAGCTCACTGATATAGCACCTCTGCTGGTTCTCCAATCTCTTTCCCCACTTGAGGGAGCTGGAATTCTCCCAGTTTTCATGTTGCCAGGCATAGAAGGAATGGGAGCTGTATTGGAACCTCTAGCAAGAGAAATGAGGTACCCAGTGGTATCACTACAAATGGGTAATGATGCCCCAACATCCTCTATCCCAGATATGGCTTCATATCTCATCAAGGTAAATGTGAGAAGACATTGTTACCAAGAGGGGAGGAGAAGGGAAAGAGCATAACCTCCTTTGGATTTTTGGTGGTGTCATAAATTTCAAATACACTACACCCTACTAGCACAAAAAGGTTGAGATTGGAATTCAAGGATATCTTGTAATACATACAGGGTGTGGCAACATAATTTAAAGGGGTTTTGCTTTATACAAAAGGAAGTTATGTTGCAGCACCCTGTATTTGGGAATCCCTGTTTAATATCTATCATATCCTTTCTGGCTTGTAATAGTCATAACTGATGCCACTGATTACAATCACTAAAAATTCAGGCCTAAAAACCCAATTCAATTGCTCTATAAACAATTTTAAGATCAGAAGCATTAAGTCAAGTTTACAATATAATACAGTTAATGTGTCAAATTCAATGTCATTAGTGGAAAATCTGTACAGTAACAAGGCTTAGTGAATATGAGGAGTGTCAGATATGCATTTAAGATCTTAACTCATTGCCATATTTGATGCCATGCAAGGACACGAAGCACCAGCATATCAGTCATAACCTCATTTCTAGGGAACACACAAGAAAAAAGTTTTCAATCTATGCAAAAGCATGACACCAACTTAATTTTTTGGTTTCTTTTAATAATTCACTCAGTAAAAAGAGCATGCACTTTTTTGTTAGGATTGGTTGAGACAGAAAATGATCAAGTTAATTTGATATCTCGCTAGTGACTCTTTTGACATTGCAGAAGCAAGAAACATGTTATTTTCATCTTGTAATAGCAATGAGCTTAATAATAATCCCAGCAACAACATTCTTCAATAGAATAATAAATATTTTATAAAAGTAAATATATATAATAATCTAAATCAAATGGAGTCAAAGTAGGTAGTATTGACCATCTTGGGTAAAGATAATAATTAGTATTAAATATTAACCCATGGAGTTTGAATCTTCGCATAAAAGATGTGAGAAATATTTTAACCATAATTTTGAAAAACGTGTCAAATATGCCATCAAATATGGCATATAAGACAATTTATGGCATATATTTTATATGAGAAAAATAAAACATTTAAAAGATATTTCAGCAAATTCACTAGACATTTTTTAAAGATTTTTCTTGGCTATGGCGCAGGCAGCCAGAAATATATATTATATCAATATTTAATGCTTTATGAGCTTCTAGGGTGACTTATTGACTGAGCACTTTAATCCTACACAGAACATGCACTGAGGTAAAGGGGGAGGCAATGTTGATGAGATAGTTTAGTTTGTCTTTCACTTCTCTCCCCAAAGATTTCAACCCTTATTTGCTCATGTTAAATTTTTATTTGAGTAGAAATAATGAATGCATTGAATTTTCCTACATTTTCAAATCAGAATTGACAGAGATACATGCCCATAACTGTTTCATATTGATGGAATTGGAAAGGATTATAGAAAGGTGTATCACTACAGGAGAATCAAAAGTAAAATTATGATGCACTAATTTGCTGTGGACTAACAATAACTTTTTATTCCACAGAACATGAGGAAAATGCATGACATGAATGATACTCGTCGACCATACAATTTTGTGGGCTATTCTTTTGGTGCTGTTCTGGCCCTTGAAATGGTATCGCAACTGGAGGAAGAGATGCAAGAAAACAGTAATCTGAAGAGGTCTATTTCACTTGTACTCATTGATGGATCAACTGATTACCTTCAGCAATTAGTCAGAGCAACTCTTCTTGAAAAAAAGAATACAGAAAATGAAGAAAAGGAGTACTTACCAGTGACACAGATCCAACAAGGGGAGAAAGAAGCCTTGACATTACTGCAGAGTAACCTTCTCTGCCACATTTTTAACTATCTTCCGACAGGGCTGGACATGAAAGAGGTAGAGTAAACACAATCATTAATTCCTCTCGAGGGAACAATCATAAGTGTGATGAGAATAGAATTATCTTAGGATTTCTACCTAGATTTTCCTTCAACGACAAACTTATTGAGCTTTTGCAATATATATTTTTGTTAAATTCAGTATTGTATTATACCTGATATACTAAATACCTCATGACTTGGTAGTACCACCTCACAATTGGTAGATTTGTCACAACTAAAAGTGTGGCAACAAATATCCTAAAAAAATTGTTGCTGAAAAGATGCAGACAGATATATTAATTCCTAATGCTTTCAATGAAAACTTGCATTAAATAAAATGTTTAATCTTAACAGAACTGAGAATGAGATAAGTACAAGTATTCATCTTTATTGCCTTTAAGATGAGACACCTGAACTTCATAGGAAATGATTGAACATTTAGCTATTACAGACTCAAATATTTTTTAATGTAGAAATTATTAAAAATATTGTATGAACATTGACTAAAAATAACTATCATCATAAAATACATTGGTCTTGAATGAGTAGAGAATGAGAATGAGCAGAAACAAATTGCAAAGTTCATTCTAACCCGATTCACAAACCATACTCATCCTAAAAATGAACCGCCTTCAAAAATGTATCATTTAATCCCCAAATCAAATATTTACATATATTTTTATTACTTAGCTTAAATACCAATATTAGGATACTTATATTCACATTTCCTATTATTGTAGAATTTTTTTTGCAGGATCATTGAATTCATGTGCAGAATATGCTTTCCTTATTGTAGAAATGATTGCATTTACCGCAAAAAAGTCATCCTCCTCCAAAAATCACTACAACTAATTCTGCTTAATATGCAAAATCAGAGCAAATTTTACAAATAAGAAGTTCAAAGATTTTTAAAAACACTTCTCTCCAGATTTTACTTCCTATTCTCCATTTTTATCCCAGAATTCACATTTGCAAGTAACAAGCAAAAAGCAAAGCAAAACAATTGCATTGTAATGCTTACTTAGCAGATGACTCCATTAAAAGTTACTGTCATGGAATCTCCTGCAATTTCTTGGAATTTGTCGAAGGTAATGCACCCTTCTATTTTAAGTGGGCTTTAACCTCATGGACTGCGGCGATTTGTGCATGACTACGAATGCGTGTTCAATTTAATGAATGGCACATTCTGTCATATTTTGTCACATTTTGTTTGTTTAAAGCCCCCAAAATTTCTGAGTGTAAGAGGACACCTAGGTAGCTTAACTGGCATAAAGCACTTGGCCGGACATCTAGGGATCCGAGTTCAAATCCCAGTCAAGGTAAATGATCCTTACACTCTGAAATCATCGTATTGTAAAGCAAAATGCTCTTTCATTTCAGAGTGAAAAGATGGTGTTTATATTTATATATATATATATATATATATATATATATATATATATATATATATATATATATATATATTAATGATATGAAGAATGAAAAAAATCAGTACTTAAAACAAAGGTACCATAAAATCCATGGATTTCATACAATAGCATATATATTAATAGTTGGCATTTATTTATTCAGTTGCATCAACAGCTGATGAAGTTGAAGGATTGGCAGACTCGCTGCAAGCATGCAGTTAGCCTTATGCCCAAATCAGTGGGACACTCCCCAGAATTTTTGTTGTCTACCATGTCAGCAGTCTACTCTCGTATAATGGCACTCATAAACTACACCCCAAGAGGGAAACGAAACACTCAGGTCACTCTGATACGCACAAAGCATTCTTCAATCCAATTAGATGAAGATTATGGACTTGGAAAGGTATGTTACAGTCTCATTACTTTTTTTATTTGGTTTACAGCAAACCTTGTTAGAGTTGAATATTGGAGGGATAGCTAAGACAGAATAATTCTTGCATGCTAAATAACACCTGCTGTAAGTTTTTTCCAATGATTCCCCATCAGCTGTGTGACTCAGTTGCTGCAAGGAACTAGGCAAGATTCTCAAGCAGTAACATGAAGAGTAAAAACTTTCAGAAAGTCAGAGGGTATAATTACAGGTGTTCTTTGAGGGAAACATTTGATAGTGATGGGGGATTGAAATGTGATGGTGGGCAAAGGAAGGGATGGTAGTGATGCAGGGAACTATGGTTTAGGAACAAGGAATGACCGGGAGGAGGGAGAAATAAGAATTCTGCAGGAAACAGGGGTTAATAATCACCAATACCTGTTATAGACGACACAAAAAGCATAGGTATATATGGAAAATGCCAGGTGACTTGGAATGGTATCAGTTAAGACTATATTATGGCTAGGCTCACATATAGGAACAGCATGATGAATTTGCAGTTTCCCAGGAGCGAATGCCAACTCACGCCACAATTTAGTAAACATGAAGTGAATTCAAAATGAAGAAACAGGAAAGGCGATTTTGGAAATGGAACATAAAAGCATTAACTGTATCAACAAGTAAGGAGTACCAGCAGGCTGTAGAGAAAATCTTGAATAAGGGAAAAAAGCCGAGTACTATCGAGGAAAAATGGAAATATATCAAAAAAGGGATATCAGAAGCTGCTAAAGAAACTATAGGAACTGTTAATGGGAAAAGTACAAGGAAACCATGGATCACAGATGAGATCATCAGAAAGATAGATGAGAGAAGGAAATGGAAGAATGTAAACACAGAGTTAGGTAGAATGGAGTATAAAGAGTTAAATAATAAATTGTCACAGTAGCCAAAAGAGCCAAAGAAGTATGGTGGAAGATGCAGTGCAAGAATATGGAAGTTTACAGAGGAAGAGTAAAATTGGTGACCTATACAAGAAAGTTAAAAAATTATCCAAAAGTAAGAGGGGAAAGTCTGTGTGAACAACTAGAGACCAGTCAGGGAAAATTAGAATTTTCCTAATTCATAGCATGTATGAGGGAGGAAATTAGCCAGAAGATTTTAGATGGCCAGATCGGTGTTCATTCTCATCCTAAAGAATGATTGGCAGCCATAAGTGAGGAGTATATAAAATCAGCTTGATTTCACAGGAAGCAAAAGTGGTTCTCGGGATCATCAATAAGAGAATGGAGACCAAGGCAAATGATTACTCAGGGGATGGTCAATTTGAGTTCAGTAAGGAGAGAGGTATTTGTGATACCATTGCAGGAATGAGGTCACTAATAGAAAGGAATATAGAATACAATTATGATGTATTTGTTTCATAGATTTTCAAAGGTTGAGTTGGGTAGAATCAATGAATGTTTGGCAGGAAATAGGAGTAGATTGGTGAGATAAGACATTTATCAACAACCATACATGTCACAGACTGCTCAGGTGCAAGTGGTAGATGGAGACTCAGGATAGGCAGTGTTAGGAACAAGGATAAGACAGGGGTGTCCATTATCACCTGTGATGTTCAACATACATGTGGTGGAAATGGTAAAAGAGGCATAGGAAGAAATGGGGGTAGGAATAAAAATCAGTCTGGAATTCATGAAATCGGATTTGCTGATGACCAAGCTTTAAATTGTCAGTCAGCCAAGGGGTTGCGGGCATTACTGAGTACTTTGGATTGTCAACGCAATAGGCATGGGATTAGAATGAATGTAAATAAAACAAAGGTTATGTGGTTTTCTAGAAAGAAAAAGGCTACTCCAAACTTAAAATGAGGGCAAAGACTAGAGCAGGTAAAACATCTCGGAGGTGTGTTGGACCTAAATGGTCAAAGTAGAGGAGACATATGGGGAAGAATTACATTAGGCAAAGAAGCTTTCACAAGCAGGGAATTAATGACTGGGATGTTGAGTAAGGAGGTTAAGAAATGGTTCATGAAAACTTTAATAGAGAGAGTGGTTTTGTACAGTGTGGACACATGGTCTTTGAAACAAGATGACAGAAGTAGATAGGAAGCTTTTGAAATGTGGGTGTGGAGATGGATTGAAAAGGTGAAATGGACTGAAAGGAAACCAAACAAGGAAGGACTAGGCATGGTGGGGAAGGAGAGAGGATTGTTGGGAGAAATCAAAACGACGCAGGAAACGATGCAGGGCATTTTGATTGTCAATAGGATATTGAAGACTGTGATGGACGGGAGAACATTAGATAAATGAGGAAGGGGAAGGAATAGGATAGGCAGGTTGAACAGAATGAGGGAAGGAAGGAAGTATGTAGATTTTAGAGACTTACTAGTGTAGGATGTCAGGTAGTGTTTTCTAGAAGTAAGTAAATGTATTGCTGCACAATTACATAGGCTGTGTTAATCCAAAACCCACCTTAACTTGTAGAATACCAATTATAATATTTATTAATTTTAATTATGTCGCAATGAACATTTACCCACACAGATTTAAGTCACTGAATAGTCGAATACAAAAAGTCTAGACACCAAGCTTGAAATAACAGTGTGCCCGCTCATAAATTATGAAGAAATTTCCAGATCATTCCTGGATTTAAGAAATGCCATAGATCATGAGCGGAGTGATTAAAAAATAACTGAATAGAGAAGATAGAGATTAAATAACACAAGTGAGCGATTAATTCACTATATAATTGGCTACTTAGTAATGGCGATCTGAAAATACAGCAAGTACCATTTTCTTATTGCACTGAATGTTGCATGAAGTATTGCATCTGGGGATTAACTGTGACCAGTCTCTCTCACAAAAGAAGTTCACTATGAAGACATTATATGCTGCTTCAAATGGTGGCAAGAGATGATGAAATTACACCAGAGCATCTGTAGGTACAATTTAATTTGCATTCTTAATTTTAAATCTCTGGATTACTTCAAATTTTATGACTAAATCTAAGGTATTTCAAGACTTAAGGCCTTTGCAAGACAACTCTTACATAGGTAACCTTCAAAAAGGTGATACTGAACTGAAATAAGCTTCATCTAAGCAATATAAAAGATTACCAACCACCTGTTAAAGACACTATATTCCATTAGACTAGAGGATTAAGTTGGACTAATTTATTAGTAGATATAGTGCGCTGCATTAACCATACTAGCTTATAACTCACACTACTTTGTTCCAAGTGCTCTTCCAGCCAAATTTTGTTCATTTGGCTTCTCCTACGTTGTTTTAGTCACAGATGGATGTTAACTTACATGCTCTTTTTATATGGAGAAGAGGGGCAGCACTACAGTATGGTACTAGATTTGCCTTTCCACAATATTAGCTCTTCACAGGAAATTATCTCTGTTCTGCTGCACCAAATATGACAAATTTACAAAGACGAAAGGGTGGAGCTAATATACCAAAATAAATATAGCATGTCAATTTATTTTTATGCAATTATTCAACAAACATGTGGTTTTATGTGCTGTGGTAACCTGGTGCACAGTAAATTTGGCTATTGACCAAACAGTCCTGGATTAAAATCTAGGTGATACCTATGGACACATCCAGCTTTGTCCAAGCTGTATGATTTTCTGGATAGCTACCTGATCTCAAGGAGAAACAATAGATGCCCCAGGAAATGGGGTCCTTGCTCCTCTACCCTAATAGCTGAATTTCATGCACCACTTAGGCTTTTTACAAGATGACTTTCACCCATACTTATTAAATCTTCCTTTGAATTGATTACTGTGGCTTGAGATATTTGAAATGTCACATCACTGATATACTTTTCAAGAAAATCTCTCCTAAATTCTCATATTTCAAGTTATTTTTATGGATTAACTCCTTTCCAGTTTTTTCCAGGGCTATTAAAATTATAACATTAATCCTATTAAGCATCACAGTTCTTCTTTACCAATACAATTATTAACTTTTCAGTATTTCAAGCAGAAGATCTCTATCCAGTATGTAGATGGAAACCATATAACCATCCTGGAGAAGAAAATGACAGCTAATATACTGAATGAAGAAGTTGCAGCATAGAAAATGCATCAAATAATTTATATCATCCCTCTTCTCATACCATTTAAACATTGTGCAGCAACTTCCCCGAGTTGCTCTTCATGCACATTTAGTATCAGCTGTACACACATTTTTTTGAGGTTAGATTAAAATTTTGAAAAAGTAATACCGAGTTATTTATGAGACTTAAAATATTTAAATATATTCAAATACATATATATTGGTACAGACATGTTTTTACTAACCCAATATGAGACAAAGAAGGGGGTACTTACAGCAAGAATGCAAGTAGTTGCAAGAAAATTTTAACAACATTATGCATAACATTATACCAGCATTCACTCACAGCTTTTGATAGTGATATTTTAATACATTTTTGGTTTTGAGACCTTGAAGACATTGATTGAGAAGACCTAAACAGGAGCCTTGTAAGATGCAAATTATAACATAAAACTCAATACTTAGAGGAAACAAATTAGAAGTTATTTTACCATGATATAAGCACATATTAGCAGTGGATAAGTTATCATAATCACTAATTCTGTCGTAAATAGACTTCTGCTTCTCAAAAATTGTAAAATTTCTAATAACGGTCACATCAATTAAATATGTGTAAAGCATGAAGTAATTCCTAAAATAAACTATTTTATAAGTCTGAAATATCAGAAACAATAGGAACAAAAAAGAATTTAAGTTAACCCCAGAAAATTTAGCGACATTTTTCAAAAAGGCAGTTAAAAAGGTAGTAGGTGTTGGTGTGAGAAAACCGCTCACAATTAATTAGGAGGTCATGTTCTCCTTATCACTCAAAACCTTTCATTATATATTTTTATATAGTAGATTCACCTGATAATTTTTGGCCTTTATGAAGGAAATATCTTCCCACATAGACCTCATCCGAACATATATTTCCATTGAGATGATCATTACATAATTTCAATAGAGCATTAAGTTTGAAGGATCAATATTTCATACCTGATGTAAAGTCATCACAGGAGAAGTTATCATTTTAGAAATTCTCTGTTAGGTATTTTATGATGTCCTCAAATGCTATGTCACCATTAACATATTATTCATAAAGAAGAGTACAATGTGGAATGCCAGAGAAATTCCACAATGCAATTGGCTTTGTGTTACAACCAATCACCATATTCAGCTTGTCTATTTTTCCAAGGAGAAATTTTTTGGAAAACCCCTTGGAAGTATCCCTACCTACTGGCAAAACAAGACATTTCAATGACCCTTGACTTTACAGGAAGTTTATTTTCTTCCACTGCAGATTTAAAAACAGGTGTTGTGTCAACATCACAAGCAGATGATTTTAAAGGCTGAACTTTGAAAGATGCATTCTCATTTTGAGAGCATGGCAAGGAATCAGCTATCGGCTCACTCAATTTATATCCTGGAATCCATGGCACCAACATATGATACCTGTTTTTTCAATCTGACTCCTTATGTAGTGTATGTGTGCTGCATTCACATGACCTGTTTTACACATGTTAATCACATCTTGGGACCAAAAACAATTATTATTAGGCTAACTTTTAAAAAAGAATAATTATTTCAAGACATTTAGGCACAACTAACTAAGCTTAATTTTTATCAGATCATTACTTTCAAGGCTGAGTTCACAACATGTGCAGTGAATCCCTAGGGTAATCTCTTCAATCTTCAAAACTCATCTTCATCCAATTTCCAAGCAAGTACTGTTTTACTAATTTTCAATTCAACAGCAGCAACCATACACATTCTTGATTCATTTAAAGCTGACTTGACTCATTTCAAGTTACACGTCAAAAGTTTAGTGCAATCTAAGTTTACATGTGAAATGAAAGAAATTGTTCCCTCAATTTTCTTGATTTAAATATTTATACCTAAAATAATAATAACAAAAAACTTGAATATTCCATCTCGGGAAAGATACTTTCATAAAATAAGTAACCTATAGAATTTGAAACATTTTGCAAAAAACTAGCCGCCTTTCATTCCATAATTAATCAGTTAGCATCCTTATGTCAGGATTTAATGCTGAAAAATGATTTCAGATTATAAAATAAAAATTACTGTCACCAATGGTTACTAAGTCCAGATGGTTGAAAAATTGTAGCATAAGGAATTAATTTTGGCAGGCAATTATTAAAATTTACAAAATCCATCTCACTCAAGATTTTACTGCCAAATGAAAACAATTTCTTTGCCTGGGAGACATCACAGAAAATTGGTAATAAAATTCTGAAAATCAGAATCAAGATGACATATCATAATAACTTGAACTTTAGACTCTGATCTCCCACACAAAAGACAATTTCCCAAACTGGCTGAAAGTGAATTAAATAAATAATGATCTGAATGTAGTTAATTATATCAGAAGAAGATAGAACATTATAATAGTAGTTCAGAAAGCACTACATATATTTTTTTCAATTGTCATTCATTTTAACAAAATACTCAATTGAAAATGGCCATAGTAGTTTAACTCCAGACAACCTTGATTATGCAAATAATGGACAGAGACGAGATAATATTGAGCAGAACAAAATTCTGAAAAATGCCTGTTGTACCTGTTAAATTGTGAATGCATTTCACTCCCTCCTCTGATGCCTTACAGCTTTTCATTTGCAAAGTGCTCACTAAGGGAGGGTAATTACTGGAAAACAAAATAGCCGAGACCTTTAACTGACTGCATGGTCTCGGCTATTTCATTGTCCATTGCTTCACAACTGTAGATATATTCATTTTAAATTTACAGGGTCATTACTACCACTCCTAATCAGAAACCTAATTCATATTTTTGGGACCAACACCACCTTTTGTAAGTGTTGATAAATGATTATACATGGACATGTCTGTAATAATTCAATTGATGATGATATTTCATATCAAAACCAAAGACATGACAAAATAAAATTTGTGTGGAATGTCAATTGTTTGTGTCTCCCTTCATTCATTTTCCCTATCTCTACAGGCTGAAAGAATTTCTAGACAAAAAAGGAGTTTTCAATAACACTAATTCGACTACATACTCAGGGCTATTAATTGCTGGAGGCTTTATTGCATAGCAACATTAAGTAAAAGAATTCAAAGAACTACAGGGCATGCCACAACATTAAATTTAATGGAGTCATCCACTAATGTGTACCAAATGCATCAATGTCGAAGTGTAAAAATCATTCACCTATTCATTATTGATATTATCCACATTTCATCAGAGCATTTTGCTCTTTAAAAGTCCCTCGAAATTCACAGTTTAAGATGACACTTAGGCAGCTTAATTGGCTAAAGCATTCTGCTGGATATACAGGTTTAAATCCCGATCAAGGAGAATGATTATTACACTTTGAAATTGATGCATTTTAGCAAAAGAATGCTGGCTAGAATACCAAAATAATTATATGGAAGTAACTTGATGAAGATGGCTATGACAAGAGGTTTGTAGAGGAAGTGACATTATTAGCAATCCAATGGAATCTGAATTTTGGCAGACTTGTTATAGAAATAAATAATTTGGGCCTCTTCACAAACCAAACTACGCATTCTTTCTTAAGTGTACTTTCATTGAAAAGTAGGCATCACATTACTACCCACTAGGCACAGTAAAAACACGAAGAGTTGGGATAATCACATTCCCCAGAAATCTGGAAATGATGAAATACCTTATGTTATAACACTTTATAATGATACCAAAGGAGGGGTTGATTTCATAGATCAGCTATTTGAAATGAGTAGTGTAGCACGAGCCTCGATGGAAGCCAGCAATATATTTTTTCCAATGCTCCACAGTTGCAAGATAATTTCCAGGATTTTATGCATTGGGAATAACCTTTGCAAAAGGTACAGTTTCTCTTAAATAATTCTTGGAATAAACTGTACAAGAACACATGGTGAAAACTACACCCAGTAGGCTACCCTTGGGTATGGGAAAAATTACAAGAATTCAATGAATTGGCAGTACTAGATGGGTATCAAAAAACTAGCAACTCGTAAGTAGTGAAAACAGATGAGATGCAAAGGCTAAAAGAAGTTGTATAAGGATTGCTAGGTGGAAAAAAGTATCAGGGAGGTTGATGACAAATATTAAATTTGCACAATATGTGTAAGCTTAAACCTTTATTTTCATGGTTAACTCATTATTTCTAGTCACAGTAGCTCAAGTTAATATTAGTATTATTTCTGTGGGGCTACCAAAGAATGATGAAAATAATGCAGATAGGTAGAGTAACAAATAAAGACGTTCTTCAAAAAATGAGGGAAAACAGAAGCATACAAAAAACTGATAAGACGAAGAAAACAAGACTGACAAGAAGAAATGGGAAGCTAATTGGACACCTCCTGAGGCACAATAGCTTATTGATTGACCATAATTGCAGGAAACAGAAGGAAACACCTAAGTTGAACTATGAGAAGCAAGTAATGGAAAATGTCAGGGTAAGAAGCTAGGTAAGAAATAAGAGATTTTCAGGTAACAGAGAGTTTTAGAAAGCAGCTAAAAACCAATCTTCAAGTTGATTACCAGTGATTAAGTATTTCTGTTAAGTATATTTCCAGTAATTCTGCTCAAGTTGTACAATTCTGCAAATCGTATTTTCACAGTCAAACCAAAAAATTTGCAGTACATTTGTTTATTTGCATCTTTAATTATTTTATACCACATCTCTCATTACCGAAGGTTCCACCTGATATTTATAATAAATACTGCAAGGAGATCTAAGAGATACACCACAATTCTTAAAGACCATGATGGCTAATAACAAATTTTTTCCAGTTTTCAATTCCTATCACATTGAATAAAAATGAAGTAGGTATGAAAGTTGGATTCACTCAATATTGAAACAGCTTACCATTTTCAAAAATAAACAGACCCTCCATGGACTGCACTCAAATTTTAAAAAATACTGACCTGTAGCAGAAAACCAAAAGCTATAGGATGAACACATGTGGGCCATGTTACTATGATTATGGTCATGGCAGCATGGTCAATTTTTTAACACATGTATCATCATTTCTGAGATCATTGTAAGATAATTCACTCTTCAGTTTATCTGCATTATATTACACTCCAATCATTCCTAGACCATTGTACATTTATCCATACTTGACTTTGAGTTGTATTTCAACGGTAACAATGGAAAAAGAAACAATAACATATTATCCCATAACATACATGTTTAAAGATCTGTATGACAATCATTCTTCTGAACTACTAACTAGGTGAGCAGATGGGTTTTCTGAAAATATGCGGGTAAATCTTGTGTATGCATTGATTGTCAGGCAATTAATTAGAAATTAATAGTAAAAAAGGATTTTAGGAAATCCCAGGAATGTTACCATTTCGAAGTTCATTGGATTTTAAGATAAATTCATCAGAAGATAATGCAAGCAAGAACATTATATGAAATTGGTAAAATAAGCAGAATGGGTGTTTTTTATCAAATTGTAATTTCTATCAGTGACAGGGAATATCCCGAATACATTGTATATGGTATGCCAGCATACCAAAAGTATTAGGGTAAGCCTGATTATTTAACAACCCGGACACTCAAGTTTCAAATCTAGAGATAAAATGAATTTCATAGATTAATTCTATTGGTGTAGATCAATTTTCACTAGTATATGGAAAAGTATAAATTTTAGAAAATTGGATTGTACTAACTGTAATTTTTCAACTTTGGTTTCATGGAAAATGAAATTTTTAAATGGAAATTTTACAAAATGCCTCAAGCCCTTTCCCTAGTGCCCAATTCTCATAACCCAAGAGAACAAAATATTTAAGGCTACTACTATAAGTAGCAATAGGCAAAATGTGAATACATGGTCTTTAGGTTAATGCTTTCCAAGGTTATGGCCCTCCAGTTACTCATTACACAATTTGTTGTCAACTGAAAGAGTTGAGTTAATGACTCAAGTCACTTTGGCAGACTCAATGGGAAGCAATGGATTTTGAGTCAAAGTGGAATCCAAGCCAAAATAAGCCATTTTCAAGCAGCTACCATGCACTTCACTAATGCATTGACACGCAATAGTGGTGCATGGTAGTATTAAAATGAAGCACAATGAATTCGAATGGTTGTTAACTGCTTTCACATTTTATAGGAAATAAATGTTAACAAATGAACCAGTTCGCACATTATTTAATAATGATCTTCATGGTAGACTGTTTTGTTTTCATATTTGTGGAAGATATTAACCAATTTGATTAATTGTACACTATTTAGTTTATAATATGGATATTTGTCCCAGTTTCATATTAAAGAATAATTGGAAAAATTTAACTTAAACGTTATTTTCTGCCTCGTTTTTGCTCGATTATTAGGACCTAATCCACTCATGAGAGATGGATAAGAGAGATAAATGGTCGAGAAACAGGGCTATATATGTAAACCACAAACTAGACAGAAATAGTACTCAAAGTTGACTGCAATAAGTAACGAAACAACAATAAAATTTGACAAAAGAAAACTCATCCACATTTTGAAAATAAATAAATTATTATCTACATCAAACCATATAAAATAGCACACCAACGTAAAAACACGCGCACGAACACCTATATATGATGACTTTAATTGCATTTAATCTAGCAGCTGACTCTCTTAAATGTGGCAGTAGAAAGTATAACTTAATTTCAGAAGGTGAATTTTCATTGAAAATGTCAGAATTTGTGTTATACCCCCCACAACCATAGCACAAAACGATTTTTTCAAAATTCGCCAGGCTCTGGTCAAACTAACCTATACCCCAAAGCAAAACTTCGCCCATTTATGTGCTAAATGAGATATTGTTCCAGGATCATTATACTCCTAAGTGCGAGGTTTAAACAAATGATGTAGGTAATTAAAAGAATAATTGCATTTGGACAAGTAATTTTAATTAATATACAAAGTTGAATTCAAATGGACTCAACACGCCTAACCACTTAACATTGATGACAAACTAATCATTTGCGAAGTAGAGTTTAAATGATGACATGAAGCTACTATGCACATTATCATTCAGCAACTACATAGAGAATCATTTCAGCAAACAAAACCCATTGCACTTTTTACTTCACATCAGGTGATAATTATATGTACAAGATACATGAAGGCCCCCAAATATAAACCAGGATGTTCAGCTTCATTGTTAATCAGGTGGCATAAACGGCTTGCAATTGAATCAAATATATACCTCACCAGTGTTCATAATGAAATAAACCATTCACACAAGGCAATATAATCAGTAACCATCAATGTCGTACGAAACACCTATTCGAAATCAACAAACCTATCTTGAAAACCGACGAAAGTTGGAATATCCTCAGTCCCATGCTTCTTTCACATTTAAATGAGAGAGATGATCACTAATTGAAATATTTTCTTTTAACTTCAGCCTCTTAATTCTCCAATCCTTTATCCATTGCTCATGCTTCCCCAAAGCTTTGGCATGGCCGAAGGACTGTTCCTAAAATAATAACAAATTTAACATTTTTAATGCATTACAAGGAGCATATAATTTAGTTTCTAAACACTTAGCGTGGCATCTTATTACCGGAGTTAGATAAGGATGTCTTAGATAAAGCATATTTTTCTCTTCTATGGCATAATCATTCCTTGCCTTTGCGAGGGCTTCATTCGTTACTATTTTCACGAACCGATGCTTCCTGGAGGGTACAAAATATGCTAGTTTCCGTCAAGCATGTCTTATTATTATTGAATTAAATTGAAATTATATTCAACGCTATTCTGAACATAGCTGTATTAACGAAAGTCAATTCAAGATAAGTTTAAGTTTAAGAAATACCCGGTAAAAATGTTTCCGCGAGGCATTTTTTTCCGAAGGAGAATTAAAGACAACCTCATTTTCAGAGGGCAAAATACACCTTCCTGAGTTCTAATGCAATGTTATTTAATCACGAATAACCAATAACAAAGGCGTTGGATATAAACTGGATAAACCCAGACGTTTTACCGATCAATCTAGTTAATAGTAAACACTTAATTCCAGGCTAAGTAATAGTTAACAATAGACTGTCAACATCCGTGGTTACAGGTACATTCTACCCTTACTACCCTGCCTGCCTGCCCATCCAACCGAAACAAGAACAGAATTTTATGCCGATTGTTTTTCGATTTCCGAAGTTAACGGTATGGGGGTTAGGAAAAAAGTTGGACTTGCCCGACGTACCATACGGATCCCATTGGGTAGGATAGTTATAGTTTAGGAGACCAAAGAACGAGGATTTTTATGCGGGGATGTTATAGTTTAAAATACCACCTTATGATGACTTTCCAAGGTCTTCATGTGAGTTTATGGAACTTACAGTGTGGTCATTAGAAAAGCTTAAGTAGACAACATATGAATGGTAGACATACATATATGAAAACAAACAAAGCAAGTATTTTGCTGTCAATGGCCACTTAAGATACCAAAAAATGTTGCTCGTGCTTTTTACTTCAGGCAAGACCAAACGGAGTTATCACTCCTTCCCCACAATGATTTTCACCTGCCATATATATGGCCTTTCTGTCATTCTTTTCGTTTTATTACCTTTCACACATTTTATTCCTGTCTCTAGGGACCAATCGTATTTCCCCCGCCTGGAGTCTGCACCATAGAGGTGAAGTATCACTGACAGAAATGTGCTTGAGCATAATAAATTACCCATCATCCACCTCATTTTAAGTGCTTCTTTACAATCTGCAATTCTTGTGATGCCCTTCCCATTTGGCCCAACCTCCAAAAAACTTCCAAAATAGATGGACCATTTTACCTTTTCTAGCTCATGTCCACTAAATTGAACTTATGTTAACCTTCCTATTTCTTGAGTATCTCATCACCTTCATTTTCTTATGATTAAAACTCATCCCACACCTTCACGTTCATTCTGCAATACACCAAGTAGAGATTTGATGAGTTCCCCGCCTATTTTCACTGTTGCCACCAGCCCTCATGACTCTCTTTCCATTTGTTCTGAAAATGCACATATTGGAAAGAAGAGGTGACAATGGACATCTTTGTACTCCCCTGCCTAGAACTGCCCATTTTGACTCCTCATTATGTACACTTGTACAGTCTAAAATGTACACTGATTCCGGACAAATCAATTTTCCCTTAAGTCTTCTCGTTTCTTCTGTAAAGTCTTCATTAATTGTACCAAGTTTACTTTGTCGAATATCCCTTATAATCCATGAAGCATACAAGTGCATCATGGTTGTACTCTTATTTTTCTTTCTTCTACAGACCTCATTATAGCTATGACATCATGTGCACCCCAGCCATTTCTGAGCCGAAAGTGATCTTTGCCTGAGTGCTCATGTGCTCTCTTCTATATCTTTTTGATGAGCTTCCAAGTATCCACTACCATTGCTGCATGTGAATTCAAAGTAATAGACCTAAATTTCTCACATCAGTCTGCCATTCTGCCTCTGTTTTTATCTCACAGTCAAATATTTCCGGTCCTTAGCCATCCCAACTGACATCAAATCCCCTTCCTACATCCAAATTCACCGGCCTGATGTCTTTACCTTGTCATTCCTGTATATATTCTATTGTTGCCCTTCATGTCTCTAATAGAGTTAGCATTTTCCTCTTGTGAATCCTGATGGATCATTAACTTTTCTCTATATCATGCCCTGTCCCTTTACACTCTCCATATACTTGCACTGATCTTTCCACCCTCCTTCTTTTACCCTATTAGTTTTTCTCCTGAGGTCAGTGTTTCACCCTTTGCACTTCCTTCTCCCGAATTCTGTGCTCTTGTTCTTCCATTTTTTCTTTCATCTTCTTAATCACATCTTCTGTAATCCATGAGTCTATGACCCTTTTTCGATTTGCTGTTCTCATTGTTTCTTCTTTGCTTTCTATATTCCTAGTTTGAGATGTTGTCATCTTTCTTATACTATAACTATGGCAGCATTCACCTTCTGTCTCTCCTGCTGTCATCTGCTCAAGGATTTCATTTGATGCCAACTCTGGAGGCCTTGCCTTCTCTGCTGCTAGGCAAGACACTCAGCTCTGTGGACCAAGTCTCATAGTTATCAGGACTCATTTTAATATTGGCTCCATCATATATTCATTATTTGTGATTGGGCCTTTTGAGGAGTGTTAGGGTGAGAAGATTTAGGCCATCAAAATACAATGTCTGGTGATTTTAAAGTTGCTGAGCACTGGTGATACTCCAATACATTTTGTGGAAAACACAGGTTATATTACTTTAATATAGAAGGATTGAGAGGAGGAGAGTACTCAAATCTTGTCGTGAGAATGGAAGGTGAGCGGTTTGGCTTACTTCATTCAGCACATGCATTGGGCCATCCCTAGGCATTCAATCATGATGAGTGAAGGCCTATCACCTTTCTCCTTCCCCCTAACTCCTTACTTTCCATTGCCATACCCACATTCTTTCTCGTAGCTATATAAGCTGTGAATTAAGAAAAATGTACTGCTCATGAATATGCCACAGTGTAGCATGGTGCCATTATATTCTTCAGTAAACTGGTGGAAGCTACAAAATTCTTGTTTAAATTATGAACTCTGAAAATGTGTTTGTAATTGGAGCAAATGTTGTGGTTAGAAACCAGAGTGGATTGAATAAAATTTTGAAAAGTGTATCGAAATATTTTTTTTCGCCTGCCTGTTCCTCCTTAGACCTCCCAAATCCTCTTCTTGCATACTGATCTTCAATCAGTTTACCTACCCAGGCCATTTGGGATGCTGCATCTGTGATTATGTCATTCTTGTGTATACACAGCTATTGTTGACGTATGTAGTGTGGGATTACAGGTCTATGAGAAAACCAAGATCTTAAGGAGTGAGGCAGGTTCTGATATGTAATTATGGAGACAAGTGTGGAATTTGCATAATTAAGTCAACAGAGTCGTTGGGTACACATATATAAGTATTATTACTATTACCTGCTTTTATGGTACTACAGCTCACTTTATTATGTACTATAATAATTATATGGTTTCAACTCTAAGTTGCGAAAATAATTAGAAGAGGTGATATATAGGCTTACAAAGGAAATTGAGACTAAGCACAGCATCACGGTGAGGTAGATAATAAATGCCACATATTTTTTTTAAATATGCTCTGTACTACTTCTACGTATCTTTAAGAGGGGTTTCATTTCGCAAAAGTCGGCATTATGTGGTCCGTAAATATGTGTATACAGTTAAAAAGCATTTCTCTAGTAGATCAAGAAAGGCAATAGACAAAAATGAATATATAAATATTCAATTTCTATCTCTTTAATGGGTCTCGGGGTTCAATTGAAACATACGTAGCAGCAGAGCCCGAGGATAAGAACAAAGTGTTACCACCTGTTATAGACGAAATCCCGCGTTACGCTTCAAAATATTTCATGCATCGTCTGCTAGCGCGTGACCGCCTTTCATTAAATAGTGTCGATAAGGTGAACTAAGTTATTGTGTGTTGAGTAAGTTGCTTAAATTTGACAGTTGTGAGTTATTTTTGGTTTTTTTAACGCTATATTTTTTTTCGAGTAAGGATTATTATCTCTTCCAAACGGAAATCTTCAGGATTTAATATATCTACGAAAGTGATTACATATTCAGCGCACGTTACCTGTAGCAAAAATAACTGTTTGCCGAGTCTCATCTTCTCGTTTAACTTGTATGATACATTGAAAGGCTCTCAAGGAAAATGCACTCTCGCTAAGTTTGTGTGATATGTGAATTGTGTGGAGCCCATGAATTTTACTTACGATTTCTGAGCCTGACCAAAAGATTTAAATCATATTTGAAATTTGTTTTAACTACAATGAGGTGTATTCTAGTGTTTGATCATTTGAACGATATTCTTTATTCAAAATATGACAACAAATTCTCAAAACATGTTAAGAAGTTAGCATATCGACAGGGACTCATTCCTGGAGATTTGGTAAGCTACCCATCTTCCTTTGAGTGTTATGCAATCAGTTAAGTCTGTGGCGTTTTCTATGCATGGTGTTTTTAAAAATGTGAATATTTTCTCTTTACATCTGTATTAATTTTTTATGATGTCTCTTTCCAAGTATTTTGTGAATGAATAACTCTACTAATGTGGATATTTGCAATTTTTAAGGACGGGAGTAGTATTAAAGGAAAATTAAGTTCCAACATTATTATTCAACTTTTCTCTCCAATTGTGACATCACAGAGGTTAATGGGTTGTCAGTTTGGCAATTCATATATATCTGTTCAATGTCAAGATGGGACGAACATGGTGTTTGATGAGGTAATTCATCTTATTCGGTTAATATTAGTTCAGGGGTTACCTGCTGTTACCAAGCTATTAAAGCTATACAGTACAAGGCATTCAAAGATTTTCCGTGAAGAATTTTTCAATGGTTTATTTAAATGATATTTGTTTCATTTTTCAGTATATGGGTTATCTATTCATACATATTGGAATGGAAGATGTTATGCTGATGAAAAGAACACTTTCCATTTGTGTTGTACTAGTTCAACACCTCTGTGGTCCTGATGTGTCCCTGTAAGTTTTTCTCTCTTTCAATGGACGTACTTAAGTTTCTGAAAGTAATATTTCCAGGTGCACATTGTAGCTACTTCATCAAAAAGATTTATTAGAAGTTTCTATTGATCATAAGAACATAGTGACTGTTTGAAAAATGTATGAATACTTGTATGTGTGATATTTTATCGTATCATGCATGCCCATCTATATAAGGTACTCTATATTAATTGCCTTGCGTGTCTTTTCAACTTCATTCACCCATGATTTTCTTGGTGTACTTATTGCTCTAAAACCATTCACTCTTTTCTCGTGTTTTTTGGTAATTTGACTCTTCCTTTCTCTTGGAATGGCCCAGCCAGTAGAGCTCATTATTTTCATTCATGTCTATTACTGTTACATCTAAACCACAGAATCAAAGTCCACTCATTTCTTCACCCTATATCTTCTATTTTACCATGAGCACTCTTGTAAAGTGTCTATATTTACTGCATTTATTTGACATTCTTGCTTATTGTAGCATTTTATAAATTAATTTAGGGAGGAGTACATTTTAGTACTGTGATTTTTGCGATCTTAGACGCATTCAGTTTATTAGAGCCTTCCCTCATTACCTTCATTCTTATGCCAGTGTTCAAAGGAAATTTTATCTCTTCATCTATCCTATAAACTTGCATGAATTTTCTGCCAATTTGTACAAATTATCCAAAAGCAAGTTTTTTGCTGTTTTCATGCCATTTATGGTCTTTCTTCCATTTATTTATTATTTATTAATTCTTCCATTATTATTTCTTACATTTGTTTATAAAAACATTGAACAATTAAGATGACATTACTCGCATTGTTGTACATCATGTTTTGATTCCAATCTTTCTCAAGAAACTCAAGATTGTGTTCCCTCTTCAAGTAGCGGTGTTGTTTAATAAATCACTTCTATAGCATTCAGTAACTGCTCTTTCACTCCAAATTCTCTGAAAACCATCTATAACTTGCCAGCCCCGGTGGGGGTGGGGTAATATCCTCACCTGCCAACCCAGAGATCGTGGGTTTGATTCCCACCTAGGTGGACTTGCCTCCACCTAGGGCTTGGTTGTATGTAATTGTCTTCAATGTAATGTCTAAGGGTTTGGTGTTTAACAGGAGACTTATGTTTAAAAATATAAATGGTTTATCCCACAAAATTTACTAGTTTTAATATTCAAATAGACTTTTCAGATCACCCCAGCAGTAAATCACAAAAATCACAAAATACGAGGGTCATCCGGAAAGTAGTACCCGTTCGTGCCGCATGAAGTGCTGACGACGCGAGTAGCCGCTGGACGAGGTCAGATAGCTTCAGTGGCTTGTCTGCCTTCTCTGAGCCAAGTTGCGTGACGCTAGCATTGCCTGTGTTGTTTCTGTGATTGTTTACAATGTTTAAAAAAATTGAGAACGCCGCCAGTTGTGAAGTGAGGGCAGTGATTAAATTCCTCAATGCAAGAAACGTTCGCCCATGTGATATTCATCGCCAATTAAAGGAGGTGTATGGAGACAATGTAATGGACGAGTCGTCTGTTCGGCGGTGGTGTCGCAACTTCAACATGGGGAGGGGGAACACACACGACGATGAGCGTTCGGAGAGACCGTCTGTCATTACAGACCAACTGGTGAGCTCAGTTGACGAATTCGTGAGGAACGATCGGCGCGTCACAATTGATGACATCTGTGAGCATTTTCCCAATGTTTCTCGAACAATTGTTCATGAAATTGTTAAACACCATCTGCATTATGCAAAAATTTGTGCAAGATGGGTCCCTCGCGTATCTCAATGAGCTGGCGGCGAAGGACTATGCAGCAGGAATACAGAAACTTGTCACACGTTATGACAAATGCCTTAATTTGCTTGGAGATTATGTTGAGAAGTAGTTTAAAGTATCCTCTTTCAAATAAATTTTTTTATGTTTGTTAATATTTACTTTTGTGTCTTTATTTCACGAACGGGTACTACTTTCCGGATGACCCTCGTAGTTACAATATAGTATTATTGTTATGCTAATTCACCCTTAATATGTTTTCTTGTCATGCGATTGCCATTTTCTATTCTCTTCTTTGACATGTTTTGGTATTGTCATATAATCAATTAAAAATATTATAAATTTTAGGTTAAAGCATGATAAAGAAGTATCACAACTGCTCAGTAAATTGTTGGATGGCTGGAGGCATCTCAGAGACTCAGACCAGGCATTCTTAGTTGAAGCTGTGGAACAACTTGGGGTGAATGGAGAAATTGCTGGGTCATCACTAAATGCTCTCAGGGGAGCTGCAGACCGTCTTCGGACAACTGCGCCTGACTCTTCCCGTGTCCACTTCCTACTTTTTGTTAATTCTAAATTTCTCTCATTATATTCAAGGTATGTGATATATTTACACCAGATTAGATGGCATAAGTGTAGAGGGCCACTGGGGCCAATGGGGTACCCTTAAAATTCACAAGGAAAATTTGTATTTTGCATGCCTCTAATTGGATGAGGAGTTATGGGATTGTAGTTGTTGAAAGATGATATATCATTCTTCTCACTTTTGCCCTTATTTAAATAGTTTAAATAGTTAATATGTAAAAAAGCAGAAGGGTCACTTAGATATGCGCATTGTATTGCACTCGGAAGGACCATTTCCACCACAGAAAATGAGTGGTTCGAGTTATGAGCGCATAACTGGTAGGTTTTGGGCCTGAGTCTTGTGTAAGTGGTATTTTTGCTTTTATTTTTTCTTTGCTTTTAGCATATTTCATTTTCAACTATGTAATGAATAATAATTATATTAGTGCAAATGCGTATGGATCTTATATTTTTCATCTAAAGATAATTCTCTTTTCTCAATCTACGCAAACCCTCTAACTTTGATGCTTCCTTACCTCTTCACCTCATGTATTATGTACATTTGTCGGAGAATCTCAAATTAATACAAATATTCGACAATAATAATTCTATATTTTGATATTTCAATAAAATTTACCAGCAATGGAAGAATTCAGAGCAGTCTTAGGCATGTCATTCTGCACATGTTCTCTCTCATATTTTAACAAAACATATTTCAAATACTTGGCTTAATATCTGTTTATGTATGAGTCCATGGGTTTTAATAGTATCTATTCATTGAATTTTTTTTTCTCACAAAAGGAAAATTTGTGACATCTTTTCTTTATCTCTAGGCATTGTTATCAATTAGTTGATGGTTAGGATTATATTTCAGGTGGATGACTTAATTATTAGATAGGCTTACTTTTATGTGCCATAATACATTAGGCAGATTTGTTTGCCCAGCTCAGGAACTTGAATAAAGAATGAGTCTTAATCTTTTATATAAGGCACTTATGAAACATGCAGGTAAACAAATTACCTCTGCACACTGAAAATTTTCAAATGATATGGGCAGAATGAGCATGTATGTTCTTGTTTCTCCTCATTTAGAGGTGATAAAACATAAACCTCAGGAGTGTTGAGGATTACAACAAAATAGTAAAATGACTGTCAGGTGCACATAGGATTGCTCTGGGAAAGTGCTTTCCCAAATGGTAAATTTTGTATCAATTGAAGATTTTATAATAAATATATGCATTTGAATATTTTTAAAAAATTCACTTCTTATTCACTTGGTGCTCTTAGAGGAAGAAAGTGCTTCCCTACTTGTGGGTGGCAAAAACACTGTTTTCATTCAAACTTTTGTTGGCCCTGCTCTTTACAAATTTTTTTTATTTTTCCTACGGTTCTATATCTTTACAATGGCTGCTTATAATTCATGTTCATCTTGTGCTTATGAATTCTGATTTCTGTTAACCTTACCTATGGAGCTCCTGAAGTAGGTGTTTGGCACCCCTTACATCTCCTCCTCCATCCCATTCTTCTCAAGAAGAAAAGTGTAGTTTTAAGAAGGGTCATTGCGGATTGAATCTCTTCATGATGTAAAAAAACATCGGTAGTCAAACCTGTTGGAAAATTAAAGAATTAAGTGTTCTTCATCCAGGTTTTTTTCTTGTATTATAATAATTTCGTTTCACTTTATATCTTTGAAGAGAGAAACTGATTATGTACTTCACTATCTTTTACTGAGATATTTTATATGGTTTTACATTAATTTCTTTGTTTATTGCAGCCGGAGTGCTAAGGATTTAGCTGCCAGCGATATTCTTTTTTTAAGCCTCTTAACTAATACTATGAATCAAACACAGGCAAAAGACTCATTGTCAGATGATGAATGCTCAGAAGTTGATGTTACTGCTGATGACATTCAGAACCATATTAGGAACACTTATGAGTATTCTAAAGATGAAAAATCATACCCAGCTCCATCGAGAGATGGTCATAGCAATCATGATGTTACACATACAGTTATAGCTGAGGACTCCAGTGAAGGTGAATTTTACAGTCCTCCAGACAGCCCCAGTAATGTGAGGCGAAGAGTCAAGAAAACTGTCAGTGGAGGCAGTGATGGTGAGCAAGGGACAGACAAAGAGGCTGAATCAGAAGAAATATTTGATGAACCAGTTTTAGGTAAAATATTCATGGGGTAATTGTTCGTTGAAATTTATGATTGTTATTAACTCTAAGTCATGAACCATCACTCTTGCAATGATTTTGTTAATTCTCATATAGGTTGAATGTTATAAAATGAATGAGATGTAAATTTTCTAACTGGAATTTATAGTATTTAGGTCTCAATCTTTTCAACTTTGCCATATTTTAGGTGTGTGGCAGAAAACTTCATATACCAAGTACCACATTTTCTTCTAGCATAAGGAAATATTATTTGATAATACTATAAAACGTCATGTGACAATTTTGTATTTTCTTGAATACAGGCTAGTTTTTTAAAAATTTATTCTCAAATATTCGAGGTGTAGAATATATGGATTGAATATAAATGTGCATCTTTTGGAAATAGCATTCAAGTTATGACAAATATACAGGTATACCTGTATTAGTTATTTATGGATGTGCATTGAGTGGACATAATTTTGTCAACTAAGGATAGTATCAATACTGGAATGGTATTAATGTGTAAATGAAACTCATTCTTACTAAATACAATGTCTTAGACATAAGAGTGATCTGCATGCACTGGACATGATGAGATGATTAACTTATTTTGAAAATACAGAAATGGGTCAAGTTTCCAATTAATTGAAATTCGAGGGACACTGTTGGGGGAGAGGACGGTTTCACTACTGCGGTCTGTTGGCCTGCATTGAGGAGGGAGGAGTGGAAGGAATACAAAAACATGATTTATAATGAGGGCTTTTTCCTTCTCCCTCTCTGGCTTCCTGCTCCCTTATTATATCTTTAAACCTCCTACCCATTTGGACATGAGATATTGTTGGACAGTCACTACAATCCAATTTATACAACCCACTTTTATGCGTCAAATCTATCACGTCTTTAGTGTGACAAATGATATATTCTATTGTTTCAGGCTTCACTTCGTGGAAGTAATTGATATCCATTATTAAAATAGAAAGAAAGACTCGTACTTTTCCACAGATTTTATTATACGGTACAACGCGTTTCACCGACTTGCGGCATTATCAGGTACAAATTTGCAAAACAGACAGAGCAAGCATATATACCCTCAGGACAGAGTGGGGGCGGGGAGGGTTGGAAGGATTTGAGGGGGATGGGGGCTCGCAGGTGCATTGATGGATTGTTTTGACCATTTCCAGGCTAATTTCTCGGAGAGGAGTGGGGAGGGGTATGGGAATAATTGCTCATTACAAAGTGTCGTGTTGGGGTTCACCAAGTGCCTTCTAATCTCTAATTGCTCGAGAGCGTCCATTTTTAATCCTTTTGGGAGTGTGTGTAATATCTCTGGGACAAAGTCACTGCTGTGGTTGAATTCTAGTAAATGCTTGGCGAAGAGAGAGTTGTTATTCTGATTTTTGTGACACCTAGCGTGTTCCTTGACTCGTAACTTGATATTCCTGCCGGTCTGACTGACAAAAACGCTGTTGCAATCCTCGCATTTCAGTTTATAAATGCCTGATTTGAGAAGGCTATCCTGGGTGTCTTTTCCATTGGCTAGAAGTTTGGAGAGGGTTATGGGTGGGTAGAAGGCTGCTTTGAGTGAGGTGGGTAGGCAGTTGGAAATCCTATATGAAAGATCTCCCAGAAACGGGATCGAGCACCGCTTAAAATCTTTAGATACTGCGGGCTGAGATACGAAAATGCTTTTTATGGCCATTGCTTTTTGTTTTTTCCGTAGTAATGTGTCAACTAGTTTGGGGTTGACACCATTGTTGGTAGCTATATTAGTGATATTCACGAGTTCAATTTTGAAGTTTTTGGGGGAAAGGGGGATGTGTAGGAGGCGGTGGATCATGGAGTGGAGGGCTGCGTGTTTGTGAGAAAAGTGGTGTGCGGAATCATTAGAAATTATATGGTCTGTATATGTGGGTTTCCTATAAATTGCAACTTCGTGTCTATTATCCCTAATTGTGATTGTCAAGTCGAGGAAGTTGATGGTGCCGTTGACGTCTTTTTCCATGGAGAAGGAGATATTCCGATGAAGAGTGTTTAGGAAATTAAGGAAGGAGTCTAACTGTCGGTTGGTTCCGGTCCATAGGCATAGTATATCGTCCACGTAACGAAACTAATAGCCCACGTTTGATGATGATGCCGCAAGTCGGTGAAACACGTTGTACCGTATAATAAAATCTGTGGAAAAGTACGAGTCTTTCTTTCTATTTTAATAATGGTGACAAATGATGTTTCTTTGGCTGTTTTTGTTGTAAAAAGCTATCCAATATTTGGGTAGATATTTCTGTATTTTATGGAATATATTTACCAGAGAAGACATTTTTGCCACTATGATTTTTCTATGCCCTTTTGCCATAAATTTGAGTAGTTACTAATTTGTTCTGTTTTATCTTGTGCAATGCATCAATTAATTTATTTGTTTATCCATCACTTTAGGCAATTTGCTGATTGTCATGAACCAATTTTCCAGATTCTCTTTAGAGAGTGGAATAGTTAATAAATGGTTGAGGATTATATGTTGGATTGTATAATCACAAAACCTAATTTGCTTTTGGCCAATGAACGTAGACCAAATTACAGTGTGCATTGTCAATGGAATTGAATCACCAATAAAGATCATTTGATTAGTACATATGTAAATGAGAAAAATTTATTTTGTTTGTTTCAAATACCTTTCCCCTATGGTGGCTTAATGGACAGTCATTAACAATAATGGTAAAAGAAGAAAAGGAATTTATTTTGATCAAATTTTTTGTCTGTCCAAGTTTTTATTTAACTACTTCATGCTTAGTTTTTATTTGGTACCAATTTTTCCCTAAATTCTAGGTCATTCTGGAGAGCAGAATTCAAGAATTGGCTATGATCTGTCTGTATTGAGGCGTGAGCAGGGTATCAGCAGTGAAGTTCATAGTCATTTGATGCTGCTGAGGGGAGGTGGCCCAGGATTCACTCCCCACATTGTTCACATAGCCAGAGTTTGTGAAGATGTTCACCTTTTACTTATAATTGAGGTTGGTGTGATAAAAAATATTCAGAAGTATGTTGCTCTGAAACAGTACTACACAATACGAAATACATAAATATAGCAATGTCTGACCTTATAAACTTTATGCCTCGGACAAGACATTAATATACTAGGAACTTTATCTGAAGCCCACTGAATTATATTGATAAGTTTATTATTTGAACTACCCGTTAGGGTAAAATCCATCTAGTAAAATCCAAGAGAGGAAAAACAGCAATATTTGTTGCAAGGTCAGTATGAGTTGATAGGGCTGGAATTTTTTTCATTTAATAAATGGGTAATGTGTCAAGATTTATGTTCACTTTGAGGATTTATCATAAACATCCATTTAATTGTATTTTTCAGTCTGGGTCAATGTTTTTTAACACACAAAAAAGAAAAATGGCTTGAAAAAATTTTCCTTCATATGCATTCCAATCAGTTGAACAGTAGACCTGAATATTAGTGAATGGCCTCATTAATATTGTCTCATGCTGTAACTTTGCAAAAAATGTTAATTGAAATGGCTGTAATGAAGAGGTATCACATGGTTTTCATTCATGTACTTTATTATGTAAAAATTTAATTTTATCTTATACTGTTTGCTTAATATAGAATCTATAGGTGGGACGAGTTTCATTGGTTTGACTCCAGTATAGCATTAGTGGCAACCATTGCAGGTTGATACATGTTTAATGCATCTACAGCAAAAATTTAAGGTAACAAATGGTGAGCAGCATGGCATGCTGCATTGAAATTTTCTTTTGCTAGGACAAAGCATCAGCTGTGACCTATTTAAAAAAAGCATGGTGTATCCAGTACTCCTTCTATGGCTGTCATGGAAGTAAATATTAATACCAATGCTGCCATTTGCGAGAAGACTTATGAATAATGTAAAGGGCATGATCAGAAATACTGAAAATTTCATCGAGTGCCAACTGGCGGTTTGCTTGCAGTTGAAGTTATTTTTAGAGGAAGATAAAGATTTTCTTTCTTCTGTAAGGAAATGATCAAAACCAAACAAAACTAAAATGGTGGCTCCTCATGGTAAAGTCATAGTCATATCAATTTTTGTTATTAGGGGAATGTTGTATCAGTGTGTCATACCAGTGCACACAACTAAAGTCAAATCATTGAAACTTGTACCACATATACATTGCATATCATGCTACAAGACTACATAAAAATACATATTGTGACACTTAATTATGTGTATAAAAATTTTATGATCACATTTAATCAAACAGGCCTTGTCCTATAACTAATTTTAATTACTGCAGAGCAGACTAATATTTTTGGAATGTAGTTCTCCACTTTGCCAAAAAATTCTCTTAAAAGATGTTTTTATTCATATTAATTATAATTTTAAAAAATCAATTTGAATTGGAGTATTCAATAATACTAATTTATGAAGTTTATATTAGTCCTTAAACTTAACTACTTATACTATAAATGCATAAGCTGAAACATCTACAATCCTTAGAAGCTTTTCCCTAATTACCCTGTCCCAGGAGATATCAAGTTAAGCATATAGGTAGGTGTGTTTAGCTCCAGGTTAGTGTTGAAATTAGTTCACATTTCCTTGAGGTTAGAGTTTTTAATTCTTCTTGATCCCCCATGTTTTGCGTGTAAGAATTAAATTTGTGGCTATCATTAATAGTAAATTGGGAATTATGATAATTAAAAATGCTGGTATCACCCCGGCAAATCAGTTAATGTTCATTTAAAATAAATATGAAATCCATAAATGTTTTCCCATGTCACAAAATGGAGTTTTCTTGCCTGAAACGGATAATTTCCCTATTTTTGAAGTTTATGAAGGTTAACTGGAAAAAAATTACCACAGATTCCAAAGGGCATCTATCGATTGGATGCTTCCTCAAGTATATTATCATGTTATGAAATGTTAGTGGCTTGGATGCTGATTTTGTGTGATGATTGGTTCTATCATGTGAAGGACACAAGCTGGACAGGAGAAATAGTGGCTTGAAATTATATCCTTTGTAGTAATGTACAGTTCAAAAATTTTAGACTGCAAAAGCTGGCGGTTATTTCACTACCTTGCCTGGGGAGTAAGCTATTGATTCTAATAGGTTTCCAATTACTGTCTGATAGTGAGAGTATCTCATGGTTTTTTATTCCTTATTTTGCCCAGACAAAAGGCATGTCTCATGAATTTGCTGGAAGATGTGACCTGAGGAAATGTTTGCACCCAATAAATAAATACCTATTTAATTCATGGGAATGCAATTGTATGGTTTTAGTCATATTATAATTGCATGATGCTCATCAAAGGTCATCATGAAACTGGCATTACTGCTCAGTTTCAGGAACTGATATTTAATAGGAGTGATAGACCTTTCCATTTCTTCTCTTGCTAATTTACCCTCCTGTAGATTTTATTGGTGAACTTGTTTGGTTTTTGGCAGTCTGCTTTATTTTCACTGTCAAAAATTCCTCTTGGTGTAATATTGACATTGCAGCAAAGATCTCGTTTTGCTTAATCTATGTGATGAACTGAACCTTCCTTTTGTTTCTCCTCTCTCCTGTTGACACTAGGAAGAACAATAAATCCTCGTATATAGACACACGTGTCATATGGACCATTTTATTGTTTTTATTGCACGTAGTTATAAGGCTCTAGATGACAGGCTCTTGGGGTTCGCACCAAAGTTGCCTCACCTATGTCAGGTCTCTGCTTGTCAATGTAAAACATATCTGGAAATGCCCTTTTAAGAGGCAATAGTAAAAATGATCATTACATGTGTTAATACTCCTTCAATGATTATGTAAGTAAATCAATGTCTGGCTACCTTATTTTGTTTCCTCGAATTACTGAAAGTTGAGAAACAATAGATATCCAAAATTATAAATAACAAATTATCAGGCTACATACGAGGGCGATTCGAAAAGTAAGTTCACCTATTTTTTTTCATGAAAAATCAAATTTATTCTCAACTTTGTGTACATCGTAGGAAAGGTTGAGCATTTAGGTATTTTTCTACATAGTTGCCTTGATGATCAATCACTTTTTGCATACTTGTTACCAGCTTTTTAATACCGGCATTGTACCTTTCTCCCGCCGCTTCACAAAGCCACCTGACAACTGCCTCTTGCACTTCCTTGTCTGACTTGAATTTTTGTTTTCCAAGGTGTTTTTTGAGAGCGGGAAACAAGTGGTAGTCGCTGGGGGCAATGTCCGGGTTGTAATGAGGGTCGATGGTATCCCAGCCATATTCATTGAGTAGGGTGGTCATTTGATGTGACACGTGCATGTTGGTGTGGGCATGCATTGTCATGATTCAAACACACTCCTTTGGTGAGACATCTTGTTGTAACCGAGGACCTCCGACACAATATTCTGCACAGAGAAGTAGCCACTCTCTTCATTAAGGCCTTCCTTTATCTCATGAAGGGTAATTCTCCGTTTATTGTACACCATCTCGTCAATTGGAGCCACCGTTTATTCTGGCAAAATCGGCCGCCCTGATCACTGCTCATCATGGACGTTTTTCCGGCCATCAAAAAACTCCCTACACCACTTCCGCACATTTTTGATGTCCGTACACTTCTCACCGTACACTTCCACTAAATGGCGATGAATTTATATCGGAGAACGAGTCATCTGTTGGCTTTGCGACTCGGCGGGAGAAAGGTACGACGCCGGTATTAAAAAGCAGCTTACAAGGATGCAAAAAGTGATTGATCATCAAGGCGACTATGTAGAAAAAAAGCAAAATGCTCAAACTTTCCAACAATGTACGCAAAGTTGAGAATAAATTTGATTTTTCATGAAAGAAAGGAGACCTTACTTTTCGAATCACCCTCTTGAATACACATCATTGAATAGAGTTTCACCAGAAAATATGGTTTCCCTTAACACTGGAGCAGCAGTTGAACAAAGACATGGTCAATGATGAAGTTACTAGAAGCAGAAGTCAATGATTTCTTTTGTAATCCGTATGATACAAGACTTGGGTTTAGTGATTGAGTTGGAGTGTGTGCATATTTTAAATTTTCCCTGAGTGTTATATTTTAGTGTTCACCATGTTATATGTCATCTGTCAAGTGAAACTTCTGAAAAATCTGAAATTTTGTTGTTGAATAACCCCATGGAAAAGACTGTGCATTTATTACAGGACTTTCTCCATTTAGGTTTTATAAAAAAGGAATAAGGATTATTTGAACATTATTTATTTTTAGTGGGTCACGGTAGTCCAGAGGGTAGAGTGTTGGACTACTGACCAGAGGGTCCTGGGTTCAATTCCCAGGCTAGTCTCTGGTCACCTGCAGCTCCACCCAAACAATGTGATTTTTCGGGTACCAGATCTTCCTGGGAAACCATAACTGGTACAGGGAAAGGAACTGGCCCCCCTACCTTGATGTGTGAATTTCACTTGCTGTCGAGCTTAGTACTGGGTGAACTCTACCATCACCTACCTAAGCGATTTTTGGGTTGATTACTGTGTTAATGGTTCTTTTTATTTTTATTTTGGTATTGTGTATTGCTGATAGTGATAGCCATTAAAAATCAATGAATTCAACAGTAATATTTAAAGTTGAAGTATAATGCTGAATACATGCTTTTCTGTGCTTTTTTCAGACTGGCTCTGGTGCAGTAGCCAATGGTCTACATGAAGCCTTTGCTGCCCTTACATCATTGCAATCTCTTCAGCTTCAGAGAGATGTTGCTGGAGTTAGGGTTGCTTTTGACTCTTTGGAGACTGGAATCAAACATATCTTTGATGGGGTTCGCCGATCAAAACCTAAAAGCAAAAGTGCAACTATGTCAGCTTTTGATTTGGAATCGTGTGTGGTAAGAACCTGACTATCTATGTTATTGTTCTCAATAAAAACAGTGGGAGAGAAATATATTTGTAAATGATAATATAAAGAAACTGGCAACTTATTCCTATTTCCCCCCAAATTTGGGTATGTCATTGGATCATATGCCACTTTTTGACCAACAAGACAAAAGTACCTGTGGTTTATTTTTTGATTTTTGAAAAATCTCATGGGGCCATTTGGCCATTCTGACAACTTTCAGGAAAATGCACTCAATTCTTTTGAGGAATTTTTAGAGTTCACTACGGGTACTTTGTTTTTAGTTTGCTAAGTATATCTGAATTTTTACCTCTCAATTTACTCAAATTTTTCTCCTTGTTTAAATCAGTTTGGAGTTACTAATTGCAAAAAATAGTAAAAAGGGTTGTTTCTCCATCTTGGTTATTCAATTGAGCTTTTAAAATTTATGAGTAGTGTTTGAATGTATATTATTTGATTTGTAGCATGTTTGGAGGCAGTGGCACTTGGTTCTCACTGTGATGATAGACAGAGAATAAGGGAGTGTATCTTTAAAATCATAGGTATCACAAATATCATTTAACCATCTGGTCCATAACCGGGTACCCAGGTAACCATTTTATATTTGTAGATACAATTAATTGACTTTCCCTTAAAAAAATTGTATGACAACCCAGATCCCCAAAATTGAAGTAGTCTCACACCAATTTTTTGCAATCAATGATTCAATAACAGTTATTAACTATCAAACTTAATACCCCCTCCATCAAGACCGGGTACCCACTAAGGTCTTTGTGTATGAAAGCCGATTTTTACACACTAAAGAGACCGTTTATCAAAGTGTCTATGTAACTTGACTTTTGAATAAATAATCAAAAATATCGTTTGTTATTTCCTTCATTTAAACAATTTTTATAGACAATAGTAAAGGTAGTAGGTAAAAAAACTTCATTCCGTTTTGTTTATTTTAGTTATTTTTTCTTTTATTCATAATAACCCAGTTCTATACAAAAAAACTAGCATTTAGTTATCATAAATAACAAACATTTAGTTATTTTGCCCACTCCTTACATGTCGCGGATGTATTACAATGTTCATCACAAACAGGGAACTCGCATACCAAACATGACTTTTGAGTTTTGCAACATTTTTTTGAATTAGCTCTGGAGACAAATACGGCCTGCACCAGTAATTTTTTTCCTTCTGGTGTAATCTAACTGTGCCTGAGGTTTCCTGGCTGTTGGCTGCGCATGTGGATTTATGGTCGACCCAAAAAAATTTCAATCGCCACTTTGGTAATGAAATGCCTAATGATTTGTGCATTATTTGAACGATTTATGGAGTACACACCTCTCTTCCAAGTTGCAATAAAATAATCGTCATTCATAAGTTTTTTTATAGCAATTTATTATTCTAGAAATAAAGTATATACCTGTATGCTGCAAGGCAGGTGATATCGAGAATATTTTAGAAAAATGCTAGAGGCCTCCTGCGAGTTGATCTTTTTGTAGTATATCTACAAAGCATTATATCCATCGTGTCCTCTCCAGCTTTTAACCAATTACAAAATTCAATATTTTTTTTCTTTGCACCATCACCAATCTTTGCGTCCTGATGCGTTGATGATAGTAGAATAACTGTCTTGTTTTTTTTGGCGCATAACTGCACATGGTTCATTTTTCATGAAAGCCAAACTCAGTGGATAATTCTTCCAGTGTTTTTGATGCAACCATTGCTGGTGGAATGTACGGCTTATTTTTCTTCAAAGATTCAATTGTTGAATCCCAGGATAGTAACTATTTTGTCAACGGCAGAGTAGTGAAGTAATTATCCATTGTAATATTTCTACCGGATCCTTTTGTACGGTGCAACCAAGTCTTTGACAACTCTCTCACCAACGCTTTTCTTGTGCCCGGCTCTCAATTTGTCAGCGTAAAGCTGTCTGGCAAGCGTATACGAATTTTCAGCATCCCATATCCACCATGCTTTGATTCCATACTTGGCTGGCTTTAATGGAATATATTAAGTGAATTTAGTTCGACCTTGATATGCAAAAAGTTGCTCGTCGATTGTCAGGTGCTCTGTTGGCTTATAATGTTTTGCCAAATTACTATTGAGCATTTTCCAAAGGTCCCTCGTATTGGAGCAGCCTTATCACTCTCCATGTGCTGAGCACGAGTATTGGCATCGTAAAATCGAATAAAACAAACAATTTTCCAGAAGCGACCCCATTGCTGCACGATACAATGGATATGAGTACGGCTTCCACATTTCCCTTGCATTGTCAGCATTTGAGTTATTGGTGCCAGAGTTGATCAGAGTAGCCAGGAATGCATAAAAATCCTTATGCTCAAAACCTTTCCATACCAATGGTTTCTTCCGTGGATTTTGTCATTATATGCTGCATATGTTGAGCTTACTTTTTAATTCATATGACGAATAATGATATTAGCCATTTCCGGAGTGAAAAATAATGTGATTGTGTTGCAAAATGAGAGCATGTTGGTGTTCCTATTAGGTTCATATCTCTGTCGCACAACAACTTGTCGCCTTGCAACTTGATGTTCCCTTGTTGTTGCCTCAGCCCACTGAGTACCATCTTTTGCTGTCATTCCTGACAGCTGTAGTTGGGTACCCGGTTATAGAACGAATGGTGAAAGTTTGGTTACGGACCGAACGGTTAATAGAACAGAGAAAAGGGATGAGAAATGTATAGAATATAAAATTTTCTCTGAAAAATATTTTCCCTTAAGATTGCTGCATTAAAAGGAAATGTGGTAACATCTTGTTTATTTTCAATCCTGCTCAAGATAAAATACAGGTGATCCCTGAGTTTTGGAAAAGAAATGTTATGGTAAATGTGTTTTTGTCAGATTTGTTGTAAATCTGATCCCTGATGAACAATTTATGTGTCCAAACATTCGTGCATTGATATGTTAGAGATAGGTCGACAATTTGATGAAAGTAGGATTTTCAGAGAATAGAGGAAGAGTGAATGTCCCTAAAACATGTAATTTCCATTTGCCAAGCCAATGATCAATATGAAATTATGTTGTAGATGGAAAAGTAAGCAGCACCATAATTATACATTACTGGTATGGTAACTATCACAAATTTTTGTTAATGCATTGGATTTGTATGTGCTGTAAATCTTCCAACTGAATGCAGGGCTCCATTGAGAAGTATGTACCACCCCTCTCTTAGACTAAAAATTTAGGAAAACTTATGGAGTCCTAAAATTCCTTTAAACATGCTGGTAGAAATCAAGACAGCTATTTTCTTTCATTTCCCATAACACTTGCCAACTATAAGCTGTATGCTATATATCAGTCCCATATGACATACTTTCAACTATTACTTCTTAAAACATATTTGTATTAATTGGTGGAAAATGTAGGTCTCTACAATTTTGTTTATTGATTGTTGAAGCTCAATATAGTTTCATCAACTAAAGTAATTTTCATAGTGTGTAACTTTGAGATAACTTGAAGCTATGATTAATGTTGAACTCTTCATAATGTTTAGAATGCTAAATTCTCTCTAGGTGTGGAATTAATTGTCTTAAAGTGGTTCACGTGGCTGTACAACATATGCCATGGCACTTAAGACCAGCATTAAAATCCTAGCAACAACAAGGCTTTGACTATATGATCATACTTTGTTGGATTCTGGCAATTTTGAAATAAACTTTGTTCAAATGTTAGACCTCAGTCACATGGTCTGAGCGTAGCTAATTACCTCAGAATTGAAATTTAAGATCTATTGAGGCTATGGCATTTTTATGATGGTTCTAAAAATCTTTTCTATCATAATCATAATATATTCATCATATTCTAAATTGTTTCATGTAGAAATGCCTTCCAAACTTTTTATATAATCTGCTCTGTTTTTCAACATTTTTGATAATTCCCATTTAAGTTAGAAGTGATTTCCACATATTCCTTATTCTATGCCTTGGAAATTCATTGAAAATGTGAACAAGCTAATTATTTAGCTTATTCTTTTTTCATTGCTGGCATTACTGATTGTTTTGTCTTCTGTCTTTTCATTTCAGTTGAGGCTGCGTTCTTGTTGGGAATTCATTCGCAAGAAATATTTGGAATATCTGAGAACAAGAGAGCCAGATTGCATATTGCGAATTGAATCTAGTACTCCTGCCTTTTCTGATGCCTTACGAGAAGTCTTCAAAGCTGGCTGCCTGGAGATTGGACTTCTTAGCCGAGACAAGGAGGCTCTTCTTTCTGCTGTTGAGACTGTCAGGGAGGGAATGGCTCCATTTGGTGATTTTCTCAAAGTTAAAGCTTTGAGGAATTTCACTCTAGGATCATATCCTTTTTTAACAAATGACTCCAAAGTTGCCCAAAGAAGTTTCTCTGCAATTTATACTCAATTAGAGATTATGGAATTATTCTCATCTTAAAAATACATGCACATATTGAATCTAAGTCTCCTTTTTTTCAATGTTGAAAAATGAGGATGTGATAGTCAAGTGGGTAGAGTGTTAAACTGCTGGCCAGAGGGTCCAGGTTCGATTCCCGGGGACACATCTGGGCATCCTCAGCTTCATCCAAAGCTATGCAATTTTTTCGTTATCAGAACTTCCTGGGAAAAATAGGTGGCGCAGGAAAAGAAACTGGCACACCCCTACCCTGCAAATGTATGAATTTTATTAGCCATTAGGCTTAGTACTTGGTGGGCTCTACCGTCACATATCAAACTGACCATCAGGTTGATAACTGTGAATTTTTTGCTATAGAAGCCTTGTATACTGTAATATAGTATGAATATTATTCAGTTACTGAAATTATTTGTGCTCTATGTCTTTATTCAGTGGTTTTCTCCTTAATGTTAGTCATGTACGCGAGCTTCCCTAACAATCAACAAGTACTTGGAGGAATTTCCTGGCTTGGTTCACTTTATTTATGTGGATAGGAGTACACACAGAGTTACTACTCCAAGCTTGGATTTCTCATCTCAAGAAACCATTACTCTCACAAAGAAAAAGGTAGGAACATTGTTATTGGGGTATTAGGCATTATAGTGATAAAATTGTAAACCCTGGACATACGCCAGAACAAATTAACGAATCGCACCTTATCTGAAGAAGCAAACTGGAATCAGTGTGACTGTTGTGTGATTTTGAAAAATCTTATTCAGTTGAAATCTCTAATAGAGATTCATTTATTCTAGTAAATTATAAATGCCTTGTGCTGTCTGTGCTTGAATATTTTCATGTGGCTACCCATAGGGAGTGTTTTGAAACATGTATAAAAGACAATGAGAGAAGTTACCAGTAATAGTTATCTGTTCCGTTGAAGAGGCATGCAAAATGCAGATTAACTTTGTTTGATGACTGTAATTTCATTCTTTAAATGTTTGATAATTTAGAATCTTATGTGTAACTAAAGAAGTGTGGTAAAATAATGAAATAAGTGTGTACAATTATTTGATTCTTATATTTTCAGATATGGGCCATGGTGGATTTCAGTCGTGAGCATTTGACAGAAGGACATGTAGCTATTATGTGGAAGGATAACACTTTTAACTATGCATATTTCCTGTGGTTTGAGGACACAAATGTAAACATTAATTTCAATTTACCTCAATTACAATTTCCAGATTAATGTCATAATGGAAGCATCCTACTTTATACATATTTATACATTTTATTTCTCTTCCAGGGTTCTCCTTTGAAAGTGAAAGTATTTCCCTCCTCATTATTGAAGCAGTTTCCCATTCCAGGAGTTTTATGTGGAGATTTCTATCAGTAAGTTGATTGATATTTAAAATGAATCTCATTTTCCAGTAGAGTGGAAAATGATACATTTGTAAACTATGTAAAAATATTAGATTTCATGTCTTCTTTTTGAGTTTATTCACCCAGAAATCAAAATTCTTGTGATGTATTAGTGTGGCTTTTATTTGTATTCAACATTCATTATTTCAAGCTCATCGTTTATAACTTGTGAAGGATAAAGGGAAGTTAGAGATGTATGAGGGATTGAGGAAGTAATAAAAACATTAAAAGGATAGAAAACCTGATAATATTCAGAGATTGAAATGTAATTGTTGGGAGGTAAGAAAGGAAAATGGTAGAAAAAAGAAATGAAATGTAGGAAAGGCTAAGGAATGTGGTACATTGTATGAATTAGTCATGATGGTATGAATTAGCTGAAATGATGCACATACAGGGTGTGGCAACATAACTTCCATTATTCAAATAAGGAAGCATTTCAAAAAGGGAAGTTATGTTGCTGCACCCTATATATGGAGAATGCCTTGAAATGGATTGTATATTGCTTAACTGCATTGAAGCAGAGATTCAAGAGCTCAGCCAAAGGTGGTGAAAATGTGTAACTGAATCCTGCCGTTCGAATTGACAGTGTCAACAGAATTGTTAAGGTGAATTTTTAACTTAGATTGAAGATGCTTAAGAATATTTCAAAGAAGACAAGGTGATTATAAATGTTAAAAACTCATCAGAGACTAGAGCTGAACTGGATGCTGGAGATAGATATGAAAAATGTAGAAAAATCATCTCAGAAAAAAATTGAAGAATCTTAAATAGAGAATGCCTTCTATAATTGCTAAGGGAAATGCAGTTTGATGGAAAGCCTTTGAGAGAGACCTGGATTACTGCCTTATAATTAAGTAGGGAGAACATAAAATCTCATAAAGGAAAAGGTTGATGCCACTTACTAAGTGTGAAACCACGGCATGAAACCCAATCGAGAGTGTGATACAATTTGAATGAGAATGATGAAATTATAATATAAGATAATGTGAAGAGTTGTAAAAGTGCTTAACTGCACAGTGGAAAGTAACTTCATATAAAACTTGTAAAATTGGGAAGAACTAAGTGTAAAATTAAGTGAAGAGGAATACTCGAGCAAGAAGACAATGGAGGAAATCTATACTAAGGGCCTTGCCACGCATTATATCTATGCCAAGGATGTATGTTGCCACAATTAGAATTTTGCTTAAGTAATTGAGCAGGAATTGTTGATATTGCTTTTGAACAGATTCAATATGTGTTAGAGAAGACTGACCAATCCACATAAATATCTTTGACTTATCCCTTTTCATTCATAATGTACCATTGGACTGTAAAAGGAACATGAAGGACCCCATCTACAGATTCCCAGAAAAAAAAGCCAATGAATTGAAAATATTTTGGAATTTAGGCTTTTAAAATATGCAACGATTTGAACAAAATTCACTGAATTCTCTGTTGATAAATTATGAATTTCTCTGTTTTGAACACAAGGACTCACTATTTCAAGAGCAGTCGTTTCTATATGTGCATATCTCTTCTTATGATGGAACCTGCTGGACTTGTTCGTGGTAAAGTGCACAAAGTCCTGTAAAGTTACCTTGCAGTTAAATTTGCCGAGAACAACTCAATATTATGAGGTTTCACTTCTCTTGATTGAAAAGGTCAAATGCGCCTTCTACTGTCCTCTTGGGTTTGACACTAGTGCATCAAACCTCTATTTAGAATTTTTTTAATGATTTGTCAGCACTAGGTTTGCATAGGTATGTGATGGCCTCTGCTAGGCATACGCTCCCCTTAGGACTGAAAATACTTTATTCTCATCAGACACTCCTGATTGGGATACCTTGTGACTCAGTGTTTCTTTAGTAATCCAGACCTTTTCCCAAATTTTTCCTTAGTTTAGGAAGAAATAAGTGGTAATCAAATTTTTATAAGAAAAATACTAGAAAAAGGAATAGAAGCTTATTGTTTCAAAGGTAAATTAAATGGATAAATTCAGCTTAAAGTTGCCTGGGTTCAAATTGTGCCTTTGTGGGAAATTTTTTAAAATTCCATTATTTGGAATGTAAATTGATAATGATATTCAATCTGCTTGTTGAAACAATGATCTTCATTGATTTTTGGGGGATTTTTTCAATGTTTTCGTTGTTTCGAGAAGATGAAGGATGTCCTGAACGAGCAAGATCTTCAACTTTCATCTCACCACGTTTAAAGCACCCAAATCACTCAAAAACTTATGTACAACTCATAGCATCCTTATTTAAAACCCATTTAAGCATTTGGAAAGCTTTTGTTGCCCATTTTTCCAGCAGGAAGCAAAATAATTTCAAACACACTCTTTGTTCCTTTAAATATGCCATAACAATTTTGTAAGCCACGGACAAGAACAGTCGAGAACAACAATGCTCTGATCAAATGTTAACCTCCTATGCATATGCCACATGAGTAGCTGATTTGGGAAGATCTATGATAGAGCTGCATAGTGGTAGAATTCTCTACTATGCCTAGAAATGGTCGCATGGTTTCAATCCAGTAATTTTTGGATCCCCCCCCACGAATGTTGCATACAAATATGTGCTATGCATACTCAAGCTCAAGACAAGTTTGGTTGACAGGTTTAGTGGAAAAAGCTCTTAACATTGTGACTGTATTTGTGATATAAGTTGATGACTTAGCAATTGTATACAACATGACCTCTCTTATTGGTTGTGCTAGTGAGGGTATTGTAATCATCAACATGCAGGCAAGATAGTAGGGTTAGACGTGCTTCTAAGATCAACATTTATTTCCCTTCCTCTACACTCTGATGAGGAAGTTATCCTAGTCAAGATTGAAAATAAAAAATTTAAGATCAAAATTTAAAAAAATTTACATTGTAATGCATATTAGCAGATGACTCTGTCAAAAGTTACTGTCGTGGCATCTCCCGCAGTTTCTTGGAATTTGTAAAAGGATATTACTTGGATTTTGAGGAAAATAGTTCCTTTTGTAAAAGACCGGAGTGCAAAAGGACCATGCCTGTCATGATACTTTTTTCAATATGAAAAATATACAGGTGCATTATTGCTGTGAATTATTTCAAGATAAAAGATAAATTGTGAGCCTTGGGATCATCATGAAATAAAATTTCTTTAAGTCTTATTTGTCTTTGTACTTTAAGTTTAGAAAATACTAAGACTTTGATCAAGTATTGTTTATATCCTTTATCCTGGTGTTAATTTCACATGTTGTTGGGCCTAGTATTAGGTGAGTGCTACTCTCACCTACCCAACCTTCTGATTGATAACTGTGATGTGTAATACTAATCTAGAATTATCCTTACAGGAAGCTCATTGAGGAATGCTTTCCAAAAATCCCAGCATCTAAGGTACAGTGTTATGAACTTTTCTGCATTCATCTTGGCTTAGCTACTGCTTCATGTGTGTTGGAACACTCAAGACGACTTGCAGCAACAGTTTGGGAGGTTACAGGCACTTCTAATAATCCTATTGATGTGCTATGAGAATCAATGCTTATGCCCGCTTAAATTATGTATTAAGTAATTAAACACCAAACAAATCTAATAATCTTTCAGCCACTGCCAATTTTTGGAAATGGTTAGAATAAAATAAATGCCTCGTTGAGGCTATTTCAAAACTATTTTGTAAATATCATTTGGACTGATCTTCCATACATTCGTATTTCAAATAATTCTAGTTTTTAATTTTTCTGGTACAAATGTTTTTTATTTAAGTGTTCTCTGTTAATGGGCTGGTAGTTAATCAGCTACATCATGTAGACCTGCGGCTCAAGCTTATTGTTGTTAACTCACAAATTATGTAAACAAACTGTTCTTTACATGAAATGGACTATCATGCTCAAGGCACCGCCAGTCCTTATTGCTGCATATCCATGTTGTTCAAGGAGCCTTCTACTATTTAGCAAGTGTTTCACTTTTGAAGGTAACATTCTAAGCATTCCTCTTGGTTCATCTAGTCCTGTTGTTTTAAGTGTTTTGTAAGTTTTTAATGTTTGAAGAGGTATATATTTGATATTGCTTAAATCAGTACTTAGATGCATAATAGCATTCCATAAGTTTTTGTGGATATATACAAGATAATTGTCATTCTTTGGTAAATTTTATTATTGTTTGCATTATATAAATTGTTAACTTTGCATTTAATGATGTTAAATTTGACATGAAATGTTTACTGGATTTTTGCATGGTGGATGCAAGTATTAATAGTACCTCTGAATTTTCATTTAGATTACTGTCTTCATATTTTAAGGGATATATACATATGTTATTTATTTTTGTCATGTACGTTCTTGTATAAAGTAATAAAATAAAAATCACTGGTAATGAATTGTTACAAAAGATACTTCTGGTATAATAGGGAAAAATTTTACTTTTAAACAATTTATTGGTAATATTATGACCATCAGCATCAAGTTGAATACTTCATAATTTTATGATACAGTTACAACACTGAAGACATACCACAAAAAATGGATCAGAAAAGATATTCAATCTTCAGTATGTAAATAAATTAATAAGATCATTAAAATATATTCACACAATTTAACTGATTGCTGATAGCTCTGCAAATATTGACAAACAATATTTTGGCATTTAAATTCAGCACCAATTTTATTAACAGTCCTGACAATGTAATATCAATGCGGACAAGGCCTCCAACTTTCAAAAATGAACCTTCTTGGAATCAAGGACTACATGATGATAATTACAATGAAATCAAATAATGCTATTAGAATAAACAATCTTCACTGCCAGCATTTCAACTGAATCTTCCATACCACTCGGCTTTGTCTCACATTCAGTCTTGGCAGTACTATGAATATTGTCCCTGGGGGGAAAAGCTTTAATTCTCATTAGCAGAATTTGCAGCAGAGGCACTGTTGCGACTAGTAGAGTTTTGCCTGGATCTTGACTGCCTTTGACTTTCTGGGGTAGAAATCTTACGGACGGACCGCTGAGGGGAAGAACGCAGATGCCTAGTTACTGGGCTTTTACCCGCACTTGTGTCCCCCACTGAGGAAGCAGTCGTGGGGGATGGTGATGAAGTGTTTCCACGGGCAGATTGCTTCCTTTTAGAACCTGTCGCACCACTGGCATTGTTCCCTTTTGTAGCATTGAGATTATCAACATTTGAACCAGGATGTCTTCTCCCCCCAGGAGGAGGAGTCATTTTCAGTTTCAGCTCGGTAACAAAGTCAAAGGGATCACCCGAGGACTTGCTTGGAGAAGGGCTGGTGGATGCCTCTTGCTCCTTTAGATCATCCTCTGAGCACAAATCACTAGTGATCACCGGGTCCTCTTTTCCATTTAATTTCTCTTCCAGTTCACTATCACCTTCTATGTCCGTTTTAATGGTTATCGATTGATGATTGCTGACTGCATCGCTGCTACTGCAAATATTTTCTGGTGCTGCTTCAATTGGCATACTCAACAACTGAGGAAGCAATAATTCTATGGAAAAAAAAGAAGAGATTCTTCACAAATTTGAATTGATGATCACTTGAATGAGCTATAGCCAATTATGTGATTTCAAAGGGTCATCACTTTCTTTAAAATGATGCAAGACAGTTGATAAACACAAAATGAAAGTATAACATACAAATCATTATTTACCGTAAAATTTAAACCAAACTTTTTCCATGGAATTTCTGATCATAGGCAAACTTAAATGTGGACTATAAAACAAGTTTAACATAATTCAATAGGTCAACTTAATTGTTTGATGGTACTACATCATGTCATCATTGTAGCTTAAAAGCAATAAAAATAAATTCCAAGAAACTGCAGGAGGTGCTGCAACTAACTTTAAATTGAGTCATCCGCTAAACCTACAACACAAGGCATCAATTTCAGTGTAATAATCATTCCCCTTCACTGAAATATTAACCACGATCCCTTGATGTCTGGCCAAGTGCTTTAGTCAGTTAAGCTGTGTCGTCTCACACTGTGACCTTTGTGAGTGATGTACATGTTGAGTTGTTCAAAAAAGTTATTGCAAACTCTTCTCAGCATATATTGCAGTATTTCAGCAATAGCATCTCTAATCGTCTCCTTGAGAGCTTCCAAGGTCCTTGGTTGAACTTAGTAAATCTCAGATTTGAGATATCATGAAAAAATCACATGGGCTCAAATCTGGGGAGCAAGGGGACCATGAAACATCCCCTCGTAAGGAGATTAGGCGACCGAGAAATTGTTCTTATTCATCACCATAGCCTTCCATTTTGTGGTGTAGATAGTTCTCCAGCATCTCACAATGGTGCATATAGTTCACAGTAACAGTTGAACCTTAAGATTCAAAAAAGTAAGGCCCACTAATGCCTATGGAGGGCACCGCTCTGTCACTTTGGGGCTATGAAGAGGTCTTGAGTGAAGCTTGCGAGGGTTTTCAGTTGCCCAGTAATGAAAATTTTGCTTATTTACTGGGCTGGAGAGATGAAAATGTATTTCATTGCTAGAGCACAGCGCTCACTGTGTTGCCAGCACAGCCTTGATGCTCACCAGACCACTGCATGGTGACTACTAAAATGGCATTGTTCCTCCCAGCTAATGCCACTACTCCCACTCCTCTAATACACCTGTGTACTCTTCAGTGATTTTTTGAAACTAGGGAGTCCATTCTGCCCCACCCTGTATAAACTCAGGCATGGATGGTTTGGCCCCTGGCTTATCTATGGTGAGCTTAAGGTTAATTGGGATCTCATGGTTACCTCCAGAGGCAGCTGAAGAGCAATAACAGATTTTATAATTTTCATTAAATTGCGTACAATTTATACTTTAATGGCAATAATCAGGGAAATTTAAGAAAGCCTATCTTATCCTTCATAATGTTTGAGTATTTGGTTCTATTGCAATAATTTCAGTGTGTAAAAATCATTGGCCTTGACTGGGATCGAACCTGGATCTCTTTAGTTTCTTGGAATTTGTCACAGGTTAAACACCCCTAGTGTTTAAAAGTTTGCTTAAACCTCATGGGTTGTGGCACATTGTGCATGACTACAAATCCAAGTGACATTGTATGAAGTGTATTTTGTCACATCTTGTTCCTTTAAAGCTCCCAAAATCTCAGTGTGAGATGACACTGTTAGCTTAACTGACTAAAGCACTTGGCCAGACATCAAGGGATCGTGGTTAATATTTCAGTGAAGGGGAATGATTATTACACTGAAATTGTTGCCTTGTGTTGTAGGTTTAGCGGATGACTCAATTTAAAGTTAGTTGCAGCACCTCCTGCAGTTTCTTGGAATTTATTTTTATTGCTTTTAAGCTACAATGATGACATGATGTAGTACCATCAAACAATTAAGTTGACCTATTGAATTATGTTAAACTTGTTTTATGGCACTTCTAGGATTACCCTCATATTTTACCCATATGATGAACACATTGAATCCTTGTAGCATAATAATGATTTGATATTCCTTTTGAAGAAGGTTTTCTTTCCATGTTTGTATGAGCTGTAAGCTAGCTGTCTTGGCGGTTGTGTCCGGATGCAATAAAATTATTTTATCACAAAACTTATAAATGAGCAAGTGTAATTTCTCCTGATGATACATTCAAAATATTAATGATTTTCTTAAGCATAATGCTATAAATATACATTTTTCATCAGAGGAAATATGTTCTTCCTAATCCTTTTTCGTACCTGTAAATGGTGTTTAACTGAATGGAGTAGTTCGTTTTGATACCAAGCACCCAATCTTGTTGGATTCATGTACTTGGTGTATTTTTAGTTCATGTAATCTTAGTGCCTATGAAGTTTTTTTAGTGATTTGAGTTTTTGCCTGCTGAATATACTAGTACAAGTCATGACAAATGAGGAAAAAACCATCATTTCCATTGAAAGTGGAGAAATAAACAAGGTAACTGTTAACGTGAAACATACATTATGAAAAACTATATCAGTTGAAACTTGATTATTTGCAGTATGCTTTTTATAAAGCTTGTAGGAAAAATGTTTCATATTTCTTAATACAGTAGTTTAATGTACAGGCAGTTTTTGAAAAATATTGCTCGTGCAATTTTTAGCAGATGATTGATGAAGAAATTATGCCATTCCTCCATTAGATCAATATAATTTCAGACCTTGAAGACAAAAGAGTACTAGCTACTCAATTAAGCATACCATTAGATATTTTCCCCGACTTCAGCTGGGACTTAAGTAAATCCACTTCTTTCTGCAGTGTGGAAACCTTAGCTTCTGAATTTGCCAAGTCCTGAACTAACTTCTGGAGATGCATCTTGATGAGTATTTGCATATTTAAAACTAAATGAGCTTCAGAGAACTCCTGACTGACTCTGAAAAAAGTAAAAATACATTATACATAGTTTATGAATTAATTCAATAAAGCACTTTAGGAGAGATAGAAAACCTACCAAAACAATATGCATGAAAAAACTTTGTATCTCTGGCATACATAACAATACTGAATAATTTGATTAAAGGACAAAAAAGAAGAAAAAAATTGTGGCATGATACATGAGTCTTTCCTGAATGAGCATGGTATATTGCAATGCAAATAAAATAAGCATGGAAGTATGCTTTACCTACTACAGCCACCCTTTTCACCAAGCTTCTCAATCAAGGATGCCACGTCATGCCTCAATATGCAGAGATCCAAAAAAACTCCATAATATAGTACTTTGAACTTTTGCAATTTTGGCAATGGTAAATTTTTCAAAAAATATTGTCATGCAATGTACACATCCAAATCTTAACAAAAATTATGCCAAAAAATGACCGCTCTTAATTAATGTATTGGTTTCCTTTCGATTTATCTGTAAATCAGTAGTGTTTGTTTTCTTGCAAACTGCTGTATGAGAAATTTCACAATAAACAATGTGGGCTGGGATACAGATTTTGCGAATACACCTATTTCTCTTGAAGAAAATAAAACCATCATAGTCATAATGCTAATAGAAAATTATATAGATCAATATATATATATATATATATATATATATATATATATATATATATATATATATATATATATACATTTATGTACAGTGAAATATATATATATATATATATATATATATATATATATATATATACATTTATGTACAGTGAAATTTTGTTCAGCATAAACAAGAATTCTTCAAACATTGTCACCAAAATATAACTAATAATGCATATGGCCCTGTTTTTCAGTCCCTTTAAGCAGTTTACGTTTTGTTGCAAACAGTAGTCAAAATTTTGCATGTTATATGAGAAGATGCACCCGCATTAACTCTATTTTTTTAACACAGAAGGCAAAATAGGAATTATCTTTCAATGTATCAGCAGATCCTTCACGTAGTTTGAGGACAACAACTTTTTATTACAAGCTTACAGGCATGTTTACATCATCACCTAATATAATTAGTCAACCAATTTCAATCAGATTATAAAAAGAAACAAAATGAAAGCGATGAATAACATAGCTACGATAAAATCTGGAAATTATTTACAATGGAAAAACCACTATTATCCCAATTAAACCACATTATGAATGTGAAGCTGTAGAGATAACTATAATAGATGAATGCAAAACTGGTCATAATTTCATAGTTTTTATACTTCCACTAATTCATATACACATACAATAAAAAATATTATATATATATACATGCATACATACATATATAAAAATATATATATATATATACATACACACACATACATATATAAATATATATATACATATATATAAATATATATATATACACATATATAAATATATATATATATATAAATATATCAAGATAAAATATTGAAAGACAGAACTAGAATATAAGAAAGTAATACGACCTTTAAGTTTACACTAAACAGCTCGAAACAGACATGCAAGAACTAAAATCATGTTATTGTCCTTTATAGTAAGTTACTGGAAATAATAAAGAAATTGCAAACTTTCATCATTTTAATCTTTCTAAAAAATAATTGGCGCCTAAAATCTTAACTCAATTAATTTATTGCTCAATAAACTCAAAGGAAATTACATAAACAAAGTTTTACAGTTTTGTCAACATCAGGTAAAATTGTATCTTGCATTGTGTCAAGGTATTCACCGTGTATATTTATACTTGAGCACCTCATGATTATGCAAATTTATATAAGGTCTTTCCTGTTTATATCATATACATTGTTTATACCATAAATACCCTCTGTTTATAGACATTTCTCCATATCATGGGAACAGCAACGGTGACACTACCTAGAAGCTACTTTCATTGACAGACAGATATATTATAGAATACCTAGGTGAGGAAGTGAATTCATATTATTCCTTATTCACGAAAAAAACTTACGCAAGACCTGAAACGATGCTCTGAAAGGATTCTGAGGAGCATGACGTATTGGAAACAAGTTTGTAGCCAGAAATTGATGTATCTCCAAGGTTTTCCACAGATAATGGAATGGCTTCGAATTCACTGCAAAAATATTAACTGATTGATACCATGATATATAAATGTCTCTAAAAGTGGTTTTTCACAATGGTAAATAACAAACATGCGATCAAAAGTGAAAAATAATAACTTTGTAGGTCCAATTATTTTTATTTAAAATAACGCTTTCGTCGAATAGTTAACATCATCAGTTCAAGGTATTCACTAAGGAAATAATAATATATTTTTGAATGAAATAAAAATCGGTGGAACTTACAAAGTTATTATAATTCACTTTTCATCATGAAGTTCCATCAATTTGAGCCGAAAACCATAGCATTCATAGAAAATGTCATCACGTTGTGGACACACAGTAATTGAGACATTTTAATTGGTACATACCTATATTTATGAATGTAGAAAATATGATTAAAGCGATGAGTTGACTCATTCGAGGACTTCGAAGCAGACAAAATACACATCGTGAAAACGTCTTTTTTATCAGTTGTCAGGATTTCTGACAGTTGTTGGTGAATTACCTTATCCGTAAGATGCGGAACCAAAGTAGTATTCCGCCGAAACCTAAACCAACCGACTATATCCTGAAATTAAACTTCGGTGTAAATAACTATAACATATTTTACTCGGATATTCAATGGGGTTTTATCAAATAGTTCCATCCATAATTGGAGCTTTTAATGGCGAAATTTAATGTCTCCAGTCTTGAGGCCTTACCTTTGATTTATCTTTCACGATATCTTTCAACTTCTTCTCGTTCACTTTCCCAGTGTTATTGTAGAAGGCAAATTTGTGTGGCACTGGCATTACAGAATGTACACCTTAAAAGAAAACGGGGATATTACGAATAATCTTTAAAAAAACATTATGGGGAAAAATAACACATACTAATTAATGTAGCAGTTTCCTTTCCATTTATCTGGAAATCACTAATGGTGTTTGTTTCCTTGCTAACTACCTCTCCCAAAAGGAACCCTTCCTGAAAAGAAATTGATAGACATGTGAAAATGACACCGAAATAAGCTTCAGAGAAATTCAGAATCTGTGGTTGTCATTCTAATTAACAAGTATCTTCCGAAAACTTTATTTTTCAGTGCGTCATTTCACATAATATTTCATTGATTTAATAACCACTCAACTAAAATATAAGTGGTCTATAATGGGAAATCGGTAAGCAATAATTAACTAGTTACATGACTGAAGGCGAGAAAAAATGAGTTGATAACACTGGAACTTAAGTATTAACAAAATGTTCAGCAGACAGAATAATTCACACAAAATCACAATTACATATTAAAATCCCGCTGTTACCTGATTAGACGTGCTGTTGACATTTTCATACAATAAAAATGATAATACTGGTCCTGACGTACTCACACAAACGTTCACCGCCATATCTAAAGTACAGATAACATGTGAGTAACGAAATGACATCAGCTGGGACTTTCGCTGTTTTTACTTTTCCACCACGTTTATTACTGTGAAGTATAATTATCATTAATCAAGACGTTCGCGTCTCTACTGTGTGCAAATTCTTTCAATTAAATTAAAAAATACGATATGTTACTATGGTGAGACATGCAGGAATCTCCCTTTGTGGCTCTTGTTGCATAATAAATCTGAGGCTGAATTCGAAGATATTATGAATTTCAAGATTCGTGCCTCTTAATTTCCCACATCATATTTTCGAGCTATTCGAAAAATATGATGCATATCAGACGGTTACTTAATTTACCAAGCGTATTAATTTAATAAATTACACTGCAATGGCATATCCAAATATACCAATCCTTTTCATATTTCAAGAAGATATATTAAGAAATTTACATATTAGAAAATTTCACTAGGTGAGTCATGAAATCGGTGCCTTTTTAGAATCTCCATTTCATCTATTGCTCCGCTTCGCATCAGCGAATGAGTTATTCATATATCTATTGCTTTGTTTCTCTCTCGCCACAGTAGGCGGCGTGAATGTCTTCCGCTCCGTTAAATATATACACCGTTCTGGCTAGAGGACTAAATCGGTTGACGAGGGCAGTCAAAGACTGTTGTAGAAGGGATTTAGGTTCAGGAGATAAAGCAAGTCCGCAATGGTCGACTATGATCTTCAGGATGTAAGTAATGTTTCTCTTTTCCGATGTTAAATGTTATCAAAGTGTTTACTGATTTCTTTTTCCTATTTTCACCACTTTAGTAAACTCTTTTTCTACCGTGACTTTTTAAAACAAAATATAGTTTTTGAACAATGCTACTTTGGAGGTATATTGTTCAATGTGCAGGCTTCTCATTTTGGGATACGTGGTATTGCTACACATTTTTCGTTTCAAATGTTTTTTCTACATTTTCGACTGCTTCCCTTAACGAGCCCACCTTTTCTCGTTTCCCTTCGAATGATTAAAGTTGTACTATGCGCTAACTGTAATTAAAATAGGTAATGTGACTGCCATTTAAATTTGATGGAATTAGGTTTTTATTCGTGATCTACATATTACTCCAGAGGGGCACTCTTGTCCAAAGTTAGTAACGCTTTCAAATATTTTCCTTCTTAAATTGGCGCTCGTTTATTTCATTTGAAGCACGCAAACCGAAGAGCTTGCAATTTCAAAATGTTAACATATGGGTCTTATTTCGGGGATGTAATATTAGCTTGTTTTTATTTGTTTTCTTTTCATTTTGATTGACCTATTGGTGACCTCTGCCGGTGTTTCCGGCGTTGGAAATCGACATTTTATGTGAATCAGCATTTTGGTTTTAGGAGCGTGTCTCTTAAATTGACCCCTTGAAACGCCATATAATTCTAGCCTTCATATGTCATTCCTGGTATTCACAATGTCATGAAAATAAATTAAAAATTTTATAAATACCCTAACTCCAAGAAAAGTTCATTGGTCCTCTGAACATATTTTCGAAAAAAATTTTATTCTTTGCGCATACGTCGCATTGAAGTTGAAGTTCTGGTTTATCTTTAGTCGGAAAATGATCATGTTGCTCGTTGAATTTGACATGTGTTTGTCCTCCACTATCTCCCAGAATGTTCCCCGGTCGCAGACCCTTAATAAATTTTGCACGAAATTATATATGGGCGATGGAGGTGAGTTTTACGAAGCAAATTTAACAATTTTATCTCTCTCAAACTGGAAATATACTGAACCTTTTTTCAGCTCGCTAATATTTCATTTCAGTATTAAAGAAACATTCAAACATTCTTGCAACCACCAGTTTTTCGTCAGAGGTTGAAAATCCTGTAGTCAAATCTATGGGGAGCAAGGCTGCTAGGGAATAATCTGGCTGTGTTCATTCAGTTTGGTCTTAGTACTTCGCGTGTCCATCGCACAAATCCCCATGAGTGGGGTGTGGCTTGAGAAGGCTTACACTTTACCATTGAAGTCGAAGTAGCCGCATTGTTCAGGGGAGCAGTCAGCCTGCTGAGGTCATTTTAGCCGTAAGGGAAAGGTAATTTGGTAAAGGATTTTCAACGAATGAGGGAATGATTGAGAGAAACCCGGTGTCCGCATTAGTCCACTCTTAAACGAAAGGCGCTAAGGTGTTTACCATGTAATATCCTATCTGACGGATGGCCTACGCCGTTTGCCACCCGAAACACTTCCGTAGGAATCGGGAAACCTGCATTCAATTGAAAAACTGACCCGGAAGCTCGGGGTGGAAATTTCGTATAATAGCCACCGCATCAATGCGATCCCTTTCCCAACGAAATTTGAATCAGAGACTTCGGCGTGGAGACCAAATGAAAGCACTCTGCCAAGCCAAAAGGCGCCGTTTTATGTAGCTGTCTTTATTGCTGATTGTAGGGAGGATTGGCTACAAATAATAGCGTTATTTATAGAATTGAGGATACCGTTGAAGCCAGTCAATTCTTTTGTCACAAATAATTAAGTTCCCGAGGTCCAGTCAACCCTGTGAAGGATCCCGTTTTGGGTTGAGTGTGTGTGTCTGTAGTTGGTCACTGGCGAGGAAGTAACATTCCCGCAAACCACCACGGAAGGGTATTCTGGTTGAGAGGTTGTTGTTGGTCACTACGTGATATTTCTTTGCCCACGAACCATCATAGTAAATTTTAGTTTTCCTTTTGGATGAGTGGTGCTAATTTATTACGGCCATAGGACATTTTCTTAAACTTGTTAAATAATGTAGTGCTTAAGTCAAAAAGAAAAAAGTTGCTCGCGATACTACTAATGTATGTCGCAAGTACAGAAGGATATAATCCTCCCTTCCCAGTAAAGCCTCCCACTAATGCTTTTTCAAAGCACAGGTATGTGATAGCTTAGGTATTTCATCCCCCTCCGTACTTCTCAAGTGCGGAACAGGTGGTTTGAATGAGCGATTGATTAATATTGTTGTTCTTATTCCTTTATTGTAATTAAAGTAAATAGCAATACTTATTACATAGTTTTCATAAACCTTACTGGACCACCAGCCACTTGATTCGTCGTGGTCCAATTTAATAAGTTCTTCGTGATAAAGTTCTTATGAATATCCTACTTTGGAATGGATATCAAACTCGTGGGGTGGGGGGCAAAACGCTTCGGGTTGTAAGACATCGTAGTGCACCGTGGTCATATTCAGTAGAATTCATTACATTATATCGGAACCATTGTTAGATATTATAGCATGAGGTCTTCAGATGGGTTACCCTGTGGCCTAAATCGGCCCACCCACGACCAATTTAGGATTATAAATTTCTGCTAGATCCAGAGTGATGCGATTTGAGCTATAGACAAGAATGTTGTATTTATATGAAACTACGGAGTTGTTGTCGAGATTTTTTAATTTGGAAAATCTCCTAGAATAAGTGAAAAAGAAAGGTTAGTCCTTTGGTAAATTGATATTAAAACTTGATAAGATTCGGGGAAGATTTTATTTTACAGGGCGATGCCTGTATGGACTTAATGAACGGAAATCTTATATTTTTTTAAACCTCAAAGAAGAAATCAAGCATATTTCTGTAATTTAGTGTGAAGTGTACTAATGAATAGTGGTAATTCTATTTACTTGTAATCTTTCAAGTACATTCTTAATTTATTTATTCAGACGGCCGGTATCCTTTGAGAGACATACTGCAAGGTACCTTGAGAAGGTCGATAGAAATCATTTGATTAAGAAGTTATAACGCTAGTATTATCGCCCGAAACGCATAGAAGGTCTGCACGAGTGAATTCCTTCACCATACCCCTCATTTTCCCTTAGCAGTAGCAGTTCCTAAACAAAATACAGCCTATCCCAACTGACGATCACGAGTTCATGTTACATGATTTCTTTGTCCAATAAAAATGCGAATCATAATATGCTTATATATTTATGGGAATAATTTGACATGTGATCAGGTGATATTTTCTCCAAATTTCTTGGAAGATAACGTGCACTCTTGGAAGATAACATGCACATTTCTCTGAGGAAATTAAAATTGTCGTTGGCTGTAAAATAAGGTGGATTCTGCTCGTTATTCTTTCCCACAGGATAAATATAGACAAAGTAATGATAAGAATTGCGTTCAATAGAATGGCGCCCGCCGACGGAGGAAAATTCTTTGAAGGACACAGATTTCAACCTTCAAATTCCTCATTGAATCTTCGTGCCATATCGCAATGAAAGACTACTGTTGGTAATGTCTTCTCGATTAATTGAGATTTCCATTCATTGTACGTTATCTCCCATCTAATACCATGAACGGCATAAAGTGCACCGTACTAAACCATAAATATCAGGTTAGTTTATTTGATACGAAACTTTCATGCTTTACTATTTTCAATTGACATTTGAGGATATGTACAGGGAATAAGCATACTTATATACTTCTAAATCTTCTATTTATGTTACCGGTACACTTAACTCTTGCCACTAAATTTATCTTGCTCGGTATGATTTTCGTTCGACACATAAGTTCTTTCGGTTAACTTATCATGGAAGATTTTATTTGTTGTTGAATAAGATATTATTATTATTATCTAATGCTGTTTCTGTTCTGTTTTCTGAATCCAGGAGGTCAATAATGGGTGTTATTGTCTGTTGTAAATTCGTCACAGCAAAGATTCGGGGATTTTTAGTCCTTCGTTCTCTTGAAACCTACACGTAGCCACCATTAATATCCTTGAAGTGTTTCTGCGATAATATACAGTTTATTGGTGTATGCTCAAGTTTTATTTATGACTTTACCAATGTATTTATCGGTGTTTTCCCAAAGCGTTTGCTGCAATTCACACGCTAAGTCTCTCCATTTCTCGGAAAAGCATCAGAATCATTAAGGGGAGAGATAAGAATGTACGCATGACGTTGTCTGTGGCTGCTAGAAGCTCCTTTCTGTTGAACTTCATTCCTTTGCTGTCTCGATAGGTACTCCCTCCCGTCGCTCGCAACTACACGAGGAAATTTTATGGTGAACATTTTCAAACTTTCCTCCCTTTATATTTGCGATACCCAACTGTACGGAATGACTTATGATTCAAGGGTCTACTTCTCCCTCATTACTTCTGAGGGAACGAGAATCGTAAGTTTGGATGACAAAAATGTCTCAATTACTGTGGTTCTTGGGACACGTTTCTTTTTTACAGTGGATCACCCGAACTCTTTAAAACTTGAGCCTTTATCATGTGATTAGATTATTGGAAAATGTTTCCTAATTATTTGAGCGCATTGCTTGTTCATGCATTGCTATTTTATTTTGATGCGGATGGCAAATAGCATTCCCTCCCTTCCCCTTTCTGATTATCTCCAGGTATTAGGTAGCGATCCTTTCTCTGGATTAAGTCAGTCAGTATGTTAATGAACGCGATCCTATGATTTTCTGAACAGCGGAAGGTGCTTTGGGCACAGTCTGAACGACGTAATTTTTATTACGACGGGAGCTTTGAAAATATATCGAAACGACAGGTTTATGGATCCTTGCAGGTAGGAGACAGCGAGAGGTTTTCCCACGAAGCAATTATAAGTCGTTGAGCAATTACCAAAAATTTCGTTTTGTTTCCAATTAATAGCTAATATTTATTGTACGACCGGATTTAGATGTATTGCATCATCTGATGTAATACATCGAAACCCGGTCGTATAATAAATTGTATCAAGTGGAAAATTACTACTATCCGTTCTTTATTGTTCTAATTCCACCTCATGACTTCTGAAACTACTTATAATCAGCAGATTACAGATATTTCCACTTAGTGTATATACGTACCCAAAATGCTACTTCTCTTATCCGCTGTAATGTAAATCAGTGGAGATTAAGTATCATCGTCATCACCAGTATTTAAATGCTAAGATTGTTTCACTGCAACCTTCCATTCTTCTATATTCGGAGTTCATTCTCTCATCACATGATAGCATTAGTTTATCGTTGCTCTTAATTTTTCCTACGAACTTGTCTCTTGCTCTTTCTCGCGGGATCTTACCTTCAATCTACCTTATGTTTCTAACTAATCCATTCTGCCTCAAAGTGTCTCCAAGCCATCTAGTTTCTTTGCAATGCAGTCCTCCTCTATATGCTTCCTCATGCCTCACTGTCTTTCCATTTAATCTTCAGCATTCTCCTCCGGTACCATGCTTCAAAAGTTTTTCTTCTTTGCTGGTACATTTTTCCATTGTTCTGTCTCTAATCTGTAGTATGCCATACTCCAAACGAACGTTTTGACTATCTGCTTCCTTACTTACAACCTCAAGTTCTTTGAACTAAGTAATTGGCTCTTCCTCATGAAAGCTTTCGTGTATTGAGATATTTCAACCCTCGTATTGTGATATCTGTCCTCAGCTTCTCTTTTCAACCCACAAAGACTTTAGTTTTCTTCTTGTTGATACTTATAACATATCCGAAATTCTTGGTCCATAGCATTCGGAGTTGATTGCAGGTTCTCTCACGTTCCAGCAACTACTGCTATGTCATGAACAAACCGCAGCATATTACGTGTAAGTTCTTCTCCATTCACCCTTACTCTTTTTATGCACAATTCTTGTGCTTTTTTAATTGTCTCATTTAGATATACGTTGAATATTGCTGGGGAGAGGCATCCTTGTCTCCTTTTTTTATTTTGGCTTTTGTTTTCCTTCCCTTTTTCATTTGCATGGTTGTTACGTAATTCTTGTAGAGATAATGAATTACTCCTCTTTGTAGTCCATTCCAAGAGCTTTCTAGTATCTTGAACGTCTTATTCCCTTCGACGTTATCGGAGGTCTATTCCAAGTCCACGAAAGCCACATACACTGCTTTAATTATATGTATAATTTTTTTGGCCAGTACCCTCAATCCGAATATCGTATCTCTCATCTTAAGTAAATATTTATTTTATAAAATGCGGCCTCATTGACACATGGGGCTAACAGTTAATCTCAAGGAGCTAGTTTCGATTGACTGGGCTTCAAGTGATGTCTCCTGCGTATGTTCTTGTAGTGAGATATTTTCAACATTTTCGGAGCTGTCGGTATCAGATATTTTCAGTCCTAAATACTTTTCAAGTCATGAAATGTGGGTATAAACCTCAGACACTTATTTTAAGAGTGCAGACATGTATGCAATTCCATGGCCTTGGCAGTTAATTTCATCCCAGAAGGTAAACATTTGCGAGATGAGCTCCATCATCTACGTGTGCAAATATTTGTTAGAGAATACAGTTTTCATCCGTTCAAAGCAGTCGGCGTAGGATATTTTAACAAAAGTGTCCATTTTGAGATTTTCAGTTTTTCAAGAACATAAATCCCATTCGTTCATTGCACAATGTAATGATATGGCATCTACTGGTCTAAATTAATTAGTTAGTGGCATCAATTTTTTTGAAGGAATATTCCAACTTACGTCGGCCTGTATTTATGTGTCAAGAGGTGACTGATGATTTCATCATTGGTTAGGATTGTTTTTCATAAATGGTATGATTGGTCCGTTTTAAATATCGAAAGTTCATATTAAACGAACGGAGTAAAAAATAAATGCCTTAAGAGACAATGATACGTATATGTAGAGTGAAACTTTTGGATGAAAATGTTACGACGAAAGCGCTTGCATGCGTAATTTTTTGCCATGAGTTTTATTAGATTTTAGGGTTGTTATTTTATTGTGAGCACCGTCTCCCAGATGAAGTTGAGTCCACTCCCCTTACTCATATGAATGTAATCTGATTAGTATGCCCCCGATCCCATTTTTCTCCCCTTCCATTGCTCTAATGATTCTAAACATGAAGGGCACCAAATCGTCAAGAAGTGGCAGTTTGCTACGTCAAGTTTCTCGAAAGTCAAGGTGGAACCAACAGTAACTAAGGAGCGTACGCAAAATTTACACTGACGAATATATTGCTAGTCCGTCAAAATATTGTGCTAGCATTTGTGTTGTACTTATAGTATGTTATATTCTATGAATTAAACATTTTCACTTTCTTCTGAAGACCTTTTCCCTACTAAATACCCTACTGCTCTCTCTAAACATGGCTTTTTTATAGCGGCCCCCTTTTATTACATAATGAAGTTAGCTTCTATGGTTTTCGGCTCAACATGATAAAACTTCAAAATAAATGGAATTAAATCAGTGGATCTTACAAAGTTATTTTTATTTACTTTTCATCATGAAGTTCAATGAAGTTGAGAGTTTTAAAAATAAAAATCAGTGGATCTTACAAATTTATTATTATTATTCACTTTTCAATGAAATTAGCCTTTAAAAGGAAACCATAAATTGAAATTTATAAAATGGAATAATTTTCCTAATTACTTAATTTCATGCCTGTTGATGCCCTGGTGATGTTGAGTACAACCTCAAAATATCTATTGCATTAAAGTTATCTGTTGTTTTATTTTTGTAGTTTTCTTTTGTTTCACTGTTTTTGCACATATTTTATTGACCTTATTTTCTATTGCACAAAGTCAAATAAAATGTGGAGGCGATTGAAGGGTTTTTTTAAAATAATTCCACGCGCAATTACTGCAAGTCAAGTCAACTAGTACCTACTATGAAAAAAGATACTTCAAACACAATTTCATTTTCTCAGAGAATCACCCGTGTATATATTCCTTGACCTTCTCAATAACCTTGGCCGCAGTACAAGTTTGCGTAGTGTCATGCATTCTTAATGACGCGGGGGAAAGTAATTGTCTATATTCAATGCCGTTAATCGTTGTTCAGTCACATCTTAACCAGTTGTGTACTGTGTGTACAAGTTAGTGCAGCCTGCGCCTCCGTTTTCGGAGAGGTTGGACTAGGACAGGCTATCTTTGTTGATATCGATTTGCCGAACGACCTGTTAAAAGGAATTTTATTGATTCATTGATCCAGACATCTGGATTAGGATAACTTCCCAGTTCAGCGTTGGTTGGCCTCAGATGATACGTGTAGTCGTATCACCCTTTTGGTGGTAAATTTAAGAATGTTTGAAACATCTGCTCGAATCAAAATATTTATATAATATTTATTGAGATTCCGAAGCTTGGCTGTTTTCTTAGTCGATTTTTTATCCAGATATTCGAGGATCTCAAACATTCTGCTTCAATCTGTCGATTACGCTCATCCTTAACCGAAGCATTAGTTTTTCTGATGGTTTATAGATTTTTTTTATGTTTCCCTCGGCCTCTTCAGAGGCGGGGAAGATTAACCTTAATGTTAGCCGAAATCGTATTTACGCTTACATAGCTAGAGCATGCTTGTTTGGTAGTAGGGGTATCTAATTTTGAATATGATTTTAGAAGAAATGGATCTAAAATAGGGAAACAATATAAATGCATACCTTTCTGGTGCCACCGATGTCGTGAAAGGACTTCACACACTCGGTGGCTGACATCTGGGTTTCCTTGGCGATTTGTAAGCTTCTGGGTCCATCGAGGAGTCTTATGGGTTTTCACAGATCCCTATTTCACCCTTTCAATAAGAAGAAGCTCACCCTTATCGTTGCGTCTGTACGCAAATATCCTGACATTGATACGTTTTTTAATGCTACATGGGCTAGAAGACGAAAAGGAGTAGGTTTTTAGGTGGCATTAAGGTAGGTAGTACGTACGAAGAAGCCAAGAAGGACATAATGTAAGACATGAAAGAGGAAGTTATCGGGATAATTAGACTATTTTAGTCGTTAGCGACCTTCCAAAACATACACCGTAAAAGATAACTTTGTTTAATATTTTCGATATCTAGAAATAGACTTTGTCCTTTTATATTACATCACATAGTACCCTGCAAGCAACCGCTTGGGTGTGTAGCTGGGGTTGATTACACACCAGACTATCCTTGACCCAACACACCTTTCCCTCCGAGCGCGATCTGACAATTTTATTCTGATCCTTAGCGTTCGTTGACAAAATGACATCTTTAATCTATCTGTACTGCACTTAATCTCTCTAATTTCTTTTAAATGTTTTTTCCTACGGTAGTACGATGGAGCTGATAATTTATTTTCAACATCGTCGCAAAATAGGCATCCCTCTAATTTATGAAAGAGCTTCAATCTGATGTTTAACCTTGGCTCTGTGAGTGATCCCAGCCTAGCTCTTCTAATAATTTTGATACGCTGCTCAGTTTATCGTAAAAACGTTTTACAAATCTAGCTTGTCTGCGTTGCACGCAATCCCTTTCGGCAATAAATCTAACTTCACGAGGATCCCATTTACTAGCAGCATATTCTAAATGAGGCCTAAAAGCGAAAGATAGAATTTCTCCTTAACCTTAGCATCACATTTTCCCAATAGTAATCTGATAAATCCTAATATTTTGTTAGCTTGACCGTATATTCCCCGTTTGTTTCACCCAGGCGAGGTCGTGAGCGAGGGTAACGCCTAAGAATTCCATCGAGTCTACACTTTCTATTTCGGTGTTTCTATTGCAGTAGGCGTTCAATGGAATGGATCCTAGCGGATACGAATCGAAATAAAACTCATGGAATGTACTATACTCTTGAAGAGCAAACTACACTATTTTAATAAAAAATATCGTCTCAAAGAAGTTATTATAATAATTACGGTATATTAATTGTTTTTCTGAAAAATTAGTAGCTTGGAAACACCCCCCCCCCCCATTACAAACAAGTAGGTACGCTCGGCGATGCGAAGTATCCATGCAGGAGCGTGTGACGGGTTTTCCGTGTGACCAAACGCCTTGGGAGAATGTGGGCGTTGCAAAACTCTTACCCAACTCTGAAATTTGAGAGCTAAAGATTATTGTAGTGTGTATCTAACCCGGGAACCGATAGCTGGATGTTGCTATTGCCGGACTTCTCTCTCCTGACAGCTTAGGGATTAGGAGGTAGAAGAGACTACATGTGGTCTCAATCTAACCCCAGAGTAAAGACGAATATCTATCTATCATAGGGGTCGAGTGAACTTTTGACCTTTTCGAGTATATACTTGAGAGAGGTACTTACTTGCCAATGAAATCGTAAAAACTCGCAATTTTCGTTGTCGTGTGATGTCGTGAAGTTCTGTTTCCTGGCTATTGAATCAGTTCTTTGATCCAGTGTTTTCTTAGGGTGAATGGGTGTTTACTCTAAACCATCAATCTCTTCCCCCTTTACCCTGGCTTGGGGCCGGCCCGGCGCAATATCTTTGATTCACGGAGGCAAGGAAAGACACGTATCGTAAAGATAGCATAAGATTAAAAGAAAAAAAACTATAGAAAATAGAAGTCCACCATGCGGGAGATGGTCAGATAATCAACCAAGGGCAATATCAGAGAGATCCGGCCACTACGCTTTTTAGAGCAATGCCCGAAAAACAATATTGTGTTCTCTTTTTCGCTTTACATGTACACGCCACACCTTTCGAGATACAAGAATGTGAACGAAAATGTTCAAAGTTGCGATAAAAATGTTTTACCCACGCAGGCATTTTTGGTTATGAGATAACTCAATACAAATATCAGCTTTTCAATTCTCCTGAGATTAGTCTTTTTCGACTGGGCTAGGAACGTTGGAAATGATACTCAAAGTTATTGAAGAATATTTATCTTGTGGAGCAGTAGTTGTTTTTCATTATGCGTATACTCACGCAATCCAAAAATCAAATGGGTGCAACGGGTGTGCTAAACCTATCATTGTATGCCTGTCGGCATCGTCCCTCGAGCCTTAGTTCAGCTAATTCTTATAGGTGGGGGGACCTGTTGTACGAGAACTAGGCGATCGTATGGGGGCGCAGAATCCAGAGCTTCACCAGCTTCTCCTTCCTTGCTTACCGCTTCTGTCACCCGAGAAGCACAAAGCTGTCATAAGTATGCCGGCTTGGTGGAGCGATAAGAAACTTGCCTTCGAGCTCTATTCCAAGCCGACGCGGCATTGCGAAAACGATTGGCCATCATTTCTCCAAATCATGGCTGAAGTACTACTTTACTTATGTCGTTCTAGTACTCTGAGACAAGTAAAAGGAATAACAGGTTAAATTCCACGCATTATTATTACATCGTACTAAGAGTATTTATGAATGTCGATTGACAGTTGTTTATTTTGCTAGCGTCATGCGACGATTTCACCAGGTTATGCCAGAAAACGTTGGGTATTATTCAAATGCGAATATGGCTCAAGGCTAATGGATGTGTTAAATATTTTTATTTAAACATGGCAGTTAATGGCAATTTTTCAGAATAGCCGGCTGAATAGTGAAGGATAGATGCAAAAATAATCACGATGGTACTTAATTTTTCCAACACTGATCCAGCGAGATAAGCACAGATTCGCATATTTCTCTATTGCACCTTGGAGTTGGGACGATGAGCTCACCTTTTATAACAAGAATTCGTATTGTTGCTGGAGCGTCACCCTCTGAGCGTACACCCTTCTCTGATCACATTTTAGTCGCAGTCACGTCTTTCGGCCTCGTAGATATCAAGTATTTTTAGTGTTACTCTAGGTCGTGATAACGAGCATAAAAAGAGGGTAAAATACACATTTATCAATTAGACAGCCTAGGATTTATGTTAATATCGCAATTCCAAACAATCATTCACCACTCCTAATAATTCATTAAGATAACTTCGTGTGGATCCAATGGGGTGTTTGGTCGCATGCGGTATCTGCGCTTTCGCCCAGCAAGTGAAAGGTCAGTGGTGAGATTTAGAATACAGGCGAATTATTTACTGAGAAAATTGAACGTGTATTATTCAGTTAATCCCTTCTCTTCCATTCCATCTTACTTTATCATTCGTCTTCTTAACTGTTTCAGAACTCGATGCGATGAATTTTCGCGGCCGTTACTCCAAAAGAAATATCCATCTAATCAAATATTTAACTCTCATAAGTCTTAATAGGCATTTTGATTTCCTGGCGATTTTATCATAAACTGTTTCTCTATACTCCTGAAAAGCTGGATAATTAAATAACGCTCTTATATTTCTAAACAACTTTTTTACATTTTCCTTCTTGGTCCAATCGTTCAGTGGATGTGTTTCTGTTAAAATCTTGGGGATAATCCTTTATATCCAATATTGGTAATAAAAAGAATCATCTACATCGTTGGCCTTTGAGGCTGTTCAGCATACCTTAGATGCATTGTTGCATTCTAATGGAGGAATCTTGCGATAAGATCTTCTGCATTAAATTCATAAAACATACTTAATAAGTATAGTCCAGCGAATAAGGCACCCGCTAAACTGAGGGTGATGGATTTAAATCCTGCCTCAAGGATAAATTTTGCTTTTAATTGATATAATTGGTAAGGTTTGACCTCAGCCGTGGGGCCTTAAAAACAATAACTTCTTCGAAAAATTTTACTTTCTTTGTGGAATTAATGTATCAATAAAGTTAGTGTCCTGAAATAAATGTGTTGAATCTATTAGCCACTTAAAAGAAAAATGTTCACCTTTTATAGGTTAATGTGTCTCCGTATTTTTTTAATGGAATAACTACAAACTCTCGGAATATTTTTGTCCCATGAGGCCAGGAAGAGTAAAGAGTTTCAATTGTAGAAGTTTAATTACGAGTGTGACGAAGCATCTATTTTCTCAGACTGCCTGAAGTCTCAAAATCATCTACGGTAAAGTTTCATAAAATTTTCTAACTATTATTTCCAATCTTCAATTATCTCTTACTGCGAACTCATTTATCACGCTTTTATTCCGTCTATTTTCTTGCAATCTGAAAGTGGTATTCATACAGATAATAAAGATTATTTATAAGTCGTGTATTCACCAGCGTTTCCTTGTCGTTTATGGGAATGAATTCAGAAATGTGCACACCAACAAATGCTTTCATATTTTTCTTTTCATTACTTTTGGTTTATATTAAGCTTGATAACTTCCTAATTTTTCTTCCACATAATCTAAATTCGTTATTGATTTCCATTTTGTGTACCTTAGGCGCATAGGAATGCACTCTCCAGTATTGGTTCTTGTCTCATAAAATACTCTCTCGGTCTTTAATTTCTTTATTTCCTCTCATCCTTAAGTTCCCTTTCTTTAGTTCCCCTCATCCATCCTCATTCCCCTCATCATATTTTAAGCCGATTTAAAGGTAATGCCGAATCACAAGGCATTACTAGAGAGTATGAGTCTTTCCTATTTGCGGCATTGCTTAAGCAAATGTCACTATTATAGTCCTTTTTGCTCAACCTTTTGGATCCGACGCTTCGTAGTTAATTACGTAGTGTATCTATGGGAGCATACGCTCTCTTCTTGTTTACACAAAATCCCAAGCAAAACATATCCGTTCTTGGCATTTTCATATAGACATGTATTTGTTTGGTGGATAATGATTTGTCTAAGAACCTCGATAATCGGACTCCTCAGGAAGATAAGACTCAATTTTCTCTTCATGGCCCCAGGTAGACTGCTATGTCATTCGAGTAGGAGTTGATACGTTCTTCTCCTCGGGCTGAACCCCATCGCCCTCATTCTCACTGTCGCAATATCACTATCTACTACACGAAGCTCTCCTGAGCATTATGAAAGAGGATCTCGGGGACTTAAATATGTTCTTGAGCAGAACATATCCAAGGCGCGACACAAAGAGACTTTCTTGCCTTCCTTGGATTCAATAAAAAAACTGAAGTCAATCTTGGCATATTTTCATTACCAGTAAGATTGTTGCGATTTTGTAATGTTGAATGAGTGCTAAATGCCTAATTATCAAGAGGGAATTTATCATTACGATGCTGAGTTTACAAGATGTAACTGGTAGCCTCCCGTTATTGAATAAATAACGCTTTTATTTCGCGCTTAAAATACCCCTAACCTTTTCCGTATCCCCTTCCTATGAAATAGACTATTCTTATGTTGCGGTATGGATAAAATGGTGTCCGAACGCTCAAGCAAAGTTGACGGACGCTTCTTCGATGTTATATAGATGTTCCGACTATTCCGACGGTAAAATTTAATTATACACGGGTCAGAATCTGTGACTAAATTTCTAAGGAGAGCTTCTCATTCGCTAGGCGGATCCAACCTTGCTTGTGAACTTCTGGAAAAAGGGCGAAATGTTCTTCTTAATTTATCTTCTACTGAATCACTTAAGTAATCTGCTGAAATACTGTATTCATAAATGACACAAGATATGAGGTATCTTAAGTTAAATTGAGAGGCAACCAGCTGAAAGGAACCGTAATCTCAGAAACCGCCGCCTCTAATCGGATGCTTGCCCTGGGTTCTTTGATCGTAAGGATGTCATTGACGTTTCATTTAGAAACGTTTCCTGTATATTTAAGATTAGCTGACCCGAGGTCCATGAAGCATTCGTTCACAGCCGCCGAGAGCGTCCCGTCCCTCTACGCTGGCCCATGCATGGATTCTGGCCAAGTGATGAGAGGTCTCGTGATTCCTGCTCCCTTTTAGTATGAAGGGATGCTATTGTTAGCCCCCCAAAAACTGTTTCCGAAACAGGTCGCGAACAAAATCAAATATGGAAGGAATCCAAATCATTAGTGGAATTTTTATAACCTTAATTCACCTCTGGAAATTCGTATTTCCGCCATGGCATATAGGTCACAAAAATTTCTCATCCTCCTCCACCGGATTTACTCGCAGATGTTTAATGTTGCCAAAGCTTGGGTTCCGTGCGTCGAAAATGCTTTCTCAGGGTTATTTTTGTGTGATAGTATTACACCAATCTTCGTCAAAATGCTTGCCAGCAATCCTGTCTGATATCGATATTTAGGACTTGGGTGTAATATTCACTTAATTTGTGTTTGTCTGCCAATCAGCTTCCCTTCATATATTTCTAATGACTGACTATATGTTTAGGATATCCATCTACCCAACACCCCGTAAAGGTTGGGTTTGAACTTTACCTACCCTGTTTATTTTAACATCTTAACACACATGAAGAACATATTTTCACTGCTGAACCGAATGGATTTTTTTCTGTTATTTAGAAGTTTAAACACTCTAAATCATATTGCGGGGGTCGTTTAGACCCGCTTAGATTGAACGGGATGGTGACGGCAAGGGAGGAATGTGTGATGTGCACTCCATTAACCATGCTTATACGATAATATTTTGTAGTAACGAAGTTTCATTTTCATTAAGTATATGTGCATAGAAATATATTCGGCTCAAGTCGAAGATAAAACATATTGGAGCATGGAAAAGATGAATTGAGGTTCTTACGGCCTCGGTTTAGGCTGACTACATTAAAATGATATTTCCTTAAGCCAGAAAAGACCCTTTACGGCTTAAGGAAATATTATTTAATATATTCAGTCTTATTGGAGCATAATTCAAAATTCTGAAGAACTTGAAGAACAAATTTCATACTAATCCACACTGTTGGAAATGCTAAATTTAAAAAAGGTGTCATTAAGTGCTACTATTTTCAATTATCTTAAGAATTTCAATGCAGTTCGATTGATTTAATTTATGCACCAGCAGTGTTACCCGGCTTCGCCCTCGTGCCTCATAAATTAAATTCTTACTTGTTTAATTGCAATGTAAATGCATACGCTTGGTATGGCAGATGCTATTAATTTTTTTTATTATTTGATGTTTAATTGTTTACTCAAAATTAGACTTTTTGAATGGTCGGGTACAAAGATTGTGTTAGGTCTAATGCGGTCGAGGGGTCTTTACTTGTTCCTCGGGGAAGTGTTACCAGGTATATTTTATTCCTTCCCTACTTGTTCGACATTAACTCTGTAGTAACTAGTAAGATATGTTTATTTGCCGACGTTGCAGTGGTTTACAGAGATATCCGTTATCTTGATGAGAAAGTAACTTCAGCAAATGACCTAAATTCTATACAACGCTGGTGCGACATATGGCACTTAGACTTAAACTTTAAAGTACGTAGTGATAAATTTTTGATAAGAGAGCAATTCCCTCCCGAACGCCCACTGCATCGGAAACTTCGAAATAGAAATTTTAGACTCGATTAAATACTTAGGCTTTACCCTTACTCACGACCTTTCCTGGGTGAAACGTATGCGGGGAATATGTGGTCAAGTTAACAAAATATTAGAATTTATTGGAAGAGTAGAGGGAAAATGTCATGCTAAGGTTAAGGAGAAATGCTATCTTTCGCTTTTAGGCCTCATTTCGAATATGCTGCTAGTATATGGGATACTCGTGAAGTTAGATGGATTGCCGAATCACATCTCGTGCAGCGCAGAGGAGCTAGATTTGTAAAATGTTTTGACAAACTAAGTAGGGTATGAGAATCATTAGAAGAACTAGATTGGCAATCACTCACGGAGTGAAGGTAAAATTACAAGAATAAATATCTTGCAAAAATTGGTAAGATGTCTCCTTAGCGATGATATTGAAACTAATTTATCGGTCCCATCGTACTACAGTGCCGAGAGATCTTATGAATAAAATTAGAGCAATTTAATGCAGAAGAGATAGGTTTAAGATGTAATTTTCCTCACGAACAATAAGGGATCGGAATAACGTGGCCGAACAGCGCTAGAAGGGAAAGGTGTGTTGGGTCAAGGGTAGTCAGGTGTGTAATCACCCCCTGTCACACACTCTTGCGGTGGCTTGGAGCATACCATGTAAATAAGAAATTGCCAAGGTTTTCGAGCACCTCAAACTTTGCTGCAGAAAACTAAAACTTTTTTTTTTAGAATTTGTCTTAAAATGAAATGCAACCCTGTTTTATCAAACTCATGAACCCAGGGTTACTTAAGGAACATAAAATACATGCGCACACATTTGCGATGAATTTTTCAAAGCTGCTGACATTCTTTGGGAAATTTATGCCATGTACGGATCAAATGTGATGAGTGGCAAGATTTTTGCGTCAGTGTTGTCGATGATATGTTTATGTACCCTGCAAGCCACCGCTGGGGTGTGTGGCAGGGGGTGAATACACACCAGACTAATTTTACCCGAACATTACCCTACTGCAGTCGGACAGTGTTATTACGATCCCTTATCGTTCGTGGAAAAAAATACATCTTAAATCTATTTGTTCTACACTTAATCTATCTAATTTTATTGACATATTGGATTGGATTGACATGATTGTATTGACATGATCTCTCGTACCGTGGTACAATGAGGTTAATACATATTCAACATCATTGCTAAAGAGACATCCCTCCATTTTGTCTTAGAGATCTAACCTGTGATTATACCTTTGCTCCGTGAGTGATTCCCAGCCTAGCTGCACTAATATTTTGGATACGCTACTAAATTTATCAAAACAACGTTTTACTAATCTGGGTCCTCTGCGTCGCACGCGATCCAATTCGGCAATCAATCCAACTTCGTGAGGATCCCATATAGCAGCATATTCTAAATTAGGCCAAACCAGCAAAAGATAACATTTCTCTTTAACCTTTTCATCACATTTTCCCAGTACTCTAAATCCTAATGTTTTTTTTAGCTTGTCCACATACTACCTTGATCAAAAAGTTCCCGGAATAACCACCGTGTGGCGCTCCCATCGTTCCGATTTGAGTTCTGTTTTTTTTTGTTAAATTGGTACATCTGTTGTTGATATTCCCTTTAAATCTTAGTGTCATAACTTGACATTTGCAAAAGTTACGTAGCCAAGAGTACATCTATCTCTGTGTGTGTTGGCGATTTTTTAAAATTGCAGAAATGGATTTAAATTTGCAACAACGAACTTGTATTAAATTTTGCGTAAAAAACGGATTTAGTGGCGCACGGACGTTGGAAATGTTGAAAAAGTGTTTCGGCAACGATTCTCTAAAAAAAAACGGTCGTTTACCAGTGGCACGAGCGGTTCAGAAGTGGTCGTGAGTCAATCGAAGATGATGAACGCAGTGGCAGACCATCGACATCGAAAGTCGGTGAAAAAATTGATAAAGTAAAAGAAATGTTGGTCAATAACCGCAAATTAACCATCAGAGAAATAGCGGAGGACTTGAACATTGCCTATGGATCCGCCCAAGACATTGTGGTTAATGATTTGGGTTTCCGTCGTGTAGCAGCAAAGTTGGTGCCAAAAGACCTCAATTTCATGCAAAAAAGAGACCGTGTTGACGTCGCAAAAGACATGATTTGCGAGGCTGAATCTGATCCCACATTCATCAAAAGGATCATTACTGGAGACGAGACGTGGGTTTATGAGTACGACACGCAATCCAGACATCAGGCAAGTGAATGGCGTTCACCAAATGAGCCGAGACCAAAAAAACCACGTCGTTTTCAGTCAAAAAAGAAGGCAATGCTGACGGTTTTCATGGATTACAACGGTGTAGTGCATCATGAATTTTTGCCAGAAGGCCAGACAGTAAACAAAGAGTATTATTTGGGCGTTATGAGACGTTTGCGTGAAGCAATTCGCCGAAAGAGACCAGAAATGTGGGCAGAAAACTCGTGGATTTTGCACCATGATAACGCACCGTCGCACAGTGCTATCATTATTCGTAATTTTTTGACGAAAAATGCAACAAATACCATCCAACAGCCACCGAATTCACCTGATTTGGCTCCCTGTGACTTCTTTCTGTTCAATCGAGTTAAAAAACCATTACGGGGAACGCGTTTTAGCAGCCGAGAGGAAGTAATGGAAAAATCGCAGGAAGCACTGATGGACATACCGAAAACCGAATATAAAAAATGTTTCGAGGATTGGATCAAGCGCTGGCATAAGTGTGTTGCAGTCGATGGGGATTACTTTGAAGGGGACAATATAGATTTAGATGAATAAACTTGTATTTTTAATTTTCTGAATAAATTCCGGGAAATTTTTGATCAAGGTAGTATTCTTCGTATGCTTCACCGAGGAGAGATCGTGAGTGATGGTAACGCCAAGGTATTTAATCGAGTCTACACATTCCATTTAGATGTTCCCAATGCAGTAGGCGTTCGGTCGGGCATTGCTCTTTTTCCAAATATGTATCAGTATGCACTTTGTTAAGTTTAATTCTAATCGCCAAGTGTCGCTCGAGCGTTGTATACGAGCATTAAGGCCATCTGATAAAGCTGCCGTGTCCTCAGGATCACGGATATCTCTAGGTAGAAGCACTAGTTTGCACCTATGCACCGAGCTTTTCCATCAGTTGTTTCTCTAAATTCACACTTAAACATCCTCTGTAGTCCTTCCCCTCTATAGTCTATTTTTTTGTGGTCTTTAGTGAATTATTGTCCCTCGTGTTCTGATTGTTTTTATCTCATTGACAGTATATTTCGTAAGCTTCTCTCTTGATCTCATATTGGAATGTCTTCTTCGTCGCTCAGAGTTTCTTATTTTGATCATTTTTCGCTTTCGACCAAATTGCCATCGCTTTTAATGTGTATCCCCTCTGCTTAGATTGTGTATCTCTTGCAGCCGTGGATCGTTTAACTCGAAATGAATCTTTTATGAAAATTTCCTTTTGCACGTGCCAACTTTCTCGCGACTCGCTCATGAGGGCCTACTAACAGGTTTCCCGAACATCGTTGATTTATACTGGCATAATTTGTATCATTTATAGAAAGAAAATTAATTTGCACCCTTGGGATCCTTGGGAGGGATTTATTTCAATAGCTGTCCCTAAGTAAGGCCCTGTTTAAGAGGAGAATGGGAAGAAAAATGGAATGAAAACGTCGCAGCGCTACGTAACGTATAGATAATCCAAAGGGTTCTGTCTAGCGTAATATGAACTAGAGGCTCAACTGCTTCAAGAAAATGGGCGACTGGCTGACCAAGCAAAATTATCCGTGCGTTGCACAAAGATATGCATGGATTAAAATGCTGAAATGGTACAGTCAGTCTGGCCTGTGGAAAGATACAATGGAGGATAACGCTAACTAACGTGCGACGAAGAATGAGCAGTGTCGTCTTTCCGCCTTCGCATAATACGATTCCTTTAGAGAGCGGGTGCAATCCCAGGGTCATTCAAGATAAAATAGAAAGAAATAAACGCCACTGTAAATTGCGACAAGAAGACGGATGCACACCTGAAGAGGATTTTTATCGTTAGGAGAATCCAGAAAGAAAATCAACCAATCACATCTAACGGAATGCTCTGTTCCCTGTGCAAAGCATGAGATAAACCGGAACTTCGTTGTAGATTATTTTTCCCTTCGAGGGTAAAATTTATTGTTTTTTTATATAGAGCATTGTTCACGCACACAATTTCCATTGGAAATGATGTAAAAGAAGACCAGAAAGCTTACCTTCTCAGGTTGGGAGTTTACAGGATCAGTTTTTTTCGATTTATTTCCATGGTGGTATTATTTGATTTATTTATTGTACTATATTTGATATATGTGTTTATTTTTTTTATTTTTCTTGCTTTGTTGCAAATTACCTATGCTAACAAAATCAAATGTAAAAGCTAGCTCTTGTTACATAAAAAAATATTACTTCAACTGAAATGATCCTGCATCTCCCCGACTTCGAAATTTTCGTTGGCGCCCCTCTGTCACAGGTAAACTTTCGGTCTGTGCTTCTCCCAATGAAAAAATGAGAGATAACATTTACTTTGTATACGAGTATTACCACAATAGTGAACCCAACAATAATTGAAGATCATCGGAGAGGGGAGAGATATTCGAAAACAAGGTTTTCATCACCCCTGTAATTTATTTTTTATTGAGTTTTTGTTAGACGTACTTCCTCTTGAAAATATCTAAATAAAACAATCTATCTTTGTCGGAACGAATACAGCAGAAAGTATGCTGGAAAAGCTGCCACCAAGAGGAAAATGCAATGAGGAATAAAACCCTAAAATCAAGCTCGGACACATCGCGTAAACCTGAATGCCAAAAAGATGCTGGTAACACATGCAAAACCTCTTAGAATTTTGTTTGTTTGATGCACTTTTCCAATCCAACGTTTGTTGATTACTGAAATTCAAAACGGAGCATCTCCATAGAAAATTTTATTTTCATCACTCGGGGGAAAGCTATATTGATATCTTCAATAGCTTTAGAGTTTAAGAGGAAAACAACAATCAGGAGTAAGTGAAATTGTCTTACCATTAACATCGAGAGACTTAGGGCGACATTATTTCTTATTCGATATTATAGAAGGAAGTTTTTAGGACTCAGTCTAAGACAGTGATTTTGGGCCGAACGATATGCATTGTCACATAATTGCATAAAATACTGTGTTAGGGTCTGAATGCACGAATAACCGCATTGCTGAGATTACTTTTTCAAAAGTTTCCTGGCTAAGAATGGGAAACTTTTTACGAGAATTTAAATATGAAAATAAATTGATTGATCTTCATCCGAACTCTCTCTCCCTTATTTTTTTTATTTTTAAAATTTTTCAAAATTTTAGTGCCCTACAAGCCACTGCTAGGGTGTGTGGCAGGGGGCCAATGCTACATATTAATTTGAACTTCTTTAAATATAGTATTAAAATTTATTTTTAACGGATATGCCTCAGAGCAGAGTTAGGTATTTTAATTAATGTAAATATCATCGCTACTGTGCGAAAAGTCTTTCCTGCAGCAAGGAGGACGTGGTGTGGTGATTAAGGAGGAGGACAAGAATATTAATGGAGTTTGTGTTGAAATTATTGATTTCATTGAAAGTTAATGTTGAAAACTTACTAATAGGAACGAAAAACCAAAGAAGTTAATTTCTGTAACTACTTGAGTGAACTAAGTTTAAAACATTTTAAAAATTTGAATGAGGCGTTGCCAAGTTCAAAACCGTTAATCTGTCCCCTAAGAATTTCATGGTTTAATAACAATTGTGTGTCTTCTCCAAAGAATTGTACTGCCAAAGAGACAAAATTATTAATTTCAACGTTATTCGACAACATCTAGGTAGAAGGTTTTCCATATTTTTAAATGCTGTATAATTGCACAGATAAAAATCACTAACCCAGCATCCAACTCATTTGCTGAGCGACATTTCTAAGATGGAATTTATGAAGACATTCTTTCTAAATACCCATGGGCAAAAGGGGAAATTATCCTCGAGCCTCATAAAATTAGCTTTGAAAAAACTTTACTTGTCATATTACGTCGGAGGTTGTCATTCTTTGTTGGCGCATTAGAAATATTTCTTAGATTAATGATAGATGATGTGAATTGTTTCTTTTCATTTAACAAAATATATATAATATCCTTTTAAGATGTCTTACTACGATCAGTTCCTTGGTGAATTACTCAAAACAATTACTGCTGTTATCATGCTAAAACAAAAAATACGTTTTCTTAGAAAAGCCTTACGCCATGGATTGGGTTACTGTGAATAAGTCTAGTTGCAGATGTATACATGCGCGTGAAAGTGTACTTCAGCATATTTCCACACGTCAATCTTTTGTTTGTTTTTTCCTCGGAAGTGAAAGCGGCCCACGTGACCCAGTGCCTGAGCTACGCGATAATTATATCGGCTTTGAGCCTTCGACATGTGCATGTACGCATGTTTCTGCTGGAAAATAATTCCGTTGATTATTTTTTGCCAGTTAGTTATCCTCGGTCCATGGTTCGGCCAAGCATTTTTCTTATAACTCGAGTATGCAAGTGAGGAGAAAAACAAAATTTGCACTTTTCCCATAATGTCGAACTTCCGCTACATCTCGCCTGACTCTGTTGAGTATATGTAAATTAGGGATTCGCGAAATGTTTGGCGAAACTTTGAATCGGAAGGAAATCTGTCGATTAGGAATATATTTTGAATGGAGTCTTAAACTTATTCCGCAGCATTGAAATATTCTTCTAAAGGACTTAACCTTTCCAAACCATTCCACAGCATAAATACCTTCTGCATTACATAAGGTATTTCTCAAGTCCTATGGACTTTCTTTCCTTCGTCATACCACCTAAAATACCTACTTTTCCTTCCTCTTCCTCGTTAGCCAAACAATTTTCCTTATATCACGGCCTTCAGTACTTCACTACCTATTAGCCTTCCTTTCTGCGAATTTTCTCCGAGTTTTCTTTCTTTCCGGCCATTTCTTAATATTTCATTTGTCATCGCCAAGCATATACGTCTTTCAAAAGGGTGCAATCGACGCTCATCTTCTTTCCTCAAAGACAAAAACGATCCCTCCCCCATATGGCCTTCTCTCTGTCCTCCTCTCTCCTTTTGCCAACTTTTCCTCCACTTCTTACCATTATTTTTTCAATTACATAAAAATGTTGCTAAAATAAGCGGAGAGTAATGGCGACTCTAATTTATAATTTTCTATTTTGATACATAGCCATAAATTTGTTTTGAAATTTCATGAATTTTCTTTTTCATAATACTTTTTACTTCATCAATCTCATACCGTGCAGCAAAATGCTCAGCAACACCCGCAATATCCCTTGCAACTAGCAAACTAAACCTTTCTTGTCCGCAAATCTAGAAGATTTATCCAGCCACCCAGCAGCTTACATTCCTTCCTCCAGGCCTTCTCATACCTTTCTTTGAGTTTTCTCGGCTGGTATGTTAAAAGCACGGACAATGATGGATATCCCTCCCTTAATGCTCTGTTTATTCAATGCCCATCTCGGTTATCCTTTCACTACCCATACCTCTGAGACGTACTAACGTCATCTGAAAAAATAATCACATCGATTCACGCTACTTCTCTCTTCTGTCCTACTTTCATTAAATATGCAAAATTATTCCATTGAAGTAATTCTCAAATTATACGGACCAAATGAAAACATGTTGGTTATATTATATTTTCCTTTGTATTTGTGATCTGAACGCTGCGATGACGTCACGAGTTTCATTTTCCTGCCTAAACTGGAAATTATCTCCACTTAGGTAGTCTCGTGCTCTCATTCTCTAACTCGTCATCGTAATAATACTAATAATAATTTAATTCTTTTGAGATTAATAGAACAAATCTGGGACAGGTCAACAATAGTCGAAATCTAATTAATAATGATTCCTCCTAGAAAATAGCACAGATATCTTCATATCATTCTCTATGTATGTTCATTACCATGATAATACCTTTTCGACGGAGTGGAAGTGTTCTTAGTGAATTTTAATAACCCAAATGATATGAGAATTTTCATGTTTAAATGAGTCGTTGCACCTCGTAATCCCTGTACGGTAAAACAAAAACTGAATCTTCAGTTTTTACTTGATTCTTTGCCTATTCATGAATGTTTATGTTTTCTATTTTATGATAGGTATTTCCTCTGGCTTGCATGTAAAAGCGGTGATGTGTAAATAGGGCAAAGTTTAATATTACAAATAACTTGAATTGAGGTTCACATTCCTTTGTCGAGAGGCTTGCCAGCAATCTTGATGCCCGTTTTTGCGTAATAAAATACCGCTAAGGCTTTAGGGTCCCCAAAGGTTTGTGGCAAAAATGGGGTTGACAGTCACTAAAATGCGGAATTAAAAAAAATTGAAGCCCGCAATGCTTACCACATTACTGTCCATCACAAGGTAATTTTGCAGGTTTTCCTGAATGCATGTGTTCTATGTTAATGCTAGTCTATGCATCAAATGAGGGTGCTGCATAGGAATCTTGTTGCGTGCCGTACAATCGGGAAAAATAGTTCTTATTCTCAAGGCATAGGATTTCCATATAATGATAGAATAGAGATCCAAAGTCTGTAAAAATAATCAGGTGGTTTTGTGTTTCATTAAATCTGGTGCATAAGAAAGAATAAAGAAAGGAGTAAGGAATAAGTTCCCACTATCCAAAAATCTCCTCACGCCACAATTGACTTAATCGGGAAAACGATAAATTTAACTGAGGGAAATTCTTCAGTGGAGAGTATCGTAGGAGAACAAATTATTAGCAAGGAAGAAGGAAAAAATTAGCAGTATATCGTAGTTAAATAATATATTTTACCAAAGGAAAAGTCTATAGACACTCGGGAACGCAAAAATTGGATCGGATGGAAGCATTGGATTTAAGCCTACACCACGAGCACGCTATTTTTCTATGGTAGTATGAAAATTGGAAAATATGTGCAAAAGGACGATAGTGAAAGGGTTGGAAATGCGGTGCTACAAAAGAACGAAAATCAATGGTTGAATCCGATAGCTAACGAAGTGTTTCTAAAAAGTGTAAGAAATGATGGTAAACTCTGAATGATAAAAACAGTAAAGACTCGGATGTTTAAAGGCATGGTGGACTGAAGAATATTGTCGCGGAGGGAAGAGTAGACTTGCAGAGGAAGATGTATGAAACAAATAATGGCAAACGACAATTAAAAGAGAGATGCATCCACGAAGAAGTTAGTTGGTGAAATTTAGGGAAGACCTGTGCCAAGCCAGACAAGTCGAGTTGATAACCAGAGATGATGATATTTGTATTGGCTCATCACCAATACTCATTTAGAATAGGAACTTCCCGCGTGGATTTCATGTAATTTGTTTGATTTAATGATAGCTTGTTTTCGGAGAGTTCTCTCCATGTGTGCCTTGAAGTCACATGTGTCGTTGTACATACGATTGATTCATCATGTGACCATTGATTCTCGTGATGTTACTATCAAGTCGGTGTATGCATCTACTATATATAAGCGCGGAGAGTTTGAATATTTTGTGTTTACTTTTGCTATCATCATAGTCAGTTATCAGTCGAGAATTTGTTTACATCAGTTCTCCAAGCTATTCTGCATTCTGCCAATTTTTTCATTCCTTCAATTATCCTTGTTCTATCGTTTCCATTTTCAAATCTATGAGCCAAATCAAGTCCTTATAGTTTGATGCTACAGCTCCATCTAATAAGAAAAATTATTTTCCGATGCATGCCATGTTTGCATTGGATAGATTACATGGTTTAATGTGTTTTTATCGCGTTCACCATTGTTTTTTAAGGACTTGTAAATTCACTTGAAGTTATAAGAGATGTAATGTAGATATACGATAATTCTTCCCCTTGTTGGTTTCTTCAATGATGGTCATCAGTAAGCAATCATACCTTAGGATGTGTATGCATACTCTGTTTACCTCTTTTTGTATCTTGCATTAAATCTCTTGCATAAATTGGGAGGATGTCTCTTTAGCAGTGATGTTGAAAATTTATTGTTAACCCAAGCGTACTACGGTAGACGAGATCATGTCGATAAAGTTAGAGAGATTTGGTGTAGAATAGAAAGATTCAAGATATCCTTTTTTCCAAGAACGAGAAGGGTTCCATGAGAGATAACATTGTCCGACCGCGGTAGAGGTAGAATTAGTATTCAGGTCAACATTAGTCCAGTGTGTCTTCACCCCATGCCACACCACCCCGTAGTGGTACCCAGTGCCCCCCGTAGTACCTAGTAAGCCACCTGGTGGCTTACTGGGTACTAAAAATACAATCACATAAGAATCTTCACCCACTCTACGAAGCATTTCTTCATATGTTACACGCACTCGATTCATTTTATTTTCATTATATTTCATGGAACCATTCCTTCACCTTCCATTTCCTTAGCTACTTCTCTACTTTTATTTACTTTGGTCATCATGACTCACGTAGCACACTGCTCAGGGCTCGCATCCTAAGAAAAATAAACTCGTATGAACAAGTCAGTATGCATACTGCCACATGTGATTTATCCTAAATTGCTCCCAATACCTCCCTGATTCTCCTACCACTGTGTTATAGAAGAGGTAATTTCACTGCGCGAGTTAATATTGGTCGTGGATACTAAGTTTTCCTTCGCAAACCGACTAAGTCGTCGACTTGCTCAGTTTAAGATCACATGAATTGGGCGAGAGTTTATTTTGCTGTTATTGTTGACAATGTTGACATTGTCATATATATCACAAAATCAATTTCCGATAGCATTTATTTTAATAATTAGTAACTTGACGTATCACGAAGCGCGGGTTTTTCATAACAATTGGTTAAATTAGTAAAATATCATTTACGAGGAAATTCCTTTTTACTTTTATTTCATGTTATATTTGTGTTCTTTCTTTGAAAAGTCATGTCATTTGAAAATTGAATACACGCGGTAGCTTAGTAGTAGTGCTTCAGTCCATGCTTCTCACAAATGATCTGGAAATGTTCTTTCTAAGTTATTGCACCCAAATTTGTAAAGGATTCATCGGAAAATCAACAAACTCTCTAAATATTTCCATCCGTTACGTAAGCATACTATAACGTGAGTGTACCGGTTTTCCTTGTTCCTTGTGGTTAACCCTAATTGAGTTTTTTCGATTATCGCCTTTCCTGATTCTAAAGTATATGTGTATAAACTTATATACCAGGTCTCTTGTAATCCAAATTGTCCACACAAAGCCAAAACTCAAGTTAGCATGTTATGCTGTTGGCACTGTGAATGGTGGAAGCTATTCATGGTGATAACCAAGACTTACAGGGTGTAAAGATGAATACCCGTCGTCGTGGGTCTGTACCATTGAAGGTAAACAGAGAGAAGTATTTTCACTGGCCTTTATCTTACGTTGGGAGGCAATACTTTCGGTATTTACGCGTAGTATCCAGTATGTCTCAATGTGTTCTCAAGTAATTATCTCAAAGGTTCAAGCATAAATCCTGAGCATTCTCTCCGGAAGTATTCTCAGCTATTACGCGGTGGGCTCGAAGTTGTTAACTGTGTGTGTTACGAAACCTGAGTAACACTAATCAAATTGCTAGAAAAGATTCGTTTTTTTAAATATTTTCAAACCTCTGAATCATTTATTGTTTGAATCATATAATTTTTGCTCAATTTACTAATTTTTCCTATGGGTTAGTCTTTCTCTTTATATGATCGTTACATGATGAGCACTTGTGTCTCTCGCCTTTCGTGCGAGTTCGTTTATTTGATATTATTTAAAATCATGTTCCTCTGTTTTTTATGTAACTGTAAATGAATTACATACAAGTAGCGCTTGGCTCAATGACGATTCCGACGAAGACTTGCACATTCTCAGCTTTCATATTAAATGAAAATGTTAGTTTGCTTTGATTGATGGATTAAGAAATTTTTCAGGGGAGATAAAGTTTTGTTGTTGAGCTTCGGCGATTCGGAAGGTGTTCTATTGATTGAAAAATTAAATCAGTGAAATAAATTAATATCCAGCTATTTGTGAAGAAAAGGGTTAGCAGACTGCTATGGATAGCAGCGGGGTCAGAATTTAATTGAATTCCTTCTATAAAACTCGGAAAAAATCACTTCAGGAGGGCAAATATTTTTTAAGTAAAAGTGATTTGTTTTAAAACTGTCTCGCTATTTAATAAAATATAAATTGAAAATAGAAAAAGAGGAGACATTTGAATTGGTTAGTGATGGTGAATCATTTGGATATCTGCTTTTATCATTTATCAATTTTTCCAGAACATTGGCACTCACTTGTAATTGCATTTTCATCCAAGTTATTATAATTTATCTTAGCCATTTATCCTTCGTAATCTGGCATTCTTGGTCTGGTATGATGTGCATATGTTTTGTAACTTTAAGGCTGCTCATCTACCATGAATTGCATAAAACAAATTTTCAAGTTAAGAAAATTGTGGTGTTATTATTGATAATCACGTATTTGAAATAAGTGAGGAATCATTGATAGGTATTTATTGTAGAATTTGGTACCATTGTTAATACAGCATATAGTAGCGACGGGTATCGCTTCGGGAATAGATTTTAAAATTTAGTTCTTTTGAAGTATGAAGATGACACTGGATCCCTGCCTTACTCTTATGACATGAATTTTATGCTGCTGCTGCTATACGTCTTACGTTGCCCTGTAGAAAGAACCTAACTGAAAAAGCCACATTGGTATTTTTCATATGGTTACATTTTCATGAGAATCCGCCTCCAAAATCTCATATTTTAGTAAATATTTAGAAAAAATCACTTCAGAAGGGCAAATATTTCTTAAGCACACTCATAAACTTGTGTTTTTGGTGACAACTAGCAGAGGTTACATCACATTTGTATTTAAATTTTCAAATATTCCTTCGAGAATCAAGTCTCCTTATAAATTTATTACTTTTTTAAGAACTTGTTTGTTATTCCTGTTCGCTCCTCAGGTGTTTCGCTTGTCGGAAGTACACCTTTTTAACACTTACCCCCTTGTGTTGACTTTTCGCGTTGTCAGGATGAGTCTCTGGATAATGTCGCGTACAATAGAATACAGCGCAATACATTTGCGGTTTGCAATATCTTGTGTCATTATCTAAATTGATATGCATTTGCAAAATTGGTACTGTAAACAAAAATGCGTGTTTCACAAGATTATTCCATGAAAGCATGAATCATGAAGTGCTTTTTTGTTTTCAATCACTTTTTCGCTTTTAAATAATAATGGTAAGCAGCTCATCCATCAAATCCTACGTTTTCCATGTTTTGAGAGGAGTGAAATCAGAATCATTGACGTATTCAAAATGCGAAGTCATTGACACTGTGGTTAAAACAAAACCCATTATGTTCATCTTTGCGAGTTTTCTGTCCTCCCGAACAGTCCTCATTCACCCTAGTATCCATCTTAATCCACGAAAAACAACAGAAAAATAATTTTTGGCGCTTCATGAAGGAATAAAACTACCACTTGAAAATAAACGACAGTTTAAAAGCACTTCGGATGGTATTCATCGCAGACGTTTTTCTTAATGGCTGGTAAGGCTAAAACTCTCCTCGCACTAAGTGAAAATTGGCCTTTCAGATTAGGGGACGCTTCTTAAACTTTTTGTGTAGGAACTCCCTGAACCGTTCTGGTGTTCACTACACGTCTGAGGCCGCCAGGTGTGTAGCGGGTAGGATATTCGAGCACTGCAGGGCTTTTTTAGATTAAAGGTCAACGTGTAGTTTGCCAAATTACGTAGCTTTAAATTAAGTGAGGTTCAGTGTCAGCAATAGTTCATTTAACACCAATCAGATAGCATTGGACGGAAAATTTTATAAGGGATTCAATATCAATAAGAAGGCGATCCTCGTTAAAAATTCAAAAACCCTAATGTTAAGGAAACATTATCTGTATTTGTATAAAATTGCCAAAGTTAAAAAAATAAAGTCGCAGAATGTCAGCACCTTATTCAAAGCACAGGCGCAGATATAATTATTGGCACAGAAAGCTGGTAATCCACTGATATTGTCGACGTTGAAATTTTCCCGAAATCCTTTTCCAGTTACCGATATGATAGAACAAATAGAATCGCATTTTACAGACTACCAGGCGACAGAGGCCATTTAATACTAGAATTAGATCAGAAAATCAAAGGTTTTTTTATCCTAACGCAATGATCTCAACGTTATAATCGGTGGAGATTTAAATACCCCATCTATTGGCTTGAGCACATATAGTTTTAAAAGGGGCGGTAAAAGTCAAAGATATCTGCGAATTGCTATTGAATTCTTTTACCTTGAACTCATTACTAATATTCTGGATTTGTTAGCAACGAATATTCCCGAAAAAGTCTTAACTATAGAAACTTGAAAAGGAATAAGTGACCACAGGGTGGTGAATGCTAAGTTTTCCCTTCAGGGGGTCCGAAATAAGAAGCCTAAAAGGAAAATTTACTTGTTTGAAGAAGGGGGTTAGAAAGGCATCACGACGTCAAGGGCTATGTCATGCCAAGGTGAAAAATATTAGGGATGATATCTCTAGCGATAAAAAGAATGAGATCACTTATGATTATAAGATATCTAGGGCGAATCTACATACCCTGACGGTGGCTTGCAGGGTGTAAATAAATAAATAAATTTGCATCGCTTAAACGCGTCCGGCAAAGTTAGCTAGGGGTGTCGATAGAGACACCCTCTGCCGTATCCAGGACCCAGCCCTATCTAGTAACGCTCTGTCCACTAAATCACCACGCCACCCCTGTAAAGTGAATGAACGTGTTTAAATTTATTTAGTTAAATATACACTGCAAGCCACAGCCAGTGAGTTTGGCGGGGGGTGAGTACACACCAGAATAATTTTACCCAAATATGACCCTACCGCGGTAAATAAGCGTGTCGATACAAAAATAAGAACGTCGAAAATGGAATTTTGACTCTGATTCCAGGAATAATAATTATATTATCATCTTGTTGCGAACGCGCCGAGGTGTGCTTGGTACTTTGGATGTAGGCTATTGCGATTCTGGTATTTCCGTCACCACGAGTTTGCCAATGACTATAGACACCTTAATTCCTGTTCATTTGTTAGCTTAATTTCAATTTCCTCATTAATCAAGCACTATCGTCTCTGTCACAAAATTGAACTTTAAATTTTCCGGCGCCTCTCTTCCGATTTTTCCTTCAGGTGCAGCTAAGAAGGGCACATATCGCGATAAGGTAGGTAACTTCGTTTATCATGTTATGGAGCTGAATGATGAATTTTTTGACATTTTGACACCCCTTTTGATAGTCATTTAATTTTTGTTACTGCGTATTTTTCGCGATAATCGGACTCCCAGAATTTACTGGTTTCGATCATCATCTCTGTTAATGTCAGCTGAAGGTCATAAACTGGTTGCTCCTGGTGGTATTTTGCTTTCAGTACGTGTAATTCCTCACTTTGATAGTCCTTTTAATTGGCAATAAATTTAAACTAGATTTTTTCTATTTTTTTATTGAAAAGTAACCCTTGGAAAGAACTACGGTTGATTTGAAAAGTGTTAAGGTTAAATCGGTGATATAATCAGCATTTCACTTAAATACGTCTCTAATTCTCGTTTGTAGAAAATTTTAATGGCAGTTCAATTACAGCCTACCGATACTCATGGTCTAAAAAACTTAAAATTCGGCTTTATGATAAATATCAATCCGTTTACGTTGGTGAAGAATAACTTTGTAGCTCTTTTTAGATTAAATGGTTCTGCCTTAAGTCTGAACTATTACTATTTGAAGATAAATCATTTTTCTGTGGAAGAGTGATAAGAGATTAATCTGCGGAAGTCTTGATTATCTCTTGCTCAGAAACACGTGCAGATACTCAATTGCGACAGACTTGACATTATGGAATTCACTGGAAAATATTAAAGCTCATTTTTAATTTTTCGGGTGCCGACTTGGAACGTACATAAGTAGGCCGTGCATTCATTGAACCCAATATATAAGTCATCAACCTGTGGAATTGGGACCCTTTTTTTGCAGTTTGATGTATTGAAGAAATTGATCTATTCGCGGATTTAGGATCTCCATTTATTCCATTGAAAATTTTTGAAGGCAGAATAATGTGTCAAAGCGTTGCGGGAACAATAAAGACAACTACATGGGTCAATCGTGGAGTGGTTGAGGAGAGAGGGAGGAAAAATCTTTTTGCTTTTGGAAGTTAAGTTGCATTAATACAATGAGGTTTAGTGTTCAATGACTCGTACAATGAAACAACCGAAGTGACATGAAAATGAGTCATCTGCAACTTTACACAAACGCAGTAATCAGTTTCTCTTCTATTTGAAGTAGTTATTTGGGGAGGCGAACGACAAACTCGGTGTCGTCATTAGCTTACTCTTAAAGAAAGGTGCCAAGATTGTCCGCAGTTTAACATCCCATTCGACGGACGGCGCACTCACTCCAAGTGCTCTCCACAAACCAACCGCGAGTAGGGCTCGGGATACCATTGAATATCTGTCGTCTCCAGGTTTCGAACCCGGACCCTCTCGGTGGAAAGCCAGTACGTTAGCCACCGCACCAACCGAACCCCCGTTTTCTCTCTATAAAACTTTTTACATAGTTATTACCAAACTCTTTATTCCTAAATGAATAGCTGTTAGATCCACTGCACTTTGAACAAATATAAGGTTTAGAAATATTGCATCACGCAAACCTTTATATGTATATACCTTTTTGCATTTGTCAGATGTTTCGTTTAACTTCGAATTGAATGACTCTTGAGGGTTAAGATTTTTACATATATATCACTAAAGTTAATGTCTAGCGCTTTTAAAATTTGATCCTTAAAGTATTTGTTTATTATGTTTCGAGTGGTAAAGGATGTCAAAAGTGGAATACTTTGGGTCACGTTTCGTGCTAATGTGCCAAGTAGTAGGACTCCTGGTGGGGCTGGACATACCAAGTGGCAACCTAAATCCTTATTCACTGCTGTGAACCTCATGCACCACGATTGTCTGGCAGGCTTCGGCATAAAGTGAAAAGACCAAAATACTGTATCGTTGGCGAGATGGACGGCGCACTTCGGACGGTGAGCGACGCACACGTGCCGGACACGGCGTGTTCGGCTGAGGGGGAAGCCCTTGTGGCGGTCATGGGGAAGTGAAGAATAGGGGCACCCGCGTGCGCTGCGCGAGCGTTTTGCGGAGGCAGGTTTCGCGGGTTTATTCCCCGGAAAGTGGGATGGTCTCGGGGGGGAGGGGAGACGGCCCAGAGGCGGTTGAAGGAAAAGTCGGCCGGGTTTACATGTAGGTGCGCGGAGAGGCGGGGCGCAAGCTGACTTCGATCACGTGCGCCATTGATTCCGAGTATTCCAAGGGGCGTCAGTGGCGGAGGATGAGGAGGAAGGAAGGAGGTGTGGGCAGGAGTAAGAGGTGTCGGAGGGGAGGGGGAAACGGGAGACGCGTGACGTCATACCTTACGTGTGCTATTGAGCGCCTGCGTACGCGGGGGGCGCGGCCGGGCGCGGCGGCGCAGGTCTAGGAGAGCGGCAGAGAGTGTGGGCTCGGCTGAAAAGGCGGGAAGGGGGCGCCTCTGCCCGTTTTTGTGGTCGAGGAGCGGGGTGACGAAGGTGAGGGAGGGTAGGGAGAAAGGGTGGGTGTGAGAACGGGAAAAAAGGAAGGGTCGGGAACGGCAGAAGGGAGGTGGTTATAGCGAGTCAGAGCTCAAGGTGACCTCGTTCCTTCCCACTCCTTCCTCTCAGACGGTCGAGAGACACCGGAGACCAGTCGGACATTTTCCTTACTATCCTCGTGCAGAGCGGTTTCATTCGCGACTTGACCCCCGCGTTCGCTGTGTTACTTCGACAGTCAGAGAGAGAGAGCTTGTACGCGAGAGAATACCGAGAGGAGTGTACCGTGGATTTCGACCGAGAGCAGCTTCGACTTCAGTCCAGAGGGATGAGGGACACCTTCGCTGAAGTGAGTCAATGTGGGTCGTTGGCCCCACTTTGTTTGTATTGCTTAGACCCATCTTCCCATGGGAGTGCATTTTTTTCTCTGCCTGAGCTTCGGTGGTTTGTTTTTGTTCGTTTTTTCTGGATCGGGACCAAAGAATATTTCCTCCCCACACGTGTCTGGTAGTTTTTAAAGAATGAGGTTTGAGTTGTCGTGCGCTTCGAGAAGTGCGCCTATAATTTGAATCTTCGAGATGGCAGAAGTGTCACCAGGTATTTGTCCGGAACTATTTACAATGTTTTTTTGGTAGCCACGTGACTCAGTTTACAGCTGTGCACTCGTCATTGTTATCGTAGCGAGGAAAGGGGCATTCTGCCAATTATTTAAAGTGAAATCCGCATTCTTTGTCTGAAAATAAGTTCTTAAAGCTATATTAAGCTTTATTGTGTACGGAAGTACCGAAGAAGAGCATGTTTCAATTATTGTTACATATTTGACATCGTTCATCGTTTATGAATTGCAAATATAGTCGTGAATCTAGAGTTAAATAGCCATAGTTTAAAAGCTGATAATTGGATGAGCGTGTTTGATGCTTAAGGCATGCGGTCTGAGTGAAACATTTTTGTGAAGACATGCATTGAATACTCGTTCTATTGAAATATCAGTAATTCTTAACCCCTAGTGATCCGTAGCCTCTTTTGTCATAAATGTTTTCGGCAATAGTTGTCATTTGAGAATTTGATTCAATTATAAAGCTTTGAAATACTATTTTCTCGTACGAAGCTCTTCGTCTTATTTCTTTTCTAAAATTGCCATTTTCGATGGTGTGATAGTACTCTTTTCATTCGTAGTTCTTTATCTTTCTGAACAAAGTATTACTAGAAGTCACTGTACCTAATAATGATAGAAGTGACGGTAAACAATCAGCGCGATGGCACTTCAAATTATTTTTTATTTTTAATATATTTGTGGCAAATACATAAATATGGTATACTTGATTTTAGTACATATATCAAGGCCCTTCATATTAAAAATAAACTATTCCCGTTTGTAACTAGTCTCCTTTATATTGTTTTTCCACAATGAATCATAATCGGAACTGATACGAAACTGCAGTAATGTTGTCGATGTGCGAATCAAATCGTCCTTAGCAATTTCTTCTTGTATTGGTTTAAAATTCTCAGTTTAAACCTACTTTGTGGGTTAGTCACTATCTCGAGGCCGAATTACTTGTATCAATGAAAGTGAATTGATCGCCTTGTCCAAGGCACTGCACTATTGAGCGTATTCGAGGACTATTTTTCTTTTCCGAGTCTCTGTTATAACGGTAAAGCGAAAGTCGGCTAAATTATTCTGCCCCTGATTCACAACAATCAGAAAGGATCGTTGTTTGGATTTACTTTGTGGACAGAAAATTCTCAAGTTTCCTTTCAAGGTTATCTATTCGGATACTTAAATGTGAATATGTTAAGGTTTATTATCTGAAAAAAAAAAGATTTAGTTTTCCTTAAGGAATGCGGCATCAAGTTGACTGAGAAAATGAAAGAGGCAGTTTTAACAGTTTCAAGGACGTCTGAAGGTCGTGTGACAACTCCCAAAGCTCAGATGCAGACATTCCATTTGGTGAAGACTTTGCAGCTCTCTTTTTGTCCATTTGCAATTTTATCTTTTATTTAGAAAAGGAAGCAATGAAGAAAACATACAATCGGTACTGAACTAGGCGTTTGTATGGTTGCGCGCATAATAACGGTACCAGTAAAGAACTATTATAGTTTAGAACCGAATGCCTGATAAGGTTGCCTCTAGTGCTTGTGAAGATACACATTTTAAGCTCATTCGGTTGCAATATGTGTTCCCTTTTTTTGTAAGATACATACATGCACATACATATGCTGGTGTTTAGATCACTCAATTCTTCCATGGAATAATCCGTTGGTCACGATACTATCAATTTGGATATTCCTTGGGACTCATTCAGTTTATTTACTATTGCAATATGGGCTACTGATTTCCATTTTATTTCTGTGGCGCTGTGGTTAAAAGGGAACTTATTGGTCCAGTGCAATATCGAATTATATGTAGATGTTGATACAATAAAAAAATAAGAATTAGTAATACAGGTACATCCTATAGGTCAAAATGTCTCCTATGTCGTTTATATGAATTCAAAATTTCGAGAGTGTGAGATCAGTGACAGCCGACTTTTAGGCATGTGCAATTGAATCCATTTAATGGACCATTTAATTTGATTTATCGCGAATCGAAGAGTAGTATGAGGAAATCGACATTCTTGTAATGATCCATAAAGCATTTATTTATCTTGAGAAATTCGCTATCTAATGGTGTTGAGGGCGGTGGACGAGATGAAGATAACCCTTAGGATCTCTGTTATGAGAACATAAATTAAATAACCATGTCCAGCTGTCTTCATTTAGATAGAGGCAAACCAATTTCTTTTCGGATTATTGGGTATTAATTACACGATAAAATGTCAAAAGTCGAAAAAAAAATTGTGGCAAGGACCATTTCCAATGAATGGGGACTTTTTAATGTTTACATTGAGTTTCTTTCGAGTATGAAAGATGCAAACCGAGATTCATATTAAAAATCTCAGTGCAGTCGATTTTAATTATTATTTAAACCTGTATTGTAATGCAATACCTATCAATAAGTATCTTCTCAGCACTGTCGTGCACTATCGGTAGGTATGTTTTCTGTTTGCCGTTCGTTCTCTCGCTGTATGGTATCCAATGAAACATTTCGGCCGATTGAAGGGCAATTAGATTTCGAGAGGTTTACGTTTAACGTTATTTGCTGGGTTCAGAGAAACATGTCAAGGTACCTTCTTCGTCGCGTTTTTTTTATTAAAGGTATTGTTCCGAGAAATGGTAAAACGCTAGTTTTGAGACTAACTCCTTGTGCTACTTGGAGATCGATAAATGACTGCATTTTTACTGTCGAGCATGACCTCTACCATACCCTTCGAGTTGATAGAATTGATTCGAGAGAGAAAGAGAGGGAGTGCTCGCCCATGAATGAGTTGCTTACTGCGCGTAGGGAGCTCAAATTGTGTGGGTGCGCTACCAGCTTCTCATTATCATTGTGTGGAAGCCTTAATATAGCTTTAACTCGTTATTTTCTGGGAATTCTTGTATCTTATTACATTCGAATTAAGAGTATGTCCTATTAGGTCTCACTGTCGTTTATTAAGAATGGGAGTAGATGAGTCCTTGGATGTTTCTCTGGTTGATATCACTGCTGCCATAGACGTGGAAGGAATACGCTGCTGGACGTAATACACTGCTGTGGTCCTATTGTAAAGAGAAAGAAGTAGGAATGATTGCCGAACTAGATGGTGTGAGCGTAGATTTGTAAAACGTTATGATACACTGAGTAGTGTATGAAAATTGGAGCTTGGTTGTAATCACTAACGGAGCGAAGATTACATAACAGATTAAACTTCTTGCGTGAATTGGAATGACATTTTTTCAGTGATGATGTTGAAAATTTATTATTAGCCCCATTGTCTTAGGGTAGGAGAAATCCTGTAAATAAAATTAGAGAGAGCATGTGTGGAAGAGAGAGATTGGAGATGTAGGTTTTCCCGCGAAAGATATCAGAATAGCTTTATCCGACCGCGCCAGGGGTGAAAAGTATTTTGTATCAAATGTAATCTGGTGTGTAATCACCCCCTGCCACATACCCTAGCAGTGGTTTGTATAGTATTATGTAGAATACTTTGTATGTTTGTAAGAAAATTTACGTTCTTAGATTTCTCATCCTTAACGATATGTATTCGCACAGCTGGAATGCTGCTGCTTCTCTCGTCCCCTCTCCTACGTGCAGTGAACGTCCTTTACCTTTCGACGTCTTTTCCGCTACCTGGTCTTTGGAATTTCTACCTCGCTGAGCAGCCGGCTTGCTTGCTAAGGCCACTCCCGCCACGACGGCGAGCCGACTGGCTGACTGTATGTGCATATGCCACCTCGGGTCGTTTTCTTCACTAAATGCGTTCGGGATGCCCGTCCTTGAGTGCTATCTTAGTCCCCTCCCTCCCTGCTCTCTTCCCTTCTGGTTTCCTCTTCACCGAAGGGCTTCCTTTACATTCGGAAATAGTGGTCCGACGCACAAGCATGCTCTTCTTCGCGGTTCCACTCTTTCATCCCTCACGAAACAGGAAGGCGAATTGCGTGCTTTTCAACTTTCCCTCAGCTTGACCATGTTCGATATTTTCTCACTCAAACATTATCGTTTCCCTAACCTCTCTGTTTCTTTGAAGGTTAAATGAAAAGAGCGTCGAATTATTCGCTCCGATGTGGTGGCATTCATGGATTTTCTATGGGGGTGTGTTCGATTTAAAACTTTTCTACGTTTCTCACGCTCCTCTTATCATAAAGCCCCACCAAAAATGTTAAATGGGCATAAGATGCAAATTTATTTAGGTACTAGATATTTGTTAGCATCTCGGTCATGTATAAATTGAGAATTCTACATCTCACCAAACCATCCCTTTCACAAGAACTGATATCTGAAGTGTACGTAATTTACTTATTTCTAGTTACAAGTGTAGTGTAAATATTTTGATTAATTAGATGTGACAATAATTAAATGGAAAATTAAAATTGTATCCGCTAAAATCCCCAATATATTACTTATGTGCTGACTGCATCTGATACGTTTAGAATGTTCGGAATTAGTGGCCGTTGGAAATTATTTAATTCATCGTTGGTTCTCGGCATTACTACAAATAAGAATAATTTGGGAAATCAGCTGCATCGACGACGAAACGACGATTCTTGTCAACAACAGCAATCGAGTTTCCACCATCGATGCAGGTTAGCGGTTACGCATCAGTCGAAGCAATTAATTCATTGGGTATTCTCTGATGGGTAGGGGGCGAAAAGAAAATTCGTTGGAGTGCTATTTTGGCCGTTATACGGATGAAAATCCCTTCCACGGCTTCATTGTGGATTACTTTCCTCACACTCATCATCGTCCACGGGAGGAGGACGCTTCTGTAGGCCGTCTTGTCAATTGCTAAGGAAAAGCTTCGTGATGATGCAAGGTTCGAGGTTTTTTCGCGGTTTGGGATGGGGGGGGGGGGTTAAGGGGATGATGCAAGTGGTTCGCGCCGCGCGGGAGATACGATGATGATGTTCGCATGTTTCGTGGCGCGGCGACGAGTCTGGGTGACGTCACTGGCGCTGGGTGTGCGCGGCGGGCGGGGAAGGTTTTGGGGGCACGGTTGCCGACACGCCTTCTCGCCAGCCAATGGGAGAGCAGGAGAGCGGTAGGCGTGCGGCAAACGGCTCCTTGCTGCTCCTCTCCCTCGAAACACACCGCGTCAAATACTGTCTTTGTGTTCTCCCCCTCGCATAAGTTCACTGCGCTGGGGATTGGTTTCTCTGTGACGCCGCTACAGTCAAGAGAGGACAGCCTCTCCCGCGACCATCCCTGGTGATAATTCTCTGAGTAAATACTCCTTTCTCAATTATTGACTCAATCAGTTTTCGAGAGAGGTGATGAGGATTTAAAATGCTGCCTCCTCATTTAAGACTTGTCTTAAATATTCAATACCTCGTGAAAACTGATGTCCCTGATATAATCTCAGGATCTCAATGATCAAATATAATCTCAGGATGCAATCATCTCGCTTTGCTGCTCAGGGTAAGCTTGTTCTTTTATATAATCAAGAATTATGTACTATCAAATTCACCCAAAACGAGATAGGTTTCAAATAAGGTTTTGTTTTCTTGACTGAAAACGAGCCCGTATGGGTAAGCAACTTGTCCTAGGTGGATGGTAGAAGTTGTTTAAGATTCATATGTAATAGGCAGTCACTTGGATTTTTCGGGGAGTGAATTATCGGCGATCGATGTCGCCACAAACCTGGTCGAATCATAATTTCCAAAAAAATGGGTTTTACCCGGAAGCGATGTCGTTTATCTTTATCCTTGTCCCTTATTTTAGGATCTCATTTTGGGGTTCTTAGCATTCTTTCCTTTTGGATACCAAGGACGGCGCAGCCGAAGGACCAGCCGTCCTCAAATTAACGAATTGCCCCTGGGGGAGGGAGAGGGTGAAGGGCCTCCGGCAGGAAAGAAATTGATGGAATAGTGACGGGAGGTCACTGCACCGGCCTCACTTTCGATTCTCCCGCTTCCCCCCCTCCCCCTCAACACGCTAGCCCCTCGTATTGATCTCCACTGGCGAGATCCTCCTCGGGGCCACACTGGGAGGGAGACGACGTAGCAGGGACTGAATCGGGGGAAAGGTGGGGAAGAATGGAGGTGGGAGGGAAGGGTGTCGAAAAAGGGCCACCCCCTGCCAAGGGATCGTGCGGATCTATAGACGACCCCAGCGCCGCCGGGAGCGAATTCCATTAATACACGAAACCATGAATGGTCGTCATGCCTGGCACCGTTTAAAGGATGCTTTGTTTAGGGACAAAGTTTGGAGCCGTAATGGTTTCAAGGTCGCGCGCTTCAGTCATAGAGGGGCTGACGAGTGCCCTATGAAGACCACCATTCTGATGCAACATGACCTAGGTTCTTGACCTTGGGGTTTGTCCTTTATCGAAATCGGGGAACAGGTGTTGTTATGGCATGGTGCGAGACAAGTTTGTCCGCTTGCCTTCTTAGCGCGTCCTGCCGGGTGCTCTTGCTCGACTTCCTCGTTGAGGTGAAATGAATAAGTGACCGCGAGTAATATTTACTCAGTCATGCACCGCCTCTTCCTTATCTCTCTTGCGTGTTAGTTTTTTATGTGGTGAAATCAACGGCATACAAATATTCATTCTTTATCAAGAAGTAATTAACAAGTGGTTTTCGAACTAGTATAACCGCGAGGAAACATCGTTAACTATCGCAGTCTTTATGGCATGGGAATTTCATGTCTTATCAGGACGCCCCGCAGCAGAAAATTCCCCAGTGGAGATACCGTCGCAGCTCTTCTGGAAAAGCCGTCTTACAGCCGATGTTCCTTTCCGACAAGGAAACTGGCATCTTCTAGATTTGGCTGCGACTTTTCCCTTTTATGTTTTCACCCTCCGTAGCTTTCGAGGGAGGTGAAACCGGTTCTTGTCTGGCTTAAAAGGAAGATGCCATTAGGAACGGCAAATAAGTTTTTTATATTCAGGAATTCCTGCCTAAAATAAAAAATAAGAGGATTATGACGTTCCACTTTTGCAGTGTAGCTTGAATCGGGGGACTAAGGGTCGAGATGTAAATAAAGCTCTGATTTATATCTTTAGAAACGTTTTTCATTCTAGTTTTGCCAGCATTGATGTGGACGGAGCAGTAACCTCAATTGCGGACAAAACACTTCTTCTTTTCGGGGGAAACTTCCTTGTAGATAACACTCAAGAGAGGAATAGGAGGTGCAAATCATTTGTGAAATGAAGCAGAATTTTCCTCTCGTAGGTAGATTCACGTATTCTGCTATGTTATATTAGGATGCATTTTTGGGGTCTCTTTGTATCGAATTTACGAGTAATACTGAATTTATGAGCTTGGGGTTCTTTGTTATTTAAAAAGTGTGCAGGATTGAAAGCTATACCGCCATGGAATCAATTCTTTATTTGGTTTCACGGATACCTTCAATTTGGTAAATTTAAGTGTACCTAAGAAACTGTTTTGTCCAAACTCCAAAATACCCATTCGTTGCTCAGTTTTGAGCAAAAATAAAGTGAATGGCCATCAAACTTCAGTGGGAGGTATATTAATCCTTGGAACTCAGTTAAAGCAAAAATGTTTTCATGAAAATTTAAAATAAAGTTCAAAGAATTACTACGTTTTTTTCTAAATAAATAATTTTATCGAGTAATTTAAATTGATATTAATTTGTCAATGTAACAATCTGTCATGCAGTCCTTAAAATGTGGAGGTATAGCACGCCGTGCCTTTAATACTAGAGTTGCTGACCATCATTCATCATCAATAACGTGTAAGATTCTAAGGTAGCATAATGCAGAATTGCCTTTCCATTAATACCAGATTATTACCCTTGAACAGTAATTCTTGTGAACACTACTACGGTGGAATTACTCCCTCAATGTGTGTCCAAAAATCACGTTCTGAGAATATTGGGGGTTTTTATAACGTAAATAGTAACATTTCGAATTTTTTGCCTCTAGCCCTTCCCCCGATTGTTGCATTTTCACTACCATATCGTAATACAGTTTTTCTTATTGCCAGATGTCTGTCTTACTTGACGAAAATAATCAATAAATTGCGATGAGAAAATGAATCTTATCCAAATAGGAAAAGTTGAGCCGTCCCATAATAAAACGATTTCGGTGGCTATAATGGCATAGTCTCTTTTGAAAATTTTAATTTTTGAATAAAATCAGGGAGAACAGATTTATATTTTGATTACATTAATTTCAACGAAAAAATTTATCAGCGATGGGAAAATCTTCATAGTCGAGATCGAAAAATGTCCTTGATGATCGGAGTTATCTTTTTGCAGAATTATTTGATTTCCTATGCCTAGTATTTTGTTTCCGAAAATAAGTTTGTACTTCACTTGCAGACAAACCCCTCGAACTAATTCCATATTTTTCCCATGGTTTATTTCAAGTTGGTACATGTTGATATTTGTTCATTCGTATTTCTTCATTTAAGAACGATATTGTAATTTATACGTCGTGATTTAATCTGGTCTCATTTATCTCGGGCGATACCTGGCCGAGGCTTATTGTGAAAATAAATTGTTTCTGGTGTGATTATTTACACACTAACTCAGCAACAAAGAATGGGGGTGGAAGCGAGATAACAAGGTATTAAGCTCATTTTCCTGTGTGAATATTGTATCAAAATGCGATTATGGCTAATGGAAACTTTGAGGAAGGTCAGTTGCTGAGAATGAAGAAGAATTTAATCCCGGTTGTATTTCCGCTAATACCAGTAGATAATCAAAACATTGAATCAATACTCATAGGAGTCTGTGTTTGTATACTGAAATAATAAATCAAACGAGATATGGTAGATTGCCATTTAATTAAGTTTGCCTTAAAATGGCCATATGCTGGGAAACCCTCGCCATGTTTTCTGATTCTGTTGTGACTTTTAGGAATTTTCTCTCCACAAAAGTGATGAACTATGAAGTGATAAGATCACTTACGATAAGTAATCAGTTTTGTGATGAGATGATGCGTGAGTCTACTCCTTTTTATTTTCAGTGCCCCACATTAACAGGGATATATTTGTTGAATTTATTATGTTTTGATAAAAGTGAAAGGGCATTAAAGTTTTGCATGCAAAATGTGAAAATATAGCCGAGCAAACAATCCCAGGTGAACTCAATTTGTAACGAAACTGCTTGGAATTAGCGCTTGTGTACGTGCTCATAAAACGAATATGAAGAAAACGGGAACTGATCCCGAAAAAAGTTCCTGTGAGGAATATCGCAGTGAGAAGTGGAGCTATCTTGGTATACATTTCAACTCCAGTCTTGATTAATTTCCTCGTGGTACCCTAAATATAATTTTCACCCCGCTCGCTGTCTATTGTGCGTCAATTGGTGTTTGTTTTATTATTGGTCGCGTGAATCCCTGGAAGTTCTTTAAAGGCGTTTCATTCTTCTTAGCGCCGTATAGAAAAGGGGAAGGAATCAATACGAGGAGCGTGTTAACTTGGAACGAAAACAGTCGGAGAGAAAAATAGATCCAGTGAGGAGTAGATGATATTGAGGTACTACTAGCAGTGGTGCATTTTGGCTGTTAGTTACGCTTTCCTACTGACTTTCGAGTGCTGGACAGGTAATGAATGCAGTTACCTGGTTTGTTTTATACTCGTTCATATTGTCTTCTCAGGGTCATTATACAGTCATTGTACTTCGTGCAATTTTCCAATATTACCTGCCGAAACCTTGATTTCGTGGGTGCTAAGAAGGGTTTTTTTTGCGAACACTGTCCACGTGAATCTGAGTAAGCAGGTGAGAAAGACCGGTTTCGGCTGAGTGTGAGAGGGGATATCAGATGATTGGAATAAAAAAGCACCACACTACCCTAAAGTAAGGAAAATACCAAAAAAAGTAAAACCCTAGGACCACCCCTGAAGACTTCAGATGATCCATGATAGGAAGGAGTATATTTTAAAGAAATGTATCGCACCAAAAAAGTGTTAAAATGTATATCAGATGTCATATTTTAATGCGAAATAGGGATATTGGTGGTGGAAAACTATACTCCAAGTCTTCCTGCTGCATCAATACCAAAATAGAGTGTGTAGACGCGATTAAACACTTAGACGTTAGCCTTACTCACGACCCCTCCTCGGTGAAATATATACGGGGAATGTGTGGACAAGCTGACAAATCATCAGGATTTTTTAGAAGAGTATTTGGGAAATGTGACGAAAAGGTTAAAGAGCCATGCAATCTTTCTCTGGTTAGGCCTCTATTAGAGCATGCTGCTAGAATTACATCGCGTGTAGGAGGAGGATTTGTGAAACGTTATCATAAACTGAGTAGTGTATCAATATTATTGGAGGAGCTAGGTTTTCAATCACTCACGGAGTGAAGGTTAAATCACGGATAAATCTCTTGCATGAATTGGAAGAATTTCTCTCTTGCGATGATATTGAATTATCATCCCCATTCTACTACGGAGCGAACGAAACATTCTAGTAAGTGGTCTTACTTATATTAATAAAGAGAACGTGACCATATTTATGCACAGGAATGCACTGTACATCTACATCTACATAATACCCCGCAAGCCGCCGCAAGGGCGTGTGGCGGGGGGTGTTAGGTGACCAACCGTAAAAAGGAACAATACCACATGCAAAAAAACAACACGGAAAATTACACCCACAGCAGCGCACACACTCATGCAAAAATCCCTTCATCCAATACTCATGCAAAAACATATACCGCGAAACAACAAAAAACTGCACCCCAGGATGCAGCACGAAAGCCATCCTACAACACGCAAGCCAGGACACAACAAGCAAGAATTTGAAACATCACTACCACATGAACATGCACCACAAAACACTCAACCCCCCAAAGAGTCTGTAAAGGGAATGGAATGCGACCCAACGTTGCAGGTAGCAGGAATTTCCCCCCGCGGAGAGGGACGGGGGATTGAAAGGGAGACTTAAAAACAGATGAACAGAACACGAATGAGGTCATTCGGAAAGAATGGGTTATTATAACAAAACACATAGGTTCGGGGAAGAGCATGCATTTAAGTAGAACTAATTATTTTTTAGACGCTGAGTACTTTCAGTTCACTGGCCGCTGGTGTGGTGAATAATAGCGTTGTCATGCTGCACCGTGGAATGGGCAATGTTTCGTGTTGCTAGTAGGACATGCCACTTCAAATTCTCACCTGAATGAGGTCAAACGGATACATTCGTCATAATTTTCTTGTCGTTTAAAACTGCCTTTAAATGAAGACAAGTGCTAGTTGGTGACCCATGGCGTCTTAAGTAATTGTATTAATCGACCAAATTTTTCTCTCATAGATCCAAGAAAGATGCAGAGACCTTATCTTGTCCGAGGAGCAGCTTGTGGAAGTCAAGCAGCGTTTGGAGACTGAGTTAAATCGAGGCCTGTCCAAAGAAGACCATGAAGATGCTTCTGTAAAATGTTTTATAACTTATGTCGCAGACCTTCCAGATGGAACGGGTGAGTTATTAACTGTTTCTTTCCCTTATCAGAGTAGCAATCTTGTTTTCACTTAGATAGACTTTTCAGTAGATGTGCATAAGTACCCGATGGACTCGTCTGAAGTTATTCCTTACCCATCAAATTCAATTTCGAATTCAAGTGGCTTGCGGCACGGAACTCCTTTGGGTTTGCGTATGAACCATTAGAAATATAATTAATAATTCCAGGATAGGATTTTCAGGCGAAAAACAGAATGACATTTTTAATGTTCCATGTGTTAATACTGTGCGCAACAGTAAATTTGTCGTAATATTCCACCGTAATGTGAGAGATCATGTCTTTTTCTTACAAAAAATCGAATGAAAAAGTGTTCACTTGCTTTCTCTTTCATTCCAAATGCCAAAAAGAATCTGCCTTTGAAATATTTCGACCCAAGGCTTCGCCAATCGAGAAATCATAGGGTTAGTTAAGGCTGAACCTTGGGGTACATCTACATCTACATAATACCCCGCAAGCCGCCGCAAGGGCGTGTGGCGGGGGGTGTTAGGTCACCAACCGTAAAAAGGAAAAATACCACATGCCAAAAAAAAAAAACAACACGGAAAATTACACCCACAGTAGCGCACACACTCATGCAAAAATCCCTTCATCCAATACTCATGCAAACACATACCGCAAAACAACTAAAAAACTGCACCCCATGATGCAGCACGAAAGCCATCCTACAACACGGAAGCCAGGACACAACAAGCAAGAAATTGAAACATCACTACCACATGAAAATGCACCACAAATTACTCTACCCCCAAAGAGTCTGTAAAGGGAATGGAATGCGACCCAACGCTGCAGGTAGCAGGAATTTCCCCCCGTGGAGAGGGACGAGGGATTGAAAGGAAAGAGACTTAGAAACAGATGAACGGAACACGAATGAGGTAATTCGGAAAGAATGGGTTATTATAGCAAAACACATAAGGTTAGTGGAAGAGCATGCATTTAAATACAACTAATCATTTTTTAGACGCTGAGGGTGGCAAGTGGAATTTTTGCCATCTATAACCCTGCAGTTGCTATCCCGTATTGTCCGTGGGAAGAAGGAGTCCTTGAGTCGGCTAGTTCTGGCATCTATTTCCCGAATTTTATATGCATGATCCAAGCGACTAATGTATGTAGGAGTACGAATAATTTGCGAGACCTCGGTGCTAAAACATGCGGATCTAAATTTATTTAATAATTTCAATCTTGCATTGAATCGTCTCTCAGCCAATGATTCCCACCCCAAATCCATGAGCATTTCGGTGACGCTTTGCGTTTTATCGTAGGAATTTTTTACAAAACGGGCTGCCCGGCGTTGAACCTTCTCAATTTCCCGAATGAGACCTTTTTCACTCGGATCCCACACGCTGCATGCGTATTCTAAATGAGGCCTTACAAGAGCGTGGTAACAACGTTCCTTGACCTTCGAGTCGCTTTTGCCGACAATGCGTCTAATGAATCCCAATTTTTTATATGCTTGACCGCAGACTTTACGTATGTGAGTCCCCCAAGTTAAGTCTTTTGTGAATGTGACACCCAGGTATTTTACAAAAAAGGGGTATGATGGAAGTATTTTCAATGTGTTGTAAAAATTATCAGAGAATTACGTAATTTGAGTATTTTAATTGTGTAAGCTTACATTTTTTACTAAAAAGGTAAAATTTCAATGGTAAAATAACCAGAGCGTCTTAAATGATATAGTAGTTCAAATAAATGAAAAAGACAGAGCTGTTTCTTGAAATAAAATCCTGAAAGTCAATGTAGCCTCACTGTACTGCCTACTATCCATTATATTTAAAAGCGTCCTTTATACTCTCTGATCTTCTAGCTGGCGTAATGCTTTTGCAATTTTGCTTCTGCGCGTCCGCAATTTGCGCCCATCAGCAAGGATTTTCTGATTAATTACGGACTGAAAGCTGTGTAAACAAAATGAGTCTGAGATAATGTACTCATCTCGTGCGTCACTGTCTTGCTGCGTGGAGGATGAGGGGTGTATAAAAGTATTGTGTATCGGCTGGTTTTCTCCAGCCGTAATTCAGCAATGCCCCTGCATCATCGTTATCATTGAGTTTTTCTCTGTTGATTTATGCTCTTTATAATCTTTCCGGATGAAGACGGCGTCGCTCTGCACCTCCTAATTAAAAAATACATTTAATGGGTGAGTAGAGTGGCGGGTGAATGTTGATTACTGGTATTCCCTAACGACTTTTTATGAAACAATAGTTCATGCATGCGTATGTAGTCTAACTGGCGTTGGCTTAGAAGTGGTTGATTTTATTAAGCATCTTTGATAAAATGGATCATAGTGGCTTCGACTAAGTGAGTCGATGTATATATAGCTCGATGGGTTAAGCAAGAAAGGATGAGGGTTACAATGTAGCGCATCTCTTTAAAGTATCTTGGGACAATTTTTACTAAGGTTTCCTTAAAGGTTAAAGAACGTTGCCGTCTTGTTCTCATCTGAACCTACTAAGGCTACACCTCCATTATACAGGATTCTACTGGGAAAAGATTCACCCGAGACGTCGAGAGAGGTCAGCGTAGGATAGCTCGATTCGTTAGCAAATTTGATATTTAAAATGCAGGAGACGTAAGTATGGAATAGTTGATGGAAGGATTTAATGCTAGATGACATTTGATCAAAACAAATATTTAATACCCGACTTAGGATTCGCAATCGGGTCATGAAAGTGGAACTTAAAAAAGTTGCCAAAACTAATAAAATAATAGACTTCATTCACTGCGAACAAATCGTAATAGTAGCACCTTAGTTTTCTGCACTTACTCCATGCCTGCGATCCCTATTTCCATACCTCAACCTCTTATCGCTGCTTGTACCCTCTACAATGCCTCGTTGGTAGTTTTCAGGGTATATTTGTAGGCGTAGAAAGTGAATCATTTTTGTCCAATTCTTCTGTCAAAATGCTTGCTTTAACTCAGCCTTCACATTTGCGATGCACTCCTTACCCTTGGAAAGTCCGGTTATCATGATCGAGTGAGTGATCCCCAATTCCTAGCATTCGTTCGTCTCTTAGTAGTTTTCTCTTTGGAAAGGAATGTTTGAGATCTGGAATCTGATTGGTCTCGGTAGCCCTCTGTAGATGCGTTCCAGAGTTCTTTAATTGGGAGAAATGATGTGGTCATCGGACGATCATTCACTATTAAAACCGCTTAATTATACTTAATAACTGATGGTTGTTGTCATGGGTTTTCTAGTTGCAGACTCCATTAATGGAGTCTGAAGCGCGACATGCAACAAGGTCAGCCATAATGGCTAGGGTAGAAAACAAGTCCCTCTAAGGTTCGCTTTCCTTGTTATCTGTATTATTCCTTGGGGTTTATTCTTAGGGAGTAACATTAACAAAACCGGTCGTATCTCACTTCAAAATAACTTTTATAATGATAAAAATATTTTTATGAAAATCAAAATAGATTTCCACGTTAGTTTTCTACTAACTTGCGATGATGCCGATCTGGAAAACATTGAGTCAAAAATAACAAAAAATATACTCGATCACACTATTAAAATCAAGTACTAAATCAGCATATTTTATTTCCTTAATGCTTCAATCCCGTGAAAATGGTCACAAAATTAAAAATATCGTCTCCTGCCGTCGGTTAAGGGGCTTCGAAGTCTATTCATCCAATTGATGTTTCTAAAATTATATTTTTTGTTATATTTTATATTTAAAAAATATTTTAGGTGGCTCACGAATTAAAGATTTCTGAGGTGTATTTTTTGCATCTCGATGGATTTGACGTTTGCTGCATAAGCTGTAGAATTTGATGTTTAACGAAACGTAATGCAATGCAGAGTTCTTCCCATCTTTTCCTTACGCATATGCTCGTTCTTGATTGGATTTATTTTTTTATTTAACAAAAGATGTTTTCCTAGTGTGATTTTACTGCTAATTCCTTCTGTGCAACTCCGAATTTATTTCAGTGAAGGGTAATTGTTCCAGTCTTTTTCTGTGTACGATCGTCTTTATTCTATTCGATCGATCGTTCAATTTGAAAGGGACAAGGTTTAACCACATCGGAAGCATTTCCAGTTTTGGTGCATGAAAAAGTTCAAATAAGGATTGAAAAGTTTTGAAGATTTAAATCGCGATTAAAAGTCGAACTTTTCTGTTGAAAAATATTTCAATTCCTGTTTATATAACTAAAAAATTAATAATTTTTATAGTCACAGAGAAACTAATTTCTTAGCCAGGTATGTTACTAGCTACCTTATCATTTGCTGAATGCTATTTCAATACAAGTCTATCACGTTCATTTAGATATCTTTGGTAATTAAATAATGCTCCTATCAATGAAAACATTTCTCGTTCTTTTAGCAATTCCATTTCATCCAAATTTTGAAATAATATGTGATGAATTCGGGAGCCGGCAGCTGATACTATAGAGAGGAATATTTTTCGTACTCGAGGAATTGTAGCATATCTTTGTTCGCTTGGCACATCAATGCTGAATAAATAAAATTCACACATTTAATGCGAAACGGCTGACGATTCGGTCATCCTTGGAGAGAAAGTTCGCGTTGAGAGTGCCAAAGGATTCATAGGAGGAGGAGAAAACAAGAGATGTGCTAAGGGCAAAGCAATTTCGGAGGTCCCTTCCATAAAAGTTTCACTACTAAAAAATTCAATGCCTATAGTCAAAGCCTGGGGCCAAGTGCCCCACTTTCACTCCCTTCGAGGCAATACTTGTGAGAAATAAGTATTGGTTTTAGCGTTAGCAAAGCTACTCTGACAGGAAATTACAGTGAATCTCACAAAGCGTGACCATCCGGAGAAGGCGAGAGAGATAACTTTTTTTCGGGTGAAGTATTTATCGAAATGGCGGTTATTAAATAATAAAGGCTTTATGAAGGGCATTAATATAAGCAGGTGACCTTCAATCGAAAGAGAGACTCAACCTTTAGGGATAATATACACCAAGTGTGTTTTCCTGCTGGGCGTGAAGTGTCCCGTCTTGCTTGGAGGGAAGGAGGGAGAGATGATGGATTCAAGTTAGTCCTAGGTGTTCTAGGAACGTCAGACTGCTGATGAGCAAGAGGAAAGATTGAAGCGTCACGCCTCTTCTTACCTTTCAGCCCATTGCTTATCCAATGCGGGTTCGGTTTACGGATTACAAGTACCTATGAACATCTCTTACGTAATTCCACGTTTGTGCTGGAAGTATCTTTAAGGAAGTGGAACTTTGTTGCAGGAAAGCTTCCCCTTAGCGTCATCTAAGTGACTAGTTGTTTATGATGGTATTATCCAGGGAAGTCCTAATGAATGATGGATTACCGTGTGTTGTCCTCGTGGACTGTTCGTGCTGAGTGTTGCATCCTCGAAATCCAGCTGAGAAGCTATCGCTGATAAGGAATGCATGTTTGATTGATCACACTATACTAAGTCCGTTCTCTGAAATCATCGCAATTCCTCTTATGAGGAGGGCTCAAATGCTATCCTTGGCGTATTTCTTTATCGTTAGATACAGTTATATCTGCGGGTAGGCGTCGCTTTTTCCTCCATTGATAAGGCTTAAAATTCTCTGAATTTTAGTTTGGACGATTAGAAATATCGTTTCAATGATTTACGCGATTGAAAAAAGTTATGATTTTAAGAGTGAGGGTAAATTTCTAACATGCGTCCTATCAATACGACATAGTTGTCTTTCACTTACTCTAGAGAGGATACAGTTGGACTTATAATTTCGTAATTTAATTTGATTCATCCGATTAAACGCTTCATATTTGAGAAAGAGAGACGATCGAGTGAGTTCCTCATGGACAGGTCTCCCCAAACTGTTCACCACTAGCAAAATAAACTACACAGAATTCATTTCGAGTGGATTAAAATTGGATTTTGAATAATGTTTTTGTTGGCGAAAACCACCAATTTTCATGTTATTCAAAATAAACTCGAAAGTTGTACTTGCTCATTGACCCTGCTTCGATTCCTGTGGTACATGAGATGATAATTTTTCTAGAGAAAATTTTGGGAAGTAAGATTATTGATTCAGTGGAACCCGCATGCTAAACGGGGACATGCCTCATTTTCACTTCGTTAATGAATTGGGATTCGCAAATAATTTGAAAAAAATTGCTACTTTAAATGGAAAGAAATCTCCGGGGAGCGGTGAGATTCTGTCAGTCATTATTTACTGGGAAACGGTCACGGCTAATGCCATTTTCGAAAATTCGTTTTTAAAATGGTACTCGCTTTGTTAATTTGAACTTTGCCGCGGAACTGAAGCTTCGTCATCGTGTGCATTAGCTATTCCTGATTTTAACCCGATTTGATGGTAAATAAATATACTTAGGTGTTTTCGATAAATCCAGTGCAAAGTCCTATATTTACTTAATTTGAACCTGCACTCCGATTTGTTAATCATTTGAAAACAATGACATGTAACCGACTCGTAAGCGTATGGGAAGCTGGAGGTTTAGCTATATCCGTCATGTGACGGATTGACTAAATTCACGAAGATTAGTCAACGCATTCGGCCCCAATAATGTAATGAATGCGTGACCGGGATCTCTCCAAACCGTATTCAATTCGGTCTTTATGGTTTCGTCCTTAAGGTCAAAAGGCGCAGAGCAGACTTGACAATTTTCGGCCCTGGTTATTGACTTCATAAAAAGGTTGGCATATATTTCTTCACCTCGAGGTATGCTATGGACTTCAAAGGACACCAGTTGGCTATCCTTCCCAGTTGATCGTTGAACCCAAGGCCTAGGAGGCGATTTCTGGCTTGGATTCCCTACGTCTTTGCGCCAATACTCGTACTTGAGAATTAAAAGAAGGTTTTGTTGTGAAATTTCGCTGCTTCAATGTTGATCTCGAAACAAAATACTTTTAAACCAGCCGAACTTTGAAGCAGTCGACCGCATGTCTAATAAAAATAATAAAATTACTAAAATTAACTATGGCTAATCATTAAAATATGTGAAAGGCTCAACTTTCTGATGATCGACGCGTGGGCAGTATAGGGGCGGACAGTCATTAAAAACGTGGCTCTGGGAGGAGGAATGCAACATATACATTCACATTCCTTGCTCACCATCGCTTAATTGTTGAGCCACACTTAAGTCTGTTACTCCAGCGCAAACCTGCAAGTTAGAGTTCATAAGCATCTGCATCAAGGAACAAGGGATCGTTTGCATTCCTCTACCCTCCCCCATCGGGTTTCCTCCAAAAATAAGTCGTCGCCCAAGTGCATAGAACCGCCTCTTACTCTTCTCAACCACTCGACAAGAATTTGCCAAAGGCTAACCTATGGCAAGGGTTCCCAGACGTCTATTTTTCTCCAGACATGCTCCTTTTTTAAGAGCGTCTATGAGGCATCCGCAAGAAATTTTGATTATTGTTCTGAAATTTCGGTTAAATGGAAAATAAGATCTAATTCGGAGAAGTAGTTTCCGCTCTTTATGTTAAATTATCGACACTGGTTTCTGCTACGTTCGTTTGACATTCAGACGCTGCTCCTCATCGCGCCTTCCCTTTCATTGAGGATTGTATCTTTTCACTAGCATGAATTTGTTTTACGTCCTTCAGAAAGTTAGGTGCAGTGACATAAATTAAGGACGTGTCGAAGGGGTCTGAATACCCTCCCGACAAATTGTTACACGTGCATTGAAATACAATGCAAGTAAATAAATAAACGATGTGTAAAACCCTAATTGCCCGATATCCCCCCTCCATTCCTCCAGGTTTTTGATTTCTCAGCAAAATGTTATTGCTGTCGACCAGGTCCGTTCATCCTGTGCATGATTTAGGAAGAAAGTGACGTCAACGGTAGCCAATCATTAATAAAGCCAGGACATACAGCGGAAGTCTATAGTCGAGACCAGCTCCAAATACTAGCCGCAAGCTTGTATGTTTGAGCCGCCCTTATTCCGATTCTATCGAGATGGAGGCCAGCTCTAAGTTTTTACAACTTATCCACATTATCATTAAGAAATAGAGTAAAATCTCATAAACCGGCATCCTCGGAACCTAGCACTAGTATAACTTTTGAAGTACATACATGGGTATGGGATGACAATAAAAGTAAACAAAACAATAGTTAGGTGGTTATCGAGAAAGAGAAATGTTAAGTTAAATATTAAAATGGGGGCTCATAAAATTGGAGGTGGAACAGTTTACCTATCTCGGAAGTTTTCTGGACCAAAATGGTCAAAATAGTAGGGACATACGTATGTTAGACGAATAATTGCGTTAAGCAGAAAAGCTTTCACAAGGAGGAGGTAATTCATGGCAGGGATGTTGGGAGAGGATGTTAATAAACAACACGTGAAAAAAATATTATGGATTGTGCTTTTGCATGGTGTGAGAGGAAAGATGATATCATTGAGGAAATATGATAGGCGTAGAATGGAGGCTTTTGAAATGTGGGTGTAAGGAAGGATGGAGAAGGTTAAGTGAACAGAAAGGAAAACAAATGAGGAAATGCTAGGTAAGGTGGGGGGGGGGGGGAGAAGGGATTTTTGAGAGAGGTCATAAGGGGACAGGATAAATGGACACAAAACATAATAATTGACAATGGGATGTGATAAAGGAGAGAATGTCGGGCAGGCAAGGAAAATGTAGGAAAATATGAATTTTTTACTGAATGAAGGAGGAAGGAAGTATGCGGAATTGAAGAGGGCTTATTTTACTGTCGGGTTGCGTTTTGTTAGGAGGGATAAGTAACTGTATCGTTGCACGTGGATTCTGAGGTTTCCACGATATTTATGCACAATGGTAATACATATGGTTGTGTAGGCTTTAGCCACCCAAAACCTACCTTAACCGGTAGATTACCGACAATAATAATAAGGCGTACATATCCAGTGGTAAAATACGAAAATACCTGTATGTATAAGGTGAACTCACTATCAGGATATAAGAAGGGATAATACTATTCATTATTAAAGGTACTACAGGAAAAGTTTCAACTTAAACAGGAAAGATTCAGAGATACGGTAAGGATATTTGGCCAGTCAGTTTTGGCATAGAGAATATAGTATGGCATAGATTGTGGTAGCTTAGACCAGACATGCTTGTTTACGGAATATGAATTTCATTGAATGAATTGAAATAAAATAAGTTCATTTGGATAGATAAATCCGTGGAACTAGTTAGGGATTTAGGAAGCCTGGATGTGTGAAGCTTGGAAACTTGGTCGTTTGAAATAAGATGACGGGTGGACTGGAAGCTTTTGAGATGTGAGTGAGGAGAAGAATGGAAAAGATAAAAGGATGGATAGAAAATGAAACAAAGAAGTATGAAAAGGATAGGAATGTTGGATAGAATAAAGAGCGATAGAAAACATACGGAACTGAAAAAGTTTATTGCGGTGTGGCGTGTGAGGTTTCGTCGTTTTAAACGCGGCTAATAATGGTGAGTGTGTACAATCTGTCCGTTTAAAACATTCATTAAGCGGTAGATTAGCGATAAAGATAATAATATGTAGTCCACTTGAAATGCCACCTGGATAAACGCATACATTAGGATCAACTTAATTTGATGGAAATATGAACCTTCCACCCCCACCCCACAAGAAAGGAATTATCTGCACCCCTGCTGTGAGGTACCTTAATACTCCTGGTTAACGAAAGGACTAATTTGGACTGAAAATGCCCTTTTATTTGACACAATGTCCTACTTTTATCCTAAATTTCCGTTTTTTTCCTGCAACAAGTTCAGTAGATCCCACCGTAGCATTAACGGGCGCCGTGCACTGCACTGAAAATTGTATTGCTATTCCCGCAAGTATACCGTATTTGATTTCGTAGGGAATGTGTACTTACTTAGTCCCTCAATGGAAAATATTCTGTGCCTTCTTCCCCAATGCGTCTACGGTGGTCATTCAGTCATGTTAATCTGGCGGGTAACGCAACCCCCTTACCCAAAGGTCGAAAGTTCTAGCCCTTCCTCGAGTCTGGGTGTTGTGTATCCCCTGGGGACTCGACCCGTGGGATATTGTGAGAAAGGATTGAACACAATCTCTTGACAAAGTGGTCACAGAAGAATGTGTAGCACGTGTAAATTGAAAGCATGTAAACATTTCCATTTTCATTATTTAACGCGTCGTAGCGTGAGTTACTTCTGCAGAGAATTAGATGCCCGGCTGCGTGCTACCACCACCATCACCACTTGCTATGACCACCACGTACTATGGCCACCACGTATTACGTCTATACTGCCACTGATGCCTCATTGCCCGCCGAGGAATTGGAGCCGAACTCCGCGGCGTGGCGCGCCGGGAGAAATTCTACTTGTTGCTTCACGTAATGACGGTTTACTTGAAACCTATCTTTGAATGGCGCTTCGTACATTGCCCTCCAGTCTCCACTTTCGATTTTACTCTGAAGGCTTATTTAATCCAGTGATTGGAAATGGGAATATATTCGGAGGGGTAATAATAAAGGTATTGCGCTCTTCTTCATTAATTTCAATTCTGGAATATAAAGCACACCAATAGTATCCATGCTAGTATATTATTGATTTCATTCGGCTTGTTCAAAAAAATTCCTGTAACAATTAAAATTCATTGTTTTCTTCACAAATGAAGACCATGGAATTGAAACATTGCAAATCATAAGATGTTCATCCCCTGGCTACATGAAAGCATTAGCGTAACCAATTATTTTTATATAAATTACCTCATAATATGTTCTATTATCCTGCATTACTTGTAAAATTCAGCGATTGGTATGTTCACCTCAAGTGGTACGCAGTTCAAGTACTTTTGCTGTACAAGTACACCATGAACGACAAATACTGCACTGATATTTATCTCACATAAATCAAGATTAAGACAGAACATTAATGAAGGTCTGAAAAAAACTTTTTCAAAATTTTAAGGTACTCAGCACTTGTGGTGTCACTTTCAAAAGATAAAAATCTATGCAAGATTCCAAGGATATTGGAAAATTTAGAACTATTAAATCACTTCAAATCTTTATTTATTTGTCATAGTTGGTGAAGGTGCTGTTTTGCTTAGATTACTTTCCCTAAAGTCCAAGAAAATACAATTCTGAATATTCCCTTTTTATTATTGTCGTTATAATGATTTCGTCGTTCGCCTAATTTGTCGCGATAACAGCCCTCACTACACGGTGAACCTCAAATTGTGCATAGAAACGGGCGACCGTGGGGCCTTTTTCCTAGTAGCTATTCACGAAGTCGTTAAGCGTCGTGTCGAAATCATAGCTAAATTTATCGTCGCCTGCTGTCATTGTCACTTGCCCGTTTCCTTCGACTTGGGATAGCGTAGCAAGCGACTACCTGAAAATCGGTTATATTTGCGGAAAATGATTCTAGAGCCATATTGCTTCGTCTTTACCGGTGGTGGCGGCTTCCCTCTGTGTGTCAGTAAATTCTTAGTTACACGGAAAAGTTATTCTTGCTGCTGGTCTCTTTCTTTTTCAAGCAGTTTATATAATTTGATGCTCTAGTCAGTATATTTTTAAAGCGTTCTTAACTTAACATAACCAAGTGTACATTTTCAAATTAGTCGGAATGAAAAATGACATACAAACAATGAAATTTTATCTTGTTGAGGCAGTTATGGACGTACAGAACCTCTGAAGGGAGAGGAATAAAGAGGGAGGGGATTTTAACACGATCAAAATTGATTTTATAAACTTATTTAAAAAATAGGAAAACCACGTAAAATTGGATGCTAGTTTAAATAAGTTTGAGACCAAAATGAAACTTACAATAAATATTTTTTGCATTGCGAAAACAGTTATTGAAAAATAGTGCTGGGCTAGTCATATTAATTTTATACTGTATTTAAGCCAGAACATTCCTCTTTGAATCTATCCGAACAGTAACGTCTGCTCACACCAATACCATTGTGTTCCTAGATTATTATTTACTTCTCACTTGTTTGTGCTGTGACTCTATGGTATGCAGTACGATTATATGCATGGAAATGAAAGCAAGGTTTATCTGTGTATCAAAATGTTTACTTTGATTCTTCTGTTCTTAATATTGTATGATATGGTTAGAAAATAATGAAACCTATTTAATTATTACGTGTGCAATGCTATGTAGCATAGGATGTGCTCTGCAATTAAATTTGATGCAATTTTTTGTAAAAAGCAATATTTGGATGGAAAATGTACTGTCTTCATTCAGAGTCAATCGCTAAGCGATTCAAAAGTTTCTTAATGCCTATTAGTATCGCAGTATTTGTCATTAATTATAAGGTTTTCTTTCCTGCCTACTTCCTACCCTGAAGTAAGCTGCAGTGGGAATGTTTTGCTCATCAAGAAATATACTACGTTTATCTTTGAAACGGTTGATTTTAATGAATAAACTGATTTTATTCCCACCAGTAAGACTACACCATTACAGTTGTCAAGTGCTCATCACTCTAGGGTGGGACAAATAGTTTTTCACTATGTTATTAAGTATTATACAAATATTATTTCACATATAATACATTACAAATATTATTTCACTATGTTAAGTGCTCATGTGACATGTTCATGCATACAAGTATGTGAAAGATTCAAAGCAATTCTGGAAGATAGCAGTGAAATCTAAAATGAGTTTGATGATAGGATGAAAACATGGAAAACATATTTATCGCAAATTTGCGACAGCAAGTTTTCTGCTTCGTAGAAAAATTGTGTAAGTTTTTAGGAATTGATGAAGGCAATAGAGGAAACAAAACTGATTCAGTATAGATCTGATGTGGCGGTTATTGGCCTCCATCTAAACAAGGCCTCAGGGCCAATGGCTGTCTTTGTGGGAGGACTTCAACCAAATTTCACCAATCAGATATGCTTTAAAAGGAATGATCCTTGATAAACCTCATTAAGTAAATATTACATATTACCAGATGATGTTTATGTAACAGGCAATTTTCCCACCATCTGCCCATTCTCTAAGAGAAGACTTCAACCAACTTATTCAAGCCGAATAAATTCCCAGGAAAAGGGCAAGGATGTGGAAATTTTCTCACTATCTGCCTGGGCTCTGGAGATGATGTTAATCAAACTTTTCAAGCCAGATGTTGTATAAAAAATAAATGGCCCCCAGAAGAAGCCAAATTAGATACTTTCCAAAAAATGTCTATGCGCAAGAAAATATTTGTACCATAAGCCTGATGACACAGGAATGAAATATTTTAACTGGAATGATGTAAAGAAGAATAGATTAAGAGTAGTGATATTTTTAGATGACTAGTATAGATTGATCAAAAACCCTTTTAAAGCAGAAGTTTACTAAGGGCAAGGGAGTGGGAAAACTCTTACAAAGTTCCTAAAATTATTAAGATAATGAAAATGTCACAATGATAAACTACTTGGGGGCAGGACTTTTGGGAAAGTAATCTAATCAAAACAGTACCTTCGCCAACTATGACAAAGAAATAAAGATTTGAGGTGATATAATAGTTCTAAATTTTCCAATATCCTTGAAATCTTGCATAGGTTTTTATCTTTTGAAAGTGACACCACAAGAGCTGAGTACCTTAAAATTTTGAAAAAGTTTTTTTCAGACCTTCATTAATGTTCTGTCTTAATCTTGATTTATGTGAGCTAAATATTAGTGAGTATTTGTCGTTCATGGTGATGTCACTGCTGCCCAAATGTGGCTAAATTTTAGTGTATTGATTGTGTATCTGAGAAAATTTGATAAAGGCGACCACTTCCCTTATCAATGCAACAATTTCAGAGCGTAAAAATCATTCGCCTTGACTGGGACTCGAACCCAGATCCCTCAATATCCGGTCGAGTGACAGGTCGAGTGAGATATCCGGCGGATGACTCCGTTAAAAGTTACTGTTGCGGCATCTCCTGCAGTTTCTTTGGAATTTGTCAAAGGGAAAACACCATAAGTGTTTAAAGTTGGCTTTAACCTCGTGGACAGTGGCGCCTCGCGCACGACTACGAATGCATGTGACATTGTATGTACGGTATTTCGTCATAACATCTAGTTCCTTTAAAAGCCCCAAAATTTCAGAGTTTAAGAGGACGCCTCGGTAACTTAAGTGGCTAAAGCACTCGACCGGATATTGAGGGATCTGGGTTCGAGTCCCAGTCAAGGCGAATGATTTTTACGCTCTGAAATTGTTGCATTGAAATGCACATTAGCGGATGACTCCGTTAAAAGTTACTGTTGCGGCATCTCCCGCAGTTTCTTTGGAATTTGTCACTTCCCTTATGATTTTTTTGCATAATTTTTCTAATTGATAAGTATTAGAAAGTTCTCTCGTCATCTTAAAGTCTTTAAATTCTGACACAAAAAAATGAGTCAACTTGATAAATTATAAAAGTTCATCCATTTAAGTTATTACATAATGTTAGAGGCAAGTTTGGGACCCAATTCTCTTTAATGATTTTTCCTATCAATTAAAACCCTTGTTATAACCGACAGAGTCAAAGTCATGCCTTTGAAATAATATATTGTAGAACAAAAAATGTTCATAGGTGCATGTGGAATCCATAAGTTACCTAAATGTTGTTTCAAATATATCTACTTGTGAACCTTATCAAATAACTTCCCACAATGCACAGTGAACAAATTAGGCTTTTGATGGAATGCCCTAATTTGCATCTCATGCTTTCAGGGAGGTAATTGAAGTATTTTAATTTCAGAAAGAGGAAATTTCTTGGCTCTTGACCTTGGGGGAACCAACTTCAGAGTTCTTCTCATCCACCTGGGACAAAATTGCTTTGACATGAAATCAAAAATTTATGCAGTTCCTCAAAGTATTATGCTTGGCACTGGAGAAGGGGTATGTATGTTAATATTTATTGTTATTATAATTAAGTTTAAATATTGTGAATTCATAGGAGTATTCAGAGCATCTTACTTGGTAGCAGTTGCGACCATTGAAATGAGGTGCAGGATAAAACTAGGCAGCCTAAAGTGATAACTTGAGTTTTTTGTATCATTCTAGTTTAATTTTTTTAATTAAATAATTTATGGTGTAATGTTATCTGACCACATTTATTACTTTTTCTTTGACAGTGGCAAAATTGTATTGATAACTGAGGAAGTTGAGCAATACCTTCAGCTTTCCCACCATGACTAGTGAAAGAGCTAGTCTCAGAAAAAATATAACTATTCCATATATATTCTCGGATTTTGAGAAAAAAGATCTTTTACCTTGAAAAGATAATTATAATGAGATATGGCTCACTAACTCTTGAACTTAGGGCTTGATTTAAGACATTGAAAGGTTGTAAACCTTGAAAGATTGATCTAGGATAATCCAGTTTAAACCCAGTCCTGATTAAAGTTAATTTAGCCATTTGAAAATTGTGCTCTCGAGGTACATATATTTCATTCAATTTATGGCCCATGACAATGTATAAGACACGTTTAATTTCTTTTCAAGAGACTTAAATGCAGTGAAATTATACATGTAATTTATTTTATATAACTTAAACACCAATAAAAAAAGCCACATCCAGTACATAGTACTTAGCTGATTTTGTTGGTTCTTGTGTTATAAGTGATCATAAGGAATTGATGCCATTCCGCACACCAAATACATTTTTCAATATACATAATAGAGAATAATTGTTAATAAGGAACACTTGTGAGGCTATATTAAGTCAAATTCATAGTTCAATCATTGTTTCTGAGAATAGAGTTCAGGAAGTCATGAATTTGCTTTTCATAAAAACTTTAGTGAAGAGAATCACATTTGTGGAAAATAAAGTAACCTGGTGAACTACTTGAGATGACAATTTCAGTAACTATATCATATCATAGTGGGTCGAGGTAGTCCAGTGGGTAGAGCGTTGGACTGCTGACTGGAGGGTCCCGGGTTCGATTCCCGGGCAAGGCACTCTGGGCACCTGCAGCTCCACCCAAGCTATGTGATTTTTCAGGTACCAGATCTTCCTCGGAAACCATAACCGGCACAGGGAAAGGCATTGGCCCCCCTACCCTGATGTGTGAATTTCACACGCAGTCGGGCTTAGTACTTGGTGAACTCTACCATCACCTACCGAACCGACCTTCGGGTTGATTACTGTGTTTATGGTTTTTTTATCATATCATACTGCCAAGGATGTGTATTTTCTGACAGATTAATTGTTTGGTTGCTTTTAAGTTATGTTTGCCAATGGAATTTTTAAAATTTCAGTTGATAAAATTCAAATAAAAATTTCATCTAATTAGTGGTCTAAAGCTACTATATTGTAATATTCAACTTTCTAAATGCTTCTGCCACATTGTGCTACATTATTTGGTCTGCTTAACATGCTATCCACTACATTTAATAATTGTCTATTTTATTTTCAGTTATTTGATCATATAGCAGAGTGCATGGCCAATTTCATGGAAGAGCAAGGTGTCTTGTACGAGGAGTTACCTCTGGGCTTCACATTCAGCTTTCCTTGCCAGCAAGAGGGTCTCACGAAAGCTACACTTGTCACCTGGACAAAAGGCTTCAAATGTGCTGGTGCAGAAGGAAAAGATGTCGTCCAAATGCTGAAAGATGCTATTAAACGTCGGGGTGTAAGTATTAGTGATGGTTAATTTGTCAATACTAATACTAAATGCCAATTATTGCAACTACACAAACTAGGGAGTAAGCACTGAAAATTCATTTGATCACATAATAATTTTTAAAGTTTTTCTGCAGGATATTAAAATAGATATTATGGCAGTTTTAAATGACACAACAGGAACTCTTATGTCATGTGCTTATAAGAAGCATAATTGCAGAGTTGGTGTAATTGTAGGTGAGTATCTTGTTCACACTTTCGTTAAATAATTTAATCATTCAAAAAGCAAATGAAATTGTCTGATCTCCTTCCTATAGGAATAGCACAAAAAATATGGACTGTTGATACTCAAGAAGAACAGCATACAGGCAATGTATTCTGTTGTTGTTAAACACCAATAGTCAAAATGCTTTGTCACTACTATAGCCAGGAGATTAGTTGTCATACAGTATGTAGACTACCAAAGCTGTATTATCTCGGGTTTCACCATATTCTTTGGTTCTATGCTTTAAAATGTTTTTGCTTTGATATTTCTTCAACCTTTATTTTCAACAATCCCTGGAGTACCTGCAAAACTGGCATCAGTACAGAAACAACAATGCGATGAAATCCAAAATAATATAGGCTTTGTAACAACATCCTCTTAAACTAAATTGGAGATTCATTTTTGCCATCATTTTGTATGGCCAGAATAAACAACTGTTAAATATGCACATTATTAATTTTCTGGCAACTGCATTGTTCTGGCATTTAATTCTTTATTATTATAGAAAATGTACTTTTTAATTAATTAAAAAACATTAGTTTTGATCAATCAATTTCCATTAAATTATACTTGAGTCTGTGTCGTGTCTCTGGTAATACTCTAAATATCAGTTTATGTTTGCATGAGATACAATATCATAAATTTGCTCTCTTATTTAACTGACAGGGACTGGAGCAAATGCTTGCTATGTAGAGAAACTAGAAAACACTGGCACGTGGAAGGGTCCAAGGGGGCCAAAAGCCCCTCAGAGAATGGTTATCAACACAGAATGGGGAGCTTTTGGAGATAATGGTGTCCTTGATTTCATCCGCACAGTGTATGATGATGAAATTGATCAAAATTCTATAAATCCTGGAAAACAACAGTGAGTAACTTTTTGTCTGAATTACTAACACACTATATTTTCGCGGAAAATTTCCTGTAAAAATAAGGTTGAACTGAACCTAAGTTATGCTAAATTATGTATAATTTATTTGCAGTGTGAATTATTACTCTTCATTTATGCAATATTTGTGCAGTCATTCACATTTTCTGTGAATGATTTAAATATTGAAAAATTTTAGATGTCAGCCTCAATCTCAAATCCTGGATGGCTTTGTTTAATTTTTACAATAATTTACTTTTTTAGATTTGAAAAAATGATATCTGGCATGTATATGGGAGAACTGGTGAGGCTGGTCCTTGTTAAACTTGTTCAGGAAAATTTAATTCTTGGAGGGCATGGCTCTGATATGCTGTTCCAAAGAGGAAACTTCTTCACTAAATACGTTTCAGAAATTGAAGGGTGAGTAACTATTTAATATGCATTTGTAATTAACTTTACATAAGTTCTCATGTATGCACAAGTGTTTGATGATGATCTAATTTTGGGACACCTTCAGCGGTTTAAATGCATTCATTTTATAAAAATACAGTAGTCCGGGCAAGGAAAAAATGCAATATTTTTCATGTTTACAAATCATATGAAGGATTGCATTTTTATCAGAGAAACAATTTGGTGGTGACTTTATCAAATGCTCTGCTTTTTGTTACAGTGAAAAGAAAGGGGAATACAATAGTTGCAGAATGGTTCTGGAAGAGCTGGGTTTGGGGCATGCTAATGATCGTGACTGTGCAGCTGTTAGGTATGTGTGTGAATGCATATCGAGGAGAGCTGCATTCTTAACATCAGCTGGTGTCTCTTGTCTGCTTGACCGGATGGGTGAATCAGATGTTACAGTTGCTGTTGACGGCTCTGTCTACCGTTTTCACCCTCACTTCCATGACCTAATGATGTTAAAAATTGGAGAACTCAGCCCTCACATTCAGGTGATTAAATTGAAATAAATACACTCTAGAACCTAACATTGATTAGAAAATAATTTCTAATGGTAGGAATCTGCAAAATGCAGAAGTCTGCTAAAGCTGGAAATATTGGAATAAAGGTATATAATGTACATTTGATTATCAAATAAGCCCCTTTAAAAGATGGAACCAATGAAATGTGGATTGAAAGACTCAGCATAGCTTTTATTAGTCCACTAGAATCTAATAAAGGCAGAAACAAGAGTTTTTTTTAACCATTTCAACTAATCTTAATCATAAATCCCTTTCCTTCTTCCTATAACTTCTTTTGTTTACCATAAGTTTTGTTTCAAATGAAAAACTATTTTGTTGAAATGAAGTAATACCTTTAATTTTTTTATTTTCACCAGGACAAACATATCATTTGTCTGTACCTGTCTAAGATGGGCAATCTTCATATTCTGAAAAAAATCATGTGATTCTTTCTGCCTTTGGCAGGTTTTACTGTGATTTCTGTTAATTTGATATTGTTAGCTTTGGTAAATCCCATTTTATATTATTTTTTACACTTGTTAAATAGTTGGTAGACAGAACAACATTTAAAAAGATGAGATTGGTCAAACCAGGTAATTCTGAGAGGTAGGGATGGAGAGTTGGTACTTGCTTGATAACACCTCTTTGTTTTTGTTTTCATTCATGAAGGGGTTTATAAAAGATATCAGTTAAAAGTGACCAGAAAGATGAGAAACAATATACTTTCTCAAAATTTCCATGTATTTTATGAACCAAGACTACATTCCCATATTGTAAAAAGCATTCAGATTTGGTTGAATAAGGGAATGAAAATTCCGCTTTTCTTTATGAAAGATATTCTTTTATTGAAGAAAAAGAAGGTTTTAGGTTTAGGAAGATTTGAGGTTTTGTTAATCTACCACTTAAATGTAGGTTGAACATATAGAATGAATAAAATCAGACTGCTAATGCATAAAAAGAGTGATTGAGGCTAAGCAGAATGACTTCAGCTTTCCATAAAATTTCCTGTCTGAAGCGGTGTAAAAGTTACTCTTTGATGAGATTCAAGTTTTCATAAGAGTTATATTAAACATCATGTTCTCATTCAGAAAGTAATCGAGATCACATTTAAGTCCATCCATTTACATAAAAAATCCTTGAATATCTAAGTGACGGGCAAAAAAGTCTTCTTTTGGCAAACACCCATTGCGGTAATTGCCATACATTTACATCTCATTAGTTTGAAACCATGACAGAGTGATAAATGCAAGCTGCCGATTGACCTTATTTAATAGTAAGTAAATAGATAGAAATTGAAGACATTTTATTGGTCCCAGGAATTTACAAAGTAAGTAATAGGACTAGTCAGAGATCAAACAATCTGCCGTTTCAGTGTTCCAAAGATTCCAGAAACTCTTCCACAGGATAATAGCATTTGTGTATCAGAAAATGAGGTATTTCTTTAATGTAGCCCTCTAAGGAGCAGATTTTATGCCTGGTGGCGGATAGTTGAAAATTTTGATTTACATTTGTTCTTATAAAGACAAACTGTTTCAATATTTAATGTTCAAAACGAAGTAGTCGAGCTATCAGTGCCTTTATTAGTTGAGATACAAAAGAGGCTTTCTTGTATATCATGGGACTCTACTTGAATTTTATGGAAAAGGCCACCATCTTTAAGAAAAATTTTTTAAATTGCTTTTGACCAATAGATTGCAACAGATTTTTGTGGTTAAAATTTTGCATTCATGGTTAATGAGTCAAATTTGATCAAATCTTTGTCATGTTGAACAAAAAATAACTTAAGTAATACCTAGTGTTTTACCAACATATTGCATATTCAATTCATCTCCGGTCTTCCACCAGGTGATAATGTACATTTTGGCTAACATTTTGATGCTCAACTTGGGCATATCCTCAAGGCAAGAGGGAAACAATGCCGGAGTCGAGAATCGAAATGTCAGCCAAAATGGAGATTCCCTTTGGAAGACCTGATAGGAATTTCTGAACCAAAGAAATAACTTGTTCCATCATGCAATAGAAGCAATAAATTCTAGATAGCCAATACCATCACTTTTCAAAAGAACATGTAGCCAAACTTAATGCAATTAAATTACTCCCTAAAACAATCAGTTGAGATTAATTTTGGCATTTGGTTTCCAAGGTCACTAAACACTACAATTGAATGCCAGTTAGGAATCAGTTGAATGTAAACTGACCCATGGGTTTCCTTCTTCTTCAAGTATTAATATTTCTTGTCTGAACCAGTATAAAAGGTGCTCTTAGATGAGATTACTGAAAGATTACCTTTTTGATTAGTTTAGAAATTTTTTATATCGACAATTGTTTTTGAAGTGCCCTTTTAAAAAAGTCTTTACTTGTTGGCAAAATTTGTATGAACTGATAAAGATTTGGAATAGCAGACCTCATCTGATCACTGAGAAGCATCATCAACTGAGTAGTATTTTAAGCAGCAACAATCAAGCAAGAAATATTGTAGGTTGCGAAAATTCACCCAGCCATTTTTAATGATAAGATATAATTTTTGACCTACATAAGTCGTCATTGGTCATTGGGTAAAAAACTCCAGACTGCTTTAAGTCATTTAATTTGTGCAATATACCTGCATGTAAAATAAGAATTAAGTTCATTGCCATATGAACATTGGATTATTCCTGAAATTCAAGATCTCATTACTTCAATAAAGATTTTGTCTAAATGAACTTCGTCAACATAGAGAACATAAAAAAAAATTTCTTAGGAAGAAAAAGATGATTAGAAAGATGAATTAAGTGAATCAGGCTAAGGAAGAGTTATAAATCAGTAGGTTATCAATTAAAAATAAACTTTTCTTTGCCTAATTCCATGACAAAAAGTTTCTCAAGATCTGATGGAAAATGCCCCTAAGAGTGTTTTTCCTCAATTTTGGAATTTAAGGTCTGCCAACAACCATTATTTTTAACGGTAAAGGGCATTTAAAAAAGAAAGTAAGTTTGTTCCTTTAAACATACTACCTTGATCAAAAAGTTCCCGGAATAACCACCGTGTGGCGCTCCCATCGTTCCGATTTGAGTTCTGTTTTTTTTGTTAAATTGGTACATCTGTTGTTGATATTCCCTTTAAATCTTAGTGTCATAACTTGACATTTGCAAAAGTTACGTAGCCAAGAGTACATCTATCTCTGTGTGTGTTGGCGATTTTTTACAATTGCAGAAATGGATTTAAATTTCCAACAACGAACTTGTATTAAATTTTGCGTAAAAAACGGATTTAGTGGCGCACGGACGTTGGAAATGTTGGAAAAGTGTTTCGGCAACGATTCTCTAAAAAAAAAACGGTCGTTTACCAGTGGCACGAGCGGTTCAGAAGTGGTCGTGAGTCAATCGAAGATGATGAATGCAGTGGCAGACATTCGACATCGAAAGTCGGTGAAAAAATTGATAAAGTAAAAGAAATGTTGGTCAATAACCGCAAATTAACCATCAGAGAAATAGCGGAGGACTTGAACATTGCCTATGGATCCGCCCAAGACATTGTGGTTAATGATTTGGGTTTCCGTCGTGTAGCAGCAAAAATACCTCAATTTCATGCAAAAAAGAGACCGTGTTGACGTCGCAAAAGACATGATTTGCGAGGCTGAATCCGATCCCACATTCATCAAAAGGATCATTACTGGAGACGAGACGTGGGTTTATGAGTACGACACGCAATCCAGACATCAGGCAAGTGAATGGCGTTCACCAAATGAGCCGAGACCAAAAAAACCACGTCGTTTTCAGTCAAAAAAGAAGGCAATGCTGACGGTTTTCATGGATTACAACGGTGTAGTGCATCATGAATTTTTGCCAGAAGGCCAGACAGTAAACAAAGAGTATTATTTGGGCGTTATGAGACGTTTGCGTGAAGCAATTCGCCGAAAGAGACCAGAAATGTGGGCAGAAAACTCGTGGATTTTGCACCATGATAACGCACCGTCGCACAGTGCTATCATTATTCGTAATTTTTTGACGAAAAATGCAACAAATACCATCCAACAGCCACCGAATTCACCTGATTTGGCTCCCTGTGACTTCTTTCTGTTCAATCGAGTTAAAAAACCATTACGGGGAACGCGTTTTAGCAGCCGAGAGGAAGTAATGGAAAAATCGCAGGAAGCACTGATGGACATACCGAAAACCGAATATAAAAAATGTTTCGAGGATTGGATCAAGCGCTGGCATAAGTGTGTTGCAGTCGATGGGGATTACTTTGAAGGGGACAATATAGATTTAGATGAATAAACTTGTATTTTTAATTTTCTGAATAAATTCCGGGAAATTTTTGATCAAGGTAGTATTGCTATGCAGAAACTAAAATGTATTTTACATGCATTAGGAGGAAAAAATTTAATGCAATGATGACATACTTGGAAAATACTATGGAATATGCATGTTCCATCATAAGGTCTAGTTCACTATTCATAAAATTAAATGCATCAATAATACGTTTTAATATTCCAAGTGCAATAAAAGCTATCTGGAATAAAAGTATTGATTTTGAAAGAAGTAAAGTTAACCATTCACATTTCAACTGTGTCCATTTTATGAAATTTTGTTGATTTAAAATTCAATGTTGTTACTTTTCCAATGTAATAAACCCTAATCTGTTCCTCAAGCTGACGTTCATAAGGTCAAAAAGATATCTGATGAGTGAGAGAAAATAAGTTGTGGCATCTTTCAGAATTATCATTTTCTTACATAACTATGTTAACTTTGAAGGCAGGCTTATTTTGTTTACTAAGATTTATACTTTGCTTGCTAAGCCTATTTATTTGCCTGGATAATTGATGATGATATTATATATTTATTTCAGTTTGACATCATGTTGTCTGAGGATGGAAGTGGAAGAGGTGCAGCTTTAGTGGCAGCCGTAGCGTGCCGATTGGAACGGTGAAGATACTGGCTTCACCAATTAAGACTTAACTCCCAAAAATACCCATTTCCAAAGGTGTATCTTGATATGCCTCTGTTAGCAAGCGATTGTCAAATCTTAATAATGCAACATGAACGAATTGTTGTACATAACACAAAATAAGCATCACCATTGGATTCCATTAGCTGCATTTTAAGGAAAATCTAGTGTAGAACATAATCTATTGTTTGTTTGTTTTTGATGCATTCATTGCTATATGTAGCAACATTGTGGCTTGGACTGAAAAATAGTAGCAGAGTCACAAGATATTTTTAGAACTATGACAAATGAAAGCCAGAATATATGCTTTATTATGTACTTGAATGAGATCTCAGAGAAATTTAATCTCAAACCAACGAATGAAGGAAGAAATGAAGAAAGCAATGTTGCATTTCAGAGGCATAAGTACATAATGTTGAGTCCAACAATATGGTGATGAGTGAGCATGAAAAGTTAATAACAGAAGCTGCAAGTGAAATGTGGATCTGTAAATTATCCATAATGGTGAATGCATGTAGTTGAATGTAGGTATGCATGCATGTGTGCGTGGCTGCGTGTGTGAGGTATGAAAATGAGTTTATAAAGCAATTCTCAAATTACAAGTCAAAAGAACTTTTCTAAGTTATAAAATCAGGGAAACACCGAAACCGTGCACAAATTCTCATTATTTCTATGACTGTTGTCTTAAATTTATATTTAACATGCAATTAGTTTTAGAAGCATTTGTACAGAATTGAGGACATATTAACTACTGGTGCTTAAATCGTATTTCATAGGTGGTGGATGTAAAATTTTGTTGAAAATAGACTACCTGTGATAAATTTATTAAACTTTGGTTTGATGATGTAAATGTTTTTATTAAAGTAAACTATTTATTCATCATCATTACTCACTGAAGTTGTATGTTGGATTATGGCAATCATGAATTTTTGGCATCTTGTTAAACTTTTTAAATTTATTCCTTTATTTGTAGACATTTTCAGTGAATGATATTTTAGCTGTTTGTATGTACAAAAGCTGTTTTTATAATAAATTGTTTCAATATGCAATGAAATGGAAATGTTTGATGACAATGATCCATGTAAGTATGGGGAAAAATATTTGATGCTAATAATTGAGAATGGCTCATCAAGTAATAAAAAAAAGTGCAGATGTGTAAATAATTATGTATGAAATGTTAGTATTGTTTTGCTTGGTGGAAACACCACAGTTGAAGGATGCGCTGGTTAAAATAAAATTTTCAAATGTGATTTTATTACAAGCTTTGAGAAATTTATTTTTTATTATCCTATTATAAAACACAAGGATTTTGCTCACAAAGTATCATGTATAAAGTACATCAGACATGTGAATTTAACTGCATCAAATCATAAATGGACTTAAAAATATTAACATTCGAGGTTGATGTGCTCATGACTAGTAACAGTATTTGAAGCATAGTAAATGATTCCTAAAAATTAGACAAACCCTGAATTTTGCCATATTTATGATATAAATTTGATACAATCAGGTCATTTTTTATTCAAGGCAGGTAATGCAGAAATAAAAACTAGAATAGAAAAAAATTCAAAGTAAAATATTTGTCTTGACTTGTTAAGTCAATGGTAATTTAAAAGATTTTTTCATTCTGACACTGATTGTACGAACTTTGAGCACGTCTGTATTTGTCACCATACTTTCTGGTTTGGAAGCTCCAGATATTAAATCCTCAACTCACAATCTTATGTACCTTCTTCTAACTATCAAATGCAATGCAACAGGCTCTCTTCTATGGCTACAACCTTCTATACTATTAACTCTGGCTTCTGTTGAATGGCTGTAGCTCCAACAAATGCTGAAAGAAAGAAGGGATTATTTTTAAAACTTAACCTGGAGAACATTGTAGCATCCACATATTCATCACACAAAATACCCTCTGTTGAAATAAAATTAATTTTCAAGGGAAATGGCAACAGCAATTCTATATTTACACACTGAGTAGTAGTAGTTTTGAGGGGAGGCGACCGACAGCTAAGGTCATTTGCGCCATAGGGGAAGGACAGGAAAGGATGAAGGGTGGAGAGAAACCCGGCGTCGGCATTAGCCTACTCTTTACGAAAGGCGCCAAGGGGTCCGCGGCTTAACGTCCCATCCGACGGACGGCGTACTCACTCAAAGTGCCCTCCACAAAGCACCTCAAGTAGGGATCGAGATCCCTTTGAAAAATATTCAACACCGCCGGGATTTGAACCCGCGCCCTCAGGGTGGGAAGCCAGTACGTTAGCCCCCGCACCATCTCGATCCCCATTTACACACTGATAATTATATTCTCGCTACCTAACATTTGAGGTTTTAAAACTAAAACAATTATTGGAGACATGTGATCTAATACTATTGATCGGGGAAATTTGGCAAGAAAAATAATTTGAATAAATCTAGGTAGAAATGCATATAATTTTATGAATCAAAAAGACAAAATGATCTACCAATGATGAATTTCTACAATTTGTAGGATGTCAACAAAATACACAAAAATTTTGAAGGGTTATTACAAATTTGTAGACTTACTAGTTCCTGACTTGACTGAAAAAATTAAATTCTGAAGAATGACCAAATTAAAGTTTTGGATTATTTTCATGCAACCTTTCATCCAATGTTTTAATTGCATAATGATAACAAACAATTTTATAGCTAGTTTGCTACATTTGTAAGACATAATTCAATTTTAATTGAATTTAATTTTAAATTTCCTCCGTAAAAAAAAGGTTTTGCTTAGAACATAAGTATTGCACATAGTTATTTCACTCTTGTATACTATAACTTTTCCATTAAAATGCTCACTTGGTTGCATCTATTGATCATCATTGATTTTTAACAAGATATCATGGTACATTACATTAATATATAGATAACCATACATGGGAAAACCTGAAGATATACTTAATTTACCATTACGTAGTTTCATTATACATTAAGACAGCCTCATCTATATGATTTACTTTCACGTTGCATAAATACATTTGACCACCTAACACAAAATCATCCCTCTTCCAGTAGCTCCTGAATTTTCTGTAATATGCAGTCCTTTTCTGGAATGTTGGAGAACACCTTTTGTGCAGGACAAACTTTTACCAGTTTACCAGCCATGTATACCCTAATGCAGAGATGGCAAACCTTTTGGCATTTGGCAGTGAATTCTTCTCGGGATTTCATCCGGGTAATCTCCTCCATCTCCATCGCTGCCGACGTTTCGATGAAATCCTTTTCCATCGTCATCAGGGCCGATGATGTCAGTCTGAAGGTGCCGGTTTATATATCCTCGGTGGTCATGTTGGGTCCCTTCTGATTGGCGGAGGCCGAGCACGTTTTCCCGCCTTTTTCAGGATTGGATCCCATGTCCTGCTTAGGTCATGTTGGGTCCCTTCTGATTGGCGGAGGCCGAGCACGTTTTCCCGCCATTTTCAGGATCGGGTTCCATGTCCTGCTTAGGCTGAAACCCTCGTCTCTGTTAAAGTTATTCTTAGAGAGTCGTATTTCAATTGCCTCCTTGGTGAGGCGGTCCCAGTAGCCTTTGGAATGGTGGAGCATTTTGGTTTCTTCCCAGCGTATCGCGTGGTCGCAATCAATGGCATGCTCCGCAACCGCCGATTTTGATGGTTGGTAGAGTCGGAGATGACGCTTATGTTCTTTAATTCGGGTCTCAATCGTTCTTCCCGTCTCACCGATGTATTCTTCGGCTTCGACTCATACCGACTTATACCTGAACGCGAAAAGTCACCACCATCCAGCACAACGGTCGGCGGTTCTTTCATCCTTGCTGCATAGAGCCAAAGTCATTTCCGACCAGCAGAGCCTTCCTGCAGAACTCGGACATCTGAAGAAGACATTCCGGGAAAATGGTTTCAGTCCGCGAGAAATCTCCATGGCCCTGAAAAGGGCCTTCGGAGAAAAAAGGGAGAGACGTGAAGAAGAGCGGAAACCGTTGGCCAACGCATTCCTGCCGTACACCTCTACGGTATCTGGCAAGATTTCGCGCATTTTGCGCAATCATAACATACGGACAGTGCACCTACCACCCAAAAAACTAAGACAAGTCTTAGTTCGCGCCAAAGACCCCGCCGGACTGAAATTGCCTGGTGTCTACAGCATACCATGCGAGTGTGGCGAAGAATACATCGGTGAGACGGGAAGAACGATTGAGACCCGAATTAAAGAACATAAGCGTCATCTCCGACTCTACCAACCATCAAAATCGGCGGTTGCGGAGCATGCCATTGATTGCGACCACGCGATACGCTGGGAAGAAACCAAAATGCTCCACCATTCCAAAGGCTACTGGGACCGCCTCACCAAGGAGGCAATTGAAATACGACTCTCTAAGAATAACTTTAACAGAGACGAGGGTTTCAGCCTAAGCAGGACATGGAACCCGATCCTGAAAATGGCGGGAAAACGTGCTCGGCCTCCGCCAATCAGAAGGGACCCAACATGACCTAAGCAGGACATGGGACCCAATCCTGAAAAAGGCGGGAAAACGTGCTCGGCCTCCGCCAATCAGAAGGGACCCAACATGACCACCGAGGATATATAAACCGGCACCTTCAGACTGACATCATCGGCCCTGATGACGATGGAAAAGGATTTCATCGAAACGTCGGCAGCGATGGAGATGGAGGAGATTACCCGGATGAAATCCCGAGAAGAATTCACTGCCATCATCCGCCGGGAGAAATTGAAGTCCTACACAACCAGCCTCTACGGGGAGGAAATATACCGCAGCACTCAGGAACTGGCTGCAAAACGGAGGGAGAAGGCGACACTAATTTGCAGTCTCGCCTTTCTCTTGAGATGCCGGGATGAAGGAGTAATTCCAACCTTCGCCAAGCTTAAATCCTCGGTGAAGACACCAAAAGCAGAACGTATCCTTGAGCGGGCTAGCAAAGCCTTAGTCCGTGAAAGGATTCATGAGAAGAGGAGACTACTGGACGCCAACGCCAAACACGGGAGAAATCTTCACCTGCGGCTTACCACTCTACTCTCACCTTTCGATTGGGAATTCATTGACCGAATCACAATGGCCATGGCAGAATCACTTCTGACGCAGGAAACGAAGAAATTGGACAAGAAATTTGACCATCTACAAGGACGACGACCACAGGCACCAGCAATCGACCAAAACCGAGTGGTAGTTAACCTAACTGACGCTGAGATTGACGACGCCACCAGAGCAGTTCTCTCCAAAGGATTAAACTTTGCACCAGCGCCGCAGACGATTCCCATCAAAGACATTATTGGAGGGATAGAACAAGCGGTGAGGAACGTGTCTCAGGACGTGGCAGAGGAAGTAAGGGCCGAAGTCTCCACGTTCCTCAAGAGGGCCAAACCACCGAAGGCTAATCTTAAGCAAAGTGAACTCTCTGCCCTCCGGAGACTATCAAGGAACAAAGACATCACCATCCTGCCGGCAGACAAGGGAAACGCCACCGTAATTTTGAAAACAGAAGACTATCGGCGGAAGATTTTAGACCTTCTAGACGATGCGGCATAACGGAAGCTGTCCCGGGACCCCACGGAATCCATTACGAAGCGGACTGTTGAACTCATCAAAAAATCCAATATCCCTACGGAGATCTCACGGAACCTGCGGCCACAGGCACCAGCTCCACCACGAATGTATGGTCTACCAAAGATCCATAAAACTGGAATCCCGCTACGACCGATCGTCAGCGCCATCGGCTCACCAACATATAATCTCGCCAAATATCTAACAGGCGTTTTAGCGCCGCACGTCGGGAACTGTAGCCATCATGTGAAAAACTCCGCGGACTTCATCAACACTCTTCGGGGAATCCACCTAAATCCATCGGACATCATGATCAGCCTGGACGTAGTATCATTATTCACCAGAGTGCCACTCCAGGAAACTCTTTCTCTCCTAGAGAAGAAGTTCGACGCCGACACAGTGAAGCTTTTTCACCACGCCCTTACGTCGACTTACTTCACCTTTGACAACAGCTACTATGAGCAGAAGGACGGAGTGGCCATGGGGTCCCCACTGTCACCGGCCATTGCCAATTTCTTCATGGAAGAATTTGAGGAACATGCGCTCCAATCAGCCCCCTACCGGCCAAAACATTTTTATCGGTACGTGGATGATACTTTTGTTATCTGGCCACATGGAGTTGACACCCTGAAGCCGTTCTTGGACCACATGAACAGCCGACACCCAAGCATCCAATTCACTATGGAATCGGAGGAAGAAGGAAAATTGCCATTCCTCGACATACTCATCCAAAGGAAAGAAGACGGGAGTCTGAGCCATAAGGTATACAGGAAGCCGACTCATACCGACTTATACCTGAACGCGAAAAGTCACCACCATCCAGCACAACGGTCGGCGGTTCTTTCATCCTTGCTGCATAGAGCCAAAGTCATTTCCGACCAGCAGAGCCTTCCTGCAGAACTCGGACATCTGAAGAAGACATTCCGGGAAAATGGTTTCAGTCCGCGAGAAATCTCCATGGCCCTGAAAAGGGCCTTCGGAGAAAAAAGGGAGAGACGTGAAGAAGAGCGGAAACCGTTGGCCAACGCATTCCTGCCGTACACCTCTACGGTATCTGGCAAGATTTCGCGCATTTTGCGCAATCATAACATACGGACAGTGCACCTACCACCCAAAAAACTAAGACAAGTCTTAGTTCGCGCCAAAGACCCCGCCGGACTGAAATTGCCTGGTGCCTACAGCATACCATGCGAGTGTGGCGAAGAATACATCGGTGAGACGGGAAGAACGATTGAGACCCGAATTAAAGAACATAAGCGTCATCTCCGACTCTACCAACCATCAAAATCGGCGGTTGCGGAGCATGCCATTGATTGCGACCACGCGATACGCTGGGAAGAAACCAAAATGCTCCACCATTCCAAAGGCTACTGGGACCGCCTCACCAAGGAGGCAATTGAAATACGACTCTCTAAGAATAACTTTAACAGAGACGAGGGTTTCAGCCTAAGCAGGACATGGAACCCGATCCTGAAAATGGCGGGAAAACGTGCTCGGCCTCCGCCAATCAGAAGGGACCCAACATGACCTAAGCAGGACATGGGACCCAATCCTGAAAAAGGCGGGAAAACGTGCTCGGCCTCCGCCAATCAGAAGGGACCCAACATGACCACCGAGGATATATAAACCGGCACCTTCAGACTGACATCATCGGCCCTGATGACGATGGAAAAGGATTTCATCGAAACGTCGGCAGCGATGGAGATGGAGGAGATTACCCGGATGAAATCCCGAGAAGAATTCACTGCCATCATCCGCCGGGAGAAATTGAAGTCCTTTTGGCATTTGCGTGCCAACGTTTATGTTCATTACAAGAATATACCCATGACTTGTGAGCCAACTCATGGAGGGATCACTGGGTGAATTGCCCATAGCACCCTCCCAGCTCTGCCACTTTGGGCATGCATGCCATAGGCCACCCCTGCTTTAATGACTCCTCTTTTTAGAGGTGGTTAATGTTATGGCAATGGGCTTAAAAGACAACCTTGATGGTGAAATGGATTCCACATGTTCCTAAGATCCATACAGCTGTGCTAGCAGTAGCAATAATAATTTATCCTGGAAGGGTCATCAGTGCCAGATAGGCTGAAAGGTATAAGCCAGATAAAAGGCCTGCACAGAATCTGTTCCTCAGTGAGGCAGTTTCAAAGATATCTGACCTCAGAAGGGTGGCTATTTCAGTTGTGTCATGGTAAAAACACTAATGCAGAAGGAAATAGGAAAAGCATCTCATTTACTCTGAAAAAATGTAAAGAAATACAAAAATGAGTCATAGCAACTATGGGTCTTGGCCCACAGAACTAAGAGTTGTGCCCAACAGTGAAGGAAGCAAAGGCCTCCATGATCGTCATTCACATATTCACATGGAATTCTGGCAAAGCTGACAGCAGTGACTGACAGGGTGGCAGCAGTAACAGAGACATAAAAGAAATGGCACAGTGAATACATGGACTTGGAATTTTAGGACAATGTTAAGGAAGGGGAAGTTGGCAGACGTAAAATGAGAAATGTGGAAAGGTAATACAGCCATTTTATGCCACTGCAAAGTGAGATGAAAAGATACTGGGCATTATTTAAGGTATATTTACACAACATTATACAGTTCAGGCGTGGAGTGCCATCTGGGATAACTATAACACTGAATAGGAAACTAGGAAGGAGGGTGGTGAACATGGGACAGTTAAACGACAGAATATTAATGGTAGAAATAAGAGCAAACCTGGCCATGCTAGTGGTAATTCAGGCGCACATGTCAACAAACAGTCATAGGGAAGAAGTAGATAAGTGTATAGGATCATTAAATGAAATAATTCCATATGTACATGGAAGAAAACATTTGATAGATATGAGGAATTGGAATGTGGCAGTAGGGGAAGAGAGAGATGGGACAGAGATCGAAGAGTACAATTTGAGAGAAAAGAATGACTATTGGGAGAATCCATGGACCATCAGGTTGCAGATGTTGGGTTGAGCTCTAGATACAGAGGTTAGCTGTGAATAAAGCCAGTTTTATCAAAGAATAAGCAACTGTGGATAATTAGCAGTGGCGCAATGGTGAAGAATGTAGAAGACCATACCTGGTTAAGATGGCCTAAAAATTCTATGAAAGGCTATAAGGGTGTCAAGACTGTGCGAGTGGCTGCAGCCAAAAAATAGGCCAACAATACCTAGAGCAGGGAACGGACACCTTCCTCCCCATGAGTGAAAATCACATTGGTCAGTAAATTGACAATCACTTCACTACAGGTGAGATGAAAATTACTTTCATGACTGCAACACTATGATGTAGAAGGAAATAGGAAACCACCACATTACCATATTGAGGAATAGCAGCTCACAAATTTACTCTTTTTAAAAAATTTAACAAGAGCGATGGGACCCTATCAATAAAACATTCCGGAAATATACTAGTCCCCCATTCTGATCTATGGGCAGGGACTACTTGAGAGAGTACCTCAGTTGAATATGTTAATCAATGAAGAACTGGAGGAACAGTGTCACTCCAGGTATGTGGGAGATTAGAGAATATAATGGTAGGGATACAAAGAATGGAGGTAGACATCTTACATAAAATGTGAAATAGCCAAAAGAAGGAAACTTTTGGAGCAACAGCTAAAGGATCATTTACACAGGCTCCATAAATAGAAACGTAGATGGGGCATAATACTGTAGAAGAGTGCTGCAATGAGAGTAAAGAACTAACTAAAATACAATGACAAGAGCATTATGGTAAAGTTAATAAACCAACAGGTATAGTGAATAACTGATTGAAGCACTTTTCCACTAGATAAAATTTTTTTATATTTACGACCGGGTTTCGATGTATTACATCATCATCAGGTCAGGATGTAATACATCGAAAACCGGTCGTAAATATAAAAAAAATTTAATCAAGTGGAAAAGTGCTTCAATCAGTTATTTATTATGTTCGACTTCCACCACATCACGCCTGAAGCTACTCAATTTAACAGGTATAGTATTGGTAAAAGTTTACACGCTGAAAACAGATGGTGATTAAAATAGAGAGGAAGTTTTAGATGATGTTGCCAAAGTGTTAAAAATAATGAGAAAATAAAATCTATTTATATAGTGAGATTGGAATGCAACCAAGGCCAAGAAGGAAGATATGGACCACTTAAGTGAAATAAAAGGGGAGAAATATTTTACAGGAACTTGATTTTCCTAGAAAACTACAGATGGCATTTAGGGAAGATAGGCAGATTAGGGAAAACTTTTCATCCTGATGTCTGAATACCCTATATGTCTGAATACCCACCTTCTGATGGATTACTCTGGTTTGATTGGTTGATACTGATGTGGTGTTTCTAGCATTCTAAAATATCCATCATTATTTTCAATGACCCACCTATCATGAATGGAACAAATATGCTCAGCAGATTTTTGCCTTCCCATAACAACTTCTACTAAGCCAGCACACTATGCCATCAGAAAGAGTTTATTATGCACAGAGCTTCGAGAATCTTAAAAGAAGTTTCAAGATTTTTTTGATTCAGCCAAAAAAAAGTGACATTTTTAACTAAATGTGGTTTTATGGACATGCATAACACTGTGAACTACAGATGTATGAAGGGGTACCCAAAAATAGCTCGAATTATTTTTTTTAAAGCTATGTATTTAATTTTTTTTATAAAAGAACCTTGTCACCTTCAAAATACTTTCTATTACACTTAATAAATTTGTCTTATCTGCTATTCCATTACTGAACACACTTTTTAAACTCATCTGTTTTGATGCCCAACAGCTTCTTTACCACTTCCATGTCATCAAAACAGTGTCCTTTCATGTCCCTCTTCATTTGAAGAAACAAGAAGAAATCGCACCAAGTGGGGTCAAGTGAGTAAGGGATGTGGGCCAAGGGAGTCATTGTTTTTGGCTAAAAACTGGTACACTGAAATGTCTGCATGAGCCGTGCATTGTCATTGTCATGTCATTGATGGAAAAACCAGTCCTTTGTCTCCCATAAATCGGGTCTTTTTTGCAGCACACTGTTATGGAATCTTTTTAAAGCCTCCAAATAGGAAGCCTGATTAACAGTCTGACATGGTGAGACAAATTCAGAATGCTAAAACTATCCCTTTCACGTTGATAAAACAAATGAGCATCGTCAAGAGGTTTCATTTTACTTGTTGAGCTTTTTCGGGCAGACAAAAATTAAGTTTTCCACTGGCTTGATTTTTGTTAAGGGAGATCCTGAACAAGGTATGTTATCACGCGAATTACCACCTTCTTTTAAATGAGAAAACCATTGGTACACTTGAGTTTTTCCCATAGCAAAATCCTTGTATGTTGTTTTTAACATTGCAACAGTTTCTGTGGCATTTTTCCCAAGCAGAAAGGAAAATTTCACACCAGCGTGCTGTTCACTTCAATCTGCCATGATGAAAAATGAGGAACAAGCGAAACTGCTTCTACAAAATGACTTGTTGTGACTGAACACACCCTTCCCAGATGACAACAATACCTATGCAGAACTCAAAATGATAGACACTATGCTCACATAGTGGAAGAAATATGAACTATGTGAGCTACACCAACCGCATTACTATTCCGGTTATTTTTGGGTACCCACTTGTATAGGCCTTCCACTTCAAAAACATAATTTATTTCTTTCATCAATGCATCATTCTTGGACCACAGCTTCTAACCTTGTGCTTTCTCACTCCCCCTTCTCTAAGCATCAGAGGCACACTTTGAATACTGCTCATTGTGTTTATCAAGAAAGGAAAAAATGACGAAGCCATGCACCTACAGAGACATGGTGCAGATAAATAAATAAATACACACCATGATAAAAATAATTTTTAATACTATTACCAATGCCCTTTAGACCATCAATTAACTTCTTGAGAATTCACGAGGAAATCTAGAAGGCCATATTTTCTGTACATGAGATTTAGTTCTGGCATGTTCAGCAATGGTGGTCACAATTATTATTATTAAATATTATTATGTAAGCTACCCATCCACGTACCCTCAACAAGTGATGCCGCAGAGCCAGGCTCTCCCCTTCGAATTTCTGAATGGATTTTTCCTGGTTGCGAAGCCTCCCGCAGTGTTATCAGAAAATCAGGTAGGGCTGAAAAGAAATTAAAATTGAAGTCAACTTCCCACAAACAACTTTTTCCAGATAAAAATGCAAACTACTTTAACTTCAATTGAATTTATTTGATAAATAAACAAATTTATATTTCACAATATGATGCACTCCATTGTGCATTTACTTATATGGCCCTCTCTGATCTATGACCCATACACCTCTGATTATTCAAGAATTTCTCTCGTGTTTCCCACCGGGTCAGGTTGGAGTACACTGATGTTTCGATAGCTGACTCTACCGTTGTCTTCAGGGTGAAGTCGAAGTGAAGTCACTTCACCCTGAAGACAATGGCAGAGTCAGCTATCGAAACATCGGTGTACTGCAACCTGACCCGGTGGGCAACCTGAGAGAACTTCTTGAATACCATACGCTGGGAAAACCTGAAATCTTTCACCTCTGATTATGACTCTTACACTGTAGTCCCTACTTTTCTTTCATAATACTTTCTTTACAAGAATGGCCTGAAGACTGAATGAACTTATTGAATGGCGCACCAAATGGAAAAATGAGCATGCTGTGCCTATCGCGTATGCCTCGCAGCATTTAGTGTGAATTCCCTGGAAATGGCCATTATCTGCTGACGGGGAAGAATGGCCAGGCCTGGAATTTTGACCAACCAACACTGCAATATCTAAAAAATACTTAAACCTATACTTTAATTCTTAAACCCCATATATTTGGTTAGCTTACTAAAATGCCTCAGTAAAGTATTTACCACATTGGTAGCAAAACTCAACGTAGACACACAGTAATTCAAGATTATTTACAGTCACCCAGTCACTCAACATAAAATTTTGCCATTTGTTTTTGTAGACGGTGACACAAATTTGATAGACAGCTTGTGCAAATTTTCACTACAGTGGGTAAGAAGTCTATTGATTATAGCAGAACAAGAAAAATGTCAGTTTGTTGTCAAAATCTGACCGGCACACACAATATCCACAACATACTCCTTAATTATGAATGAAAAAGACATTTTTTTGGGAGAAGAGCCACAGAGAGAGAGAGAGTATCAGAATAGCTCTCCCAACTTTTACTTTGGCCCCAGGAGAGAAAACAGCCTTATAAGACAATGCCAGGATACAATTTTGCCAGACGCAGCCCAAACATGGATACAGTAATTACCAAACTATATTGAAATTAAATTGCCATATCAATGTAGGCCTTTCAAAATGGGTTCACAATTCAGTGATATGATATAGAAAATGCCTTAAAACATTAGGAACAAAAAATTTGATTAAATTTTTAATGAAAATATGGGTGACATTATGGGTGTGTATTATAATAATTTCAAGTATATGTGCCTCAGGAGTAGAGTGAGTTTTCCAGCATGCAACTATGTAGGAACCTAATATACAGTACGGAGTCATGCCTAATCGGTGAAAATTCAATCATTCCAAGGCTTTCACTATGTAAAATTTGAGATTTTAAGCAGCTGCCTAAAAAAGCATCTCCCCACCTCTTAGCAGCGAAGACATCACTGGTCCTGAGTGCATACAAAGAAACAATGCAAACATATTTGAATGCAGTAGCTGATAAGCTTTTATGAGGGAGCATACATTTCTAATGGAGAAGTTTTAATTCCTTCATACTTTTTATCTAGCAGTTATAACATAGCCATAATGAGAAACTTATACTTATGGGTGTCTCGCCACGAGTCCATCAGCTGCAGTGCCTCCAAGGTATTACATGGATTTAAAAATGGTGGATGCTTATTACTAATTGGTTTGAGTCCATGCCTCCCTAAGAAATCTTCTGATAATAGGAAAACTTTAAGAAAATCCCACATAATAAATTCAATACCAAACTAAAGATTATTGTACTACACTCACGTATGCACCAACTTAATTTCTGTCTTGTGTTCATGTTTCTGCATCCCTTGTCTCTCCCCTTTCCTAACTTGCTTACCCATGTTTGTGTGTATTTTGGTCACAGCTCAGAGCTATGAGCAGGTGCAATGCTCCCCTTCAAATCGGAGAATAAGACAGACTCTCTCTGGTACATCTTGTCACAACTTACAATAATGCGGATAAAATATTTTTCCTTCCCTGATTTGTACAAACCCAAAATACCTTCCCACACATTTTGACATACATATATAGAACAGCTGTGCAACTCCCATGCAAAATATTATGAGGATAACATTTCAAATGATTATTTATTTTTTCCCTTTGACTCACATTCAACCCTAATATTCATGAAAATTTAGAATCCACCTAAGATCTGAATATTTTTGATGCATTAAAATTCTGTTTAGTAAAAATATAAATATACATGGCAATAATATCAAGATGCATTTCATAACAATACATAAATTTGAATACCTGACATGGCTACCCAACCAGCAACATATGAAGGCATAGGCAATCCTGGGTCATCACAGTATGTAAGCACAAACTCAATACCTGGCTGAAATGGTAAATGATATAACAATCAGAAGGAATCTAAATAAAATATACACTAGGTCTTCACATTTACAACAGAATACTAACCTCTGTGAAGTCTTTTTGAGGCTTGATGACCATACAGGACCAATATTCACTTACTCGCTGAGCACCAGGTTTTGGAGGAACTGATGGGTGTTCGACATTTTTATTAACAATTACCATTAACTTCTTTTGTCGATCAACTTCAAACCGACGATTAAATACATAATCTCTGTTTGCAAACATATGCTGCATAAAAACAATAATAATGCATAAATACATTCAGCTGTGATAAAGGCAGTTATTTTGTATTAGTAAAAGCCAACATTTAAAATTGAAAGTAACTATGCTCTCACTATTTTGATACCCTCTTTAAGTTCATGAGAGATGCATATTGCAAACTCAAATAAATACCATACTTCCCATGGATAAATTAAAATAATTCAGTGTGAATGCAAGAAAAAGACAAACATATTATAATAATATCCATAAAGTGTGTGCATCCCTCTGAATATTCAATGATATCTGGAAATTTGAACAGCCATTGAGGGTTTATAAAATGAAATATTTGTAAAATTTTGGGAGAACATAGTATAATAAATAATATTATATTATTATAAGATTGACATTTACTAATATCTTAATTTTTACTGATATTTTTCATTCTAAAAATTTGGTATGCTTTATTTTGATGCATTCTTTTATTACCTATATGCTTTCACAATTTCTCAATAATGCATTTCAGCCATTGTACTGCTGCCTATATCAAATACTACAATTAACTGAATTATTCTTTCAATAATTTATGTTTTTATTGGCCATTTGCCTTGAACTTGTAATAATGAATCGATGCAACTTTCAGAGTTATTTTAACAGGCAAAATTGCCATCAAGCCAGAAAATAAATATAAAATTAATCAAAGCATGTGAGTTTTCAAATAATGGATATCTTTTTACAACCATAAGAAATTGCAGTCTATAGTGGTTCTACAGTTGATAAAAATTACATCAACTTACAGGCCATTTAACTTCCCAATATATAACATCACTATTTGATTTTGGATCTGAATCAACAACATGGATATCTGCAACAGTTTTGTCCCACTTTCGTCTATAATTGGTGTCAATTTGAACCTGGAGAAAATCTAGTGCAGAAATTTCGTCAAATCTCCCATAAACTGTAATAAAATATAATTAGGATTTAAATATGATTATAAAAATATATGACAACAAATGACACAGTGAACAACTTGCATATTTATAAAAATTAAAGGGTCTTAAACATAAAAGAAGCTAAAATAGAGAGCAGAAAAACAGAAATGCATAGGATGACGTGAAAAATTGTAATCACAGTAAAAACCATCTAAAGGTATTTTATACAATAGGTATTCTATCAGTTAAGATAGGCTTTGGATGGGTACGGCAATCAAATAATCTTGTCTCTCTCCCAACAAAACACAACCCAACATACTTTACTCAACAACAAAATTCCTCTTCATCTGCATATACTTTCCTTCCTCCCTTCATTCCATCGAACATCTCTATCCTATTCCTGCTCATACCTAGTTTGCCGAGCATTCTCCCATCTAAAGCCGTCTTCAATATCAAACTGCCAATTAATATGCTTTGCATCCATTTCTCCTGCCTCCTCATGATTTCTCCCAACACATACACAGTTCTTCAATATATTCCTTCCAATTCTCTTGCATCTTTTCTGGTTCAACTAGCATTTTCCCAGACTTATCCCTAATTGTTAACATAGATTTTCCCTTCTTACTCCTTGATAGTGTTTTAATCTTCCAGTACAGTGCACCAATTTCACCCTTCCTCAGAAAACTTTCCATTACTTTGCACTATGTCTTTCACCAAGCTTCTTTTGCTTCATTTGTTACCCATCTCAATTTATTATTTAACTCTGTACTTCCTTCTATCAAACTCTTTATTTACTTACTTCCATTTCCTTCTCTTGACTATCTTTCTAATCATCTCATCTGTGATCCATGGTTTCCTTGTCCTTTTCCCATTTATATTTCCTATACTTCCTTTTGCTGCTTTTGATGTCCCTTTTTTGATGTGAACCCATTTTTCCTCGATAGATGCAACACCTTTCTCTTGCTCATGATTTTCTCTACAGCCTGCTGGTACTCCTTCCTTGTGATTCCAGTTGATGCTTCTACATTCCATTTCCTAACCTGCCACCCTGCCTCATCTTTAAGAATTGGATATCACACGTTTCAATTACTACATTGTAATCAGAGCCAACATCTGATCCCAGAAAACTGTGAGTATTGATCACACTGTTTCTGAATCTGTGCCTAACCATAATATATGCTATCCATACTAAAAAGAAAGACTCGTACTTTTCCACAGATTTTATTATACGGTACAACGCGTTTCACCGACTTGCAGCATCATCAGGTACAAAACCTGATGATGCCGCAAGTCGGTGAAACGCATTGTACCGTATAATAAAATCTGTGGAAAAGTACGAGTCTTTCTTTTTAGTATGGATATTAAATACTTCCACGAAGTGAAGCCTGAAACAATAGAATATAATATATGCTAACTGATACCTTTCTGAGTCACCTGGTATTTTACATGCATACCTACCCCCTTTATGGTGCCTAAACCAATGATTGGTGATGACTAACCCCTGCCTCTTGCTGAATTCAATTGCTTTCTTCCCACTGTCATCACTTGTACCTTAACAGTAATTCCCCACCTCATCACCATCTCTCTCTTCGCCTACAATTGCATTTCAATCCCCAAGCACAACCAAATGTTTCCCCACAAGAACACACCCTATTATATTCTCTAACTGATCGTGTAGCCCATCTACTTCATCCTCCTTATGATTACTTGGTGGCATGTATACCAACTGTTGCTTGCTCTATGTTGAATATACTTCTTCCTTAACTTTTTATTCAATATAATAGCAACTCCTTACTAGCTCTCTTCCCTGCCGCTGTACATTATTACTATCGCTGAAGTAATCACTGCTATCCTTTCACCTCACTTTGTAAGACCTAAAACTATAAACTCTAATCAATGTTTTCACCTCTCACTTCATATTCTCTAATTTTCCTGCTCTCAACACTGTCTTAGTATTCCAAGTTCCAACCAACTAATTCAATCTTTTTCTGTGCTGCTGCTGTATTTTTTCCTTTGCAAGGATTTTGTGAGATGACAACTGTGTAAACCTTGCCTCTCCCACTGCCTGGCATGACCCACGACTGATTGGACCAAGTCCTGTAATTGCCAGGAATCATTTCCTATGTATTGCCCATCATAGAAATCTTGGGAATAATAATTGAGGTGGTTTCCCATTGCCTTCCTCAATAATGTTTTTAATGTGACACCATCACTCAATGGCCACCCCACTGGGGTCAGCCTCCTAACCAAGGAACAGACGCAGCATGGACTACCTTTCGTCTGGCTCCCAACCTTCAACCTATCTGGCATGGGTGACCCTACCAGGAGCAATTATCATTGCTCCCGCCAGCACAGCTATAGGGGTCATCATAACACACAAGCCCTTCCACCACGTCAAGGCTGTAGTCCACGGGAGGGTTAAAGGTATTACTGCCCAAAATAAATAATTATTAAAAGAATGAAGGGCAGTTATCACCCTCCTGGTTAAAAACTAAGAACAATGACCCTAAAACTTTACCCACATGAATTAATTTGAAAGCGTGGCACAAACCAATGTCCATGCAAATATGTAATAAAGAAACAACTGAGTTTCTATTTTTATGCCCAGAGTTATCCAATTTTTCGCCTTATTTAGACTCTCTGATTTACAGATGGGTAACCTGGCACAAAATTCAATGACATTTTTTTACGATGAATAGAAAACAAAAAGTAATATTACCACCTAAAGAACAATGAAGACTGAAATACTCATGAATAATTGTACAACATTTGAAGGAACTCTGGTAATGCTAGGAGACATTTTGGAAAGGATCCAAAGAATAAATATCATTCACACCTTTGTACAAATAGAGGTCTTGGTGTTTTTCATGCTGCCTCCTCCAAATTAGCATGTCTTGTCTCTCAGCAAAAGGCACCCAATCGCCAACTGTTAATGAGTAAACTCACTTTAAAGCTTAAGCAATACATAGTAAACAAAATCAATCCATCAATTATTAAATTCACTTTTAAACCTTCTAACAGGCTTCTAATGGCTAACAGATCACAATTTTCTTTCACTTATCGTAAACTAACTATATACATATTAGTAATGGGACGCCATTGGAACGTCAATTTTATTATTTAACTTCAATATAATTTCCATTTCAAATTAAATGTTGTCTAAATTCACCACTTTATGAGATTTAAATTTCAAGTAGACTAGCATATCACGGTGAACTGTTTCATTTAATATAGGAAAACATAGGGTCAAGATAACATAGCAAAACTTTATGTAGTCTTCATGATTTTGTGGAATTAAAGAATTCATTAAACGCCATTTTGGCAGAGGATAACAAAAAACAAAATTCATTTCACAGAAAGGCTCACTAACCATCTTTTTCTGCTGCTGGACGAGAACTGTTTTCACATACACAGTATACAACATTCTTAATAGGCCTATCTATTAACAAACGATTTCCACAGTTCGCACATTCTACAGTTGATTTCTTCAATAAGTGTATAAAGTCGATTTCACTCATGTAACTGCAACGAAGATTATATTGTGTTATAACAAGGTAGATTGCTAAATACAATGGAAATATGCACATATTAATCATTTTTACATAATTACGAACCTTGTAATCATTGCATCAGGGATCCTTTCTTTCTCCCAGTTGAAAATAACGACCCCACATGCTGTGAAAACAAGTTCCTTTCCACGGGTTAAAAACTTTTTTCTCATTCTCCTAACTATGTCTTCCAAAGCTTTTTCATCCCAAATTTTATTGTACAAACTGAACACTTGTTGGCCTCTTCTTATTCTATGAGCCACAACACATTCAAATTGCTTTGTGCACAACCTAACTACGTTGACAGATTGATCTTTCAATTTCAACGTGAGACTCGAAAAAGTATTGCTGATTAAGTTCAGTAAGTCTTTTGAGTTATTAACGGTTTTCACTTCCGAAAGCAACTTCACACATACACTTTCGGCAAAGCTAACAATGGATATTCTAAAAGGGGCATTTTTCCTGTCAAATTTTGTGTGAATACAGCGTTTGTCCAACAAAAGGCATTCCGCTGGAATCGATGGTGCACATACACACCTTGATTGCCATTGGTTTCGAAACACTGTCCGAGCCAAACTAATGAAATGCATTTTGAAGGACTCACAGACGGATCAATGAGAGATTCCCACCCTGTAATTACCACTTCTTAAGAGATACTTTCTTTCAAAGTTATCATTTTCCTAGTGCCATCGACACTCAAAGTAACATAGCCGGGGAACAACGTGTATACTCTTCATGTCCCTCTCATACCTCTTCTTTGTTCTTACGAATTTTCACAGTTCTCACAAATTCTCATAGAATATTTTGGTTTTTGTTTTGACGACAAAAGACAATCGTCCATCACATGATTTTTCGCGCTTTCAATGTTGGGGATACTTCAAAAGTGAAAATGTTGTGCAACTATTAGTATTAGTAAGTATGCTTTTAATTAGAAATATAAACATGAACCCCGTGGCATCAGCAATAGTTCGTTATTATAAAGCTACGCGGAATTCAGGATTAAAGGTAAAATTAAGCGACTTTTGGCATTTTTTTAACACTTTCATTTCAACTGTAAGAGGATACTATTCTAGAATCTATTATTTGACGTCCTCCTTATTTACTTACATAAGTAACTTTTCTTAAACGTTATACCTGTTGATAAAATAATAATAGTTTTCTTCTTAACAGACAGTGTATTGTTCAAACACCTTGAGTTATATGTCTGTACGTAGAGATAGATATATCACTGAAGAACACGATCAATCAATCAAGGTGTTTGAGAAGCAGAACGCATACATAGAAGTGTTTGTGCAAACACAACTTATGAAGTTGAAATATATTGAAATTAGTATCGGATATATATCGAATTTCCGAAAATACATTTTATTCAAGAAAGAATTAATTTTGTCCTATTATATCATGTTTATAAATGGTTTATCTTTTAGGCAGTCTTTACTAGCAGTTTGGGAATACAAGTATTATGCAGTTCCTAGCTAAAATGTAAACTAATGATTCCCTCTTCACTCGTTCATTTATTAGGTGGAATTTCGGCTTTGGTTGATAGTCATAATGAAGATGAGCTTGGCATACCATAGGGGTCTATCCAGAAACCCATCCGATGGATTCTTATATTTCAAATGTAAGTACGTACATGTGTACCACAGGTTTGATTATAATTGAAATATGTTGAACACTTTAGACAAAGCAAAGAACAATTCAGAAGACTTCGATTTGAAGTCGCCTGCGAGTTTAAAGGACAAACTGTCACCAAATCGACCAACGCGTCGGAAATTTCCCGGAAACAGAAGTTACGTTTTTGTAACTTGGAATTTCCAAGTAATACATTCATTTGCCACCTGTAGTACACTGGCCACGATGTATGCCTCTAGATTGTAAACTCTTGTAGTAATTCTTTTTCAAAAGCAGTCTACGGCAGGGGTTAAGTGCTGCTGCACTTCAAGCTCGCCTAACAAGTTACTAAATACCCGAACACCTCAAAGACCTTTCTTACAGTGGACCATTTTTTAACTCCATATACCTTCTATCTCATTTTAATCCGTTCTTCCTTCATTTGGCTGTGGGATCTTTTAAATATTCGAGGTTGTAAATGTGGCTTAAGGGTATTTTCCTAAGTTTTTACCGGTAAAGTTTATTAACTAGATCTTCTGAATAGCCATTGTTTACTACTAAAGTTTTAAATACATTAAGTTCCTTGTTTATATTGAATTTTATCATAGGGATTGGGGCTAATCGGTGGATCATTGTATGAAATGTCGAAAGCTTTTGGGCAATTTAAAGAAAGGGTAAGGGAACACCGGACATGTGTGTGAAGTGGGAGCATAGCATCTCTCTTTACAAGGCGCCTCATCGAGAATGACCACAGGAGTGACTTTTTGACTGGAATTCTTCATTTTGAGGATAGGGGTCGGGGGCTCGATGCTTTGGAGCAGTTAGAAGGCTTTGAATTACGTCAATGGCAAGGATGAACTTGCCAACAAACATCTGTATCCCTCCCACTCCCCGCTCCCAGACCTACCACTCTTCCAGGTTAACGATTGAAACCGAAAGATGTTTTCTCTTTTCCTAACAGCTACATTTTAACCTTTTTACCCCTTCACCCTCCAGTAACCTCCCTCTCTGACCCCCTATCAGAAGGTATATATATACCAAATTTGCTTCTATGAGGATCATGAACTATGAAGTTCAACGTCGGAACCTGGGTCGTGTTTTTAAATAAATTGCGTGGAATTACAAAGTCAATAATTCCATTTCATTTCAATATACGCGTAATTGGTGTCCGAATAATAACCTGAACCTCTCCATTTAATAATCTTTCCACAGGGAGGTGTTAGAAGATGATTGTTCAATACACGAATTGGCAATCGTATAATTCCTTTCACAAACATTTTTTTATGTTATATTGCTTCTTATGTGTAATGCACATGCGGTCCATGCCTAATTGATTTTAATATGGTAATTCTTCAGGAGTGGCCGTTGCACATTGACCTATTCAGTTCGCCGACAACCGCGACCTGTGTAATAGGTCGTGGTTGTACAGTATGTTTTCAAATAGTCTGTTGTTCCCTATGTCACAGATAGAAGATGCTTTAAAGTATTGGTGGCTTGCAGGGTCTATATAAATTAAAAATAAATAAATTTAAAGTATTACCCCCATCGTACTACGGTAGGAGAGATCATGCTAGTAAAATTAGAGAGATTAAGTGTAGAACAGATAGATTTAAGATGCCATTTTTTCCACGAACGATAGGGGATCATATTAACATTGTTTGACCTCGGTAGGGTCATAATATATAAATTTGATATATATATATATATATATATATATATATATATATATATATATATATATATATATATATATATATACACACACACACACACACACACACACATATATATCAAATAATTTGCCCAGTGTGGCCATTTGATTAATTTAATTTTATTTCTTATTCATTCATAAAACATTACCTCGAGAGACAGTGCTGAAAAAAGTGATATTTTTCGCCAAAATATTAAAGGATGGGTTATGTTGGGCATGCCTCACCGGTACAGTTCTATTTTAGAAACGCCTTCGGTGGAAAGTAAGACTTAGCCTCTGTATGCACGTTTTCTTTCCGTGAGGGAACTGAATTTCGTAATCAAAATTCATAAGTACTTTAAGGTGAAATGATCTTTATTGGATAACTTCTTCCTTTATCATTTTTCTCAATGTTCCCTTACGAGTCACCCGAATTATTTTTATTCTGTGAATGTTGATATAAATTACAATGAAATGCGACGTAAGCCCAGCACTGCTCTTGGATGATCTTAGGCCGATTTTGGCGTCAGAGCGTAGTTTGTTTTGGTTCGAAGGCGATCACATTGGTGCCAATACATACGTTCATTTTTAGACGAGGATCTTACTGCGTGCCAGGCAACTTAAGTCTCATCATCTGTGTACATATTGTCAAGCGACTCCGTGACAGTTTGATAATCAGTTGGCTCACGGTTGTGCAAGTGCTCTCGAAACGTAGAGGAAAGGAGTAGCCGAATAGGTTTAGTTTCGGCTACTCCTTTCCTCTACGTTTCGAGAGAACTTGCACAACGTTATATATGTGTGTGTATATATATATATATATATATATATATATATATATATATATATATATATATATATATATATATATATATATATATAGAGTTAAAGATAGCGATGGTTTTCCTAACGAAAAAATGGTGAAACCAGTACCTATGGACATAACATTATATTTTTCTCCGTACAGTGCAATTATGTTTTTTATAATGCGATATTTAAGCTCTTTTGACTCGTTTGAAATCATGGGTCATTTGCTGAACTTAAAGTGTGTGACCATTCGTAGTTTTTATGATTCATTATTTTTACTATTCAGCTATGTCTATGTGTAAGTCCCTCGTCGAATATGCACTTAATAACATGTAGATTATATTATAGTGTCTGTAGTTTCAATAATTATTTACTTCGTGACAAACCAATTTGCAATGTAAAGTTAATTTTTGTTTCTTGAGCAAATAATATGCATATTCGGCCATGCGTGGTTCAGCCCCACCTTTAAAACTTCTCGATCCGATGGTATATATATATATGTACGTATATATATATGTGTGTGTTTTTATATATATGTATATATATATATGTGTGTGTGTATATACAGGTATACATATGTATATACATATATATATATATATATATATATATATATATATATATATATATATATATATATATTTCATTTTGAACTAGTAGTTCTTCATTGTCAGCTATAGAATGGAGAAAAATGAAAGAGTAAGTAATAGTTAAAACAAAAAATATTTATGAAATATGAAAAAATAACGTTAAGAAAACCTTATATATATTTACGGAATTCATCTTTATAAATTTAATTATTCTTTTGCCAAAGCGGATCATAAAATCCGCAATTATTTAGGTTCATTACAATTTCAGCAGAAAACCCTTTTGAAATTGAGCGATGGACGTCTTCGCCCAATAAAAAATCTTGAGTGGGAGTATCGTCGAGAGTAGACTATTTCATTTTTACAAATTGTCATTGGAAGATGGAGAGGGGCTTGTTGTAGAGTAGGTGGTCGTTGTTGTAGGGTGGGGTGTGCATTATTGGCAGAGGCAAGATAATTATTTGGTGGTTGTGTCCATCCAAAACTTGACCGGTCGATTACCTAAATGTCATTGATTACTTCGACGATTGACTTGCAGTCCAGTTATTTACCTACGGGATCATTGCCGGACGGGATCATTTCGATGGTTGGCTAGCAAACTAATTATTTTCCTATGGGATCATAGGTGGATGGGATTGTCACATTCCTCCTTCCATGCATGATTAATGGAAAGGGAAACACGGTGTATCGTTGAATTCTGTAATATTTTGCTTTGGACTAATTTCTCTCTACTGTACTACGTACGTAGTCATACTCGTAGATATAATTGGTTATCCTCGTATATTTCTTTGATTAAGTCGTTCTTGATAAGTAAGAACGTGATTGCTTAGCAATAAAGGGCCCAAGAAGTTTGTTTTTGTACCACGCATTTCGTTGTGTTGAGTAAAATGTTTTGATTTGGATTTTTCTATTATATTTTCCATTCATGATAATATTGAAGAAAAATGAAGGATTTTCAAGTAAATGCAAATCCCTAACAAGTTTTCCACTGAGTTCTCGAAAACTTATGTATGCTTGACTCATATCCCTAAATAGTCCTTTAATTAAATCCCGGCTGAGTATCCAGTGCTTAGTATTAATAAGAACGCTATGACAGTATTTAAATATCATTATACCTGATTAATACGCACCTTCTTATCTAATAGATATAATTGATTAATAGGCGCAAAGCCTATTATTCAAGCCCGGGGGGGGGGGGAGAATGCAATTATAATGTGAGGGTAATAAAAAAGGATTAAAATAAGCGGTTCAAATCTTCATCGTTTTCTAAATGTTTAGAGCGTGGTAGTAAATAAAGTTGAAAGAGCGAGCATAAGGTGATGGGTGTACGTAAGGAGGGAGGGTCAAAGGGAGAAAGAAAATTTGTGGGTGTGAAAGACAAAGCATGCTTCATGGTCGGCTCACTTCAGAGAGCCAATCAATAGATGTCTCTGGTAGGTCCGTTTTGCATTTAGAGGTTGTGGCGCCGACGATGACAGCACGAGACAGTGGGCTAGGCCATGTGAGGCCAAGGGTCTGGTTCAACATGTCGAAGTAGAAAATTACAGAGATCACGTATAATAATTTGTTTTATCTAAAATAATGTGACCTTCTCTTCATACCTGGCCAATGATTTAGTCTATTACTTTTACCTATGGCGCGATAATAACATAACTTTGACGAAATGAACACATTCATCCCGCAGCCCTTTTTACTGCGACACTTGTGGTTTCCCTGAAATTTTTGTGACTAAAAAACTCGCAGAGCTCGGATTTCCTCAGCGGTGCCAATAGACCACCCAGATTTGAACCAGATGTTTTTTCGGACCGTAGTCGAACGCCGTAGCCAACAATATATTTTGGTTGGAAGTACAATTTTGGCCCAAGCAAATTCACTAAATTTTTGGTACGGAGAGCATTAAATTTTTACCCATGGGTGTTCAAATGGCTTAGAGAGTAAAGCCTCAGAAACGAGAAGGTAAGAGAAGTTAGTTAATTCATTTATTGGTTGTTCAGTGGACCACGATGACGAATGATGCACGTTGGGATGCATATGCCACGGGGGCAATCTCTGGTTCACTCTGTTGAGCTCAAGAATTTAATACGACGAAGGCGGTTTTGAAAAGGCGTTCGGATGAAGGATACGGGGAGAAGAGTCTGCCAACAAAAATATTATTTTTCATAGAAAAATATGACACTGAAAAGTCACATAACGTTGATCAGGTGATATATATATATATATATATATATATATATATATATATATATATATAGTAACACACAATATAGAAACACAAAAAAAGAAGAACACTCACACGTTATTTCTTAAAATATTATTTTTCATAGAAAAATATGACACTGAAAAGTCACATAACGTTGATCAGGTGATATATATATATATATATATATATATATATATATATATATATATATATATATATATATATATATATATATAGTAACACACAATATAGAAACACAAAAAAAGAAGAACACTCACACGTTATTTCTTGATATTTCGACGGAATCATTCCGTCTTCATCGGAAGATATAGAAGTCATTACTTCTATATCTTCCGATGAAGACGGATTGATTCCGTCGAAATATCAAGAAATAACGTGTGAGTGTTCTTCTTTTTTGTGTTTCTATATTGTGTGTTACTGTGTATTGTACTATTCGGCACTTCCGTGTTACGTCTACGAAAGCATATATATATATATATATATATATATATATATATATATATATATATATATATATATATATATATATTATTAGGTAGTCTACCGGTTAAGGTTGGTTTTTGGATGGACATAATTATTAATTAAATAATTTGTGACCCCTAGCAAAACACTGCATCCTACTCTACATCAGGTCCCTCTTCAGCTCTGAGTACTTCCTTCCTCCATTCATCCCGTCCAACATCCCTATCCTGTTCCTTCCCTTTCCTCGTTTGCCTAACATTCTCCCCTCAATTACAGTCTTCAACATCCCTCTGCCGGCCAATACCCCCTTCATCCACTTTTCCTGCCTCCATAGGATTTCTCCCAACAAACCCCTCTCTTCGCCCACCATACCAAGTACTTCCTCATTTGTTTTCTTCTCGGTCCATTTCACCTTCTCCAGTTTTTTTAGAAGACAGTCAAGGACTTACCAAAGCTCACGTGCATACCTACCTGTCCGTCAAAAAACCCAATTCACAGGTGGTGGATTCAGAGAGAGGGAGGGAGAGATAGAGAGCGGCCCATCGCTCACGTGGCCCGTGCAGGATGAGCAAGAGGACATCAGAAAACCTGACTTGCAGCACGGGGTAGTCGGCGGATCCCATCGACGGGCGTGGTTGTGTGCCTGCGGATATCTCGGGTGGAACAGCGCTGGGAGGTTGAGGCAAAGGAGAAGAATGAGAAGGAAATAAGGCCGGCAGAATGCGGGGACAGAGGACGAGGTGGGGAGGCGACCGAGGGGAAGAAGGGAGTGAAATCTGGGCGTGCTCGGAATCCGAGAGCGTACACGCCGAGTGGGAGCTAAAGAGGGAGAGCGTGGTGACAGAGAAAGGAGTGGGCTAGGAGTGTGTGCATGTGTGTGTGTGTGAGAGAGAGAAAAAGATATATATGTGTATATATATATATATATATATATATATATATATATATATATATATATATATATATATATAAAGAGAGAGAGAGAAATAGGCCAGACAACCACTCTATCGCGGCGGAGTGGGAAGACTTTGGTGTCCCTCATCGTCTTTAACTCATCACAGCGGAGCGAAAGAGGGAGAAAGAAAGATGGAGGAAGAACTGTCGAGGGTGGGAAAACAGGTATCGGCTCCAATTCTCATTTCATAAACTAATTTCCGTAATGCAGCACTGGAGCAGAATGTATTCGCACAGAAATATCTTTCTACTTGTCGGTTTAGAGTATGTAATTTCAACCTCGATTTTAACCAAAAAAACATTTTTGACTCGAACGAAAAGATTTGTTTCTCAGGATTGTCATCATGGGATATTCTCAAGTTGAATTTTTGCATTCTAACTGGTCATGTAAGGCTTTCCTTTGCGAGGTTAACTCTGAGAAAAAGTAGAACGTACCTTTTGGTCATTGGGCGTCTATTGGGACGGAGAATACTGAGGAAGAATCAATCAATGGGAACCGCTCCGTTATTCGCCCTGTATCTAGTTTTTTCTTTGATTCAGCACCGAGATGCCAGATATCGTGTATATTAGGTATCAAAATAATAATATAAAGGCAGTACATTTCTGAAGACCGAAGTAACCATATAAGCTTTGTGTTGCTCTTTTTATTGAGAGCTCTGCAAGAGAATTTAGCCGATCAGATTACGATAATAGCAGTTACCTGCACTTTAATTATGCATGTTCCCTATTTGATAGGAAATTTATCTGTGTATCTCAAAATTGAAATTGCGAGTTGTTACATTAGTTTAGCCGTGAAAGTTGTTTTGAAGTTGGAATTCAATTTGAATTGCAAAGAGGGAAAAATAAGACTTTAAGGTTATTTAGATTTGGAACAGATTACTGCATACTAAAGATCGACTCACCATCAGATGCATGCTAGGAATATCTTGTCGTGTGATGAATCTCACGAACTCACTGTGATATTTGGCAGATAAAATATATCGCGGCTGTGCACTATCAAAATACAATATTGTTGTATTGAATGCATTCCGTAGGTAGCTATTTAATACGTCAGGATAGAAATCTCACGCAATATTCATTCAAAAGTCAGCATAATACAGAAGGTAGAACATGTTGATTCTATTGTCATTATCATGGGTTTTCAATCCGGAGATTCGGTTTTTTGTATCTCTCCCAACCTTCTTATTTGACGGTCTATTTACTTTCATAATTACATTTTGGCTACATTTTATCTGTAAGATTTTTTTAATAGTACACATTTCTCAATCCACCTCAATGCTATTTCATTTTGGCTATGCTTATAATTCATATATTGCGTCTTAGAAAAGTTTTTCCCTAACACAGGTTTTTCCGTGAATATTGCGAAATAAATGAAGACATTTTCAAATATTTCTGGAGAAAGGAACGATTGTGGGATGGAGATATTGAAATTCGGTGTCATCAAGTCTGGTATTAAAAATGAAAAAGTAATTTTTGCGACTGTTACTAAGATATTTTTCTTGGCCTCAGAATTCATTTATAATTTACACTATTTTCCTTTAATTGGATTCAGATTTTCTCGAATAATATCAATTTTCAGGAAATGCGGGAAACTTGATTACTTGCAAAACCTAAACATTCTTCACCATTTTCGAGAGGTAAAAAAAGGAAGATGGGCAGGTAATGATGCGCAGGACTGCATGATTTTACGACTGTCGGTTCGCAACACCAATATTGATTTATCGAGCGTTGACTTTGTAGTGTCTGAGCACTAACTAAAAACGGTGTAAAAAAGCAGCCAGAGAAATATTTTTTAATCATTGGGTAAATAGGAGAATATTTTTTTTTCATCAAGTGCGGGTCGACCATCTTTCTAAAAATATAAAGAAACGCTCCTTGAGTGAATGAGCTAGTTTTCAAGATACTATTGCGACAGAGGCGTTCTGCATTCTCCAGTAGTTTGTGCGATTTTGTTCGTCCCTCGCTTAGAATTTGGCCATGAATAAATATCATGTTTCGGAGGGGGATAATTCGCTGGTACAGGCGTGTATTTGAGTCTTTTGCACATTTCGTTCTTCTTCTTGCGCGAAACGAGAAAAACCTTTAAGAAGAAAATATATGCTTGACTTATAAATAAACACGAGTTAAGATCCTGATTACGTGTTTTGGTCAGTCTACTTTGGAGCCAACAAAAGCGGTATATTTTTCAAAAGTGAACGGCGATTGCTAAGGTTAGAATTTTATATAATATTATTATTATTATTAGGTAATCTACCAGTTAAGGTAGGTTTTTGGATGGACACAGCTACTAAATAAGACATTTTGTGACTCCTAACAAAACACAAAATCCAGCATCCAACTCTATATCAGGTCCCTCTTCATCTCTGAGTACTTCCTTCCTCCCTTCATCCCGTCCAACATCCCTATCCTGTTCCTTCCCTTTCCTCGTTTGCCTAACATTCTCCCCTCTATCACAGTCTTCAACATCCCTCTGCCGGCCAATACCCCCTTCATCCACTTCTCCTGCCTCCATAGGATTTCTCCCAACAAACCCCTCTCTTCGCCCGCCATACCAAGTACTTCCTCATTTGTTTTCTTCTCGGTCCATTTCACCTCCTCCATCCTTCTCCACACCCACATTTGAAAACCCTCCAGTCTACATCTATCCTCCTGCTTCAATGACCACGTTTCCGCGCCGTACATAGCTACGCTCCATATCAAAGTTTTTACGAGTATTTTCTTAATATCCTTACTCAACGTCCCTGTCATCAACTCCCTCCTCCTTGTGAAAGCCTGTTTGCCTAGCGCAATTCTTCTCCTTACGTCCCTACTATTTTGACCGTGTTGGTCCAAGACACTTCCGAGATACGTAAACTGTTCTACCTGCTCTAGTTTTTGCCCTCCTATTTTAATATTTAGCTTAGCCTTTTTCTTTCTAGAAAATCGCATAACCTTTGTTTTATTAATATTGATTCTCATCTCATACCTGTCGCACTGAATTTCCAATTAACTCAGCAATGCTTGCAACCCCTTGGCTGACTGACAAACTAAAGCTTGGTCATCAGCGAAACTAACTGATTTTACGAATTCCCTGCCCACTTCCATTCCTACCTCGAGTTCTTCCCATGCCTCTTTAATCATTTCCTCTGCAAACAGGTTGAACAGCAACGGTGATAATGGGCAACCCCGCCTTACACCTCTTATATGTTGTTAAATTGCAGCTGTGAAAATTTAAAAAAATATTCAAAATTATGGAGGTTTTAGCTATAATGCCACTTATGTTCCAAAGTTATGTTCATCCTCCCTGTTTTAAAAAAACTCAATGCTCGAGTCCATCTCCAACACTAATAGAAATTTTATTGGGGCTTGCATGAGAGTTCTCACATGTATTTTTGATCACTAAAATCAATGAGTAAATGACAAAAATACATTAAAAGTAGGCATTAATGTTCGTGCGCATTACTCAGTCGTTTTTAATCCACTCAGAGAATGCACTTATTATGCGCATTAATGTTTTTGCACTAATGCATTAATATTCATAATGCATATGCTCGTAATTTTTAATGACGAGAAAGGCTGAATTGTTGCTTTAGTAAAGGGAGGAAATCGAAGTGATAGAATTCGCTATTGCTAACATATCACTTTGCCATATTTGTTGGATGGGTGAAGAATGGAGAGAGATATTGTTGTCCGTGCGACTAAAATTGAATGAGAAACTCATTAGAAGAAATATTATGTGAGGTCCTCAGGATAGAGCGGGTCAGCTGGAATCACCAACTCTAGATGACTATTCATTTACTTTTAGCTTTATTAGATACATATAAGCAATAACTGCCATCAGTGGTTGTGCATCGCCCTTTCAGTCATGGAAGGACAATTCTGCATATTTTTTTCCAAATTTTTATTGGGAAACCTTCGCTGTTTGCTATACTCCTTATAGTACATGAATAATTTTACTGCTTATTAACTAAAAGATTTTCGCGTAATAGAAATAAATTTTCTCCCCAACATCTGATAAGTCTCAAATAAAAAATCGCATGAGACAATTTCACCCTACAATTCACTGGCCGGATTATTTTCAAGAACGCTATTTTGTGATACATGCAAGTTTTTTTTAATGGTCGGATATGTAATGAGACTAAAAGCCGTACCGATGTCGGGAATAAGGTTTCTGATAGCATGTGGAATATGGAAAAAATAAGTCTATGGAAAAAATGAATCTAAATCAGCGAAAATAGTAGTGTATAAAAGTGAGCATACCCCATATCATTTAAGGAAGCGAAACTGAGTATACCGGGATAAGCATACATTGCGACTAAATGTAATGAATATGGGGTATTTGAGGAATGCATGTAGTGAAAATAGAAGGGCCGGGGAGGAGAGGTTGGGTTATGTAAGAATGTAGATTGTTGCCGCTGGTTATACTACAAAAGCGTGAAATATTTGAGATAAGCTGGTTTGGTCACATTTAAAGAATGGATGAGAGTCGATCCACCAAACAGATGAGAGAAGATAAAACACAATGGAACGCGTAAAGGGAAAAATTCGTGGGTGCATGTGATTGAAGCCACTCTCCAGGCAATGAAACGTGACTCCGGGACATAAGATTAAACAATAAATGAATGTCACAGAGGCGAAAGAAGTGCGTAGGATATTAATGAAAGAGAGTAAGTTTCCTGAAATACGTTACAAAGAATGAGGCTTTTTTGATTTTGCCCACATCGAAGGGGAAAGGCATGAAAGCACCTACGTGGTTGTGTTACTGTTGCCCCTCCCCAAGTGGAATAAGCAATTCCAAAATTGTTTCCAAAGGGTGACTTTTCATTATCGTTCTTTTAATTTTGTTTTTTTACCGGCCTGAGCGTTGTCTGAGATTCTCGCTTGGTAGCTTCTGCCGCCCTTATTATTTTGATTAGAGAATGTAATTAAAAAAAAGAAAAGAATTGGGAGAGATGTTCGAAATTTAAACATTGATAGAATCAACTCTTTGGCTTACTTTATCTCAACAAACTAATTTTATGACAATTAAAATCGAAAGGTTTAGGAGGGTTTGGTAATGTTATCCTGGATTTTTGGATGCTCTTTGTATCCATTTTCATAAAAAATCGACACTTGGCAAAATCCATTTTTCATATAGTTGGCGCATAATCACAAGCTAAGATATTAGAAAAAGACAGTAAGATGAAATCATTGCGATACATACTATTCTATTACGAAAGATAAGAAATCCAAATGTATACCTTGGCTTTTTGAAATAAAAGCAATACTATCCTTAAAATTCTGCATGAAAAACTTTATAAACAAAACTTTAAGACTATTATATCATAAATTGAAGGAATTCCTGATAGTGTATGATAGTTTTCAAACATTTTAAATTGCTGAATGCCGTACCTTCTGCAAAAGAAGCACAGCTTTACCAACGGTGAATGTTTTCAGCCCTAAGGTAACTTATTGGACAAAGCGCAATTTTTTACGTTTATTGCTAGTGTAGGGTTCGTTTTCATAGGTACAAACCGATTCGCAAGCCTACTAAACCTGTCGAAAATTTAATATAAATTAAAAAAAACATCCTTTTTTATACAAATAAAGTGGCTGTAACGCATTTATTTTTAATACTTTCATCTACAAAAGGAAACCGCAAGAACTTTGTTTGACTAACTTAATAGGTATTAAATAAATTAACATATATTTAATTTATTAATTTAATTTTCAAAATGCCTTTCAGGGTGTAATGTGCACATGAATAGCAAAGCGATACAACTTTCCATTATTATGATTCTATCGAGAATTTCGCCACCCTTTCGCGGTTGCTTCATCCGTTGCGGTTAGCGGGGAAATGCTTATTGAAATGATTTCGCATGAATCATAATGGTTCACTGTCCAGGAATCAACCGTTATCATCGAAAAATACATCAAGCGAGTTTGTGACTCCACCCTGAAATTCCAATATTTTGGTATCTCCATGGAGCGCGGGCTATGACGTTGGAATGTAGTTGGAATCGGAGTATCGCGTGAAATTAAGCACGAAATGATATTTCTTGGGTTTCCTTTTGCCTCCGGAGGGCGTTCCCGAAAACCTTCTCTAAGAATTTGAACGGCCTTGGCCACAGTTGCCCGAAAGCACGCAACAAGAATGGGAGGGACTCAAAAGAGGAAGGACATGGGGGGGCAGGGGGAGTTGCATCCAGTCGTAGGCATTATGATGATGGAGGGTTCTAGTTCGCTACACTACAGGAGGGAGGAGGAGAGGGAAAAGCAAGCCTCAGACGGTCTAAAGGAAAGAAGTGAAGTCCGGAACCCCTCTTTGAAGATCACTGAGAACAGGTCGGGGGATGGAGGTGAATTGACGAGATCAGAGTGAGGTCACCAAGGACTTCAAAGGACGTCCTATGGAAATGCATTGTGTCAGTTACCATGGGCTTAAGTATTTTGTCGACAAATTGTTTATTTAAGGGAGGTTGTCTTTTCTCCATATTCAAATGTTGATTTACAAGAATAAAAATAAGCAGTGTAAACAGTGGCGCAAGAGTCTAAAGGGTAAGGAATCATTTAAAATTTCATAAATTTGGAGAGAGGATTAGGAAAGAAAAGGGTTAGAAGTATGCAAATGTATACTTGCTTAAACGGCAACCATAGTCCTGTGTTCATGCATTCGCTATTGTGAGATATTGTCTGACTAATAAAAAACAGAAAGTATCATTGAAGAGTACGCACTTGGACCTTACTCAATGAACGGGGGCTGATTGTGAAATTTCTATTCAAAAAGATTTTTTTCTGTTTTTTTTCTATTGAATGATGATGAGTCAAAATCTTTTAGAGTAGTAATTTATGACCAATCGGAGACAAATCCAAAATGGATATTGAGACGAAAAAGAATTATGGATTACTTTATTTTCTTTCATACTATATGTTTTCCAAAGGTCAAGACCGAGCTAAATCATTTTCTCGCCCCCACGAATGGTACAATCATCCTACATATTCTAAATTCATCGGTACTAACCAGAATGGGCAAAGTTACAATTTTCCAATAATTTTTTCTAACATTCTCATTATCTGTCAAGAGAGTAGCTCTATGATAGCATTCCTCTGTTTATTTAATTGACAAAAACGGAACTTAACAATTCTCTAATAGATTTTCTGTCTTAATTGTATTTCTCAAAGTTCAAAATTAATTAAATTGCTTTCTCACAAAAGAAAACGGTATATTGACCAAAAATCATGAAAATCCATTGGAAGAAAAAGTTTAAGCTTTTTAATTATTTTTATATCTAATTGCCGCTATAGCTTTCGGCATAGTAGCTCAACAATGGTATTTGTTTAGTTGCTTGACAAAAACGAAAGGAAACGACTTTTAGTGAATGATAATACCCCCCTCAATGAGTTTCCCCAGTGACCCAGGGGAATCGCTTTCTCTAATCCAAAAAAGTCAACACCTCATTTCATTAAGTTTCACAGGCCAGAATTCAAGGTGTAAATCACACTTTAGCATAGGACAATGCTTTTTTTTGCTTTTGATAACTTAAGTTTTAATTTTTTGCTTTTTGACCCAAAAAGGTTTTTACTCTGTTTACAACTTAACCCAAGTTCATTTGAAACGTTTTGAATTCAGTTTTGTATTAACCTGGAAATTTTTCTCATGTTTTTTTGAACAATACTTTCCTGCAAATGGAAGGAAAACAAATCTCGGGGAAGACAAATCTCTCGATAAGTGAATGCGTAATCACCAGCTCAAGGTCTATATGTTATGAAGTGAAGTTTCAAATTTAGTATTTTCCATAAATTATTTATGTTTAAGGCTTTGGTCCAAAAATAAAATTTTCTAAAGGTGAGACATAATTAATTTTTTATGCCCAAATGAATTTCCTTTAACTATGGTATTTAGTAAGCTATCGTGCTGCAGAAGATGTCCAATTAGTTTCCGTTTTCTTCTCGTAAGTGTCCTTCATGATCTTCTCTGTGAAGTATATTTTCATGTGATATTTTTCCTGTATATTTTATTTTAATCATTCGTTGGTTCCATTGCCTTCAGCCTCCTTTTCACTGCCCCGCCCCTATCGTCCACGTCCTTCATCCGTAGAAAAGAAAACTCAGCCTTAGGACATGACATTTAATGAAAATTGTTAGAGTCGCTCACGTCAAAACATTTTAATTAATTAAATTACACCCAATTAAAATGTTTTTTTGAACCCTCAAGTTCATCCCTCAAATGAAATTTTCCGAAGACATAACATTGCACTTATCATGCCCAAAAACCTAAAGATACTAAACTTAAAACTTAAAGATGCTAAATCATTTTTATAGGAAGTAAATTGACTTCACGACCAGTCATTTTAAGAGCGCGAAGTTTCCCTATCGCCTTTATCACGCGCTGTGAGTTGGAAAACTGAGGCGATCCTTTATAAAATATATTACTATTGGTATTCTATCCGTTAAGGTAGGTTTTCTATGGACACAGCCTATACAATTGTGGAACAATTAATTTGGTTGCCTCTTCTGATAAGAAATACAACCTGACATCTGACACTACAGAAAGTCCCTCTTCCGTTCTGCATATTTCCTCCCTCCCTTCCTTTTTTCTAACATACCTATTCTAGTTCTTGCACTTCCTTGCTTGCCTAAATTGCTCCCCTCTATTGCCATCTTCAAAATATCATTGCCTATGAAAATGCTCTGAATCCATATTTTATGTCTCCTTTGGATTTCTCCCAATAATCCTCACTCTTTCCCCACCACGCCTACCACTTCCTTGGTTGTTTTCTTTTCTCTTCATTTTAACTTTTCCATCTTTCTACAAGCTCTCATTTCAAAAACATCCAATCTACACTCGTCATCTTGCGTCATCCATCATGTTTCCGCGCTCTACAAAATCACGCACCATATTAATATTTTGTTCTGCAAAAATATATGCAGGCTAAGACTATAGTATAAACTCATTTTTCTATTAACGCCTATTTGAAATCCTCATCCTCGATCAATAATTGTGTTAACACCCGGTCACTATAAAGCTGGAATAAAAGAGAAGGAAAGGAAGAATTGAATAGTCGGTAATTAGAAGTAACCGTTGCTATTGGAAGTAAAAATTGCTAATGGCTATTCCTAAAAAAAAAGCGGGCAACGAGTATGACAAGCCCACGATTTGTATGCGTGCAAAATGGATGCTCAGATAGTGACTTAACTAATAAAGTGACTGATTACTCTTTAAGCTCATCCCGCAAATGACTCAAATCATGCAAATACAGGAAGATATTATGCTTGAATGGAATGCTGTTAGTTGTTTTGTGATCATACAAAAATTTAAGAACTCTGAATAATGAATAATTAAATGAAAGGACTATGCCTAGTAAAATAATGGTAATATAACTAATAATTAGATCAGGAAAAGGTTAGATTAGAAAAAGTTAAGAGTAATTAATAATTGGATACGAACAAATTATTAATTTCGAGGCACACCTCTTATTTACTTGTATTATTAACGGTCTCATACTACAGATTGGCGGTTTGCCTCTCTACCCCGTTGGAAAACTTGTCTCGTTTCTCGGCGACCTTAGATTCAAAATTCGAATTTTTTTTGTTATTCGAAGTCCGCCTTGAATGAGATCCTAGGATGTATAGTTATTATGTGGTATCTGTAAAACCAAGTCCCTGCACGTTAGCGACTCTCATTTTGTTTTTATTACCTAATTTAAACACCCGGTAATAATCATATTCCTTCATCTTTCATATTTTGTATCATGTTCAACATATCTCTTGATTTAGCAATAAGTGAAGAGTAGTTACCTCTTTAAAAGTTGCAAGAAACCCAGAAAGAAAAACCACCAAAGCCTTGTTCAGAAATTAACTATCCCCTATACTCGTATACGTATAAATCTAAATTATGCAGAAGAAACTCAGAGTGAAAGAAGGCTTGGCTTTAAATATGATAGAACAACTAATGGAACGTTACAATCCCTTTATGAAACATTAGGGTCAATCTTTGTGCGTTCATTTGACCAGAGCGGGGTTACTTTGATTATGATTTAGCACATTTTATTTTTTTACTTTTCAACAAATACCGCCTACGATTTCCGTGTGTGTTGGCTTTTTGCAGAAGTTGTGAACATCTGCCGTGTGGTTTTCTTCAGAAGTGGTTTTCAAAGCTCTTTCACATATTAGTTTGTTAAAAAAATTATTTCTCAATCATGGAACAGCCAAAGTACAGGAAAAGATGGTTGCAAGACTAATAAGGGGTCAAAGAGTAAGGCATTAATATTAATGATCTAGTCGCCGATATTATTGGCGAGTCCTTTCGGCTCTTCCTCACTCATTTATCCTCTCCGGCAGATGCCCTGATGGACTGATCCTCTCGGCGATGAAAATCTAAAAGCTTGTGCTAGTCTCAGACACCTCTCCTACAACATGAAAATAGTGCTAGTGCTTGTTGTTTCGAATATGGATTAGCAAAGAATATATCAGACATCTAATTAGTAAGTAAAAGGCAATTATATACAATCTTGGGTTTCCAACCATTCTTGACTGTTGGATTTTTATTCCATCGGAAAGTAGGAAGGACGTACTTGGTATCACACGGTGTCTGAATACAGAAAGACAATTTCCACTGAGAAAACATGAATTGTGCCCTATTTCATTAGTAGGGTTTTACTTTGCCACTAATAGTAATAGCTTGGCTCTCTGCTGCTATTCATTTTTGGCCAAAAAAAAAGTAAGAGGAGAAGTTTTATGAAAACCAATAGCTTTGGAAGTTGAAATGGCAATAAAATGGCAACATAAAGCCAATGTAGGAATTAAGATGATGTAAGAATCATTTACTAAACTTTCTTAATAATTTTTCTTCAAATAGCGCACTCATTGTTGTTTTCTCGAATATGAAGTTTCTTATCTTGATGAAGCAATAATTGTAACTCAGACTGATAATGTACTTGTATATAAGAAATTCCCAAGTACCACATATCGGTTAACAACGTGTATCTATGCTCTCTGTAAGAAAGAGTGCCGTCTTTATTTCAATTTCTGGAAATTCTCATTGCTACAAACCTTTGGTATACAGCTAACAATCATGTAATATATTAAAATTCAATTCGTGTAATGTTACATTAGTCATTTTTCATGCTTCACCGCCATTGTTATTTCTAATGACTAGTTATAATTAACCACAAAAAAACCAATGAGATTCTATAGAAGTAGGTAAATTTAGTGTAACATAAAAGTAGGAGGGAATTGACAAGAGTAGGTGCGGTAGTTTGTGTAATTGGGCAGTATTTTAACGGAAAAAGGGGTTTAACATTAGAGATGTTAGGAGAAGAATTGGGTTAACAAAAAAAAACATGCACAAGAAGGAAATTGATTTTAGGTACTCTCGGTAAAGATTTGAAGAAAAGGTTAGCATAGACTTAAATATAGAGCGCAGTGGTTTATAGGTGTGAAAAAATGGCCTTAAAGGATGGGAGTGTAGATGGGAGGCTTTTGGGGTGTGAGTGTGGTGAAGAGCGCAGAGGGTAAGTTGGCTGGAGAGGAGGACAAATGCAAGAGTTTTAAACGGAGTGGGTGAAGAGAGGACATTTCTGGAGGAAATATGAAAAAGATAGTGGAAGTGGACAAAGAAAATCCCGAAACGTAGTGATATACTCAGAGTTTAAGAGGACGCCTCGATAGCTTAACTGGCTAAAGCACTCGATCGGATATTGAGGGATCTGGGTTCGAATCCCAGTCAAGACGAATGATTTTTACACTCTGAAATTGTTGCATTGTAGTGATATTCTGATGGCGGTGATAGAAGAGAGAATCTTGGGCAAGCGGAAGAGAAGGAAGTGATAAGCTATTCTATTAAGAATGAAGGCAGGTAGAATTTACGAAGAAATGAAGAAAGGCATAATGTAGGGCCAATGAAAGATTTTACCAAAAACGTAGCAGTGAAGAGTCGTTAGGGATCGTCGAAAATCTTCCTTAAATAGGTAAAATACCTTGAATAAAGTGAACTGGTTTTAAAATACGACATTGTTAGAATTTAGTTCAAAATGGTCCTAATCGCCTTCCGTAGCTCTTACAATCGGAAACTACTGGTATCAATTACCTTACTCTTATTTTTTCACCGAATTCACAGCATCAATCTCTTTAAATGACTCAGTTTAATCTAAATCGTTCTCGGTATTTTCTCCACCTGATTGGCATTCTCTTCAACCAATTTATGGGAGGAAATAGGAGAAAGAGAAGGAGGGGAAGAAGTGGGGGGAATGTGGAGTTGAACGAAGGAGACGCTTCCTATCATTCCTCCGACGGCCTCCAGCTCCCCTTTCTGGTAAGCAATCGCCAAATCAACCCGAGATAAATCCTCCCCGCCCTTCAGTAATCCCTTTCTAGAAATCCCGTTCTCCATTACATCTCCGGGTCATGTTTCCCCTTCTGGTAAACTCCTTCCGGGGGTTTCACACCCTCGCCCATTAGACCCCACTCGAAAGGAGGCAGCGGTGGCTAACGTGGGCTGATCCACGTGGCGGGCAGTATCTTGAGTGCTCGATGATCACAAAAGGTGTTTGCGTGTGAAGAGCATCATCATCGAGGATGAAGAGGCGTAGGGAAAAACCGTGAGTCTCGCGTGGCACTAACAATAAGCGTGGAACAAGGAAAGATCGTTTTAACAGATTCAGCTCAAAAGGTAGGAAATTCCTATTAAAGAGATTAAAGGAAAAACACCAAGCAAACTTGATTTAGTCAGTGATTGATTCGTATGAATTTGAATGAAACCATCTGAACTTTGATAAACTAAGTAGTGAATAAATATTTCCTATGGAATGAGTATAAAATAAGTACCAAAGATAAATAAATGGGAATTGGTTTTCAAAAACGCCTACGCGAGTACACCCCTCTTAAACTCTAATGGCATTTGCAAGATTTAATTGCGTTTTCAGTTCTCCCATGGAAAAGTTTTATGCTCACAAGCAAGGTAATTATTAGAAAGACTACATCTGAATATGTAGAGACTATTATTGGGAGGAATGATTACTTTTCTGAATATCTTCATCTGCAGTCATGGTCTTTATATTTTTTAAAAATATTTTAAAATATTAATTAGATATATTTGTGAAATTTAATGAAGAATGTAAAAGATATTAACATGCAATTATAAGAAAAAAGTGTACAAACATACAAGATACCGTTCACCTATTGCGAAAACATTAGTTACCAAACCAAAGGCAGATTTATAAAAAGATGAGGCAGATATAATGTGATTTCCAATAGCGCGTAACGGTCGAACTTAGATTGCCTAAATTTTTGATAAGTAATCTTGAAAAAAAATATATATTTAAATTTTACGTTATTTTCAATTTAAAAAAATTGAGGCATATGTAATGTCAGCTTTAATAGTTACTGATGCTTTAACAGAAAAATAACATATCTTACTCCCTCGAGCTTTACGGCCAGCAAAGATCGTGATTTTCAAGATTGAAAGTTACTATTCCAGGGCCTATGGCTATAGCTTGGAGGAAAATGACGAAATAATATTGACCAGATTCGTACAAAAACAAAACCCCTCTTGATTTAAACCTCGTTACGCTGTCTCTTCAAAATATCTTCTTTTCCCCGTAAACTTATCTTCCTCTCACCTTTACATTAAAATCATATATTGCTGAATTTGAATTGAAAGTGCTCCTGCCCACAGTTGGATTTGGGTTATTTAATTATCCGTAGGCTAGATTTATCATCCATAAGTCTGTCTAATTAGTTTTGCCGCAGGATGAAATACGCGATAGTAATAAATATTACTTCCAGAACGTATGATTCGGAATTATCACCAGGTTTTTGATTAAGACGATTGGATGTCCTGAAAGCTAGAATCATATTAGCAGTTGGATTTTTAGAGTCGTAGTAACGTAATTAAACTACGCAGATATTAATTTTATTCTCAATTCTAACAAAATAATCCATCCCCAAGAGACCTAACCTTATACGCCCCACAAATTCTACTTCATTGAACACTTGAGTTGACGATATACTTATGTTCATAGGAATGTTGTCATTCAAAAAACTAAGACGTAACTTGAAAGTATCGGAATTAATTAGAATATTCTAATTAAACACATTTGCAGCAATGATTTGTATATCTTCACAATAATTAATAAGAAAATTATCAGGTTAAATTAAGAATTTGATCGACTTCAAACTGATGGCTTTTGCCACTATTCGGCCACCAAGCAGGGTTCAGGAAACTATCTCTTTCGCCATCGAATTTAATGCCCCGTTATCTTCATAAGATAAGGGAACATAATTTAGCAAATATTTGTCATTAGGTACTGCGTCTCGTAAAAATTCATGCATTACGAGGATTCGTATACGTCAATCAGACGTTTCCGAAGGCGTATTTATTCTGTTTTTTTCTTTTATTCAGATACGTGTACCAGCGGCTTGCTCAAAATTAAAAGAGTATTTTAGAAATGGGGATGATAATATAAATCTCAATTGGAGTTTAACGCATGTAAACCGGCATGGGAAGACGCTGTATGCTAATGATACTCTGTGGAATATTTTGTCAAAATGGCGCGAACACAGGGGCGTGAAAACAAAGAAGTGTCCGCAATTGAAAAAATATTTTTAATTAGGCGATATGAGACTGAGAGTTGCAAGACATAGGGAGTACAAGTTCTTGTACATAAACTTCTGTTGCTTTGAATCTTGTTCCATGCTTTCATATCATTCTGCTACCATTGGAGACAAAAAGCTGTGGTTTTCCATACATTGTTTTGGCGGCTATTCCCGGTATCACCGGACGAATTCATCCGTACAGCTGCTGCTGGATTTAATTCGTAAATGGAATTTTTTATGTTCGTGGGTAGTTTCTTTGTCACAGTGGCGTCCATGAGGACGCGATTTTGCATATGCTTTGGACAAATGCGATTTGATTACGCAGAGCTCTGAATCCATCTTTTCTACCACCCTTGTATCTCTCACAACAACCCTCTCTCCATCCCTGTCACCAATCCCTCATTTGTTTTTCTTTCTGCCCACTTCACCTTTTTCACCCTTCTCCACACCTGCATATGAAAACCCTCATATCTAAGCCTATCAGCATACTTCAATGACCATGTTTCCTCTTGATACAAAACAGAGAGAGGCGGAAGGAACTGAGTTCCTTCCTTCTCCTGTTTCCTTTTTTTGTACCAAGCCGTTTCCCTTGAGAAAGGTGGCTTGACGAATGAAAATTCGGAAACGTGTGAATTTCTTCTCTTTTTTGTGAGTTTATGTGTTTTTGTTTTTTTTTCGCTAGTGCTATCTTGATATACATTATAATTCACATCCGTGAGACTTTCATATTTGTGATTTACACAAGAATTCAGTTACTGATTTTCTCTCGCAGGTATAATCAATAGCTATATACTTTTTCGACTAGTTCCTTTAAGGAGGGTTCACAATTAATGTCGGAGGTCGTAATTAATAAAAAAAGTCGGATCGCAACGCACTCCTAGCACCTTTCCTTTTTCGGTGACTTGAGTTATTCAGTGCACTTAGTTATTTGCTCCCCTTCCTACAGTACTCACCCCGCTTAGCTTTAACCCGCTTCCACTATGGTGACGTCATCGCCCACATCAATTGACACATTTTTTCTCGTATGGCTTTATGCCTCCTGTATTGAGACTTGAGGCATCTTTCCGTGAAAATAGAGCCAGTGCTGTATGCTTCTTCAACTTATACACCCAAGTGCGTTTTAGAGAGCGTCGCGTTCATTCCTAAGGGCTCCTTGGTTCCCTATCTCTCTAAAAATAAATTTTCCCAACCAAAACTCATACTTTCAGCTTGCGATTTTGGTTGGACATTTTTTTAATTAAAACCTAAGTGGAAGTTTATTTTTCATTCCGGAATACTCAAAGAATCAGTAACAAGGAGTATAATAAAAATATAAAGAACATACAGATAACATTGGCGAAATCGGAATTTGTTACTACATAAACCATCCTCTTAATAGCTCTTTTAAATCGACATGTGAAATGGTCTATTACTCGGCTGGGCTCTCTTCCAAAGCAATACTATTACCGCTTGCAATTAACAACGTTTTGTTTGTTTTGGTGAAATATTAAAAACATTTGTGCTGTGTAACCCATTGTGGAATGGAGAACCAAGTCAGTGGAAAACTCGTTAGTAGCGGTGTGAGTTTTGCAATACATTGAATTATTCTTTTCCCTGAAAGGAAGGCGTAAACTTAAACAAAAGATATAATAATCAGTATTTGGATATTTTTATGATACTCTTAATAAAATTTGTTGTCTCAGGCGTAACTTTAGGGAATTTGCATTACATATTGATAATACAAAATGTGTGGAATTGAATTGATTAAAAGTGTGTGGATTTACAAAGTAAATTATTTCATTTCATTTCAATATTTATGATGCTCTTTAAAGTAATCATGAATTATTAGCAGAAAATTGTCGAACATTTAACATGAATATTAATTTCTTTTCGCTTTATTTTGTTATTGTTTTACGCATTTGCTTGTATTTCTTCGGGAACTTCTGACATTTAATGAGCAATGCATCGGAGGGAATGGATATAGGGAATTATTAATACAAGGCAGTTCTAGGAATTAATTCAAAATTTTTCTCAGTTAAAAGAATAACTTTTCCTCTATCTCCCCAATATTTTCCCTATTGCTTGCATAAAGTAACTAAGCCTGACGATTAAATACTTATATCTTCGTCAAATTTTCCTCTATTGCTCAGATGATAATTGGGTATTCATTTTTTCAAGTCATAGCCTGCTTGAAGTAGGATATATTGTATTGTCGTACTTACGGAGAGCTGTAGTCGACGAGGGGTGAAAGGGAAGTGGCGAAGTACTTTGTATTGAGAAAACGAAACGCCTCGGGAGAGAGAGTGATAGAATTCTGCAACGAGAAAAACATGGTGTTGGCAAATAACATCTTTGATCGAAATCCGAGAAGACACACATGGAATATGCCTGGAGACAAAGTATGACACCAAATTGACTACATGCTTGTCACGCAGAGATTCAAGAATCAAGTTAAGACGTGTAAGAGCTACCCCGGCGCAGATATTAATAGCGATCACAAACTGGTGATCATGGGAAGCGGACTGCGATAGAAGAGATTACAACACCCCAGATGGAACACAAAGATACTGGAAGGAAAGAGAGAAAGAGAAAAGTTCCCCGCGCGTTCTTCGCAAGGGAAATAGAAGGAAATAATGAAAATAACAGTACTGAGGGTCGATGGAAAGAAATGAAGAATATAATTACCAAAGCTGCAGATGAGCAACTTGTGAGTAAGAAGCTAACTAATACTAAGAAGCCATGGAAAACAGCTCAAATAAGGGGTCTCATGGATGAAATAAGAAAATACCCAATAAATGAAAATGAAGAAAACCTCTATAAACAATTTCGGAACCAGGTCATACGAGAGTACAAGAAGGCAAAGGAAGAATGAATAGAAAGCTGCTGCCAGGAAATCAGTGACAACATAAAAAGGGAAATAGCGAGATGGCTTAAAAACTAGTGAAGAGGCGATTCGGTGAAAGAAGAACTAAATCGCAAAACATCCAAGCCGCTAATGGAAAAAATACTTATTGATGATGACTGCATTGGGAATAGATGAAAGGAATACATTGAAGTACTCTATCAAGCTCCCAAAACTACTAGAAGATGGCTTAATTAAAAATGGAAGCATGATAGATAAAGACGATATGGGTCCGCAGATGTTATGAAGCGAATCCGACAGAGGCGCGGCAGACCTGAGAGACAACAAGGCACCAGGAGTTGACAAAATAAACGTAGAATCAATCAAGGCACTCGGGGTCAAAGCGAAGGATGGCCTCTGTGGAATAATCAAAGATGGCTACGACAGCGGAAAGATACTAGAATATTTTGAGAAAAGTATAGTGATTGCAATACGAAATAAACCGAAAACACATAAATGCAAAGAACACAGAACATTGAGCCATGTGACTCAAGCATCGAAAATCCTTGCTCAGATTGCCGATTGCCAATTAGCCGAAGAATAGAAGGAAGCCTCTCAGAAAACCAATTCGGATTCAGGAAAAACCGAGAAGCAAGAGAGGCAATTCTCAGCTTGAAAATCCTGGCCGGAAAAATGAGACATAAATAACCCATTATATGTGGCATTCGTGGACTTGGAGAAGGCCTTCGACAACGTAGAATGAAACAAGATGTTCAAAAAACTGGAAGAGCTTGGATTGAACTACAATGACAAAAGAATTATCCATAACCTCTCTCTTAACGTCTTTCACCAGACAAGGATGTAACCTTTCACCAGCAATATCCAATGCATACCTGGAAGAGGCAATAAAAGAAACACAAGAAATGGGTATTCAAAGAGTCAAGGTAAATGGAAAAGAAATCGACATGCTCCGGTTTGCAGATGACATCGCAGTAGAGGCGGAAACGCGAGAGGATCTGCAAGCAACTTTAAGTGCTATGAACCAATTGCTGGGGGAATATAATATGAGCATCAACAGGGAGAAGACAAAACCCTTTGTGTGTGGTAGAGAGAAACTGAATGTACAAGGTCTGTTCAAAACGTATCGCGAATTTTGAATTTTCGCGGGCTACATATATTTCATTTTCGATATTTTTGTGGCGTTATGTTGGTACTTATATCTCTCACTTATGCCGAAAAGTTCGGTCATTTTGAATGTTCAATTAATTGTTGACAGCTGTTTTGCTTGGACATGTTTTGGCTTGTCTTTAAGCTTTGCCTGTTCCAAAAAACGGATCAAAGAATCTGTATCAAATTTTGTGTAAAGAACGAAATTAAGTGTGCGGACGCATTCCAAATGTTGACTGTGGCATTTGAAGAAGCTATATTTCACCGAAGCAACGTTTATCTGTGGTACAAAATGTTCTCAGAGGGCCGCCGAGAAGATGTGAACGGCGAAGAGCGTGCCGAAGTGAAGAACGCATTCATGAGGAAGAGGCAATTACTATGTTCAAAAAACATAAGGCTGGAAACCAGGAAGGAATTCGTCAAGACTTTCGTGTGGAGTATGGCGCTTTATGGTTCCGAGCCTTGGAACATTGGAAAAGTGGGTCAGCGAAGAACAGAAGCCTTTGAAACATGGTGATGGAGGAGAATGATGAAGATTAAATGGACCGAAAAAGTATGGAAGGCAGAAGTTTAAAGATGGGACGTAGACGATAGGACCATATGGAGAACTCTACGGCAAAGAATAAATAGATGGATTCGACACACATTGAGGCGCAATGGATTGATTAGAAATATAATTGAAGGAAAAATAGAAGGGAATATTTCACGAGGAAGGCCAAGAGACATGTACATGGGAAAAATTAAGAAGGACGTGAACAGAGAAGGTATCAGGGATTTAGGGAATTGAAATTGAATAGAGTAGAATAGAGGGCTGTAGTAAATCAATCCTAGGATTGAAATACTGATGATAAGAACTACGCGATACAAGAGATATTACGCGAGAGGTGTTTCATTTAGAAGCTGCGCATGATTATGAAAAGTGATAATTGCATCAATAATTATATTCACAATATATTCGGTGTTCACTTACTACTTACTCCCTATGCTTAATTTAAAATCTGAAAATGAATGACGTTCTCAGGATCTGACAAATAACGCCGACTCCAACTCTCAGTGCATTGAAAAAATGATTGACGTTCAATAAATACCATATTTATATCATTGGTAAACTGGAATGCATCAATGGAGATTTGATTTACTCATTTTAAAATTAGAAAAGATTGGTATAGGGATCAAGACTCAATACAATTCCCAAAAATGTGGATTATAAACTTCAACTTACGATAACAAGTTGAAATCGGTAGTCTACAAATTTACGGCTACTATAGCTTAGTCTCCATCGTTGGGCATTGCATCTAATATTACTAATTAATAATCAACGCAAAAAATACATGAAGAGGTGTATTTTTTCTCGAAACGTTTTTATCGAAAGGTTCCGAGACATGCGACCTAAAGCCCTTTTTAAAGCTTTGAGAAACGGGCCTCTGTTTATTGTTTGGGCGAGGCCCGGCACTTAAGCTTAAGTATGTTGCACCGTGGCGATGATGAAATTGATTCGTGAAGAAGAAAGCGCCGTTCCGTTCTGTCTTTCGATTTCTCGCTAACAAAAGAAATACGCGTGATTTATTATCGTTTTGACTCGATCAGAAACGACCGTACCAAAATCGTTAATGGGTGCATTGGCTGAATTTTGGATGCAAGAAAAGATAGAATGCCAGTATTCTATTATGCGGGTAACATGTGTTGTATAACATGTGTAATATGTCTTTCGGAATACAATACTGTTAAAGCTGCCGTCATTTTGAGTTTCCTCTTTGAAATGATGATAGGTTTTTTAAGTTGACGCTACAGCCCCGTAACAGGGCTCATGGTGCTGAACAAGCTGGTCGGAGAGAAATTTCATACGGCCTCTGCGACTTATGCTTTGTACTTAAATTAAACCTGAAACTGAATTAATGCGAGAAAAAATGATTGCGTTAGAAAAACGCTCACTATCTTTCTGACAATAGGGAAAGATTTTACTAAATTCCTCTTTTTGTGGAAAAATTGTAGCCCTTCCTTCAAACAATTGCCACTTTTTCTCTTTAGTCTCTTTCTCGGTAGTCCAGGGGGTAGAGCGTTGGACTACTGATCGGAGAGTCCCGGGTTCGATTCCCGGGCAAGTCTCTGGGCACCTTCAGCTCCACCCAAACTATGTGATTTTTCGGGTACCAGATCTTCCTGGGAAACCATAACCGGCACAGGGGAAGGAACTGGCCCCCCTACCTACACGACGGCGGGTGAATTTCACACGCCGTCGGGCTTGGTACTGGGTGAACTCTACCATCACCTACCAAATAGTTGATTACTGTGTTTATGGTTTTTCTTATATTGATACAGTTATTACCAGTAATATTGGAAAGATTTATTGCAAGAATTGTTTTACAATAAAAAGCATGTTTGTAGTCGAGATTACACAGTTCCTACTAAATAATTGAAACACTCCAGTGGTGGACCTGTAAAGAGAACTTTAATATATGGCGAAATGAATTTAATTTATATTTAATTGTAATACAATGCTTGACTTAAAAACCTTCGTTCCATTACAAGCCCTCGTCGTATTTCATTTAGATGGATGGCATAGCCACATGAATATACGGGCGCAGTAACCGGTACCGTTTGTAGAGTTCAAGTAATTACTGTTTTTGATCTTTTTTTCTACTATTTTAAAGCCGGTCCATCCGTCTTGGTCTCGATATTTGTCTTTAAGAAATACATGTGCTCATCTACGAATGAGAGTGATAAAAAATGAATGAAGGGAGTGCGAAAAGGGTTTCGGAGGGACGCCAAAAGCTCCCTTGACCTGTTAAGTGTTCGAGGACGGACTGCCTCCCTAGCTCTGACCATCCTCCATTATTACACCATCTTTCATGTCATCTCCGGGTCCTTTCCCCTTTGGGCGGTCGAGGGTGAGGATGAACCGTCGCACTGCCGTCCCATTTTTTCATGAATACGATCCGCTTAACCTTCGTCGACCACTCCCCTTTCCGTTTCATCCCTTTTAGCCTCCTATCGAGCTCCAAGCGTATCTCGGCGAGTCTCTGCTTCCCTGCCCGCACTCTTCAAAATAACAAGCAGGTTGAGAGTGGAATAATAAACAAACAATAGCTATAAGTTTTAATGAGAGCATTAAATCACCGACCGTGCATGACAAAATTACTAACCGTGAGAATAATGATAACGGAGCTTGTTAAAGTGGCTTTGGGTCCGTATTAAAATATCAAAACTTTGCTTTTAAATGGAGAAAGATTCGAAAAAAATTATTGAACTGTGACTATGATATGAATTCCATGTCAAAATTAAATGACGTGGATGACATAGTGTGTTATCTCAGACTTGCCCTGATGTTCTCTCTCTCGCGTACCACCCAGTATTTATCACGCTCCACCAACCCTTATGGGCGAGTCACACTCTTCCCATCTTGGAGGAATTCTACGTGTTTAATATTGCTGCAACAAAATATCATGAATACCATATCGTTTTGTTTTATTGTTTTGTATAAAGAACGTCAATTCTGGCAAAGTGGGATTCAAGCTCCTGAATAGGCTCTTTTATCTCGGTGAACGATGAATCAGAAGTAGTTAGTTATGAGGAGATTTAGTTTTATTTCTTATGGTTGGTATTTTCACAAGTTTTTAAGCTGATTCGCGCCTAGTAGTATTGGTTCTTCTTTACGGCCCTCGCCCCATTCCTCCTTCTGTTGAGAGAAATTTCATTGATATTCCACCAGTTAATCAGGGGCATGCTTGCTTACCAGCAATACTTGACATGAAAAAAAAGGCCTAAATATTTTGTTTTATTTTTATTTTTCTTTTGTTCTAAGAGTTTCATTTAGCTCCTTTTCCATATGGAATGTATCTAAATATTTATTTTTGTTGCAAAATGTTTTAATTCGTTCCTCTACTATCTAGTTTTCAAGTGATTTCCTTGTTTTTGTAATTGATTTCTGGTGTATGCCCCTGGGACCGATACATTCCATGCCGACTGAATGGTATTTCCCTCGTCCTTATTCGCATTTTTTTTGAAGCATTTTAGTGAAATATCAAAATTTCAGATTATTGCTTTCATTTTCCAGGAAATTCACAATAGGGGAAGGTGTAATGTCGATATTTTGCTTTTAAAAGAGATATTATAATCAAAATAGTATACGATATTCTATACGTATTGACGTATTCTTCCTGAACCCAGGAGTGTATTACGTTAATCTCCCAATGAATCTGCCAACTTTTTCCTCTTATTCCTGGAAGTAGAGTCACTAATTATTACCACATTAAAAATATTTTCCGGAAGAGGAACTTGTTTGGGGGTGTCGAATACTCCGGAAAACTGAGAATACTCCTTCTAAAACCTTTAAAACTGAGCATTTCTTGATAGTTCGCTAGTTGACTACCTGATTGTTAGTTAGGTCATTGCCCAGAACAAATTGCCGATTTTGTGTCTGTTATTAATGCAATCATTATTTCCATAAATTGAAAGAAAGTAAAAAAATACTTGATAAGGTTATAACTCTACGTATATACATTTATTCACTTCATTCGTGTAGGTTGGCACGGATCAGGTGTCCAATGAGCACATACTATTTTCCATTAATTTTTCTTTATCATATACCGAAGACTTATGCCGTCATTTTTGCTGAATAGCTTTTACAATGTTTTGACAGCAATGAAAACTCAGGCTCTTTTTCAGCGTGGGCACTAAGGGTGCTCTCTTGAGCTCCCTTCGATCAATTGATCGAGCGGGTGGACAGCCATAGGAAACATTGATGGCAGGAATAAAAGAAAAGCCAGAGAAAATATTACGTTAGATCGAGGACCACAGGTATATTGGAACGTGATGTTTGTTGTTGGTTATGTTGCTGTTCTTTGACACAAGACCGGAGCATATAGTATCTGGAAGTACAAGCGACCGATTGTGCCCCACCGGGCTTATTTTGTTGTAGGACCTAAAAGCGGTTTTTTTTACTTGAGAATAGTTTGTACAAGTGAAATAGTGAGTTTATAGAACATAGAATATACATTATTTTAAGAAATCACATAATGAGTAATTCATAAATTATGTATATATTAGATTGTATTTATAAAATTCTTCCGAAGAAATTATGGATAAATTTACTCAAATTCAGTAAAGTATGTGTGAAATAATCTAACTCACTCTTTGAGATATGACTTGAATTTACTTTAAGAGAAATTTTATTTTTAACGCGTTTTAGTCATAGATGACGTTTTTCTGTCGTTTCTAATATTCTTTCCCTATTTTCTCTGTCTCTTTTCCTTTCCGTTGGAACGACCGTGGCAACAAAAGCAGCTAGCCTCTCTCCCGTGAGTCCAATGCCCTATTTCCTGCTGCGGTGAAAACTTCATCTGCCATTCCGGCTTATACACCTCGTGCATCGAGGAAGACGTAAACATTTCCACGAAAATCTTCCGTTAGAGGCTTCTAGCTGTGATCCCTCGCTCCGGATTATGCAAAAGGTCAGTGATCCGTTTCAAGTCACATGTAATCCTGAAAGCCAGAAGCATATCATATTTTTTCTGGTGCGTTCCACACTTAATTACGAGTGGTAATACTTTTGATTTGGTCATTTGCTACTTGTACTGGTAAAACGTGTGAAGTGATACGTCGCGGACTTTTTATAATTCCTCTGTTCATCGCACTTCAAAAATCATCGTTTATACACATCTGCATTTTTCTCCTTCCTCATTTTGCTTCTTCTGTTTTTACTAGCAGGTGTGAATAGGTGCCGGTGTAATAGAGCCATATACTCGATACAACCCCGCGAAAATCGTTTTTAACGTGGCCGCTTCTTCCCATTGGCGTTTGCCGCAAAAACAGTAAAGCTCTGCCTTAGGGTGAATTTATCCGTCGTGAATAATATTTAATTTTGAACCCTAATATGGCCATGAAAATTCCGCATTCGAAGTGAATTTAGAGCACAAATCATGCAGTAGTATTTTTTACGGGAGGCGACTGACGGCTAAGGTCAATTACGCCTTTAGAAATAGGCGTGTAATTTCATAGGGGGTGGACGTTCAGAGGGTGGAGGGAAACCCAGCGTCGGCCTTAATCTACTTGTATAGATAATCGCCAAGAGGTGCATAATTTAACGTCCTTTCGGATGAACGGCGTATTCATTCCACACAAAGCACTTTAAAGGGATCGGGATACCGCTAACAAATCCTGTCTCCCACGGTATTCAAACCCAGACCCTCGGTGCGGAAAGCCAGTATGTTAGCCACAGCACCATCAGATCCCCCGATCGTCATACTATCTAGATGGAAAAATCATAATGAACAATATCACTCAAGATGGTAAAATTTAAACATGAATTCCGCGCGTGAAGTAGTATCTACAAAGATGCAGTTATAGATGTATCTGAGGATATTTCGAAACAACATCAGTTTATCAGAAACAGCCATGACACATTGAGGAGGTGAAAAAATTATTGTTATGTACTATTTGTTTATTTTGCCCAGTTTTAATATAATTTGATGCAAGTGTACTTTTGAGCGTACGTTGAATAAGTAGAAATATTGCTGGCAACTGAAATATATGATCAAAGAAAGAATGCAAATTCCTTTAAAAGTTAAAAACGGTGTTATTTCCAATTCTAATAATATTTTTTAATATTAGAATGAAAAATATCCCTAGATCTCGAGAAATTTATGCGTCGAAGTAACATTATTATATGAGCTAAAAATGCTTCAGTACGCCCAGTATACTTAATATTATCCTAATGCTAGCCGGAATCGGATTCATTTTGGCTGGTGTCAAGATTAAAGGAATTTTAAAGAGATCCAAATGAGAGGACGGTGGTCAGGGCACACTCTCGAGAGAATCCCTCTCGCTTCCAAGTCTCACTCTCCAAGTATTCCATTTTCCGTTCACTTCCTCTCTCCTTACAGAGGGCCGACCTCTGTCCCCGGTCTTTCATACCGTCTCTTTTCTTATCGTTCAGCTTTCTTCCGCCACTCCCTCGCATTCAGTAGCCCATTTCCGCCTCCGTTTGCTCGGGAACAATCGAGGCAGTTCTTTGAAGCCGTTACTCACTCCCGAGGAGCATAACAATGGAAGGTCGAAAACAGCAATAGCGAGGTAAAATGTTCGCTCGAAAGAAATTTTCTTTCCTCTTGAATCACCGTGGGAGGAGGGAAAATTCAAATGCGTATTCTGCGAAAATTCACATCGTTCCGTTTGCTGCAGCGGGTCCCTCTAACACGCCTTGTGTATGTAATTGTATTATGGCTCTAAGGAAAACATGCGCTTGTGTCTACTTTGTCAAGGAAAGGTATTTATGAAAAATGGCCTCACTTTGCGCAGTACGTGGGCTACTTTTCTGCCCCATTAAAATCAACATAGCCCATGTCACATTGACTTTTCTTAGGCTGGTAAGGTCTTCACTTTTGAATCTTCCACGGTCTCAGGCATTTTTACGTGAACAATATCCGCCAAAGACGACGCGCAGTGATATTCCGCGCAAAGCTAACTGCGTGGGTGTCATAGTACACCCATTTTTCTTACAAAGCATTTTCTGGAAAAAACTTAATTCAGCACACGAGTGAGTCAATTTGCCATTCAGGTTAACGAGATCCATTTTGCCGTGAAACTTCAAACCCCTTCTCACCGGTGACGCAAAAGAATCTCGTTGTAAAAGGTAATTTTTTACCAGCAGCATACGAGTTTGCAGTTCCATATTTTAAGGCAAGAGTAAGGAGAAGTTATTTCTGCTTTTTTAAAAAAAGTGATTCCCTTTGTCTACTGAGGATTATGTTGAATGAACTTAGGATGTGAAGTCATTTTTTATTTTTGGAATACTTTGCCTTTGAAGGAATAGATTTTGATAAAGTGTCGGATAATATCATGAAAATTGTGATCAGCACTTTATTTTTATACGTGACTGTAAAGAAAATTTTAATGAAAAATTTTGGAAAATAAACGGTAAAAGGACAAGGTTACGAAATTAAAGGATATATAAAGATGAAGGAAGACTTAATGATTGTTTCCTATAAGCACGGTTCATTTGGTTTTAGTTAGTTTTCCTTTTAGTACGCTGTTAATTAGTTTAGGAAGCCAAGATTGCACAAAATTTTAATTTGCTTTAATTGTTTCTTCTTATTTTCCTTTTGATTAGCAATGGCTTTTTATTCATTCAGTTATGTTGAAGTTAATTGTGATTTTTACTCATCGATTGAATTTGGACTAGTAGAAATACCCGGAAATAAGTGTGGATGTAATACCCATCGTCCTCAGTAATGCACGGAGTTAGAGGGTCATTAAGGCAATATGGCTCACTGAAGCTGAACGCAGTAATTTGTGATGCAGCCACGGTTTTTTGTTCGAGTTTTGCCGCATGAATAACTGAATTTCTTTTCATACCCTTATGCCTTCGAGCTACACCATTTCTTTTTCTTTTATAATCGAAGCACAAGGACAGTGGCCATTGAAAATTAACTGAGCGAATGAAATGGCTGAACAAATCGGTCGCCTTATGAGTAGTCCTTAAAAAAATTATGCTGGTAGTATTTCTGCATTGAGTGAAGCTAAATTCTTAAAAGCGATTGCAATTATTTTTACCCATTAAACTTGAAATTTCCTTAAAGTAGTAGAGCCATTTTTTAAAACTAATTTTCCATTTTCTCTATGAATGATATATTCGACTTAAGATTGATATTTTAGTTTATCATCGTATCTGGGGAGAATCCTGGACTAAACAAGCATCAAGTATTTTTTGTTACATCTCTTATTGAATTATTTTCACCCAACCGTGGACCCAGTGACCACATAAAAGGAAATGTTGTGGATCAGCGCAGATGAATGTATTATTTTTCATGCTACTGATTTTAAAAGTTTAAGCCCTTGCCGAAGAGCTCCTGGAGTGTGAGATATGATAGAACGAAGGTGAATAAAAGTTTAGTCTTCCTGGGGCGCCAATGATTGAAATGGGACATAGGTTTAATATTAGGAAGCTAGGGAAATTTCGTCCGGGGGCTAGTGCCGCTCATCTAAATAACTCTGGGGGTTGGGATTGGTGCGGGGGCTAACGTACTGGCTTCCCACTCTGAGGGCGCGGGTTCAAATCCCGGTGGTGTTGAATATTTTTCAGAGGTATCTCGATCCCTACTTGAGGTGCTTTGTGGAGGGCACTTTGAGTGAGTACGGCGTCCGTTAAGCTGCGGACCCCTTGGCGCCTTTCGTAGAGTAGGCTAATGCCGACGCCGGGTTTCTCTCCACCCTTCATCCTTTCCTGTCCATCCCCTATGGCGCAAATGACCTCAGCTGTTGGTCGCCTCCCCTAAATACTACTACTACTTAAATAATTCTGTTTCTTCTTTGATGCTGAATAAGACGGGGTCTCCAGTGATGACTGTTAGACGGAAGGCATATCAGCGAGTCAAGGAATTAGTATGGTAAAAGGGAGGAGTGAGGGCAGGCTGTATGCGGCTGTATGTTTTTGCTGTTTATAAATTTATCATTAAAAACTATTATCCGAACATGTCGGTAATTCTTCGTAATTTTATGCTTCGATAATAAGATTTTTCAAACGAAATCTTTTCATATAATACGCATCCCTATAGCTACAGTTTTCATTTTCAGAAAAGATGTGTTATTGTTTATTACATGTAGTTGGTGTTTATCTTTTTTCTTCGCTTTCCTTAAATGAATGCCATTTATCTTTCTTCCAATAAAAATGTCTAAAATTTATTTGACCTCTCGTAGAAGAATTCTAGTTGCTTGGGTGAAAAAAAATAAAAACTGCGTAAACAAAGAATGCAGTTTGAGCCTTAACAGGGGGCACTCATGATAAAAGTGGATCTCTCAGTTTATATACCCATTATTTTGAATTAGCGGCTGTTCTTATACGCATCCATGCCCCTGAAAACAAAAGGTAGATGGACGTAAAAAAAAGAAAACAAAAAGCGTTTTCGGCTTTTCCGTGGATACCACCGTAAAGAAGGGTGCGAAATCGAGTTTTATTAGCACACTTAATTTGTATTCATGGCTCTGGATTTTATGTTTCGTCGACTGGCAGTAAACTTGACATAAGCTTGTTACCGGTTAATTTTATCGGCTCCTGCGCAATTAAATGGCAGAAGTGGATCGCCGCTGAGCTAAGTGCCCCTCCGTAATCCTGAAAGGGTCGCTTCCATCGGTTGAGACATCCCATTCGCGGAGAAACCCATCAGTTTAAGTGACATAATTCGAAAGACTCAGTTTGCTCAGTCGACTCAGTCGAAAGACTCATTTCCCCCGGCGGGGGGAAATTCCTGCTACCTGCAACGTTGGGTCGCATTCCCTTCCTTTTACTGTCTCTTTGGGGGGTAGAGTGTTTTGTGGTGCATTTTCATGTGGTAGTGATGTTTCACATTCTTACTTGTTGTGTCCTGGCTTGCGTGTTTTAGGATGGCTTTCGTGCTGTATCCTGGGGTGCAGTTTTTTGTTGTTTTGCAGTGTATGTGTTTGCATGAGTATTGGATGGAGGGAGTTTTGCATGAGTGTGTGCGCTGCTGGGGTGTAATTTTCCGTGTTGTTTTTTGCATGTGGTATTTTTCGTTTTTACGGTTGGTGACCTAACACCCCCCGCCACACGCCCTTGCGGCGGCTTGCGGGGTATTATGTAGATGTAGATGTTTGCCTCATTGCATTTGTTACGGCAGGGTATTCGAGCCAAATATCCACCCATTGAAACCGATGAAGTTTTTAATTTTCTGCTTAGATACATCGCATTAAAAATAATTATCCCGTAAATGATTGACTGATTGGATCTTATGAGATAAATAACAAATCCATCAAGGCATTGTTGCGCTCCCGTTTTATCCTGGGCCACTGTTGAACAACATTTCAAAATGTTTTCCAGAAATGCCCTATCAAGAATTTTAATGACTTCTGTGCCAAAAACACTTACCATAACGGGGGAGGATAGGACGCCCTTTCCGGGGACCGCGATTACTTACTTTTTCCAAAATTGCGTAAAAGGCACTCTGATGTCGAGATTTTTCTGTCAACGTGAGTTTCACTAGGAAAAAACTAAAAAGTGTCATGCGTGACGTGAGTACTTAAATGATTTTCTTTGGTTGGCTGCTTATTGGATCACCACGCCCTCTCCACTTATTGATAAAAGGTCAAAAATATTTGAAATAATGATTAAATTTTTAAATGAATGAGATATTAAGAGGAAAGGTCACCGAATCAAATATCGTAGAAGTGGTATATGTGAATACCCGTCTCGTTACACGTTATTTTTTAGATTAAAAATCTAAATGTTTAGACTGATATGGTAAATCTCGAATTTGTTTCACGTAGGTTGGCGTGAGATATCTTCGCATGGTAGTACTAGCAAAAAAAGAAAACCGAACCGACAATAGACTGATAAAACCGACGTAGAAAATGAAAGGAAATGTTAAAAATAAAGTAAAAAAAGAAATCTGACTTTCTGTGCAGATGTAGGATAATGTCGACTTATTATTACTCAACTCGCAAAATGTTCTGCCTAACTTGAAATTAACGGTAACTTTTCATTCGACCGATGGCCTCCGAAAATTTAAGAAAGTAGGTGCCCTGACATTCTACATTCAAAATTAAAAATAAAATATGTTGTTATTTGATCTTCGCTTTGTCTATGAAATTAGAATAATTGTAAGAAAATATCGTAAAGATCCTTTTAATAGCCGAAGACTGGGGAATGAGGATAATATATATATGCATTAATATTGAATCGATAATTTAGATATCTTTTGTTCCAAAATAGCTATTTTTGTTTTTTTTTAATTCATAGTAACAGGATTTTTTTGTTTTTACAGTTTTGAAGGCGAGTAATATTTTATAAAATCGTGGTAATTTAAAATCCAATTGAAAGAATTTGTATAGGTGATCGTATTTTCTTGAGGATATTTTTCTTTCATTCATTTGTATGTTTGTATCGTGTAGAGAGATTTGATGATTCAAATCCAGAGACTAGAATACACTTAATTCCAACGTCATTTTTGAACAACTGCATCTCTATGTATGAAGTTCAAGGTTCAAATAATCACTGAAATGGACACAAGGTGAATTTTTAAGCTCCTTAATCCTGTTGAAAAGGGTCAATTAAATATCGCATGACATTATTTTTTACCTTCTTTCATGGGAAGGAAATTTGAAGGATATTAGAGAAATGATAGCTCGCGTAGTAAAGCCGTAATTGTTATAATTTTTCTAACTCGGTTATATAAATGCATTTATATAGCAGAAACACAAATTCCCTTTCGGGGAACTACAACCCAAAAGATTAATTTGTTCCGCTTATGCCCGCAAGATGAATCGAAGAAAGAATTGCAATTAAAGGATGATCCGATGAGCACACATGTGAAATTTTTGCAAGAGTGAAAATACATTGAAGAATTATGCTCATGGAAAGTCATATGACTACATATGATTAAATTTAGATCAATAATCATCTTCGCGGTTACCAGTCAGATGTTTTGTCGGTTGAAACCTTGCACTCCTGTTTTTATGCACTGACAGCCCATTCGTCTTTGTTCTTTGTACTGCCAATTAATATATTCTGTTTAAGATATTTATCTTCAGTTTTAATAATCAATTTTCCATCTTTGTTGCATTCGTCAGGCTCTACATAGTGTTTATATTTCTGCCGGTCGACTCAGTAAACTGTAGGTAGAATTATTAATACATTTTGGAAGTTGAAATTTCACGAATGAAGTATTTGACAAAAACTAAGTCTCTATGCATCGAAAATTAATTTGCTTTAAGTTATTGTTCGCTGTACTTTTTTATTTTTAATATGGCTCATTAGAAATTTACGCCGGACAAGTTCAATTATGCTTGTCTAAGAGAGTAATGGTGCTTAAATCCCCGTCATTTTGGTATCTAAGTGGCATCGTATATAAAACGTTATGATTATCCATTTGAAAAATGATATAGGGAAACTGAAAATGCCTGAGAAATTTAGAATTGAATATTATTGAAGTACATGGTCGGACGCTCTCGGGTGTTGAGAATGTTAGAAAGTTTGCACCTGCAGTTAAATATGAATTTCATATGATATGGCAACTGTTGCGGAAGTGGAGTACATGTACGACACTCTTTCTTCTCTCCAGGAATTTAACTGAAATTCCGACACACGCATTTTAATTGGAGGACCGTCAAGTCTGAGACACGACCACCTGACTAGCGAACGAGACAATTTTATTTTGACCACTTATTTCGCGAAATAGAAAATTACAATTTAGTTCACCCTGTGACTTCAAAGCTATCGTGTTCTCATCCGGTGGTGGACAAAGACATGCTTGAGATATTTCATCACTCTCTGTGAAGGTATTTTTCCTCCCGACCCGTCGTGAAATCATGTGGAGCTTTGTGTGTGTAGAAGTGCGCGGAGGAGGCTGCCTTACGAATAGGGGATCCAAGAGGAAGACGTGGGTTGAAATGTTGTGGATGGGGTGTTGGGAGAAGGATGCGATAGGGAGACGAGGCGGGGGTTAAGTAAATTAAGCAAATTGAGCGCTCTAAGCGGCGAAAGACGCCGAGGCGTCGAGACAGGGGGAGACGATGTCAGAGCGTCGATCGCTTACGCTTCAGCATATTTTGGGATTAAAATTACAGCTTTAATAAGCAATTCAATCAGAAGTATGGGAAAAAGATTTTCACGCTGCGGTTTATGAAAAACTTACGTCTTTAAGAGCTAATTGACGCTTTCATTATCTCGTATATTCGGAGTATCGGAGTTTATAGCACTCTGACATCCTTTCATGTTTAAATTTATCGACAAGGTGGATTGATGAAAATGAGCAAATCCTTTTCTTAAGCAAGATTATTAAAGAATCCTTGCATAAAACGTTGTTTTTCGTTAAAACAAAAATGGAAAGAGAAATATCGGCTATATGTCAACTGCAGTGGTTGAATCCATCTTTTTTGATGCGGGAGGGCATCAGTGTTTGCTTTTAATCGTAGGATATTGGATTTAAGCTCCAAAAGTAACGATATCAGAAACTACTCATAAATGTGTTGTATGAAATATATGTACTCGGGAATCATAACTCCGGAACGTGATGTAATCTATACGTTCAAAAGGTTATGTGATTCCTTTAAAAACACATTCTTATGGATAAACTCCTGGTGGCTTAAGATTCGATTGAGATGAGCTCAGATGCCCAAGTTTCTTCATTATTTTTGTCGTTTAACTTATCCGCTAAACCAGCATTCATGGGGTATTAATCGTAAGTCAATCTCCGTTCAAAAGGATCTAATTTATTCCACGAAAATTAGCGTAATTTGTCGGAATCGCTTATTCACAAGAAACTATTTACCCAAAGGAGGTCTCTGGGTCGTTAAGATAACATCTTTTGCGGTAGCCTACTTCATAAAAAATGCCGTCTTTTAATTTGTATGGGGAAACTCGAGCGTTAATTAGCCAGATTTGGGAGGAGAAAACTGGAAAACGGGAAAATAACTCTGAAGATTTGAGCCAATGCCATTAAATAAGCATGAAATCAGAAGCTGATTTACTGCGCTCTGGAAATAAACGGGGAGGGCGACAAAAATTACTGCTTTTATCAAGAATGGCCATGGCACTATTTTGTCGTGTGGTCTTAAATAGAAAAATTCAAATTAGTTTAATGTGTGGTTTGTCGTTTAATGAAATTTTCCTATTTTTGGTAATCAATTAAAGGTAATTTAACGAGGAAAGACTAGTTTAATGCAGTCAGATAATTAATTTGGTATTATTAAACGTTATTGTTTAATAAGTACATGTTAAGGTAATTAGGAATTCAGCTTTGATGTATTTGGTCCTGCTAGAACCTTTTGAATGCAATATTATATGAGATGGTTTAGAAAAAATATTTTATTAATGATTAAGAAGTTACAAGAAATTCAAACTACCTGCAATAAAAATAAATCGATGAAATCCATTTCTTGGTTGAAAAAATTTGATTACGAAACAGAAGTGTGTGTAAGTACTAAGGCATTTCAGCTTTATTTTAAACTATGATTTTGAATTTGATACTCTTGGTACGTAGATTTGTACGAATTATTTCATTTTGTTGATTACAGATATTGAATTTTGAGTTATATCTGGAAAACATGTGTGAGGAGGATATTTACGAAGGCTATCTAACGAATATATTAGTTTAGGTCAATTCTCACCGCCGCACCCACAAAGCAGCGTCTAACTAAGTTCAAGACGAACGCAGAAGGTCGCCTTTCCTTACCTCAATGGCAACAAGTATGCTTTAAAAATCCTGCCTTACTCTGAAAATCCATAGGAAATTCTGAGAAAAATAAAGCGACGACGGAAGAGAACCTACTTTCTCGAGAAATAAACTTTTTAAGGAGATCAAGAATGGAACAAAAGCTGATCGCTTTTTCGGATATAAGTGATTGAAACAGCACGGGATTGCGACTTCTGTTGCAATAAAAGTGGGAAAGTTTTTTATGCCGTGAATTAGTCCGCTTGTGAGTAGTTGCCGAAATTTCACTTGAGGAGATGGGAAAGGAAGACTATTGAAAAATTGGACAAATGCTCTTCTCCTCGCGGAAAAAGGAATTCGGCTTAACTTCCAGGAGAGCCGCGAATTGCACCGTAATCTTATAGGGCTGCCATGAAACTGAGGTACCGCCGGGGAATGGAGAGTAAAATATATCAATTATTGTTACTTTATTTTCCGATAACTATAGAGCCTGAGGTTTGAACAAACACAATCGATTTAAAAGATTAAAAAATACATTACCGATGAACGATGCAGGATTTACCCCGAAAAAATAGAAGTTTCAAGAATTGACATTCAAATTTCATTTATTACGTGTTACGTTTTTATTTTCAAAGCCATTTACAGTGGTGAATTTTTTCTTAAGAATGATTACCAAATTAACTACAACTTCTCAGGAGGTGTTGAAAAGGTGCTGGGGAACATTTACCTTAGAGTGAAGTACGAAAACGAGGTAGTGAGGAGTATGTAGGCGACAATATTACCCGTAAAGTTTCTACAATAATATTTTACGCACAAAATGACGGGAGTTCGGGTTCGTGTGGTAACTAACTAACTGGCTTACCACCGAGAGGGCCCGGGTTCGAATCCTGGAGACAGCGGATATTTTTCAGTGGTATCCCGAGCCGTACTCCGAGGTTGCTGTTGTGGAGAGTACTTTGAGGGACTGCGCCTTCTGTCGGATGGGATGTTAAACTGCGGACCCCTTGCCGCCTTTCGTTATCGACAACGGGTTTCTCTCTACCCTTCCTCCTTTTCTATCCATCCCTAATGACGCAAATTACCTCAGCTGTTGGTCGCCTCCCCTAAAACTACTACTACAACTACAAAATGACGGCTAAGTTACTCCATTATTATATTTAAATTGATCTGAACATTGAATAATATGCGTAGAAAAGTAGGGCAGAGTTGATCCATCTGTAAATACGTGTATTAACCTATGAAATTATTTTGCAGTATTATCCATTTACCAGGAGAACGAAGATGCAATATTTTTAATTAATATGAAATTTGACACTTTAACTAGTATGTTTTTAATTTATCATCGTGGATGGATCTCCATTTATAAATTCACTTCGGTGAATTTCTATACTCGAATTCAAATTAGGAAATTAATATTTTGCTTGAATTCCTATTCGCTTTGTTTGATGTTTTGGGGCTTATTTCACCGCGGACGGTATTTGTTTGGTAGGATTATGGCATTTTAAGTGAATGAATATGTCTTTCTTGGAAGGTCACGGATGGCATTGATAACTATATTAATGATGCTATATTAACATTGAATTCGTTTTTTGTGCATCGAACGGCCATAAGTTTCACGTCTTACAGTTTTGGTCTTATAGTAGGAAGTTTAAAATCTCGTGTGGAAAATTCCGTCGTATCGTTCAACAAAATTTGTTAATTTTGTATTAGTTTGAAACAAAACGTTCAAGTAAACATCCTCCTTTTGTTTGCTTTTGCGCGCTGTTTATATTTGCAATTACCGTAAAACATCAACGGACCACGGTGTACTATTAGCAAAGAGTTCACATTATATGAGTTCCGTACCAAATGTTTGGAGAGTCAGTGCCAATCATATTTACCTAAAAACACATATTTTTAATCTTAATTGACGCCTGGGGCGTTTACTAGGCTATGCCATTTACTAGGCAAACTGCGAGTATTTTCTGACGTGTTTCAGCTATCCTTTTTGATAGCAGATTTCCCGAAAATCTGCTAATACGAGGAAAAACTAATGGTGATATTCCAAGAAACTGCGGGAGATGCGCGACAGTAACTTTTAACGGAGTAATCCACTAATATGCATTTCAATGCAAGAATTTTAGTTCCGAGGCGAATGACTATTACACTCTGAAATTGTTGCATTGAAATTGTGATATTCTTGGAACTGTGTTGCTTTGAGGTTCATAAGAACTTTATTAAATCTTATCGTTAGCTACCAGAGTCGGCGGCGTACACATATTTCACATAGCAATGGCTTTGGTGGTTCCCATGATAATAGTTAATTGTTTAAAAAATTAAAGTCGAATAAATCGAAAAAAATAAGTAAAATTAATAGAAATTCTTATTTTGAAAATAGTAGATATGAGTGTTTTACATTAGGGACCACAATAATTAAGCATTTAACCACACACACACACACACAAACACACACATCATATATATATATATATATATATATATATATATATATATATATATGTACATATATATATATATATGTACATATATATATATATATATATATATATATATATATATATATATATATATATATATATATATATTGGAATGCGACTGTAGGCGAAGGAAGAGATAGTTATGAGGTGGGAGACTACGGTTTAGGCACGAGGAATGACCGCGGGGAGACAGCAGTTGAGTTCTGCAGGAGACAGGGTTTAGTCATCACCAACACTTGGTTGAGACACCACAAAAGACGCAGGTATACATGGAAAATGCCAGGTGACTCGGAAAGGTATCAGCTAGATTATACCCTGGTTAGACACAAGTTTAGAAACACTGAGATAAATTTGCACAGCTTCCCGGGAGCGGATGCAGACTCTGACCACAATTTAGTTGTTATGAAATGTATCGTCCGTTTCAAAAGGATAAGGCAGGAGCGGCGGGTTAGAAAATGGAATGTAGAAGCATAAAAAGGTTTGAAAAGGAAGGAATACAAACAGGCGGTAGAGGAAATCATGGAGGATGGTAAAGAGCTAAGTATTATCAAAGAAAAATGGGAATGTATCAAGATAGGGTTGTCTGGAGCCGCAAAGGACACTATTGGAACCGTCAACACTCAAAGGACTAGGAAACCATGGATCACGGAGGAGATGATTACAAAGATGGATGAGCGGAGAAAATGGAAGAATGTAAATACATAGTCAGGCAAAATAAAGTACAAAGAGTTTAACAAATAATTGAGGCGGGCAACAAATAAAGCAAAAGAAGCAAGGTGGAAGACGCAGTGTGAGGATATTGAAAGTTTGCAGAGGAATGGTGAACTTGGTGCGCTGTACAACAAAGTTAAATCTTTATCGGGAAGTAAGAAAGGGAGATCTATGCTAACAGTTAGAGATAAGGCGGGTAAGGTAATAGTTGAGACAGGAAAGATCCAAGAGAGATTGAAAGAATATATAGAAGAACTGTATAGTAAAGAACTTCGACCGACAAAGTTAGACATAGAAAAGGAACATGACGTCGAGGAAGATAGCTTGGGTCCAGGCATACTCGACGATGAGATAGAAAGGGCATTAAGGGAGATGAAACTAAATAAGGCCGTGGGGGTGGATAACATTCCCGCGGAACTATTGGGATTTTAAGGAAAACGTGGGAGGAAGAGGCTATATGGGCTGATTCGTAGTATCTATGAGGAAGGAAGACTTTGTGAGATCAGTTTTAGTTCCTATTCCGAAATAGGTAAAGGCTACATAATGTGAGGACTACAGGACAAGTTTGTTATCCCACGTAGCTAAAGTTGTTCTTTGTATCATAAACACAAGGATAGAGAGTAGGGCAAATGATAACTTAGGGGATGATCAGTTTGGGTTTAGGAAGGGGAGAGGTACGCGTGATGCCATTGCAGTAATGAGATTATTAATCGAGAGGAATATAGAACACAACCAGGAGGTATTTGCCTGTTTCGTAGATTTCGAAAAAGCGTTTGATAGAGTGAATCGGGAAAAACTAATGAGTATTCTGCAGAAAATAGGAATAGATTGGAGGGAAAGGAGGCTAATCCCCAACCTGTACATGTCTCAGACTGCACAGGTGCGAGTGGGGAACGGGGAGTCCGGATGGGCAGTGTTAGGAAGAGGTGTAAGGCAGGGTTGCCCATTATCACCGTTGCTGTTCAACCTGTATGCAGAGGAAATGATCAAAGAGGCATGGGAAGAACTGGAGGTAGGAATGAAAGTGGGCGGGGAATTCGTAAAATTAGTTAGGTTCGCTGATGACCAAGCTTTAGTTTGTCAGTCAGCCAAGGGGTTGCAAGCATTGCTTAGTGAATTGGAAATTCAGTGCGACAGATATGGATTGAGAATCAATATTAATAAAACAAAGGTAATGCGATTTTCTAGAAAGAAAAAGGCTAAGATAAACATTAAAGTAGGAGGGCAAAAACTAGAGCAGGTAGAACAGTTTACGTAACTCGGTAGTGTTTTGGACCAACACGGTCAAAGCAGTGGGGACGTAAGGAAAAGAATTGCACTATGCAAAGAGGCTTTCACAAGGCGGAGGGAGTTGATGACGGGGACGTTGAGTGAGGATGTTAAGAAAAGATTCGTAAAAACCTTGATATGGAGCGTAGCTATATACGGCGCGGAAACGTGGTCATTGAAGCAGGAGGATAGACGTAGACTGGAGGCTTTTGAAATGTGGGTGTGGAGAAGAATGGAGATGGTGAAATGGACAGAGAAGAAAACAAATGAGGAAGTAATTGGTATGGTGGGCGAAGAGAGGGGTTTGTTGGGAGAAATCCTATGGAGGCAGGAAAAATGGATGAAGGGGGTATTGACCGGCGGCGGGATGTTGAAGGCTGTAATAGAGGGGAGCATGTTAGGAAAATGAGGAAAGGGAAGGAACAGGATAGGGATGTTGGACGGGATGAATGGAGGAAGAAAGTACTCAGAGATGAAGAGGGACCTGATGTAGTGTAGGATGTGGTGTTTTCCTAGGGGTCACATATTATTTAATTAGTAATTTTGTCCATCCAAAAACCTACCTTAACCGGTAGATTACGGAATAATAATATTAATATATATATATGCATATTTGTATATATTTATAAATATATAAATAAATAAATAAATAAATAAATAAATATATATATATATATATATATATATATATATATATATATATATATATATATATATATATATATATATTTATATACACACTCACACACACACACACACAGGATCCGTACAAAAAGGTATCGGGACTGGTTCCAAAAATCAAAATTAATTGCAGTTATCTTTAAAATTACTTAATAGTCTTCAAAATACATTCCTCCTTCATCGATACACTTCGGCGCATCTGCCACTCGTCAAAAGCCTGCTGGAAGCCGGTTTCCGCAATACTATTGAGAGCCTTTGTCGTCGTCGCTTGAACCTCGTCGATGAAGTCGAACCGAAATCCTTTGAGTTCCGTTTTAATTTGTGGAAACAAGAAAACAAGAAAAGGTCAGGTCGTAGCCAGGTCGGCTGCAGTGGGATTGAGGCAACGTTGCCACCTCGAATTTCGTCTTCAGCTGCAGCCGCGACAGTTTTTGTTCCTCGCTCCTGACTTTCGGCACCAGCTTCGCGTACACTTTCCTCATCGCAAGATCCTCTGTTACAATGGTGTGGACGGTTCCGACTGAATGGCAGGTCTTCTCACTGATAATGGCGATGGTTGAATCCAAAACATTTTTCACTTTGCCAACCTGAGCATCAGTTCGAGCGGTCGTCGGGCGTCCGTCGCGGTGCCCGTATGCGACGAGCTCACGGCCTTCCTTAAACATTTTGCGCCACTTAAAGACTCTTGAGCGGCTTGAGGCATCATCCCCATAAGCCTGTTTAATGAGTTCAAGGGTCTTTGACGCGGATTTCCTGAATTTAACGCAAAACTTCACCGCGTAGCGTTGCTCGACGGTTCGCTCCATGCTGGCGCGACGACTCCAGAAACAATCACGCGTCACAAAAATCTACCTCCCGTCTCAACGCATGCTCGGAGGCGACTGAACTTAAGTGCGAGCGGTGGTGGAACTGAGTCGTGAGGGACCCGAGCCGACCGGTCGGACCCCCATCCACCGCTCCGTTGAGGCTTCAGCGAACCAGTCCCGATACCTATTCTACGGACCCTGTGTGTTTGTGTATATAATATATATATATATATAGTAACACATAATATAGAAACACAAAAAAAGAGAACACTCACACGTATTTTCTTGATATTTCGACGGAAACAATCCGTCTTCCTCTGAAGATAGAAGTAATGACTGCTGGAATCGTTGAGGTGAGGGGTGCGAGAGAAAGGGAAGGGGGCCAGGGGAAGGGGAGAACGGGAGGCGAAGGAGGGGTGAAAGGAATGGTTGGGGAGAGGAAAGGGAGAGGGAAGGGGTGGAAGTAACAATTTTAGGCCACTCCCATCAGTGAACGACATTGAGGCCCGGATGCTGATACGCCATACAGATGTAAATGAATGCCAATTCAAGGGTTTGTAATTCTATAGGGTTATCGGATGTGGGAAGGGACGCTAGGACGGAAACATTGTAACACTGGTTGAAGGGGGTATTATGATGGGAAGCATGTTTAGGGATGGGGAGACCCGCGGACGGAGAGGAGGGATTGCACGAGGCGCGGTGGTTATTAATCCTAATGTTAAGTGGTGTGGAACATTGGCCTATGTAAAAGGACGGGCAGAGTTTACAGGTAAGAAGATAAACAACATTCTTGGAAGTGCAAGAGGAATAGGGGAAGGGCGGGAGAGAGTTGAATGGTGGGATGGAGTGGGGTGGAGTGGTGAAAATAGGGCAGGTTTTGCATCTTGCTCGATGACATGGAGTGGGTATGGCTCTGGGGGTGTGAGGGGATTTTGAGAGTGGCCTGGTGGATTTGAGGATATCTGCTAGGTTGGCGGGACGTTTGAAGGTGACAGAGGGGCAATTGGGGAGAAGGTTGGAGGAAGTGTTGTGATTTTTGAGGATGGGGAATAGGTCTTTGAGGATGAATTTGAGAGACTGAATGCCTGGGAAGTAGGTAGTACAGATTGAGAGAGGCTGGGAGTCTGTGGTTGACGCAGGCTTGGGGGTGTAGGAATGTTTAAGTATTTTTTTATGGAGGAGAGAATCAGGGTATCCTCGTTGGAGGAGGGAGTGGTGAAGGTTGTTAAGGTATTTGTTAAGGGATTCGGGATGGTTGCAAATGCGGTGACCGCGGATAGAAAGAGAGTAAGGGAGGGAGCGCTTGGTATGGGAGGGGTGACAACTGCTGTAATGAAGGTATTGCTGCTTATTAGTAGGTTTGGTGTGAACAGAGGTAAGGAATTTGTTGTTGCTGAGGGAAATATTAACATCGAGGAAGGTAATCTGAGAGGAAATTCTCTTCCAGGACACCGAGGTGGAGGTTTGCATAAGAAGGGCTGAATCTGCTACCCATGGCGCAGCCCTTTATTTGGAGGTAATGGTTATTATTGAAAGAAAAGGAGTTGCGGGTGAGAATGAAATTGGAAAGATCAATGAGAAAATCGGTACTGGGGATTTGAGGGGTAGGGCGTTTGGAGAGGAAGTAACGTAGGGAAGAAAGGCCTTCTTGGTGAGGAATGGATGTGTATAAGGAGGTGACATCGATTGTAGCAATAGTAATTTGGGTGTCCGGAGGGAGTGAAATTGAGTGGAGCAATCTGAGGAAGTGGTAGGTATCTTTGATAAAGGAGGGTAGGGAGTGAACTAAAGGTTGGAGATAGTGGTCCCGTGTTACGTCTATGAAAGCATATATATATATATATATATATATATATATATATATATATATATATATATATACAAACACACACACACACACACACATATAAAAAGGGATAATATTAATGCTTATGTTACAAATGATATTAAAACTATTAGGAAGACAGTATTTCTGTAGATACGCTTCAACCATATGGTTTTATTATTTTCCTACCGCTGAGATAAAAGGTTCACAATAATGTAAATATGCAGTTAAAAGAGGATTATGGAAAATGTGACAAATATTTTATTTAATTAGATTCACTTATTATTTGATTATTTTTCTAATGTATCTCCTACGTCAGCTCAACTAATGAAGGCTTAATTAAAAGCACTTCCTCGAATTAAACACTTTGAAATTACGCCAATTCGAATGCAATGGGCTTTGTGCATTATTTTGAAAATATTCATCCACTTGACGAGTGGGAGGGCATACAACAAAAGTATCTCTTTAAATTCATGCACCGTTCTGTATACAGACTAAAATGATGGCAACATTGTTGTTTCGGACAGGTGCACAATGAACGAGGAATCTTTCCTCAGCCCGCTTCATATTTTGCCTTTTTGATATTTGTTCATCCCGACGGAATCGCTACAGAAACACCTCCTGGTTACGAAATAACAGGCACGCACCGGGGGGGGGGGGGGAGAAGAAAAATGAAGCCCGCACCTCCAACGGGCGCGGGGGAAAAGAATTAAAAGTTTTAGCTTGGCCGCAGAAAAAAAATGCCTTACGTACGGTAGCATTTTTTCTCCTCCTCTGCTCCATCATCAATTCTCCCCCGACCCTCACCAAGATGCAAATGTCGTAGCACGCTTCGCTGCTCGAGGGATAGATACATCACACGTATATCGAAGTTCCCCGTCCACCGTCGAGAATAAGAACGACGTGAATCACATCGGGAGTAAAATCAATAGTGCGTTAAGTGAATAGTATAGATAGGGCAAGGCCCGCACGCCGCGTGTGTTGTTTGCCGTCCCCTAGACACACCGCGCAGGAGCGAGCAGGTGATTCTCCACGGACGGACTGGGGCGACGGACCCGCAAAGACCCTTTTGGGTCAGACACACAACTTCCTCAAAGCTACTTTCGCTATTTGGCCCCCTCCTCTGCGGCTCAGTGCAGCTTATCTAAAGCATTATTTCTCAGAAAATTGGTATTCAAAGCAGATTAGGGCAAAGGGCGTAGATTTAGGTCCTATTACATCATATCCAACAACTTTAACCTCTCATTACAGAGCCAGGTTCCTACAATTTGTTTTTGGCCGTCGCAGTTCATTTTGATTTTTTTTCTTGGTAATATTATGATAAATTGACTATTATAAGGAATAAAATAATGTTTGCTTTAGGAGATTAGTTTCATGTTGGCTGAAGGGTTTCTGAAAGCTCACGGCCAATGTAAATGTTTTCCTTCCAAAAGATCTGTGTAAGCTGATAACTTAAACAAATCGGCAATAGCTAATTATTCCTAATTAAGGCTTTATAAATATCAGTATTTGATATTGCCTCGTTATCCCTCCTGTGACAGTTTGTTGTCGTATGTACGTCACATTCCAGAATATTATAAAAATATCTTTCTCAAAATTCATATTCTCTGTGACTGAAATTTTTCATGAAATATTTCGGTTTGTGTGGGGATTATAAAAAAATTAAAATGAAATCCTGCGGTTTTCCTCGGGGAATCTCCCACTGACTGCCTGCTCTCCGGAGATTCCCCTATTCAACGTGAAAGGAACTTCTGGAATGCTGAGAAACGTTATGGATTAACCACCGACTGCTCTCCGGAGACTCCTGGATTAAAATGCCAGAGGATCTTCTGGATTGCTGAGAAACATTATGGACTAAATACATTTTTTACTGAATAAATACGTATGGATATCAGATAAACTGGAAACACAAGTATTTGGCTCCATCTCTGTCTATATTACGTGATTTAATGCCTTGGGCTTTACCACAAAATGGAGTGTTCTAGGTTCTTGGTCTTTCTCCCCTTTGGCAGGGTGCAATTTTAAAACACGTTCAATATTGCAATAGGAAAAGTCAAACCGGTAATTTTTCAGAAAACTGGAGAGGAAGTTTATTATTTCTTTCTTAAAGTATCAATGAAACAATGTTTTACTAAAATTATCTCTCAAGTTTTACTAAATGAAACTTTTGATTTGCATGCACAAACTGTAAAATAATGCATTTAGATTATTTAAAGTGTTTATACTTGGAAGCAGTGACATTCGTGGCCCTTCAAGTTAAATTCTTTATGGAAAACAATGAAAATCAGGGAAAAATTAAAGCAGGTAAAAAGCCTGCCCGGATGTTTCTCCTAATAAAGAAGTTGACTTATTGCAATTTAGCTCGCCATTACCATTCCGGATTGCAGTCGTACATTTTCGAAAACAGTCCACTTTCCCAGAGGCTTGAATGCACTCCCACCGATCGATCCGTTTGTAACACCCGATATTCACGTCATTTAGCCACCGGCAGCCGAAGAGATTAATATTGGGTCAATGGACAAGTCTGAGCCAAGAGCCGCAGCCGTTACAGCCAGAGGAGCACAGCGCTCAAGGTGCTCTGTGTCTTCTATTCTTATACATCCCTGAATCCACCGGCACTCTCCTCACTTCTCTCGCCCCTCTGCCCCTCCTTTCCCTCTCGGTCACTTTCTATTTTCTCCTCCTGAACAAGCTTCCTTCGCTCTCGCCTTCTCCTATCCTCACAATTGGCACCCTTCTCGTTCTTTCCATACTTAAGTGTCTCACTACTCCATATCCAAAGCCTCTTCCTCTCGAGTTAGTCACTTCCTCATTTGTACGACAATATGTCTAGTTTTCTTCATCTCTACTTCATTTTCTTCATCTGCTACTTTATTTCAAGCCCTCCGCAATACTCGCCCAGGAATCATTTGCTTCCCCATACGGCTGGCTTCTTACCAAGCTTAGGAGCCTAATTTTAAGACAAGCTCTTCGATTTGGGCGACGGTTGTCTTGCAAAAGAATATATCTGAATACTAGGGTGCTATTGAGAGAATACTAAAATACCTATAATGGAGCGCAGAGAGTTTTTTTTGGATTTATTATCACTTAAATAATTCTTTATCAATTGATTCATCTACTCTTCTGGCTGGTCCAAAGGTCATGAGCTCGATTTATCAGCTCTTTGGACTTATTGTTTCGCATTGATATATTACGAGTATCGAGTACGTTCTTCTACATGTATGCTTGTCTTGTACACTGTGGATACATCCTTTATTCTCAAATTTGGGATTTTGTAGGCTCTTTACTTGCTATATGAAAAATATGTTTACTCAGATTGGCCGTAATGAGGTTCATACAGTTATCAGTTGTATAGCTCACGCACAGTTTCTGAGGGATAAATGTGTCTGACGTATTTCTCTCGCGGTAGTTTTGAGATCAAAGTACTGTCGGCTCTGGGTTTCTCTCCATGTAAATCATTCTTTAAAATCCAATTCCATTCTCCATGTAATATGCATTCTAGATGTCAATGATGGATGGCTTGTCCACTGATTTCCGTAGTCTACCTAGAAAGTTTTGGTGTCTAAGAATGGACTGTGGATCGCCACATAACTGAAAATAGTTAGCGGGACCCAGGTTTCTAAGGTCACGGACCTTAATTACTTGATCTCTCAAATACACAGTTCTATTTACAAGCGTATTTATACTCGTAAAATTGTGTTTCTGCTACGATAGCGCCATTCTATGGTGATTAAATACGCCTCTGAAAGTAATACATGCTAAAAAAATCTAAAGATTCTATCAATAAGAAGTAAAAAGACAAATTTCGTTTTTTGGTTTGAATATTTGCAGTGCTGAACAGATCTCAAGTCTTGAATCTTTACATACGGGTTTAATTCGAATAATTAAACGAATTTCAGGCAGGTGTGGGGCGTTTCATAAATGTGTACGGTGCCACTCGGTCTGAATGTTAAAATCGCATGTCGAATGCGCTCAAATATGCTTTTGCGACGCATAATGCTTGATGAAGAAAATCCCATTCGACTTTATGGACAGGCCGTCGAACCTAGACGAGCCTCTAGGTTTTACCACCCCGGGATGTAAGTCCGACTTCCTCGCCGGGAAGTACGCGGTAGCTTGAGGCTCTCTCACACTTTCTTTCTACTTCCTCTCGGTATCGAATGGCGCTTATTGTACCACCACGGCCGTTTGCATTCCACTCCACAGGCACCCGCGTAATTTTCCGGCCCATTGTTCCACCGAGTCTCTCTTGGAAGGCATGAGTGGTCTCCCTCTTCTGAAGCGGTTTTGGAAGAACTCTTCCAGCAATGAAGTGGGCGGTTTACTTGGGAAGAACTCCGTGTGATACAATAAGGAAGGCATAGTACACGTTGCATGGGCCGTGAAGAGTTGACTGTTCTCGGTGTGTTAAAAACTTCTTTTATTTTAGCTTTCCTTGTAACCAACTTATTTCTCGTCAAAGGCTTTATGTATTCTCACGTTTTCTCTCTGACACAACGGAGTGGACTATGTCAAGAAAAGCGATTTAAGAGGGGGAAATCGTATTTTCCCGGGTTTCGAACCACGGAATCTTGAATCGCCAATGTATATTTACTTGTTGCTCATTTATCCCAATGTCTAATCATTCATGCTCTGCTTACAATTGTCTATACATTTCGTACAATAATATAATCTAAAGTCATTTCACTTTTAATATTTAATTTTAATTCGCACCGATATTTTAGGTCAATATGCCTTGTTTATTAATTCACTTTTTAGTCAGATAGTTAGCGTTTAGGTCGACAAGCAAATTTCAGTTGAGAAGATACAAATAGAAATCCTGACATGATGTTCGTTGAGCATCGTAATATTTGATTATTTAACAAGGAGTGTTTACTCAAGTGCCTTTCTGTGGCATGAATTAATTAATGGATATGGTTTCCTATATTAATTAAACCTTCTATTTTCTACTGTAATTTGCATACAGCATCTTGGAAGGCATAACTAGTAATTTCCACTTTTTACCAGGGTTAAAGCAGTGACCGTTTGTACAATTGAGTGTAGCTAATTGAGTGGAGAAATGGATGGAGTAGGGGGATGAGATTGAATATGGCTGGGGTGTGGGGAAAGTTAGTTTCGGCATCAGCTTTTAAATCAAATGCTTCGAGGGGGCACAGTTCTCGGCGTGCCAGTGACGTTCGCTGAATTTTACCCCAAGGAAGATACTAGAAGCGCTTTTAACATAAACTCATTTTCTAGTTCATTCAAATGTCGTTTTTGTGTTACATGGCTAATGTTTTACCGGATTAATAAAGAGAACTCACCGTTGTAATCAATGGTTTGAGTGTTTTCTTCTCTCCTGTTTTGAGGGAGAAAAATAATTTCCCTAAATTAGATCATGCAAATATGACGGACTTTTGCTATCATGCGTGGTTAACACTTAATTGAAATAAGATGTATAAACTTTCGACGCAACTTGAGCGCATGTCAGCATCAAAAGGCCCTGGATTTCGCTTCATCACCCTGAGAGAACTCTCAACAGACAACAGCCGTTGTGAATGGTGGAATGGGGTTGAACGCTCGTAATCATTTCCTGTCCATCACGGCTTTTATCAAGAAGTGAATATGGCAGGCAGTGTTAAATGTAAAATAAAATTAGAACTCTAAACTATTTAGATCCACTATAATTAACTCGTACCTCAATTTTCAACTTTGCATCAACCAAAAGGCTACCATTAAATGCCTTTAGGCACTCCGTAGTTTCATTTAGGCGCTCAATTACTGTATTTTCTTCTATTTATTTATGTTAGCTCTCGAAGAGAAGTTTTTAGCCATTATTTTGCCGTCATATTATCTCGTGGACTTCATATAAGAGTGTTCGATAGTGCATACGTATTTAGCTTGATGAGTAGGCTGGATATTGACATAAATATTTTACAGTATATATATATATATATATATATATATATATATATATATATATATATATATATATATATATATATATATATATATATATATATAATGAAAATACCAGTACTGACGGTCGATGAAAAGAAATGAAGAATATAATTACCAAAGCTGCAGATGAGCAACTTGTGAGTAAGAAGCTAACTAATACTAAGAAGCCATGGAAAACAGCTCAAATAAGGGGTCTCATGGATGAAATAAGAAAATACCCAATAAATGAAAATGAAGAAAACCTCTATAAACAATTTCGGAACCAGGTCATACGAGAGTACAAGAAGGCAAAGGAAGAATGAATAGAAAGCTGCTGCCAGGAAATCAGTGACAACATAAAAAGGGAAATAGCGAGATGGCTTAAAAACTAGTGAAGAGGCGATTCGGTGAAAGAAGAACTAAATCGCAAAACATCCAAGCCGCTAATGGAAAAAATACTTATTGATGATGACTGCATTGGGAATAGATGAAAGGAATACATTGAAGTACTCTATCAAGCTCCCAAAACTACTAGAAGATGGCTTAATTAAAAATGGAAGCATGATAGATAAAGACGATATGGGTCCGCAGATGTTATGAAGCGAATCCGACAGAGGCGCGGCAGACCTGAGAGACAACAAGGCACCAGGAGTTGACAAAATAAACGTAGAATCAATCAAGGCACTCGGGGTCAAAGCGAAGGATGGCCTCTGTGGAATAATCAAAGATGGCTACGACAGCGGAAAGATACTAGAATATTTTGAGAAAAGTATAGTGATTGCAATACGAAATAAACCGAAAACACATAAATGCAAAGAACACAGAACATTGAGCCATGTGACTCAAGCATCGAAAATCCTTGCTCAGATTGCCGATTGCCAATTAGCCGAAGAATAGAAGGAAGCCTCTCAGAAAACCAATTCGGATTCAGGAAAAACTGAGAAGCAAGAGAGGCAATTCTCAGCTTGAAAATCCTGGCCGGAAAAATGAGACATAAATAACCCATTATATGTGGCATTCGTGGACTTGGAGAAGGCCTGCGACAACGTAGAATGAAACAAGATGTTCAAAAAACTGGAAACGCTTGGATTGAACTACAATGGCAGAAGAATTACCCATAACCTCTACAAAACTCAGGTTAGAACAATGTAAACGAAAAATGGAAGAAAAATGGTAATCAAAATAAACAAAGGAGCAAGACAAGGATGTAACCTCTCGCCAGCAATATTCAACGTATACCAGGAAGGAGGAGTAAAAGAAACCCAAGAATTGGGTATCTAAGGATTCAAGGTAAGTGGAGAAGAAATCAACATTCTTTGCAAGTTTGCAGATGACATCGCAGTAGTAGCGGAAATGCGAGAGGATCTGCAAGCAACTCTAAATGCTATGAACCAAGTACTGGCGGAATATAATTTGAACACCAGCAAGAAGAAACCTAAAATCCTTGTGTGTTGAAGACAGCAGTTGAATGCAGATATCACAATTCGAGTGGTATGACTAGAGCAAGCGAACTCCTTCATCTACCTGGGCAGAAGTATAAAATGGGATGGTAGACGTTTGATCGACATTAAGCGAAAAATAGCCGAAGACATTCATGAAGAAGAGGCAATTGCTATGTTCAAAGAACCTAAGGCTGGAAACAAGGTAAGGATTCCTCAAGACTTTCGTGTGGACCATGACAATCTATGGTTCCGAGCCTTGGAACATTGGAAAAGTGGGCCAGCGAAGAATAGAAGCCTTTGAAACATGGTGCTGGAGGAGAATAATGAAGATTAAATGGACCGACAATGTAAGGAACAAGGAAGTTTATAGAAGAGCAGAAAAGGATAGGACCGTATGGAGAATACTACTGCAAAGAAGAAATAGATGGATTGGACACACATCGAGGCAAAATGGATTGATTAGGACTCTAATAAGAGGAATAATAGAAGGGAATATTCCGCGAGAAAGACCAAGATATATGTAAATAGGACAAATTAAGAAGGACGTAAAACGGAGAAGGTATCAGGGATTGAGGGCATTGATATTGAATATAGTAGAATGGAAAGCTGCAGTAAACCAAACCTAGGATTGAAATACTGGTGATGAAGATATATATGTATATATATATATATATATATATATATATATATATATATATATATATATAAACACGGATGTAGATTTGTAGAATACAGAGACACAAAGAAAGGACACTCACAGTATGTTAATTGACGTTTCGACAGCTCGGCTGTAGTCTTCAGAATCATTCTGAAGACGGCTTTGTGTCTCTATATTCTACAAATCTACATCCGTGTTTTTATATATTTATGCGTCGCCGAAGAGCGTTCCATTTCGAAGATATATATATATATATATATATATATATATATATATATATATATATATATATATATATATATATATATGTATATATATATGTATATGTATATATATATGTATATGTATGTATATATATATATATATATATGTATATGTATATATATATGTATGTATATATATATATAGTACTATATATATATATATATATAATCCGCCAGCGCCGTGGTAGACCTGAGAGACAACATTGGCACCAAGAGTTGACAAAATAAACGGAGAAATTATTGAGGCACTATATTTAGTTTTGTATATTATTATTAGGTAATCTTTAAGGTAGGTAGAGGTAGAGGTAGGTTAAGGTAGATTTTTTGATGGACACAGCTACTAAATAAATATGTTGTGATTCCTAACAAAATACAAAATCCAGTATCCTACTCTACATCAGACCCCACTTCATCTCTGAGTATCTTCTTCCTCCCTTCATCCCGTCCAACATCCCTATCCTGTTCCTTCCCTTTCCTCGTTTGCCCAACATTGTACCCTCAATTAAAGTCTTCAACATCCCACTGCCGGCCAATACCCCCTTCATCCACTTTTCCTGCCTCCATAGGATTTCTCCCAACAAACCCCTGTCCTCGCCCACCATACCAAGTACTTCCTCATTTCACCTTCTCCATTCTTCTCCACACCCACATTTCAAAAGCCTCCAATCTACGTCCATTCTCCTGCTTCAATGACCACGTTTCCGCGCCGTACTACGCTCCATATAAATGTTTGTACGAGTCTTTTCTTAATATCCTTACTCAACGTTCCTTTGCCTCGCGCAATTCTTCTCCTTACGTCCCAACTACTTTGACCGTGTTGGTCCAAAACACTACCGAGTTACGTAAACTGTTCTACCTGCTCTAGTTTTTGCCCTCCTACTTTAATGTTTATCTTAGCCTTTTTCTTTCTAGAAAATCGCATTACCTTTGTTTTATTAATATTGATTCTCAATCCATATCTGTCGCACTGAATTTCCAATTCACTAAGCAATGCTTGCAACCCCTTGGCTGACTGACAAACTAAAGCTTGGTCATCAGCGAACCTAACTAATTTTACGAATTCCCCGCCCACTTTCATTCCTACCTCCAGTTCTTCCCATGCCTCTTTGATCATTTCCTCTGCATACAGGTTGAACAGCAACGGTGATAATGGGCAACCCTGCCTTACACCTCTTCCTAACACTGCCCATCCGGACTCCCCGTTCCCCACTCGCACCTGTGCAGTCTGAGACATGTACAGGTTGGGGATTAGCCTCCTTTCCCTCCAATCTATTCCTATTTTCTGCAGAATACTCATTAGTTTTTCCCGATTCACTCTATCAAACGCTTTTTCGAAATCTACGAAACAGGCAAATACCTCCTGGTTGTGTTCTATATTCCTCTCGATTAATAATCTCATTACTGCAATGGCATCACGCGTACCTCTCCCCTTCCTAAACCCAAACTGATCATCCCCTAAGTTATCATTTGCCCTACTCTCTATCCTTGTGTTTATGATACAAAGAACAACTTTAGCTACGTGGGATAACAAACTTGTCCTGTAGTCCTCACATTATGTAGCCTTTACCTATTTCGGAATAGGAACTAAAACTGATCTCACAAAGTCTTCCTTCCTCATAGATACTACGAATCAGCCCATATAGCCTCTTCCTCCCACGTTTTCCTTAAAATCCCAATAGTTCCGCGGGAATGTTATCCACCCCCACGGCCTTATTTAGTTTCATCTCCCTTAATGCCCTTTCTATCTCATCGTCGAGTATGCCTGGACCCAAGCTATCTTCCTCGACGTCATGTTCCTTTTCTATGTCTAACTTTGTCGGTCGAAGTTCTTTACTATACAGTTCTTCTATATATTCTTTCAATCTCTCTTGGATCTTTCCTGTCTCAACTATTACCTTACCCGCCTTATCTCTAACTGTTAGCATAGATCTCCCTTTCTTACTTCCCGATAAAGATTTAACTTTGTTGTACAGCGCACCAAGTTCACCATTCCTCTGCAAACTTTCAATATCCTCACACTGCGTCTTCCACCTTGCTTCTTTTGCTTTATTTGTTGCCCGCCTCAATTATTTGTTAAACTCTTTGTACTTTATTTTGCCTGACTATGTATTTACATTCTTCCATTTTCTCCGCTCATCCATCTTTGTAATCATCTCCTCCGTGATCCATGGTTTCCTAGTCCTTTGAGTGTTGACGGTTCCAATAGTGTCCTTTGCGGCTCCAGACAACCCTATCTTGATACATTCCCATTTTTCTTTGATAATACTTAGCTCTTTACCATCCTCCATGATTTCCTCTACCGCCTGTTTGTATTCCTTCCTTTTCAAACCTTTTTATGCTTCTACATTCCATTTTCTAACCCGCCGCTCCTGCCTTATCCTTTTGAAACGGACGATACATTTCATAACAACTAAATTGTGGTCAGAGTCTGCATCCGCTCCCGGGAAGCTGTGCAAATTTATCTCAGTGTTTCTAAACTTGTGTCTAACCAGGGTATAATCTAGCTGATACCTTTCCGAGTCACCTGGGATTTTCCATGTATACCTACGTCTTATGTGGTGTCTAAACTATGTGTGTGTGATGACTAGCCCCTGTCTCCTGCAGAACTCAACTGCTTTCTCCCCGCGGTCATTCCTCGTGCCTAAACCGTAGTCCCCGACCTCGTCACCATCTCTTCCTTCACCTACCGTCGCATTCCAATCCCCCATCACTATCAAATGTTTCCCTGCAGGAACACACGCGATCATGTCCTCTAATTGATCGTTTATCCTATCGACCTCTTCCTCCATATAGTTGCTTGGTGGCATGTATGCCTGAATAATAACCAAGTTCGTCGGTTGTGCTTTTATCTCTAATAGTACTATTCTATCCGTTACCTGCTCTATGTTGACTACGCTTCTTCCTACCTCTTCATTTAATACTATGGCAACCCCTTGTTGGCTCTCGTCCCCGCCGCTGTATATTATTCTATAGTTATCACTCCAGTAATCCCCAATATCTTTCCATCTCACCTCGCATAGACCTAAAATATCGATATTTCCCCTTTCCATATGTCGCTTAACATTTTCCAATTTTCCTGTCCTCATCATTGTCCTAACATTCCACGTACCTATTCTAACTAATTTGGTCTTCTTCTCCTGCTTCTTCTGTCCTGCTGCTGCTGGTTTTCCCTTGCAGGGGTTTCGTGGGATTACGACCGCGGAAGCCTTGCCTCCCCCGCTGCCGGGCACGACACATCGACCGATTTGGCCGAGCCCCGTAGTTGTCTGGACTCAAAATCTCTGTATAGTCCATCATGTTAATCTTGAGAATGATAATTGAGGTGTTTTCCCGTTGCCTACCTCAATAGTGTTTTTAACGTGACACCATCACTTACTGGCCGCCCCACTGGGGTCAGACGCCATTGCAGCCGCCTCACTGAGGAACAGACGCTGCGTGGACTACCTTTCGTCTGGCTCCTAACCTTCGACCTATCGTGACCCTACCAGGAGCAATTATTTTTGTATATATATGTATATATATATATGTATATATATATATTTATATATTTATATATATATATATATATATATATATATATATATATATACATATACATGGACATGTATGTTGTATATATTATTACAATATTCATTGTCAAAATTATTATAAAAATTTATATTAGTTATGCGAGTGATAACATATTTCATATCATTCAATCAGAAATATAAATAATAGCCCTTTAAGAAATGAAGAGGAGCCTCTTATCTAGCATCTTTAAGTTAACGTTTACATTTATTGTCAACCATATCTAGAGCGTTATTTTTGTGAGATACTTTAAATGAATGCATGATGATGCTTGAGAAAGATATTGGGTGTAACTCGAAGAATGCAGGAAAAAGGATTAAGGGATATACAGTGAAAATTGCCTCACAATATTCTTATACAGAGAATACAGGCTTGAAGCGCCACGTTGTGGGCGCAAATAGTTGGAGAGTATCTTTATGTTACTTGATGGGAGAAGAGTAGATAAATAAAATGGACGGAAAAGAAGACAAAAGAAAGAGCACCAGGAATGGGAAAAGGAGAATAATCTTGGTTGTAATTCTAAGGATGCAGGAAAAGTATAAGGGGGATATTGAGAGACAATAGGGAGTTGAAGGCTGTAATAGAGGAGTTTTTTGTAAGTGAGGTTAGTGGAAGAAAAGAACAACATCTTCAATTCCTTTTAAGTATGCCATCTGTATAATGATTTAAATATCCAATAGTTTTATGTTAAGTAATGCTAAGACGTATAATATACCGCAAAAAATCAGTGCAGTCTGTAATAGTTTTTATTAATGTAAAAAGCCTTTGATCACCGGAATAAAAGCTAATAATTAAAATGAATTAGCTGAAACGTATGGTAAAAGATGTATTAAGACATTACAAAACTGAAGAATATTAGAATTTGATGTAGTTTTGTATAACTTATTCACATGGATAATTCAGGTGGGGAAAGCGTTGACAAAATACGAAAATTCGTTAATCATCTATATGCAAACTGTTTTTATTATTTAGGTCGAATTGAAATCCCTTTCCAATTTTATATGATAAGTTGAAATGGGCGTTTAATTAGGAAATAAATGATAATTAATATGCAAAGGCATTCTACAATCTTATACGAACGAGCATAAATGCGATTATTGAGATGAAAATGGAGTTGAATGGCGGGGATACTCGTTAGCCAATCAGTTCTGTGAAAGCATTGGTGGTTGGAACTCCTCTTTATGAGGTTTAATTCATCTCCCTTCCATCGGAAGCTCGTCTTTACATTTAGAATGGGATTTTCTGAAGTTTGACGCTTCTGGGTTCCTTCTCAGGGTTTCCCAGAAGTTTGGAGCCTCTCGGGAATTTTCTTTGAAGCGTGGTAGTTATGAAAATGAAAATTTCCGAAAAATCTCACTTTTATGAATGAATATTTAGAAACAAACAACAACAATTATAAACAAACTTTTATTCGTATTGCTGGAATCCTTTACGAAAACAATGCTGCAATACTTTCAGGTCAAATGTGCTTCATTTACTGGGTATTTTGTGTAATGATGGGCTGCAATTAAATTAAGGACTCATAATAATCATCGGAATTAATCCACCAGTTTCGAGCGTTGACCCACTATTTGAAATCGAATATCAATGTATTGATTATAATAAATCAGGTCCTTCAATTCCAATTAATTTATTTAAACTTATCATTTAAAAATAGGGATCATAATGTCTGACTACATAAGGATCACTGTGTCCTGTGTAACTTCGTGGAACTCCTTCGTATTCAAAGTGTTGCTCTCAATAAATATTTGGTAGAAATCAAGTTATGCCTCTTATTGTATTTCCGACTGTTTATTTTTTTATGTAAACTAGAATGAGGTGCGTCAAAAAACGGCCCTTTTAGACATATTGCGATGTAAACTAGAATAAATAAACGTGCGTCAAAAAACCACCAGTTTAGACATGTTGTTATTGAAGCTTTGTGATTATTAACTCAAAGTTGAGTTATGCACAATACGAAAAATAGTTTGAAGATTACATCGGGGAATCATGGAAAAAGGGTGAGATACTGAATACATGGTTCATCATTTTAATACATAACATTATGGACCTCCTATCTTATACGATTTTAGGTGTCCTTCTTTTCAGTCTACTTACGTAATATATAATTTGGCGAATTGTTGGTTTGAGTTAAATTTCTCTCATCCTACGCAAAGTGGCGTAAGTTTTGATCCTCGTTCGTACACTAAGTTTCGCGATCATAATTTTTGCCTTTCGTCCAACATTCGAACTGACCCATGGGGAAACGTGAGGAAGCGTGTGACCCTGTCCACCACTTCAGCCAAACCACCAGGAGTCATTGAAAGGAGCGGTTCTGCAAAGTAAATGGTCCTCCCCTATCGAGATAGAGTTGGTCACATTTACAGGTTTTAACCACAATCGAAGCGAGGGTGGGAGATTCCAGGGAGCTAAGGGTTTCTAGCGCCAACTCTTGAGGAGTACACAAGACAAGACTGGAGCCTGACGTGACGTTCGGGAAACCGCATTTAGCTCCCTTCTCGCCTCGTTCTTCGCTCCCATTTTCCAATCCCGCTAAGTCCATTTCTTTTTGCAGCCCTTCCTTCCATTCGCCTCCAGCTTCGCGCGCCCCTCCCGCCCGCTTCTCCCCGCCCTATCACCCCATTTCCGTCCCTTATCCTCCATCCGCTCCCTTTTTGCTAGCGCTTCCTGCGCGCCGGTGCTTCGTTGAAAGGAGAGAACTCTATGTGCCATGTTATGAGCACGATTATCGATCTTGAGAACCTCGACTCCTCTCGGAATATATCTACCACAGTTTTCCCAGGGTGAAGGCGTGCGTGCTCTTGTGCTTAATATCGTTCTTTTCGTTTTCCGAGATGAAATACTGGCCTGTAAAGCTTGGTCGCCATTACAGGAACTCCTGACACTTATGCCGAATTCATTATTTGGTATTGATTATTGAGGAAGAGCGATTATTTTGACTCAAATTTGGAGCGGTCGTAATTTCCAATTATTGAAAGAGCTGTTGAATTATTTACGGTTAAATGTTATAAGGAAGTGACATACAGTATGTGGAAATAGTACGCTGAAAATGGGCGTTTCCATCAGTGCTTCATTCAAGTTTTAATCTCGATTACATCCAGGCAAAGTTTTTGTTGTCTCATGGTTGGCATTCAATTCTTTGTAATAAAGTAAAAACTCCTACAACAAGCTACGCATCCCGCATTTTTCCCCTTCAACCGCGGCTGTTCCTTCGGGCCCTTGATCCAACATACCTTCTTTTCTGTTTGTCCGAATGCCGGAGAAATGTGCTGCCTCCTCCTCATTATATTTCTCTTTTTTTTCGAGCCACTCTCTTGCACGATTCAAGTAATTAGAAGATTTTCTGCTTGACCTCCTTCAGGAATGCTTTTGCCTGGTGTGCCATACTCTTGACTCCTATACACAAACCCTTAGGCAAAGACACAGCGGGAAGGTGGGAGGAAGAGGGAGGAGAGGTGGCAGAGGTTGAAAGGGAAAAGGGGATTCGAGTCTTATTTCGTCGGCGTGAGTGCAAAGAGGGGGAAGAAAAGAGAGAGTGAGAGAACGAGAGATAGAGGTTTGGTTGGATAAAGGGATAAAGAGAGTGATGAGGGCGATAAGGGAGCGAGGAGGTGGAATGAGAAAAGGTAATTGAGGTTAGGTCGGAGAGAGAAGTGAAGGGAAGTATACAGAAAATAAGGCAAAGATTGAGCAGTAGATACAAAGAAAGAAAGAGATGGAGAAGGATAATTACGGAGACAGTGAAAGTGAGGTGGAAAGAAATGTGTAGAGACTAAGAAATTTGTTTATAATAATAACATAGTGATAAGTTTATTGATCTTGGACTAAAGTCATACGGAAAAGTATTCAACATGACATTAAATGACGGCCCGTAAATCAAAGGTCAAAATATCTAATAATATGTGGGCAATCGAGGTGTATGGAGAGATATGGGAAATAAATAAGGTTAGGAGAGCTTGAGAGAAATGGAAGTAAGAGAAGGGAGGTGTGAAGAAAAAGAGATATAGAGAGATAAACATGGGGATAGGCTTTAGACACAAAGGGGAGAAATATAGAGACGGGGGATTGAGTCGGTGGCGAGAAGCGCTCCGCCAGATACTTTCGCCCACACGCTTTTTCTCCCTAAAGATGACCTTGCTCTCATATTTCTTTAGCCACTCTTCTTTTTTTATTTTGGAATCTCGATCCCATTCGTCGTCGCCGTAGCCTCTCTTTTCATAACTTGTCCTTTAGGTCCCAAATATTTATTTCTCTCTTCGTTACTTTCGAGGGGTAACAACTGGAGAACAGGGTTAGCATGGTGAAGGAGCAGGATTTTTGAATTATTACTATGGTGTTGATGCCTTTGAGAAAGCAGTCGGGATAACTCTAGAGAGAAAAATGTTTCATTTCGGCGTGGTTCTATTTTTTATTGCATAAGCGTGAAATTAGTGATAGTATATTTTGGAAAAAAAATACATGAAGAAAGCAACCATTAAATTGTGGAATAAAGATAACACTTGGATATATCGTTGATAGATACCGTCATCAATGCGGGATAAATATTTGTACAGATTTTTAAAAATTTCCTACAATTTTTAAGATTTATTATTACCTTTCCATCCGCGTACGAATAACCGCTGTTCCATTTTCACGCAGTAATTGACAGGCCCTCTTTGTGGGCGATAAGTCGGGGCAAGAAATAACAGAAGTTAGTATAGGTGCTGAGAGAGAGGCGTGTGTGTGTGAAGAACGAGAAAAAAATGGACGAAGGCGATGGAATTCATGTAATCGATTAGATTGAGATTTATTGGAATTAGCTATCCCTCTCACAAAATGGAGGAAACTGTTATAGAATAAAATAAATTAATTAAAACGAGAAATGGAGTTAGTCCAGGAATAAATGAATTTGCCGAGGTGATTGAGTTAGATTGTTGGCTATGGTGACAATTATTAATTCATTACTAGAAAAGTGTAATATTTTTTATGTTCTTGTAATCCCTCCTGGGGTAATGTTTTGAAATAATTTGATGAAAACTGTAATGCCCATTATTTCATACGCCAATGAATGTAGACCTGAGAGGCTCAGTCCCTATGTATATACTCCAGGCTAACTGCGGAGCTGTTTTCCCCCTTCCATCTTATACTTCCTCGTTTAGGAGCTACATCTAAGTAATCTCAAAGGTTTACGGTTGATTATTGCGAGCTCCTCTTAATTAAGAGGATTTTTTGGCTGACTACATTCCCATGTTTAGAGCAAAACATATTAATAAAAATAAATACCCAAACAAGGGGTCTTAACGTGGTGAAGAGTATGGGCTTCAAAAAAACGTTTCTGCCATTTTTCATAGAGACATTTCTTAAAAACTATCTGAATTATAATTATGCCTAAATTTTTACCGGAAAAAAATGTTGAAATCGATTTCTCAATTCGTTTATTCGGAATATTAAAAGTTTTTCTTTATTTTCCAAGGTAAGGGATTCAGACGATTCTGATCAGGAACGACAGAATTGCGAAAGCAACAAAATTAAGTAACAGCTATTTAAAGTATTTCAGAATGTAATGCGGCTGTTGAACAATCTCATATTTTACGTTCAACATTGTAGGCCTTCCTGATGACCGGCGGATTGTGTGGTGGATCAGGAAGAAAAAGGAAAAGGAGTAATGAATGAAAAAGGGGTAGGAAGTCTGGAAGGGACTGAGAGACCGTGACTGGTGGCGGGGGAAGGTAAGTTTTTAGAGAGAGCGAGGGATCGCGTAAAGATTATGTTCGAGTCGACGAAGCTTTTGTTTGGCCGGAGCTTTTGTTCGAATATTCCGGGTAAGTCCCCGCTCATATTTGCCCCTTAGTTTTGGTGGATGAAGGAGAGATAGAAAGAGAGATAAAATGGCAATGGAGGGCTTTTTGCTGCGGAGAGATCAGGGGAAGTTGAGGAGAAAATCCGGCGTTTTGGGATATTGTGTCAACAACGAACACGTTCTTCTTAGTCTATTCTTTAAGACACAAGCCTTTGGCGATATATCTGGAAGCAATCAGTATACAATTGAATTAAGGATTTATGCTCAAAATGATAGAGCAAACACATATTCGAAGTGACATGGATGAAACGTTAAAAGCATCGTCACCACGATATTTGTACAGCGTAATTTTAATGGCAACGTTGAACTTCGCCGCTACCTGACGGTATAGTAATACAATAGTCACATTGAAAGAGTTCTAGTACACGCAAAAAGTTCAGAGAAACTTGGATTGAATTGATCAGCATCGAAGGAAACAGGTCAGATTGTTTGAGATAGATAAGTAAAACTGAGACTACATCCCTTAGAAGGGAATTATTGGGACCGCGTGTCCATTAGATTAGATTAGACCATCTAGATGAAATAATGAGGAATAGATTTTTGAACTGACATTAATGTTTTGCACTGTGAATAGTTTTTTCCTCGCACATTTTGCGGTCATGACGAGAGTGATCCTTAACACAGAGGTAGGTTTGTCGCATATCACTGCAATGCCCTAAGTTGGGTTGAAGTCGAAATACAGGGTTCGTCCGGAAAATAAGTGTACTGAGCTCAGGAAAAAAATTTATTACACTTTTACATATCTTAAGCTAATATTCCTCAAAATAGGACCCTTGTGAGTCGATACACTTGTTCCAGCGGCGTTCCCATTCCTGGAACGCTCCCGCGAAGGCATCATCGGGAACCTCTCGAAGACTCGTCGTCGACCTCTTCTCTGCCCTCCACGAACATCTTGTGCCACCGAAAGATCATGTTTCTGGACATGGCTGACTCCCCGTAAGCCTGGTTAATCATACCGACAGTTTCGGTAGACGATTTCCCAAGCTTTACCGCAAATTTGATGGAATAACGCTGCTCCAAAAACTTCGGCATCGCGTTCCGTGACGTGGGTCGAGCGTGGAGGTTCGCGTTAACAGAGCTCCTCACTACACCACAGCTCAGAGCCGACTGCTTTTTTCAGCGTCGCTTGCCAACATACCCCCCTCCAATCGCAGCCCGTCAGAGCGGTGCTGGGCGCGCCGCTCCAGGCGCGCCCAGCCCAGGAGTCAGTACACTTATTTTCCGGACGAACCCTGTACACTGAATTCACTTCCATTTAATTACCCCTATCCTAAAAATGGCTTACGCAGTTATTGTTTGTGATCATCGGGCCATTTTCCAATTTCTATCGATGATTAGCTAATGGTGAAATTAGCATAGAATGAATTATCTGTAAATAATTATTATTCGGAGTAATTGAGAAAAGCATATTAATTAAAATCGTATTATATACGCATAGCATAGCGGGGATCAAAGCGTAGTTATTAGGAATATTATATCGCCGAATGCTTGTACAATTAAAAATATAGCTGACATGCGACGAGATGCTACTGCTAATCTTTGCTGGGCGTGTGCATTATTCGCCATGTTTACATAACCATAGCGTTCCCAGATGTCGTGGTCGACCACAAATAAATCTGAGGCTGTGGCCTCGTTAGAGCCTTATATATAATCGCATTTTAATGATAGCGAGTACCAAAACGCGCTTTTATTAGACATTATGCTTTTATTACCTGAAGTACCATTACTGTGTCCCGCATTCTCCTCCAAAATTGCTTGTCGTTTTACCTAAGGAAAACACCAAAATAAGCAGCGGCATATGATCAACACACTCAAAGTCAGTTCTGTGGACACAAGCATGCTACTCTGTTATTTTACCGTGGCTCGTTATAACTATGAATTCTCCTCCTGTTCATTCGTCTACCAAATGAAACTGTTGATATGCGTGGGAATGATAATATTGAGAGCCTTACTCAAAGAGATTGGTTTCCCTCACCTTTGGCTCGAGGAAGGAAGAACCAATATTCAGTGATTCTCGAGATTTTTGGGACCAAATCCTTTAAATGGCCATAGGATTCAACACAAATTCCGTTTTTTTTCGTAGCCCGCAAACTAGCATTTGTCCAAGGTTCTGCAGTGTAACTTCAAGACCTGAAACGGTGAACTCAAGGACGCAGAACAACCCAGTTTCAGGTGCTTTAAAGGGAGTGACATTGGAATTAGCGAGGAGCCGCGGAGTATTACGAAGTTCCGTGTGCCGTTAAAAATTTTACGACGCCCAGTCAATCGATGATTTTTTTACGGCGATAGCTTCTCGCTGGGGGGGGGGGGGCTGGGGGAGGAAACCGCGGACACCGCGGAATATTGGCCGGAATAGATTTGAAAAAATCTCCATACAAGAGTACGTGAGTACCCGGAGACCGCAGCACGAACTTGGAGCATGCCATCAGCTTCTTGGGTTTTTCTTATTTTGCTCTCGAGAATTTGTTTAAAACTACTTCCACTCGAAGAATTTGATCACCTAGTCACCACCTAATTCATGGAAAAGCGCATCAGGATTCAATCCCCCTCCTACGTTCTACGGGTGGAAAATTCCAGCGGTAGTAGAACATGGAGTAATGCGTAGCTAAGGGCGGCTTCACACGGTAAGCAGGTGTGCTCTCCAGGGCCTCGTGATGTGAGACCTCCCCGATCCTCGCGGGACATGAGGATGTGCGACCGTAACTCTCCCGCTTCAAGGCGATCGAAAGTCAGAAAGCCGCCCGGCGGTGGTTTCCCCCCATCTATTGAGACCCTTTCGCTGTGGGATTTTCGGAGCCCTGTTTGCTCGAAAATTTAGGCACGAATAACTTTAGGAATGCATTGACCAAAATGAGTTGCTTTATTTTTTTATTTGAAATTTTTACCTTTTCAAAATTTACGTCATGTATATTCACGAGATACAGATCTTATTCATTCCCAAGAATAATCTGCTCTTTTTGGGTGCGTAGTGCGTTTACATTCCAACACGGCGCTTCGACAATGAGCGTACTCTTACCTTTAAACAAATGTACGGTCCTCGCTAATCGAATCCCTTAAAACCCTTTTCTTATCCAAATATGTGAATCGGCACTCGTACCCCTTGCTTTCCTCTGTTGATTGGTTTGCTGGGAGTGTACTCGGACGTAGCCACCCTTATCTCACTGGGACTCCATGGATCCACTACCGTAGAGAAGAGGGGCTAAAAAGATCCACTCTCCGGTTGCTATTTCCTCCTCTTCTCCCGCTATCGTGTAGGCAGGGAGACGGACAGTGGCGTTCATGAGAATGAAGGTATTTGTGGAAGCGTGAGGGAAGATAGTGGGAGAAGGGAGCGGGTACTCTCTTTCGTTGCTCCGTACTTCAATTAATGCCTGGCGCATGTGCCGTTATCAGTAACAAAAGCGCGACATACGTCCTGCTTTAATGCCTCCCCTAAGCATCGATTGAGGTACTAATTAGAACGCACACTTATGCTATGTTGGACTCCCAAGTTCCTAATAACCACAGCGGACTAAAAGTTTTGACATAGCGTGAAATCGCTTCCAAAAACCGAATAATATGTTTAAATTTTGACTTGGTTATACTTATGTAAGGCTTACCACATATTTTCTTAATGTATAAGTATTGGGTCAGCGGAGCAGCAGATGTCCGGGGTAAAAGGTGTTTTTTCCTCTCTGAGTCATACTGGCATATCGAATGTTTGATCCGTCGGGCATGCCGCTTGTTCCTTGTTCTCATAACAGCTAGAGTAATTGTTGCTTCCATCTAACGCTGGTCCATTAAGGCAATTATTAGGTATTTTTATTGTATTTTTAAGTTCACAACATCTAAATGATCAGGTGGTATTGCAATGCATTCACTTTCTTAATATTATTTAATTAGCGTTGACGAGATATACGTTTTCCTGTATCATATTGTTATACGTATATTTAAAGAGCTAAACCACTAGAAAACTTCTGCAAGCTAACTGTTGAGGACAGATTTATTTTACGTCAAACGTAAAAAAGTAATTATTAAAATAAAATAGTGGTGAAGGACCGTCCAGAACCAATGTTTAGTAGAGAACCTACCTAATATAAAACTATTTTAAGGAAAATATGGACGGTGTTATGAAATCATAGATATTTTAGTACTCTGTGATGGCATTTCAAGAGCGGAATATACTTTGCAAGCTAAATAGCCTCACGTGGATTTCCTTAGGGGATTTCTAGGAGATGAGAGGGTTCCATTTGTCCTCTAGTCGCATAAAATTTTATCAATGTGTGTATTTTCATTGAGTTGAGCCCAGTTTAATGTTAGTCCCGTCGGCGGTTAGTTTCCGTCGCTTTGTACATGCTTTCGCATCCCACCTATGTGGTCTCAGTGTGTAATTTAATTTGCTAAAGGAAATATATTTCTGTAAATTCCTGGCAAATAATACCTCAGATTTTACACTTTGCACTGTCATTCCCACTCTGACATTTTAATTTACCAGATAGTATAATCTTTGTTTTCCCCGCCGACTTACATTACGCTGTGATTTTTCCCATTTAGTCGAAAAGGGCACGGTGGCAATGCTTTAATAGAATGCATGCACACTCTGTACACTGCGTGAATTTGGATTTTCCTGTCATTTTCTAGTACAAAGGACTTAAGCTTTTACTTGTTGTGACAGATAGCAAAAGAGTGCCGTAAATATTTTTGCATACCCTATTTTAAATGAAAGTACTTTATTATTGTGATGCCGTTTCGAAGTATATGTGTATATATATATGTATATATATATATATATATATATATATATATATATATATATATATATATATATATATATACATTATCTATAGTGAGTCTCTTTTTTGTGTATTTTCTGTGTTTTTGTCTGTGTCCACTAGTGCTAAGTGTTATACACATTATTATTCACGTCCGTGAGACTTTCAAAAAGTGTTATATATATATATATATATATATATATATATATATATATATATATATATATATTTATATATATACTTCGAAACGTTGCGAATCCGTTGTTTGGAAAAATTTAGTCGGCACACACCTCTAAAATATACTATTCAATCAGGCACGGTCTCTCTTAGCATTGTTTTTCCATGTCGCCAGATTATTCTTCGGCCTCGCGGCTCCTGTGAGATGGCATCGGCTCCAACCCAATCACTATAATGGCTGGCAATTCACATGCGTTGCTATATCATGAACTCCGCGAAAGAGTGTTCCAATGCACGCACGGCTCGGAATAAAGGATGAGATCATCGTTTGCTGAAGGATGAGACTGCCCTGAATCCTTTGAGATGACCACAGTCCGATATCGTAGCCTCCGTGGAAATCAGATTAATGCTATGATGTGAATTGGAAAACAGACGGAATGTTGAACATCCTCGATTTATATACACAATTAAATGGAAGGACTACACTTTAGATGACATTAATAGATAATAATTCAAATAGTGCTAAATTGTAATGTAACTACTCCGAGGGCTATAATTACGAATTAATTCTTTAATGTGGTATGAATAAGAAGACTGTCTAATGTAAATTAGTCGAAAAAATTATAACAGTATTATTATTTTCATCCTAAACCATAATTTCCTATTCAGTAAAGAGTAGCAATAAAATGTTTCTGCAATTCACAGAAAGTACGAGCCTCGTAGAACCTTAAATTTTATTCTCGCAGGAGAGTTACGTAAGTGTAAATGTATTATAGCAAGAGGATTAGTGAAACAAGAATTTATCTCAAAATTATGGTTTCAAGTTTTGACAGTTAATATTACTCTTATAATAAGAATGAAATATGAACACATACAATGAAGTAAGAAAGATATTCTAATGGCGTCGCAGTCAGTATACTCGAATATCGTAATGAGGTACAAGTTAAATTGTATCCAAATACCTAAGATTTTATCTAGTGCTCTCTATTTTATTTCAACCTACTATTAGAAGGGAAACCAATTTTAGACTCTCTTTCCATATTTTTGTAATTAATATCATGATCTTTTTTCGGGACCTAGCTAAGGAATCATTTGGTACATCGAAGTCAATATTAACGAGAGCATTTCAATAAAGAACGATCATACAGTTTTTTATATTTATAATTTATTATATAAAAATTAAATTTTATATATGTATATGTGATACATGTTCTATTGATTTAGCTTCAGTGTTGCGGCAGGGTTGCAAGTTGAAACATGTTCATTTTGCTTACTACCGCTCGTGATGATGGTAAATAATTTCCACTAATATGGTTCTTCACATTGAAAAACAAGAAAATCACACATGAGGATAGGTCTGTACTATATTATAGACACACTTCATATTGTTTTCCATTGTTTCGAGGATTCTATCGCGCTCAAACACTTTTCATATCAAATTGTTCTGCTACAAACCTGTATGTGACATACAATTAAATTTTCAGTATTTATGATATTTCCCTTTAACGATCTTCTCTCTCAATGGAAAAGGTGGTGTTAATTTTTACTTCCGAAAGAGCAGTAACCGGAGCTCCGGGTCAAATTTCTTTGAAAATTGATAATCACCTCTCACTAAGCCTTTTAAACCATGTTCCAGCTGCTGTATAGAAAAGAATAGACCCTCCAAAACCTACTGCAGTATATTAAAATGAAATAAAATTATTGACTCTGTATTTCCACACTTTTTATTAAAAAACACATCCCAGGTTTCAGGTCACCTACTGAAGCATTTGCATAGGCTGCGTATGAAGATTTGTTCAGGTGAAAGTAAAATTCAGTGCCGTGTGTAACATCCATCGTTGACATAGTTGAACTGAACGTTTCAAATTTCAGAGGCTGCTGCAGACGGAATACTGGAGTAAAATCAATGAAAATCGTACCACATATACGCTGAAATTAAGCCAACAACTAGACGTTAAATTTAATTGTAACTCAAATCATACAAAAATTTTATCACCAATCTTTACTGGACAGGCCTCGTATCTTTATACTCATACAAGAATATAACCAAATCATTCACATTCCGACTTTATCGTATTTATTTTATAGAAAAATTATACTGGAATTATTCTCAAAATAAAAAAAAAGTTACATCAAAACAAATAACGTAATGGAATTCTGTTGTGCGGTGTTTTCAGTTTATTTTTCGATTTGATGTAAACTGAATACATAGAGATTGAGAAAAATGGATGAGAACGACCATTAATTATTTTTTTCCCAATTGAGTGGGATATAAGCCGTGGATTTTCTCTTTTAATCAATTTTCGAGACAAACCAGGTCAATGAGGGTCTTCCCGATGTTTAACCCACGTTCCGCCAGCGCGCTCGTTTATGGATTCATCGCCGGAGCAATCAAATACTGCAAGAACATGCGGCTTTCCCCCTCTTTACTCCTTCCTTCTTACTTGCAGCAGGGCACATCGGCGGTGAATCGATCTGCCGCTACCCCCTACCCCCTTTCGCAGCGGCTCACCTCTGAGGCAATTTCCTCTCACTGACTGTGTCTCGTAATGCTCTCTCCCGCAGACTTTTTGTCAGTACGTACGTCGTGGCTTCATGTGTTCCATTACCTTCATTTTTTCTCACGATCTATTTTATTTCATTCGCCATTGACAGCGCTATTGAATGTAATGGGGTAGTTTATCGCAGAACCTCGTGAACATTATGAAAATGTGTTGGTGTTTCCCGATCGAGAGAAAAATTCGCCTTTTAGGATATCATTCATACGATTCAGCGTAAAAGACCATTTGGCTCACATGGGACCTTGATTGAGCCTAAAATTTGAACCTGAACCTCTCTTGTAGAAAATTCAGATCTCAGCCTTGGAATCCTGTATGATTAATACCCTCGTGATCAAATGCACTTTTGATTAAGATTGAATTGGACCGTCAAGTTTCCGTCTAGAGGGGGTTTTCAGATGAAAAACTTCATAAATGAGGAAAAGTTCGAAGAGTAGCAAGATTGATGAGGTTTTGATTAATTAACTTGAAATCGTTCCTTCTTAGGTATAACGCTGTAGTAGCGTCACAAAACTATATATTTGTATTTTGAATCTACTTCTAAGATTGATTATATTTAAGAAATTTCCTACGAGAGTGTTTTTTATTGAAATATTCCTATAACACTCCTACGAATAGATGTTTTTTTCTTTCCAAATCATAAACCTTTTTCAGCTTCCACCTTCCTTCTTTAATATAGGATTTACACGAATGAAGTAATCATTCTCTCGATGATGGATTTCAATAAGCACTGCATTTTAAAATTGATTAAGTAATCGGAAGGGCTCTTTGTTAAATTTATATTTCATCATCATCAGTATTTGAATCCTAGCATTGGTTTACTGCTGCTATTACATTTTAATCTATTCGAATGCGAGGCTGCATATTCTAGGGAGAATAATGTGGTGGTTTCCCGTTGCCTTCCACATTGCAGTGCTGCAGCCGATACCGTGAACTTTGCTGGAAATAGAGATTATGCCAGCTGTGGCATCTGATGCCGGGCCGACCCACTCGGTCTGCGCCGCCAGTGCCTAATGGTGAAACTGCTGCCTTTCACCATGGATTCAGGGTAGCTTTGCAGTAGGAGTCCTTTTTCTCGTTACCTCGTTCCGAAATACCATTATTCCATTTTTCCTGCTGAATTGCCTCGTTCCAAGAAACCATTAACAAACTTTTTCTTGGCTGAAAAATTTATAATATTTATATTTAACTGTCAATATACTGTTTATTCGTCTCCATCCATAACCCAATACCAATTTCATAGTCCTTAAAGGTATTACCAATTCCATATAAACCTTTATTCTCCATTTCTTGCTTCATACCGGGAATGCCCTGATTTATTTATTCCGTGAATGTAAGTTTTTCTCAAATTATAAATCTAATGACGGGTCATTTGATTAGGTCTATCTGACAGAAATTTCGAAAAGGTATGTTCAACTAACTGCGGGTAAAAGGGCTTTAATGGAGCAGTGCCTTGAATATAATAATGTTATCACTCTAACGGTAATTTCTGAGTAAGCATGGTTTTAGGTAATAAGATATTAGTAGAGGAGTCACCCGACTGTAGTTAAATTCCGGAGTCTAGCTATATTTTGCTAATGTTTAACCCATTTGGCATTTTAGATTGTATTTCTTGTAGGATTCTATAATTGTCATCGCTTTAGATGAAACAAACGAAAATGTATGACGATACGAGTGTTTGACGAAGGAAAAGAATTTAAATCAATCTTGATTCCTGTTTCATTGAATATTTGTGAACTTGAACAGAAAATGAAACAAAAAAGTTTCATTCTTCGCCTTTTTATTTTTAAGAGATATTTCATAAGGTTCAGTATTAATTTTGGCTGTAATTAAATATCTAGGTTATTTAAACAGCTACTCATCCCTCGTGCATTGACTGGCCTATAAAAATATCTTTGGTAAAAAACAATATGGTTGCGTAATGAATGAAAGGTAATCCATTATTAAAGCGATATGACATATTTACAGGAACCGTGATTTATTACCTCATGACGAGTTACCGTTCCACTTAAGTTTGCCTAAGAGTTAAAATAAACCATAAATAATTCTATTTCAAGTTCAAACGCGTTTAATTATTTCACTGATTCATTTCCTCTCTGATATTGAGGAAAGGTTCTACATTAGATGATGAATTGAGTCTGCTCTTGGTACTATGTAAAAAATTGCCACCTTTTATATCGACTTAATGTTAATTGGAAATGTGTTGATTCAACTCATTACCCTATGAAGTTGTTTCATTATTTGTAGTTCATTTTATGTTCCCACCTGACCTAAATTTGAACACTCCAGTTTTTTGCCAAAGCGAACTTTGGTTCCTATGACTTCACGCTCACGTTCACCAGAGTAGCACTGCGCAAAAATGTGGCGCGGATCGGACTGGCTAGGGCACCCAACTGCTTCGGAAGTTTGGTTAATAACTTGGTTGTGAGATCGCTTGAAGGAAAATCTAATTTGTTTTTTCTACACCCTCGATGTCAAGCTGTTTTCATAACTGCCAAGTTGTTGTTAGAGCAATGCATGTGCTATCCAAACATTGATTTTGCATTTGAATTTTAATATCATATATTTTTTATCATAAACTTATATAATATAAGGGATTGAATATTTTTTCAGTTTCGTAATATGAGAGAGAGAATTATGCCCGGTACATTTATCGGTATTTAGTGGTGGATAGGGTTCGCAATCCTTTAAAAGTGTGTAATTTTATTGAGTATTTGAAATTGAAATCTAAAGTGGTTCGAGTTATATTTTAAAACAGGTTTTAATTATTAATCAAGATTATGATATAGGTGGAAATGCGGTTCATAAAGAAGTCGTCAGGGCGTATTAATAATACAAATTTTGCTTTATTTGATAAAGGAAATTGAAATTATATACAATAACCACATTAATCCATAACTCTTTGAATATTTTTGTGGTAGTGTACTTTGATTATATCACCTAACGAGTAGGGTGCTCGTTGGCTGCGTAAATATACCTTAGATTTCAAATTAAATCGAAAAATATGGGTCTATGGCTCGGCGACTTAAATAAATAACATTAGGAAAATCAATTTGAAAATTAGAAAAGAGTTCTGAAACTGAGAGCGATATTAAATTTGATTTCATTTCTATTGGGAGAGTTCTTAATATCCAAATGAGGGGATTGAACGGGTGAAATTTGCTGTAAAGGTTGCTTCTGTTTCTAATAAATTCAGCGGTACATCACCCACACAAATTTGCGCACGTGTTAACACGAATATGCAAACGGAGATGGAGAGGGTACCACATATGGTACTAGGAGCTAAAATTGAGTTTAAAATATCTCATCGTTTAAAGGATGAAATAAGCCCTAGACCACATTCGAGAGTAAGGGAGAAGGTTTGAAAGGAAGTAGCGCACAGGGTGCGGCATTTAATTCTCTCGGAACATGCTCGGAACATAGAGGCAAAAAAATTTTCTACCGCGTCACCTAATGCACGGTGGTGATTAAACTGTATCTAAGAGCCTAATATCTTGGAGTTAAAAAATATTTCCACACGAAATCAAACACGCTGTAGATAAATCGTTCATAAATACCTTACAGATGTGCATCCCATAATTAAAATCATCCCATTTGTTCATTACTCGCGTATTCCTTCCATTTTCTCAGATAATCAGGTATGGAGTCTTCCGTTTTGGATGTACTTATCTTCACAAGTGCGAAGTACATTTACTGCATTTGGATTGCCTTATATGGCCGTAGTGTAGCAATTATAACCCCGCCAAACCTAAAAAATTTGGCAATAAAACAGGAGAATTGAGGGTTAATTGAAGTGATTTGAATAGTAATTGAGAGAGAATATTGAGAGAGATACTTGCACATAAGATAAACGAGAATAAGAGGGTAATTAACCTGATGCTTACTGAGAGTAGTGTAATTATTACCATATTGAAGGAAAATAAGGGAAGGGAAAAACTACAGAATTGCTAGAATTATGTGATAACAGGCGTCCGTGTAAAGATCTATGGACGGATAAAGAGGCTGAAGGGTAATATGAGTGATGCTACCGGAGAATCCTCGTATTAACAACCCTTGGTGATGTTCATGAAAAATTTAATCAATCTAAAAAATTCTGTAAAAGCAAGGGTAACCTGATTTTAGTATAAAGTTGAGGAAGTAAATGTTTTTGCCGAGTACGTCACGTGAGGTACAGAGATATTTTTGTTCAATTTATTAGTTAGCTCGTTTCGAAGGCTTGAGAGAACTTGAACGTTATACCTGTACAACATAATTTCAGTAATAAATTTCCAATATTAATATTAAACGCCAACTCATTTTCTTTGATGTGTTATAGTACTATATTCCATGATTCATGTATCACTTAGAGTGACGTACATTCATTCGACTTTATTTTATGCAATCCGTCAACCTCATGTGGCGATAAAATTGTAGAATTCCGGCATTATGGCTAATATTATGTTTAGAAATTTCGGAGTAAGACATTCCTTCATTAAACCCCCCCTAATCGTGAAAATGGCGCTCACTTCGCGTCTTTGTTAGCTGACCTGACTTGGAAGGAGTAGACGAATAAACCGGATGTGGTATAAGTAAAAACTGTAGCCAACGTTTAAGTTTCTGTCAAAGATTAATTCTTCCGGGTTTCTCCTACGTATTTGATTAGAATGACGGTAAAATTGATTGCTTGTGTTTGTAATTTGAAATATTGCGGGGCAGTGCCTAAGCTGAATAATTAATTGTTTAAGTGGATATGTGTTTTTCATACTTGCAAATATATATATGTATATATATATATATATATATATATATATATATATATATATATATATATTTATATATTGTTGCCTTGACATTCGCATTTGCCACAAGAACTTGTGGCACTTGCGGCTTTATGTGTGGATGTAGATATTGCCGCTTGCTGTCACATGGAAAATTGTTGATGACAAAAGTGGGATTGATTGACTTTTTCCCAAGATTTAGTTGATTAGACACTTATATATCGAATCTCTTTAGTAATTATAATTAGATTTCCTTTAAGTTGTATGCAAAAGGATGGTTTGGTTGATACCCCGTTTCAGTCCTATCCAGATAAATCTGCACGCCCTATCACCAAGTTCTCAAAGCCATTTCCTGCTATTATTTCACATGGCAGGTATTGGCTCAGCCAATGGCATTAATGCCAGATTTTCGAATACAATTCAGTTCATAGCTGTTTTACCTCCAAAAGTTATTTCCAATAAAGAGGAAATTAACATTTCGTATAGCCCTCTTCAGAAATCCGAGGAGCCTGTTAATGTCATGAACTTCTTGTTGCAGTCCAAGTACCCTTGATTAAGTTTGAATAAGCTGAATTTTGAACTTTTGATTAGCTTTGATTAAGATTAGCTTGGTTCGGTTCCTTATGGGAAAACTTTGTAATATTATGCAATATCGTATTAAAAGCATAACTTGTGATCAGGTATCTTACAGGTATAATATCATCTTCCGGGAAACTTCGGGGAATGACCATTTAGAATTAGAAAGTGTAAGGGTACATGTGACGCTTTAGATGCCAAGAAAATAGTGATAGGAGTATAGATAGCAATGAGAATTTCTGATTTTACTTTGTGGAGGTGCTCAATGGATCAAATTAATATAGATCACTAAATTAATAAGGTAAACGGTTTTTTAAGAAAATTTGAATGAATAGGCGTCATGTGAAACCTCTGCGTTGTAGACTGTACTAGTGCAATCAGCATGCAGGAAATGAGAATAGATAAGAACAAGCAGAGAGCTAAGAAAGAGTTGCCTTTAATCTCCCATGTTTTTGACCGATACGCAGAGGAAATCACAAGAGTGGCGCGAAAAGGACTGAGTGGGCCTGGGAATGAACGTAGGTGGTGAACTTACTGAATCAGTTGAATTTTCAGACAGTCGAATTTCTGCTAGCCAGTCAGCAAAAGGATTACTTTTGTTAATGAGTGCCTTGAGAGAACCAGTGTGATGAGTACGGGGTGAGAAGCAATGAAAATAAAACCAAGGCAACGATATGATCAAGATAAGGAAGTTAGTTAAATCATTTAAATCGAGCCTATAAGCTAGAGTAGATAGAACCGTACTCCTACTTTGAAAGCGTTTTTAGATGGGAAGAGCAGTAAGGACATAAGCGGAAGAATGAGATAGGTTGCGTAAAGAGGCTTTCATAAAACTTCCCTTCCGAATAATTGGAGTCTGGATACAGGACCTTGAGTAAATAGGTATTGTAAAGGTTAGTGAAGACTTTAATAGGTAGTGTAGTTCTATGTGTCACAGCAAACTTTATTGATTGTTTAGGCAAGAACGTAAGCGTAGATTGAAGGGTGCTGTGATGTAAACATGGATGAGGATGGAAAAAGTTAAAACGATGGAAAAGAAATCAAGATAATTAAACATGCAAGAGAAGAAGGTTGTTAGGAGATATTTTAAGAAAGTGGGAAATGTGGGTCAGGGAATTTGAGTGGCAATGGAATGTTGAATGCTGATGGATGGGAGAATTTGGTTAAGTACGGTAGAGAGAGGCAACCCTTACGCGTGGTAAATTGAATGAAGAGTGGTAGAAGTTATGAGGAATTGAAGAATAGTCTATTTTAGTGTAGATTGCGGCGTTTAAGATACAGTTAGAAAGGGCTTAGAGGTGTGGCAGCATTGTGGAGTGGCTATGTGTATCAAAAACCTACCTTAACCGGTAGACCTGTATTAATTAAATTTCATGTTGAATGTGTACTTTTTAAAAATGAAATAGTGGATTTAAAATTGAAATGAAAAAGTTGTATTATATGTTTAGTTCACTTATGTCTCTTTAGGTGAACGATAAAAGTAACCCAGTGGAAGTTATTCAATATTTTTTTGCAAATTATTTTCTCCTTACTCGTGGTACTTTTCAATAATGCACCGATGTAATTTTTCCTATCATGGTGTAGGTTCACACATGAAATGCCTAAATAGCGATGGCGTAATCTTTTGGCAGACTTTATTTATGTGCTTTTAAATCAGCGAGAGATAAAAAACGCTTGACAAATATAAATTATATATTACATTATGAGGATATAAACCTGTTAAATACAATATTGCAGATCCATTAAAACTGTTCCCCTAATATCATGAACAGAGAATACTAAGATAATTCATTGAAATTCACAATTAGCAACTAATAATGGCACTCATTTAACTATGCTGTCATCTGGCACTTACGGACATCTTTTAACATGCTCTAAGTGCTACTCTAAGTCCAGACAGTCTCTTGAAGGATTCTTAGTCACAAATTTTGAGTTCTCCGTTGTGAACTCGCTACATTATCCGTGTCTCCTCGGCGATCTTTTGTCAATATCAACCTACAGTTAACGCTTGATAATAGTTATTGAAAATCCAAAAGCGTACGCCTGTAGATCGTATTGGATGTATTGCATCGAAATTAGCTAATTTCCTACTGTTAAATTACTGCCTTTGAAAATAATTTCAATAAAACAAACATTAAGGTACATATCATCCCATCTGAAGTCTGCTATTAAATAGGTGTGGTGACATCGCTACACAGGTGACATTCTGATCGTGGAGAAAAAATATTTCGTTGAGATACCACAGGTAGAGCTATGCAATTGTACAGTAGATGACTCTAGAAGTGCTGATTGAACGCTATCCATGGATTAACTTAAATTAAAAGACAACTTAGTATTTCACGGATATTTCTTGAAATTAGTGAATGGTTGCATTTTAATATCTGTGAAATACTGTGTTGCTTTTTTTAACTCAAGAATAAAGCAATTCCGCTTTGTAATTGCTGATTCTGTAAAATGTTTAGTTAAACTTTAGGGTTATACAGTGAGTCAGTAAAAGGTGTTATCTTCGTGGTACAATTTTCATAGCATAACTTATTCAGCTTTAACCCGTATGCACGGAAGTAAAGATTGGCACTTTGCTGCGCCAATCTTTAATTTCTTCTCTTGTGGCTATTATGCCTAATTGTCTCCATTATTTTCTTTTGTTCACTAAACATTTTCTGGAAGAGTCCATGATATACTGCACTCCTCCCCTTTCGCGGATCTTATCCGTAACACCAACTTCGCTGAAATTCTTGGGCGATTTTCTCCCGAGAATGCTTAACTCATTAACGCCTTAAACTGCGCGGATGGATTTTTACTCAGTCATGAACCGTGAAATGAGAAGAGGGCATGAGGGCATTGGTTGAAGGCAACCCAAAGAGAGGCCTTTCTTGTGGCGCACTATGATGACTAATCGTTGCTCTTGTGACTGAAAACTGAAGCTCAAAGCTTCTCTGGAAAGGAATGCGGCGATAAGGTTCCTTTGCAAAGACTCACGGAATAGTTTACTCCAAAGAAACAGCGTGGTGTTGAGTGAAATTTCCGGGCCAAGCAAGAGTTAAATGGAATGTGTGCAAGAAATGGTAACTAAACAGCATTGGGGACGTTGAGGTGAAAAACGTGTTATACGTGCATTGAAAATAAGACGGTGTGATTCTTGTGGCATTTTAGATGCAAATAGTGGTTTCCTGCTTACGCGTATTTATTCATGTACTTTTATTGGAGTACGGTTGAAATTTTTAGTTACAGTGATGTTGGAGTAGCTATTGTCAAAAACAACATAACTGGATCAAATATAAATTAGTATTCAATATCCTTCTAATTTTATGGACATATTTTTTTCTTTATAATGCCGAAGTTTTTTCATTAGATTCTTTGAAAAATACAATTGATTTAAACACATAAAATATGGAAAGTTAACTTTACGCACGAAAATATTGGGCTTACTTTAAATTATACTCTAAAAAGTCATTTTCATGGGCCTATGGAGCTTGGTTGTTGCTTTGGTTGATAGAAAATCTTCTTTTGTAAACTCAGTGTTTCCCTCGGTTAGACTTTCTTTTCTTTAGATTGAGGTATTCCGTAAACTATTTTAACTTGTAAATTTTTTAGGCTGAATTTATTAGAAGAGCCACGGCAAATTCACCAAAAATCTTCGTTGTAGTGATGAGGCCGTTTTTCGCGTGAAATATTAAATTAAAATTCTGAAATATCAAAAGTATATCTTTCAGTTTGAATGATCAGGTGTACGGTTTCCATAATGATGCATACCAGAAACCATATTGAAGCGCCGACATTCAATGTATCCTTTCATTTTCTTAAATATTATCTGAATGTTAACGTAAGATAGCGGGAAATAGCTCATTTTAAGGAAAAATAATGAATCTTGAAAATGTCGGTCATTTGTATGATGCGTTAATGGTATGGCCAAGGATTTCACTTGTTTAAAATTAATTTGAAACTCCTGACGAAATATTTTTTAATATATTGTCTCTTTAGAAGCAACGTGATCAGATAAATCCGAAGGAAATTCTCGTCATTGCGTAGTTGAAATTCTCGTCATTGCGTAGTTGGTAAAATGACGATGAAAGCGAGAGAAATGAAATTTCTTGGAATCGAAGCTCAAGAAGTAAAGATAGCAAATTACGTATAGCAGGTTAGACTTTTAAAAGGAAGGTATCAGATGCTATACAATGTTTTGAAAGAACTGCGGTTTCCGGTGACGTAACTTTCGAAATTCCATATTAATCTTAAAAAAATCTGATGCTGCCATCTCATAATTTTATCAATAATTTTCTTCGATTAATGCTTAATAATTTTTCATAGTGCACAAATATACAATAATGAGCGATCATAATTTTATTATAAGTATGATTTGTCGTCCAAACTCCATTCTTTGTTATAAGGTTAGCCTTTTATGTAATGTGCAGGTGGTACAAGTTTCATTGATTTAACTCTATTATTATATCAGCGCAAGTTGAAATATTGTCAGTTCGCCAGTGTCTGCTTCTTTCGATGAAATCTCTGATCTGCTTCTGCTTTCTACGGGGTATCATCACATCAAAATAATGCGAGGGTGGTCCTAGAAGTACCCGGCCTGACCTAGAGATGGAGGTAGTTGTTTTAAAAATATCACTGTATTACATAGTATTCAATCTATAAAGCATATGTTTCATGTTTAAAGACGCTATGTTGTTTAGCATTGTTTGGCAGCCATCTATAATGAACGTTTTCCGTGAATTTGTGAAAATGGAGAAAATTGCCATCGTTATGTGATACGATACCATTATTTGAAAGGCCTCAGCCCAACGAATGTAAAAGCTGAACAGGATTCTACTCTGGGTGAGTCTGCTCCTTCTTTTACAACCGTAAAATATTGGGTAGCTGAGTTTAAACGAGGCCGTACGTGCCTTCAAGACGAGCATCGCATTGGTCGACGGAATGAGGTGACGACTCCAAAAATGGTGAAGAAAATCCATAAAGTGATGCTGGATGATTGTCGGCCTAAAGTGCATCTAAAGCTAGCATTCATAGGGTATTTCAGGTAGGCATTTCAAACAAGTGCGGTAAGTCGCATATTAACTGAAAATTTGGACATGAGAAAGCTGTGTGCAAAATGGGTGCCGCGTTTGCTCGCACTCGTGCAAAACCAGTGTCTTGGAGAGTGTGTTTGACTGCTTAGCACAGTGTCACTACAACAAAGCAGAATATTTGCACTGTTTCATAACAATGGAATAAAGTGGGTCCATTACTTCACACCCGAGAAAAAAGAACAATTAACTCAATGGATTAAAAAGGGGGAACCGCCTCCAAAGAAGGCGAAGACCGTTTCATCTGCAGGCAAGGCCATGACGTCGGTTTTTTGGGATTCACGTCAATAATTTCCATTGACTATCTTGAAAAAGGAAAAGTTACCAACGGCGAGTATTATGCGAACTTATTGCAACGTTTGAGTGAAGAAATCAAGCCATAGTGGCAGCATTTGGCTAAGAGGAAAGTGTTTTTTTTCATCAAGACAATGCACCAGCTCACAAATCCGTTATGCAATGACCAAAATTCAAGAAATAAGGTTTGAATTGCTACCTCGTGTACCCTTTTGACCAGATTTACTCCCTTTGGATTATATTCTGTTCGCACAATTGAAAAAATGGCTCGGTGGCTAAAGAGTTTCCAACCGTGAAGAAGTGATGTCGGCTGTTAATGGCTATTTTGAGGAGCAAGACAGTTCTAATTATAAAAAGGATATCGAACTTGTTGAAAATCGCTGGGAAAAGTGTATAGAGCTGAAAGGAGATTATGCTGAAAAATAAATACATTTTTTTTTTTCAAAAATTTTTTCTTTGCTCCATAGTGTTTTCTTCGTTGGGTCGGGTACTTCTTCGATTACCTCATAAGAAGTTGTCTGTCGGGCTAGGATACTTTTTTAATGAACCCAGGAACATCACACTAGTGTACTCCTAAACTCTAAATAGTGAATGAGATTTTTTTCATTAAGTATCAGGAATTTTTTGAGCAGGAAAAAAGGAAATAAATCACATGGGACCAGTGGTCTCAATATATTCTAGACTATAGGCAGTATAAAAAACACACCTCACATTGATTTTCGTGAGATATTTAGAAAACGCATTTGCGATGAGCGGTAGTGCATAATCGTGGTGCAGAATCCAGTCTGTTGTTTTACAATGAGACCTCTTGCGATTGATATGGCCTTGGAAAATTTTCAGTGCATTATTTGAGTACGTTGAATTTACAATTTTGTGTGTAGGTACGACATACTGATACAAAACTCCCTAAATATTAGAAAATTATATGAAGATCTCTCTAAGCGGAAGCCACCACTTTCGGTTTTTTTTATGCTGGTGATGCAGGAGATTCATATACTGAGCTTTACTGTTTGCCTTCCGGATCAAATTGATGTAGCCAATTTTTATCTGCAGGGAAATATTCTAAAAAATGCAAATCAACCTCCACTAAATAAATATGCCTTTGAGAAAAAGCAAACATCTTTTTAGGCCATATACATTAAAGATTTAGCTACGCAAAATTGCAACACTAGGGCGCGTGTGTATTCCTTGACAACAACAATAAATGTCATTTCAAATTTTATTACTTATAATAAACAAAACTAATCTCGTTACATTCATAACGGGATGCTAAATTTCAATGTGCCAAAGCTCCGCTGGAGAAAAGTTAAGTAGATACTTTCTTGGCGTTTTTAATTTAAGTCTCGGATAGGTGCCGGAAGGCGCTTCGTGCTGCTGAGGGCTTGGAGTAAGTGCAGACAAATAAGCTCCAGGCGCCTTTTCTCCGCTGTAATGAGTTACGAAATCACAGAGAACTTGGAGCCTAATGAAGATCTTATCGCCGGCAGCTCCTGAGTTACGAGTTACGGCATAATCTTCAAGGGTATTTTGTTTTTTTCTAAATCAACCTACATACACGTACATTAGCATAAAGTTTGTTTATCATAAAAAATATTATATTAAATTAGTTTTTTCCTGGGTCTCTTTATGTTCAAATTGTACCGATAATATGGGGTGGAATGCTTGTTGTAGCTTAAGATAAATAGACTTGTTATATCAGAGCGCTTGCATTAGACCTAACGAAATGTGATCATAGCCCTTTTACTAAGAATTAAACTTAGTGAACAAGAACTGGAGGTAGGAATGAAAGTGGGCGGGGAATTCGTAAAATCAGTTAGGTTTGCTGATGACCAAACTTTAGTTTGTCAGTCAGCCAAGGGGTTGCAAGCATTGCTGAGTGAATTGTAAATTCAGTGCGACAGGTATGGGATGAGAATCAATATTAATAAAACAAAGGTTATGCGATTTTCTAGAAAGAAAAAGGCCAAGCTTAACATTAGAATAGGAGGGCAAAAACTAGAGCAGATAGAACAGTTTATGTATCTCGTTAGTGTTTTGGTAGGACATTAAGAAAAGACTCGTAAAAACTTGGATATGGAGCGCTGCTATGTACGGCGCGGAAACGTGATCATTGAAGCAGGAGGATAGACGTACACTGGGGGCTTTTGAAATGTGGGTGTGGAGAAGGATGGAGCAGGTGAAATGGACAGAGAAGAAAACAAATGAGGAAGTACAGGTATGGTGGGCGGAGAGAGGGTTTGTTGGGAAAAATCCTATAGAGGCAGGAAAAGTAGCTGAAGGGGGTATTGACCGGCAGTGGGATGTTGAAGACTGTGTTACAGGGGAGAATGTTAGGCAAACGAGGAAAGGGAAGGAGCAGGATAGGGATGTTGGACGGGATGAATGGAGGAAGAAAGTACTCAGAGATGAAGAGGGACCTGATCTAGAGTAGGATGCTGGATTTTGTGTTTAATTAGGAGTCACAAAATATTTATTTAGTAGCTATATATATATATATATATATATATATATATATATATATATACATATATATATACATATATATATGTGTGTGTGTGTGTGTATACATACGTGGTCTGTGCAATAAATCCTCGAACTGGGGCAATCTGGCGACCATGACGCGGACTATAGCCCCGCCCACTAGCAGCGCTTGTTGCCTGAGACCCAATGAGCCGTCGGTGCTTGGCGGATCGTGGAGCTGTGAGTTTGGTGCCAGTTATGTTAGTTTTTATTGTCCTTGTTTTTATTGTTTGTCGAAAATGGAAATTGACTTCATCACGGAGCCACGAATCAATATCAAGTTTTTGATGAATTGCGGTAAAAGTTATCAAGAAATTACTGAAACCTACTTACAAGAATTACTGACAGCTATTTACGATAATAATATTCTGAATAAAGCATCCGTTTTCAAGTGAATTAAGCGTCTTAAAGATGACCGACAAGACGCAACGGATGATCCAAGCCCGGGACGACCTTCAACCACCTGTGTTGACAACAGCATTGATCGTGCGAGGCCCCTTGTCCTTACTGATCGTATTGAGATGATTTTTCCTCGGTAACAAAACAATATGTCAGACGGTGGCCGCTTCAAAGGAGAGCTAGATTTTCATGATTAACGTAATTAATTCGGGTGTATTTGCCAACAGCAATGATCTAAATTAGTCTCCGCTGTTACTGAATTAATCATGCATTTATTCCTTTTCCTGGTGATAAAATCTCATCCGGTAACGTTTTCCACTGCATGAATGAAGTATTATTTAAGATTTTAATATGAGCTTCTTTTCATATGTTTCTGAAAATATAATATGCGGGAAGAGGATGAGCACATATATGTTAGGCTTTTATAAGTGGATAAGGAAAATAATGGAGAAAATAAGTTGGATACGAGGATAAAGGATACGGTGTTTTATGTGGTTGGAGACGAGCAGAAGTTATTAGATGAAAATCGAAGGCGCATAAAGTGGTGGTGATACCGAGAGGTTGAGGGATTTTGAGGGTCGCGATGAAAGAAAATGTGGGAGTAGCAGAAAATGTGGCTTTGATTCTGAAGAGCTTGAAGGAGGGTAGAAAATGGGAAAAAATTAAGAAGGAAATAGTCTCGGGTAAACAGGTTGTGAGAAAATGCTTTAGAAATCCGCGGTGGCTTTCGGAGACGTAAAAATCTATTCATTGGTAGACTACCTTATCTTAAAGGTAACTACAGTTTTATTAAATGCATCTCAATTGATTTAATATATTATTCCTTCAAACTTCACAATAAATAAGGATGTGTGAATAAAAACCAAGCTCTCTATGATGCTTTTATAACAAGATAGACGCATTAGGGACCAGCATCTCTTCATAAGTTGTACAAAATAGCCATTTATTCTTTAATATAACTTAGATTGGCGAAAACACTGTTAATATTTCCTCTGTATTAATTACGGAAATTGAGAAAGAGCTATATAATGTTAACGTTTAAACTTAAAATGACCTTAATATTTAACGGAACATCAATTGATTTGTGAGTTAAATACGTATGTTTTGTGAGCGAAGAAGCATATCGGGGAATAGGTTGTCACTTAACTTTTAATTCATGCCCGCACAGTTGTGTGAGCGAGAAAAATAAACTTAAATATTAAACAAACTAGGTGTGGTATTCAAAGAACTTTTAACTTGAACGAGCCAAAGGCTGTAGTTTTGTTTCATCAAGATCATTGAAAGCGTTTAAAAGTTTTAACATGCATTGTATACTTAAGATAAATCAAAGAAAGTTCTATAAATATTCATTTGAGGGAAAGAAACTCAAAAATATAATTTTCAGAGAAATCGAAAATAAATGTGGAATAAGCAAGTCAATACGCATGCATATTCATAGCCTTCAGCGTTAACTAAAGCCAAAAGGCTACGGTTTGTCAAAAACTTTAAGTGATTTCTAAGCCACGCAAATTAAAATGACTTTCTTGTCGTTTCGGAAATTAGAGTCCTAGAGGTGAATACTAGGTGGCAAAACCATTTTTGCGTTTGACACCTACGTTGAAGACTTTCGTTATTTTAAACGATAATATTGTTTGATGCTCCGTAGTGGCTTGCTAACATGTAAGAGGCCTCGGGTTTCTCTGTGCCGTAGGAAATTATCAATGAATCGGTATATTTTTGCCTATATTATTTCTTGGGTTTCTCTTCTAAAATAATTTTTCGCTTTAAGATCTGCTGAATTTAAGGCTTTATTCTTTGAAGCCCATGTACTAGCACTGCAAAAAAGGCATTAGATACTTCAAATATTAAATGTAAAGGTAATATATGATGAAATAAATATTAATGCTCGTTTTATATCATTAAACTGGGTAGCCAAACCGTTGGTTTGAGTTTTAGCTAACTGAATGATGATTTGCCCCTATGGTCACTTTTAATTTTAGCGGAAAAAAATTGAAAACTGCATTGATGCTGAAGCTATGACTAAGTTGAAAGACTAAGCAGCACTAAGCTGAATATTTGAAATATATTTTATTCAAGGTAGTTTTAAAGTAAGAGGTTGGGTAAAAAATAATGTTAATAATTTCATATTGACAATAACATATATTCCTATGATTGAAAACACTTCATCAATTTTTGGAATACGCTCACAAATTCGATGCAAGTGAGCTAGTGCCTCAATCGTACTTGATTTTCACACTTTTCGGTTGATAGCTCAGCCACTGATGCACCACTGTAATCACTACATCGTGCGTGCTAAGCCATATTCCGCCAAGTTCCATCTTGAGGGGTCTAAACACATGGCGATGAAGAATATACAAGGCAAATGATTAATTTAACGCATGCCTATTCACTTTTCCATTTCAGCGACTTTAGGCTTGGTCGGAGTCTGAAGCCGGGCAAAGCGAACCATGCCAATCAAACGTGACAAACCTTTTTTGAATTTTTCGTATATCTTCACTTATTGAAGCAACGAGGGATTACTGTTTTTTTCATTTTCAAGACTGTCTCCCGGTTTTTCACCTTCACTAATAAAACAAATACATGCACATCCGTCTCTGTATGCTAGGAAGCATTAATTCTCCTAGTTATCGCCGTCCTTGATGAGGTTTTATAGTTTGATAGCCATAGGATTTGCACCTTTTTAATCTCTCTCATAATGATGTTACTTATGAGAAAAAACTTTTGAAAAGTGTATTAAGGCTAGATTATTTGGCTTAGACGATTGAAAAGAGGCTTAGAATATGACACATTTTTATTGATTTTGCAAAGAATTAAAGTGGCATGCTACGCATAGGGTTTTCCTTAATTCATATCTACTTGTATAAGGATGCAACACACAACTTAGTAAGACTAATGTGATGGAAATGTAGCTTGAAACAGCTAAAATTTTGCGTTGTAGCATTTTGATGCAATTTTCAGGCTATCGCATCTTCAACAATATGATTTTCAATTTACTCACAACGAATATGATTTAATTTATACATATCGAAATCGTAAGCTCTTGGATCAAATTTGTAAGAAAATATATTTTTCCAAATTTTAATTAAAATGTATTTGATCTAAAATTTTATTTATAATTTGAGAATTGAGACAAAAGATTTGTCCACCTTTGAAAATATTTGCAGAATACGAAAATTTTCGAAATCGAATACATTGGTGAAGTAGACATGGAAACTTAGAATCTAATGGTCTGTGTAATGAATCATCTAAATAAGTGATGCTATCCTCCTAGTGGCTCACAAGCAGAATGTAGGGACGTTATCAGCCATCTTATTAAGCAATCTCTTTCAGGTTACCCAATGCTTAATGCAAGAGATTTTTGCAGGCGAAAAAACAAGTACTTACTCTACTAGATGGTAGTGGATACAGGCATATTGGATCACTGTGTGATTTTTATATTACTGTGCTACCAATTCTCTATTCGCAATTAGCAAAGAGGCTTTCACAAGGAGGGAGTTGATGATAGGGACGTTGAGTAAGGATGTCAAGAAAAGGCTGGTCAAAACTTTGATATACAGCGTAGTTATGTGCGGCAAGGGAAACATGGACACTGAAGCAGGATGATTGAAGAAGATTGAAGGCTTTTGAAATGTGGGTGTGGAGAAAGATGGAGACGGTGAAATGGACCGGGAGGAAAACAAATGAGGAGGTACTAGGAATGGTGGGCGAGCAGAGGGGATTGTTGGGAGAAATCCTTTGGAGGCAGGAAAAATGGTTGAAGGGCATATTGATCGGCAATGAGATGTTGAAGACTGTAATAGAGTGGAGATTGTTAAGCAAACGAGGAAAGAGCAGGAATAGGATAGGGATGTTGGACGGGATGAAGGGAGGAAGGAAGTTCACAGAGATGAGGAGGGACTTGATGTTGAGTGAGATGCTGTATTGTGTTTTGTGAGGAGGTATTTATTTGGTAGTTGTGTCCATTCAAAACCTATCGTAACCGGTAAAATACCTTAAAAAATTCTACCAATTGTTTACCAGATGTTTTTTGTCCTAGAATTACATATTTCCTTAGCGTAACTTCATTTTAGGCTTATTCGGGGAGTTAAGGATAATATATGAGCTGAATTCTAATTTTCATTATTGCAGAAACTAATAACTGCCTACTGATATTTTCGGTCGACGATGATTGACTCAATGTTTAATGTCTTAAGAAAAAATGCTTGGATTCAACCCCAAAAAATTTATCATACGTAATTATTGTAATTAGTTATGCAAATAGGTATGAAAAAGCATAGAGACTCAACATGTGCCCTTAAAAATTTCGCACCACACGCTTAAATAATTCAGAAGAGTAAGAGTTAGATCAAACGGTTAAGTTTGATTTAACTTTTTATTTGAGCCTTAATAAATTTTGGCTTGGCCCACATATGCGTTCATCTCTGCAGCTGCTTCGTCACACATTGGTGCCACCTGGCCGAAACTCTTTCCGTTTCAAACAAGCAAGACACTTCCTCTGAGTTTGATAATCTAAGCCCTTTTGGCACATGTTTGTTGAACGGTTACACAGGGGTCTCTGCGCATACCAGTGGTCGAGCCAAGTGCTCATGGAGCAGTGTATCCAAACGACAGTTTTGTTGAAGAGACTCGTCAAATGCAAAGTATATAATTTTGCTCATAAGTGACGGGAACAGGAATGGAGGAAGTCGTAAAAGGACTAATGCTTTTACTTACCGTGCGAGGCAATACGATGGTGACGATATCGCCGTGTCCGATCCTTTCTCCTGTGGTGATCGCGGTGCGTACATGGGGAAGTCACCCAAATTGGTGTTGATGATTGCAGGACCGTCTCATTTACCCTCGTGCCGTATTATTCTTTCACCCATAGAAGACGTCGCTCTGACGTATTTCACATTTTAATACTATCGGAAATGAATCTTTTTTCTCAAAAGGTTTTCTTAATCAAAGTTTACATGTACATCAGTTCAAAGTGATTATATACGTGTATTTAGCGGATTTATGGACTTAATGCGGGTTTTTCGTCTTTTCAAAAGGAAATTCATGTGCTAGTTAAACAGACATTTCATGAACTTAGGTTCATAACAAAAACAGTACAACCAAAGCCCTTCATCGGAACGCAAAGATATCATCCCCATAACCCCAAAGTCATCGCATTAAGGAGTGATAAGCAGTCAAGAAAGACACATCTCGAATACAAGGTATTTTATTCAACAGATATGTTAAACACCTCTGAGCTTTCCAATCCTCTAGAATTGTCACAGTGGATGACAAATGTTTTTCGGACGAGGGTGTTCATAAGATTCAGAGAGTTTGCACAACGAGTTTTTCCGGCCAGCGGCGTATGAAATACATTAAAACAATGGAGGTGGTCATCAGGAGGACTGGAAGGGATAATGGAGGAAGGAGGTTGGCGGGGGATGGGTGGCTGGCGTGGAAATGGAGTAGGAGTAGATGAGGACTTAAAATACGGAGGGATGGATGGGAGCAACTTGAAAATAAAAGAATAAGAGGGAAGTGGGTGGGGAACAGGGGCGCTGGATGTCCGTTCCAAAAGGTACACGCTGAGGGTCCCGGCCCCAGATGCCTCATTTGGAGAACTCGGACCCGGACCGTGTCCATGTAACCGCCGACTCACACGCACACGTACAATCGCACGCACGCACACACGCACACACATATGCGGTAAGTAGATGTCCCTGTTGGGGTAGGGGAGGGAGAGGACCGCCGCACGTGGGGGTGGCGCCTGCGGAAGGATAACGAAAGGCGTAAAACACACACCGTGTTTTGCTCATCTGCTCGTCAAACCGGACACCCGCCACGTCACTTTCCGCTAGCGAGATTCATGCGGACGCAGGGCTTTATTCAGCTGCCTTTCTCCATCCTTCTCGTCCAGTTCTTTTTCTCTGCAACGTCAAGGATTCTCCTCCCTCTTTGAGTACAGCTTCACGTTCGCAGTTTTGTTTACCCGTATGCGATTTAGGTCCTCAGTTGACAAGGCAACCATTATAAATTTTCTCCTTCCCTGGTCTCGCTGCTTAACGATGTGTTTCGCTGAGTTCTCTTCTGTGGGCGGTTCAGGTATATAAGCAGCTACAATCAATAATATTTACGTTAATAAGTATCGCCTCAAAAGTGTGTTTCACGCATTCCAAGCAACATTCACTATTTTGAGTCCAAATGGCAGGCAAGTTGGCATTTTGCTACTACCATTGGTAACTAACGCATGGAAAAAAAGCTTAGTATCTGTTATTAAGGAAGGACTTAATTCATATACTAGTTGAAGTTATGATCAACGTTTTAATGAAGTCCGACAATTAACACATAACATTTTAATCGTAGCATGCGGATATTACGAATGTAAGTGACTGCGAATTAAATTATCGACGCTTTTCATGGAACTCGAAACATGGAGGTGTGTTTACTTTCATTCATTCATCCAATAAATTGAACGTTACTTGAGTTTTTTTTCCCTAAAATCTGATAACTTTAACTACTAACGGCAACTTACATCGACTACGCAAATTTGTTGTGCGTCGTTGGGCAATTCATGCATTAAAGCTGCACGACTCTATAAATGTGGTGTTAATAAGCAGTTGTATTAAAATATCTATGCATATATACATTTATACAGGATTATGACTGTTTTCACTACATTTGTAAAATCTTATATATGCCATATTTTTTTGGAATAATAGTCATGGGTCTCCTGTGAGTTTTCAAAATCATTTTTAAGATAAGCTATCCTACCTGAACTTTTAAATGCCGCTTGGTTAACCGAAAGTTTGTACGCTGTGTATTAAAAGATATTTTATTATTCCCGAAGGTCCCTGTCACTAAAAAGCTCAAATCTCAAAATACAGACTTTAGAAAATGGCCTAAGTGTGCTTGCATCAATCTGAAGTCACACAACGGAATGAATTTTTTAGTCAATACTTTTTTTTCAGTTTCCAATTAACAGCTATCTCAAATCTACATTAAATATTATTCATTTGGAAGACGACACATAAATAGCTACCGGCGGAAACTACCATTTGTGGATTGGAGTAATTACGCCACATATGTGACAGTTATACTTTCTCTCTGCACTCCATATGGTAAGAAATACCGACAACTTTTAATCGCTTTCCAATCCTAATATACATCTGTGTTCTGGTTCACACTTGGTCAATATGCACAATCAATTTAGATATTTGTCATCATTTGATATATGAATGCTACAAGCCAAGTAAATGTGATACTAATCTTCCATGTTTTATTTTAGTAAAGTCATGGGAATTTCATTTGTCCGATCATTTTTTAATTCTCTGTTCTTGAAGGAAAATATTTAATTGTGCCAAACCCTACATTTTACAGTGTATTCAGCTATGAAAATATTTTTTCGTAAATTAGCAATTGGCTCTACAAACTCGCGGCACAGAATTAAGTAGGCATATCATAATGCAGCGCTTTAGCTTGTTTGTGAAACGAATGATCTTTTTCCAGTCGCTTCTTCATTAAATCACTCGAGCTGAGTCTGTTTACGAGTGGAAGTGAGAGTACCTCGGGACTAGTCAACGGAAAAGCTCCCTTGACCCACACACTCAAACCAGAAATTGTGTCCGAAAGCTCTAGAGCTTCGTGAGTGATGGAATAAGGAGATGTTGTTTTTAATAATAAGCACTAAGGTCTTTGGATAAATAGATCGATAGCAGAGGATTCATAATTAATGGCAATGTTTTCATCTGGAACTAAAATGCAAATACCTATATCCAAACGCGGAACGGGCTCGGTCGATGCAGGGGGAAGATTTCGTACCGTTCACCCTATTGTGTGTAGTTTGTTACGATGAGAAGAGCGGGATTGGCGTCATTGTTTTGGGTGTTTACTGAAGGCAGGTCACAAGGAATATGGGAATAAAGATGAGGAGGGAAGCTGAGCGCATGAGTTGAAGTTTTCACCCGACCATACTCTAATTTCAATCAATAATTTCTTGCCGTCTTCTAAACCCCCGTTAACACAAAAATTGAAAAGTTCATGGAATTTATAATGAAAAGTAGCAATAATGAAGAATGAAATATGGGTAAGAACGAGGAGAAGGCTTCCTAGAATATAACAAAATTGAATTATAAACAGAGCGAAATACTGATACCTTTAAGAATGACTCGATTAAGGAATAAATTATTCATGTTAAGTACTAATTTATGTACCTTTTGAAGTTTAATACAAACAGTACAGCTAGAAGTATCTGAATCATTCTCGTACCATTCAGGTCTTATTTTTACCAGCTTAACAAAGGTTGCTTTCTTTATGGTCCGAATTTTTAGCCTCAGAAACCGTTAAATGCGTTCAAAATTTGGAAATTCTTGACCTTAATAGCATTATTTTTTTTGTAAAAATGTAAGTTATATGAACAACTTTGGTTCTTATTATAATTCTTCAGAAAATATTAGCTTTTACCCTTCAAATTACCAAATTCTTTTTCCGTGAAATTTAGTCATTCATTGATTAGTTTCAGGCGTGATGTGGTGGAATTCGAACATAATAAAGAAAATACAGTAACAATTTTCCTCAGATAAGTTCAAAAGTACATCCGGATTTCGAACCCGGTCATACTATTAAACTTATCTAGTGGAAAAATGTTACTTACTTTTCTTTATTAGTCATTAAAGTTCAATTTTTCATTCATAACAATGTTAGCGCGTTGATATTTTTACGCTTCAGCTGGCATTTATTGTCCCTAACATACGTAACCACTTAAGGAAATCACAAAACGCCATGAAAAGAAAATGCAGTAGCTCCTCAGAGTAATGTTTTCAGGCATGTTGCAAAGGTCCTCACCATTAAAATATTACGTTTTCGGAGAAAATACTAATCGATGAAGCAAGACGAGGTCATACGGGTTCATTTGTTTTTGTCTTTCGATTAGACCATGATTTTTTTTTCATTCCACCATTTGCATCAATGGACCCGAACAGTATGCCAAGGATACAAATTCACGCGAGAGATACTTGAATGTGTGTGTTGTTCTCCGAATTATGCTGTTTGTATCCAAAACAGTTGGGTTCCGAAAAAATCGCTCGGGGGAAGAGGTAGCCTGCCCTTCATTCCTCAATCCGAACATTCGAGGAAATACGGGCGGGAAACGAGAGCGTGGGCCATGGCATTCAGGGAAAATCGAGGTGAAGAAGGTAGCCAAATGAGGAGAGAGTCGTTGGAGAGTACATGTGGAGGAAGGAGGTCGGTCGCAGGGGAACAATGGAGAGTAGGGGCGCGGTGGGGTTACGCCGCGTGGGAGATCAGGGATCGTCCCTTTCAATTAGTTCCCAAGTCCCAGCCTCCGAGTGATGACTCCCCCGGTTTCCAACATCAAGGAAAGGCTAGCCATAACTCCATCGATTTTTAACTTCAACCTATTGCATGCCTACCTACCATGCACGTTTGGGTTAAATGAGCCTATCGAATCGAATACGTTGCTGACATTTGTGTAAAATAGACTGCGCTTCGAAATGTTTACTCGGATAATGTCTAATAAGTTTTGCCCCACCGGAATAAATCGACTATCACAAGCTTGACTGTATTTCATACACTTTGAAGCATTGCGTTTCCCCTGAAGAAAGCCTTTGCAATAATTTCAGCGGTTAGTGAGGGAAGATGCGTACTCTCCGTTCTGTATTTAGGATTATTTGGCGATAGCAGTTGCTTAGCTCGAAAGGCGGAATTTGGTTTGATATACGCCATGATATGAATGCATAAATGAGGTTAGAAGAGCTTTCTGATCCCAACGATGGAAGTAAATTTCTCTAGATGAGTTCTTAAACTTTTTAAGTCACAAGTTTTCAGAGTTATTTTTTCAAATAGAGAGAGTGAGTTTAATTCCTTGAACGTATCAAAAAAATTTTTAATCGGTAAATAATATTAAAGTTAATAACATTTTTCAATAATGATGGTCAATCTATTCTATCTGTTAAGAACTTATTGAGAAATAGTGGTCACATCTTAAGATTTCTCTCAATTCTCCCAAAGTAAGTGTTTCAAGCGACATTTTAATCATATTTTCAAGTTTCCTTTCTTTTTGGATGAAATATCTTATGATCATACGAAACCGTAAATATTATCCTAAATTTGCGTGCCACAGAAGCATTCGCCCGATCACTTTGCAAAGAAACACTTTTTCCTAATTTATTTAAGATTGGACCCTTTAAGAATTTCGCACGGGTAATCCCTCATATAAGTTCTGTTATTGGATAAAAAATTCACATGATACTAAAATATTTCAGTTTAAGTAATGATTTCGCCAGTCTCTTGCCAAGCTAGAGAGTTGGGAATATTTTTACAAAAACCCTCTTTTCGACATTTTGAGGTGCTTCCGAGGTAATGAGACGAATTCTTCTTTTTTCTGTCCGTCGGGCTCGATTGGTCCCCAAAATCACATCAATTTAGCAAGCTTAACAGCCACCACCAGCGAATGAAAGCCGTAAAAAAAGAATTTGCGGCGCGAATAAGGAATTTGGCTCAGTGGCCGTAATCACTAAATTTAAATGAAGCGTATTTTTTCAAAAAGGTCCCTTGCGCGCTCTATATCGTTCACCCATCGGGGTACTAGCTCTTGGCTCGAGATCTTAAACCACGTGTGTCCGGTAGATGTAGGCTAATGGTCGGAAGCATGAACTGAGGTTGAATTTGGCTCCATCTGGACAGAGTTGGCACGTTCATTGGACGTGCTATGAGCCAATTTGCTCGCTTTTTGATTGCGCATCAATCTTCCCCCAACGGAAAGGACCATCACGCTGCGGTCGCCACGCGATCTTCCAATGCGTCATTAAATGCAAGTTAGCCGTATCGATATCATGAATAATGTCCGATATGCTTTCATGTGGATAAGGACGAAGGATTTGGCTGATGCAGCGCGAAGTTAGTTCCTCTTTTGGGAGGAAGAAATGTAGTAGAGCGATGGTAGGCGAACTTCCGAAATAGAGGGTTAGAAATATATGAAAATATAACATTGGTACACGGTCTATACTTCGAATAGAGGCTGTTACTCAAAGGGGCCCGTGCCAACAAACTTACGGAAATGCAAAGGCAAATGTGTCCCGAAAGAATTATGCTTCCCTATTCCATTGACCCTGCCGCAGAGTAACATTTGTGCGTGCGTTTAAAATGGGAAACGTTTCTGTGATATCGTTCGGATTTGTGAACACCGGGAAAAATTACGGGCCGCATCGGAGGAAAGTCTAATATTTTCCCGCTCACATCATCACTGGGAAGACTTCCTCTGGCAAAAGTCCTCAAACATTCAATTTGCATGATTCGTCGAATGAAACCGCAGCACGAGCGCACCGGTAGACACGCTTAAACCCTAAGCACATTGAGCCCGTGAAAACAGTATCGGGCTCACTTCACGCTTTCCAAATGCCACAGAATCCTCATTTATCTCTCGCGCTGTGTACAGTAGCATGTATTACCTCATTTTAAAGCTATAGATATACCGTTTACGCGCGATATACGAACACCATCGAATAAGACGGATCGACCTCACGCAGGACTTATTTCTTGAGGTTGCGCAACGTTGCGCCATACCGGCACCTAATAAATTTTTCCATTGGCTCAGAGGCAGTTGCCCGCATACCTCCAAAAGAGAACGAGAACCGGTCCGAATCTTTTCACATGGCAAACGGAGCACCTATCCCGTGGGAGCTCTCTAAAAGCACCCCTCTCGCTCCCCTTCAGACGTCGAAAAGCCGGAATTTTTCCCTTGGCGTCACGTATCAGGAGAAGGAGCCCTTGCCGAAGGGACTGCTCATCACCTCGGCCGCCCCAAGAGCCTCCACCATGTTCGTGTCGGGAATGGGATAGGGAGCTGCGGGCGGGGGCGGCTGGTGAGCGAAGGCCACGTTGCTGAGGCCGAGGGCCGAGCTTTCAGAGGCTGAGGCGCCGTGGGGTTGCTGTCGGGTGAGGCGGCACACGTCGCGGCGACGGCGACGGTTCCTCCGCCGTCGGCGGCTGCCCAACAGCAGGGCAGCGCATCCACTCCCACCGCCGCCGCCACTGTTCTCATCCTCCTCCTCCGCCCCGTCATCATCGTCGTCCTCGTCGTCATCCTCAGAGCGGCGCTGTCTGGAGAAGCCGAAGCGGAAGTACTCTCGGAGCCGCTCCTTAGTCGCGCTGGAATTGATTTCATTACCCTTCAAAAATAGTTCGCCTTTAATAGCTAGCTATATTCGTGCACCTATATAAGATAAAAATGTAAAATCCAATCAGTGGGAGAGTGGTTATTAACCTTGAGAGAATGGAGTAGCATATAGATCTAACAGAGAAGTAAATATATGCGGAGGAATACTTAGAACCAGGAAAACAAGAGTAGAAAAACCGAGAAATAGAGGGAAACACCGCGTGTAAATGGCAAATAAAGGAAGCCCAGAAAGAGTAGAAGAAAAAAAAGAAGACCCGCTAAAATGCATTCATCTAGCAAAGTCGTGGCTCGACGAAGTGAGGGTCTAGAGTGTTTCCCAAATATTTTATGAATCACTGCTCTTCACCACTTCTCAAATATTTTGATGTCCCTGGCATAAAGATCGATTAGTTCTAAAAATTATAATGCAAATAAAAACACGAGATGATGCCAATCTGTTAAAAACTTTTTTATTTGACTTTTTTCGGTAAATGTAAATTTTACCGATATTTGGTTGCGTTTTTATTATATCAGGTATGGGATGACATAGAAACATTTCATAACTTCCATGTGGGACCCCGAGTTTAGAGACATTAGGTTTAAGATAAAAATACTCTTTTCGTTTAATTTAAGTAAGGGTGTAGAAAAAAAATTGAATTATCATTTTTGTACGCTAAAATGGTAAGTTCATATTGACAGAATTGGGAAATTTTTATTTACTTTCACCATTTTCGTATAACAAATTCCCATTAGTCGTTTTAGTTTCAATCATTATTCACATGTGTCGAAGTTTACAATATCGAGTCTAATGAATCGTCTATGATCATGAAAAATTGTTTTTATCTTTAATTCTTGTAAGATATAGCTATTAATAAACAGAAGAGAGCATGCAGCTTAAGTGTATTTCCACAATGGAATAATTAAAAATGATGACTTAGCGTCCAACGAAGAGTGACTTCGAAGGGAGAGAGAAAAAAAGATAGGGAAAATGTAACCCAGACGGGATTTGCTTTATGCATCGTTTCACCGTATCTCTTGCTTAGGGCAGTGGTGGACAGAGGGAACTCTCACGTAAGATAGTGAATGAGATATAAATGATTGGATGGCGAGAAAGAGAGGAGAGAGAAGGGGGGAGCTAGCAGATAGGAGGATCGAGAGGAAGGACGAGGGCGATAGACTTGGCGCAAGCTCTAAAATATTACGATTGCCTGTAGAATACGGAGATTTATCTTTTGACGTGGATGCCTATCAAATGTTGAGTAAAAGGTACTCCAGGACTTATAATGGGATTAACATTGGATGACTTGAAGAACCCTTTTATATGCCTCATTTAATGCGATTGAGCAACCTTATCACTTCTCGAGCAGCAGGAAAATATTTTTTCCACCCCCCTCACGATGGTCCTAGATGCCTTTTTTCTTCCCTCCCTTACTCATTGTCTTTATCTTTTATTATGCACATCGTTCAATAGTCCAATAAATTTTAATATCTCCTCTATCTACTCTTTCTCGATTTTCCTTCACCCATTTCCTAACATTCTCTACTACACATGGTATCGCTGTGGTCGTCCGCAGTAGAGGAATGCTTAGGAGAAATAAATTAAACATTTCAGATGCCGCAGTCATAATACTTTGGTTTAAACCATATATAACTTTATACGAGAAGTAAATTCTTACCTGTGTGTGTGTCTACAGGTACAGATTATTATTGAAACAGGTATTTGTACCTGTTTGCCTCATCCCTCTGTTTGTAAACGCAAGTGTATGCGCACCACTAGCGAGGCTTGTGGTAACTCCAATCACGAGAATGATCAAGTAAGCATTCTCGTTGAGAACACAGTTTGAATCATGGTGTAAACCACATTTTGCTTTCTCCATTACCTTCCAACTTCAGCCCATTCATTCCTATCTCCCTTCGCTTTAATGATAACGCATTGTCGATATTGGGAAATTCTGCCCCACACCCGTATCTACTTTTGCCAGTCCTGATTCTCTGGCTGCTACCATTCTTGCAATACCTGATTGGTGTATAAGTCTGGAATAAGGGAGAAATATCGATTTTATCCATTCTCTCTCTCTTAGACTTTTACAATTCTAATCTGAAATATGCTATCCTGTCATCAGGGTACCAAACGATAATCTCTAGATTATTATTATTAGGTAATCTACCGGTTAAGGTAGGAATTTGGATGGACACAGCTACTAAATAAATATTTTGTGACTCCTAAAAAAACGCAAAGTCCAGTATCCTACTTTACATCAGATCCCTCTTCATCTCTGAGTACTTCCCCCTTCATCCCGACCAACATCCCTATCCTGCTCCTTCCCTTTCCTCGTTTGCCTAACATTCTCCCCTCTATTACAGTCTTCAACATCCCACTGCCGGTCAATACCCCCTTCTTGATCTATATTTTTTTGCCGTTTCTGATATCATCGAAATTGAATTTTTGGTTCGATTTCCATTTTGAAATCAAAATTGACTTAGAAGGTAGTACTTTTAACCTCTCATATTCTATCCTCCTCTGAAGTCCACAGCTGCTGTACGGAAATTGCATTTTCTATTCTATATCTCTTGAATTAGGTTTTCTCGCTAATGTAATGTGCCAAATGATATGCTACGGGGGGAATAAACTAGTTAATTTAATATATTTGAAATAGTAAATTTTGAGAAGATACGAGTGCTGCAGAAAGAAAAGTGGTGAAAATAACTAGGAGCTTTTGTTGAAATAACTAAAACCGGTTAAGCACCAAACAAAGTTTACTAAAATTCTGATAGGTAAATAGGTAGCATCTACTATCTTTCACACAAGTCGAAGTATTTTGAATTTATATTCATGGTAAAGAACAGACAGTGGGGAATAACGTAATTTTTAATATTGGTACATGTGGCAGGATTTAAAAAAAAATCACAGATATTTGTGCGATACTGATATCCTCTTTGGTATTTAATGAACAAAACTCTTTGTTTATTGACTGATTCTGGTTATTCGTGTTCTGAGGGGATGTACAATTTAATGTGAGCTCCAAAGCATTACCTTCTAAGTTATTCAAAGGATGAAAATTAACAAATATTTCAAAGAAGAAACAAATTCGCGAGTGACGTGCAGAACCGTCGGAGGAATTATTGATCGTTTAGGAGGCGCGTGGTACTCGAATTAAGAAAGCATTCAGAATGACGAGGATACATTCGCTCGCTTCAATTTAATTCCCACTCCGAGGAAAATCGTGGAATCTGGAAGAGGTAAGTAGAACGAAATTGAGATGGGGCTAAATTCATAATGGTTAGAGGGGAAGGGGAAGAAAAAAGGGCTGGACGCGACGGAAGGATGGCAGGAGCCGGTATAAGGAGGAGGAATAAGGTGGCTTTTGCAATGGCTTTTCTCAGGTGGAATCCACGCCCCTTTCATTTTCATCTCGAAAAGATTTGTTGGGCGTGAAATAGGAGATTACGAAAATGACGCATCCTCTCTCACTCTCGAGAGACATTCAGGAAGATTCGGTGATGACGCATGAGATGATGGGGCGAGCCAGAGGGCTCTCTAAAAAATGAGCCGTCAAATTCTTCCTCCCCAAAAGGTTTTCGGCGCCCCACAAGAGACAGCACAAATAGTAAAAGCTTAATCCGTTTTCTCTTGTATATTCAACTTAAAACACGTACGCTCTAATGAATACTCGGTCAATAAGGTACCGAATGGTATATTTATTGTGATTGGTTGGTGTGGAGTGGAACTCGATTGCAAAATGATGATTCCAAGAGCTCGTGTTCAAGATTCCTTATGCTAACGGTAGAAGACACGAAATTGGGCCAAATGAAGGGAAATAAAATTCCTTTGTGAAAAAGATTTTCACATCATGACATCTACAAAATACCGTGCCTCATGTTAGCACGATCAACAATGCAACGATGGAATGCAGCTGATATGCAAGAGAGTACTGCCCTAGGCACAAGTCCTTTTTGTTTGAAATATTTCTATGCTTAGTTATAGATATTTGCGGTAGAATTATAACTAAAATGGATAAATGAATTGAATGGTTTGAGGCGTCACTTCGTGGAAGCGATTCATATAGGAAAAAAATACTTCCATACATGTTTTATTATGCACGACCAATGTTCCGACCTGCAAAGCCATCATCAGGTGAAGTATAGACGACTCATAGCTTAATATACTAGCCAGAGAAGAGGAGGGGGAGGTGCTGGTAGGTGAGAGAAGGGTAAAAAGAAGGGAAACTAATGTGTGTAAATGGGGGAAGGGGGAGAGGGCGGTTGGGTATGGCGTCAGGGGCGGAGAGGGGCTATGGAACAGGGGGAGGCCCAGGAGGGGGAGTGGGAGGAATACATCAAGTCATTAACCAATACACCCTTATAATGACTGTTCTTGAAAATTTCAAAGCGTTCCAAGGCTTCTAATCTTAAACTTTTCTTCTCCAAATGTAAAATCTCAGGAACATATTAAACGTAAGTAAGTAAAGTAAACAAATTAGACGTGAAGCAAAGTACTTCACCTGATGATGACTTTTTAAGTAGAAACCTAGGTCGTGCATAATAAAATATATGTGGAAGAACAAAGTGTTTTCTTTTTTGGATAAATGGACTTACAACCGTGCAATGGGAGTCTATAAAACAATGAGGTATATTATTATAACTTGATAAAAATAAATTTTAATCATGAGTACGTGAATAAGAACTGATTTTATGGGAAAATATGGGAAGAAAATATTGTAAATAATGTAAAGTATGGGTTAGTAGTGGAAGATAATATAACCACGATCATTATATCTATTGGCTAGAGGTAGATTTAATTTTCAATATTTATCAATCGGAACTTTAGTTCTGATGTGTGAGGGCAAAGCTCACGTCGCTCTACTGTATCATAAATGTTTACATGTAGGATAATTGCGGACTAGTTCCCTTCTGTAAGCAACTTGGGAGGTCTCCCCAAAATTCTGTTGCATTAGACAATTGGATTTTGAACTTGAATTAATCCGAGGCAACCCACGACTGAATTGGGCTAGTTACGAAACGATTTGGTTGGAGACTCTTATTAGGAAACGTTTATAATTGGGATAAACCGCTAGAAATTCGAGAAAACTGGAAGAGTTAAGTTGAGGCAACAAAGACTTAATTGGAGCTGAAGCGCCAACGGGAAGAGAAAATTGAGGAACTATGTTGGAAATAAAAAAGAGCTTTAATCTACCCCAGATATTCAGTATTTTCGACCGGATACCAAGCGACAACAACGGTAGGAAAAATATTGTACGGAGGGAAAATCTTTGTTGACATTAAGTAAATGTTAAAATTAAGCAGCTTAATGGCGCATTCTATGCATATCGAAGGCTTAGGTTTTTTCATATCGAGGTCCATACCGGGATCGGAATAAGAAGATTATAAACCATGCTTGGGCCTATTAGAGATAAAAAATGAAACCTTCAGTGTTTGAGGGAAATAACCCAATCGCCATGTTATTGAAATATATCTATTTTAGTATTTTGTAAAGTAATAGTAGTAGTTTTTAAAACAAAATTTAAAACTTTACCCGAAAATGCCTATTATGGAATATGTACATGGCCATGTAAGTTTGCGAGTATTCGTGTTTTTATGCACGATAATATATATGCTTATATTTATGTACAAATGAATTATTATAAATTTAAGGCTGGTGTAAAACCACCATACACGCCCTTGGGGCGACTTGCACGGTATTTTGTGGATGTAATAGTGGCCGCATGGCATTTAAAATAGTGTTGCGGAAGAACTGAAAGTATGGCATTCATCACGGAGAGATCGGTTGTGTGTAGAGAGTGAAATGAAAATATTAGCGCAGTAAAGGAAATTGTACAATTATAAAGGAATATTAAGTACTCAGTTGTGGCACTGGTAGAAATCATGTGACATTGAAATTATTCGACGGCTGAATTCCTACCAAACTATAAAATTACCATATAAAATCCTAAAAAGAAGAACAAAGAACATCCCATCCAAAGAACATCCAAAGTTAAAGAACAAAGAACATCCCTACTCATTAATTGATTTAGGCACATGGCATCCGGCTTAGCAGCTGGCAGTCATAAAATCCACTGGATCAAACAGTATGAGACTCCGTGTGTGTACTATTTAAAGTTATATTTGAATTAACAAATAAGAAATTTGCTTTTCTTCAAGTGGCGGAAAACGTAGAAAGGTTACGATTACCATACGTAATGAATGAGGTTACGGAGGAAAACCGACAATGGGATCATTTTTATGAAGTCACTAATTATCCATCCAGAGGGAATGGAGCTTACGCCCAGTATCCCATCAGCGTTTTATTATCAATGAATTAGGCATTGGTTTTTAAGATGAAAAATTGTCGTTAGTAGTCGCCTTGATATTTTACCTTATATGAGTAAAGAAATTAATGCATTCTTATATTAGCAATAAATGTGAAAGGTCAACGTAAAAGAGGTTCCGGAAAAAGAACATGGTATTTTTATATTACTATTTTTTGGCCAGATAAACTATGGATAGATTTTTCTAAACTCGTGATACATTATTTCCTATCGCGGTAAAACATTATGGTGATGTGCTTATGGAAAATCATCACTCGTCACTTTATCAATGTGTGCACACTGTCTTAACATTTTATTAATTTATTTTTACTATTGTTTTTACCATATCTTACCAAATGATGAAGGAAAGGCCAAATATAGAAGGAATATTTCCATACATACCGTATAAAGAAGGGATTTTTTGTAGAAGCGTGATGGAAGGGTAACGATGAGTGAGCAATAAAATTATACATACAAATAATGAGAAAAAGGGAGAATAAATTAGCATTCATGGAGGCATCAATAGGTATTCCTACTAAGAGTAAACGTTGTTATCATTTAAGTCAAAATAATAGTTGAAATATCATCGCAAACGGTATTAATGAGTGAGAAGAGCGAGTTTTCAAAAATGTATGCTATGTATCTAACAAATGCTCAATGGATGCAGGCTCACGGAACAGCTAGAAATATATATAATACCTGTTGAGGCTCCAAGCGTAATAGAGGCATGGGGTTGAAAGCGTCGGCAGGAAAGCAACCCACACAAAGGTTATGAACGCTATGTCAAAATGTCCGCTGTTCTCGTATGTCTCCGTTAGAGCCAGTTTCGCCAGCCTGTAATTAAGATAAAAGCAATTCAATATGGAAGCAAAATGACCAAAATTCAACTATTTCAACGGAATCAAGTTTTTACTTAGGAACAAACAAGAGATCGGATACGATCATTTTTTTAATAAGTACAATCAAAATAAATCATTATTGGTTCAGAAAGCCGAGAAAGTAAATGCACTTTGGACGTTGATCTTCGTTCCCTTCCCTTTGCATTTGCGCCTTTATCTACCGATAAAGGATTTTCCAGTCAAGTTGTTTTGATATCTTTTGCTCTCCAGGCAGCACTAATGGTTTAACCTTACGGGATTATTTTAACAGTTTTACGCATTTTATTTTCTGCAACGAACTCTGCGCGTATGAAGGATAAAGTGCACTGAAAAAGGAAAATGAAACTATCCTTAATAGAAGGAACTTAAGGGTGTTTGGGGTCAGTGGAAGGCCTTCCAAAATAGAATACTCTCTCATTTAGGAAAAATAAGGTGACATTGTTTTTTATAGATGCACTAGTTAATTTACACCGTTCGAAACTTCACCTTGCAAAACAGTTGGGTCGGTTCTAAACCTATTTTAAAAGGTCTGAGTGCACATGAAAGCCCTTTCGGCTGATGAGAAAAACGGATAAAAAAGATATAGGAAAAAAACGAGCCAAAACTGATACCCTGACTCTTTTTTAAAATTGTTATATGGTAATGGGGAGCCATTGATTCGTAAACAAGGCTGGAGCGTAAGGTAAAGCGTCTTTGACCATAATTATTTTGAATACCTCCTTCTTTCATTAAGTTTTAATGAAATAGAAAACCTCCACCTCTAGTTCGCGATGATTTATCTTGCATAACCTATATTTTCTTTTATAATTATTATTGTTTAATTCTCTTCGCCATTTCATTTTATTTAAGTTTAGCGTATGTGATTTTGGCTTCAATGCTTTGGCTCTAGCTTATTAAGCTAAACGATTCTTTTCTTTCACCTTTTTGATTTTTTTAAGTACAAACTTCATGAAATCAAACATCAATTGCAGTGAAACACCAATAGCATCAAGCTCAATTATTAAACAGTTCACGTAATGCATCCATATGTTAGAAAAAGGGTGCATGCTATACAAGTATGTACTTGTATATTTTGAATGGTTTCTGTAGCCTTCTTCTGTAAATATAGCGTAGTATTTGAGCGTACCTTAATATTTAAAATACTTGTTCAATGTTTAAGATGCTTTACCGTAGTTTCTATTCCCAAATTTCATCTTTTCCCCAACTGACGCCAAGGGAATCACCAAGCTCAACAGTAACTACGGGACTAAAATCTCAACTCTCGAGTTCAAAATCACATAATCTTTTAGTGACTCGTAGCGTGTAAGTAGTTAGTAAACTAACTAGATTTATTCATGAAATGAAATTTTATAAGCACTACGCTTATAAAGTTTTAGTCCTAAGTTATTCGGAATTTTTTGTTGATCGTGCAAGATATGGAGAGCTATATTATGCATCAGCACTTGTACTATAGAAGTGGGAGGGTACTTATATTGTTGGCTTTATGACGCACGATGAAGCGGAGAAGCATGAGGAGGCGTATGGATAGGGGTCCAAATAAAGTTAATGCCAATATGGCCTATATAGGCTTATTTTATCCCTATTTTCACTCATTGTACCTATATTGACTCTAGGAATACAGAGCCTTTGCTCCTTGAAAGCCATTACCGGACATCGTTTCCTAGGAATTAGATTTTCGGTAAAACAATACTCGGTTGTTGATCGGAGAGTTCCTGGTTAAATCTTGCTGAGGTTAGGAGAGGAAACCGATATTAACGCCGGAATTGTGCAACATTTCAGCATCAGAATTCTGTAGACAGGGAAATTATCTGGTCCCCTATTCTGAATTCCTTAATTTCACTTACATAAGGGTTAGTTTAGGATCATATGAGCTTCACCATTTATTATATAATCGGAATTCAAATTCAAGGCTGTGATGCATAGGCGATTTGGTATTTGTATTTTAAATAAGGTAAGCCAGTTATTTAATTGCGTTCGATGACTGTATTATAATTGGAAAATTTGGTACGTCAGTTCATTTTTTTTTACACAATTCAGAGTATGAGTCGAAGGGCTAGAGACTTCGGGAGGAGTCGAAGATTAGGGCTGGTTAACCATTAACAACCTAACAATCAACTCATGGTATAGAATTTGCTAATGTGGTCATTTATAAAGCAGTTTGCAATTTATATGGGAAAAACGCTTTTAAATATATAGTATTTATATAAGTAGGCGTAAAAAGTGAAAATACCGGGGTTCGTTTTATATTCGCCTGTTCTGGAATTTCTCAATATTTTGTAGGCCGCAGAAAATTCTCCAAAGTTACAGAACAAATTTACAGCGTTAAATAACTATATTTGATTCATACAAGCTCATTATTATATTCATAAAACGTATGTTATTACTACCGTTGACCAACAAACGCATACTCAAGTAAAATATTAGATATTTATCACCGATAGTATTGAAATATATTCTGATTTACATAATTTATTCACATTTTCGGAACAAAAGTGCTCCCCAGGGTACTGTATCCAATTCAGTGCTCCAATCCAATCCAGGAAATGCTCTCAGTGTATTATAAACTTTTATCCAAACTTGTACCCTTGCGGCAACAGCATGGGTACGACGCCTCCCTTTCTCGATACCCCCTCCACCCCTTCTCACCTGAGCACCATGAGTGGGAAGAGACAAACGGCGAAGACGACCACCATGGCGATCAGGTACTTCTGCGTCCTCTGCTCCCTCCGGACGTCCACCTCCGCCTCCAGCGTGTCAACCTCCTCCTCCCAGTAACCGAGCCCGCTACCTCTGCGATGGCTCCCTCGCGTGCTGCCGCCCCTGCTCCCCGTCGCCAAGGTCTCTCTTCCCGACTCCAGGTCCCCGGACATGGCGCAAGAGGAGGTGGAACGCCTGCGTGTTGAAGCATAGCAGTAGTTAAAGGGGAGGCAAGCGACTGGCTGGGGTCACTGGGAAGGCCGTTGGGAATAGGGACTGGATAATGCCGAGGAGGATAAATTGGGAGTGGAGAGATGGTGGAGGGAAAGCCGTTGCCATTCCTATCGAAAGGAGTCCTGAGGGACAACGGTTTAACGTCTCATGTGACGCTCTTTCTCGCATAATGCAATGAATTATCTCTTATGACAAATTATTCGGCAAATTTCCATCTCCGAATCTATCAAACGAATATACATTAAAATTTGGAATGCTTTCATTTCCTTCTCTTCTATTTAATGTTTATTTAAAACGATATGATGTGCTCAAAATATTTGTTGATGAATTTTTATTATTTATGAGGTTATACAGTTTTCCGCAAATATAAAGTGTGTATAAATTAGGACATTAACTATATATAATCAACCGTGTTTAGGCATGTACAAATTCATCCGTATTTTAAAATTTTCTAGAAAGCTGTGTTTTTGGATGCTGGACAACGAAGCGTTTAAATAACGTATCAATTTTATTTCGATAAAAGTGCTCTATTTAGATATAACATCTAAATGTGATGATATGCGAGGTAATACCTGTTGACAAGTATGTATAAAATTCTTGGAATATTTGTTTAAACTAAGTGATCCTGTTGACATACCTATTCACTTTTTCTAAAAGTTATTGTGTGCACGTCCGCTACCTGACTTCAAAATATTTGGTTGTGAAAAATCTCTATATCTCTTCATGTTGAAGTAGGCGTTTTGTTTGTCATTCAGTTATGTACACCTGAGTAACTATGCTTTAGCATAGACTCACGAAGGTGTATATTATCGTATTGTATTGAGAGAGGTTTTCAAGTTTGGCTATATTCCCCAACGACAACTTTCAGCGCGTATCTTAATTATTGTAGGATACTCAAATTAATTCACCGTGCCATTAATTATGAAGAAGCTACTGAAAGAAATTGTATTATTTCGTTAATCAATAATAAATTTCGGCAATTCGCTACATTCAAACACGTACTGCTTTTTGAACAGAGAACATGATAGGCAAATTCCGGGAGAAAATACCTCTTCGGAAAATAAATACCAAGCCAAACAAGCTTATGATCATAGGTGGCTTGTAGGAGTAGGGCTATCTCTTAGTATTATGACATAACGTCGTAAACTTTCGAAGGGGTTTTCTGCTCAGCCAAAACTCGTATTTTCGACCTTGATGTCTGCTTCATCTCATTATCTCCCCCCTTCATTTTGTCTGCCACATGCTTTCCTTTTATGTATGTGTGTGTGCTTATATATACCTCCCAATTTTCCGCTTATACCCGCTCATGCCTTCAAAATCCCACTACTCCTTAATATTTCCTCCATCAACTTCTGTGTTCTTCGAAATTTTTCACCAACTTCCTCTCTTTCACGTCCATATCTAACATTATTCGTTTTTGTTATCCCAATGTCGTTTATCTCCCCATCTTTCTCCGCGCCAACATCTCGAAAATATCCTATCTACGTTGATCCCCTTGTCTAAAAGACAAAGTTATGGAATGATAAAAAATAATCCCCTATATCAAAGTCAAAACGAACTTTGTCTTTGCTTCTTAACTTAAATAGAGTCCACATCAACATTTTCCTCCTCTTTCACTGTGCTCTCATTTTGCTAAATCACAATATTCTCTTAAGGTCTTCCAAGTCGTTGCTGTACTGCTCACCAAAATGAACCGCTTCGCCCCCTCTGTCATCCTAATTTGTTTCCTTAAGTAAGCATTGATATTTTTTTATAATCTCCATACTTTCGCTTTATAATGATTCAAATTAATTCCACGCATCTTACACTGATCCCATATTTTGCTCAACAATAGCTGTGATGCTTTGGCTGGCAATTTGAATAAAGATTTATCATCCATAAGCCTGACTTAACATTCCCTCTTATTGTCATTTCTGATATTAAGCATAATTCTCATACTAATCTGTCGGCATAATTGTATAGCTGAAAAAATACGGTATTAGTCACCAATCTGTTTACATTTCCGTCCTGCATCCCTTTTGGATCTTGATTTTCATACTTTTGATTCAGTCCATAGCGGGGACGAAATGCCTATCCTTGAAATTTAATTTCATTAATTTTACTAGTTTTGTAAACTATAATCTGTCCAGCGCTTCCTCAAAATCCGCTAAGACGATGCACCTATACAAGCCGTACATTCTTTCCATTATTTCCCTCGATAAATGCACCTTTATAACTGTGGCTTCATCCGCTACTTATCCCTTTGTAAAACTCAAAGTTATAGTACTTAAGGAGTAAGTTCTTAAGTAATTGTTTACTTTATTTTCAACTCTTCTGGTGATATCTCAGTATAACCTCCTTTGACAGAAAATTTGAACTTACTGTTATTTTTTCCCGAGCACTACTCATTCTTGTAATTATAAGTTGGAAATTAATTGATGTTAATATAACGATTCATTCTGTCTGATTCCCTCATGATATTTTTTAGCATTAAAACTGCCTTCCATCAATTTCTATACCATCGAGTAATTATACAGAAATAAGATAATTCCAAGAGCCTTTAAATTAATTATGTTACGTAACGGTTTTTCTATCTCACTATGTAGGGTTTCTATAGCTACATTTTCCTCATCTGCGTGACATTTTCTCTCTTGAATTCCAAGGTGTTTGGCATCATACGAGCCTTAAACTGTCTATAATGCTTTCCATGAAGTACAAAAATTGTTTTACCTTTCCAGGATGTTATCCGGCTCCATAAATACATTTTTGCCGTCTTCCTTTAATTTGGAACCATTTTACGTTTCTATATCCTTAGAATTCCCTCACTTCCTTGCCCACTAGGGTGTCGACTTTTTGCTATCTAGCCAATTCCTTTGCATTTTTGCGTTAAAATCTCCCATCGTGTTTTCTTTGTCAATCAATGAACAAATTAAAGTATATATTTCAAAATAAATCCTCATGTTTTGACTTCATAAAGAAGAAGTACAGCGATATATCTTTTCAGCGGGATTTACTGCTACTGTTTCAAAATGACTAAATTATGACTCTTTAATATTTGGTAATGACGGTTCGAGCCATAGAGGTTAGAGCCCCAGAGTAGAACGAGGTGGAAATAGTAGGGGGGGGAGATACGAGAAAGGAACTCTCCATGATGCACCAGTATATTCTGATGTTAAGTTCCATTATACATATACTTACTACCCTGATGTATTTCCTGATCGAAGTAAGAAAACCAAATCATTAATTTCAAAGGTCGACCATCAGTTTCAAAATATTCCATTACTAACCGGGTAAAATATATTGTGCTTGTGACTTTGGATGCAATACTTGACTTTTTAGGAACGTTTTTTTGAATACTAAGATAAGAATTGGTTTAAATAAGTCTTGCATTTATTTGCCATTGCATACGTCAGCTAATTCTTAGGGAACTGTTTTGCCAATAATTATTTTAACAATACTTTCTTAATATACTTGCATATTTTTCTTCGAATCGCAATCGTGACTTTTACATTTCAAATCAATAGGTAACACACATAGGTTTGTCACATATAGTATTGTTGCATCGGAATAATTTCTACATATGTATCAGTACTTAATAAAGAAAATGTGAAAAGGGTAGTGGCCTAATTGAAAACGAATATAAGGAGGGACCGAAAAATTGCGCCCATAAACGAATCTACCGTCTCCTTTCTGATATAATTGTGGAGTTTTTATTTCTGTTTCGAGAATTCGCTTCGGTGCCATCATTTAACAGCGTACGGGTTTGGACGTGGATCAGTTAACTGATTCAAAATTTTTTTCACCCCTGCCAAACGTTGGAGATGAAAGTGAAAGGAATAATTGAAGATATTCCTTTGCTTCGTCGTCCCTCGTTACTGCCTATTTAATTGAGTGACAGAGTCGGAACTGCAAATACTCAGTCCTGCACAAAAGCGGTAAAGAGAATTTTCATATTGTGATAATGAGATCGAAAATGAGTTGTAATTAAAGGAATATTATTCCTGCGTAGAGTAACCAAAGGGAAGTGATGCTGTTAATTGCACGACCATTATTAACCGCAATGCCAATCTCCAAGAAATATTTTTTATTCGTTAGGGTGTCAAACAACTTTAGTAATGCACCAAACGTATGTTTGCAACTGATATGTGAAAAAATTGTTTAGGAGGCATAATTACTCTTTCTATAATTAAACAAAATCGGATGGCAGTAACTAGTTGGATGTGGAATATAATAATGCAGAGAGACCTAAACCATTTTTAAGATGAATTAATGAATAATGATTGACAACCGCCGTTTAATACGTACGAATGATATGCAGCATTTTTCACTTTTGAAAGAATCTACCTAGGAGCTTTTTGGTAAAGTTGTTGCTACATATACTTTAGCTCAAAAATAAAGGTCTGTATGCAAAAAATGTAGTATACTTAATTATTAGGGCATAAACGAATTTAATTAAACCTTGAGGAAGAAACCGGAAATGCTCCGAAAATACTGTCAATCACGTTCATTAATAGTTATCACACATTTTAGGGGATAGTTATGCTTATTGCTGGATTAAATATGCCGTATGGCGTCACGAAAGTCCCAGTTCTTGGTGTACATATTTATAAAATTTGTGACAATACGTCATTGAATTGTTTTATCAAACTGTAACACGTGCAAATGTTTAAAATGTTGGGATAAAGTTGACTCATTGTGTTGATCAATACTCCAACGGAGCAAAAGTTGAAGGTGATGAGTGGATAAGAAGCTCGCGGTCTATCAAATTCCGGGATTTGATTCTCCTCTCAATATAGGTTAACACAAGTTTTGTAACAGGCACTTATTAATAATTATAATCAATATTTCGATAGACATTCACCGTTGGAGGTTATAGCCACCTTAACGGGTACGGGAGGAATTTTATTTAAGTTAGACATGGGAGGGTGACAAGCAACATTGTACCGAAGAATTAACTTGAATCCAATCAGTAAAGGAGTTCTGCTATTCAAAGGCGGAAGAATTTGTGTACCATTGGATAAAATGTTAACCTCCGGACGAAAATGTCTTCAGCCTCTCGTAATAATTGCTAACAAAAATATGTATGTATTTTGATACAGAAAATTGAAAATTATGGACCTGCACGTGCATCTTAATAGTTTTCGGAATTGAAATATATCTGGTTTCTAATGTGATCATAATTAGTCACCTGTGTGTTAAAACTCCAACTTTATGGGACTTTATATTTCCTTCTCTTTGTTATGAGTTTCCTCTGATACACGTCATCGTAAACTGAAGGTTCACATCTCAGGTTGGGTAATTAGAAGATAATATAAAAATATCCGTTATCCATAAAATTTAGAAACTGACGCTAGAACTTTCCTCTTTCCAGTCTACTACTAATTACCTGGAAAAGTTTGGAAGTAAGGAGTTTACAATGTTTATTTGGGGAGATTTTGTGAAATTCAATAGGAGTTTTTGACTTTTTCAGTTGAATGGCACTTCTTTCAATATCATTTCGATATAATTATGTTAAATTGACGCTATTAATCACAGGAAATATCATTTTTTATTAAGTTTACAGGAATAAGTTTTGGTAGAACTTTTGATATAATCGGGTTAAAGCCACCAGTAGAAAGAAAAATCAGCTATAAGAGTGATTATAATGTGAAAAATACATTTACGGAGAAAATGTATGGTAAAACTCTTCGAAATATATTTATCTGAAGGCAAAATATGCAAATAATGGCGTTATTAAAAATTCATTTTTAAATACGTTATCAGCCCACGCTCAAAAGGTAGTATGTTCAGTATTGATAGTTAGATATTGAAGTATTTCTTTACCACAGTTTAAAGGAAGCTGGGAACTGGAAATGGGCCTGTAAACATGAGAATAATGTTTGTCGTGGGTGTAAAACATTGGGTTTTAACGAGTTTAATGAATATTCATCGGGGAAAGAAGTTCGGGTGAAAGAAAAGGCTTTGTTTAACAATCTGCTGGCTTTGCATTTGGAAACGCTGATGTAATCTTTTGAGGTCCCGAACGAAAACAAACAATGCTGTGCCGATTATTCTGATTGATTAGTAAATTGGTTGATTAATGTTGATCACTTGAGAACCTTTGCTACCGGACGAACGAGAAGATTGATAAGCGTACCGCACAAAATAAATCAAAATGAGAAGTTTCTGTTTGAGAGAGAAGAAAATTATATTCTTTAGTGTAGCAAATTTCATTGATTATCGCTTCTATGTCAAAACATACTTTCGTAATGAACTACTCTAAGTAAATTGTTTTTCGGAAAAGCCTTAACATCGTAACAAAAAAATACGCATACTTTTAATTAGCATGATATGAAACTTTAACATAAGTTTGTGACTTTTACAATTTGTATTATAAATGATTCTTTTCAGAGAAAGATATATTTTCAACTAAGAAAGATAAAAAATTGAATCGTGAGAATTTCACCAAAATCTCTTTTGAAAATTATATTTTAACGATATAGTTTACGTCTTCCCATTTATTCTTTTTCCTTTCATTTATTGGCAGAGTGTGAGACATTAGCTTTGATTTAATTGGATTCTAAGGTAAACTTTGAACATGTTAATGTTCCGCACCAGAAATGCTGTTGATACATACAAAACTAAAACTTTTGATCCCGTGACTTTCATTACTGAAGAAAATGGCCGGATTAATATGAATGTGTAATCTGATTAATATTATACTGTCAAGAATAAAGCTGCCAAGTCCGCGTGAAAAATCACAGCCAAATGTTTACATCTTCAATTTTTAACTGTGCTATTCCATCATCGTTTTATTTGCAATAAGCACGGGGACTAAAGTTTACATTCTTCCTTGAACTCGGAAATAGACTTTTCGTTGATGGACTGTGATAGTAATGCTAATAAACATTGATTAGTATCGTATACGTAACCATCAAACAATTCTAATTTTGAATATATGTTCTAAAATAATTGAATAAGATTACTCTTTAAATTTTTTTTAAAGTATCTTAAAAGAAAAATACTCTTTCTTAGGATATTGCTTCTGGAATTCAAGAGGAGGGGTCGTTAAATAATGAAAGGAAAACAGAATAGTAATCCAAGAAATTTAAGTTCACGAAATCTGGTGTGCATTTATCAAAAATTACAAGCCAATTATCAAGTAAATGTGGTTTAACTTTGTGGAACCTAGTCATAACATGTCTCTGCTATCAGCACAGGACAGATTTCACAAGACAGATTTGACATATTTTCATATGCCATTTACGAACATTTTTACGTTCTTTGTAAATCGGCTTGTCATTTTGTGAAATATGCTCTTGTTGTCTAAGCACTTTAAAAACTTGAGTTTGAGCATTAATTCTAGTAAAATAAGCATATTTTTATTTATCTTTTTAGTTGATTTATTAAGTAATGAAATTAATAGAACCCAATATCATATCTTGTGAGAAAAATATCTACGCACATGTTTTCCACGTTTTATTTAAACAATTTATGCAATCAAAACGGTTAATGTCCGAAGCCAAGTATTCATTGCATGGAATGATGCTTTTATTGGCAGTACTTTAGAATAAAATATTATGATGTATCAATGCGATGCCCTCCAAAATATCTTAGGCCCTTTGTTTCTTATTTGTCTTAACTACAACTGCATTAAAAACTAAAATTACTCTTCGGATCTCATCATTTTTTTATGTGGATGCAAGAGGTCGTGATGAATACGGTTAATTTATAGCCAGTGAATTAGAATTTAATATTCATTCTTCAATGTGTATCTTTTTACATTATACTAATGAGGATTCATATATTTCCGGAACTTTTCGTCAAATTTTCTCATCGTTAAAACTCATTGCATGTAGAATCTTGACCATCGGATTGTGGTGGGGTTATATGAAAATTGGTGTACATTTATTTTCAGTTTTTACGTTCGTTGGCGATGCTTTTTGGCAGACCAATAATGAACTCGACTCAAGACGGATAAAAACTTTCATCCTTTCTGCATGCGTCTACTTTTTCGGGATGATTTACATCTTCTCGTATGCCTTTTAATCAATGGGAAATGGTGTGGGGCATATACATTGTGGATCTCCATGAAAATTTAAATTTTCTCATCTGCAAAGCTAAAAATTTGTAGATTCAAGGATTGAATCAGACTGGGGAGGATCCGACCAACCGTGGTAATTAACCAAACGCAGTTGATTTTGACTGGTAAGGGTAGGGTTAATCACGAACTAATCCTTGAGGCATGTGATTCACAAATTCAGAGTACGGGGGATCGCTCCTTTCCTTATGCTATCATTCTATTTCTCACTCCCTTCCAGTAAGCATAAAATCACACCTCACGGGACTCGTGACCGGAATCCTCGAATCAATAAAACTGACTCTAAATTTATAGTTAAAAGTTTTATGTGATAGACTTCCTTCAGAATGCAACGTCACGAGAGAACTTGACTTACCTTTCTCGGGAGGCGGTTCAAGTCTGTTTTAATTAAAATGAATCAGTTTTTACATTTTACCCACAGGAAGACTTAGTAGCGAAGTGATTACAACGTGAAAAAACACTTAATAAAAAATCTGATTGGGTAGAAACGACTTGCCGCCTTTGGATAAAAGTACGTTTGGTTATCTGGTGATGTTGGATATTTTAGGAAGTCCTTGTGGGAACATTTTTATCACTAGGTTTTCATTACCATCTGATTTCAACTAAATCATTTGTTAACCATTTTATTAGATGCTGTAGAAACGCGACGACTCGAGGGATCTCTTTCTATATCCCTATACTGTATGCATGTTTTTTCTTCATATATCGTATTAATGACAGAAAGACTTGTTTAAACATGACGCAGTGGCTATTTTGTGAAAATCAGGGGTGCGAAAAATATTGACCGTTAACCAGAATTGGGTGGAAAATATCGAGTCGGAAACCTCTTTTGAGAGTTTGAAACGTGCATAAAGGAGCTATTTTATTATGAAAAATTACACACAATATTATATTCTCTCCCAAAACTCCTGGAACTACAGAACTAGTACTGTATCTTCCGCTCAGCATCCAGTGGAATTTTCTTTTCAGACCTCCACGAAATAATTGCTAGTCAGGGATAGTTTTCGTAAAAAAATCTCTGCCAAATTACTGCCTTTATTCAAATGTGGCCAGATGGTTTAAGTGACTAGTTTACTTGATGAACTTAAGTTCCCAGAAGCTTGAAGTGGCATAATTAGTCAAAAATAGTAAGAAAACACAATTGTTTTTCAATTGTGTTTTCAAAACTGTTTTTTCAAAAACACAAACAGCAACTGAACCCGGAGACATACGGGTATCTTGAAATCAATTAGAGTACCATTGGATGTGGATCGGATATGTGGTGTCTGTGGAGCAGAGAGGTGAAGGCACGAGGTCGGGGAAAGGGGTTAGGAGAGTTAGTGATGGGAAGGATGAAGATAAGAGAGCAAGTAGTGATGGTGGCGGTTCTAAAATGAGTGTAATACCTGACTGGCTTTCCACAAACTTGACTTTATTTTTAATGAAGAACTATGTGATGCTCTACAACTTTTAATATAATATCTGCCTTTGTATTCTCGTCATCAAAGGAGCACAAGGAGCTTTAGAAAATCTTTTTATTCACTCAAGGATGGGAAGGATGGCATGGGAGTTGGTTGCGGAGGGGGCTTTCGGGTGGATATATTCAAGAGGAAGGATGTCATCTCAAGTAAAGGAAAAAAGTATGGGAGGCGAAACGGTCTAATGAGAAGGAAATAGTTTAGGAAAGGGAAGCGGGGACGGTGAAAATTGGTAAAGGTTTTTCATTTTCGTCAATTTCGTCCACAAAACTTGTATGTTTATTGACGTTATCATCCTCAATGACTTGAGCGACTAGTTTTCATTCAGTGCCGCTACGAAAAAGGGCGAAATATCTTAAGAGGTTACAGTCAGTCAACGTTTTACATCCTGCAACAGATATTATGAGAAATTAATTAATAATAAATAAAATCTATTGTCTTAGGCCAGTAATATTCCCATAGGGATCTTTGATTACATTTTAAAATTTGTAACTACTATTATGTTGATGGAAAAATAAAATTCTTAGATTTTTTATCATAGTTATTCATCAATTTAAAACTAAATTGGGTCAAAGTTGGCTAATACTCTCATTTCCTCAAGCTTATGCCCTAAATATATTTTGATCTTTTCAGCTGCTCAAAATTTGTGATCGAATAGAGCAGCGAAAAATGCAAGCTACCCGGAAAGTTATAAAAGAAAGAAAGAAAAACAAAAGAAAATGCTCATTTTTTATATAGATATTGGTTGTAAGTTGAAAAGCGATTTAATTTTGTATGAAAGATTCGACGCGATAAATTATCAAGTGTCCTTTCTTATTCTCTCTATGTTTAAAAATCTACATCTGTGTTTTTATATATTTGTGCGTCGACAAAGAGCGTTCCATTTCGAAGATATAGATATGTATATATATATATATATATATATATATATATATATATATATATATATACTACCTTGATCAAAAAGTTCCCGGAATAACCACCGTGTGGCGCTCCCATCGTTCCGATTTGAGTTCTGTTTTTTTTGTTAAATTGGTACATCTGTTGTTGATATTCCCTTTAAATCTTAGTGTCATAACTTGACATTTGCAAAAGTTACGTAGCCAAGAGTACATCTATCTCTGTGTGTGTTGGCGATTTTTTACAATTGCAGAAATGGATTTAAATTTGCAACAACGAACTTGTATTAAATTTTGCGTAAAAAACGGATTTAGTGGCGCACGGACGTTGGAAATGTTGGAAAAGTGTTTCGGCAACGATTCTCTAAAAAAAACGGTCGTTTACCAGTGGCACGAGCGGTTCAGGAGTGGTCGTGAGTCAATCGAAGATGATGAACGCAGTGGCAGACCATCGACATCGAAAGTCGGTGAAAAAATTGATAAAGTAAAAGAAATGTTGGTCAATAACCGCAAATTAACCATCAGAGAAATAGCGGAGGACTTGAACATTGCCTATGGATCCGCCCAAGACATTGTGGTTAATGATTTGGGTTTCCGTCGTGTAGCAGCAAAGTTGGTGCCAAAAGACCTCAATTTCATGCAAAAAAGAGACCGTGTTGACGTCGCAAAAGACATGATATCGCGAGGCTGAATCCGATCCCACATTCATCAAAAGGATCATTACTGGAGACGAGACGTGGGTTTATGAGTACGACACGCAATCCAGACATCAGGCAAGTGAATGGCGTTCACCAAATGAGCCGAGACCAAAAAAACCACGTCGTTTTCAGTCAAAAAAGAAGGCAATGCTGACGGTTTTCATGGATTACAACGGTGTAGTGCATCATGAATTTTTGCCAGAAGGCCAGACAGTAAACAAAGAGTATTATTTGGGCGTTATGAGACGTTTGCGTGAAGCAATTCGCCGAAAGAGACCAGAAATGTGGGCAGAAAACTCGTGGATTTTGCACCATGATAACGCACCGTCGCACAGTGCTATCATTATTCGTAATTTTTTGACGAAAAATGCAACAAATACCATCCAACAGCCACCGAATTCACCTGATTTGGCTCCCTGTGACTTCTTTCTGTTCAATCGAGTTAAAAAACCATTACGGGGAACGCGTTTTAGCAGCCGAGAGGAAGTAATGGAAAAATCGCAGGAAGCACTGATGGACATACCGAAAACCGACCGTAACTTTTGCAAATGTCAAGTTATGACACTAAGATTTAAAGGGAATATCAACAACAGATGTACCAATTTAACAAAAAAAACAGAACTCAAATCGGAACGATGGGAGCGCCACACGGTGGTTATTCCGGGAACTTTTTGATCAAGGTAGTATATATACAGATATGCTAAGGTGGAAAGGGTTAGAGGAGGATGAGGGAGTGGGTTGGGTTAAGAAGGACAGGCGTTAACCATTTGGGTTATCGACTTTGAGAGAAGTGCAGAAGGTAGGTAATATAATACTTCGTGATTGAAAAACTGACCCTGCTGATTCTGTTTCACTATTTCCAATTTCTTTAGCTCACAAAATGCGGTTTTTCTTTATTTAGCTCAGGAAAACGGGAACGAGCGTGATTCCTCCGCGAAAAGACTTCTTCATATCCTCGTCAACAAATATTGCCGGTTGATCCATCTCAACTTCTCTTTAGTTTTTGAATCTGATGTTGAAATTCCTCTGCATCTGACATATAAATGCCATTTTATAAGTTTCACATTTGAGTGCATTGGGGGAGTCAAATGAAAACGGACCACCCGGCATAACACGTAGTCCGCTAAAAGCTAGCTTTTTACGTATGGATACTGCCATCGCTGTTCTAGGAGGACTGCATAGTGAAAACCTAGAGGCGCATGCAGTTGTTTCATTATGTTGGTGTTGTTGGTGCGCGGACTGGTTGCTGTAGCGGGTGTTCGGTTATCATTTGACTTCCCATATGTATATGTGTGTATGTATGTATGTATGTGTGTATATATATATATATATATATATATATATATATATATACACACATATATATGTATATACGCACGGTTGTGCCGTCGAAATGTCAATACATATATGTATGTGTATATATTTATGTATATATATATAATAACTACATATGTGAGTGTTCTTTCTTTGTGTTTCTATGTTTTAAAAATCTACATCTGTGTACTCATCTATATATATATATATATATATATATATATATATATATATATATATATATATATAGTACAATACACAGTAACACACAATATAGAAACACAAAAAAAGAAGAACACTCACACGTTATTTCTTGATATTTCGACGGAAACAATCCGTCTTCCTCTGAAGATATAGAAGTAATCATCTATATCTTCAGAGGAAGACGGATTGTTTCCGTCGAAATATCAAGAAATAACGTGTGAGTGTTCTTCTTTTTTTGTGTTTCTATATTGTGTGTTACTGTGTATTGTACTATTCGGCACTTCTGTGTTACGTCTACGAAAGCATATATATATATATATATATATATATATATATATATATATATATATATATATATATATATATATATAATATCTTCGAAATGGAACGCTCTTCGGCGACGCACAAATATATAAAAACACAGATGTAGATTTTTAGAATATAGAGACACAAAGAAAGGACACTCATGTGTCGTTATTTGCATTGGTGTATAATTGTCTGGGCTGTTGAACACATTTGTGCAAGAATGTAATGTATTTGTATTTAATTTTATTTAATATTGACTTCCGTTAATAATTTAAATAAGCCTTTTAAAATGAAGTCAAATTTCTCTTAGTAGTCACTCTTCGAGATATCATTACTGTGCTATTGCTTTTTTAACCTTTTGAAACAATCGTTTCTCTTATTCGGGAAAATAGCCCTTAGAGGAATACGTAGGGCGCTATCCATAAATGGCGTCAAGCACTTAAAGTTAAAGCATCTGCCACAACGTACTCGTAACTTACTGAGAAAGTGGATGCTGTGAGGTTTGGCTATTGGTTACGCTACTCTAACTACTACCAATATTGACGACTCACGTTCGATATTCCGTCCTATTTATTAGTCTTATCTGCGTAGATATTGCTTCGTAGAGCATATAGCAATTAGCTTGGTATTTTGGCGAGTGGCTGCACTGAAATAGGATTGTGTTCCGAATGATTTCTTATTTTTTTAAATTTGTTCTTTTCGTTTGCCTTCCGCCAATAGACGATGAGCATATTTAACGCGATCGTTCTGATACCCTAAAGAAGAATCAAGGGAATTTTAATTGCTACTTTGAGATAAGAGTTCTAGACAAAATATGATCAGGAAGATTCATAGAACGTACCTTTAATGGCAATATTCTCTATTGTGCCAGGGGGCGACTTTAAGGGGAGAACGGCTTAAAACAGCGAGAAAGGGCCCGAAGTCAAATCAAACGATTTATAAGCAGTTCAGTTGCGACAAAGCTATCACTCCATGAACGTGACTGGTTCTATAATGTGCGGCTCGGAGAGATATTTGTTAAACCCGCTGGCCTATTTTTAATTCATGACATTAGCCATTTTTCGAGCCTTATTTATATCTTCTCTTCATCGTCAACTTGGCTGTGAAAACTCCAAACGTCTATTTTCGTAGAAATCATTCCTTTGAAACGACTCTCTCTCCCAAGCGGCAGTGTTCATTTGTATATTCGGGAATAATAGAATATAAATCACCATTCTCCCGACAATTGAGCAGCGAGTTCACGCGGCGGATTCTGAATCGAAGACGCTTTTTGTCGCTGAATGGATCGTCTTGTAGACGAAATCTGGAATTCGGCAAAAAACGACCGAAGGCTTTGTACGATAAAGAGAGCAGGTGAATCGTGTGGGGGAGAATGGGGAAGATGAAGGTATGGAGGGGGGGTAGTGAGTGCGGGAACATACCCCATGTCCGCTCGCGGTCCCCGCGTGGGCAGATCCCGGGGACTGTGCGAACCAATGGATGCCGGGCCCCGACTACCCATCGCCAAGGAGGAGCCACCGACCGCCACGGGGCTCCTGGAGGCGAGGGCAGCGCTCTCCTCGGCCCCTTCTCGAAGCATCTTGAGCTCTCGCGACACTCGGACATACAGGAAGGCGATGACAGCGAGTGGGAGGACGTACCTGTTGGTTCACCATCAGCCGAAGAGAGCGTAGTAGGGCAGAAGAGAGAGCAAGGGATGAGATTGAAGTAGTGGGAGTCAATATTTTCGTCTGCGCCGAGAGGTAGGAAAAATAAGACGGAGGACAGCAGTGTGGGACCTCGGGGTGTTCGTTTCTTTCGGAACGTGTCATTCTCCGTGACGGATTTCCGGGAGAATTGGGGTGGAAGAAATCCAGCGATAGGGCGGTAACATGAGTTGACAATCATCTTTTTGCCTTACATCATAGGGGCGAACATTCTTTATTACTGTGACAAAACTGAAGGATATTGGAGTGTAGGGTATTACTCGCTCCCAATGATGACCAAAAATTTGATATCGCACGTCGAAATATTCTGCAGAAAGCTTAAGTTTACTTGCATATATTATGGTTAACATTCATTAATACATCTACACGTAATTAATTTCATAACTTGCTATTTTACCAGTTAATAGTTGAAACGAAATAAGTCGATTAAGGCTCTTACCTGTTTAATCTTAAAACGCTACGGTCGGCATGATAAGCCTAAGTTTGCCATACTAGAGCTAGTTATAATTAGTTACGATACGGCAGCTCACTGCGCTACCAAGGTTGAAAAGTGCTGGAACTTTGAGAAGTAAAAACAAGAATTATGAACACCTTTGGATCCAGGTAGGGATGTGATTCCATGTCACAAGCCTTAATATCTGAAATAATGATACTTAACTTAGAAGGGTTTGGATGAAATTCAAATTAGGATTTTCTAATGTTTGAATTCAGAGGAGAAATCATAGTTTATTAATCTGTTGAAGTTTTCATTAGCGATTTCACTTGAAAATCCTCAAGAGATTTATTTATTCATCTTGTATTAGAAGAACTATTTTTTCATGTAATTTTTGCGATAGATCACTCAAGTAACGACGAAAGTATATTTCAAACATCTTAATTGTTAGAGTGGATGTCGTATTTATATTTATTCAGTTTTTTTGTTAAATTCAGCCGAACTGTACACATACTGATCAAGTGAGCAGAGTACTATTTCTTTCACCTCCGCTCACTGTTGCAGCCAATCGGTACCCTATTTTTAGCCACTTCTGTAAAGTTGTCTCGCTCTGTCGCTGAGGGATACTTTGGCTGAAAGCAACCTTCAATACGAAGTTTTGTTACTTACATTGCGATGAAGAGCCCTCGCATATACTCCTGTAAGTCATCGCCCAAATTTACTGCACAGATGCCAACTCCCTCAAACTGCTCTTTCTTGAATTCCTTGGAGAGAGAAAAGGTAATTAGCGTAAAATATGCACTAAAAACTGATCAAAATAGCTATTCAAACTCTTAAAACACATGTAAATTAATCACTACATGAGATCATTAAATACATGGAAGAAATTTGGCCTTAATGAAGTCTATCTAGCATTTACCAAATATCAGTATTTTTGTAAGGATAAATTTTTCACGACTATGGCATTAATTATCCATTTTGACACTCACTTTGAACAGATAGTATTGGTGGTAGTGAGTGACCTACTTTACATTTTGAGTCTTTTTTTATTCTGTACCCTGAGAGGACGTTTACATTCATGGTGAAACTTCTTCTTCATCTTGTATGCATATATAAAAGCGTGTCTTATCTCCGGGAGATAGTAGAATTACTGCAATACGCTATTATAATCAGACGCAGTAGATACACACACTATCACTAGGTTGACTGAATGACTGTGATTTCCTTTAATGAGAAACTCTAGGTAAGCGAATGTCATACGAAGAATTAGTTTTTAAATATATATTTTTAGGCTTTACCCCTTCAGACCTAATTTCAGCATTGTCGTCCAAACTTTAAGTTCTAGTTTGCATCTTGATATCCTCTCCTCGTTCATTTTCGATCGCTATAAAATTATAAGCCGAATAGAAATTGTAAAATCATTTGAATCCCTCACGAATATTTACTTAACATCCTTTCCGCCGACTGGATTAAAACTGGTCTGAAATTGATTTCGCCGCAAAAATTTATTCATCTTAATCCCGTATTTTTAACTATAAGGAGAGGAGCACATTTCAAAAAGTATTGTATTCGATTTATTATTGGGAGAAATCCAAAGGAGGTAGGTAATATGGTTGCAGAGAAGTTGAATGGTGATGGATTGTTGAAGACTTCGATAGATGGGAGAATTTCAGAAAAGTGTTGTAGAGGGAGGTAGAGGAGAGGCGTTTTGGACGGATTAAAAGGAGGTAGAATGGATGCGGAACAGGGAAGGGTTTAATTTAGTATGGGATGCAAGGCTTTGTCTTGTTACGCGCGGTGAAGGAACGAGGTGGTGATAAGTTTGTGTCCATCTAAAATTTACTTTGAACGTTTGTCTGTCAAATGAATTATGTCCGCGCAACGGTGATGTGTGAGAAAATGTCAGTTTAAGCACCAAAAAATGTGAATTACTTGTAATAGTATTAAAACGGATAATTTCTCTGCTCTGATTTTTTTCCGCGTCAAGGTGTCCAAATATTACTCTCTCTCTGAAGATGGAGTTAGTGTTTTGAAATTTATGCTCTTTTGTCTTCTATTCTAACTTTACCGGATACAAGAATACACACACAAACTCAGACTTTGAAAATAAAGCTCAGGAATTCTTAAGCAACGTTAATAATGTACTATTTGAATTTTTAAAGTGTAGTTGGAGTACGTAGGTGGGGATATCCGGAGTTGAATACCTCACCTACTAGTTACGATCTGCGTGACAGGAAAGAGTTCCCTTTAAATGGATCGTTCGTATTGATTGCTTTTCGAAATGGTCATTCCCCTTTTTTCATTATCCAATCTAACCATTTTATTATCTTTCAGTTTTTTCACACAAAGCCCTGCTTTCTCTCGAATTCTTTCCCATGCCTCATTTCATGCTCTCATACTTTCTCTTCTCTTCTCCCAACCCCCATTCGCCTGTCTCCAATTCCACACGAGTGTTGACAATAAAGCAAATGTACATTTATTCCAATTTTATAGCTTTATTTTATTCCGTCTCTCTCCCTCTCTCTCGTTTTATATCGACCCTCGCAATTTCTACTCCCGTGGAGCCGGGAGGAGAAATCCCGATTTCTTATGCTCCAGAACTGGCCACCATCGGAGTAAAATCGAGAGAGCGGATGAGCACGTCTGTACCTATAGAGTGGAGGCTCGATGTGACAGAAGGGCGGATATAAGAATGTGATGAGTGACAATTAGCTTTTTTTGATCAACGTGCAGCGAAAGAATAACTTCGGATTCTTAATCAGATTCTTTGCCGAGGTATTTTATGTCATCCTATCCGAATGGGACTAATAATGAGTTCTTGTGAGTGTTGAAAATATTATTGAAAAAAGTGAAAAAATGTAGCGTTTTAATAAATAGATGAAACAGTTCTCTTTCATGATGTCGGAAAAAATAATGTATTAAAAACATCTTTATGCAAAAAGAAAACGCAAGGCATATAAAATACCCCATTTATCATGGACTTGACTTTTTAATAAATTTTTATTGACAAATGTAAAGTACTAGCAATATATTTTTGTCTTCAAATTGCGATTCTAATTTATTTTGCTTTCCTTGAAAGGAGGAACCTGATTATACAAGATTTCCCGCCGGGGTTGTCTTCAAAATATCTACTGTACTAGCACTTCGAAATTATTATATATATATATATATATATATATATATATATATATATATATATATATTACTGTATAGTAGAACAAAGACAGTTCCATATAATGAATTACAACGATTCATTTCGTCTTGCATTTTGTGATTCTCCCTCCATATTTCCTTTTCTGTTTACATGTCTACACCGTGCTGATACCGCGCTCATCCCAAAGAAATAACCCTTGATATCCATTAACCTCAATCCTATTTCTCCATGCTTCGCTGCTAACGTAACCCACTCAAGATTTTAATTGCGATAGCACGTATTCTTACACAGATCACGCAAGAAGAACGTCACGGATGCTATCTTCTGTATCTAGAAATGTAAATTGCCTCGGAAAAAATAATAACTGCACCCAGAGTACGTGATGGTGGCGGTAAAAGAATTGAAACAAATGCTTTTGCGCGCATCCTAGCGAAAATATTTGCGGGATGGCTGCTCTGTGTAACGAAGCGGATAGATACAAGTGTCTGTGTGGCTGATGATCACACGAATTATTCCCGAGATTAAAACAAAGGGATGTGGCCCCCGTCTGAGCTCTATGTCATCCCATCACTTTGTCGTGGCGTTTGGGGCTCGGGAAATAAAAAAAACAAAATGAACGCTCTTCGCAATATGCGATTTCCTATTGTCCCCGAACTCCTCCCCTGGCTACCAACCATCCCGCGATTACCATGCCACGTCGCCGTTGTCTCGCGCATTATTCGGCGAAGTGATGGCAACATCGTCCCTTCCAACACCACCACCACCACACCCCGCGGTCTCACAATGGTCATTATTGCCTTTTCCCGCAACGCCATAAAGTAGCATTTGCATGAGCCGGCGGTTTTCCGCGGCCCAAACCATATTGCGAAACATATTTCACACCTGTAATCCCTCGGGTATTAAGCAGTAATTCGAAATGGCCCGCGAAAATTGACCCTGGATGCACGCATGATCGTCGATCTTCGTTATTATATCTCGGAGAAAATAGTCTGCATCTACTCAGTACTTTGCAAGACGTCATATTAGGGTGTGGCAGGAACGTACTTGTGTTTTGAATTTCAGCCATTAAATTAGGGAGGAAGAAATTTGCGATGTAGGGAAATATGTATATATTTGATTATCCATTTCTTTATTTGTGCTATGTGCCAAGGATTGGGCAGCGAGGAAAGAGAATATCCTTGAATCCTCTTATATGTCTGTTAGACAGGTTATCTATGCAATTTTCTCACTATTGCCTATCCTGCTGATGAGACACAGCTGGATAAGCAATCGTAAGGTGAGGTGAGATGAGATGAGGTTCAGCTGGAACGATTCGTCGAAGCAAAGAGTCAAATCAACTCATTCTATAGTTTAGTCTATAGCTAAGTCATCGAGTCTCTAGGGGCCAAAATCTCAGATTATGTGGTAATTTTGTACTCTTTTATCATTTATGACTGCTTTTCATGAGCCAGGAAGTTTTTATCTGTATTTTGTTTGATTTCCAAATCAATGTGTCATAGGGTGAGTCTGATATTCCTGTTGCCTATATTTGATACTCAGCTAACGTATAATAATATTACTTCACTCTTTCTTTGATATATTGGTAAGTCAATTGGTCAAATGATGAATTATTCTTCAATCGGAAGTAATATGGATCCTTTGAGTACTTTCCTCAAGTTAGATTCAATGTAATCGCAATAATCAAGCATTGTTCGTAGTCGGCATAGCAGTTATTAATACCTTCGATTGTATAGGGATAGAAATGTTCGCCTGTTATTCTACATTGTGATGATAAATATTTTAAATTTTAATTTAAGCTTCGATTTGCACTTAAATCAGAACACCCTCTGATAATGTTCCTAAATCCCTTGAAAATATTTGTCTGTATGGAAGGCTATTTCATTCAAAATTTTGGGAGAGTTACTCGGCGTTAACTTTGACCCTGTATTTCATCTTTTCAGTTTTTACCATTTATAAGCAAGCAATGAACAAAATAAGCCCTTTTGTGCAATTCTGAAATAACATGGACGTAATTTGAGATCGACGCTTCTTTCCTTTTTCTCATTTGCATTTTAAAAGGAATGCAATTTATCGGTCTCTTTATCGTTTCACATATATGAGCACGTGAGAGTTGATCGGAAGCTGCCTTAAAATCCAAAAAACTATCATACGGTCCTGGGGAAATGCGCCATCAGAATAGAACTTGTTAAATATGTATTCCAGGAGCGGTGCCTTGGACAAGCATTCCGCGAATTCCTGCTTGGATATCCTTCGGTTCTAGGGATTGTTTGCTTTAAGGCGATGGAGTTGTTGGATTATCCCTATATTTATATGTGAATATCATCTCTTCGTGAGGTAGGCACAATCAGCGCTTTACGAGGTTTTCTGCTGTCGGAAGTAGAGGTCCTATTAAGGAAATAATTGAAAATATTCGATTTTTGTATTCCACCAGTGAATTTTTCACAATACCATCACTTTGAGAGATTCCGTAGCTAAATATTCATTCGCGATTCCTTGCTTTGGACCAAAAACTAGCATATTATCTCCTCATTTATGCTAAGTATTTTCCTTTAAAAATTTCGTAGGATTCTTCGATGAGCGTTCTTGTTTCCATGGCTAATTTAAATACTTCCGGTGTGCTCAATCTATCAAAATATTATAAATGTATTTATAATAATAATAAACCGCCTCTTAATATTTTGAAAGAAACACGACTCGAATCGTACTCTCAATTTTCTTGAAGCTCTTCCTACTCCACCTATTGCTTACTAATGTTATAATTGGTTAGCCAGGAATATAGATGCCATTGTTGTGATTATATTTCAATTTATGAATAGAATCGAATTTAAATTAATATAGAGTTAATCTATGTATTTTCCATGTAAATACGTGAATTTTCCAATTATTTTAATTCAGGGTGCGGCATAATGACTTCCTTTTTTTTAAAGAGTTTTGCATTTGAAAAAAGGAAGTTATGTTGTGCTAGCGCTGTACTAGCTACGCCGATAACTTCCTTGGAAATATCTTAAGCACATAGTTTTTTTCTGATATTGATTCATTATTAATTAAGTGATCTGCCGATCTGCAAGATCTGTCGATGCTTGCAAATGATTTAAATAAAAAGTATATGGATTGAGTTTATAGAATGAAGAAATTACATTCTACTTACATCGACAACATTAGTGGGGAATTACTTAACAACAAATTTGTATCTCGGGTACTCAGGTTCTAATTTGTGGAAAGTCATTTTAATAAATAGATGGCTTTATTTTATAATTATTCAACTATTTATAATTTATTGATTTAAAATTTTACACTTTTTCATAAGAGCAATGTAACTCGAATATCGACGTGTTAGTACTATATCTTCAGGCATATGCCATTACCTGAAGATGAAGCACTAACATCGAAAAGCGTTGAAACAATAATGAAATTATAGTGGAACAGTGAACGGCTAAGTTATTTCTTTAGCAAGCGCATATCATCCAGCGAAGACGGGAATTTAAAAAACCAGTGACTCAAGTTTACCAGAAAAATATTTTTACTTATATTCTGACAAAAAAACAGTACCTGGCTACCAGAATCATTTTAAAAATGCTAAAAACAAACATACAAAGACGACTTAGAGGGACGGGGTATGTAAGTGCGTAAACGAAAGAGATTATCACCGTTCTGAATGCACTAATTATATGGTAATTATGTTTAAATCAATATGTATTTAATATTTTATTATAATTGGTTGTTATTTCCTTGAGAACGAATAGGTGCCTTTTAATTCGAATGGCTTAGGAAAACATTTGATAATATGCTGCATTTGACGGAATATAAAACCCCGTAATGTAATGCATGATTCTATCATGACAGTATTCCCGAAAGTATACCAATCTGTATCCTAGGTTGGATGGAAAAATGTGTAACGAATGTAGTGAAAGGGAATGGTCCAAGACCAAGGTACAGTTATTTATGTGAAGAGAGTTGTTAGGAACAGAAGATATCAGGGCTTCAGGGAACTAGCTATAATCGGAGAGGATGGATGGCTGAAATCGACTAATCTTTGAGTTAAAACATTTAGGGGAATATCGGTTAGATGGGTGGATCTGTGAAGTCATTTCTTACCGTTATTTAAGGGATGTAACTACTCACCCCGAGGTCCAAGTACGTGGTGTATATGGGATAAGGTAGCACAATGCAGAGGGCGAGAAGCCAGGCCGCTAGGGAACAGAAGAGAGGTGGCAGTCTGGGCTTCATCGGGTCCATTAAAAGTCGGTGGCGGTCGGCAGCAATCAGGAGAAAGCTCAGCATAGTCACGTGGATCGGAATGTCCTGCGCGAGAAAAGCAAAGTCGAGGTCAAGAATGGCGTAGAAAAGTTTGAATCGTTTGCACTATGACAGATATATTTTTACTCATATATAGTTCACACAAAATCTAAGAAATTCTTAAGGAACAATTTCTAGGCGCAAAAAAGAAAAAATATATCATAGGATTCTAATAATGATGAGGTTCATCATCTATGTGATTATTAAACATTTGGAGTTGTACCTGAACTGTTATTATCCATACACGATATTATCATTCGCTGACAAGAGATCACATAAAGGATGGCAGATAAAGCAAAGGACACACATTATTATAGGTTTTCAGCTAAGCATGGTACAAAGTTAGTAACTTAAACTAATTTCCATTGTACGCCGACAAATATAGTCGAACAAAACGAGAGAACCATCGAAAAACTAAACAGTTGGAGGAAGATTAGAATTTTACATGTATTTTTTTATTGAAATTTTTATGAGCTCCTTTGAAGTAAAGCCCTTATTTCAAGTATCTATAAATGACTTAGTTTGAGATATGACTATTAAAATTAATTTCTCATACCTTTAAATGAATTCTTATTTTTTCGAGAATCTTTAGGAAATGCCGCAACAGTAACTTTTAATGGAGTCATCCGCTAAGTGTGCATTACAATGCAACAATTTCAGATCGTAAAAATCATTCGCCTTGACCGGTATATTCTTTATTTTAGGATACCCTTTATTCTTCTTTTATGATTTATTATTGATGGCGTCCTGTTTAAAAAGTGCTTTCTTATTATTACAGTAAAATGTGACGTATCCACATTTCCAAAGGAACTGAAGTGTTGTAGTTTTTTTTTGCTTTTTCTCACATCTGATATTTTCAGTCTCATTGAGGATTGCCTCAATCCGATATCAGGACTATGAAGATACAGAGGAAATCGAAAAGATATTTTATCCTTCAATATCTATTATATCAGAGAACAAATCCTATGCCCATGTAAATATTTTGTGCGTAGAATATGATTTGAATTATAATTTAGCATTCCTTTCAATGAATCGATATTATTTTCAAAAAGCAACCGGTACACTGTATAAAATAAGTTCTTTAGTGTGTGTTTCATATAGAGAAAGATATAAATAGAGAAATTCGGAGCTTATAGGGCTTAAACGCAAAGCATACTTAAAAATCGAGCAAGGCGTGTGTAATAGAAGGCCATGGAGCGTGCGCAAACAGAGTAACTATCGAGCGAGGATTCGTCCGGTGAGCTCCCCGTTCTGCACAACTCTTTAACCTCTCTAGGGCAGTGTGCCTAGCTCGTGTTATGGGTTTCATGAACAGTTTGGGAAAAAATCCTGGACAAATTTTAACGGCAACATCCATAGGTATATTTATTAATCACGTTCCGTTTTAGTCTGTTTCTTCTTTTAGAACCCTTGACAAAAATACTCCAAAAACCAGAACCTAAAATATCTCCAACCTGATTAGCAACGAGAAACCGATTTGGTTTAAATAATTTTTGCTCTTTGACCAAATAAATTAATTATTCACATTTAGTCGAGTATAAAATAATTATTCGCATATATTCAGTGGACATATCTGTTACTGTGATTTAAAAATATTTGCTTCATTTGCACTTAAATTTAATTACTCCGGACTCGAGAAATTGTTCATAGGTGCTTAGGAAATCATTATTTCAATAAATGGTATATGTTGTGACTTGGTGTCACCTCACTTAGCTCCTTCTAAAAATTAAATTTTCCAGAGAAAATTGTTCACCGATTTAAATTATTATTCAAACATGTAATGCAGAAGGTAAACGTGATAAGTACACAGGCAGAAAAGTTCCACGATGGAAAAATCATTCGCATTATGCTTTACATTACGCATTTTAGTACTCTTCTGAGGGTGAATCCGCTAAAGTAACTTCTGGTTATTTTTTCCAGGTTCATTAATTTTGTGATTCGACGAGTTTGGGAAAAATTAATTCCTTTTTAAAATTTCTTAGTCCCATAAACTAGAAAAACATAGATTTACTTGATTTTAGAGTAGCTATGCAATCGGTAAGCATACTTTCTTCACCAAATTTATACCAATTTCAACAAATTTGTACTTAACTATTGGCTTCCATATTTTATGAAATTGAGAATCCTTTGATACATATTGGCTCAATTAAAAATTTAAATAATAATCAAAGTCGTTATACCAGATTAATTGATCATAGGATTTATTTATATTTACCTCATGGAATAGAAAGCGCTCTAGACTCGTAACGAATCATCTGTTTAAGTTAAAACCAATTTTTAAAGGGAATATGAAATCAATAGAGATTAATATTTGATAAAATTGTGTGATGGTAAATTTTATTGTGAATAATAATTTCAGAAATACGTCGTTTCACGAACTTTAAAAAATTAAACGAAGAATGAAATAGCTTGTGAGGGTACCATTGGCGTAAAACAGTTCAAATGAAATTAATCGCAGATGAAATGTTTCAATGTCGAAATATATACGTATCACTGGTTTTTTTCTTGTTTAATGGATAGTTTTATCTTAAGTTTGCCCGCGAAACGTGTAACTTACTACACTAACTGCAATAAAAGTGCATTGCTTAGGTAAACACACCGATGAAAAACCTATTACAGTTTGTATAGCGTCGACCTTATGGGTGAAAAGTTGCTGCTCCATTACCGCATGCTTTTGAGCCAATTTCGTTTGAATTAAACTTCGTATCCTGGCCCTGCTCCACTTAAAGTGATAATACACGGCTCACATATAATGAGAAGTGAAGGTGGAGGGAATCCGACGCGGCGAGATTGGTGTTTAGTGTATATTATTACAAAATAAATCTTCGAATTCTACGAAATGCACAAGGGAAAGAGAAATTAAAAAAATTTTTGAATCCTTATGTCTATTTTTCCAAAGTCGGAAATGTGCAGAATGAGGTTCAAATATATGTGTGTGTGTATATATACATATATATATATATATATATATATATATATATATATATATAATATATATATATATATATATATATATATATATATCTATATATATATTTGGACGGCTCAATAGAACACGAATAAAATAGTAACACTGAAAAGGACACATTGTAAATTGTTTAAGCTTTCGGCCTTCCCCGGGCCTTCTTCAGATAAGACTTATATATATATACAGGTATATATATAAGTCTTATGAGTCGCGGTAGTCCAGTGGGTAGAGCGTTGGACTGCTGACCAGAGGCCCGGGAACTCTGGGCACCTGCAGCTCCACCCAAGCTAAAGTGATTTTCCGAGTACCAGGTCTTCCTGGGGAACCATAACCGGCACAGGGAAAGGAACTGGCCCCCCTACCCTGATGTGTGAATTTTCACACGCCGTATAGGACTTAGTACTGGGTGTTCTCTACAATCATCTACGAAACCGACCTTCGGGTTGATTACTGTGTTTATGGTTTTTTTTATATAAGTCTTGTATATATATATATATGTCTTGTACCTGTATATAAGGTATATATATATAAGTCTTGTACCTGTATATATATATATATATATTTATAAAATGTTTATACATATGAACATGGGTGGTCTGAAAGACAGAAAAAATGTCTTGTATCTTTGTTAGGTCGGAATCGTTTCAGACAACCCTCATATACACACACACTCGTACACAAACACACACACACACACACACACACACACACACATATATATATATATATATATATATATATATATATATATATATATATATATATATATATATATATATATATATATTCATTTACATGGAAATTGATATAAGGAATAGAGTTAATGGCACATATAAAGGACGAACACAGGAGAGGCGGGGAAGGAATTTTTATATAGGCTGCGGCGATTAAATCCGGACAAATCAAACTGTTGCTTGAAAGCAAATTTATTTAAAAATACAAATGAAAATTATAATCCTTTTACATCCAAGTAGTGGTATCTGTCAAGAGTAGCATTATTCAATGTAACCCTCTTCAAGTACCATGACTGCCTCCAACATTGTCCTGAATCGATCGCACGCACTCTCATAAACAGTGCTGCTCATATTCGTGAATACTGCTACGATAGCGGTGCATAGAGATTCGACACTAGGGTTCCTCGTCTTATTGGTTTATCTTTCGACTACGCTGCAAACATAATAGGGGATTCAAGACCGGGCTATGCGGGGGCCAAAACACTTTTGACCAGAACATGTCAATGTTATCTAAGAGCCAGTTTTGGACTAAATGACTCGTATGAGCTGGCGCACCGTCCTGTTGAAAGACATTGTCTCCCCGAGGCCACAGTAACCATCCACGGTTTCATGAAATTTTTCAAAATTTGCAGGTAGACTTTTTTTGTGATAGTTTGTCTCTTTTCAAAGAAATATAGCGGCATTATATTATCCTCACTGGACACAACACCTAGGGCGTGAACACTAGCCGGAAATTTTGTTCGAGCAAGAATCGGGCCGTCCTCGGGGTCTTGGGTGAGCCTGCGATCATATCTCCGGTTGTTCTTTGCGTCAACAGTATTAATTTTTCTATCAGAAAAGAATCTGATTCGCCCCACAACCTCATTTCTTAGAGAACACAATAGCAGGTTTAAGCGAGAAATCCGCTTTGTTCTGGCAGCCTCAGACAGCATGTGTCGAACCTTCCTTGTGCACGACTTGTATCGTAGGCCCTCATCTGTCGTCCGACGCATTGTTCGCTCGCTAACATTCAATTCTGATGCCAATTTCCTCAGCGATCACCCCGGGTCCTCTGAAATCAGCGCCTGAGCCTTCTTGACGACTGCCGCAGTTCGTGACGCGCGTTTCCTCGAATGAGGTTTCCTCGTTGGGTAAGCGAAATCTTCCCCAGACCTCTCCGAAGCATTATACTTAGCCACAATATCGTAAACAGTCGATCTGGGATATCCGAAGAATCGAACTATTTCACTGGGCGAACGGCCCAGTGCGAACACTTTCGATAATAGCGGCTCTTCGATTGTACTCCGCTTGTGTGCCTAACATCTCGGTCATTTTGAGGTTATGATTGTTATATATAATCGCAGAGAAGAGGGGCTAAACACCTAAACACCTTTTTTATCTTGAGTGTGATTTTAAAGGCCTGTGAGGTGATTTGGAAGTAACTCATATGATTACAGAGTTTTAGGTCCCCAGTTAAAATCCTGTCGAGACTAAATACAACTTTGGAAGGAAAGAGATTTAAGAGTATTTCTCATTGACAGAAGAGAAAAACTGCAATCGTAAAAAATTATGAATAGAGGAGTATCAGAAAACAATCTCGTGTGCAGAAGAGCTAATGCTAAGCCGGTCTTCCTTAACAACACGTGAAATTTTGATTGTGGCATGAGCAAAAAAGATTTTAAAGGCCATGAAAAACATTAGCGAGAAAATTTCATCGTGACTTTTTTTTAAGTGATGCTGTGGAGCTGCTGCTTCACAATATAAACTTCTGCGTTCAAGGTTTACTAGTTAGTATCAAAAGAAACATGTAGAGGAAAGAGTTGTAACTTTTAACTGTGGGTGTGCTTCTCAGAAATATATTCACCATGCATAAATAATTGAAAAGAGGAAATGTATTGATGGATAAAATTGAATTTACACTGGTGTTTACCTTTTTTTCAGTGCGTGTACTAGTTTTTTAAACTCCATCTATGACAATAATTCACGACCTCGGGAAAAAATCGGAAATTGAAGGAGGAATGATTTTTCAAGTACTTGTGTCAATCATCCACCTGCTGTCTATGTGAATGAATAATTTAGGAGACAAAAGTAGAATTTTAATATATTTTAAGAATTTAATTGAAATAATGGCAAATGATGTAGATGTTTGAATAAATAATGTAGAGAATGCTATGTAGTGATAATAGATTTCTTTTGAAGTAAAAGTATTCAATTAATACCATATGCAATTATGGGGTGAAGCACGCAAACTTAGTCACATGAAAGTAAGTTAGATAAAAATTAATAAATCTCTGCTATAATCATTTTTTTTAAATCAAAAATTTTAATTTAAAAAAACTTCTTTATATGATTACCACATTTTAAATATTTTCTTCGGAGGTGGTCTAGTCAATTTTTTATATAAGTGCATATAATAGCGTACGAACCTAAGATCTATTTAAGAGGGAAAGTTGGATGGCTCTAATGCTTGTATACAAGCCATTCAAAATTAATTAGTAAATATTTCCATCTTTAAATTAATCTTTTTTCCTATATTTATATTATCTAAAATGTAATTAATCATAAAATATGTCGTAACAGCATGCTTTTAACTACAGGTACGTCAGTTATATTGTCACATATTAAGATTTATTTTGCCTTATGACTCAATTATGAATTAAGTCGCTCATTCTGGTAAGTTCGATAGCATCTAATATGGGTAGTAGTAGTAGTTTTAGGGGAGGCGACCGACAGCTAAGGTCATTTGCGCCATTAGGGATGGACAGGAAAGGATGAAGGGTGGAGAGAAACCCGGCGTCGGCGTTAGCTTACCCTTAACGATAGGTGCCAAGGGGTCCGCAGCTTAACTTCCCATCCGACGGACGGCGTACTCACTAAAAGTGCCCTCCACAAAGAACTTCTAGTAGGGATCAATATACCACTGAATAATATTCGACGCCGTCGGGTTCGTACCCAGGCACTCTGGGTGGGAAGCCAGTATGTTAGCCTTCTCGATCCCCCGGGTCATTCGTGGTAATGGCTTGTTTCTTCATTAACTGTTCACATATTCATAACGTATAACTAATAATAAATTTTACATTTATATTCCTAAATTGTTAAAAAAGCTTTTTCTATTTATGTGCCACTTCCAAATTAATACGTTGGAATATTCCCACGACAATTTTCTCTAATGTTTTCATCTATTTCATATCAAACTAGTGCTTTAAATGTTATTTTTATGACTTCCTATTTTTCAACTTCCATAAACGTATAGTATGTCCCACCGAGTTAGTTTCTTAAATATGAAAAGCTATAACTTTGTAATTCCGCAGAATTTACTAAGAATCGACCCAGATTTCATCATCCAACGTCATCACCAGGACCTGGTTATGATGTCGAAACATCGGTCGTGCCTAAATAAAATCGGGTGGATGATAAATTACAGTTTTTCATTACAAAATGAGTCAACTTCATAAATTAATGCCTTAAAAAACCAATTAGTTCTCTGTACCCACAATTCGCTTTCATGAAGCGATTTTACTTAGTGTTTAGGAAATTATTACGTGCAGAACTGCGATTTTGGGTTTAAGAATACTCCACCTTGGAGATTTTAGCTCTGAAAGCTGATATATACCGCTGCTCATGCCCAAAAGATAGTAAATTTTCGTAGCAACTTAGTGCACCTCCAACTCCATAAATTTTAATGAGATATTTTATATGGTTGACTAATGTGATATTCTCGTATAAAAATCATGTTAATCATATACAATTGTACACTACTGGTACATAATATCGCTCAGAATACATTTAATAAATTTTACTTTCCTCAGTAAAAATCATTGAGGGTTAAAGGAACGTTACACGATTGACTGTGATATCGCAATTACGTATTTTTTAGGGTGCGAAAGTTATGCTATACCTGAACAATTATATTATTCATACTCCGAGGATATCGTTTGCTTTTTTGTCCCTCTGTTGACGATTTGCAAAAATATCAACTTATTTATTTCGTAACACTTAGACTTCAAGAGGAAATAAAATCTACCCTCTGTATAAAATTTACTACAATTCCATTGCAATTTATGGTCTTTATTGATATTTTAATTTGCTGAGAAAAGTTAGAAACATATCTCAAATATAGTGATTTAGCTTTTAAATTATTTAAAAAATTGAATGCATTAGGATTTTAAATGTACGCTTTTATAGCATAAATAACATATTTTATGCATGCTGAAGTAGCTTTTATATTATTAAAAAAATGGAATGCATTAGGATTTCAAATTTACGCTTTTATAACATAAATAACATATTTTATGCATTCTGTTACTTTGTAAGTGCAGATAAACGTGTAAAGCCAAGTTGTCATAGCTGAATTTTTCCCATTATTTCAAGAAGTAAATTCCCTGTAGCGTATTATACCAGCAATTTTAGGTCATTTTCATTTATGACGGATGTCCTGCTTATTGTATTGTGCTAATGGCCCCAATACACACGGGCAACATACTACCGTGATCAAAAAGTTCCCGGAATAACCACCGTGTGGCACTCCCATCGTTCCGATTTGAGTTCTGTTTTTTTTGTTAAATTGGTACATCTGTTGTTGATATTCCCTTTAAATCTTAGTGTCATAACTTGACATTTGCAAAAGTTACGTAGCCAAGAGTACATCTATCTCTGTGTGTGTTGGCGATTTTTTACAATTTCAGAAATGGATTTAAATTTGCAACAACGAACTTGTATTAAATTTTGCGTAAAAAACGGATTTAGTGGCGCACGGACGTTGGAAATGTTGGAAAAGTGTTTCGGCAACGATTCTCTAAAAAAAACGGTCGTTTACCAGTGGCACGAGCGGTTCAGAAGTGGTCGTGAGTCAATCGAAGATGATGAACGCAGTGGCAGACCATCGACATCGAAAGTCGGTGAAAAAATTGATAAAGTAAAAGAAATGTTGGTCAATAACCGCAAATTAACCATCAGAGAAATAGCGGAGGACTTGAACATTGCCTATGGATCCGCCCAAGACATTGTGGTTAATGATTTGGGTTTCCGTCGTGTAGCAGCAAAGTTGGTTCCAAAAGACCTCAATTTCATGCAAAAAAGAGACCGTGTTGACGTCGCAAAAGACATGATTTGCGAGGCTGAATCCGATCCCACATTCATCAAAAGGATCATTACTGGAGACGAGACGTGGGTTTATGAGTACGACACGCAATCCAGACATCAGGCAAGTGAATGGCGTTCACCAAATGAGCCGAGACCAAAAAAACCACGTCGTTTTCAGTCAAAAAAGAAGGCAATGCTGACGGTTTTCATGGATTACAACGGTGTAGTGCATCATGAATTTTTGCCAGAAGGCCAGACAGTAAACAAAGAGTATTATTTGGGCGTTATGAGACGTTTGCGTGAAGCAATTCGCCGAAAGAGACCAGAAATGTGGGCAGAAAACTCGTGGATTTTGCACCATGATAACGCACCGTCGCACAGTGCTATCATTATTCGTAATTTTTTGACGAAAAATGCAACAAATACCATCCAACAGCCACCGAATTCACCTGATTTGGCTCCCTGTGACTTCTTTCTGTTCAATCGAGTTAAAAAACCATTACGGGGAACGCGTTTTAGCAGCCGAGAGGAAGTAATGGAAAAATCGCAGGAAGCACTGATGGACATACCGAAAACCGAATATAAAAAATGTTTCGAGGATTGGATCAAGCGCTGGCATAAGTGTGTTGCAGTCGATGGGGATTACTTTGAAGGGGACAATATAGATTTAGATGAATAAACTTGTATTTTTAATTTTCTGAATAAATTCCGGGAACTTTTTGATCAAGGTAGTATGATACATAACTGTAAAGCTGATCGCATAAACACAAGGCGCTTACATCCATTCTAATCATGATCTTAAGCGGTTGGATTATGCTGTTACTTCGTTCACATAAGATAAGAACTGTCATATCAAAATATTTCCGTAAAAAACTAGTTGACTATGCTTTTTTGTTTTCATAATCATCCAATTGACTAAATTCTTGGAAATGCCAATCTTAATACAATTCCATGCCGATAATTTAGGGCAGTCAAAATTTCATTTTGTTTAATGAATTCGTTTTTAGAACGCGCGCGAAATGTATTTCGGAAACTCGCGAAATTAACAAAAAATGGACTTTTGTCCTCTAATATTACGCTTCGATCTTACCATATTATGAGAATCATTATATATACTACATAATCATGAGAACGCGAGTGATAAAATATTTGGTTACTTTCTGGTGCTAAGCAGCATTTGAATATTTTTTAATTTAGGCATGCCATATTGAATTCAACGACGATCGGACCTTTGATTGGAGTCATTGACAGTAAAAAGCTTCAATTCTGTGTTTTCCGACCCTGCATGAAAATACGGACCCTTCTCGTCGAGGTAAGGGAGAATCCATTGCGGCTAGAACTTGAGCGAGAGAGGAACGGACGCAGCGATAACCGGCCCCCCCATGTCAGGTGCGGGGTGGGGTGCCGAAGATGGCTACCGTTTAAAGTGGAGGAGGAAAGTAGAAAGAGGTCATGCTTGTAGCCAATCGATGAGCGGGAAGAGGTCAGGCGGACAGTGAAACGCTTTGGTTCCGTTCTGGGAACAAAACGAGACCCTAAAGAAACGAAGGTCGCGCTCTAACATGGCGATTTCCGAGCTGATATGTTGACAGAAGTAATGGAGAGAACCTTGACAAACACGTTTTTTCAAATCGCTGTGTCCCCAAACTCAATACAATTATGATGGCGTTGAGTTTAGTCTGCAAATGCGTTGTTATGGACTCTGAATCAAATTTAGTCGTTGTTTTCCCAGGTTGCATAAGTGATCGCGCTAATAGAATCTTTAAGGGATATACATAAAGTTTATTTTACCCTCATTTAAGGGATACGGCCCGAAATCTTTGAATTTTGAAAACTTTTGTCATCGCGCTTTGCTGCCCTTAAATGTTCAACTGATGGCATTACGTTTTAAGGAAAAGCTGTTTGACGAAATGTAAAGCTACGTCATTACTTAGGTTTTGCGAGATGGGACGCAATTCTAATTGTATTTCCATTCTAAAAACGCACGAAGTGACACCACGAAGGGGCAGTTATGGGAGAGCTTGACAGCCAGTATTAACCTAGGAGAAATTTGTTTATTTGAATATTACTACTAGTTTGAGACAGGAAGTTAAAAATATTATTGGAATTTGAATACATGATTAAAATGGATGTTTCAAATGATAAAATAGTAATTGATAATCCTCAACAATTTGAGTTCCTCATACGGTTGTAAAATAGAAAAGATATTTTTGTTCTGAATTTAAAAAATTACAATGCATAGAAAAAACAGGTGCTCATTTACAAAAAAAGTGACATTTGTAGATATACTATATATATATGTTGAGAAATGGGAATTAAAAAATGTGTAATTTCCGACACTTTATTTACTCCATATTTGAATTAATGTTGCTTTGTGCATTCCTATTTTAGCAACAAGGTGTTCCAAAACCACTTTTCTACAAGGCCACGCCCTAGATGAAACCGGAGGCTTATCTGTATTCTGAATTGGTAGTGATCCTAATAATCCACTTAAGTGATTATCTGCGACTTTGGAAATAAAATGCTTCCAGAGCATTCGCAGCATCAATCAACGTCATCAGGGCCTTCATCATATTCCAAAAATCCACGAGAGAAACTCGAGGCGGAGAATACGTTTCTCCAAGCCGCCATCAGAACTCTCGTCCCATCCATCACACGACGTCGACCTCTGCGATGTGTTTAGTCTCGGGGTAAGAAAAATGGTGAATATACGTCCGTTTAAGGGAGCTATGAGGAAGGGATTGATGAATAAATCCTGAAGTTTACTTTTGCTTTCTCTCGATGCAGATGTAAAATGAAAACCGACTGAGACATGTTTTCTACTGCTTCATGTAATATGGAAAAATCGTATAAATGGCTGAGAGATGGTAAAAGTGTGGAAATATTTTAATACGACCCATTCAAAGTTCATTCAACAATATTCAGCGAGTACAATATGTCAAGTATGTTGGATATTGGCATTGCAATTAATAATATGTATTAGAGGAACTGAATGACAAGGAAATTTAAATTAATAAACTGGCTTAATCTAATCTAGCAAGTTTAAGAAATGTTTTAGGAGTGGTTGGTAAATTATGTAGCCATGAGCAAATATTTTGTCCTCCAATATTAACCTTCACTTCTATTATCCAAATAATAATAATGTTTTTCATTGTATTCTAGTCAGTCTGAACCCAAAACTTCTGCCAGTTTATATTATAATTCTGGATATATCATCGGCAACATTCCCTTGAGGAACTTCTAATGAAGATACAATAGTTCTGAAAATGTTCACTCAAAATCAGGTTGGGAAAAAACTAAATCGGGAAAAGTAGCTTAACTATCTTGGCAGTACTAAAGAACAAGATGTTAAAAGTAGTGTGGACATAAGGAGAAGTATTGCGTTAGACAAATTCGCTTCCATGAAAAGAATGGTATTGATTGTTGGGAAGTTGAGTAAGATGGTTAAGAAAAGGCTCGTAAATACTATGATATAGGACGTGGTTTTGAAGAACAGAGAAACCTGATATTTGAAGCAAGATAAAAGATACGGATTAGAAACTTTTAAAGTGTGGTTGCGGGGTAGGATGACAAAAGCAAAATGGACAGAAAAGAAATGAATAAGTGACGGGAGAAAAGAGAGGATTATTGGGTGAAATCCAAAGAGCAGGAAAGGTGGATACGGAGATTTTGATTGGCAACAAAATTGTAAGTCAGTGATTGAGGCGAGAATTTTAGACAGTTTGTAGGGAAAGAAAATACATATTGAATTGGTTAATGAGAGAAAGAAGGTATTCGGAATTGAAGGAGGATTTAGTGCCGTGTGGGATATCAGGTTGTGTTTGGTACGAGGAATGTTACGTTATTCGGCCTGTGTCCCGCCAAAACCTACCTAAAATGTTAGAACCAATAGTAATAGCAATACTTCTGTAATTGATCGTATAAAAATAATGAAGGCACAGCCGTGTGATGTATGAGTCATGAATCCAGCCAAAAAAAAGAAATGTCGAAGATATTTTAATTCAAAGTTACATTTAGAAATTGATGAAATCTGGTCATTAAAGGACCAATGCCTGAAGGTAGTTTAATTGATTGTTAAATCTTACATATGAAAAGGCTGTGAGTTTAAATGGATGGTTGTCTCCTAGTATAATGATTTTGTCCAATATAAAAGTGTATATGAATCTCAAATTTCTTTGATTATTCCTTCTGCAGTCATTAGCCTGAAGATAAACTTCTTTTAGTCATTCTCCATACCACTTCTTGCTTAATTCAGACAGGGCGTTCTTAAAAAAGCTATTTTAATTTGAACAAAATTTTTACCAAGCATTCTGACATAACGTAATCGAGCCAAGAATCTTTCATAAAGAGCCCACCATTCTCTATTCATCTTTTCCTCGGACTCTTTTTCCTAAAATTATCACGTTGCGCAGACTATCAAACATATTTTGATACTCAGCTGGCTAATTCTCCTCTTATATCCTTCCGATATTGTTTATTCTGACGCAGAAACCCGGATCAAAAGCTAAACTTTGCGCCATATTTGTTCAACATCCAACTTTCCAATGCTCAACATCCAATTTTTTTTATCACAGTAAAAGGAAATTTCCCCGGAAAACAAACGCCGTCAACATTATTATTTCCATTCAGTCGCTCGGATCCTTATTTTTCTTTTTCTCTTAGTCCTCTCCGATCCCATACCTCTCTTCGATACCTCTCTACGTCCCCATACCTCTCTCTGCACTTTTTCTTTCTCCCTCTCCTTGTGTTCATTTCTCAGAAGCCCAATTCCCGACACATCCTCCCTACTTTGCCCACTTGACACTCTTTCTCCCCAAATCTTACCCCTTTCTCTTTTGATCGCAATGTTTTATTTGATTGTTTGAATTTCATCTGTTTTTCATTCTCCTATGATGTTTTTTGAAGTTTACTGTGACAACACTGATATTTATTGTTTTCTAACACCTTCTAGCGAACTAATAATGTCCGATTCAACTCAATAAACAGTGATCTCATAATTTACCACGACTAATTTCAAACCTGCATGCTGAAATTTTCCTTAGATGTCGTTTATTTAATATTTGGCGATATCTCTTCCCTCCACATGGACAAAAAACCTAAATTTGGGGAAGGGGAATTTTTTGACTTGCATGTTCTGATGACCCCTAGAGATGTTTTGGCGGGACAACTGGAAACTTCCTTAATTATGCTTATATCCCAAGCAGTTATGTTGGACAAAATTTTAGAAATGAGTCCTAGCAACTATGGGACTCGGTCCACTGTAATCATGCTTCACCACTGCTATGTGCAGTCATTTTCCCTCCTCTCCATCATTAAGGATGATTCTAAGTACTTCTTTTGCTGCGTGTGAAATCAAACTTCTTGCTTTATAGTCCCCACATTCGGCTACATTTCCCTTTTTTGGGATGGGAACTATTATATTTTTCCATTCACTTAATTTTGGAGTTCTGGCCTAATTACTCTTGCATAAATACTGCGAATTTTTGACATAAAATATTTTCCTTCAACGGTTTCCTAAACCCTTTAGGAGTTACACGGAAAAGTAGTTGGATAACATTGTGGGGTAGATAACAGATTTCAATCGTTTAATGCCCTTTCTAATTCGCAATTAGCCGTTATGGCCCTAAGTTACCCCCGCTTACGTCATATTATTTTTTTATATCCAAATATACTGGCCGAGTATCCGAGCAATATGGATACTGTATTTGATCTGTTCATATCAGGCGAATCTTTCTTGGACTGATAAATAATTTTTCTGCAGGGTTTTTCTACTCTTACTTTTTGATAGTTCTTTCGCCTTTATATACAGCGTAACCATTTAGAGTGCCACCAAGCGCACCGGATTGGTACATTTTCAAAATATTCGTACTGTATTTTCCAACCCTCTCCTTTAAATCTACGCATTAATTTCTCGACTCATTTTATTTTTTCTCTTTGTATTTCCTTATTATTTCTCTGTACTTACTCATAATGTTTTCTATTGCCGCATGGTAATCCTGCCTTTGTTAATCCGGTCAAAGTTTCTACGTTCCTGTTCCTCTTCCGTATTCCCACTTTATATTTTTGAATCTGACGTTACGATCCATTAGTACTAAATTATGATCTGAATCTGCATCCGCTACCGAGAATCACTGCGATCACATTACGCTGTTCTTTGATCGACACATACCAAAAATATGGTCTAACATATTTATCTGAGCCCACGGGCACTTTATACGTATACCTGCGTCTATTGTGGCGTTTAAACTAAATATTTGTGATGATCAAACCATTTCTTCGGAAGAACTCTATTACGTCCTACCCGTGGTCAATATTTATTCCCAAACCGTAGTATCTTACATCGCTCTCATTTCTTCCTGCGCCAAATACCACGTTCCAAACCCCTATAGCTATCCTGTTTCCTCTTATGGATACCCACAGTTATTTTTTCTAATTAATCGTATGTCCTGTCTAATTCTTTCTACCTAAGAATGCTTGAAACATTTTTACTTTTAATTTCACTGATAATATTCTACTCCCTACCTTCTCTATATTTACTACGCTTTATCATACATTTTTCAATAGCATTCCACTCCTCGCTGGCTCTTATGCCCATCTGCTCTATATTATTCTATATCTCTAGCTCCAATAATCCCCGGTATCATTTCATCTCGCTGAGGTCAAATGTTTTCTTCTCGTCATCTCCCGTTTTATATTTTCTATAATTTCTGTCCCAAATATCCTTCTAATATTCTTACTCACTTTTCAAACGGGATTGTTTCTTTTCTCTCTCTTTTTCTCTACTACTGCCATTGATTTTGCTTAATTAGAGTTTCGTGTAATAACAACCGTGGAAGCCTTGGTAATTCCGCTGCCAGGTATGGCACTTGTCCCGATGGGCCCCGTTCCGTAGGTACTTGGCTTGTTTCTATCCTTGTGTCATTCCTCATCTTGGGATATATAATTGATTTCTAGTTTTCTTCCTATACGGTGATTTGAACGTGACAAAACCACTCATATGACCGTCCCACTGGAATTAGACGCTTTTTACATCCACCTCACTATGGATCGCCTTTTGTCTCGCTTTTCCTTCAGCCTATTTGTCATAGATGGTGCTGTCAGGAGCAATTGTCTTTGCTCCTGCCTGCACAGCTCTTAGGGCTTTAAGGACGCACAAGACTTTCCTCTAGGCCAAGTTTATAGGACACGGGGACGGCACATATCAATGATACCTATATTTTCCGTAGCATTTACGTTGGCTCTTTTTCTCCCGTTCATACCCACTCAAACCACACACCCCAATTCCTCCAACTTGGTAACATCTCCTTTCTACTTTCCTTATGTCACCTCCCCCCATTCTCTGTTTTGTAACACGCTTCACCACCCCCCACGATGCAATTTTTGTATGTGCAATGTTTTGGGTGGTTTAAATATGAAGTTCTGACGTTGAACTATGTATTTGGTTGCTCAATAAACTTTGTGAAATGTTACGAAGATTTTGAATAAATCCATCTTTATGATGAAAGCAGCTTTTTTGGTCAGTCGCTTCGACTAACCAATTGCTTGCGGGCTTGAAACAGCCTCTGATATTGTTGTTGTGACGTCAGGCATTCGGTATAATTTGTACCAGTTATTGCTGCAAACTGATTTTAGGCGTCGAACCAACTACAAAGCCCAAAAAGTATTAACAATTCAATTTTGAAAAGTGAACCGTCTCATCATTGTGCTTGTTTCCCTGTAAGTCCAAAATAAATATGACACAACACCACTCAAGGCCATTAAACATTTAATATTGATGAATTGCTTTGTGTTGCTAAGGATTTGGAATGTTTTCTGGTGTAATTTTCCCCGAGGAAAATCTCCAATGATCCCGTTTGAGTCATTTTTTATTGCCCCTTGCTTTCTTCTTAACTCTTTGTAGTGACAGCAAGCGTCTAATGACATACGCAAGCGACGTAGGTGCAGGAGTAAAGGAATAATTCTCAATTAGCTTGTCTGACACGCGTGTCCTAAATTTCAAATATAGTTAAGCATTTTCTATTGTTTCCCAGATATTTTGTTCACTTAACGACATCGCGCTTCGATAACAGCGGTGCGCTTGTTACTATTAGCGGCTAAAGTCTTGTGTAGAAATTGGCAGCGATAGATAAGTCAAAGTCTGCCCTCCTATTCTTTACACGTCCTGAACGATACCATGGTCTCTTCGAAATTCAGCAATATTGTTGAAATAATAAAATATAAAGTGAGGAAATATCAATAATTGAGTTTTATGCAGGTTGGCGATGCTCTATAAAGTACTTAAGGGAGTTTACATTGTTAGGGAATTAACATTTTGAGCTTGTTGTGCTACTTTTTCAATATTCAATCTCCCATCCCCACCTATATGGTCAACATGACGCCATCGAACAATTTTCATTAACTTTACTTGGAGGCCAAGTGAAAGCTTGGACCGTTTTTGATCATGTGCCAAACGATAAAATTTGGCAATATTTTAAAACTTGTTGAAAAAGTAGAAGTTTCAGATTGATTTTTGAGTGAAAGATGTCTTGTTACGGAATGAAAAAACTTTTTCTCATTTAATCCTCATGAGTTATTTTGTCATGGAGATATCAGTCACCTAAACTATATATATATATATATATATATATATATATATATATATATATATATATATATACATATATATGTATATATATATGTATATATATGTATATGGATGTATATACATATATATACTACAAATGCATTTCATTGTTCACTTAAATTTCTACCTATTTTCTGTCAATGTGAATTTATTTTGCGTCCTTCTGATTTTCTTTGAACTAGTACAAAACACTCTGGGATCAAGTTGAGCGTCTGTTGCGTATCTTTCGCATGTTATTTCCCCCAGAAAATATACCATTTTCTTTGAAAAGGATTTAATTATCTTTCCCAAATAATTCTATTTTCAGGTATATTCCAAAGGAATCGAAACGCTTGCGATTGCGTGCTAGAGGGTGTATATTAGAATTAGTAATTCCGTTTCTCTTGTGGCTGACCTCCATTACGGTAAAGTACTTTGAAATTGACTTATTTAGTATTAAATGTTTGTTTAGGTCGTCCTAATAATTAATTAATTTTACTGAGCAAAAAACACGTGATATCTAGGGATTGATACATGATTCCTAATTGGATTATCAAACCTGCGGGAATTATTGTAGAAAACTAGCCCTCCTTCTAATAATGGCCATAAAGAATGTTTTCTTAAAATTTTTCCTCCAATTCTAATTATCTAATAGATCAGTCACGTATTATTGTCAAATATTGTTGTTATTTTTATATAATATGATAAATATTATTAATTTTATGTAATTTTCCCATTTTATTACTAGTTTAACATCAAATTTTAAAAAAAAATCGTGGAATAATCTTGGGAATACTAAAACTTGGAACGGAGGTGTCTTTTTGGTAAATGTTTCATTAAAACTTGATAGATAGTTCTTAGAAACTATCTTTTACATGAAACATTTTCTGGCTGACTATACAAGGTTAGATCCAAACGTAGTAGGACTGAGTCGATTTAAAAGAAATGATTGCCAAAATTGATACATTTACTGAAGAGTCATCGAAGTAGAACCCTTGTGCGTCCACACACCGCTGCCAGCGGGTTTTCCACGCCTCGTACGCCTTCTGGAAGGCGGCGCCCGGAATGCTGCTGACCTCTCTCGTTACGGCCTATTGTAACCCTTCTACCGAGTCATGCTGACGTCCTTCCACTAGAAATTTGAGGTGGGGGTTGAGGAAGAAGTCTGGTGGGGCTGTAGGGTGGCTGAGGCATGGTCGAGAAGCTGTTGTCTCATCTGCGTGCGAGTTTCCTTTTGTCCATCCGAAAGCACTCGTGGCAGCAACGCGCACACACCTTTCTCATGCCCATATTTTTGGTCACAATTCGATGCACATCACTTTTACGGATGTCAAGTTCATCAAAAACCACGTGGACGCTTAATCTGAGATCCCTGATCTACAAAGCCTTCACTATTGCACGAATTTCGTCACTTTCTGAGGTCAAAGGGCGTCCTGAATGTTCGGTGTCTGCAACATCTTCCCTACACTCCCGAAACAACTTGTGCAACTCAAAAACACCCAATCTACCCTTGGTGTTATTACCATAAGATGTTCGAGCATATCACGAGTCTCTTTCCCGGTTTGACCATTTTCATGCGAACTTTGATGGCGTAGCGCTGTTCCGATAATCGTTTCATGACGGAGCGTAACGAGGTCACGTTAAAGACGTTTTTGCAGACAAACGACCGGCACTCCGAAAAGGCTCGAGTCAATTGCCATCGAGCTCCAGCCTTTCCTAAAACTCCTCTACCTCGAACCCAGTCAGAGAAAGCGCCACCCGTTCATCCGTCTATCCGGTAAAAAATAAGTCATATAACTTTTGGGAGAGACCTTTACTCTTTTGAGCATCATCAAGATATCGCTATTTTCTCTCACCATGCGGCATTTTACTATTCGTTTAAGGTTATGGAATGCTACTTACATGCAATAATTAAATTTCGTTTGAAAAATGCAAGTCTCTCTGCTTTTGCAACTATCTTACTTATCTGTTATCTTTAATAAATTCAATTCAAATTCAATATTTAAACCAGTCATAGATTTAGGTCAGTCACATATCTATCTTATGAAACTGTATTTTACAAAAATTTAAATTGTCTATATTTAAATAGATACCCTGGAATATATCAACTACCCGGACGGCTTTGAACTATGCAGATAAGAAGCTATTTAAACAATATCAATTCATTTCAATTGCTAAGGATTCACAGCATGGCGCATAGATGCGCGAATGGTTATTTTTTTGCAATAAAACATTAATCAATTCCTTACCGTTATCTAAATGAACTTAAGTAATCCATCGTTTAAATACAACAATTATTTCAGTCAAGGCAAATGATTTTTACACTCTGAAATTGTTGCATTGAAATGCACATTAGCGGATGGCTCCGTTAAAAGTTACTGTTGCGGCATGTCCCGCAGTTTCTTTGGAAATCCATCGTTTAGCCTAAAAAGCATTGAATAAATGATCAAATTATTATGTTAATTGATTGATCAAAAGCTGGGGAGTATTTTTATTATTATTTAAATTCTGTCGATGAAAATTACTTTTCGGTATGTACGTACGTAATCGTTAAACTGCGCACACACTCGCTCATTACCTATTTTAAATTAAAATAGGGAATGCTAATGTATTTTGTCTTTGTACTCAGGTATACAGTCGATTTAATATTAATGAGATTATTAAGTGAAGTAGTTTTTAGGAACTCCACCCTAAAATATGGATGCTTGGTGTATTATCTCCCGCAAAGTGAACTTACTTGTGAAACTTATTGATATTCTTGCCTATCAGATAGTCCAGATCCAGATAGTTCTCGTATATATTTTTGACCCCGTCGGAATGAGCAATAAGTCAGTTGTAACATGCAGGATATTCTATAATTTAATTCACTCGTCGATTTTTTATTTTACTGGCAATCAAGTGTCAAAATTTGTACAGACTTTTAAACTTTCCATAGTTTTTAGTAAATTATAATTCACATCTCCTCCTAATATTTCGATCCACAATATATATATGCATATAATTACCCAATGATGCCACGAGTCATAACCATTACCCGCGTAAGAGAATGGTGATGCCTCTAAAAGAGGTACCTAATTTTATGGTTACTAAGTACGAATTCTCTCGCCGCTTGGTGTAAAATCAAGCGAGACGAAAAACCTGGTACCCATAAATCTCTCGTGAATGAATACATTTTAGCGTAACAGGTCCACTTAGAAAAAAAAACTTCAAATTTCCCACGTAGGTGATCATAAATCACGCTCTAGTGTACCTCGTAAAAGTAATAAATCACTCTTTGGCTGGAAAAAAACTTAAACCTGGAATGTATTTTTCCTCCAGTGTCCCAATGGAGTACTTTTCACACATATTCACTATACTCTTACTTATTCATTGTATACTACTGTATACATTACATTTCTCCGTTTTAACGTTTTTATATAGATCATGAAATATATTATTTCGTAGATTATCTATAAAGAAGCCAAAGTGTATTGCCCACAGCTATGTGATGAATAAAATTGAATTAATTCTAAGTCGTTGCCTCCGATAAAATTGGTGCACAGATCTTATTGCTCTTGGCTTAGAAGATGATAGTAAGATAATGACATAACTCACTCTTCACGGCAGTGCAAGTTAAAAATTCATGAAATTCCTCCTGAGCTTTATTTCTTCACAGGTTCGTTTTGTGCTATCTGTAATAACTTATCTTAATGTTAGATAATGCATCATATTGGTGCCATGGAAAACATCTTACTTTTCTTCAATGTCTTCTATTCAAAATTAACTTTGACTGCTAACAGTTTTTCTAGTCCAGATTTCATATTCTGGCTGAAAGATACGGTATGAGTATATTTTTTATAAAAATTGGGTTTAATGATATGATATTTTGGCTACGAGAGAAGCATTTTATAATTAAATGCACCATGGTGGAGTATGGCCGCTCTAAACGAGTTAAATTATTCTACTTAGAATTATCATAACTGTGCCTAACGGTGTAACGTATTCAATCGAACACATTTGACTAAATCTTACTATCTTGTTCTTGATAAGTTGACTCATACTTAGTCTAAGAAAACGTCATCGGGCCAAGATACATGGATTATGTCGCGTTTTATATGCCGCAAACACCAACTTAAATGAGAAACCTCAACTTAAATGAAATTGATTCATCTCTCTCCCTATTTCCTCGAGCAACCCTATCCTTACTCCAGCTATGGTAACTACAGGGATTATTTTATCATCTTATATAGAAATACGTGCCCTCAGAAGGAATACAGCCTTAAAGCAGACGTCTTTAGTGCCGGGAGGAAGATTTAGCGTGCTCTAATTAATCCGGGGGCTATGCCAGCGGTAGCATAGCTACCGATAGAGCCTCCCAAGCCGAACAGGCTAAGGAGCCAGATGAAGTGTGCCACAAAACATAGGATGGGGGCACTCTAAATGTATGGTAAGGAATCCTCCAATGGGAGTTAAGCAAGGCATAAAACACTGTTTCTCCTGGATGCGGGTTCGTGGGAGTCTGTGGCCCACCCCGGTAAAAGTATTATCGCAACATTTCCCTGAGAAAATAAAGCGGGAAGGATCAACCGACGTAAAGCTGCGCAAAGGGATCTTAATTCATGGAGCATGGAGTACAGGAGAATATTAGGAAAATGTCAGGAAACAATAAAGGATATGGAGCTATTAGGAGTAGATATCTTGGCAATGACAAAAACGAAAAATAAGGACAGGAACTGATTTGTTGTTATATTCTTTCGGTGAGTGAAGGAGAAAAAACAGAGGTCAGAATCTTGGTTAACTGATCTATTTAAAAAAGGGGGAAGCAATAAATAACTAATTGGATGGAAAATGTTGATAGAATCAGAATAACAATACTAGTGCATGGAAATAAATCGGATATAAAGGGGGTATAAAATCCTAATGAAGATGCTCCACCTGAGAAGAAGAAAGATTGTTGTGAGAACCTGGAGAGGTGGTAGATGACTGTGCGGATAGGCTTGAGTTGATAGTAATAAGTAACTACATTCCAAAAGTTGAATGCAGAATAAATGATGATGTTGTGTGTAGTTTGGGAGAGGATACAGAAAATGATACTGGAAAGAGATGGATTGATTTCTGTAAAAGTTAGGATTGTGTTATGGAACAGAGTTATATCTACGGAAACAAAAAGAGAATACTGAAAATAATAGCGTAAAGCATGCTGAATTTAGGGGTTAGAGGCCTGAACATTGAGTGAACATTTGTTGAGTAAAATAGTAGCTGTGGAGATGTAGGGGATGAAAAGAGAAGTCAGGATAACCGAGTAGGAAAGAATTATCAGAACGATATTAGACTATTAATTGGCATATAGAATCAGTGATACAAAGAATCCAGAGATGATCTCTGCAATGGTATGGTCACATTCGAAGAATGGGCGAAGAAAGATTTCCAAAAACTCTGTTAGAATGGTGAATTACAAATAGATAATGGAACCGCGAATGCCATTTTATTTCAGAAGGTGTTCTAATATTTCTCAAAACTCTAAGCGGATGAAAAACATAGTTTGGAAATACCAATTATGTAGAAAACCAATTAATAGTTGCATAGTGGTGAGAGCAATGCTCAGCTCATTATAATATCCAAACAGGATAATATCAAGAAAAGTAAATGTACTTTTAAAAAAACCTGAGCCAAGCTTCTTAAAAAAATTAGAATACTAATAATTGAATTACTAATTGAGGTACCACTTTTGTTTAATTGGATGAACCGCTTTATATTTTACGGTAACATGTATTTTCGATAAATCCTGTTCCGCAACTGCAGTATGTAATGGACTCCCGCCCTATTTTTATAAATTCGGGTGCGTCAGCGATGTGTACAAATTCAGCATTAAATGCACTTATGGAAGGATACCAGACGAATGTATTTAAATTACTAAGTAAGATGTTGCTAATAAAAATAATTTGAACTGAAAACAAGGACTTGAATAATGATACTCTTAGATTTGACCTGCGCGTCGCACAGAAGAAGTACGAGGACACTAGGACCATTTCACTATTACGGTATCACAAAAGCATGGGAATGAAGGTTACTTATGAATCGTAATATCTTTAATGGTTGATCAAGTGAAGGTTATAGGGGCTACACTTATTGGTAAAATAAAGCCTTGGATGGGTGCGCGTCTCTTTATCTCCATTAGGGCTATCACCATTACACAACTTTCCCATAAACTTTGACAGCATTGTCATAAGCGACCCTCTCTTCAATTGATGAGCTATTCATCACCAAAACTACATATTGGATTAAGTATGATGATGTATTATCAATTCAATAACCATGGGAAGTTTTAGAAATATACATGTTAGCACATTAAGTTTTATTGGATTTATAATTTTCCTCTAATAGAAACTAAACATCTTTGTACTTCTTACTAACCGCCGTTTAGAATTTCAACTGATAATAACAGTCATATGCCTTTATTTAACTTTTATTCATGGATTTCTAATTATAAAATAATTTAAAAGCATAAATTTAAAAATATATTTTAGTTAATAAAATTTTTTACGTAGTTTTGCGAGTTTACGACTATGCTGCGGCCTCAATACATCATGGATGTCATAACGCCGATAAATTACCGTCACTTTATCATTAATGTTTGACTTCTGGTGTTTCCATTCATTTTGGTATTGACTCTATGTAATGTTTGGTTAGGTTCACTCACTCGATGATGTATTTTTTATTTTTCCATCTTCATTTTTCACAGGAATTAAAACGGACAGCATCCGCTGTCCTTCGAAAGAGGTCCTGCTCTGTTTGTTAAAAATTACTTCGTGGCGAGAGATATTGACCTGAGGTGCGTTGAATGTTTATCGAGTCCTCAGGCGACGTAGTTCTTCAGTGGGCTCTCATCCTGGATGAATCCTCTTATTTTTTCCTTTAATTGGAGTAGGCGATGAAAACTCTGGAAGGTAAGGTCAGCAGGAACTATTTTAAGGAGATTTTTATTCTCCTCTCTTCCCAAAAGGCGTTAATTGCCGGGCTCAGCCATCAAGTCAGGCAATAATAAAGAGATGTTTTCTTCAATTATTCTTCCCAATTGAGAAGTCTTGGCGGTAGTGAAACTGGGGTGTAAAAAAGGCCGCAAAGAATATGAGATGCCATTCAATCATAGTCCATTCGAAAATATGTGATGCTATTGGTTACCATGATGGTTTCTCCCGCATGTACTTGAGGGTTATTCCAAGCTATTGAACATCTAATTGGAACTTTCTAAGACCTCTTTCCTATCCTGACTCAATATAGTTCAGTTCTTAGTCCCCAGTAACCCGCCAGATCTCTGGCAGAAGGTGTGCATGCTCGTGAAGGTGCAGTCGTTTATTGTTAAAGGACCTTTATCGCTGTCTACTTTGAACTTAATAATTTTACTCGGCTACATATTTTATTCATAGCACTTCTACTCAGAAAATTAAGGAATCTTCTTAATTTTTCTATAGAGTGAAGCTTCCTTAAATTTAAAAAAAGGTGATGAAATTGAAGTAGGCAACTTTACGGTGATTCATCGTGGAAAAAATCACTAGTATTCTCAAAAACTGTTATAACTGTTAATTTATAATTCGTATGGGATTCACCTAATGTAACCATTTGGTAACTGTCACAGAGTTATCTTTTGTGTATAAAAGTTCTTGTTTGAATTATTTCTGTTCCTTGCCGAAAAAAAGTTATTACCTATTTTCTAAAAAAGACTGTTTAAATATACCTTTTAGTCACTCCATATTTATTTATCATGAGTTAAAGGTTAATTATTTTATCTCTTTAGAAAGCTTTAAGCCATGAATGAACAATTGTCGGGGATGTATAGTATATGAGGGAATAAGGAGAAACTGATAATAGGGTAAAATATCAGTACCTCTACAACTTACTACCCTGAAAAAATTCCTAATTTATACATTTTATGTATTATATATTGGATTTGAAGCATTACATGTTGGTGGAATAGTTGATTATACGTTGGAATGTTCTACCTCTGACCGATGAGTCTCATTCGAATTTAGGAGACACTTTTTCATCGTCCCTACTGTGTGATTTTTAGAGTATCCGAAATTTCCAAGAAGTGGATGCGTAAATTCTCCACGTTGGGACCTCGGTCCTAGTATGCGATGAATTCAACCTTCGCATATCAAACCAACGTTCAGTTTTATTAATATGAGTTAAGGGACATTTTATGGCTTTTTGGTCTCTTTCAAATTTTCTGCTTTTTAAAGATAATTTATAGCATTTCTTTAGAAGATCGTTATGACTTTTAGCACATATTTTTATTCACATCTATCATTGAAGAATTTATGGAATTTGCTCACGATCCATGAATTATAATTATTTCCAAATTCAAGGGATTTCGATTTAGTGTGGTCGCTGTAGCACTTGCTTGATGTCATTTTAATAATCAATGTGTGTACATAATGTACATGTCTCTAACAGTCTGCACTCGATATTACTGTATAACATTTTTCCTTATACTGTAACTCAACTGTACTGTTCACAGCTCGGAATCAACACAAAGGATATAAACCGTCTGGCGGATTGAAAGTTGATTTGAGTTCATGAACGTCTCTCGGCGAAAGTTAAATGATATCAAGCCTACTTTTCTCCCTCATCTCCCTCTCCAACGTAGTTTCACAGTTGCAGCACAGGTCTCAGTAATTACATCCATATTCCATCTTTCATAGCGCAAATTGCTCATGAACGGGAAAGACCTCAGTAACAGAACACAACCAAAATTTATTGGGAAGAAAGCAATTTGGTTGGGCTCTATTGTATCCATTTAGGTCACTTAATTAAAAATTGTATTCATCGCATTCCGAAAGACAGATGATGCAGGAGAACGCAGACCTAGAGTCGTTTTTAATTTTGGTATTTATTTAGCGACTTTTTACTGTGCCGAAATTGATATTCTATAGGCCCTTCTTAGACCTAACTCCTACATAATACATTAAAGACAATTAAAAACACCAAACCTCGAGGTGGAGGCCTACCTAGGAGGAAATCGAACCCGCGACCTCTTGGTTGGCATCTAAGGACGTTACCTCGCCGCCACCGAGGCCATTGTTAGAATGCAAGATTAGAAACGGATGGATACTGGGCAAGTTGGAATAGCAACACCCATAGGAATCTCTTTTCGAAGGCTAGTCGTACGATCTTATTTCTAAGATTGCCATTAAAAATATGTCTTCAGGCACATTGGTTGGATGCTATTACTTACTCCTCACTGCTGCGGTGAAGGCTTTAAAGATACCCATGTTAAAAGGGGATTTTCGCGAACATTATTTCCGCCGTTCGGGAGACTTATTTCTCTTGCCTCACCCTCACCTCCGTCCTCCTCTTCCTCAACCGTCTCTTCATTTATCTCTCGCTCTCAGGCCGGGCTTGCTTGCCACAGTCGAGGGTCGTCTCCTCCCCCTCCTCTTCCGGAGGGCAGTAAAGAGGTCAACTCTTCCCTCCGTGGTCACGTGATACCCGAGGCTGCTTGTGCCGTCGAGTTTGTGCTTTACCGCACCCGTTGCTCGTGGTAAGGAGTGGAAAACCTAAAATTTTCGGTGACTTAGGTAAACTTAACTCTAGCGAGCGAGTGCGCCCCTTGTCTTCAATTTTTAAACGCAAAAGCAATAATTTTTCCTACTTAAAACTACATTTTGGAGACACCTGAGCATACAAATATATAGAATGAAATAAGAAGAAAGCCGAGCGAGTGAAAAAAATTATAAAAATAACGAAAATTGCGTACAAAAAGTTTGTTCAAACAACAAATGACGCCGTTTTTGCAATTAATTTTCTCCTAAATCAACCAGCATATACAGTGTAAACTAGAAATTGTACGAATTTGGAAGTTAAAGTACACAAACGTAATTGATTCTTTAATTTAATTCAGTTCAGGAACGCTACTTCAGAGTGTTGACCAAAATTCATTTTTTAAGAGAGACTTAAATAAGTAAACTTCATAGAATAGGATATAGGCATTAATCGACGCTATGGTCTTAGAAGAATAGTCAACATTTTATGTAAATGTAATTCAGGAGTCTCGTTTTAAAATGGCGACCTCGAATCGTTAACACCAGTTATTGCGTACACATCATGCATACATGTATACCTGTAATATTTGATTAAAACACAGTTTACGTGACTGAGATATGATTATAACCCGAAAAGTGTGACTTGAGACTATCGGTGCCTACTAATATAAGTTTATAGCCTTGGAGGTACTGTTCTATTATGTTATGATATACATTTCTGCATATTTTTTCAGTATAAGAGTGCAAAACTAACTATAATATTTCCTTAAACTCGAAAAATAAATTCAGAAAGGTTAACTTTCTGGGGGAAAAAATCAGTCGTCTAACTCGTTTCTTTGCTTTCGCTCCCATTTTTAATTAATTGTCTTTGATCTCATTGACGAAGATTAAATTGCTGGCCACAAAAGAGTTCCTTTTACGTGGGTAAATAATTATTTTAATATTTTTCCCCTGCGGTCTTATCTTTCTGGTGGATGAAAATACTTTGGTTTCACAGTCAGCTACCAGGATAGAGTCGTTACTGAGCATATTACAGTCTTATCGCGGAAAATGTGGGCTAAAGATAATTCATAAAAGAATGATAGTAATGACATTCACAAAGAGTAAAAAGAAAGATTGAATCATAATGGGTTCATGAAATTAGATGAGTTAAGTTGTATTTATAAAAACATATTGTTGGGGACATTGGGCTATATATCAAGTATATGAAGAAGGAACTAGCGTTCGCAAAATATGCATTTACGTGTGATGAAAAGAGATTTGGTGACAAACACGCTAAGTAGGAGTGAAAGAATATAAAAAACTCTGAAGACTTTCCTATAAAATGCGGGAGATGCTGCGGTAGTAACTTTTGACGGAGTCATCCGCTTATTATGCATTAAAATGCAACGATTTCAGAGTGTAAAAATCATTCGCCCACAATCCCGGTCAAGCTGACAGATTTTTACACTCTGAAATTGTTGCATTATAATGCATATTGGCAGATGACTCCTTCAAAAGTTTTTGTTGCGGCATCCCCCGCAATTTCTTGGAATTTGTCAACCTACGTGTTTAAAGTTGGCTGTAGCCTCGTGACTGTGGCGCATCGCGCACAACTACGAATGCCTGTGACATCGTATGCACGGTATTCCGTCACAACATCTTGTTCCTTTAAAGCCCCCAAAATTTTGGAGTGTACGAGGACGCCTCGTTAGCTTAATTGGCTAAACCATTCGACCGGGCATCGAGGGATCCGGGTTCGCATCCCGGTCAAGGTGAATGATTACACCCTCTGGAATATGAAGACTTTGATGTGACGGATAGTATGCTATTGTTCCAAAACTTGGCATGTTAAAAATCACCATGAGCGGAGATCGAAACCCTATTAGTTGCTGGCTGGAAAAAGAGAAGGATAAAGTGAGATAGATGAAATAAGCTGGAACGAAAAAAATGTTTCTATGATAAGTGATGAAGCCATTGGGGGAAATTTGAAGGGATCGAAGGGAAGAAATTCCGCCATTATGGGTAGTGAATAATAATCGTTGAATCGGTGATGTGCGGAAAAATGAAATGATGAAGAGGGCGCTAAAGAAGAGGCTTTTTGGGTAGCATAGTGTTGTCGAAATTAAAAGAGGTTTGAGATGGAAGAGGTGTATGGCAAAAAAGAGTTTATGCTGTGCTAAATATTGAAGTTCAACAAACTCTCCAACCATTATTTCAGAGTTTAAAGAGGTGAGGTTCTAGCTCCCATTGTTATCTATTGTATGGCGGGCTAAACTGACACATTCAGAATTGATGGAAGCTCTTAAAGTTGTGCTACCTGCGGATCGCTAGAAAGGTCTTTTATCCTGTAATTCATACAGGCTGTAAATATTCCAAGTATCAGCCGGAACTAATCCATGTACCCTCTGATATTCAACTGGTTGTAATAGCGAGTGCGATTCCGCACCATTGATCAAATCCGCATAGATATGCAATATTTTTAGGTATATTTTATTCTGTAACGCCCTATGGTGACTTGTGACAGTTTATTCGTCAACCATTAAAACAATCAGTAATTATAAACATTTGGTGTTGTTTATTTTTAATAGTTTAATTGTCATAAATCTGTTCTGCCGTGACCACGGATTGTGAGTCGGAAAAAGGATTCCTTCAGTACTTGGTTCTCACTTGGTTAGATGTTTCGATCGTCAACTTTTTGTATGTTCTCGCCTGTCAATATCGTACAATAGAGGGATAAAATTATTTTGTCTTTGGTGTCAGCGTTAAAAATACTGATCAAGGTACATTTTACTTCATATCCTTTCTGGGTATGAACAGACATGAAAGGTACATTGTAAGCTACGTGTATTTGGACTATTTCCTGATTTTTATCATTTCCTCAGTACTAGACTATGCTCAGACTTCTCATATTATTTCCTCTCAGCATCATACATTCCTTACATTCATACATTCCTTCATCGATTCCCATTCCTTCATTACCCCATATTGTTCGTGTTATTTCTCTTATTTTAACCCCATATGCTTCCCAAGTACGGAAATATCACCGTATTTATTGAAAATACATTCATATGCTGACGTAACCACGTTATACTTCGCTGCAGTACTTTGAGGAGAGAACTACTTTTATGCACTGGAATTTTTGCTTCTTGAGAAAACATAAGATTTGTTTTCATCCAGTAGTTTGAGTCTTGCGTGCAAGCCAGTGAGTCTGCGACTTATCAAACTTTTTTATCGCAAAAATTGCTCCTCTTCCTCCCACCGCCAATTTTAACGGAAATTCCGGCCTCCGTGTCAAATGGTCGACAGGAAGCATCACGCCTGGCGTCGCTCTCGACGCCCGCTTCCCTTTCCATCATCCACATTCACCCCCCTTAAGTGCCGCATTTCTCCTTTAAGTCTTGGCACACATGCTGGGTGGCCCTAAAGGGGGGGGAAGAAGTCGTACGGCTTCCTTCCTCCACCACCACGCCTACGTCTTCCCAACTCCCCTTTCCGCATCTGACACGCCCCCCGTGCTCCCGTCTCTGTACGCCGGTACCCCAATGGACCCATTAAGACGGATCTAAGAGAGAAAGAGAGTGAAAGCCAAACAGGACCATCAAGTGGGGGTTTTGATTTGGAAAATACGAGACAGTTTCCGAGCGGTCGATCCCCGGCTTCCCGCCGCTCGCTCCCGATAACTTCCCCGGGCTTCTCGAAATGTAATCACGATCACTTTCTCTCTGCTCCGCAGCAGCGTGCCACTTCCCTCCCCCTCACACCCACCCCCTCTCCCCCCCGCCGTTTCTTCCCTGCAGATCCACAAGCACTCACCCCCTTAAAACATATCGCTAATGGAAATTGAGTTGGGAACGTCCGGAGTAATGTTTCTCGGACTTTTCTCGTCGTCGGCCACGCGATTAATATTACATGTTATCGGTATTATTATTACTTTCTTTCCGAGAGCATTATCACGCAAGTTGCTTTCTCGGTCCCCTGATCTCAATTTCCTCCACCTAATTTTGGTCGAATCGAAAAATTTCCTCCCCCGCATCCGACATCTAACGCCGCAAGGGGAGCAGAGTGCTCTGGGGGGGAATAAAAAAGCTGAGTTTCCTGCTGGGCTCACCACGTTTGTGATATTAGCTTCTGGTCCTTTTTTTTCTCTCATACACATTTTTCGTCAAAGCTCCATCGCTGGCGCTCATTTCTTCGTTAATGCCGCTTCGTGTCTTTCGTTCACACCTCTGGGGGAAATATTGTCCTTTTGAGCGCTCAATCGAAGTTGACTTCCAATAAATGGTTTGGAATACATGCTTGGAAATGACCGTATGGTATTTATCCTATCTTCCAGGTTCATCTATAAAGACAATCCCACAAAAGCTTCAGTTTTTACTTTGTTTTGATACCGTCATTACTAGTAAAAGTCTTTCTTTGCAGGAAACAATTATTCCTTTGATAGTGTGGACTAAATTTATAGCTAGGGGAGAACTTTTATGTTACGTTAATTTAGAATGATAAACTCTCAATCCATATTTATCTTACTTTTCTTAGTATGAATATAATTCATATTACTAGAAAACAACTACGATCAACTAGCTAATTCTATGCAAAAACATTGTACTGTAACGTAGCTTAAGTAATTTTTTGCAGTGACGGAAACGTTAAGGTTTTGAGGATTTTGATCAAGTGCAATAGGATCTCGTCTCTATAGGCATATGTTGTACGCGGATTGAAATTAAAACTTTCATTGGTTTATCATGGCTAGTATTTTCCCAAAATGTTTTCTACACTCGAATGGGAAAATATTCTTTTTTTAATTTGTCATCCATTTTTAAAGTCGGCAATTCATTACTGCAATTATTCTGCGTAGTCCACACTTTAATCTAAATTCCGTATTGGTTCCTTGTGAGCATTAAATTTCTTGTAGAAATACGGCAAAATGACGAGTTTTATACGGTTAACCTTGGTGGTATATAAGGGTAAAAACGCATATAATGAGGCAGATAAACAGTATGGTGCAATTTACCACTTATAATTTTGCCGTAAATTTCTTATTTACAAATACTATATATCGTATGAGATATTTTCAAACTGCATAAATTCCTGTAACTATGAGAGCCGTCAATATTCTAAACACTGCTTTTTACCTTTTTCGGCATTTGAATTATCTAGTACAGCCATGAAATAAATGAGAAAAATTTGAAAGAATATTTGGGATGGTTAAAAGAGGAAGGAGTTGTGAGTGAGTGAGGAATTTATTATAAAAAGCGGAGCAAAAGAAAAATTAAGATTTTTCGCGTCAAAATCAATTATAACAAGTAAAGATTTCAATCTGCCGAGTTTACGTCATACATATATGACGCAATGGTAACAATGGTGGCTTTGTTATTTTTATATCTCCAGCCCTTAGTTTATACTTTTAATGGCCTTCAGGTCTGTGAAATCTTCATGCATCAATTTTTTCTTTGCAATAACATTTGAAAATACTTAGAGTTCCGCAATTCTGCTTTTTAAAAGTGTTTTCGTGTTAACAGTAGAAGATTAACAAACTATTGTGTAAAATAATAAGCAGCGTAAAAAAATAAAATATAGCCTGCAATTTCACTATGTGTGTGTGTATTACACACACAGTGAAGTTACATTATATATTTCATTTTTTTACTTTGCTTATTATATGTATATATATATATATATATATATATATATATATATATATATATATATATAATGGGCTGACACAATATAACAAAAAAAGAAAAGAATAGACACATTTAAAAGAACACTCACACGGTAAATTGTTCGAGCTTTCGGGCCTCTTAGAGGCCTTCTGAAGGCCTCTGAGAGGGCCGAAAGCTCGAACAATTTACCGTGTGAGTGTTCTTTTAAATGTGTCTATTCTTTTCTTTTTGTGTTATATTGTGTCAGCCCATTATTGTGCCGCTCGTGTGAGTTTTTCCGTACAATCGTTATATGTATATATATATATATATATATATATATATATATATATATATATATATATATATATATATATATATACATACATACATATATACATATATACATACATAGACTCTTAACTTAGGGAGAAACGAAGCGGACTCGGTGGGAGAATGAGGAAATGAGGAATAAAGATTAAAGAAGGGAGAATAAATGGTATCAAATGCTGGAGAGAGTATTTTTGTAGTCGCTACCACGCCAGCGAAATTATGTAGACATCTTTTTTGACGATAATGGGTGGGGAAGTTTCTCCTCGGATATCTCGTGTTTGCAATCAGTCGTTGAGAGAGATTTCAACGAATTTGCCATGCCTCTGGGGTAAAAAGCAATCTCTCTTTGTCCCTTGGATGCTCCGAGAGTAATTTTAAAGCTTGGATTTTTATGAATGATGTGGATGAAGAATTTTAATAAGTAGAAAATCATGTTTCGAGGAGGGTCACAAAAATCAACTGAGATTTTGCATTAGAAATGGAATATTTAGTTTATAGGCGGAGCAATAGGAGAGGAGATGCCAATAGGTCCTACGCTGAGGCAAACTTCGTTATGTCTAATATGTAGTGGTAGGAGTAATTTTTACGGGAGGCGAATGGCAGCAGATGTTAGTTGCATCAGTAAGGAAAAGTGGGAAATCTGGTAGGAGTGTAATGTTTCATGGAATTAAGGAAGCGTAGAGAGATTCCCGGCGTCGGCAAAAGCCTACCCTTCACGAAAGGTGCCAAGGGGTCCACAATTTAACGTCGCGACGGACGGCATACTTAGTTAAAGAGCTCTCTGTATAGTATACCAAATAGGGATCGGGATACTACTGAATATTTCAATTACCACAGGCAATCGAACCCGGACCCTCGGGGAAAAGCTAGTCCATTAGCCACCGTTACATCCAGGCACCCTATATCCATGCCTCCTATCTCCCAAACAATTATCAAAATAGAAATAGGACTATAATCAGCTAGCTAGCATACCTATCAGACATTTTTTCGAGTCAACTTTCTTGATGGATTTCTTTACCAAGTAATCAACCTCGAAAGCTGTCATTCCATTAGAAAATAAGATACTTACCTTTGTGGTGACATTCAAGGCATTGCCTCCATTAAAAATGTGATTTTGGAAGAATAAGTTAATTACATTGCTGAATCAATTGAATATTTTATCTTGAAAATGAGATCTTCATGTATCGACAAATCTCTAATTATTACATTAATAATTATTTTTTAGTCCATATGAATGACTAAAGTACACCTTGTCAACTACTACGAGAGTTGCATATTTTTTGCACCCTCAGATTACAACATTGGCCACCGATGTACTCGATACCATTAATCTTTAATCAATGATTTTCTGTCAGATTTTGTAATGATAGTGCTAATGGAGCCTGCAGCATGTATTATCTTATTATTGGGTTTATTAGCCTAATATATATATATATATATATATATATATATATATATATATATATATATATATATATATATATATATATATATATGTATATACTACCTTGATCAAAAATTTCCCGGAATTTATTCAGAAAATTAAAAATACAAGTTTATTCATCTAAATCTATATTGTCCCCTTCAAAGTAATCCCCATCGACTGCAACACACTTATGCCAGCGCTTGATCCAATCCTCGAAACATTTTTTATATTCGGTTTTCGGTATGTCCATTAGTGCTTCCTGCGATTTTTCCATTACTTCCTCTCGGCTGCTAAAACGCGTTCCCCGTAATGGTTTTTTAACTCGATTGAACAGAAAGAAGTCACAGGGAGCCAAATCAGGTGAATTCGGTGGCGGTTGGATGGTATTTGTTGCATTTTTCGTCAAAAAATTACGAATAATGATAGCACTGTGCGACGGTGCGTTATCATGGTGCAAATCCACGAGTTTTCTGCCCACATTTCTGGTCTCTTTCGGCGAATTGCTTCACGCAAACGTCTCATAACGTCCAAATAATACTCTTTGTTTACTGTCTGGCCTTCTGGAAAAAATTAATGATGCACTACACCGTTGTAATCCATGAAAACCGTCAGCATTGCCTTCTTTTTTGACTGAAAACGACGTGGTTTTTTTGGTCTCGGCTCATTTGGTGAACGCCATTCACTTGCCTGATGTCTGGATTGCGTGTCGTACTCATAAACCCACGTCTCGTCTCCAGTAATGATCCTTTTGATGAATGTGGGATCGGATTCAGCCTCGCAAATCATGTCTTTTGCGACGTCAACACGGTCTCTTTTTTGCATGAAATTGAGGTCTTTTGGCACCAACTTTGCTGCTACACGACGGAAACCCAAATCATTAACCACAATGTCTTGGGCGGATCCATAGGCAATGTTCAAGTCCTCCGCTATTTCTCTGATGGTTAATTTGCGGTTATTGACCAACATTTCTTTTACTTTATCAATTTTTTCACCGACTTTCGATGTCGATGGTCTGCCACTGCGTTCATCATCTTCGATTGACTCACGACCACTTCTGAACCGCTCGTGCCACTGGTAAACGACCGTTTTTTTTAGAGAATCGTTGCCGAAACACTTTTCCAACATTTCCAACGTCCGTGCGCCACTAAATCCGTTTTTTACGCAAAATTTAATACAAGTTCGTTGTTGCAAATTTAAATCCATTTCTGAAATTGTAAAAAATCGCCAACACACACAGAGATAGATGTACTCTTGGCTACGTAACTTTTGCAAATGTCAAGTTATGACACTAAGATTTAAAGGGAATATCAACAACAGATGTACCAATTTAACAAAAAAAACAGAACTCAAATCGGAACGATGGGAGCGCCACACGGTGGTTATTCCGGGAACTTTTTGATCAAGGTAGTATTTGCATGTTACATGAACGGAATAGTAACCCGTCAGACAATATCGTGGAATGGATGGCATTCACGAGTGATCCTTTTTCCTCCCCTGCGGGAACCTCTGAGAAGTTATCCCAGGATATTATCATCAGTCAAATCAAAAATTCCCCGTTTATCTCGTCCTCAAACTTTCTTCCCACAGTTTTCCACGTACTCGAGATCATATTATGAGACTTGGGAAACAAAGTGAAGGAGAGTTGGAAGGCGGGGAAGGGCAAAGGAGAATTATCCTGTGAATTAAAGCATCAAGATACTTTGTTATGTGTGGTGTATTGGACCGTGGGATGAGACTAAGTCCAGAGCAGGAAGAAGAACTAAACCTGGCCATTTCGGGGAGTAGTTAGTGAGGTAAAGATAAGAGTGCCACCTAAGCAGGCTTGAGCGGAGAAACGCTGAATGGGTCTTGGATTATGGGGGAAGAAATGGGAAGGATAGGAGGGCAAGAAACAGAAGAGCGGAGTTTAGAGCGGAGGTGGAAAGGTATGAGGGGAGGAAGGACGGGTGGACCTTTGCCATTTGCAACTATGAAAGTACCCGAACGGAAAGCCCACGGCTCGCCCAGCCTCGTCTCACAAAATCGCGGAGAAACAGAACTGATCTCTTGGGGTTACGTGACCTCCTCCCTTTACGTTATAGGCGTATGAAGTAGTTTCTTTCGGAGTTTTTTCAGGAAGCGATCCAGTGAGCCGTTTAAGAAATAGAATTCTACGGTATGGTTCGCTTATAATTACCCTATTATTTTTCCTGCTCAAGATATCGATCGCTCAGCTCACAGCTCATCATTGAAATATAAGCGGCGAGTTCTTTGGGCATCGCAATATTGATTGTTCTCATGTCTTAAAATTGTAATGAAATAAGTACCATTTTGTGAATTTTAAGCTGTCGGGTTTTATAATTCATACTTGGGAACGTTGGTTCTTCTTAAATTTCCTGCAATTCATCTTCTTCTGGACATTATTAACAGTGAATTGGCAGGATAAAAATTAACAGGCAATACGTTGATAATCGCCCAAAATGTATAGAATACTAAGAATATGGGACCTTAAACTGTAGCTATCTTCCGCCATCTTTTAAGCGCAAGGCGTAAAATATGTTTCCAGTCGTTCTATCTTCTTTAAAAAGGAGGAATGACGAAGTTATCGACAAAGTTCTTTTTGCTGTTCTTTTTGAGCTCTTGTCTTAAATATTTGTGCTTTGTTGCTAGTTAACATGAGTGCCTAAACAAATTTACGTTTGCGCACGGAAAAATTATTTTTGGTAACTAAATAAATGTAGTGTATTTAAATTTTCTTATAATAATGATATGAAAAATGTTATGATTAACATTTTTGCGAGTACAGCAACATTTTACTTTTTTTATTGTCACATTATTATTATTTTATCTGTTTCAGTAAAAAGGATCACCTTGATTTACCATCTGTTGAATGCATTCTTTCTATACCATCCACCAGAATAGCTTTAAATTGAACGAATGTATATTTCAGGCACAGTTATATGGGAGGAAGTTATAATTAACTTTAGTGTTTGTTGCTTGAAATATGATGACTCATCAAGAGCTTGATCCGTTGCGAGAACTTATCAAGGGCTAATAAGATGTAACAAGAACTGTTTAAAACTTGAGTATTCAATTATCAAATTTTGGATTTCATATCTCCCTGCGCCAACGGATTGGTGTTTGTGGTTTGACATTATTTTACCCTGGAACATACTCACTAACATGACTTACGAGTATCAAGTAGCAGCGCGAACATGAGAAAAAAGGTTCTTTCGGAACTCAAATTGCCTCCAAAGCTTTAGACTCTGCTTTCTATGGTAGAATACCGCATTGAAGTCAATTGAGTACAAATTCTCAGCATTTTTCAACTTGGAAATATATATGCCTATCTCCAGTGATTTTTTGATATTCGCAGATCTATTATGTGTAAATTAGTGTTCCTCTTTGTCTGTATGTGCACCCCTTACGGTATTAAGCCAATTAAATTTTAATATCTCAATGCTCCGCAATTTGTTTTTATAACTAAATGAGAATTTAAACTTACGTCAAAGGCATACTTCAAACTCGAGCGTTATCTGATGTATCCAAAATATTGCTGGAAATTATTCTTGAAATGACATTCAGGATGTCGTTTAAAGTGGCTCCCGCAGCAATAATATAGATTTTTTCTTATATGAAACGAACGGGGAAATCATTCAATGAAGGAAATGATGAGATACCAAATTACAGCGTGTGTCTGACTTATGAACGGGTACAAACAAGACTACTTTCATATATGATTTAGAGCACGAAAAAGTGGCAGATGGTTCTGTTAATACCGAAGTCAGCTTTATTGCGAAAAAGTGGTACTGACTCGACTGCAGAATTTATTTTCCTTCTGCAGCTCCATTAAAAAGTAAAAAACTGGAATTTTCTATAGGTACCTTTTTTCATTCACATATTAAATATTTTAAAATTGAAATCTACGTAGAAGTTTGAAATTTATGTTTTAGTATATTTCCCCTTATGTCCTTCAAAAAATTGTAAAAAGTTGGTTCCAAAGCCTTTCATCGAATATATATGTATATCACCAACTTCTTTCAATCACGGTAGTCATTTTAGATCTCGCTTTATTCATTCGTATTTTACAAGTCAATTTAAAATTTGATATTCATATAATAATTTATTTGAAACGGCACTGAGTTCTTTGAAATTGATTTTTGAATGATTAATCCAATTTCAATGCACTCAAGTCTATTGTAATTTCAAGTCTAGCTCTACAGATGTATACTTCTATAGGTAACCAGCCAGTTTTCATTGCATTCGAAAATAAAACATTCACGTGAACGGATAATTAAATATCATCATTTATAATTTTATTCATTTCAAGTCGTGAAGTCATTAACGAAATCTGATTCCTGAATGAAAATATAGATATCTTATTTATTAATTATAATTCCTGAATGCAACATTAGTTAATGCATATCGCATTTCAGTGCACATAGCTTGTTACTCACAGGCGTAAGTGGATATTTAAGAACCTTCAAATGCACCAGTGTAAGAAATTTTAATGTAATACTTTCCTAGATGTTTAAAACCTCCTAAAATACAAAAACTCTGGCAATGTGGCTGAAGGTAGACCCTGAAAAATTCAACCCGACTACGAGGATCAACGGAAATTTTAAAGGATTTTTTTTGATATAATTAAATTCTAAATGTAGCTATGGGACTTTGAATGAAATACTATTGAAATAATCTTTCAGTGGAAGCTATTACTTATTGTATCTTGATCAGATATACACATTGAGTACACCCGAGCGTGATGCGTATCGTAATTTTTGCATCCATTCCAGCGTGATTACCACGGAAAATCATTGCTTTAGTTCTATTTGCTCATCTATGATGTGTAACAAAAAATTTGGAAACCTTAATGCTACAATTACTTGGAATTAAAACGGCGCATTGTGCTTTAAGAGAGTAATTTACATTTCTAAAAACATACTCTTTTGATTCGGTTACTTTTTAATTGTGATATCATACCATTAAATGCCTTTTTTTCTTAATCCTTATTCTATAAATTTTATTAAATATATAGGTATGTACTCACATATTGCAACGTGATAGAGCAAATTACTATTTTAATGTTAATGGCTCACTCATTACGTTTAAAACTCCTATTTGGCATTGGCTATAGACTTCGTGTTATTGATGCAGGAGTTGATCTTATTTCATTATAGGGTGTCAGAAATGCCATTGTCATCATATTTTCAGTGTAGCATTCAATATAATTAAGACAACTTGGGCTAATCATTGAAATTGGTATTGTAATCTTTACAGGGCTGAACGACATACTTTAGGAGTAATATTTAGTAGCATTATACCCTTTATGAAATGTTGGCGTATCTTTCCCACTCATTTTTATCAGCATTACTTGTGTGCTATTACATCATATGTGTTGTCAGTTTCCAGGAGAAGTATACACAATTCTAACAGATTCTAACGATCCTCAGGCATTCCAAAAAGATCAATAATGTACTTCATGCATTAGAAAGAATAAATGTTATCCTCTTTTCAAAAAATTGAAATAAATGGCAAACGGTTGCGTTTTAAAGTAAATTTATGAGCGAATTATCTTTTGTAGGTCAACTCAAATTGAGGGGAGAGACAAGATAAGTACAGGCCTGAAGGCGTAGCACGTTACGCGATGTTTGTAGGTCAGCAGTTTGCTCAGAGTAAAAGGTGCAGTTAACTTAATCGTCACGCCTTCGAGCGATAAAATTTATTTCTATCTTGTCCCGTCCTCCATCCATCCTCCCTCCCAATCCATCCTCCCTCAAGTCTGCCATCTTCCTCTCCCCCCTTTTCCCCCCAACGCAGCCATCCGACGTCCCACGCACCAGACTTTCAACCATTCGCCTTTCAACCTTCAATTTCTTCCCGACCACCAAAGGACCACTGGAACTAAGAATGCTCCATTCATCCCCCTCCCTTCACCGCACCACACCAAACCACGGAAACAGCCTCCCCGGGGGCCGCATTCCCTTTCCTCCTGCCTGTCACCCCCACGCCCCCGTCCCGTCCGATGCAGACGGCTGTTCGTGGTTGGTCCGTAAAACTTCCATCCGATCTCTCGTCTTCGGAGATTCCTTTCACGTTTCACTCGGCACGGCCCCACCCTACTTCCCACTTTTTCCCATTTCTTTCATCCTCCACGCCCACGTTTCCTTCCCATTCCCATATCTCCTTCCCTTCTTTTCACGGGACCTTTCTCCTTTTCTTCCCTTGGGGTGTACACCGGACGGATAATAGCTCCCCGTCTGCTCTCCTCCCGAGGCAGGGCAGGGCTAACGTTTGTGTCGTCCGTCCTTACATTCGGAAATGCGCACGTCGTCGGGCGTTTTCGCCCCGGGTCGACCCTTTGTCAATTGGACCAATTTATTAAAAATTGCGCCGATTCACCGGGCGACGGCAGACTCGTTTTGCATTTCGTTTCGTCGGCAATGAGAAATTTCTAATGGAATAGAATATGTATGGCGCCTTGGAAATTTGCCGAAGAGAGTAATCCCGCCAAAGGGATTAGTAGTGCGCTCGCCGTCCATGTAGAGCCCTGGGGAGTCAAATGTTTTGAGACCAGTCTCGTGAATGGTTCGCGCGTTGCCTTTTTTATAGATTCCGCCGGAATGTTAGTGGCGTGCTTTTCAATCCCAGTTATTACGAAAAAAAGTTATGAGCGCTGTTATACTATTGGTTCATATGAAAGAAATAGCAATTTTAATGTTGAAAAATTATAAAGCATTGCGGAAAAGTAAACAAATTTTATTATCCGAGCATCAAAAAGCCAGCGAGTGCTGAACTCATAACGATTTCAACCTAACTGGACCAATGTTTTCCTAAATTAATCTCTTATAGCATTAAAGTAGTATTGGTTTACAAAGGTCAAAACAAAATAATTCTATTTTCCCTAACAAGTTGATAGTTCTCATGCCGCAGATATACTTATTTAGGAGCCTCCTATTTTGAGAACACGTTTATTTGCAAAGAACGTAACAGAAGATTCCACAGCTTCAACATTAGCTCGAGGAATTATAATGAGCATATGTATGAGAATAGCTCATATGCGATATATTTTTGTGCTAAATAAGAAATGGATGTCGAATATCATTGTACATTTTGAAAGGTTTATTATGTATTCAATTTGTTTAAAATTATTTACATCCTCTTTCAGAATACCTTCAAAATTACCAAGTGACTTGACCCACAGTTATTTCTTCTACTTAATAATTATCAGTGTTTGGTCTTTTGTCATTTTCTTTTTATACTTAATTGTTTTGAATAAATCAACTAACGAGTCTAATCACGTATTTATTTTGGTGCGTTTTTTAAGGAACTTAGCCTTAAAATGTATTCAGTGGCGTAATTTACAGTAAATTTTCATAGACACATGCTGATCATAAGATTTAGTTTTCATTCCTAATCATACATTAAAAATAAAAAATAAAAATTTTTTAATGGTCTAAAATTGTGGCTGTACAACATATAGCTTATTGAATGCTAAAACTATTGAAGCGTGATTTTGTTTTATTCCGTAAAAATTCGTACATGATTGTGAAAATAACCCAGATCTGAGCTATTCAAATTACCGATTTATAAATGAAGATTGGATTGAACTGAGCATTGAATAATTTATTATTGATGATTAAATATTGATATACCAAGCCAGACGTTTAAAATTTAAAAATTAATGCTAGGAAAAGGAACTTTTTCTCGATCTATTGAAAACCACCAGGCCGGTCAAATCGGGATATTTTATATTTTTCCATCAATATTGATAAAAAATGAATGTCAATGCCTAAGTATCGGGACGTCGCCAGTTATTGCCGTCATTTGAACCGCTTAAACTTGATACTCACAGCCTTGAATATATTCTGGTTTCTTTTCACTGTCTCTTTCCATCTTTAACCTTTCCTCATACTTTAACAAGTTCTCCGGTACTCCCGTTGAAACAGAATTCCCAAAACTGATGTAAATGGAAGGAATCAACCTTTGCTCTCTTTTCATCACCTCTAAAGTATCCTGAAAAATTTTTGCAATCACCTCTCCATCTCTCACTCCTTGTTGCCCTTATATATACATTTATTGTGCATATGATCTAAGACAATAAATTTACTGCAACTCCTTCATCCACTCTTGAAACTTTCTTTGTCTCGAAATGTCTGAAACAAATTCTTCTGGTTCTTTCCCTACCTTTGCTTTTATCTGCCCTTACCTTTGCTCACTTGCACCCTAAATGTAAAGTTCTCTAAAAGACATCTATCGATCCGAAAATCCAAGCGGATGGATTTGGCAGCTACTCCCTTTTCCAACTCTTTTTGTCCCTTTCCTTCCTTCACCGCTGCTTTAATTCTCCCGTTCTGTAATTTATATCCTTTTCTTTCTTTCTTAATGTTCTGCGGCTCTTCTTTTCCTTTGTTATCGGATCTCTAGCTGAAACTATATTCAGGAATATGCAAGAAAAAAATAAACACAATTCGAAGTCATTTATTTCTTTTAGATAAATAAAACGATAAATGTAAAGTAGGGTTATTTGTTTTGTTCTAAATATTTGCATGGAAATTGCTTTCAATATTTATCAACATAAGTGGTTATTTATTTGTAATTTGTTTTAGATTCAGACTCTCGAGGAATTGAATTATTAGTATTGCATTTTTGTTTCCATTAAAAACATAATATGCTCATGCAAATAATGTCTTGTATTCAAATAACTCGAAAATGTTTCATTTTAATAGCATTTTGCATTAGATACAGATAAGTATTACCTTGATACTTCTGGTATAAACACTTTTTATGCATCCTGCGTACAATTTACATAATTAATACTTTTTAATTCTAAAGGTATGAGGAAAAAACAGGCTTCATGGGCAATGCATTTCGAGTAAATAATTGATAAAAGTTGGCTAGCATATCATCATTGAATTGTTTACTACTGATTTGACGAATTCATAAAATTTCATCCTCCGTTTCCACACCCTTGGATTTTGGGTTGAGCTGGGTGAAATGTCCTTACGAGAGAGTCTCAGTCATTTGCATTCCAATAGAGTGATCTCTGCCGCGCCCAGGGACCCCCTGCCGTAGTATAGGTCTCGAGCTCTTCTCGCTTCACAATCAAGCTACCCCCGACGTCGTCGACTCACTCGGCATTAGGTCGATGCCGATGCATAATGTAAAATCAGCATTACGTCGGCAATGCTATGAAGATCTCCCGCTCCATTGAATGGTTGTTTACACTCCACGAGTTGGGTAGGAGACAGGGCTGGGAGAGCTCGTGCCATTGATCAGTCACCGGCCTGCAAGGTTCCATGCGTCCCATTCACCGGGGGACCTCTATCTCTCATGATGGAAATGTGGCCGGCACGGGGTTGGGATCGACTCGAGGGGGTTCATTGATTTTCATACATCATGATAAGTATCTCATTAGGTTCCGACCGCCATAGTTAGATGGCGCTTTCGCGCAAGCCAGTAACCCCGGGGCGGCCACATGTCTCTATAATTAAAGAGTAAAAACAATAATATTGGCCATGCTCACAATAGGGTGCAGTAATTTTGAAAAGGATTTTACTATTGCCAAGAGGTCGCTAATTTGTATTCCAAGAGTTGGGAATGAATATCGAAAACTTGTCCTTATCGCTGAAAGACTCATATAATTGGTATCGAAGCACGCTGATACATATTGTTTCTATTAAGTTTGGAGGCGTCAGTTGTAACTCGTTTTCATTTGATTCTGAAGGCGGAATCAATAGGTATTTGTTTGATATTCAAAACGAGAAGTTGAGTTATTTACTTTACTTTTTATTTTAATTCTGTCACTCTCTACAAAAAAAGTGTCGAGTTCGTGAATAAGATAATGCTGTATGTGGTAAGGTTAAGCCTTTGATTCCGCTAGATTCCAGCGAACTTGGAATTATTGCAGCCTTACGTAGCTTATTTCGCCGCTGACGTATTGATTGTCCCAAAATGTTGTAATTTGTAATTTTAAAATGATATTTATCGAGAAAAAAGTTTTAAAATATTATTTTTGCCATGTTATCTTTAGTATTTTAGGTGTTTTTGTTTTAAGGCCGGACCTAGTCGAATACTCAATATTAATCTGGGAACTAAAATGAGGGTAAAAAATCAAATTAGGTTTACGAATCAAAAGTTTTCATTCCAGTTTTCATTATTTGCATTTTAAAATACAAGGTCACTTTATACAACTAAAAAAAACAGAGAAAAAAAGAAGAATATCAGGAAAAGTATGCACCAAATTATTTTTTTTCAGCCTGCGCGTGTAACTTTGGCTGAAATACCTACATTGAATTTTGCAGGTGGCCTCATTGCGTCTATCTTGTCAATTCAGGTTTATCCTTAGAAGAAAGCACGAATTATTTTCGTGCTGATCGGATAATGATAGTGTTAAAAACTCAGTACATACGAATAACTGCTTCACTATTTAATATTCCTGCAGCTCATTCTGCCTTTCTGCAATTTCTTGGAATTTTATCTCATATTATCAACGAATCAAGAACTTATTTCGTTAAATTCGTCTTTGATTGCTTGCTTGAGAGGGAAAATGTGATAGGAAGCAAAATAAATTGAAATCAAATTTATTTTGTACACCTAGATCGGCGAACGAATGTCAGAGCTACATGATTCCTTCTCACGAAAGCATCTTAGGTTAGCAGTCATAGGTTAACCACAGATATTAAATAATCCTCTGATACACGATTTTTAGATGCTTTATGCAAGGGTACATAAAGAATCAATATGATTATCATAGTGGCATTGAAAACAAAATGGGTGTCCCCGTGAAAATGCAAGGAATTATGGAACTGCGGTAGATGTCGCGACAGTAACTTTTAATAGAGTCATCCGGTAAACGTACCTTACAATGCGACGATTTCAGATTTTAGAAGTGCCTCGGTTCTGGTGAATCATTATTACACTCTGAAAATGTTGCATAAGGTAAGGCATCCAACGTGCCAGCGTTGATAAAAAAATAGGTTCAGATCAAAGGAAACCCACGAAAGCTGCGGGAGAAATGTTTACTATTTCTAAAAAGAATCAATAAATTTTATAAAATCAGAGCATGCAGCATTTAATTCTAATATTAGCAGAGACTGAACATCATTAGGTATTGGGTTTTGGGATTATTCGATTGGTCGTATTTGCTTAATGGGTCTTTTATGCAAATATTACTGAAGGTACAATTATGTCTAATGCATTTTCATTTGCAAATTGGTTTAAGACCTGTATTGGCCTATTGGAGTATATGGGAATTTTTCTGAAACTTTCTGACTACTTATTTTTTTGGATATCAAATCCTTCCATTAAGAGAAGACTGAAACCGTAGAGTATATATTTTTAATGCTTGTTTTTTTCAATGACTCTCAACTTCATAGCGCCAGCATTTGCTTCAGTACTTCGCTGCTAGTATGCTCTTTCCTAGATGTGTTCCTTCCACCAAATTTTTTGCTTAGAATTGTATTTTTGCCGTTAGCTGGAGGGGAAGTCTCAAAAATATTTCCAAATTATGTGCAATTGCCTTCGAAATCTAGTATTCAGGGATGGTGATCTAATAGATTTTCATAATATTAATGCTTTGATTTTCATAGTCTTTTTCAATTTAATCATTTTTCATTTATGCACTCCTTCATATTCTGCGGTGTTTTTTTATGTAAAGTAGAACTCCTTGCATCAGTGTAAATCTATATAATACCTGCCCGTCGCGTCTCATGAAAACATTAAAATTGAGTTACATCATTTAACGGAAATGACAATGCAGGGATCGAGGTTTTTTTATTTTAAGTATATCAGCCAATACTCCAATGCTTTAAGTCATTTAATTCGGAATGAGCTGATAGATATTAATATTGCTACTGCCACACAACTTAGTCAGTTATTAACCACTGGAATCTCATTTCAGGTCCAAGGAATCTCAGAGATTCAGTAAGTCAGCACGACCAATCCTTTACTAAAACATATCAAAGCTGAGGGCAATATTTAATTTAACCCAAAAAATAATAGATTTGTTCAAATTATGGCTTGTGGCATTTGATTAGCATACAATTAGCGAATTAGCTACCATAATAAATGTTAAAATGGATTAAAATGATCAACAAATCATAAATGCAACATCGGTATCTAATGACTAAAATATGCCTTGGCCAAATACTCCACTCTGCAAGAAAACCGAATTGTAGCTGGAAAAAAAGCGAAAGAGTAATATATATATAATTTAAGGACCGAAACTTAAAAGTGGGTACCAAAGACGCGGTTTTAACCAATCATCAGCATTGAAGGTTATTTGAGAGAAAGAGATAAAACACATATCCTGGGCCAGGTAAAAACGCCGTGCTTGGATTGGAATCTGTTTCTATCACAGAGTTAGAAAACTTTTATATGGTATCTCTGAATGATTGACAAATGTCTGTTCCTGGTTAATCTTTCAATGAAAGCAAAGTCTCAATTCCTCTGTCGTTCCCAAAGAGCGGGTCATGTGGCGTTTCAACCGTTGCAAAGCATAGCTTATTAGTCTCCCGTTTGGAAGATACGGGTCTATACCTGTGACAAGTACGATGTTTTCTCTGGCATTTTGGTTATGATGCTGGGCTTTCTCCTAAGCTCTTCCATCTCGTGCCTTAGTTTCCCGTTTTAACCTGACCAGAAGATACAGCTTCTGCCTTCGAATGTGGATTGGCAGCCGAAATGCTTTATTGCTTCTATTAATAGCACTCGTATCGGAATTCGAGAATCTCTTTCGGAGAACCAATTGCCCGTCCAATTCCCCCTCCTTCCCCCATTCCGCTCCCCATCGCCTGGTTCTCGAGGACGTCGCTTTGGTAGCTCACGCTTGAGTGAGTGAGTAAAATGAATCTCTTCTCATTTAGGGGCAGAGAGAGTCCCCCGTCTTCTTCCCCACCCGTGAGAAAAAATTCGGTTCGGCGGTCGGTCTACCGCGGGGAATGAATAACACCCGACACTTTCTACTACTTCCCGGTGCGGTATAGAGAGGGCAAGCGCCCTTCAAATGCTCCGCTACGGAATTCTCAACCCCCCCTACCACCTCCGGAAGGAAGTGCCGCGGAGACCGACTCCGAAGACGTCACCACCGTCACTGACATACCCTTTCTCGGAAAAATGTTTCGGAATAAACGTGGCACTTCTCGCCGGGTCGAGGAAGAGGAACGCGTTGAGGCTCTTTTGTTCGGAGTGGAAGACGACACTCCGAAGCTCGGCTCTGCTTGTCCGTCTCATTATTCAAGAGAGCATTAAAGGCGTAGATTTTCTCCCGGGAAGGTAACAAGGGTTTGGAGGCGTCGGTGGGAGGGCCGAGTGGGTTGAGTGGGTGGTCGGAGGGGGAAGCATGAGGATGAGGAAGAGTGCTGGTGGGTGCGCACGGCGACCTTCGCCTGTCTGCCTTTTCCTTCCTATCCCAGCATCCTTTCTTCCTCTCTCGTGATCCCCCCTCTTCTCATCCATTCAAAAACCTTCTTCCCTCACTCCACCAGCTCCGTCAGCGTCGTTCATCCCTCACTCCACCCGCGTTAGCTGCTGCTACCTTCTTTCTCTCTCCCTCTTTTTCTCTATTTCCTCTCTCTCTCGAAGCAATTAGGGAAGGGTCGTCCGAGTACCACCTCGGTTTCCCGCTCTCTATCGCATGAAGTGCACACCGTGGCGCCACTGTACTTCCTCACTCTCTCCCTCCATCTCTGAATCTTTTGAATAAAGGGCAGACCTTTAAATTAAGTGCGAGTGGAGGGCCTCCGACGCGGCCGACAATCGGAAATCTGATTGGAGGATTTATATAAAGAGTCTTGGAAAGGATGTCGGGGGAGTTAAACTCGTTAACCCGCGAGGTCCTGAAGTTGAAGGGGGAAAGAGTACGTTCTCCACACGCGTACACTTTGAATGCCACGGAGTGCCGTCAAGGTGTTCCTCAAGTTGCTGCCACTTGGAATTTGCGGATGGCTTTTGTTCTCGTATTAAACTTTCATGCATGCTCAAGCGTTTGAAGAATGAAATTAATGGGTACGATTCTTCTCCAAAATTCTATCATTTAGTTAACTGTTGTGGAATTGAATTGGTCTATTATTATTAACGTGGTGATATGTTTGATTAAAAACGGATACTATTACGTCATTCCCATGACATAGGATTGGAGTAGTTTTGTTCGGGGATAAATTTAAAATCTTAAGAATAAATTATATATGCAATCTTTCAGTGACTATTATTTTATGCGATCATATATTACACTAATCTTAAATTATCCTCCCTAAAGTCCCTCCATATGCAGTGTTCGGCAACATAAGTTCTTTTTTTCAAACGCAAAAAACTTGCAAAAAAGGAAGTTATGTTTCCGCACCTTGTATCTGAAAATGAAAACCTTTTCACCAGGTTGTTTTTGTCCGGTCGTTCGTTTAAAAAAATATATCATACTGAGGCATCCAATATCGAGAAAAGATTGATTTAAGTCTCTGCCTCCAATCGTCTTTTCTCGTTACTCCAGTTTCATTCGCTGAAAAATAGATTCCATCTGTATTTCCGATGGATATCTAGAAATCCCGCCTGTACTAAATTACCCATTCAACTCATGCATATTTTTTTCTCGTCATTTGTATCGGGATCGCGAAAAGGCTCGACTTGAGCTAACTTTCTTGAGCCTTTTCCCGGCCACCTCCATCTTGCTCACGCTTTCTAACCTCCCTCCTCCATACGGAAGATTTCATCCCATAAATTGAGCGGGACGTAAAAAATCAAACGACGCCGTAACAACCCCTCCTTCCCTCCCAGCCACACTCGCCCCCATCTCCTACCCCGACACGGAAATCATCCGGGGATCCGATGGAATGCTATTCGTTGCGAAGGGGTTGACTAGGACTATAGGATCCTGTCGCTATCTCCGCTCCCATCCCCGTCTTTACCGCTTCCCATTACTTCATATTGCCTTTAAGGACTAAGTGTATTGCAGCGCATCTATAAAAGGACGCGGGAATGAGAACCGGACGAGTTTTACGGAGGGAGCAGTTGGGTCTTGGGTGGCTCTTTGTTCGACAGGGGGGATGAGAGGGTAGATTTAAGGAGGCGAGGTGTAGAAGAGGGGAAGGAGGCAACGGGGATGATGACTGATCGAGCGATGGCCTTCCATTCCATTCAAAGTACGCATTTGGAGGATAGCAAGAGTGGATTTTATCTAAGTCTCTCTCAGTTACTCCGATGAAGGAAACAACGTACAACGGGTGGGAAGAAGCTTGCGAAGTTCTTGGGAGGTGCGGGGCTGGAGGAGGGGGGAGGCTACATTCGCTGAAGGTGTACCAGCCACCCTTTTATCGCCTACGAATTGAAACATTTTCGCATGCAAGTGGATTGATTTAAGCTCATCCCCGGAGACGTGAAAGAGCCTATTGAAAGAGTTATCCGCTTCAGGGGACCGTTGATAGTTTTCTCCGTAGAAATTTATCCCTGTTGAAGGGAGCGTTTTGGCGTCGTGTGAGTGTCACGTCGAACCTAAGGACATAGGCTTCCGTGGGAAATGATGTGCTAAAATCGTTCCGCCCTAGAAACCTGGCTGGAGGAAACTTTTATTGGCAGGAATTTCTAGCCGATTTGTTTGAACATTTTTCAGATAAAGTAAGTTTGATTCGATTTGCGGACAAATAATTAATAAGGCATTGAAAATATAATACTCTGAATACGGTAGCAGTCAGTTCTCAAGATTCAAAGTTCGAGGAAGAGAATTAGTTTTAAACGCCGAATAATTTTTACGAGTGTATATTAAATTGAATAATCAATTATCTAAAGTACCATGCTTCTTGTAGATTGAATATTGATCTTTTGATATTCCACTGTAGATATAAATTTTTGTAAAGTATGCGGTTAGGTTTGCATCTGTAAAGGATGACCGAGAAATTTTGTCTCATTTTTCAAAGAAAATTGTATTTTGTCTCTCATTATTGTTTTCTTTTATTTTCTCACGTTATTTTATGCATAATAAAATTCGGGACAGCATATTTCTACCACTAACAATTTTGATTTGAAACATATTGATTGTATGCTATTTTGACATGCTCATTCCGCTGAACTGCAGCCCATGGACTCCTAGCCTCTTTAGGACGAAAGAGATGGTTGGATGCTAAGTTTAGAAAATTATTCAAAATGATTTTACTTGATGAATATAGTGTACCAAAGAATATTTTCCAATTATAAAGGACAAACTCGATGCTTTAATGGTGTTTGAAAAGGATTGCTATGAATAGCAAAGGCGATTTCGAGTTTTAAATAAAAATGGATGGCAAGAAAATTATATTCATGATCAAGTATTTAACAACTCTGTGGTAGTCGTCTAGCAAGAAATGAATGATATTTTATAATTCTTGGTAATCTTTAAAAATTCCAAAGTGTATTTTGAAGAACACTAAGCGTATGGCAATAGTCTGCAGATCAATTCATCTGCAGAAGTTGCGAGAGGGAGGAGATTTTGGAAGAATCCTGAACTATGCAAGACGACAAGATGTCAGTGTGGAGGTGCATCTTTTAAGGCTACTTCAAAAGGTGTACTCAAGGATGGTAACTCAATAGTCGATTTTGCATTTCCGAAGAGCATTCCTAATGGTCTTGAGCAGTAGCAGAGTTTTCTCCTTCATCTCCACGAGATTTTGAGCCACTGGAGGGATAAAAGCATCGCACGAATCTTGATGCTTACTCAGTTTTTTTAACGACGAATTAAGTTCAGCACTTAAGAACCCCGGAATGGAGTGGAGATTCATATCCTTCACAGGTAACCTACTTCCCGGTTAGTTTTTCAGATACATGCAGCGTCTCCTGGCCAAAGGATCCCACATTTCATGTAATTCGTCTCGCTTGACTAATTAAAGCAATCTCTCGTTCCTACAATGACTTCGCTTCTCCGGAAAATTTGAGGCGGAAATAATTGGAGTTGTAATTGTCGATAGGGGAATGCGTGCTTTGGCTGAGGTAATTTTTGCAAGTATGAGTTTCGATGATTAATTCGGTAGCAGCTGTATGCAGTAATGGTTGAGAAAAATTCGGCGTCAACGTTTCCCATTGTGAAAGGTGCCGGTGCAGTAGTTTATCGTTCAACTAGCGATCCGACGGACAATTTACCGACATTAAAAGTAACTTCTACACGGCAGGAAAGTACGGTTGGGATTTTATTTAATACTCTAATATCATTATATGGGATTTGAATCCATTCTCTGTGTGGTCTATCTGTGTTAACAAGATACAATTGAAATCAAACATATTTTTTCGAGACGATGAAATAGCATTGTTTAAATAAAGAACGCTCTTTTTACCACCCACTTGTTTCTTTATATAATATACAATGCGTGCTTCGACCCCCAGGCCTCATAATCAAGTAGTAGTAGTAGTAGTAGTTTTGAGGGGAGGCGACCGACAGCTCAGGTCATTTGCGCCATAGGGGAAGGACAGGAAAGAATGAAGGGTGGAGAGAAACCCGGCGTCGGCATTAGCCTGCTCTTTACGAAAGGCGCCAAGGGGTCCGCGGCTTAACGTCCCATCCGACGGACGGCGTACTCACTCAAAGTGCCCTCCACAAAGCACCTCAAGTAGGGATCGAGATACCTCTGAAAAATATTCAACACCGCCGGGATTTGAACCCGCGCCCTCAGGGTGGGAAGCCAGTACGTTAGCCCCCGCACCATCTCGATCCCCCTCATAATCAAACATAAACATAACCTGATGACAGGAGTGGAGCAATGGGATGGCCATGAGAGTCATTCCCCCTCTCTTGGGGAATGATTTTGTTTTTAATAATACTAAAATTAATATTAAAGAGACATTCGAAACTAATTTTGAGTGCCTCCTGTCTATAAAAAAATATGAATGTAATCTAAGGCGCGTTGCGTTCTTTAATTGGTGCAATTTAGAATTAACATTTCAAGATTTTCAACATTTTTTCAGAAAAATATTATATATTATAATGTTCCTACATGAAAATGGCCCCCTTTTTAGACACGTTCAAGATATTCCTGATGGTGGCATCTGAGCAATGAAACAGGCTTAATTTAATACATTAAATGGATAAGCGGCCAGTGCAAAGAGTGTTCTTCATTTATATCAAGACACATCACTGATTCGGCAGCTTTTTGAGCTTGATCATTTACGAGTAAATATGTCTGCCCGTACCATAGGGCTATAGAGTACCATTTCCCATTTACATTATGCATCCGGGTGGCCTTAGACACGTGGTCCGATGAAGTGTAGAATGACTGAAAATTATCTCCGATTTTATAAATAAATTGCAGCGGTGATATATTCATTTATATATATATGCACACACGTGTACATAATACATATATGTACACGTGTGTATATATATACATACATGCGTGTATGTATGTATGTATGTATGCATATATATATATATATATATATATATATATATATATATATATGGGTCGCGGTAGTCCAGTGGTTAGAGCGTTGAACTGCCGACCGGAGGGTCCCGGGTTCGATTCCAGGGCAAGGCACTCTGGGCACCTGCAGCTCCACCCAAGCTAAAGTGATTTTTCGGGTACCACGTCTTCCTGGGAAGCAATAACTGGCACAGGGAAAGGAACTGGCCCCCCTACCCTGATGAGTGAATTTCACACGCCGTATAGGGCTTAGTACTGGGTGAACTCTACCATCACCTACTAAAAACCGACCTTCGGGTTGATTACTGTGTTTATGGTTTATACATAGAGTGTTTCCGTCGAAATATCAAGAAATAACGTGTGAGTGTTCTTCTTTTTTTGTGTTGCTATATTGTGTGTTACTGTGTATTGTACTATTCGGCACTTCCGTGTTACGTCTACGAAAGCATATATTTATATATATATGTGTGTGTGTATGTGTGTGTGTGCGTGCGCGCGCAGTGATTCATTGGTTCACAACTCTTTAGTTGTCTGGTGAATTATACAAGTGTTATAGATGCCACGGTTGTGATGGCATGTTAGGTGTTTCGGCGCGCATTTTAAGAGGACTGGGATGGTCCGAATGGGGTGATTTTCCCTTGCAAATAAAAAATGGAGTCTTTGAAGAGAAGGAGGCTACAGACAACTAGGTCGCAAGATGATTTACTGTAAATGGGATGAACCCGGCGAGGGATTTTCTTAATATCTTCCATCCCCATCATTCTTCCTTCTCTCGTTCTATCCATGTATCTTCTGATCCCACTCCTATAGTTCCGTCGGACCTAATGACTTAAACCGGCAAAGCTCATTGGGAATTTTCCGGGGTCAAAGTAAACTGAGAGTAAAACATGCTCGGGAGGGAAAAAGGTAAAAAAAAACAAATATCCTCGTTTCCCTGGTAATCAATTGTAGTTCCTTAACAAGAAAAAATGCCGGTATTCATTTAACTTTGACGGTGAGTGCGTGATTTTTGTTAGTTCGGGACGGCACGTCCTCGATCATCGCTATATCCTTTCGTGATAAACCGAGATTGTTGCGATTAATCTATTAGCCTTAACGGTTCAAATTACGTTAAGTAGGTATAGCCAGCGTGAAACGCTTGCTAAAAAATATAAGGACGGATAGCTTCTTCCTTTCAAGTGGAATTGGAAAAGCCAAGAATTAATCTCCTACCGCCGTGATCTCGACCGTCTCATTTCACCCTTCCGGTCGTTTTCTCACTCCTCGTCCCTTCCAGACCTTCTCCGCGCTCCCTCTAACATTTCATTCCTGTGACTTCCTTTATCGTTCTCGCATCTTCCCGTCGCTGAATTATATTTGGAACGAATAGATAAATGGACAAGCGATCAATAAATGACTAAATGCTAATATCATGTAAAATTCATACAAAAATACCACGCTAAGAGGACACCATCATGCTCTGAGGTCCTTGGCCATTATTACTCCCAAGTATTGCTTGATAGATCAATCTATAATCTTGAGAGAACTTTAATTTCACTCTAGAATAGTATAGAAAAGTCAACCACAGCCGCCGATCATATCAGAACAATGTTAGCCTCGTCAACGCATGTTGCTAATGTCCGTTAGAAGAACTTTAAAATTTCCGACGCATAAGCCGTGGTATTTTCTTAAACTATTTAACTTAAAAAAGGTAAAACTATCTAATATTGTCATGATTTTAATGCAACACAGAAGGCACTAACTGTAAATGTAGGAGAAAATCAAATTAAACAGTAATCAAAAAGTCAAAGAGCTCTATATCTACTATGAAATACATGCACGTATATTGCGTTGAAATACACGCTCGTTTCAACGCTCGTCTGTGAAATATTTCATTTGCCCTTCAGCTGGAAATATCGAGGTGCAATTCTTTCCACGGCTATCGATTAATGCTGCGAACAGACTTCACTCCGGTGTATTTGACCTCTCATGAAAGAGACTTGTGCCATCTCACTTTAAAGCCGTGAATGTTGAGTGCTTTTTCTGGTAACCGTTAAAAAAAATGTCTGCATCACGAAAATCTCAAGGCGGCCAAATGAAATGAGACGCGTTAAAACGTACGTTTAATGAATCATTTGTGAATGCTAAGCGGGTACGTGGAGCTAGAGCCATCTTCTGGGACTCACTCAAGTAAGAGTCTGAACCATAATTATTCGAAACGATTTGATGTCGGTGCACTGATCCCAGCTACTACGAGTGTAGACCGACAAGGGACACGGAAAACATTTCTGTATCTATCAAAGTCGTCAGAAGCCTTGGTGATACTATACTGCAGAAATTAAATGAAATAGTTGAATATTTATATTAAACAATAATCTAGAGACCTAAAATTACTTTGGGTTTTATTTATTAAATATATGCATCGATCTCAATTCCTGTTTCCGCTCAAAATGGCTGCGTTTTTAAAAAAAACTCACTAAAATTTCTCAAGTTCTTTCGAAAAAGACTCTACTGCCATAAAATGAAAGCCTTGCGCCGCCCAAAATACTATTTATAATTGGAGAGACCTTAGTGTAGCGATATTTAACTTAATTACCAATATTTTCATGCATATTTTGTTACCAGTCATCCCTGTTTAATCTATTATATTATCGATGCTATCAGTACCACTCTCTACTTGCCTTGTATTTATTCACTCAACGTTCTCTTCTTTAATGCATCAGCATTAGCACTTTGAGTTCTTATTGTATATTGTTATTTCCGTATATTGGAAAATACAGAGCCCTATAGAAGTTAAAAGGTTGTTGTATTTAAGTACTGTATGTTGATCATGAGCTTTTTAGAAAAAATAAGACGTGTTTTCATATGCCACTGACTTCCTGAATATTATTTTATTTCAATTATTGTTTTTATGATTAAAAACATGAACAAATATGAACTTTTATGTTTATTATCATGTCAGATTGGTATTCGTGGTTATAACATTGTCTCAATTGGATTGATAAGTAAAGTAAAACAGATATTAATGGACTTCCTAAATGAAAACGCCTTTTATTGATTGAAAGTTAATTACTACACATCTTTATTTCAAATGAATTTTTGAGAAATTTAGATATATGGATTAAAAGATTGATCAAATTAATGTCTCTACTTTTTTTTAAGAAACTGTTAACATTTGTTCATCTTGTCTGCGCATGACTTGATACATTAGTTATTCTGGGGTTTCCTGTTGCCTTACCGTATTCTTATTGTTAAAAATTGACATCTTCCGCGTTCCTCAATAATTGTAATATGTTTTTACGATTAATGCGAAGTAAAGCCTGTTCTCATCGGACGTAGAGTGTTTGTATCTGATTTTTAATTTAGCTTCATTGGCCGCAAATTTTGTTACGATTAAAAATTTTAATTTTAACTCAAGATATTGATGGTATTCCCTTAAAAGTCGTGGTATTTGCGATAAAATAGAATTCACCATGAAAATGCCTCATTACAAGGCTTGCTATTTGATATTAAAATTTTTTACATCGTAAATGACCATATTTTTATAATTTTGCACTTTTTTCTAACATTCATCAAGTTAAAAAATAACTACATGCAGCACAGCTTTGCTATCACTAATTAGATCAGCGCAAGGTCATTTACAATATTAAGTGTTATTTCAACTCAGCCGATATAGGTTCTGGTTACAACACTGTTAAAGATACCATTTTTCGCGTAATTTCAACATTTACGTAATAAAATTAATGCAAGTTTTATCCATCTTTGTCCTTCAGAATCTCATAACCATTCATTACCATTTTAGTAGTGATTGCGGATAAATTGATGATTATCATTGCATTGTAAAAAAAGGGAGACGGGTTTTCTACGCTTGATGAAATTATTTGGATGAATGATAAAAAAACTTTGCTTGCAAATTTACTCAAGGTGGAATTTTCTATACTTAATAAATTATTATGGGAACTAATAATAACTCTGAAACCGTGTAGTTTCACAGAGTGTGATTTTTTTGACGTTTTTGTTTATATTTTATGCACACCGAGTTGATCGCCCTGGGGTATCCGTATAGTTATGATATACATCAGTAAAACTATACATATTTGACGCGAGAAACATCCTAGCATTTGAAGTATTTGTATCTATGCTTGGTTTTGTGCATTTTTTTCAGATATCTTTTTAAATTGCACTTAGAGGGTAGGCGAATGCATGTGTATGTATCATGGAAGTTAATGATGGTTTTCAAATTTATTTTAGGAAATTCCGTAGGGCACTTTGCCATCTCGAGGTAATAGCCATGAAATTTTCCCTGAAATAAATCATTAATTTTAGAAAATCCATCCTCAAAGAGTAATGACTTACACAAAATGAATTTTATTAGCCTTAAATATAACTAGAAGGTCATAAACATTGAGCATCATTACCACGACAACAGGATGGATGACGAACTACTGTATTTTTTCAAGTGTATTAAATCTAAAGGGCTCTGTAATTAAACTTTTCAAGAAAAATTTTATTTTGACGCATCAAAGAAGATCCTGGTTGTAGGTATCAAGAAAAGGTCTCGGTTTTAAACTTCGTAAAGATCTGGCGACGAGGAAAAGAGCACCAGTGGAAATTGTTATTGGGTTTCCCTGAAGAAAGGAGACGAGTAACTTTTGCAACTGGCAGATTAAAGTGAATATTTTTAATTTATCTGAGAACTATTTTTTTCATAGCAACTGAGTGGAAAATAACGTAATGTGACTCTCATTTCAAGGTTTCAGTTAATGGTGTCCGTAAAAACGCCTGGTTTTTCCTTCCGTCTTCACATTTCTTTGCGGAAAAAACCTAACGTGTGCTAATTGTAATTCCATGCCACTATACCATCCTCCTCTTCTCCGCTCCATGCTCAGATTCTCCGCGCCTAATGCTTCACAGCCGTTATTCTCCTACTTTTCTCTTACTACTCGAGGATTTTATCCTCGTTTCCGCTGTTACCGTCTTGTCTCGTTCCACTTGGTACTTGTCGCGCTTGCCTCCCGCCAATCTCACCCCGAAACCACCGCCTCCTGCCATGTTCACCGTCCTCGGGTGGGATTTGGTGCTCTTAATGTGAAACTCTATTCCCAGGGAATGCTCTCGTGATTTTTTCTTTCCGTCTTGTGTAAGTCTCTACCGTACTGGCTCAAGATTTCCGTTCAATTAGCGTGCGTGAACGTTCTCACTCCAGGCCATTTGTGGATTTTGTCGTTTAACAGAGGTCGTAAATGGGAAATGTTATCCTAGCTAGACGCAATTATTATCCTGGAGTTTTTCTAGGCCATACATTGTAGATGTTGATTTATTTTGAAGTTGGTATCAACGTGAAAACTTTCATTTTTCTGGTCTTTTCACAGATATCCTTCTACCTTACGTCTCTCTATTTGTATGACTTAAGCATTTAATCATTTATGTGGTAAAGTTTTGGTTTTAGTTTCCTCGATCCCTGGGGTCTGAATAAGGAGAAACCCTGTGCCTAAGAGTGACCGCACTCAGGACAGCGCAATATGGGTTGAAACTGATATTACTATTTGGTTTAGTCGGCAGTCGTACTACCGACTAGGCCAACCAAGTTGGCAGGAACTCAGTGAACCCAACTCAAATGTAAATTGGCTCGGAGCCTAACTTCAATCATATTACATTAATTACCTCCCTGTTTGTGGGTTCGAAGCTCTCTTGGATTACGTATGCAGGCTTACGTAAAGCGTTCAATTTAATGTGGTTTCGGTTTCTCGGACCGGTCTGGTAGTTACATTACGATGTGGTTTGGCGATCTTCAGGTTTGCATTTCAGCTTATACACGAACGCCGCGCTAAAATTTATTTACATCGATGTGAAGTTCGTATTTTAATTTTAATTGTGAGGTCATAAAAGTTACGTAAACAGGCTACATTCTTCGATCGACCCAAGTCCTAAAATTTGCCTCAAGGAAAAATCCTTCGGACACATGTGGTTGAGTCGGGAAATTCATTTCAATTTTGCCCGCAGAGGAAATACGGCACGTAATATTCTAGCTACATCACCGCTTCCTCCTAATATAACGTCTCTCGCCAAGCAGCTTCCCATTACATCAGCAACGGAGAGATGAATGATTTCGTCGGATTCCTTGGAGCTGTTTTTCTCCTCCGTGTCCCGGTGGGTGGTTGGGTCGTAAAGGAGGGTGATGGGGAAATATGGTCTCGCTAATCTGAGCGACGCCGTACCTGAGCGTTCTATCTCCGCCGTGTTATTTCTTGTTCTTTTCTAATTCCGTTTGCAGCGTTCCTTCGTCGCCCGCCTGGTTCTCATCTGCGTCCCCGGCCTCCACAAAAATGGCAGAGACTTGCGGTTCTCCACCCAGGTCTGCGTGTAATCCTCTCCCAGCGATCCTCGCTTTATCCTGGCGTTGCCTCCTTCCTCAAGCTTTCTGCCGCGGGTCCAGAATTTTGCGGGCTAATGCGTAAAATATCGCCAAGATCGGGGGTAAAAGGCTGAGATAAGATTTTACTCGGAGATCGCGTACAATTCCTCTCTCAGAGGAGGTCTATGTGTAACGAGGAGAGGCGGGAATTTATTGCAGCATCTCCAAATGACGAATTGATCGATTGTTTTTCTTCCGTGACGGTCTCAAAATTGATAAAGCATCAGCAGAATCCATCATCTGGACTTCGAGGGGAGAAAGCTTGGTGAAGCAAGATAAAATTTGAAAACAAGATCCCTTTTAAGTGGTCTTGCGGTATGGATGGCTTAGAGGGGATCTATTTTTAACTTGGCCAAATTGCTTTTTTTAGAAATTTCATTTATCGGGATTTCCGAACAAGGTTTGCGGGCTCTGAAGTGTACAGACCTTTAGCCATTTTATATAAGTTTCTTGTTATTCTAAATTAAACGCCTGAGCAACATTTCTGTGCGGAATTTTAATCTAATTTTAAGTGGGATTTTAATCTTGGAACATTATTTACTAATGAATTATGCAATGAGCTTATTTGGTTCCAAAAGGAAAAAAGCTTTCATAGAGTTCTCCACCACTGAATTTTTTTCTCCAGCATTTGTTGCGTTTTTTTCTATCCCCCGAGGTACACAGAAATTGTTCTTTTCCATTGCCTAAAGCCACGATGCAGGTTCTTGAGAGAAGATACTAGGTTCCTGTTCTAAACAAGCAGCGAAATAATAGCAGGGAAAAGTAGTATCAGCTGAAAAAACAGAAGAAAACGATGCGATACGAAAGTATAGAGGGACTGACGGAGGAAATGATATGGGATAATGGCGTCCTTAGTGTGGAAACTCTGGCACAAGAGGACGGATATCTAAATCAACATCTTCATCTCGCTTATGTCCCATGTCTTCATTTCCTCACCTTCTTCGTTTATCTCGTCCGCTTGCCCTTTTCCCTCCTTTCCTCATGTTTTCTCCTCCGTTTCCCTTCCCTTATACCCGGAATCCTCTGTCTCCTCCCTTTGACGACCCTTCTCGCTCCAATATTGTCTTCCATCAACCGCCCTTGTGTGTACCTGACCGAATCCACCTAATCTCCTTTATTTTTCAGGCACTTTGTAGCTATCTTTTCATCTCCCTCTCTGTGTGACTTTCTCTCTTTACGCGTCCTTCCTCGTTCCCGCCTTGAAAAAGGTGACTTTAATAACGTACCTCTCTCTTCGGGAAAGTGCTCGCATAATTTTTTTTTTCCTCGATATATTAATATCGCATTCCGATTTCATACCCCACGGGGCTTTTCGGTCCATCATTTTCTTATTTCTATCATTTTTTTCACATCTCATTCAAGAATTTCAGTATAGATTTCAACTATGGAATTCAGCTCATTTTATCGCATTTAAACTTTTTCCTTCGGGTTCAGATCATCTGGGTTGTTCCCGCTGAACTATTCTCTATTTCTTTCTTTTTCTGTGTGCGGTGGGAGAAGTTTGAGAGATAACTGTCGCGCAGTTTCGGGGTACATAATGGTGGCATCAGCTTCCACGTTCTCAATCGTGGTAAGGAAATGCCGTAAACATTTTATATCGTGACCGAAACTTTGATCTGAACGACCGAATTACACTTTTAGATTCGTGGCGTGTTGGTGTTCTCTTACCTATACTTGCGTTCAACGTGCGTAAATTTTATCACGCTTCGCGCTACGAGTGCATGAAATCCCATCCCGCCTCCGTGGTCAATTATGTATGCGGATCGAGAGGAGGACGAGAGAGCAGCGGGAAATGATGCCTCCATGAATGTGTGCGTCGCCCACCCCACCACTCCGAAAAAAATATCAGACGAACATATATCTTTTTCACTCTCTTCTTTCCATTTTATTTCCCGCCACTCGAATTTTCCTCCTTCAAGGTGTCCCTGTTTTTCTCACCCACGGAGGGCGCGGGGGGGTGGGGGTGGGTCAGACCCAACCCTTCCACCCCGTCTTTCCATCTTCAATCTTTATAGCCCACCCTCCCAATCCATCTCTCCACGTGCGGGCTACCACCCTACCATTCCTTCACGCCCTCCACTTCCCCGCGCCCCATCTTCTTACCCCCTCGTGCAATCGTTTCCCTCGTCTCTCCCTCCCCTCCGATGCCGCGTTCTCCTTCAACCTTTCCCGTGAGTCCTTTACCTCCTCGTCTGCCTCCCTTTCATTCCCCTCCCTATCCTCGCAACATCTGAGCGCACGCCAAAGCTCAAGTTCGCAAAGCAGTCATAACGGGCACGCGGTGGGAGTAGGAGTGGAGAGAATGCATTCCGAGTCTAATGAAAAAATAAGGAAGACGAAGGGACAAAAATGAAAATGAGGAAAAATGTTTTACTTCAAATGGACGATAATGGGAGAAAAGAATTTTGAGATTAAGGGTTGTGTAGATGAACCGTCACCACCGCGTGCTTGAAAATTTCTCACGTAATTAAAAACAATCGTCGTAATTTACGAGCCACAGGTATCTTGGTTTCTTTATGTGATGCTGCCTTTCTTCCGCATAAGTCACCAATTTTTAGTGTGAAAGACATTCTTTTTTTAGAATATCTTGTGGTAAGGCTTGGTTTTTTGTGACCTACTCTTAGTCGTTTATCGTCTTAAAAAGGCTGTGGTGCAGGTATGCATTACAATTTAGCCGTACTTTATCATTGAATTTTGTACTTATATGGCTTTCAACTACGAGGGTCATCCGGAAAGTAGTACCCGTTAGTGCCGCATGAAGTGCTGACGACGCGAGTAGCCGCTGGACGAGGTCAGATAGCTTCAGTGGCTTGTCTGCCTTCTCTGAGCCAAGTTGCGTGACGCTAGCATTGCCTGTGTTGTTTCTGTGATTGTTTACAATGTTTAAAAAAATTGAGAACGCCGCCAGTTGTGAAGTGAGGGCAGTGATTAAATTCCTCAATGCAAGAAACGTTCGCCCATGTGATATTTATCGCCAATTAAAGGAGGTGTATGGAGACAATGTAATGGACGAGTCGTCTGTTCGGCGGTGGTGTCGCAACTTCAACATGGGGAGGGGGAACACACACGACTATGAGCGTTCGGAGAGACCGTCTGTCATTACAGACCAACTGGTGAGCTCAGTTGACGAATTCGTGAGGAACGATCGGCGCGTCACAATTGATGACATCTGTGAGCATTTTCCCAATGTTTCTCGAACAATTGTTCATGAAATTGTTAAACACCATCTGCATTATGCAAAAATTTGTGCAAGATGGGTCCCTCGCGTATCTCAATGAGCTGGCGGCGAAGGACTATGCAGCAGGAATACAGAAACTTGTCACACGTTATGACAAATGCCTTAATTTGCTTGGAGATTACGTTGAGAAGTAGTTTAAAGTATCCTCTTTCAAATAAAATTTTTTATGTTTGTTAATATTTACTTTTGTGTCTTTATTTCACGAACGGGTACTACTTTCCGGATGACCCTCGTACAGTTGTTTCAAGGCAAAATTAACGTTCTTGGGTACATTTTCTCGGGTACTTTCGTTTATAACTTTGTGAATTTTGGTATAATAATTATTCACATACTGTGGATTTGGTGGTCGCTAAGTGAAGTGTCAACAGTTAAATTGAATGCACATATATTCTTGAATAAAAGTTAATTTTCAATGAATGTAGTTGATGTCGACCGAGATTATTATCACATTAAATTCTCTGTCCGTAAACTTGAATTTATTTTAAATGCTAGCTTATTATTAAGATCATTGATATATTATTCCTATTACGTTCCTCTCTAATGTTATTTATGTGGATTATTATTAGAAATAGTTAATATAGAATATGCCTTCTTCATTTGCTACCACGAAAATAATTTTAGTCCGTCCAAAACTAGTCTTAAAATCGAAGGTTTTTGAGCTGCGAAACAGCCTGGCTGCATCCTAAAAATACCTCATCATCTTTAATATCCATCAGTTCTATGCGTGGATTTCTACTCGATTCTTTGGCGTTATAATTTTAACCTAGTATACACTTAATAATACTAATTAGATAAACCTGTGTGCTCTTCCATTTTAAATCAGACTCTCATATATTCAGCTAGCTCTAGCATGGCCTTCCTTTTATCTCTAGATTGAGCCCAAATATCCGGGAAATTAGGGTACCATTTAGTCTTTCAATCTTTATTCTTCTGAGTACGTATCCTACGTGAAATTTTATTTCTATTTGCATCAGTTAAACAAAATTTGCCGTCCAAGTTGATTTCATGTTGTTAGTTTGTATTTGGAGCATTTCAATAGGTATGCTTTTCAAAGTGCCCGTTGAAACGGAAGCGCACATTTATGGGAAATTATGTATTTACAGCCTCCTAAGTTGATTGATTTTTGTTAGTTTTTGAGACAAAAATCATAAAAAACGGTTTTTCGCGAATCATAGTGAATGTCATGGCAGCAGTTTATCCCCAGATAGTGTTTAGCATCCGTTGGAGTGATATTTGTAAGCTGCTTTTAGACATCTTGACAGGAGTTATAAATTAGCTGGAGAGAAATTTCGGAGGGAAAGAGAATTAATGCAGATTAATCAATGTCTCCTTCCTAACGTATCCAATAATTGCTCCTTAGAACACGTCGTTGTTTTCTCCCCTTTTCTTCCAGAGACATATTCAGTCGCGTTTTGTCCTCGCTGATGGGGAAAGTGTGGGTTTATTTTCGGGGAATAGTTCATAAGAATAGCATGGAATCGACGGGCTTCATCTGTTGCCACGTCGAAGGTTGAAATCGAGTTTATCTCGTTTATCGAGTTTTTGTTATTTGTGCGTGCTTGCACGGTTTCGCTTGGTGGGTGACGTGATCGTGGAACGGTGTTAACCAATATTTATTTATTAATTAAAAATACACATGTGCTGATAGACGGTGTCAGGTGACACACAAGTCCCAAGTAATCACAAAAGATAATAGGTAAAATCAGTCACTTAACAAAAGTGCATTTAAAGGGATGACCCATCTCATTAACATCAATCAATCAGCAAGGAAAAAAAAGATAAATTAAAACAAAAATAAGCTGTTACATATAATTTTGAACCACAAATCAATCAAATTATTACATATATTCCTTACATCTTTTCTTAAAAGTATGCACTCTGTTAGGAAAGGGCTCGAATATTTTTGCAGGTAAGGTGATCCAATCGAAAATTGTTTTATTTATAAAAGAAAAAAAATTATTTGTTCTCTGTGCTCGGTATTTTACCTTGAATTTGTGGTAATTTCCTTCTATACAATTTGGGTTGCCCGCCTCTTTCCTAAGATTTGCCCAAACTTTCTCCCCCTTCCGAATACGGAACATTCCACAAAGTCTGCTTATTTTCCTTCTAGTTTGTAGAGGTTCCCAGCCCAGCGTTTTTAGCATGCCAGACACACTCTCCATCCTCCTATGCTTCCCCAGTACATATCGGGCAGCCTTTCTTAGAATACGCGTAAAGGATGTATGAACCGCGTGATACCCTTGTAAGCGGTTTTATTTACTCTCTTCGCAGAGTGACCATACAATTAAGGATAAAGGCACACTCACAGAGGTTTCACTTTTGGGAATTTAATTGGGAAAAGGTCGAGAACCGCTTAATTTCTTCAAAAATTCGGAAAATGGGGAAAATGCTGTATTTTCTTGAAAAAGTCAGAAATTTAATGTACCATTCATTGGGGATATGATATGAGAATTAAGAATTCCAGATGAAGACAATTCTCTTTTTAGTCGTGAGTTAAGATCATGTTAAACGTAGAACATCGCGCGATCAGGCCCCATCAAAAGTCGAAATTATGTATATAGCCGAATCGAATTGTGACACCAGTAGCACGCAAAGCCATGGGTAATAACCCACGTAAAAAGTATCTAATCAGATTCCAACCGCACTCGGGAGAAAAATCTGAGAAATGAACGTGATGTTTGTCGGGAAAAACTTGGGAATGGGAATCCATATAATGTGTGGAAGTCCTGGTACAGAGTTGTGGATGATTGATAGGAATTTGCCATGCCATGGGTGGTACGCGTATGAGGAAGTGGCTGTGACACTGGCCAGCATTTCTCTTCGCTCGATCCGAGTCCTAAGCGAAGAAATATCGGTCATCATTCCAATCAAACATTCTATCTGCTCCTATTCTGAAAGAAAACTACTACCTGTGGTAATTTCAACCCGAAAAGCGATATTGGAACGGAAATTGAAATGAAATTGGTCACTTGAGGATTCCCTTGGTTAGGTTTATGTCTCATGAGAGCAATGCAGTTCTTTGTGTGAAATGATATTATTGCGACAAACTTGCACACTAATATCCTTCAATGACAATGGCTGCCTAGCGAAAAATATTTACGTATGACGCTACCGATGAGCCCCTCGCGTCATAATGCCCTTAACACATCTGCCATCACTAATAACCAAGGATCTGATACCCTTTCAGCAATTATTTTTGCCATGTGACACTTTTATGACCATTATTGGTTAGGTATTTTCAAGCTATCAGAATCTATAAGAAATGCGAAATGGCTTAGACCAAAGAAGGCGGGTTTTTTCTGATTAGCTGAAAGGCATATGGCAACTTTCAAATTTAATCTCTAGGACTCAAGAAGGTGAGATGATTTTTAATGTATTACTGCATTTTTCTGTGTGTATTTTTAGGTAAAATATATCTGAATAATATGGAAAGCGACGGTTGGCATAAAAAAATTGGTTTCTCACAAAGCGTATCGGAGATAAAACAGTAAGCTTCTACGACGAGGATATGAAAAAAATTCATCCTTCCGGTGCGGCTGCAATAATTCACGGAGAGAGATAAGGCGAAATTGTTTGTCACCGTGGAGAAGAATTTCGTAGTCACCCCATATATAATTCCTAGGAATTCCGAGTCCTCCCAACCATTTCTCCTTTTATGCTTTCGGGCAATTTCATTAGCTAGATCGGCAATTTCTTCCAACTAGTTTAATGGATTATCTTTCACACACTGTAGCTACCACAAGGACTTTTTATGCAAACTGCGTCTTTTTTTTTAATTTCAATGTTTTGGGATTTTAAATGTTTGGTTATTTCTCGTGTTCATCTGCGATGGATCAAGAACTCTCGTCCACTAGAAATCATCCAGTAATCTTGATAAAGTGCCACGTACTTATAATATCCTAGTGTTTTATGAGTCATGCGTAGAAATAAAAGTTTTACAATATTTTTGACGGAAGATACGCGTCTCAATCTTAAGGGGTTTCCCCTTACAAAGCTAAAAGAGCTTTGTCTTTCATGTACGGGGATATGATCCAAGGAAGCACATAAGAATCGTCGACCTATCGTTCCTCATAGGAACCTGGCAAGCATATCCTGTTTGAAGAAAACCTGATGTTATTTAGTCCCATCCTTGACCTGGTTGCCACGGAGCCCAAAAGGGCGTTTGAAGTAATTACGACTCACGTACGTTGACCTCTGTCGCTGGGATTCTGGGACCCTTTCATCCGGACTCTCATTCCTCAGTTTCTCTTTCTGTCCCTGATGCGTCTCACGCCCACGCAATTACCTCTCTCTCTTCCTTCGATATTCTCTCAATATTTGCCTCTCTTCCCACTCACGCATCCTGTTTCCTTCTACGATATCCTGCCTCCATTTATCCCTCTGTAAACCCATCACTCCCTCTCGCTCCTGAGATTCCTCTCTTCGCCGCTCCCTTTCCTTCCTCTGCCACTCCCTGCCCATTCCATTACATTCCTCGCACCCTTCCCTCTCGCCCCCGTCTCGCAAGATCAAAGAGACGATTGTCGAGCCTCGGTTCCATCGCATGAGTGCCTAATCCCTCTCCCTCCCCGCTCTTCGTCTTCTTCCCCCACTCTGCATGGGCTTTCATTTAGCCTCGAAACCACCACCAGGGCTCCTGGGAAGCGCTGTGGGGACAGAAGTTGTGGGGACATCCCTGTATGTGTGTGTGATATAATTAATGGAGATCAGAGTCCCCCCCTCCCATCCTTATTTCTGTGCCACTTTCCACTATTCAGGGCCAGCTTGGTGGCGTTGCTCTTTCGGAAAGTTCGTGCGGTGGATGACCCATTCATGGGCCCAGAGTGAGCTTCACCCTTCACTCCTACCGCTCCATCAACGTCTTCTCCTCGCCTTAAAGCCCGCGAGAAAATTGAAAGTTATACCTTTATCGACAAAGCAATAAATTAACTCATGAGGTGCTGGTCATCATCGTTGCATGATTTATATGGGCATGTATGTATGATTGTTTTCTTTGTAATGAGAAATTAAGTACATATTCAAATTCATATATGAACGCATATTTGTTCATGAACGGCTGGTGCCCTGCCCCGCCACATGACCTTACAGCGGCTTGGGATGTACTCGTATTATATAGATTGGAATTGTATGTCTGTTAACTTTCGTGAACCACAAGATGGAGGGTGAAGAAAAGAAACGAATCTCAGAAGTTTGTTTAGAGCCAAGAGTGTATTTGTGGTCCGCATTCCCTTCGATTGAAAATTATTAGAGAACTGAATTCTTACAAATTAAATTATTTTACTGTATAACAAAGTTACCGATGCAAAGCTGTGTTTTTATAAATGAAGATGGAGCCTATCCTGAGCTAATAAGCCATTAGTCGTGTCTAATACGCACATCTAGATTTAAGGAGGGAAGGAATTGTTTCACTGTGCCATCCGTGGTTTCCCACGGAGTTCAGATGCTCAGAAAGGCATACCTTTTGCGTGTTTAGGTTATTATGTTTAAAAACATGGCTTAGAATTGAGTTCTGGACCCTCAAGTCATTATTCGGACTAGTCATACACTAGGTTACCCGGTTTTACAGCATAGTCTCATAGAAGGAAGGTACTAACGCCTGGATATGCCTTCTAGCGTTCATTTTTTAAAGTGATCGATGAGGTATTTTTTCCATCCCCTACAGTTGTTTTGAAAAGGATGAACCATATGTTCGGGATATTTCGGTTAGACCATTCAAATTGGTATATCAAGCGACTCGAAATTTTAAAGTTTTTAATTCCATAAGAGGCACAGGATTATCCTTCCGTAAATCGATTAAAATATTTTTTACGCAGTTTTTTTACCAGGCTAAATAAAGCGTCGTGATTTTAATTGGCAAATAAAATATTGTTGGCATATAAATCGAATTTAATGGAGTTGATTTTTTACAGTGCTTTCTGTGATATTTTTAAACTTCTCGTATACATTGGTATTGTATTTCAAAGGTAACATGAATATTCTCGGCACAAGTGTCGTTTATGGGGATTCTTTGCCGAAAATTCTCCAGTTTTACGTGTGATTTCGAGTTTACTTTGTCTCAAAAGCTTTTTCAACGAAGCATTGATCTGCTCTGCGCTCAAAAGCTATCCACGGGAAACTCGCTGAATATTTTTCCTGTGCCAATCTCTACTCATTACTCCGTGCGGTGAGGAAAAAAGTCATGAGTTTTCTCTGAGGAATAAAGGTTACAGTGACAGAATGTTTGTGAATGCACGCTCCGTGGTTGCGAGGGAAATTGCACTAACACTCTCCGCGGAACTCTGCGGTCATTCATCATTCCCATTCTTCACTCCCCGAACGCCCTTTCGTTCTCCTCCCTTTCATTTGAAAAATGCAAAAGTAGGAATCAGAGAGAGAGAGAGAGACGAGAGGAGCGGTTGGAAAGGGATGAGTCAAAAATTGTAATCCTTGAGGCCGAATTTAAAGAGAGAAAAACTGAAGTCACGCCATGTATCTGTTGTAGAGCACTTGGAGGTTTGTCCGTTACACTAGCCTCTACCCTAAATACAAAAATGCTACTGTATGTAACTAATTCATGATTCCAAAGCAAAAATCTTCTTTCTTTTTATTTCAATTCATGTTGACCGCTAGAAATGGGCTGTCGGTAATAAATCTAGAAATTATGTTTCGGAGCGCATGCATCCGAAAAACCATTTTTCAGCAGTAAACTTCACGATATTCTTGTATATGTCAATCATTTCAGAATGGATTTGTGGACGCGAAATTAAGTAAGGCCAGCCTGCACAATTCATATTTGTAACTAATTAACGATAGGGAAGAAATATGGTGTCATGCAGGAACTATTTTATTTTAAGACAACGAGAAAATACTAATATTTTGTTTAAACTAAAATATAAAACCCCACGAGTGTCCTTGCTTTTGTTCTCTTACAAAATAATGGAAGATGACTGTGTGGATGGCGTTGGATTTCCATTTGGCACCGTCGAGGAAAAATGACGGCAAGGCAATGCTTACTTGAGGAGCCTGAAAACCGGCACGCGCAGACTAGCGCATCGAAAGATAGGATTATGCAAGCCGCGCATGAGCACGAACGAGCTCTTGTGCATGCCCGGAATAGCTCACACGCGCATAACGCACACCCGCCCACACTGTGAGCGGTCAATTTATGCGTATTGAGTTGGCGGGCCGCCGACGGCGAGGGTGACGGATGAACAGTGTGCATGAATTTGACTCCAATATAAGTCGCAACGTAATAAAATCCTGCTAAGCCATTTCGATACTCTCAAGAAAGTACATATACCTCGTGTTATCTTAACGGCGGTAACGGAGGAATCTGCATCGGGAACGTAGGAATTTCTGATATCGCCATCTGAAGTTGATACTACCAGCCCCTTCATTGAGAGTATAAAAATCGCCCTCAACCATTTTAAAACGCTGTTTTAAAATGGTGAAGGGCGTTTTTGCGGTCTGACATTCAATCGTCACCAAAAAATCAATCTCATTTCTTCTCTTCTCTTTCTCCGCCACCAAACGTATTCATATGAAAGACGTATTTAACTATGCATAAAATTACTAACCCTAAAACTCCCCACCACACTCCCTTGCGTTGGATTATGGAATATTGTGTAAATTAGGTGATTTCCAACCTCATCTGTATTTTCTTGACGAATCCGGACTGGAGGTTGGATAATGCGGATTACTTGAAAGGTGTGGACTCGATATTTGTCTAAGAACGAGGGAGTCAAAGCAGCGCTCACTTGGTTGAGGGATGAGGTTAACAGTCAACATTCCGAATTTTTCGGCCCCGCACTAATCTTATGATCGTAACGTTTGAAGGTCTACGTTTAGCTCCACTTTGAATCAAGATGGATTAAAAGCAGGGCTCAAGAATAAATGTCCCATATATTTCCCAGGATATGGCCAAATGATCCATTCAAATATGTCATCTGCGTTCTCGTAATAAAAGTATCTCATTACTAAGAAGAGCCACGAGTTTATTTTGAAACTATTAATTTAATCCCTTCATGCGAGCAAGCCGAAAATATGGTTCCCAAAATAAAACGGAACAGAACAGAATTTAACACTCCTCCGAAATCGGTTACCGTGGCATGAAAACTTAAAACACTCCTACTAATTAAATGATAGAAATGTATTTTTTTAATCATAGCTAGTAGAGTATCAGGCTCATACTATCCCTCGGGTTTTCTTCTTTCCCAATTCTGAACTATCATTTACTCTCTATTTATATTGAATTCGTAATTGAACCATTGGGAACACCTGCTTCACCCAATCCTAAAAATGAATTAAAAAGCATAACGCTATACACCAGTTTTTATTTAATTTATCTTCTCTAGGGCAGAGATATATTTTTAGTCTAATATTAATGCAATATATCTCCTTCACTTTATGCAGGTTAGTTTTCTTTTACACTCTGTGTGAGAAGAGTTTCCCGTTTTATGCCCTTTTTATCCACCTGATATTTTAAACTGTTTCCCGAATACATCTGTAATTCTGTCCACCAAATCATGTGCCTCAATATTCTGCATACGGACGTAGTTTTGCATTGTTTGTGTTTGTGAGAGTTGGCAGACAGCATTTCTGGAAATTTAAATGCTTCGACGAGAAAATACTGTTCAGTAATATCTCACCAAAAAGACTTCGTTTCGGGTCACGGGGTGTACGTCAACTTTAATGTTTTAATAGAAGCTATTATTTTTTATCTTTTAAATCTATAATTTTGGCTTAAATAATTCAGCTCATGTTTGTTTATAAAACTGAATTGGCACCCAGAAAAGATTTTTATTCCAATAGCAATTTGGGCATGAGCTACGTAAAAATATTACACGATTCCGCTAGCCATTCAAATTCTTAAGGTTTTCAACCCTGGCGTTAACTTATTGTTAATTAGATATGTCCGAAGGTTTATTCTTAAGTGATTTCTTGGTGAAAATGGCGATGATAGAATGGTATTCTGGAAAAGATCAATGGTGGCCATAGATAAATTTCCGAACGAATTTTAAGCTTCAATGTTTGGCGCTACACTGAAATAAAACTTTTCCGAGTCGTTTTCCGGAGAAAGAACTATTGTATTTCCTAAAACTGTGTAGACAGTGACCTAATCATAGGATAAATACGAATTATCCGATTAAGCCGTCACCAATCAGAGGCAGATTTTAAATATTTCACTCAGTTCACTATTTTATTCATTGCACTATATTTTTTTTCAATCCTTATGGCTTGTTTCTAATTTTTGAACTCATACCGATATGGGCATCTTTCACTTGTTTCATTTCAATAAAATGACTTTGCAAACCTTATTTATATAAAAAATTTCAACTTTGACAGTAATTTTTTTGGGGTTCTTTTTTGAGCTAATTTTTTTTGGCACCATTTTAACACTATGCTGCTGAGGGTGATGATTTGTGCGCAAAGGTTATATAAAGCATAAAAAAGGTTAACTTTTAATTGTTAAACCGTTTCGTTTTTCTCAATAAATTATTTCTTCTTTAAAAATGCTTCGACGCCTTACTTCACAATCTTATCCACTTTAAAGTTTATCAATATTCTAACTCTTAGTGCGAAATTTCTTTTTATACATATTATACCTTTTCACAAAAGATACTTAGAGATTCACAAAAGTACTTAGAAGTTCTAACTTTCCCATGCCGATAAATTTGAATCCGCTGATGATATATTTGTTAAAGAAGAGAGGAAAGGGACGTTACCTGAGTTTAAAATGTGAATGACTTAATTAGATCAAGAGGTGGCTAGCAGGAAAAATTATCTTGAACTGCTTTTCCCCCTGCAATAAAAACCAAGTGAACTCGGTGATGTCGGTATGGAAACCCATGGTATCTCGGGGCGACATTTGGGAGTTTAGCCATTCTGGGATTTAACCGCTCCATTGCGCGTCGATTTAAATTTTACTACCGCCATCAGCTTCCGTAATCAATGCGTGGTGGCGTCCCGCTATCTTCTCGTCTCGCCGCTGCAGGAATACATGCTCGAGGCTTAAAATGTCCCACTTGATAGGGCACCGGCTTCAGTGCGAGGGGCCGCCAGTGTGGCACATCTTGGTGAAGTCAGATTAGCCTTTACGGCCCTTCTGGCAAGAGGGGGGTTTTCATTCGTCCCTCGCGGCTACGACAGACGGCAAACTAGGGTGAAAGCTTTCACGGGATGGAAAAGCCGAGAGCATATCTTCAGAGTTCCGAGTGTTTCATTAAAGTGGAGGGGAGTTGGGAGAGGGGTGAAGGTATTACTACGCGAACGCGAGAAGGTAGAAGAGGAGGTCGTGAACGAGGCTGCTTTAGTGTAAACAGACGAAGTAATAACAAAACGACAGATGTGATGCTGAGTGGGAGATAGAGAGAGAAGTCATAGTAAATAAAATGCGGAGAATTGAGAAAGATGATAAGGCGATGGAGTTCTAGTTATAGACAAAAATGAATATTTACGAATTTGTTAAGAGCGGGAATTGATATAAATCGTCAATATCTTACCTATTGAATTAGAATAGTGAAAAATAAAAGGCATTGAAAACATCAGCAAAGGGAAATTGTCAAGGAATTAAAATTATAGAATATTCATAGAAATTCTTTAATATGACTGGCATTTTGTTATGAAGCTACTCAAGGAAATGTAACCGCCTACTGTAGCCAATGCTTGTACTATTACGTCTCGTGCACCGTATAATTAAAAAAAATTGATTTGTTGTTCAGACGAATTTTCCGTCGTATTTTTTTGGATGCAGGTACCATCTGTCAGTGCAAAATGCCCTTGGACTCATTTCCACTTTGGATAGTATGAACAAGTAGTTGCGAGCTGCAAGTTACCACTTGTTAAATTGTACTCGAGAGATGGAATACCGTAAATTCTTCAAAGCCATCTAATACAGAATTGAGCATGACGAATATGAAGAACATAAAAATTTCAAATCTATTCTCTGAAATCAATCAAATTATCTGTTGAAACAATGGTACAGTACGTATGGGATGCTTAAAATCAAAGATATCACACTAAATGAACGTTATAAAATAGGAATCAACGGTGGGAATTCTGAATCGGGTTATTAACTTCAGGTTTAAATATTTGCCACATCATAGTAAGAGGTAACTCATCATATCTTCCACAGGAATTCATTGCGCTGAAAGGAAGTGTTTCCAACGGAGGAATGAACTCCCGTCTAAAGTTTGGTCACCCTTCTTTCTCTGAATATTTTTGTAGCCAACCCCACAGTGTATTATGTCAGAAACTAAAATGGATTCTTTGTTTGCAAAAGGAATGATGAATGTACATATTTTTCATTGAAGAGAAACACCCTGCTAAGAAAACGCAGGGCCCAGGTGCTCCCAATGCTTGCCTAGTCCCGTTTGCCCGATATCACGAGCAAGGTGGGCAGGATTTGCTCAAGCGGCCACCGGACGTGGAACCGCCGCACAAAACTCCTTCCGAAACTATGTGTGTAATTAACTAGTGCGTTAACGAGTATTTGCCTTTGATGAGCGTGGCTCAGCTGCGGGTTTTCGTCGGTTTCGAGTTGGGAGAAAGGTGGAGAGGGGTGTGTGGGGCAGAAGGAGGAGTCTATAGTCCAAGAGTGCGAGACAATAGAGGGAATAGAGAGCGACGTTGGTTGAGGTGAATCGAGAGAGGGTAATGAAAGTGGAGAAATCTCCAGCAGAGGAGAAATACGAGATTTTAATGAAAAAGTGAAAGGAAGAAATATGAGAGATCTCATCTTTGTGACACAAAATCGAAGAGACTTGTACGATCTAATGTTTCCGAAATATTCGTTAATTCTTGTGGTAACTTTAACTATTGTTTTCTTTAAAGTGTATTTTTGTTTCAGGGAAACTAGAAAAAATCTTGTTCCGGCAATAATCTTTCCGTCATTTTTTTTCGCCGGTCCACAGGACGAGGAAACTGTTTTCGGTTCAAGAAATTCGTGAAGATAAATAGTCCTTTAAATGAGCAAAATTTTGTATGCTTAAACAAAAACGTTTTCGATGCTAATATTTTGTTTATTTAATCCCTGGCGCTTGGTAGGTGTAATGAGTTTTTGATTCTGCCAAATATATGTGTGTGTCTCGTGTATATATATATATATATATATATATATATATATATATATATATATATATATATATATCGTGTATATAAATCGTGTATATAAATCGTGTATAAATCTCGTGTGTGTGTGTGTATATATATATATATATATATATATATATATATATATATATATATATATATATATATATATCGAAAGAATGCCAAAAATATAGTCGGAAGAACCTGAAAATTCATTGAGGTAATTTGCACTGGTATTTCAAATGCCGTTTATCTTTCCAATTTTGACGTGATATAAACCCGCGCATCCCATGGAAATTTGTTCCTTTTCATGGTTTAGCATTATTCTAATTTAATATCATCCGGAGACATACTAGTGAATAAAGCTAAAGCAAGTTTTAAGTTGCACGCTCCATTTAAAAAATGGTTGAAGTCCTCGAGAAATTGAATGTGTGTTGCGAAAGAGGAGAGAATTCTGAAGTATCTGAAAAATGTGAAGGGAGTCCTAACAATGGAGGAAGGATAGAAGTTAGAGGGCTTATACAGGTCAAGGGGATTCCTCATGGAATTATGAAGGTAACTATATTTGGAGTCAGATAGGGAGACAGGTATATTTAGTGATGAGAACGAATTAATTAAAAAATTAAATGTGGAAGGAGTTCTTATTTGCTGGAGAAGGTTAAAGAATCTCCTGCACCCCAGAATATATATGGTTGAAGGTCTCGTGCTTTCTTAATGAACATGTACCATACAGCTCATGTGATACTTAGACTCCGACTCCTTATATAACCTCTTAATTATGGTTGGCCGGTGTATTCCATTTACAGAGACTCGAATGATTTTCAAATCCGAAGTATACCCAAATAGTCACTCATATGAATTCGAATTTCAATTTGTCTTAAAAATTACCGTCATTTAATACTCTGCATGCTATTACAAAAATAAATAGATTTCATAACTTGTGCACTATTGCTGAACAGAGCATACATTTTTAATGTACTAAATTAAGAAGTCAATTTGTTTGAGGTAACCTTAACATTGAAACGTAAAATGCCACTCAATAATTTATCGTAAAAGGAATCCTAAGCGTTAATATAAATAATTGATTTAATATACAATTATGATAACTCAGGCAGAGACCTCTTAGAAGAGAAGGTAATCAACTAAATGGGGAATAAGGGATGAATCACCTATTAAAATATTTTAGCAATAGTATCTTGGAGCAATTTATGCACATAGAAGGCATATTATATTTCCGTCTTGTCACGTGGCGACTCAGTTGTTTAGCATGTCTAAGATTTCTCAAGGTCTTAAACCTATGACATCGATGTTTTTGAGTAATTTTCGAGGGATTCTCAAAAACACTCATTATCATAATGAAGAGTAAGAGTTTCTTGTTAAAAATAACGACGACTGCTGAGACTATATCGTTCCCTAAATTGCCATGTCTAGCAAGTAATAAATCAACTTACTTCATAGTTTCAGAGGTAACTTGATGGAATCTATTCATATTGGATTGGAACACAAATATTTGGATTCTTAATTATTCCACGCAATATTCATTTGGATACTACCAAGATTTCGACGTAAAACGTCAACCTCGTCTGGGAGGTCCTTTTTATTGCGCCCCTCCACCCCCTTCTTAAGTATCCTCCCCCTCTATCCTCTTTTTTTCTGATGACACATATTTGCACAAGTCATCATTTGTTCACTTGATGGCAATGTTTTATGTCAAAACCCAGGTCGTGTACAAATGAATACCGTGTGGAATAACTAATGATTTGTGTTTTAATTCAACTAATATAATTTCAAACAAAAGATGATAAATACGTATCCGTCACTGACTTTGTGTCGAAACGTATGAGTCAAAGAGCATGTCCTCTTTATTGTTCTCACTGGCATGCGTGGAAGGTGTGGTGTTTTCTTAAAGGAAAATTGTAGAGAGTGGCGAGGCTGGAAGGCGTATCATCTCTTTGCTTTCATAAGCAAAGCGCCCGAGGTGGATCAACAGAAGATATTTGGCGAAAATAAACAACGAGGAATAATGACTGAGTATTTCTATGGGCTAACTCTCATGAAAAAATTACATTGAGTAGGGAGAGGGCATCTTTGGAAGCACCTAACAAGGAAAACAAGAAAAAGCAGAAAGCTGCCGTGCGGGAGAAATTCCTGGAACTTCCCTCTTCGCTCTCCCTACTCACTCTCCTCATCCTCCGCGGGTTACTTTCGTCGCACCGCCATTCCTCCCTCGTCCGTACTTGGAGGTTTGGGGGACAAGAGGAAGGAGTTGGCGGGGGCTGCGAGGAGTGGAACGGATGTCGGCGGTGGGAGACGGGGTAAAAGAAACAGGTCGGAGCCGGGTGGCACCCTGGTGTGGCGGGGTGGCAAATGGGCAGCGATAGGGCAGGAAGTTGTGACATTCACGCACGGCAAGTGGCCATTGAGTCCACCATTTGAGTCCCGTGTTTATATTCCGTCCGCTCGGCGTCGTGCGGCCCACATCCTCCTTGCTGAGCCTATGGTGACCATTCCCTTATCCCTTTTAAGACGCACTTTTTCAAAATCCTACGAAGGCAGCTCGTGATCACGAGCTGTCTTCGCTCCCTATTCACATTCCGCGCACGGAATCCAGAAAAATGGAGATACAGTGGCTCCGGTAAGGATAAGCTTGACAGCGTCAAATGGGCGAGATAGAGAGAGAGAGAACGGGAACTTAACTTGATTTGGCTTCCACCTCGTAGGTAACCTAATCGCTCGGTAGCAATCGATTGTATAGATCTCGACCCATTAATACGATCAACAATTTATTTACCTTGCGATCACATTCGATTTTCGATAACCGTCTTCCGAGGACAAATTTGGCCTAGTTGATGAAGTAGTACATGGATTAATTCCTTACGCAGTTAACGTCGATTAGCCTATTCATTGAATTATTATCTATTATTTATTATAGGCTATTATCTTTCACAAATCAAACCGGATTTCAAGATGAACGCCCAGCAGTTTTTCCTTCTTAATATACCCAAAATCAGTGATATCGGTAAAAGATGGCTGAATGATGGGGAAAAGGGTTGAGTAACCTGACGCAATTGCGTAGGGGAAAAAATATCCACGACAGTCGTCATTTATCCTCTTCGGGGACCCCAATATTTATTCAAAAACCGATCGACGTTTACGGAGTCAAAAAAAGAAAAAAAACGAAGGGTGGAGAGACGTCTGTAAATGTCGGGAATCAAGACGGTGAAGGGGACGGAGTGGCGGAGTGTGGGGAGACATGGCAGAGCGGGTATAAGGGAAGATGGGAAGAGGGGCGAGAAGGAATTGAGATGGAGGGAGGAAAGTTCGCGTAAATGACACGCCTTGAAATGAGAACATCGTCGGATGGGAGAAAAAATAACGAGTCGGAGGGAGGCGCGCACCCTGGAGCAATACGTGAGGTAGGATTCGACTACTCCTTCTGTGGGGTCGTCCAAGATCCCCCTATATTCACTCCCTTCCCCCTCAGCCGCTCCTTTCGCTTACCATTTCTACTGCAGCGTAGTCGGTGTAGCAAGGACAACAGCGTCGGGCCCATTCCGGCGCCGGTGAAATACACTCGCTCGTCCAATCCACTCGGCTCGTTGGGCGACTTCCCTACGTTTCTGGACAAGTAGGGACGACGGGGCTTCGTTTCCGAGGCCACAACGCGGGGATGTCTTTAAGGGAGTGGTAGTTGTCCACCATGTGGCGTAATTTAAATAAATGCATCCACTTCGACGACAACCTACTCAACGAGGCTTCCAACTTAAAGTAAGGACGCGTAAGTCTATGAGCAGTAAAAGGAAACTGTCGCGGGCGTAATGGTGTCGACTTAAAGTTAAAGTTATACCCCATATCTAAAGAAAGCCAGCAATGTGAATATTTGCGGAATATTGTACTTCAGTTGCATTGAAATTATGCTATTTTAAAGTTTTAAAGAAATTAAACGACGCCATTTAAAGGATTGTGTTAGTTTCTATAGAATATATATATATATATATAGTTCTCAGATTATGGTTGCTCAGTTTTTAATTAGATTCATGATGGGTTTATGCTGCTCCTGGGTCATATTCCTGTTTCGTTCTCGCGGTCATCCGTGAAGAAGAATGGTAGTTCTCCAAGTTGCTGAATGATAGAAACTGTGTTCCAAGTTAGAGCAGTCCGATAACCCATTTGGTAGACAATTTGAATGACTCCAGATGCTATTATTTTTGAAATTGGCGTTTACATACCTCAGTAAAGTCGTAAAGTCGTTTGTCTTTGGATGGATGGATCAATCGATGACGGCTCTCGTGAAGTACTTGTACTATCGGTAAAACGTCTTCAGCGAAAGAGGCTTTGAAAAATCATTTTTAGGGTGTAATCATAATAAATGGAGTCTACGTTAGAAAAAATTAAAAGAAAAACCCAATAATCTCTTATAAACTTGAATTTAATTTAAACTGAGGTAAAGGCAGTGATAATCAGAAGTTAATGTAGATCATGCTCTATTTTTCTCTTCAAATTGTGAGGTGGTAACGAATTCTGAACTGTTTTTATAAAAGGATTCGAATGAATTAGGTTTGAGTAATTACTATCAATTTTATTCACCTTTGCTCATGAATCGTTTCATATATTTCAGTGGCACCATACGCGAATAAGGGTACTAAATAGTTTTCTTTTATTACTCACGTCAGGAAAAACCTCGATGAGGAAAATTTTAGAAATTCATGCAAATAAAAAATGGTCAAATGTATTTGTTGAAAATAAACAAAAAAGAGAATCATCAAGCATAATTTGAATCGGGATTAAACATAAACTTGAAACTCTGCTGTTAATAATGTGGCAAACTTAGGCGTTGTGTCTCGGCATATTGAGGGATAATAAATATGACTTGGAGAACAAGCCAAAAGTGACTAGCCAATAATAATGCAGTAAAATTGGATGTGATCAGCTTATTACTTAATCCTCGGTTGTATTCATTTATAAGATAAAGGAACCTTTAAATAAACACATTCATTTCTTTTCAAATGTTGCATAATCAATGTGAAAGTACCTCGGGTTTTCGATCGACATTAATTATGCCACTCATCGTAATCTTATAAATAATGTATGAATAAGCCTAGTATGAATTACTATAGATGTATACAATGGTAAGGAATCTGCAATAATGTCTCCCAAATGTCCCAAGAAGAATAATTTACCGAGAAAAAAATCACTTGGCTCATTGGCTTCGTGAATCCTTCCATAAGTTTACCCTTTATAAAGAATCATTTTTGAGTCATCGGAGAGATATCGGCGCGCGCGTGTGTGTGCATTTGTAGACACACACACAAACACACACACACACACACATATATATATATATATATATATATATATATATATATACATATATATATATATACATATATATATATATATATATATATATATATATATATATATATATATATATATATATATATATATATACATGCGTTGTAACAACTCAAGATGTTACAATTGGAGTTGACCCAATCAATATTCCCTATGGTAAAAACGCGATAAAATATGTCTATGAAGCCTGTCCAGAAAGTAACCTATGTTTAAGTGTAACGTGAGAAGTAGTGGAGAAAGCCGAATGGTCGCTGTATCGACGCTCGTCGATTGTCGTTTGTTAACAATAGCAAAATAGGGAGTCAGAATGAACAATACGATTGAAATTACCGCCAAATGTGAAGTCCCTTCAGTGATAAGGTTTTTATAAAAAAACTCAGCTGCTGATATTCATTGGGAAATTTGTGCCCTGGAAAAACCAAATATCATGAGTTATATTTAAGTTGTCGCTCGTTTACTAGTGAACACAAATATTCGTGATGATGGCAGCAGTGGCCGCTCATTTGCGGTGAACAGTGAATTGAGCCGGAAAATTGACGAATGAAAACCGGCGTTTTACGATATCCGAAAGCTTTAGAAAGTTTTCCACAGATTTTAAAGAATCTTTTGCATGAAAAAATGACTGAAAAGTGAGGATAATATATTTTTTGTGCTCATCTCGACGAGGAACTTCAAGATGCCGTCCTCGGTTGGCTGCTATCTCAGGCGGTAGAATTTTATATTGAAGTAATTCATTAACTAGTTCAGAGATATGAAAAATGTTTAAATCTGTTTGGCAAAAATGTATAAAAATAGTGGAGGCATGTAGTTTTGCGATGAGAATAATAAATTTCCTGTATACATATTTTCCAATGAATGTTTTATAGCATAACAGAGGTTCCTTCCTGGACAGCCCTCGTAAATCGATAGATGTTGACTTTTTTATTAGAAATAATTAACCGCAAAATTAATTAAAATTTATTAATTAAAAAATTGATTGAATATTATTAATTAAAGAAATATTTATTTATTAAATAATTAATTAATAATTAAGTTACGTTTAAGGTTATCAAAATTTGGGTTGTGTAAATTTGACATTCATTCTTATAGACATTCCATTGATGCATAATTTTATAGTCTGCATGTGTTGAAGGACTTAGAAATGATATTAGACTTTATAATTGTAATTCCGGTAAAAATGCATGAATATGAAAGATTTAAATTTTGGTTTAGCCTTTACGTTATAGGAATTATTTATGATAGTCAGATTGTGCAAGGTAAATTGGCAAATGTTCTCTGTTTCGTGAGTTTCATATTTCGACATCCCCATAGTTCGGGAAACCTTTTTAATACTAAAATAAAAATACTGCCTTTATTCCAAATGTTTTATGAATTATATAAAATCTTGAGATATTCCTTTCATCGATGACATTTTATCAAGTAGATTAACTGGGCATTCCGTGCATAAAAACTCCCATTTTTGTCTCATATTTTCGCCAAAATAACATAGTACCTCAACATCCCTTTGCAACCTCTAATATTCTTTTATCGAAATAAAACTTTACCCTGATATTTTTTAATTATTATCAACCTCTTGTTAGTTAATTCATAATACCTCAGGTTGCAATTAAACTTGTGTGTGTACCACTCAAAATTTAAATAGGTTTAATCGGGGAAAAGAGCACGAAAAATAAATATAGAAAAGGCGAAATAAAGCACTATTCCTTTACAAATTTCACAATCACACAACCACGTGAGTTTTTTTATATTTTCATCTTTACTGCTTGTTTTTTCGTACTCTGCCCTCAAGTCATCTTCTGTGTCGCCGAATGACTGATGTCATCATCTCATCTGCGGTCGTATATATAATTCATTTTAACGTGCCCGATCATATGGAATTTCACGGAATTTTATTTGGAGCCCAAATCACTGCGGCCATGTTATAATCTCATTTTATTTCAAATTACTACTCGAAATTTCAGAAATAAATGACCCTCGTGTTTATACCCATCCACCAATTGCGGTGAAATTTGAAACCACATCTTCGCAGTCATAATATTTCCCCAAAGAATTTTTATCTAGGAACCCTACTAAAATCTGTAGCATTAGATTTGTCGCCTATTTTTCAACCGCTCATTAATAATATCGTTTATAGAAGAAAATCGAGGGCATTTTTTTGAGATTTGATTTTCCATGAAAGCAACAAAAAACTTATTCTTTTGATTCTTGCTCTACCAATCAGCGACGAAGAATGCTATGAATTTCGACTCAAATTTTGGGAAAATATGAAAGGGTGTAATCAATAACGGGAATCCGATGCAAATTGTCGGTGACAAACTTCCTTTTGCAAACATTTGTTTCCGTTTTCTGCTGAAATTACGAATTATGCGATAATCGATGAGCTCATCGCCATTGCAAAACGGAATTTACGGGACGACTCAACGCCTCATTAATATTAAAGCCCTCGATGAAGGTATTTTTTTAAATTTCAGAAAAATTTAAAAGGACACAGGAAAGGAGAGGATTAAGTGTAATATAAAAAAAACATTATTGCGTTTTTTCGGTGATTACTCTCAAAGTAATGGCTCGTAAATATTTACAACGAAATAAAAGTTAGAAATATTCGTTATCGATGACAATCTTAGTGTGCCTCCAAGTTTTCTGCTTTAATGTCCTTTTTTATTTGAATACTGACGTGAACCACGCCGCAATCGGCCCTCGGTGTTCAGTACGTTTAAGGCTCACCTTTCACTGTGAAACAAAATATTGATGAACTCTCAGAATAAATATGGCATTTTCATCCTCGTGCTAAGTTTTCGAAAAATATAGCGTAAGGATAATTAATCATAAAGTAAATAGACCATTATTTCAACGGAAATACTCTATAATATTCCCTTATCACTTTTTTGCCATTTTTTCTGTTTTGGAATTCTTGACCAGATACTACAGGTATTTCATCAGGACCAGATTCCAGCTATCACCCTAAAATATTATCTCAATTGCGCAATTTATAATGGCTGGGTTTATAAAAATGTTTATTTACTGGTGTGGATACAAAAAATTAGCCATAAAATGTATATATTCACGTGAATAGAATATTCTATCGTATTTTTAGGCCATAGGAACAATTTATTTGGATATAATATTCAAAAAGATGTATTGTAATTTCTTCTCAATGTGGAATCGCTTTATTTATTTGCCAAAGGTTTGTCTTTCAACTAACACATATTACATGAAATCATAAATTAGATAAAAAACTGTTGCTGTAAGTGGACTTTGCTTGACCAGTAGTAACTTTTAGCAAATGTGTAGGTAGATTTCTTTTTATGCATTCTTTATAATTTAAAATAAAAATAATTGCGAGAAAGAACTCTTTTAGTGCTGAAACGTTTCTAAGGTAGAATTATACAGAGGGCTAGAGCCTCAGATTGTAAGATGAAGTGTAGACAGAAAAATGGAGTGAATACAGTATGGATGAAGAAGAACGAGTTATACAATTCCTTATTCGATATTCCCAATCGCCCGAAATCACTCGGAATAATAATAATTCATCATAATAATCAAGAAATATGAGCTCCATAAGCGTCCTTTGTGGTTTATTCTCTGGTAAACTTTCTCCCCTCGATGGATGGAAGAGTCAAAATTCAGCAGTGTCATAATTAATGTAACAGGCTTACTAAACTTATTTGCAGAAGGAAAATTCGATGTGGACCGGCTGAAATGTGGCACTGAGATAAGGCTAAGCCGTACGCTGACGTATAAAATGAAATCCCTGCCGGCTTCCGTCGGTCCACGTTTTCTGCTATTCTCAGCCCTAATCCCTGCCTAACAGCGGGTAAGTTTAACATTTAAAACTTTTCTCAACGTGCAACTCCATTTGCGAACACGAAATGAGAAAATATGCAATGTGTGGAAGGTTTTTTTTTTACATCTATAAGGAAATTGAAGGATCATGTCCTGGAAAGTGTTTTAACCCATCTTGAGCGAGGTAATTTCACGCGCTACGTACTGCGGTGCGAGTCTCATCTCGAGTGATGTTCTCTGCTGAAGAAATCTTGAGTTTTGCTGACTCGCTATAAATTATTTTGGACCTAATTTTTGGAAACTTCCACATTTTTACCTGTACCACTTAGCATGTATTATGAGACAAAAGTATCCGCAGTGACGTTATTTTAACACATTTAAAAAATAAAATACTCATTTTCTCGGATAAAATGCGTAGGTTATAAGTTATCCATAGAAAATGTTCCTCTAAGTATTTGTAGGTCCTCTTTTCTTCTCTTAATTTAAAGTGCCCCAGCGGTTTTTATCATTTCACCATTTTAGCACAGAGCGGGAAAAACGTCAAGAAAAACATTCTGTTAATAACGGGTCTTCGTACTTTTCATTTTTTCAATATTTTTTGAATGCCCATTAAAAGTATTTGATCATTTCTATCGTTATTTTACTGAGCCAAAATTTGACAGTCATATCAACATATATTTAGGCATTGTGCCATTTTAATTTCGAGAAAAGAAACCTACAAACTTATTTCGAAGCAAGAAAAATTTATTGATACCTTTGTTATATATCATTTTTGTGCATAAAATTAATGCATTCTCATTACTTAAGAAAGCCCTGAAGGATAGTTGATGAAATAGAAAACCTAATGAGGAAAGACAAATTGGGAATTAGAAATAAATTTTCAGTGCTCTTGAAAAAATCGTTGAAAATATTTTATCTTAAAATAGTACTCAGCTTTAGAAAACTCATCAGCTTCCCATTGCTCCTTAAGACCTCTGGTAATATTAGGGTTGTGTAATATTATTAGGGTTCTTTTCACCTACTTGGTATTTGTTTTCCATCGATATGCTGAAATTTCAATTGATCAGGTCTTACGAAATGAAAATATTCTGACATTTTAATTACATTTTTCTTAGTACGTTATGAAAAGTTCGGAAAGGCCCTATGTATAATTGAAAAATTCTCGGATATAAACTATGTATTTCCTCTCCAATAATTAATGGAATGCGAACTAACAATGTGGAAAGAAATTTCTACTTCTACTTACACCCAAACCTGTAAAATTCTGTTTAAAGGTCAACAGGTAAAGCAATCGATTGTTTTCTGAATAAATAAACTTTGTGTTTTTGCACTTAAAAAAACCAAGTTCATTTGTTTTTTGTGAGAAAAAAATACCTTGCATATTTATTCAGTGATCATTAATTTTCACAAAGTAGAGCTTTAAATTATCGAATTCGTAATCGATAGCCTCTGAATTTGGCAATGTGCTAACTTTACGTACCGAGTATAGAGAAGTAAACTTCCGGAGTAGTTGTGAGAAAATTTATATGTTGATTGTTAATTGTGTTTCTACTGGAAATGTACAATTGATATTCATTGGCATCAAATTACCACTGGGAGATTCCGCAAATTTGCAGATTCCGACCAAAATACTGAAAAATAATGCAAAAAGTGACCGCTTTACTCTTATTTTGTTTGTATTTAAATTCTCGTCAACTGGATTACCATAATCTCGAAATATATCATTGGGAACAGCCCAAGCTAAAATTCTGGACATAATTAAGTAAACATGGGTTGTGAAAACATCTATATGCTACAAATTGGATACGTGCAAAAGAATGCGTGATTATACGAGTCGAATAATAGTCGAAGCGCACTAACCAAATAAAATATATTATGATATGATTGAAGTCATGAAGATTAGTTTCACAACTTCTGTAGAATGCCTAAAAAAGGCAGTTATTGCTTAAACATAACTCGGATGGCACCTATTTGTTTTAGTATAGTGTGCACGTATATGGCATGTATGTGTTTTAGTATGAAATTTTGACTTATTACAAGTTATATTATATGTATTTATATTATAATTTTATTATGCATATTATTTATATTATTATACGGAGTACATAATTTCTTTTGTACTTAAATTACATATTTAATTTTCTTTTGATTTAAGCTTCATTGCCGACGTACTTGGAAAAGCTTTGATAAAATAAATAAATCTTAGTATTCTTGCAGCATGGCCCAAGAGTAGTTAAAAATGGTTTGTCACAGTACCTGCCGCCACCGTTTGGGTACAAGTAGCAGATTTAATTTTTTAAATGTCATTTAAAAATGCTATCGGTACCCATACCCCTCAGTTGCTCGTCGTACTACGCGACAGTATTTGGGTTCAAAATACGGTCAAGTCAACCAGTAAATTCTCAAATTACGTTACTTTACTAAAAAAAATGACCGCTCAACGGTGAAGTTCTTAGACAGAAACATCTTAGAATTGCATTAGGTCACCATGGATTTTCAAGAGTCCTGAAGATGTGATCGAATTTGTAACAATAAAGATTTCAGTCTTGTTAGTCCTTCAGCTGTTAGATGATGTCAAATTGTCCCTGCCACCGGCTAAAATGTGTAGGTTATTTGTCAGCGTTACCGTGACGGATTTTCCGCAGCAAGGAATTTCGATCCCAACATAAAAACGCAGTATCAAACTTAATTCGTCCCTGGGTTTGTTCTAAATTTGGCCCTAACATTTCGGGCAAAGCTTTGAGCAAGCATCCGTCCGCAAACAATCCCACTTGATCCACGTTTCTACGGCTCCATGCACGTTCGATTCGTGATGAAAGTCCGCTAGCTCGTATCCTTGGGACATATCATGGCCTTTGCCATTCTCCCACGTCAGCACCACCATCCCGTCCATTTCCTCTCTGGCGCGTGACGCGTTCGACCATGAAGGGCGCCTTCTCCGAAAACTCAACCAACTTTAAATTCGTCCGCCTCGTATCTAAGCAACCCACAATACTCGCTGCCCGTCGCGGTGAAAATTGAGTTGAGCTGTTTGCTGCCAAGCTTGGGGACCTCAAAGCTGTTCCAACCTCGAGATGGTAATCCTTTGATTTCCTGGACTTTCCGTTTGGTGTGACGAACCATTTCCTTTTAGCGGTCTACTATTAAAATTCCTACAATGTCGGCGGCTGCATGCCCCATCGTGTCCTGTCGAGTAATGTTTAATACGGGTCCCTCAATTATTACGCTTTCACTAAAGAGATTTTAATTGAAATCGTTTACACCCCCGCTTTTTTCAACTACCAATTTCATTTTCGGCTCTCAGGGAAAACATTTTTCAATCTTCATTATTTAAACTAAATTCTGAGAAAAGTAAATTATGAAACTTTTCCATACAGCAGTTTACATTGCGGAATCTCTGCTTCGTAAATTTATTTTTTGAAACCATTGCCTTTATACATATGATAATAATAGCCAAAATAAATTCAAAGATTTTCTGAAGTGCTGCTGAAACAATATCTATAAAAACATCATAGCACTACGCTCATCATCGATCTTCCATTATCTATCCCTACATTATGAAATGCTAATTTTAACTGAGTAAATTTGCTTTAAGTAATTTTGTTTGCCAACATTGCATCTGAATATGTACAAAAGTTATACTAATGACGGATCAACAAACGTCAGCATTTATGATTACCGAAAAGTAGGCTGGATTTGTTTTTAGCTACACGCCAAGTCAAATATGTAATGAAGGTTCTAATAATGATTTTCTTTCAAAAGGTCACTTGAAAGTATTACAGTATAGTTAAATTTCCTCCTCTGCTTCGGTTACTTTTTAGTAATTTATAGTATTTTCAATTAATGCGAAAAGGTCCATTGGTGTTCGTCCAGGTTGATGGTAACTGAATTAATGGGCTTGAAATGCCTCATCTTTGAAAATTCCGATCTGCTCTTCCGCCAAGAGAGAGGCCTAGTGAATTGCCAGCCACGCACTTGAGGTGATGCTTGGACGGAATGCGGCTCCAGTGTTCGTCAAATTTTAGGGCCACTTCAGGTGGAACTCATGAGGTGGAAAACTCATTTCGTGATCATTTCGGTTTGCGCATTTTATTTCTAGTTTTGGAAATTACCCTCTGAAGGAAGGAAAATAAATTCTTGGAATTAAGTTTTAGATTCAATGGAACAAGGACGTTAAACAAAATAAAGTTACTTCTGCATACGAATAAGTTTAAAAAAAGATAGCCAAAGAGGTTTCCAATCTTGCTGGTAAATTCAGAGTTATGAAGGAGAAGATAGAAAACATTATTAAGGGATGTGTATCACCTTCTTATATTTTCTGTTTGAAATCATCTGAATCGTCGTAATCGGTCTATTTTCTTATGATCACGAATCATATTACATTTTGGTAATTGATTGGCCTGTTATGTGACTTCAAACTTGTTTTGTGATGGAAAACACTTAAACGACAAGTGAAGTGGATTAGGCAATTAATGATAGCCAAGAATGATATATATCGTATCCATATGTATCAAATCGTTTTTCTCAAATATTTTTCAATTGAAAATGTTTCCACTTTTTCCCAACAAGCATCTCGTGATCCTTTCATTGTGCAAAAAAATTTCAGTCTACAAATATTTGCTCTAAATCTAAAAAATTGCTTTCTTGTGTCTTATCATTTGGCATCCACATAGCTTTCGGAACATTCGTCGCATACTATTCAGCGCTTGTATAAGAGGATTTATCCAATAAACGCCAGCTTAGGAATTTACATCCTGCGATGGTCAATGGGAGTAAAGGAAATTTTATTATCGCACCGCGCTGGTCGATTCATCTCGTTTTAGGCTTTAAAAATTTGCTTTTGAGTCATTTTAATTTGTGAAACAATTTATTGCCTTGGCGTATAATTTATTGTGAGGGAGGTTAAGTAGATTATGGCGATGAACGAGGAAGCTTCCAGGGGCTGGCGCACATTTAATCTTGCTTTTCGATTTCTGGTTCTGATAAGTAGCCATAAAGTTGTTCTACTAAGTTTCCATTAATCTGGCATAGTAAAACTAGTTGCTTTTTAAACTTTTTTGTTGAAAAAATGTATAAATTTTGAATACGGGAGTTCCAAATGATATATTCCTGTTAAAACTGCGTTTTTCAGTTTAAAAGTCACTATGGACTTTTTTTAGGTATTATGAAAGCTTCGTGTTTGGATTCGCACTCATTCCATTACGGTTTGAATAAATCCCACTCACATACATTTGGTAAATATTTTGAGTATCATTAAAATCGCCGGTTATAACCTTGTGCACGTATTGGATGTTGCCTGTAAATACTTTTGACAGTTGACGTTTACAGACGAAATGGTTTTTAATTTCGGAGAACCTCATTGGGTATTACAGTCGGTATCCCTGACAATCCTCACCGATCGTGAGTAGAATTTTGCATATTATGCGTGGAATTCCTATAAAGATTCATATTAAGTTTTATTCCATAAATATGTTTGCCACTATGTAAAAGGATGTAAATTAATCGTATCAGAACATTATAGTATATTACATGTAGTAGAAGAGGAAGGAATTTGAAAATGGAACATCACAAGGTAAAGTAACATAGGATTTCCATATTCTTTCTAATATTTATCACATATGAATCCATTATTCCCGAAATTTAATATTTGCTCAGCCTCGGAAACGTTTTTGTTTGGAGTTGCTAAGTTTGGAGGGAATGCGTAAAACCGTGCCGAACCCCGTCGGCCAATTAAAACCACACCGCAATGCAGTCTCAGTGAGAAAATGAGAGCAGCTCTTATAAAAAAAAAACTGTTTTTCAACCCCCATTCCAGTGTCATAAAATGGACAATAGCGTATTCGTTCTGCCGCGGGCGTTATTCGCTGATTCGGTGACAGAAGCAATTGCACGCGCTCGGCTGGATGAGGAGTGACTGTGACGTAAAATGAATAATTATTGGTGACATTAATCCATTCATAGGGATTAAGGAAGTGATTCATGGAAATATCAAATGGTATTCACTTTTCTACTGCTTTGAGACTCTGGAGAAGTGTTTAGAAGTGACATAAATACATGTATGGTACTTCAGAGAGAGGATAATGAGGTGCCTTACAACAGCAATCAATAAATAAGTACGTACGTCGAAGAGTTGGCATAGGGAGAATTATTTTGCGTGTCCCATGAGTGATCCTTAAACAAAAAAAAAGAAAAGCTGTTTAGCTACATCCAAAGTCAATATAATTTACTGAAGACCAAACATGAAGGAAACATAAGAAAAGGATAATTACAGAGGTAGGCCAAGGATAAATTTAGAGAAGTAGTTAATAGAAGATCTCAGAGCAAGAATCTTAACAGGAATAAAAAATGAATATGTAACGAGATGGCTTGGACAGCTAGAACAGAACAATCCTAGGATTATTAACTCATAACGAGCTCAATCAGTCAATTTAGTCATTTCATTAATTAGGGAATTCAAAAGAGACAATTTCACTGAGTAAAGACCAATCATCTTGACCGTGATTCAGACAAGGATGCTTCGATTTGTGGTCGAGTGATTTACCCATCTTAGTCACACGTTTCCCGCTATTTCTTGGATTTGCGTAAACTCATTTATTTTTTCTTTTGATTATTTGTTACATTGCTTTATTGATTTGATTTGTGAATCCATTAAAGCCGGGGATTAAATGGTTACAGGTACCAAATGTGGAAAATATCGTAGTTATAAAATAGGTTGATAAATTTTCGGTTCAAGAGGGATCTTAGAGGCTGGTAATTATCATTATTATTATTGGAAGGGAAGTCCGTACATGCTTGTGCCCTCTCTAATTGCCCACCCCAAATTTGAGCCCGATTTGGTATCCCCTCCCAGGGATAGGGAAGCCGCTCACCGGCGGATACGGATTGTCGGTTCGGTCAAACTCGGTCTTCTATCCCCCGAGTTTTAGGAGAACAAATAGCAGCTCAAGGTTATGGACAGATTCTCCGTCCCCCTCTCCCCTCTTCGCCAACCGCCCCTTCCAAATTCCCAAGTCTCCCTAATAAAACGAGAGAAGGACGAGGACCCAAGGGCGATCTGTGGAAGGTCCGCCGGGCAACATTTTCCTCACAAATCCGTCACAACACCCGGGAAGGCGCGGCGGGGCGTGGAAGGGAGAGCTGCGTGGGTGGAACGTGGGATTTGCAGTGAGCGAGAGGTTAAGGGGGAGATTTTGGGAATCGAAAGAAAAAAAAATCCGCCTTCATAACGTGCGTGGGAAGAAATAACCATGGTAACAGGCCTTTGAATCCCGAACTCATCCTCTTCTCTCGCTTTTTCTGATTCACCCCGTCGCAGGACGCGGAGGGTGGAGACTCGAGAGGGAGAGAGAGAGAGAGAAAGGAGCATACATTAAAAACTAAGGGAGAGACGACTGCTTGTTTACTAAAGGACTTACGCCGCTGGAGCCGGGGAGGTTACCCGGGGTAAATGGAGGAAAAGAAAGCTTCACGATGTCATTTGCCTGAGAGGAAAAGGAGAACAATGGAAATCAGGAGTAAAGCTCCTTAAAAGAGGAGGTGCCGTGGAAGGAGGGGATCTTGAAATATTCTGGAACAAGGGCGCGCTCATCTTGGACAGCATATCGACGATTTATTCGAAGAACTGACGAGATACATTGAGATGAAAAATGAGTCTAACAAAAGACATTTACAGGTTTAAGAGAAATCCCTTTCTAAATGTTTGGCGTTAACTTTCATTTCAATCTGAAAAGATACTATTTTTGCGATACTTTATCAAATATATAGCACCAATTTACAAACCCATTCTTATATTCCCAAAAACACAATTAGTTAAGCTGTCCCTGTTTGAGGAATGACTATCAGCTTAATGAAGTAATTTGGACAATCCTTTTTCCTTCAAACACCTAAAGCGATCTTCTAAAGTCCAGATTTGACATTTGCATTTCGAGATTGGATCTCAATGTTATCAGAGATATTCTTGGAGAGCGTACTTAGTTTTCTGTGATGCCATAATCTTTTCTATTCTATTTAAAGAGATCAAATATGCGTGTTAAGTTGTATTTGTTTCCAAGTTTTGATAAGTTGGAATAGAATTCCAATCTTACGAAGGCATTCTATTGTGGCAACTGTGACTAGGTTTTTTGAAGGACACAACTACGAACTAAATATTTTGTGACTCGGAAACATCTCTCCTCGCCCACCTTACATGGTTCTTCGTCATTTGTTTTCCTTTCGGTCCATTTTACTTTCTCACTTTCTCTATTCATCTCCACACCCAGATTTCAAAAGCCTTTAATATACTTCTATCATCTTGTTTCAGTGACCACGTTTCCGCGTCGCACATAACGAAGCTGCATATCAAAAGTTTTAACGAGTCTTTTCTCAACATTCTTACTCAACGTCCCTGTCATCAACTCTCTCCCCCTTGTGAAAGCCTCTTTACCTAGGGCATTCTTCTCCCTCATTCTGCTCTAGTTCTTGCCTTCCTTTTTTGATGTCAAGCTTGGACTTTTTCTTTCTGGGAACGCACCTTTTTTTATTAATATTGATTCTCATTCCATATATATCACACTGAATTTCCAATTCATTCAGCAATGTAATGTACAGGTTGCGGAAAAGCCTTCTGTCCCTCCAATCTATTCCTATTTTCTGCAATATACTCATTAGTTTTTCCCAATTCACTCTATCAAACGCCTTTTCAAAATCAACGAAACAGGCAAATACGTCCTGATTGTATTCTATATTCCTCTCGATTAATAATCTCATTACTGCAATGGCATCACGCGTACCTCTCCCCTTCCTAAGCCCAAGCTGGCCATCCCCTAAGTAATCATTTGCCTTATCCTCTAGTATCATTTGCCTCTATCCTTTTGTGCTAATACTGAGAACAACTTCCGCTACGTGAGATATCAAACTTATTGTTCTATAATCGTCACATTATGTAGCATATACCTTTTTCGGAATAGGAACTAACACTGATCTCACACAGTCTTTCGGCCAGATTCCTTCCTCATAGATACTGCGAATCAGTCCATATAGCCTCTTCCTCCTACGTTTTCCTAAACATTTCAGTAGTTCCGCAGGAATGTTGTCCACCCCACGGCCTTATTTAGTTTCATCTCCCTTAATGCCCTTTCTATCTCATCGTCGAGTATGCCTGGACCTAAGCTATCTTCCTCTACGTCATGTTCCTTTTCTATGTCTAAATTTGTTGGTCTAAGTTCTTTACTATACAGTTCTTCTATATATTCCTTCCATCTCTCTTGGATCTTTCCTGTGTCAACTATTATCTTACCCGCCTTATCTCTAACTGCTAGCATATATCTTCCCGTCTTACTTCCCGATAGTGATTTAACCTTGCTGTATAGTACCCCAATTTCACCCTTCCTATGCAAACTTTCCATATCCTCGCACTGCGTCTTCCACCATGATTCCTTTGCTTTATTTGCCGCCCGCCTCAATTTATTATTTAACTCTTTGTCCTTCATTTTGCCTAACTCTCTGTTTACATTCTTCCATTTTCTCCTCTCATCCTCAAAGGTTGAGTCATGACGCAAGACTCAACCTTTGCACCACGTATTTCCCCGGATCACACAGACATAAAACCTTCCTTAAAGAACAGTTTCCTATTTTACATGACAATGACGCGACCTCATCCTTACTACCCCAATGCGCATACAGACGACCCACCAATCTCAAAAACCTTCTGAGATCCACCAACCCATTGGCGTCCCCCGCGACAAATTTCCTAATATTTCCCTTACTTGCAACCGCCCACGATGTAAAACTTGTCTATTTATTTGATCCACTGCCCTCTCCCCACATCTCCTCATTGCCCCCTCACCTCGTTTCCATATCATAATATTTGGACGGCACAATAGAACACAAATAAAATAGTAACACTGAAGCTAAATACATATATATATACATATATATACAATATATATATAGTATATATATATATATATATATATATATATACATGTATATACATATGTATACAAAATACATAACATTTATATTTATCCTGAAAGTATGACGATCGTAAGGCTTACTGTAACATTCCGCGTGAGATCAAACCTAATAAATCATGCCTAATAAAATCAGCCCTAAAGTTGATAATTACGAAAAATATGAAAAACTAGTTAATTGACTATTGAAAGTGTGAAAATACGAAGCAGATTCATCGGAGCAAGCATATCAAATATTTTCCAGGCCAGGCAATTTCCATCGCTCTCCCAAAGCGCTGAAAGTTTTATAATTCAACTCTGAAACAAAGAGTGTAGGATTGTTGGATGCTCTACATTGTCGTGCGCTGAGGAATACACGCGATAGGGTCTCATAAAAAGGACAAAATGTTGAAACAAATTAATGAAACACTAAAGGGGACTGGGGCTCCTCCCTTTTGTGAGGTAATTGACGCCAAAAAGCGTCATTTTATGCAGGCACTCAGTGACGCCACCATTGAGCGCCTCGTTTCGCCCTGAGCCCGTTTCAAATTCCCAATCCGAGTGTAAAATACTTTTAAAAAATAAACAGTGACTGAACATCAAACTCTAGCTTCCATGTCCCTTCAACGGTGGAAGACCCGAGGAAAATGCTTCGACCGGACTGGGGTGAAGTCATATAGGGAGCTATGGGCAAGCCTACGCTTTGTACTCGTATGTGGAATTTCATGCGATCCCTCGGAGCACAGTGAGGGTTGTAGTTGTTTTTCATGCTCAAAAAAACGCACCCAACTGTTTTTATGGGCTCTTAAGTCATTGAGTGACTCGTATTTTATGGTTGATTTACATGATATTTCATTGGCTAGAGCTATGTTTCTATTTGAAAATCAATTTCTATTTATATATTTTTAATGAAACTGCTAAGCTTTTCAGCACAACCTTAGGTGCCTAGATGAGTAACTGCGTTTTTTATGTTAAAATTCACTTCGTCATCACCTTCTTTTAATATTAATGGCCTCTTTTACTTAAAAAGTTAATATTAATTATTAATGCTTCATTACAAAGTGGAGGTAACTGACCAGTATGTGAGCCATTGGATGATTTTTATAAGCTTACTTACATGTATTTTATATATTAAAATAGATAAACTACTGCGCCCTCGTGAATACTAAAAAGATTAAAAACGCATATCAGCCCAAATGAAAAAGCATTGTTCATGAGGGCTGTATTTTTTTTAGTAACAATGCACAAGTACTTTAGATGGGATTAGAAATTGAACAGAATTGGAGATGAAAGATACATTCTTCAAAATCTATTCGGAAAAGTGATTTTCAACGGTTTATATGGGCTCGCGTTTTGTTAAACTATCATAGCCTCATACGCTACTGAGTATCGAAACATCGAATCGAATCAAAGTTAAGCTGTGGAAAACTACATTAGTATTTTTTTACGATGGGCACAAAGAACTTTCACTTAGTGATGCCTGGCCTGCTAATTTGAATACTTAAAAGATAGCTATAAAAATGTATACATTATCGGTGACAGATATTCATGTTACTTCATCACTCAATTCCAAAGTAATTGAAGTTTAGAATGTTTTTTCTTGAAATGAGTTCAATTTGTAGTTGTTTAACGAGATCATCTATTTTAATGGTCTACAAGTTTTGATTGATTTCGCATAATAATATTAGGGAGAAGTTGGTGGCGTACTTGATATGCCGATCTCTTACATTTATGACCCAGGTCGTTCCCCTAGGAGGCAGGTTATTCACCCTTAGACTATTCCATCTCCGCTGTGCATTCTGAAGAGGGAAATATGGCCATCCGAAAAACCCAGTAGCGGAATGGATTGCTGTTAAGCGATAAGGCCTTAGAGGCCTAGAGTTTGTGGTAATTAATTGCTATACAGTTTTTGCAATAACGTTCGTGGGAATCCGCTACGAACTGTGGAAAACAGGGGAAGTGCGTCTGGCGGAGAGCGGGCTAACTAAAAGACTCCATGTTGAATGTTCATGACAGCCTCGTCAGTTAACGGACGAGGCAAAGCAAATTTCAAGGTATGAAGACAGAAAGAGATGTTTATGAATTGCACTTTAGATGAGTGGATTCTTTTAAGCACCAGATTTGTTTTTATTCGCCTCGCCAAGAGTTTGCACGTATGTCGACAAGATTGGAAAAATTGCGATTTTGTGCTTTAAGGTTGCTGCTAGTGCATATTTTGATGATTATCATATGAGATTTTATGATTTTTAGAAATAATAATCGGTGCTCATGATATTTTGTAGCGTCTAGGATAATTTTGTTGTATTGTCTTTAAATAATTCCGGTTATTGCATTTTTAGCTGCAATGTCCTCTCAGTTTCTTTGATTACTCCCGTACTTTGATTCTCTTCCCGTACGTATCGCGCCGTCTCCCTAATGCGCTCAGAAATGTTTGAAAACCCGTACTCGTACCATAAGCGAGGTAAGGTAGTAATTTTAAATCTTTATATTATATGTTATTGCCATTATACCGATTAAGGAAAGCCTTCGATGAACACAGACTATGCAACGGTACAACGGTGCATTTCCTTGCCTCTTCCATAAACACATTACTTCGACACTACAATTTGCTCTTTTTCAGCTTCACACTCTTATTTCCTCCCTTCATTCCGTACAGCGTATCGTACCTATCCTAGTCCTTCCTCGCTCGCCTAACGTTCTCCCCTCTATCACAGTCTTCAACATCCCATTTCCAATGAAAAAACTCTGCGTCCATTTTTTTCCCACCTCTTTTGGACTTCTCTCAGCATTCCCCTTTCTTCCTCCAACACATTTAGAACTTTTTTGTTTTTTTTCCTTTCAGTCCATTACACATTATCTATCCTTGTTCTCACCAACGTTTAAAATCTTCGAATTTAATCATACTGTTTAGCTTTAATGACCATGTTTACGCGCCGTACAAAACCACGCTTTATTATTAAAATTTTAATTTTTTAAATTAAATTTTCACGCAACGATCCTGTCATCAATTGCCTCTTCCTCGTGTAAGCTTCTTGGCCTATCAAAATTCTTCTTTGTACGACCCTACTTCTTTTCCTTTTTTTCCCAAAACACTTATTAGATAAGTAAACTGTGACACATGCTCTATTCTAAGGATTCCTATTTAAGTATTTAATTTAGCTTACCTCTTTCTAGGAAACCTTATATCCATTGTTTTCTTTACTTGGATTCTTTTCCCGTACGTATCGCACCGTCTTTTCAAGGCGCTCAGAAATGTTTGCCTACCCTTGGCTGACTGACAAACCAAAGCTTGATCATCAGCAAACCTAAGTGATATTGTGATTTACACGCTTACTTTCATTCATGTATCTGGTTCTTCCCATAACCTTTTCCCTATGTCCTCCACAAGCATTAAAAAGCGCGGGTGATAATGAACACCTCTGTTTTGCACCAATTCATGACACTACCCATTTTGACTCTTCATCCGCCTAGGCTCCTGAGCATTCTGAGACATAAAAGGTTTGCGGATAAGTCACCTATCTCTCCAGTTTACTCCTAACTTTGATTGTATTCAATTTACTCTATCGAAATTAATGAAGCAAACAAATTTATCCTGATTGTATTTTATTTTCCCTTTCTATTATTGATATAATTACTGCAATATCCTCTCCCCTTTCCGAACCCAAACTGATCAATCCCTAAGTAATCACTTTCCCTCCGCTTCATCATCTTATTGATGATCCTGAGTGCCAATTTAGCTGTGTGAGAAATTAAACTTATTATACCGTAGTCCTCACATATGTTCTTACCTTTCCCTTTTTTGGGATCGGAGCTAACGCTGTACTGGCGAAATCTACTGGCCAAAACCTTCCTTATTAATGCTACGAATAATTACATAAAAAATCTTTCCCTGTGTATTCCTTCCATCTCTCCTGAATTTTCCCTGGTTTAATCAATATTTTCCCTGTCTTTTCTTTGGTTTTTACCCCAGTTTTTCCCTTCTTAATTCCTGACTCTGCTTTTGCCAATGCCACCCAACTTTTGTAAACCCTCCACATCTTTGCACTGCATCTTCCTCCACATTTCTTTCACTCTGTTAGTTTCCTGCTTCAAATCAGTTATTAACTCTTTATACTTCCTTCTGCCTAACTCTGTTTCCAATTTTTCATTTCTTTCTCTAGTTTAACCATCTAATTATTTCGTTCGCGGTTTTTTATATCCCGTTTTTGTTTCCATTTCTCCCCTATAGTACTAAGCACCCTGTTTTTATTCTTAATTTTGTCTTAAGGTGGCAGATTCTCCTTTCTTGTTGTCCTGGTTAATGCTACTCTATACCATTAGCTAAACCATCTTCCTTATTTTATTCTTTTGAATCGGACGCTACAATTCATTATTACTAAATTACGTGCATGATCTGAGTGGACACATGTTCGCCACTGAGGAAAATACGCTGTTTTTTTTCTGGCTCATAGGTAATCCCAACAGGAAAACTTACGAACATGATTGCTCCCGGTAGCTCAGCTCTAGGAGTCATCAGAAAGCACAAGATCTTACACCACGTTAAGGTTGTAATCCATGGCGAGGGTTTTTGAGTAGATTGTTTATGCAAATTCTTTAACTTTATCAGTTTATTAAATAATTGATATTGCTGCAATTTTATTCAGTGAAACAAGTAAGCTTGTTTCCCTGAATTTTTTGGACATTTTGATGGACATTCAAATATCATACGGATTTTAATTCAAAAAGCAAGCAGAAAAACGGAAATAACAACTTGAAATGGAATGCCTAGCAATTTATTGTTTCACAAACGGTAGCGGTAGTTTATAATGAGCAAAAGAGCGTATTTATGCTTGGAATATCATTTAAAGGATTGCGGTATATTCCATCAGGGGAAGTGTTTTCACGTATAAAGCGGACGATAACAAAAGATACACTGTTTATTGTTTGCCTTTAGCTACGCTTTAAACGATGTACTATCACGCATGTTGTTATAAATACATTTCATGGTGAATTGAAATTTATCGAGGACCATCCATTTAGGAATCCGAAACACGAGGAAAGAGCAGATCGAGAGAAAACTTTTGACCTGGGAGAGAGAGAAAAAAACTGCAAAGAACGAATACAAAAAAATTGATAACAATGAAATGTGTTAATCGCTCTTATGGCTTATGGTTGGCATTATTACGATGATGAGTCGAGTTAATCAAAGGCCTCTTCAAATCACCTCTCTTTCCTCCTCCTTGTGTCCGTTACCGGCGTACGCTAGCATTTATGAACGCATTCACGCAAACGTTACGAAAATTCCGAAAGGGTGCGGGAATGCATTGCGACAGTGGGCGTCACCTAGTTGTGATGGAAGCCCATATGTCAATTCGATGCCTGGATCGGATATGAGAAATTTCCCCTCCGTGGGAGCGAGCGAGGTGGGCAAATGAAGCCGATGGAACGAGGAAGGAAAGAAGAATCCGAATCTTTTCTTTCCGTCCGGCCCCCAAACGCGTTCCTCGCTTCGCGCGGCTCACGCACGGCTGATGAGGGCGCCAACGTCTTCATAAATCGATCGGGGCGTGAGGCGGGTATATTCGCTTGAACACCGAGGGAGCGCTCACAAAGGACGTGGTCGGGAGGGAAGGAGCGAAGAAGAGTGGCAGGGAATAAAAGAATAAAAGTGGGAAAGGGCGAGTGGGGGAAGGTATAAGTCTGGATAGGGGGTCTCACCCGAAAGGAGATACAAAAACAAGCTAGATCCGAGGGATGAAGGAGCGATGAGTGCGGACGCAAAGTGCTGTTGGGAAATGGAACTGAGAGAGGGCGAGGCCGACAGCGTGATGGTGTTGGGGAAGGAGGATTAATATGCCTCGACGGAATATATCGCGAGGTTGGGAAATTCATGAAAATGTGCATACTTTTCCCGTTAAACCAATGCAATTCATCGACACTACAGCCATGAGGCAAAATGATTCTCTTGGCAGCGTTGGTGGTATTAGGCTAGTCAATCGAAATATAATAATTTCACGTGGAAACAAAATGGAGAATGCATTTCAAAGGGGAAAAATGATTACATCGGAAATCATTCGCAATATAAAGCTTAGAGATTTTAACTTAATATCACTGCAGTGCTCACTAGATTAAGCATTAAGAGTGTAAAATATTGAAAATGACTATTTTTCAAAACAAACTTTCGGACCAGATATAGGGTCTCATTGTCAGACAGGGCGCGTAGTAACCATTATAAAGTTTCATGTTTGTGTTTTCGCCATCAATTCCATTACGCTTTGGTGTACATTCACGCTTGGATTCTTTTGTTTTTTGCGTAGGCTTTTTTATCCCTTTTCATCGAATGGTAGCCCTCCTTCAAACTTTTGCTGTAAAAAAAGCTGTTCCCTCTCCTGTCCTCCGAAAAACCTTGTGTCAAAGTTTTCTTATTTGTGAGCACCTTCCCGGTGAATAACCATGGAACGTACCGTGAGGTACGTAATATTTCGGTGTTGTGGAGGAGAAAGGGTCCAGTCGGAAAGATATTTGACCACAGTTCCTGAGTACCCCGAATACACATTGAAGTCGAAACAAGGAAAAGTAGAAGAGCGTAAAAAATGTGTTGCCTGCGTAGGAAATAAGTTACCTAACGACTTCAGCCGTTGAGCTATTCATTTGTAACATAATTGGTACTGACTCGTATCTATTTTTTAACTTTAATATACATGGTTATCATGTCCTTGGTCTATGTGCATGGTTATTATGGCTTGCATCGTCCCCTAGGTTTAATACATTGACTAAATACAGTCTACTATATATTGAGTCCAAATATACTCGTAGTCCACAACTAGTACTTATCAATGTAATTACTATGCATTTCAGGTGTTTAAGTTATGCTGATCAGTTTATTAGGTACAGAGTCGTTTGCTGAATTCCGGGACGATACTCGTACTGACATCTCTTTAGAAGGGTAGCGTAGAAAATTAATCCCGGGTCTCTTACGGTGGCGGAAGTTCTAGGAAGGGAGGCATCGTGCTCAGCATGCCGTCAATAGTTCTGAAAAGTTGAAGGAGCCCAAAATTTCCGAATATGGGAAGGGGATTATCAACCTATCTCTGCCGTAATCCCTACAAAGTTTTCGGAGCATATTCCAAGCAAATAAATATGAGAGAATAGCGATAGGCTTATACGGGTTTGATTATTTATTTTCTCCTTCTGTTTACTTATTTTTATTCGTTTTTGGCAATAATTCCGTGTTTTTATATTGAAAATCAATGGAGGGTGATGAATAAATTTTAGTCAGATGGAATTATAACCAACCTAGTTTAAATAATCACGGCTGGGAATGTTAAAAATTATTTCCTCACAAACCAGAATTGTATCTTATTTGTCTTTTTTGATTGAGTCTGTTAAATCTCGGTTTTTATGCTCAAGTAAATTTCATCGTTAGTATTTGATATTTCGTCTATGTTCGCTTGAAGTTACCCGATGAAATATCGATATGGTTGGATCCATACAAACGTTTGTCACGTGAGCCATATTTAATTCGATGAAGCACTTACAAATAGGTTCTCGGGTTTTGAGATCATAATCGGGAATGAACCAAGTAGTACGGACATATTTGTCTAGTTGTCTTTTCATATGTTAGATCCATAGATATGCTCCTCCATTTTTATATTTCAGTATATGAGTTATATTAACGGTAAATATTTCGTGTTTTCAAAAATTTAATTTCGTCTCACATGACCATGGTCGTTTGACCGGCTACAATAATCAAACCGAAGGATGGTGTGATAGGTGAGGGTAGACCTCTTATAGTTCTAGGCTTTATACTGCGTTCAGAATACACTCGTTTAGAGTGAATGCGGGGGGGGGGGAGAGTTCGCAGCTCCTATCCCTGTGAAGGAGCTCCCCAGCAAGATGTGGTACTCGAAAAAAATTACACAGCTTGAGGAGGGTGGACCCATTGACATTTAACGCGAAACGACGACAGCGTGTACAACTTAAGGATCTCCGTGCGAAAACGGCGATCACCAGTGTCAGAGCCGTTTGAAAGCTCCGAGTACCACACGACTCACGCATCAAAGGAAAGATGGGTAACGGATTTCATTTGCCGCCGAGCGTGCAATTCCGCGCGACCATGTAGCTTGCCATTCGCTCATTCCGCTCTCGTGCATTCCGTAGATGCGTGCGACCGTGTCATTTTATTTTTAATTTAAATTTCGACGGCCCTTCAAAGCTTCCGTAAGCGTCGTGCCGAAAAACGCACACCCGGACGCTCCACTTCCCGGCCAATGGATTTAACGATTTCGGGCGTGGGAAGGTTTATTCTTGCCGTCCGGGCGGTCCTCCTCTCCCCCCCCCCAGCCACCCTCTCGCTCTCGTCCCCTCACTCGCGTCGTTTTTTTAAAAGCGTGTTTTCATGGATAATAAGGGCACGGGAGGGGGTGGAGGGATAGAGGTCACGTCCTTTGCTTCCTACGCTCCGACGGGGAGACCAAGGGACGCGTGGCTCTCGGTCGGTGGAGTGAGCTGAACTAAGCTCTCTTCTATTGGAATGGGAGGGATGAAGACAAGCGAAATGAGGAACGGTCACCTCAGATCTGCGAGGACGCATGACAGCCTATCCCTTTGATCTTTTTTATTTCCGTATTTTCGTGCCATGCGTCGCTGGAAATTAACATTGATACTAGCATAACTGATTCATCTGTTCCCAGCGTCGGGTAGGAGTTCCTTTTTTCAGTGTCTGCGTGAAAATATCCTTCGTGCTGAGGTGGGTGGGAATAAAGTATAAATTACTCAACATGATACTCTACTATGCTATTACTTGCTTGCTTCCTCTTGAATGTTCTAAATATAACGCTTCTTAATTTCTCTTGCTTCTAGACAACATTATGACTTGTGGATAAATTTCAAGTAACTTCACTCTCACGCTCACTTTCATCCCCTATGGTTGAACCCTTCATTTGAAGGCATCACAGAATGGTTTATTGTATGAAATAAACGTTCAAGTAGCATGATAGCACAAAAAAGAAACCAAAATAAACTGATCACGAAATACCATGTAACATGAACGACTTACTGGGTGCAAAATAAGAACGTATCATGGCGCAAACGAATGTAAATTTCTTTTATGCATATATAAATGATTATTTGTTAATAAGTTATTTTATATAGGTTATTTATTATAAGTTATCATTCATATATAAATAATAACTTTCTTTTATCAACGAATTGGACGAGTTTCAGTATCTATCGATACACCATAGTACCACTCCTGAATAATGAATAACATTTTACACAACATTTACAGTTCCATAAAGACATATAAATTGCATATTTTATAATTGGATTATTTTAATCGAAATTAAAATATTCATAAAAGGGGCGTGATGAGGAGTTATTCCATAAGGAACATTTCATAGGCTGTTCACTCTCAATCCATCATGTAAAATAAAACAGATATGTCAATTTCCCCAGTTCATTTAATTATTCCATGCTAAATACAGTGCTGTCCATGTATCGGTGGTTTGCAATATCCCGAATGAAATTGGATACATATGAAAAATAAGCTATCAGAGATATTTAGTTTACTGCTCATTTTAATGTATTTTAAATACCATAATTAATACAGTACTCTATCGTGTGTATATGATATTTGCTTAAATTAATATTGTAAATATATTACTTTTCGAGATTTGTCATTTATATTCGTCACAAAAATATCAATTTTTCCATAGCAATCAGATTGCACGCATAACTGATGTTAGTCTTAGTGCTTTAAACCCACATATATTCAGACACTAATGTGTAAACGTCAAATCGCCGTCACAAAGTCAAAGTGCCGAGAACTTTTATGATTGAATTTTTCAAATCTATCCTCAGAATTGTGACTACCCGACTACAAAATACCTCCTGCTTCAGTATGTGCTATTCAGAGTTTGAGAGCTTCGCTGTCATGGAGTACCCGTAATTTGATATTATAAATAAATAGCATAGAAAAATACTTGGATTATACGGAAGGGTTTATTCATGCAAACGTCACGTACAGTTTCCTTCCCAACAAGGGTTGTGCGAACACATCCCGTGCAATTGATAAACGACACGTCGAACAAGAGAGCATATATTTCCGCAGTATGTTTCGATTTTAACGCCGGTTGTTCTATTTCCATCGCCGCTTTCAATTCTGAACGTTATTGAAACTGCACCGCAGATAAAACATTAATGATCCGGCGGAAGCTTTTTCCAATTCCCATACGCGGTGACGGCGAAGCTAACCATTTTTCAATCCCTGCCAAGGCGTGTTCGGGAATTGCAACGCGACGGACGAAATAAAAGCGAAGGGAGAAACTTACATTCGTTCGTTCCTCCAGGCGAATATTTTGACGATCGTGGTGAGTTGACAGGTTGACAAACTGCCCACCCATCCCTCTTGTCTTTGCCTCGTCACTATACCCTGCCCCGCCTCCGATTATTGCATCGATCCCAAGTCCCTCCTCTCCACGGCAACCCCAGCCTCCCGAGCACCTCCCCGATACCCAATATAGGCTGCTTCATGCTCCAGCGGACCATATTTCTTGGTCGCCACGCCAGTTGCTCTTATCCGTATCCTGCTCCACCTCAGAGTTACCTCATTACCTCACATCCCGTCTCTTCTCGAGATCCTATCTCTCTCTCTCTCTCTCTCTCTCTCTCTCTCTCTCTCTCTCTCTCTCTCTCTCTCTCTCTCTCTCTCTCTCTCTCTCTCTCTCTCTCTCTCCCTCCCCTCGTTTCTCTTCTTATTGCCATCCTCTTCTTCTACTCCCCAACTCCTTCTCTCCATTCTCGCCATTACAAGGCTCTCTATTTCCCCCAACACGCGTATTTTTCGCTTTCCTCTTCCCGTTCCGCTCACTTGAAGTCAAGAGGCCCCACTACCTTAGGGTGTTTTTTGCCGTACGCAGCGGTTTTTCAGTCTCAGGATAATATTTCATTAACGGTTCCGCAAACATCGGCCGTGGCACAGGTTGGGCGGTCGTTATCGGGAACGAGACGCTGCGAACGGATAATTAGGTGGGAAGCGTGTGAACCTAAAAGGATGTGTTGCATTATGTCATCCGCTTCGTATTTTTGTTCAGCGTCATGGCCTAATAGTGCAATTACATAGCTTTTTGCGCCTTTGATTATAACGGAAGGGTGCGATGACGGCAATTCGTTACTTCGGAGACTTTGAAAAATGGCTGTCAAACGCATGCGATATTTCAGGGTTTTGTTGATGGAGTTAATACGCATGATTCGTCAACTACTGGACCGAAGAAATTTCGTCAGCAACGGCACCAAATTGTATTTTTTGGATAATTCCTCTGGTTGCGTAGCTGTGGATACCTCGTAAATTTACTAAATTTGTTTGATCAATTGAATATACGTAATAGGATATATCTCGATATGATATTTAATGCATAAAATGAAGCAAGAACTCTGATTTACCTGTCAGAATACCATCTTTCAGCCCTGAGTTTTTCAATATCAAATTCTAACAATGTATATTGAAGGAATTACTTCATCAATTCATCGAAAGTCATAAGTCATCAATTGCAATCGAAATTAGTCACTTCAGGTGAAAGTCAATAATATGAATTTTGAATGACATCCACTAAGTCCTCATTTTCAACCACGAGTGACAACTTCACGATTGGGACTATATTAGCACACTTCTAAAACTCATAGAAATTTGCATTGGTCGCTCCGATAGGGACATATATCATTTTGAATATGTTACCTTTAATAAACACATAAAATATGTCTTCTCAAAAAATTATAGCCAATGATGCCTGCTTTGTGGAGCTCGTTAGATTCGATTTGAAGGTCTAATACGCTAGATAAAAATTTGAATGAAAGTAATAATTATATATTATGTAAACATAATTTATTCTACTTGAGAGTTAATAGGAAACTTTTTTGTCAAAGCCGACTTTGCCGACCGAAATGGTAATCGGCACTTATTTCAGCCTGTAGAAGAGCTCTTTAAAAATCATCTCATTAAAGTGAATCCCTCTCGAGGATCCCTGAAAAAAAAGTAGCATCCTCTTTGGGTCGCAGGAAATCAAAATAAACCTTGGGTTGAGGATGAAAATAAACCGGGGGTGAGTTAGCGTAACGTGATTTTCACCTAGATACTATGCCCAAGAGGGCGCATATGCGTATAAGCACATGCTTTTTTCGAAAGTTGCCGAACACAGGCGCACGACCAACGAGAATAAAATTGCAAATGAGATGCTACTCGATCAAACTGATGGCAAGAGTTTATAAACAAGTTGTGCTAACATTAATGGAGGAAATAATCATGTGGAAAGGCGAAATGAAGTAAACAGCTAAACAGACGAAGGGCCTTGTATATTGAGGACATGAACATTCAGTGAGATAAAACTCGATGCGAAACTTTTTGGTAATTTTTTCACTAGGTATATAAAATAAATAATAAGGGTTTTAAAAAATACCTGAAGTATTTAATATATAAGATAATTCTGTGCTTGCTCGTTGAAAGATACTGAATGATTAAGTATGTTGCGCACGGCGTCAAGTGAAACTTATGTACAATAAGAATTGTATTCGGTTTCATACGAGGTCGCATACCGTTATTGCTTACCATTTTGATTGCACTAGAGCTATTTAGTGGAGGGTGGCAATAAAATTTTTTCGCATGATTTATTGTGAAAAACTTTAATTCTTTTTTATGTTATTGTCTGAATGTGTAATGTATTATTCGTAAGGCTTCATTGATTTGAATCCGTCATTGCCTCAGTGGTAGCCGTTTCAAGTTATAATTTCCCCATCCAACTTTTCAATGCTAATTTGCACGTTATTGGATAGATTTTTACTATATATGTAGGTGCATGTGTATGTTAGTTAATAGCATATGTATTTGCATGCATATGGTTTTATGTGTGCACACAGATGTTGGTTTAGCATGTGGTTTTATTCTATTTGACGGGTGGTGACCTAACACCCCCCCCTTCACCCGCCCCCGCGGTAACTTGTGTGGTATTATGTAGATGTAGATAGAAACATTATTTATTCCCCTGCACCCGCTTCTAGGACAGTTTTTCTTTACGCTATGGCGTAGAAAGAAGTCACAAGGGGCAAGGTCTAGAGTAAAGGGAAGATTAGGAACACATTTCGACCTTTACAGAATATTCAGCAACAACGTTTACTATAGACGGCCGTGTATTATCGTGGTGCAGTATCCAGCCTCTTGCTTTGCTATTTAGCGATTTATATGGCTTTTGCACTTATCAGTATATTTCTATGATATGCTCCATTTACAGTTTTTTGTGCTGGTACGACTCTCTGATACAGTATTCTCTGAATATCAAAAAGTGATATGACGCTAACTTTCCCAGCAGAAACCACCACTTCGGCTTATTCTTGTGCTGGAGATACCGTAGGTTTCTACACGAGCGGAGCGTTGCTGTTGGCCATAAGGATCAAAAGTATGTAAGTTAAATGTGAATTGCTAAACTAATAAAAAAAACTCCTCATTTTGTAATTTGTCAACTTAAACTCCGAACAAACTCTCAAAATCGACTTGTTGTTTGGGTATGAGCGCTCTCGGAGCCAACTCGGTACTAATTCGTCTCTTATGAAATTCTTCTATTTCAAAAGTGACTTTCATATTTTCCTAACGTTCTCTCAGCAAATCCGATAATATTCCCTCACAATGGCAGCAGAATTGTTACTGTTTACTTCCTTAAGAGCTATGGCCCCGGATCCACCTATCTTTGAAATCGATTTTATCTCCTCCTTAAGCATCTAAATAAGAATTTACCTACCTGTACTGTAGGGATGCTGTAAAAAAATAGACTTTCCATAAACCTCCTGCAGCGTGAATGATATGCTCAGGTGAATGTAAAATTTCCATTCATCCTCGCATACTTCCCTCTATCGCTGCCGTAGGTAAACTGATTTTGTCTCAATATGCAACGGCTGCTGACGACACACTACTGAAGTCCAATTGATGGCACTTTTACCACGTATACAGGTACATTAAGGATCGAGTTTACAATTAAACATTAAATGACATTTTTACTCGTTGAATTATACGAATGAAAAATATATTATCATTCTTTATCGAGCATTCCTCGCAGCTAACGTGGAGCTGTTTTTGCAATAAGAAAAATTCCCTCCTTCAAGTTAAAAAAGCAATTCTGTTTCCTAAGTATGAGAGCCGCTGAGCGACTTTTAGGTATCAGTTGATCAATAAACAAATTCATTTTCTAACTCCTGTGAATACGCCGTTAATTCCTTATAAAATATCAGTATAACTTCTCTTCTCATGATATTATTGTGTCCAAATTAGATCTCATGATGAGCAGACAATGTATTTAAGAATTCAAAGTTATATCTTCGGTAAAGTTCCACGCGTGTTTTCATGAGTTTATTGATTATTTTGGTTCTCGCGCTTTTTACCACCACTATAAACTCAATAACCTCTCATTCGGAAGAATGTAATTTTATTTCAAGGAGGGATTTCTTCTGATTGGTAGATGGGTGGTTGGTGACCCGTGTCCATTACTTCCCATATCGCAAGCATATCAGATGCATCTTATATGCTTGCGATTGGAATATTGTTACACTTGGGCTCTTGGCGCACTGTTTCTGGCGTAATTAAACTTGTTTCTGTTATGTTTGAAAATTGTGAGATGGAAGATACCTGAATATTTTCTGCCATGGTCTGTTGCTCTTATTTCATCCGATTGGTCTAATCTGTCGATGTAATGCGCAGGCCTAATAATTCACTTGGTGCTACAAGAAAACTCAAGTCTAGTGCCTTTTTAAGTGCCTCATTGGCGTTTTACAGTCGTTCAGGAGGAGCTTCTCGTCCCATTTTCACTAGTGAATTTCCTTTCGTAGCAATATTTGAATCTAACTGATCTTTGATTTTCATCCAAATCCTTGATTAACCCCTCTGATGGATTAAACTACTATTCTTATGTTAAAAATTTGGTTTACGAATTCAAAATAAAATCTCTCATTTACACTTTCATTACGTTCTCCAAATAACCCATCTTATGAAACCGTCTTTTTATTGTGGAGTCGCATAATTTCCTAATGCCCGCATTCCATGGTAATTTGGAGTTTAAGATGACACCAAAGTATTTGTTTGGATATAATGTTTCGCATATCGACCCCTTCATTTTGCAGAAACAGTGGTTGATTTTTATCCAATAAAAATATTTGAATAGTGTTTTGGAATCTATAGTTAATTCATATTGGTTTCGAAGGCTGATTCACAAACGGTACCATTGTTCAAGTACTCTTTGAAATAATTCATTGGAATTTTTCTGCCAAATCTCCTAAATGTATCCTGTTTTATTTGGGAGAGGATGGGATGTCATACCCTGGGAACAGGTTTAAGGGTTCGCTTAAAAGTCGCGTGTTTACATTCTTGGGGCAGGATTGGGGGAGGAGATTCCCTGAAGCTCGTCGTAGTGAAGTTCGCTGACTCATGCCATTATGATCTGGCATGACCAAACAGTTGTTGAGGCCAAATGAAGACCCGTTTAGTTTCTACCTCACCAGCAAAAAAAACGCTGCATCACGTTTTCATCGTTTCCCTACTAACTATTTCATGAAATCACAGCGAAGAAGCGTAAAGGAAACATATTTTACATTTTTGGCACATTAGTGTAAATGTCCGTATTATTTTTTAATCTTTCAAAGTGTCCATGTCACTTCATTACGGATGGAGTGGGCATAAGCAGTGCTAGAGGAGAGGCAAGAAAGGGGTATCTATTATTAACTTTGATTTTCAACGTATATATTGAGGAAATGATAAAATAGGCATTGAAATAACTATAGATAGCAATGAAAGTGGGTGGAGAATTTATCGATTAGGTTTGCGGATGATTAAGCTTTAATTAGCCAGTCAACGCGGGGTTGTGTACATTTTTGAGCAAATTAGGAGGTGAGTATGAAATAAAAAAGAAGGAAAACAACAAGGTAATGGCAGATATAGTAGGGGAGGATTGGTGGTTGCTGGAAAAATAAAAAGGAGGCAAGAAATGCGGTTTCATAGTATTTTGGTTGTCAATGGGATGTTAAAGATATGGCAGAACCTTATGCAAGAGAGGAAGAGGTAGGAAAAGGATAGGAATGCTAGACCGAATGAAGGGAGGAGATATTGCTATATGAAGAAGGGTTTATTTAATTGCCGGATGTGTACTTGTCTTTTGTTAGGATGCTAAGAGATATTTACAGTTTTATCCATCGAAAACCGACATTAAAGGTTGTATCAATGATAATAATATTTACGTCAATTATAATAATATTTACGTATGTATATGGGTTGCTATTTTGATTTTGAGCCTAAAAATGAAAAGCTAGTAATTTATTGTTCAAAATGGCTTTATTGTTTTTCGACGTATTCTCCATAATAATCAATATACTTTTGCATGCGCTCGAAACAATTTTCGTAACATTTTTTCCACTTCAATTTTGGTACCTCCCAAACATGGTTTTTGAATGCATCAACGGCTTCTTCAGGCGCCGAAAAACGTTGGCCATGTAATTTTTTCTTGATAAACGGGAATAAAAAGAAGTAATTTGGTGCTAAATCAGTGCTGTACGGAGGATGACCCATCAATTTGACGCTGGGGCCAGTCAAATAGGTAGTTATTTCAGCCGATCTGTGAGAGCCTGCATTGCCATGATGAAGAATGATCCTTCGTTGCCGCTTCTTTTTCCGTATTTCACCGAGCACTTCTGGCAAACAAATGCTCGTGTACCATTCAGAATTCATGGTCCTACGTTCCTCTAACGGTATGGTTGCCATATTTCCAGTTATGTATTCCGAAGAAACAGGCGATCATTTGATTCGATGTGCTTCGTGCATAAATCACTTTTTTCGGATTTGGCTCGTCTTGGAAGACCCATACAGTGGATTGCTGTTTTGTTTCGGGCTCATACGCATAGATCCAATATTTGTCACCTGTGGAGATGTCACACACAGTTTTTGAAGCACCACGATTGTATTTGTGGAGCATTTCTTCACACCAATTGACATGAGCATTTTTTAGAGCTTTTGCCAAATTATGCGGGATCCAACGCGAAAATTTTTTTTTCATACGTAAATGGTCATTCAATATCTATATCATTGATGCTCGTCATACTAATCCTCAAGGATGCCTTAATGTCACGATAAGTCACATGACGATCTTCTTTTACTAGTTCTTGCACAGCAATAATGATTTCTGGCAAAACAACTGATTTTGGACGACCTTCACGACTTCAGTCGCTGAGCGAACGGCGGCCATGATTGAATTCGTTATACTATCAGTGTCTAAGGAAGGAGCTTCATCGCCAAAAGAGGAAGTTAGTTGATCGATGCCCTCTTTTCTTGATAACCCACGTCGAAAGTCGTAAAAATCGTCGAATGTGTTCACGCGTTAACTCCATTTTTTCGCTGTGACAAAATTTTCGATTAACTGTAAACAATACAAGTTATGATCAAACGACAAAATGTTCTGAAGAAAGTTAGCGTTAATAGGGTCAAACTTTCAGAGGTAAACGTCGGATGGCGCCTAAAGCATTTAAAGCGCCAAGTTTTGTCAAGGCTCAACATGTAAATAGCAGCCCTCATATATATATATATATATATATATATATATATATATATATATATATATATATATATACATATATATTTATATTAATATATTACAATGTGAGTGTCCTTTTAAGTGTCATCTATTTTATTTGTGTTCTATTGTGCCGTCCAAATGTTATATATATATATATATATATATATATATATATATATATATATATATATATGTGTATATTTATTTATTTATAAATAAAGTTACTCCTCGGACTGTGATGAAAGTGGCTGGGACCGCCGAAGTGTTTAAGTCTTACGTAAGTGCATTTTTCATTTTTCCCACTAATTTCTATTTTATATGTGTGAGCATTTCACAACGTTTACGCCAAAATGTTGTAGTTTCTTCGAACAATACATTTATATGCACACACACACACACATGCATATATGTGTATATATATACACACACACACACACACACACACATATATATATATATATATATATATATATATATATATATATATATATATACATATATATATATATATATATATACATACATAAATATTGTTCGATAAACTTATACTATATTTCAATTGTATGAACGTACAAAATTCTGACTTAGACGTCCATGTCTGGCTGTGAGTGTGACGCTTGGCATGTTTGCTCTCGTGTCGATATCACCACTAGATCCTTCAATCCTTCTTCATTCCCCCACTCTTCTTCGTACTACCACTGCGGTCCTTCTTCCCTTCCTGACACCTTTCACTCACTTATGGCCCGTTGTATTACTCCTGCCATACCTCTCTACAAACGTCACTCACCAAATTTGTGCGTTGGCATTTGACTTTTCATTATGAACAAGTTTCGTGAAACACAACACGCAGAAAATTATTTCTGAGTATTGGTAGACACTGCCGTCTAAATGGAACGTTTAGCATGATGTATCATGGTTGCTTTCTAGCAAAGTTTTGTAAGATGAAGGTTGCTTGTAAGCTTCTAATGATACTACCAATGCCAATGTTTAATAGATTTTAAGCAATTCAAAACTGAAGTGCGCATTTGTTGATATTTAAAAATGTCATAAAATGAAAGGTTTACCTCGTTTATTAGTGTGGTAATTGTAAAAATTGGCTAATATTGCATTCGAACTCATAGCCTTAGGAAACTTTTTCTCACAGAAGTGAATGGTGGCGCAGAAAATTATGAAGATTATTGTTGGGAGCGTTAGAGGCGATGGCCGACGTAGTTACTCCGGCAGCAAACGCTGTTACTGGATAATTGGATGGCAATTAGGCTGCTTCCCGCTTCGGAAATGGGCTTTATGATTAAATTATCGGTTATCTTACGGGCTCAATTACCCATGAATTTTGTTAACTGCGCGAAATTACATTATTCCTAAAGTCCTTTTACCTCTAAATGCGCAGTGCATTTAGAGGTAGAAGGAAGAGCTAGAACGAAGTGTTTTACTAAACATGATGCCGCAAGGTCGAATATATTTAATTTAAAGTGAATCGTTGGCGTGAAACTGCTCGTTTGGTGTGATATGAGGTTGTTTTGCCTGAAGAGCGTATTCAAACACTTTGAAAATCGTACGCTGGTCATAATTTCATTCGTCGTTTGTGGTAGGCTCGAGGGGGACTATAATAATGCAATCATCGTGTTGACAGTGTAGTAATATATGGAAATGGTAGTGAAAAATTAAATTTATAATATTTCAAATGGATTTTGAAGAATTGGAAAGGATAGTAATGAATTTGGAAGCTATATGTTTACAATAAAATGCTAAGAATTTCTTGAAAATGTCTGAAATCGAACTTAACGTCGACACATCCTTGCATGGTTTATTAATGAGAGCATATATTCTCAATTGAACCTATTTTTTGTACACATAATATTAGGAAAGTCGTGTAATAATTTGAGGTAGAGCGTTGTATTATTTTAACCTTAATTAAGAGCAGATCGTCCTTCGCTTGTGGTAAACTATGTTAGCTAAAGGAATCTGTGCCTTTCAAGTTTTCTTACAGTCTTTTTCTTTTAATTTCAGAAAAGTGGTGATTTTATAATTATGATTATATTTTACCTACCATTTTAGCACCCATTTGGTTGTTGCAGTAATACACTGCATAAGAAATTCTAGATTTAGGAAGTGATCAGGACTTATTTTGAGCATTTTGTATGCCATTGACTTTGCTGCTGATTACTTCTAATGCTTGCTGGTCAAGATCATCAAGAATATTAATGAAATATCTCAGGTGAACTTTCTCATGGTTACTGTGATCTAGACGTAAATATTTTTGTAGTAGCTAAATGATTTTAAGTTTATCATAGGCATCCTATATTTTCGGTGAATAGTCCAGATTTGAAAAGGAACAGGACAACAGCTTTAGTTTGTTTGATATCGCTAAGCTTATAGCCACAAACCTCGAAATTCTCTGTTCATAATAGTTGATTCCCTTGATGGTGAATACGGATAAATGAAAAATCATGGTTAAGTATTTCAAAGCTGATACTGTACTGATGATTCCACTTTATATCTTATAATTTCAGATTGCGTAATGAATACGTTGCACTTAGGTGTATTTGAATGCATGTTATTTTATTGCGATTAAAATTCCAAAATTTACGCTATCTCAAATAATGTCATCATATAATAATGCATTGCCTAGGAGATATCCAAGTTAACAGTGTTGAATAAATAGTTGATATCATAAACTTCAGAATCTTTGATGAGTGTTCTATAAAAATTAGTCTGAGTGTGAGCATCAGAGAATGTCATGTACTCACTCTGTAACAAGGTCAAGTTGAAACGATAGATTTAATTCGCAGAGCTTAATTTTCTTCGTGTATTAATGCCCTCCTAGTTTATTTTTAAGGCATCCAAGAAAATATCTTTCCTACCATACTTAATACAGCTACTACGATCACGTGATAACACAATTTGCAATAAAATGGAGAATTTCAGGATAAGTAAACATAATCTTGCGTCTAATGAAATAGAGTAGGCATTAAGGTAAACGAATAGTTTGTTTATATATTCGAGATCTATTTTTCTTTTCCAAAGATGAGAATTTGCATGCATAAGGGAACAATAATAAACTCAGCAAGTAATTAATTTTGAAACGAAAGAAATAAACGAATGGAACAGTTGAACTCGCTAGTCTGACGCGTGTGCAATTCTATCAAGAATCTAAATTCATTGAATGAATAGCAAACTTTGTTTGCATTCCATTAAAGTATAGCTTAACGTGAAATTTTTAGGAATAGCAATTATGAGCCAGTGTTTGGAAATGTCACCGTTTCTGTCTTATTAATTAAGAGTGTACAAGAGCATGGGAATGACGAAAGTTTTTCAGGGAAGTGATTCAGAAAAATAGGCGCGGATATGCCCTGTTTGGTTTTTTTTGAGAACTGGAATAGCTATGAATATTGCCTGTTATCTACTATAAACCACATGGGTTGAAATCAACAAAACAACGATGTATGTGCTTTTAATACTCTATGAGTTACGTAAACCTGTCTTCCAACTACACTCCGCTTACGTAAATTTGACAACCTCTTGTAATTGCCAGAATTAAGGCAACTAGGCTGTAAAAACCCTTTGCTCAAATGTAGGAAAATGAAATGAAAAATTACTTCTCCCTGAATTTTTTTTGTTGTTCGTCCCTCGAATCAGCTTTACAGATACTAATGAACAATTTCTCTGGTAAACCATCAAATTTGATACTATTCATCATGACTTCTTCAAACCATTAGAGTTTACTTAATTTGCATTGAGTATGATTTCCTGTCTGGCGTTTATATACTATATTTTATGTGTTAAGTTAAATTTAAAAGGGGTTCAAATTTTAAATCACCTGGGGAGGATATAGTGACGACGGGAGTTGAATATTGCAAAATTCCATATTTTTATACATGATATTCCAAAAGGAAATTCTAGCAATCTAATAGGAATGAATTTAAATTATCCCTTTTTCGAATACATATTGGGAGGTAACTTTAATGGCAGTTTGTCTAAGAACCTTTGATTTTACTCAATGATTCAAAGTGAATTCCAATTTTCTCGCACCACTTTAATTGTATACTGCTATAAAACTGATATAAAAATGCTTAGTTGAAAGCTATTAACTGCAAATACTCGATTATGGTGATTGAACGAATCATTCACCGTAGCAGAAATTGACGATTGGTCAATTGTTCAAAATACATATTTTTACGAAGGAATGATTTAAAAGGAAAATGAATAGATGAGATGGCATAATGGGAATGGGACCTGCAAGTTTTTCAATTGTAAAATATTTGTCTAAAAAAGTATAAATTTTCCAGTTGATTCGCCTACATGAAGTCCAAAGTTGAATATGGGCTTTAATTAAATGGATGTTATCCGTCACTCCTTTTCACTGCTTTGTGGAAATTGCTCAGAGTAATCGTTAGTATCAAAGAACGATTTTTAAATCATTTGGAGGAAATATATAAGTATTGTTCGTGATTCATTTGAAGACTATTGAATTCCTTTCTGTATTTATTCCTTAGATTACCGCAGAAATTATTTGCGGGGATATGAGTCATTTCTATTCTAATTTTTGAAGATCGCGGAGTGTACATGTCGTTCTCAGTAGACTGGGAGAATGTGACGTAATTCCTTTTGAGCGTGGACAGAATAATTGAAGTCCAGTGTACGCGTTGTCTTATTTTTTTACTGATGCATATACTGGCAGGATTTTTTTATTGAAATTGATGTGTTTCAGCATGAAATATTCTATGTTAATTTTTTTTCGGGAACAGCAATCTGCTTTCCAGTATGAGTTTCATCTCTGCAGTTTTATCGTTTTTACATTTGTGAATGCATTGCGGACAATCAAGTGACATAAATTGAACTCCAGATTGTCGTGAAGTATGTGTAGTAATCTATCAAAAAATTCATATGTGATGTGTATAATTAGAATCCTCAGATTGGCAGGTTTATAGTTCTGCTTGTATTATCCGCATATTACTTCTGAACGGCCTACCCAGAGCATAATATGAAGTTCATATCATTTGGTTTTCGGGGACATAATTGTGGAAGATGAGCAAAGACATTTGAACTAGTTCAGTTCTCTGAGCACCAGCTTCACTATTATGGCCTATTTGACACTGTTGTCTGATTTTCCAAATGTCTTCATTATACGACATGTTCAGTTAACTTTATCATTAGTTATAAAAACCATTGCTTTTTATTCTCAGAATAACAATAATAAATGTATCCTAAATCTCCCCTTTATTGAATCTTGAGAGCACTTTTCCTTTTTGTCCTCATCAGTTCATGGTGCATTAGTTCAACAGTGCATGCGGGGTGATGCAGGGGATGACTGGTCCTTTAATGCATTGAGTAAGGTCGATGATCACCAGGGCCATCAGAGCCAATATTTAGCGTCCCGTTACTTTAGACAGAGATGCGTCCGGGAGTTAGTTTGTATTGCAAAGAGATATACCCTCGAAAAACCACTCGAAAAAATCACGATATTTATTTGATAAACGGTACCAAGTTGACCTTTTGATAAATTTTTCTAGTCTCTACCGCAGGTATTTTCGTGCTTCTGCTTTGTGCAGAAATATTGCATCGGGTGTATGGAAAAGAAACGAATCAGGGAATAAGTGTGTGTGTGTGGGGGGGGCGTGAGAAGAGGGAGAGTAGGAATGAGCGTTGGTGGTACAGTGGAGGAGCAAAAATATGAAGCCGACACCGCTCAGTATCTTGTGAATATTCCGGTCTTTAAATGAGTTCCGTTCGCCATTTCCGCCCCGTGTGGGCCGGAGGCAGCGCGCGGGGAGAAGGACGTTTGGGACCTAGTAACGAGAGGGGACCCCATCGTATGCATCGTCGACCGCTCGCGCCGTGAGCGCCAAAAATCCCTTACGGACTCCTTTAAGTAATTTCCGGCGCACCGGATGCTAGGGCTTGGAATTGCGTCCCTACATGTCTTTCGCTCCTCCTCTCTTCTCCGCACCATCGCTCCCTCGTCGTGCCCTCTCGGCCACCCCTCCGCCCTGCAACCCTCTCCTCTCCTTTCAGCAGGAGCACGCTCTCGTAAACAACCGATTAAATGGAGGTGGTGCCTCCCTTCGGCCCCCCTCAAACCTCACCCTACCGCCTCCGCCCACGGTGTCGTCATCACTTTCCCGGCGTGGGAGGGAGAGAGAAGGCGGGTGGGATGGATAGCTTTTAGCGTCCACGGAATTGTGTCCTACGGTTGCCTCTCGCGTGGTATTTCAGTAATGGATGATTCATGAGACGTCATAAATAAATGGTGGATCTGCGAATTACGAGTGCTTTTTATTTCTTCCCCGTGCGTCTGCAAACCCATGAGAAAATAAAGCGAATCCTGGACAATGTTCTGGATCTCCATCGTTGCGAGGTCCCTTCAATTTCCCGGTTGCCTTTCTTAAAACGGTCATTCCATTCAAATCACTCTATTAGTTGAGACCGTCGCATCGGTTTTGTTAGGCTGGTTGGTTCAAATAATAATACGGACGATATTTGACCTGGGCCTTGTTTTCTATCCTCCCACGCTATTAAAGCTGTAAGTTCTCCTTTTGTATTCGGATTTCTCTCTTAGTCACGCTGTCACAAATAGCGGTGCACGAATTTACATCCTCCTTCGCAAAAGGGAATTTGTGAAAGATTTCTTCGCTGATATTTTCGGCATCTGCTATTAATTTACGTATAAATTCACTGACCGATTCTCCATCAAAAATATTTCCTTCAAAATTAATAGGTTAAGTGTTTTTTAAAAAGCAATTCAATTCATCATCCTTCATGAAGTTGCGAGAAAAATCGTTTACATTATGAAAATTAACAATTAACATTTACGAAACCAGCATTATCGTTCTCTCTAATTAGACAGCGAATCTTGTAATGAGTTTTATAATACATTTACCTTTATGAACTATTGTAACATTATGAATAAAAAATAAATAATATAATTATAATAATATAACTGAAATGAAGGTGGTGAATGACGTTTTCCTGGAATCATTTTAAGGGCCATTGCCTATAATAACTACATTCCAGAGAAATCTTGTCCAGGGAAGAGGAAAATATAGAAGAATTATGAAGAAAAAAGGCCAAATTGACTCGTCTAAAAGTCATTCAGGCCGTAAAATACAGCACCTTTCTTTCTATCCTTTCGACCGATGCTCCCATCGTAAGCGGATGTCACGCGGCATTTTCCATTTGGTAGAAAATCTAAAGGTCGCTGATGTCAGGGAAATGTGTTTTTCAACTTTGATCATGTGAGCTAGCTTATCTGCTCTATTTAACGCTACTGGAACCTCTAATGAAATAACTCGCAGTCCTTTGACATGAAAATGAAAAAAATATTATTACTATGTAATAGAAAAAATGGCTCAACCTCAGGGAAAATATATTTCTGCTAGACCTACAAAAAAATTCACCTTAAAACAAAATTGGCTTCTGATGTATTGTTTCCCTGATGAATTTCACCGGGAATACCTTTTATGAGGTCGTTTGAACAAACTTGGGCCATTACCACTTTGGCATGTGCAGCATGTGACTCTGCTGATTTGAACACATTAACTCAAAAACTATTGATCTGAGGATTGCGAAACTTCATGCTCAATATTAATATTGAGAATTGAACTAATAAGATTTCATTGAAGCTTGACCCACAGGAAGTGATCCGTAAATGATAATAAAAACCGTAAATATTTAATCGATTTTCTCTCTAGAATTTCTAACTTTGTAAATTGTTTTCACTTTAAAATATCCGACATATTATTCTAAAATATTTTGAGCAACTCTGATGTTATATAGTGGGAGTCCATGGATTAAAATAACGCCCTTTCAGGAAATTTAAAAAAAGCATGACTACGCAATCAACGGGTCTATTAAAGACTCTCCATTCTCGGGATGTCACCGCGTAGGTTGTTTTTCTGACAACAGTTTCGCCCGTGTTTCAACGAGCGTCTTCAGGTCGAGAAAGCGTCTGTTGTCAGAAAAAGAACCTACGCGGTGACATCCTGAGAATGGAGAGTCTTTCATCTGAACGCCGCGAAAATCTACGATTCCATAACGGGTCTATTAGTTATTATTAAGGAAATGTTCTTTACTCGGTTTCGTGCCGAATAAGTTTTTTACACCAAATATATCTCTTCTACCAAATATATGAGAAATACTTTAATCAATTGGACTTGAATTATCTTCTTTATCCTCCAACTAAATGACGCTCGACTAGAGCAAATTTTTGGAAACTAAAATTTTCCACTTTCTTCATGGATAACTTTTCGTAATATTAGAATACCCAAAGATTTCAACCACCTTGTTACATGAAACAAGGCAGGATAAACATTGGTAAACCGACCTCTCTGACGACTCTGTAAAGAGTAATACTCGTTTATTTGTGCCCACCTTTCAAGTGAATTTCCATGTTCTGATATGTGTTATTGGAGAATACATCATGTCAAATATAGGCAATAAGTAAGGAACCAAATTAATAGTGGCAACTATCATACGGGATCAGAAGGTCGTTTAAGTGAAAAAAATGAGAAGGTAAATGTGTGAATAAAATATAAAAAGTAAAAAGAAATAAATTAACAAAAAGAGAAAATAGGAAACACATCATCGTCAGAGGAAATGTTGCTTTGAATATTAGGCAATGACATTATAGAAAAGGAAAATTTCGTAAAGAGTACAAAGGTAAATTTTCGCCGGAATGATATTATTTTCCTTGCTCTTGCGATCAATATAAAGTTTAAAGCTTTTGGGCGGTAACACCGTTGATGATGACACTGCTGCCATTATGCACCCTGTTTATATCTCGCCAGATACGACATGGCTATCTTACAATATTGGGGTAAGACGACTCGTTATTATCAATTGATTTTAAAATTTTTGGTTTTGAAGTAATGAAAGTTGTTAAATTGAGAATTCAGCAAGTGAGAGAAAGTAATGCGATCATCTCCAAACCTACAAAAATTTCGAGACCTCAATTTCGTTGAGTATGATGATGTACGTCGGAATAAATATTTTCGCCATCAAGGAAAGTGCCCTTCTTCATTCATTTTGTTGCAATTCAAGCTTATCATGTCTGAGTTTTGGTAATATATTCTTCATATTAATTACATTTTTGGGGACACCAAGGCTTTTAATTTGGAAAAAAAATTATGCAAACATTCAGTGGTCGTTTTACAATCCGAATCTTTGGAAAATGGATTTTTACCAAGCAAATGCCAAACATTCAACATCTTACTCTTTATGATGCTGAATGTAGGCGAGTATAAACTTAACAGTCGTATCCTTTTGGATGAATAATCTGTTTGATCTTCAATCTCTGTCTACGCATCTTTTGTTTCCCATTTTGCCGCTTCAGAAGTTGAGAGGCTATATGTTATACCCTACCTTCGTCAATCACATTTTCGGAACTTTACAAATTCCTTATTATCCATCCAAGTTTTGCCTTCCCTTCTCCCTCCCACTTTCATACGCTTGATTGATTTTTTATCCTTGAAACGAGTATGCAGTTAGAAACTCACTTTCTTAATGAATGCCATTAGCTTAAGAGGATATTGTCAGTAGCGCTCAGCGAACCTCTACCCTACCAATCCTATCAACGAAACTTCACAGACTCGTTGCCACTCTAAGAAGAGTTCCGTATCATGCAACTTTGAAGCCACGCATTATTTTCTCAGCATTGATTCCGTCAGTATTAGCATCTATAATTCTGTATAATATGTCGTATACATTACTGCCGGTTACCCTTGACGTAGCTTCTTATTATTATACCATTTAGCCTCTTCATTTGATAATTTAAATCATAAAATGAGCCTTAAAGATATGTATTAGTAACAATATAGGATTCCCAGTGTCGATTTTATCCTCCTCTAGAAGAGTTTCTAGAGCATTTGCGCTTTATTCAATGTATACTTAAAATCAATTGGATCATTAAGGCAAAAGCTAACATTTTTTGTTTCATGATTTTTGAAGATGCATTGGTGTTTACTCTTATAAAACAAGAACACTTAGAACAAGAGTTAATCTATTGTGGAGTATTGTTGTCGGCTTTGGAGCCATTTTTTTCCACTTTTATAATCCATTCAATTTCATAGAAAAATAATTTTGCTTTATCATGAGAGGTCAGCATATAAATTATAACGGTACAACATTTAATCACATCAATATCGAATAAGGTATTTTAATTTAATCTAGTTTTTAGAATAGTAAAGGATGTGTCGCTCTTCACTTTGAACACGAATTGTTTTCAAAACTCACTATTTTTCTCAGTAAATAATTTGTTTTTTGACTACAACTTTAGCTAGCCATTGTAAAAGAAAGTATGATAAAGAGGAATTTGCTAGAATAGAGTACATCAGGAGTAATGGAGTACCTACTTTGGGCTTATTATTTAAAAAAGTAAGAAAATGATTCTGTTGAGATTTTTTTCATGAGAAAAATCATGCAATACAGTATGTAAGTAGATATTTATTTTTCAGTGGTTTGAAGTTAATAGTTTCTAGTGATTACTACTAAACAAAAATTAACTTATAGGATTTGTTCAAAAACCTTTACAAAATATCGGAAATTATGGGAATAATGGAAATATGTGAAACATTCTTCCTTGAGAGAGAGGAGATAAATTCCGGACAAAGTTCATGAAGACTTTTTCTTTTAACTGTCAGACATGTTTCGTCTTATTAAAAACACTTAGCATTGTTTGCCAGAAGCAGACCGCCCATCTTCGTTGTTGGCATGCATAGGATGTAACTCTAGCTGATTTTGTTCAGTTTCATTATTTTTATCCACTACTTCTATTGATTCTACCAAGTATTTAGAAGTCCTTCATTGAGGCACTTTATCCTATTTTGTTTTGCACAACTTTTAACCATTTTAATTAATATAGTTCTATAGCTGCATATAATTAGGAATTATTTAAGGCATATAATCATACAAAACTAAAATGAAGGAATAAATGAAATATAATAAAAAGCTGCTTATAATATTTGACGATAAATTTCGTAATCAATGAAAAAATTGGAAGGACTATCTATTCCCCCTGTCATAATGAAACATTTTGTTTAACATGTCTCCGGGCTATTTTAAAATAAGTATTTAGGCCTCATTTCAGATTTTTCTTTTTTTCTCAGTGACAATTGAAACAATACGAGTACTAGTAGTACTTGAGAACTCGTAGTAACGAGGTATTGAGGAGGTTCGTTCAAAATAAGCGCTAGGATAAAGAAAATCCCCCATTCCCCCACTGTTACAAGTGACGATTTTTAATATATTTTGCATTAATTAATTAACTGAGTCATTTTGACTCTTTAATTATCTTTGGCTTAGTTTTATGTAAGCAGAATGAAAGGATGTGTTTGGCTTGCTGACGTCTTTACCAAATCCTGACTGGCTGAATTGTGTAATCAATAATGGTTGTGTACTTTTAACATCGATTTGAATTAGGTTTTAAGATTCTTATCTACCTAAAACTGCCATCAACTAAGGAAACCGTTTTTTTGTTTCAGCCAACTACATGTTTTTTAATTCAATTTTCTAAATATGGATTAGAGAAATTGCGTTTTGAGGATAATTCAATGTTTTTTAGCTCTATTACGATAATCTCAAAATGTTCTGTACTGAAAAGTTTTTAAAATAAAATTTAAGCGCGCGACTAAAAGTAACCATAACGCTATTGGCTCCAGGTAAACATTCAACGGTATCTGACATTAAAATCATCTTCACTCTGTAGTTTTGTTAAAAAAGAATTCCTAAGTCATTTGTATACTTTTGATAATCAATCAAGTTATCATATGCACTAAATTAGCATTTCATGGCAGTAGCGATGTTTCAATGTATTAGTAGTGCACTAACAATGTTTAAGTAAATATGTGGAGGTTAAACCAATGAGATAGATGTATTAGTTACAATAAGTTTAATCAATCCAATCATTTTAATATAAGGAGAAACTCAAATAAAAATACCGGATAGTAATATCTTAACGATTAGTTCCTAAAAAAATTACCTTTGATAAATATATTTTAGATATCTGCCGTGGCAAAATCTCCCGGTTTGAATATACAGTATATTGTTAATGAATTTTGGAGGTAGCCATGGTTCAATGGGAAAAATCAAACAAAACCCCGCCCCAAATGATCTGGATTACTATAAACTGGTTATTCTCTATTTTAAGGTTGAATCTCAATTCTGCTGGGCGCATTCTGATTACGAAGTTTTCTGAAAAAGGAGATACAGACCAGTGAGCGGAAAACGGTATTGCTGACCATCACGAAAGGAGTGAGTGACATTCCAATTTCGCAATAAATTTTATATCTATTTATTTATTAAACTCTCTCATGTCCTCGTACACTCTTTGTCTCATTCTGATTCAATGATCTTCGTGGCCTGGGGAAACATAGTTGCCGTTTCTCATGATCCAGCTCTTTGGAAAGAAGGAAATCATTTCGCTTACCAACCCGCGGCTGATAGATTAAATATTCTTCTCGACAGCCGCGCAAAGGCTCAGGTAACCATTTTCAAAAGGGACGGGGACCGGAATGAATTTTATTTTTATCCGAGATTTGCTTCGTACCCGGCATTTCTTTCGTGGGGCATTTTCAATAAAAAAAGCGAAATCGGGGAGTAACCGAATGGGAGTAAGGGGAGACGCGGCTAGCTAGGCTTCGGCATTAACATCATTCCCCCGCTCACGTTTTAAAACCATTTTCATGATATTAAATCGGCGTTCGCCCCGTGCACCTGCCGGTGTTATCCCTCCTCATCTGCGTCGCCGATAAACCACACCACTCCTCCCTTCCCGGGTGTTTCTCCCTAGCGCTCCAGTCCCTCCCGTACCGGAACAACCTTCGCCCCGCCCACGTGACAGGCACCGGAACCACCGCACTTTCACTCACACCAATCTTAAAATAAAACAGCAAAACCGACGCACATCCCAGATCCAGCCGCAACGCGTGTTTCACTCCCTTTTGTTTCCCGTTCGGATTCAGAGCAGAGTTTTACAGCTCCGGACACACTAGGCTCCAATCTTCCGTAGTTCGACAGACGAGCAAAAAAAACCGATGTGCCCGAAAAAAACCACGGATCTACTGCGCGGAATCCACGGCTTGGGAAATTTTCCAATCGGAAAATGAAGATCGCCGCGCACAACGGACAAGTGGTTTCCCCGTAACGCTATTGATTGACTCATTGCTTTGTCATGTGATTGTTGAAAAATAAGAGTGTTTGGTGTATGTTTCAATAGATTCTGGAAATGATGAAGAAGCGGACACTAATAGCTCGGTTAAAATATGTTCTTGGATCCCTCTACTGGATTTTATCTTTGCTAAGAGTGTGAGAGTAAACTTTTGAATTCTTTAAAATGGGTGCAGTTTAACCTATTGCGTTCACATTGACCCAAATTTCTGGTGATATTTTTTTCTGAGCATTGTGTCGGCTTTGCGTTCCGACTCCGAGCTATTAATTATTTCTATTCTGGGGAATTGTTTTTTACTACCGAAATACTTGCTTTTTTTAAATATCCTGAGCCAGGAATTAAAATGAGAAAGACAACGAAGTAATTAGTGAACATTCTGACGACTGCACAGTTCTGAAATGAAATGACTCCGAAACGGTATTTTTTATTTTAATTGAATTTTATTCGAAAAGGCTTGCCTATTTGAGTGCTGGAGATGGTGGAAACTATCAAAATGCTTGGCATTTCCATAATTTAGCCTTCAAATAAATGTACACTAAAAATTTTTTACATCGCAGGATGGGGAACTAAAAAGGTACATAAATCTGGAGAATAAAATATAATTTTAATCTTAAGAGCACACAAGGGTAGCTGAATTAAAATGAGAATCGAAATAGGTAATCACAGTATAAAATATTAATGTTTTTATTTATGCCGAAAGAGAATTATTCCCAAACGCAGCTCTGTAATTAGTTTAAATGAAATTTTAAAATATGAGCACTCAATCAGATAAGAATTAATTATCCTTTGTTGACCAATGTAATCACTATAATTTTGTAAAGCAGTCATGTGAAGTACTGGTACCTCCTAGAGAAGGGGCTGAGGAACTATGACCTAGGATCTGAAGCGTTGAACTTCAAAGCTAAAAATTATATAATAATTTCCAGAGTCCTCGACGGAGGATCTTTAATCACGAACTCTTTACCTGGCCTCTCGAAGATATACCTTAGAGGCAGGCTTAATTAGAAATCAAAGATATACCGTGCATAGTAACTATGAATGATCAATATAAAAAAAATTGAAATTATTCATCCTCCACGATTAATGAATTTAAATTTGAATCTCCCACATTTATATAAAAGATTTTTCCAAAAATTATTCTTCCATCAGTTAAACTAGGTCACAATTTATGGTTGCAAAGTTTGATTTAAAGAAGTGTCCAAATTCTCCTAGAGAAGGGGCTTAGTCGTTCTTTATTTAATATTACTTTTGGCAATCTCTGTACACATCTGTTCGAAAATGAAAGTCGTTACGCAAAATGGCGGTTTTGGTTTTGATCCATCATTTCTTTCTCTTCAAAATTATGAACGTGTTCATTAGTCTAATATGTGAGTGGCAAGTAGGAGTGATATATACGCCATCTTCTTGCAAATAATTCTACAGATATTGCCCATTTTATATAAATATGTTCTGTAGGAAGGAAGAATGCGGAGATGAATAGAGGATTATTGTAGAGAGTAGCATGTTGGGTTTTGTTTTGTTAGGAGAGACAAAAGATTTTTTGGTAGTGGTATCCATGGAAAAACCTACCTTAACCGGTAATAATGATAAATATCTTAGGATGCGCTTTCTGATCATTTCATGGGCCACAGTGGTTACGTATGTCCGTAAATTTTGTAATATTACATGAGAAGTGAAAGATTTATTTCAAAATTTCGTTTTATTTTAAATGAGCTGGGAAGGAATTTGATGGTTTAATTTATAGGTTTGAGATTCGAATGGAATCCTTTCGAGAAATTAGCGAATTTGGATACCCGGTTTTTCGGTTCCCCTACGCTCTGCGACTTACCATGTACGGCGTGTCACGAGATTGAGCCATAGCTTCATCCAAGTTCGTTATTGGCAATATCAAGCTGAATCATTATATTCTCAACCAGATTTTCATAAATGGAAGTGTTGTTCTTATTCTAATTCCGATTTCCTTAGCTATAAACCTTTGAAAATTGCAATACTGTCTGCTCGTAATATGCGCGTTGTGCTGTCCACGGTTACGAATGAGCATCTGTGCGACTTGATGCCTCAGAGCACATTAAAATTCCACGAGATATCTTTAAAATATCGTAAATTTCAATATCGACTAAAATTTCCCCGTTATTTGGTGCAATTCATTTTGATAACTGTAATACATAACTGAAATCACAAGTCTGATTTAAATTTCAAGGATCCAACATTTATGTATTCAAAGGTGGAAAAAGATATAACTACAATGCATTCCAAATATTGAAAAATGTATAAATTAATTTGAATTCAAATCAAACAGCCAATTCGTAAAACAAGAAACCGGATTCAAAATTCATGTGTAAATAAGAAGGAATCGAAGTTCGATGAAAAAAGATCCACGTTCCATCAAATTTTGCATTTAATCCATCCCTAATTTTAATATTTATTATTTTCGTAAATATTTTGTCGGTTTTTTTCATGAATTTAAAAGAGGGATACAATTGCGCCGAGAAACGAAATTAATTATATTTTCGGCATTCGTTACGGTTCCTTAATGGTGGCATTACTTGCCTTGTAACTTATGGTGGTATTGATCTGACGGAATCCGGTTTTAGAGGAAATGAGATTATACTTGATAGCTAATTTTCAAAAATAAATCCTGAGAAATTGAGAATTCACACGTAGAAACCACGAATAGTTAAGCAGGTAGGGTTTTATTTAGGAAAGTACTAGATCTTATCCATGGATTCCAATTTATTTTACAATATCCGAACTGTCTTTTGAACAAATAGGATCTTGTAATCCATTAATTTTTAAACTGATATTTAAGGTCCCTATTCATGTACTAACGTACATATGCTTTTATTTTCTATTTTCGCATAAAAACTTCTTTATTTTTTTGTATGATTTCTATAAGGAACTCCTTATAACCAATAGTTCTCATATTATAGTATATCCACTTTATGCTTGTTTTATTCCATGGTCTGCCGTCCTTGTATTTTAAGTTGCTGCCGGAAACACCTAACACGAACAGCTGTTACTAATGCAATAATTGCATTAAGTGTTCAGTTTCAGTATTCTTGGAGTAAAATGGGTTATGAAAAGTTGTGAATCTCTTCTTCTACAACTGCCTACTTAGATGTTAGCTTAATTTTACGCGTAGATAAAGAAAAGCAGTAGCATTACCTTACTGTTAGTCCATTGTCTTGCCTACACTGATAGTTCGATCCATAATGTTACAGTTCACCCTAGTCATCTTTACCAGTCGCTGTCGGAGCATGTGGAAAATATGTATAACCTCGCCAATTTATTTGAATGAAATTATCTCTGAAGTCACTTTTAGTATCATTAATGCCGTATCTTTTAGTGTACATACTATGCTGCTGAGGATGGAGAGAATGAAAGATCAGTACTAAGACTACGGTGTCTGATTTGGATTTTATCGAGGAACATATCATTTGGAGAAATTGCTGTCATTTAGTGTATCGTATTCAATTCTCTTTTTATAAAAAAATAAAACTATTAATCTATTTTTATCTTTCCTGATACCATATACTCTTGATTTTGAGTGGTAGGCGAGTAGTATCTAGTACCAGAAACCGATTTTTACGTATCATTCGGAGTTAGGTTTGAGTACTGGGATATTTTCAACTCTTTTGAGTAAATGTTTGTTTTTAACATTAAGTTACAGCTTTGGCATTACGCAGATATTTAAAGACTACTGAAAAAGTTATGTGTCGTTGCAACCAATGACTTCCGGTTCTTGACAATTTGTGCTTTCGGCCAAATTCACCCTGCCGCATTTCATGTGGTGGTGTTCGTGGACTTGCATAAGCACCTGTCTCTCTTGCGAGAGAACGAGTGAGAATCCTAAATGTATATCAGTTAAGTGGATTTATCCATAAGATGTCATTGCCAAACATCCACCAGTCACCCGTTTAGAGAATTTAGTTTCTCCAGCCTACCGTAGGTGAGATATTTCTGACTTTTAAACCTCGACCTCTCGATAGAAAGTCTCCCCGTATTCTACCAGCGCCAGTGGGGCATAATCTCCTGAGATTTCTTCGTGATTCTATTTCAAAACGCAAGTACCCGAGTTTATTTCGAAAACTTCCAAAAAAGAGCCTTGTTGGGGAGCATATCAATTTTGAAGTTGTAACCACACCGCACTAATGTTGATTTGCATTTTTAATCAGAGTTTTCCGATATAGTTTAATAGTAATAATAAATTAATCCCGAAAGCGCATCTTCTAATCGTTTTCCACTCCAATCGTGATAAATGAGAGGATATATATCCTCTTTCTTCTAAATTAGACTCTATTATTACCCTACTTTAGACCTAAATTAGACTCTATTATTACTATAATATATTATAAAATATAGACCCAGTGCATAGTCCCAGCATACTATAGTAATTCTGTTTCAGTTTCTATATGTCAACAATAAAATGAAATTAAATGCTGAGAAATTTCGAGTACAATAGTTCTTACATCCCGGAGTACATTATTTCATTCCACAGCAAGAAGTAAATATTTGCACCACATGTTGCATAGGTGTAAATAAATAAGCCAAGTTAAATCCACTCTTTAAGTAAATTTATTTTTTAGCTATACATTAGCTTTAAAAACTTAAGTCCCTAATTATGCTCCTTAGCCACTTAGAGTAATTGCTAATTAATTACAATTATGTAAATATAGTACTCGCACAAAAGCGTCATTCTTAATTGGCCCTCCAGCGGAATGAATATACGAGGGTCATCCGGAAAGTAGTACCCGTTCGTGAAATAAAGACACAAAAGTAAATATTAACAAACATAAAAAATTTTATTTGAAAGAGGATACTTTAAACTACTTCTCAACATAATCTCCAAGCAAATTAAGGCATTTGTCATAACGTGTGACAAGTTTCTGTATTCCTGCTGCATAGTCCTTCGCCGCCAGCTCATTGAGATACGCGAGGGACCCATCTTGCACAAATTTTTGCATAATGCAGATGGTGTTTAACAATTTCATGAACAATTGTTCGAGAAACATTGGGAAAATGCTCACAGATGTCATCAATTGTGACGCGCCGATCGTTCCTCACGAATTCGTCAACTGAGCTCACCAGTTGGTCTGTAATGACAGACGGTCTCCCCGAACGCTCATCGTCGTGTGTGTTCCCCCTCCCCATGTTGAAGTTGCGACACCACCGCCGAATAGACGACTCGTCCATTACATTGTCTCCATACACCTCCTTTAATTGGCGATGAATATCACATGGGCGAACGTTTCTTGCATTGAGGAATTTAATCACTGCCCTCACTTCACAACTGGCGGCGTTCTCAATTTTTTTAAACATTGTAAACAATCACAGAAACAACACAGGCAATGCTAGCGTCACGCAACTTGGCTCAGAGAAGGCAGACAAGCCACTGAAGCTATCTGACCTCGTCCAGCGGCTACTCGCGTCGTCAGCACTTCATGCGGCACGAACGGGTACTACTTTCCGGATGACCCTCGTATATTCTAAAGCAATATTATAAATTTAGTATAGTTTCTGTGAATAGATTTTAAGTATATGTGTTGGTATCCTTTTTTTCACGTGTGTATTTTGAGCTCCAATCAACGATTACGTTTTAAATATTTTGAATTGGATATACTATATATAATATAGTATTCATTTTCAAGAATAATATCTTTCCTTCTCGCCAGGACAAAGAACCTAACAAACCTTTTTCGATTCCTGTATCCGTTTCACGTTGTTTATTGATCGAAAAATTTTAATAAACAAAATTTGAGTCAACTTCTGGATTTTTCTTATCTGAACGAATCAGAACTCCTCCGTTCGAGTTGCATACCTAACTGCACTCTGAGTTCTCTTGATTCTTTAGAGTTTCAAATTGATATTTCTCCCATTTTTGCGGTCGCTAATACTAATCATAGACTCGGAGAAGGAAATTTATTATACATTTTATCACAAATCCTTAGGTGAAGCCACGAATACTTTGGACGCTTTTCCCTGAACCAATAACCATCTGAATATCTCATTTATCCATATTGATTGGTTTCGTACATATATTTTATGAAATAAAAACGTCCGATAGTCTAATATATATATATATATATATATATATATATATATATATATATATATATATATACATATACACGAAAACAAAGAATAATTTACACAGATATATATTAATTTTTTTGCAAAATATTCGTCATTTTCCTGGTCTATAAGTCGTAATATATCCCTTATAATTCCCTGTGAAAATTTAATTTAAATATTATTTTAATCTGATTAAACCAATGGCACATGTATTGGTTTCAAGAGTCACACTCTTTTTTATTTTCAAAGAGCACTGTTTGAATGTCTTCATGCATTTTAGTCATAAAGCTGTAATATTGTTAAAAATTTGGTCAACAATTATGAAAATTTTTAACATGCTTGCAATATTTTCCCGCTAATTATTTTTCATTTCCTCTATCATTTGTAGCTACTGAGAATTGTTATATTCTTTTAACTAACTTAAATTGATTTATTTATTGTTGTAACCTTCAGCGACATATAATATGCTGTAAGAGAATCACAGTGCTATATCTAGAACTTCAAAATGATTTATTTTGATTTGTTATATCAATTTAAAATTTGATTACCATCGGTGATTTTTAAAAAAGGTTTTTCTTTGCTTTCTGAGCACTACATTGGATAACCTCATTTAAAATCCGTACTTGTTGGTTGATAAGAGGCATTTAATGTTCTATTGTATTATTTTGCTATATTTTTGCCTAGTATCCTATAAATTGCTTCGGTTGAGTTCATATACTATGTTATCATGCGCGTTTGCTTTCCATGTTTTAACAGGGAAATAAGCTTGTATGCGTAAGTGATGTACATGCACGTAATTTACGGGTTAGAAAGAAAATTTTAGAGTTTCTCAACTTCTTTTTGATATCTACATATGTATCGTATAATGCCATCAATAATATAAGGTATCAATTTGATTATTTTCTGAAATCCTAATGAAGTACTTGTAGTGTACGGAATGTTGCAAATCTTCGTCTCTGAAGTATCTGCCTTTTAACAGAAGATCCAAATGGGTCACCAAGTTGTTGTGTCCATGCCATGCATATGCGGCTCGTTCCTCGAAATGCCTTCAAATTTGCAAATTTAGTGCATTTAAGAGATAAAAAGCCTCGAATGACGTCGCGGAAAACTTCGTTTCAATTCGGATTAGTTATCTTTTTTTCCCAAAAATACCTTCTCGTCCTCAGATTTAATAATTCCGCGAAAACCACAAACGGCGTCGTTTGAAACCACTAACAAGGTTAGCCATAATTCAGGAGGAGTTTGAAGAGACAGGCAAAACTTTAGTTTCGCAATAATGAGAGTCTCCGGTAGTTTGTGCCGTTGCAGGCGCACTATGGTGATTGCTCACCTTGCCGCTGTAAGCGCTTGCCCGTCCGTGCAAGATGGAGGAGGATAGTGACGGATGAAGATTGGCCAAGAACCTCTAAAATCAGAGCATAAATGATGATGATGACACCACTGACATCGGTGTAGAGCATCGCTCTACGTATATATAAAATTATGCAAATGGAAAATGTCCATAGATTTAATCACGTACATGTGGGTAGTGCCAGGAATGAACGTGGTCAGTGGCGTGATAACGCCATCTGACGCCGTGGAAGGGAAGACTAATTTTCCACCCCCCACCATAGTATCAATTTTAATTACTCCTAGTGGTTGTCAATTTGATGTTTTACGCTTCGTAAACTCGGCGCCCGGAGGAAAAAGTCCGCTCCCTCGCTGTACCTCTTGATGTGACCCCTGATGACCCCAAAGTTTAACGATTAAAGGTGACCCAAAAGGATTCTGGTTTTAAATTCAAAACATCTACATACATCTTACCCAACAAATCACCTCGAGGGATTGTAGCAAGTTGTGTTAGGTCCCCGGACATTTGAGTAGTTGGTGATTTTTATGAGTCCGTATCATTTTATTTTTGTGTTTCGAGTTTCGTGTGCGTGATATTTTGTGCAATAATGACCATGAACAATGCAGAATTCTTGCATCGGTCTGGTGGGCACTATATTTCCCTTAACCTCTCATTTTAATATCCCCTACCGACCTGTAAGGTGGGATTGGAACTATTCCTTTTCTGTCTGCATTAAACCCATCCAGTGTTAACTTATCTCGTGGTTGAAGTCGCCCTTGTAATCACACATTTAAAATGGCTCTCTTTCAATCAAGCTTATCCAGGAATAGTATGACGCTTTATTTTTGCTCATTACAATTTTCACGTGATGGACAGGCTTTGCCTTTGCAATATATAATCCCACATTATGCCCTCAACAGAATCCCAGGCGACGAGTCGACGAGCATTCAAAATGAGGTTAAACCGACGTGAAATTGTCCCTCTCCTAACTTATTCATTTGAGAATTTCCCCCCCACTCGCTTGATGGAGCCAAGTGTCTTTGATGCAGCTCCGCAGATGTTCCTAACGTGTTTTCCTCATGTAGCGGCCGATGTTAATGTGAGTCCCAAGTATTTCATTTGTTCTTCCTCGCTCATGCCCACTCCCACGAGTTCACAGGCGTAAGAGTGAACGAATTTCACTCTCCCAGAAATGTCCTACATTTTTTTCTCAGTAGTGTAAAAATTCGCTAAAGCGAACACGAGAGTGCACGCCTGCTTTCCTTGTTGGAGATGTTCACGCGATCTCTCCCTCCAATTATTTGAGAACCGCACTGCCAGGAATCAGCCATGCTAGCAGCTTGTGCTAGCCTGCTTACACAGGGGGTCGACAGAGCGCCGCAGGCGGGGATGCTGCGCAATGTCGGTGATTACCGGGCAACAGTTCGAGGCACGGCTGCTCGCCGCTCGATTCTCTCGGGAATGAATTGCGAGGATAAGGCCGAATTTCAAAATCATCCATATATACGAGACATGAGATGCATGATAATAGTATTCTCTTTTCGTTCACGCTAGGAAATAACCATGGAAACAATGTCAGTTAAACCCATACATTCACCACAAGTTAGGCTCGACTACAAGTCATTACTGTACGTATCGCGTTGTAATGGGTCACCATAGGATATCTCAAACATTTTAATTACACAGTCATTGTAGATTAAAAATCAACGTATGTCGAGGTAACTTAAGTAATTGAAGCATTAATCGTACAACAGTCCATTATTTAGTCCTAATTCCTATTTCTTTATGCCATACCGAAATCAATATACGATGTAGTAAGTTATTTACTTAAGAGGTGATTGGTAAATATGAGCTACCAGTGATGTATAACCACGTGCAAAGTTTAAAGGGATCATGCTAGTGGTAATTCACTCCCCAAAGTAAAGAAAATATGCTCAGTAGAAATTATATTTAAGCAACTTTGATATTCAGGAGGTCGATAATGCTCTTCCTTAGATGGTACTCTTGCGTTCCAGATTCTTCAAACGATACGAAGGAGTGGCGTTCCAGTCGGATTATGGCCCCTTTGATGGAAAGGAGAATGCCATATGCCTGCGCCCTAACGAAGTGATTTGGTGAAAGGAATGCTCTTGCAGAGAAATGTATGAATGCTCTGCCAACTGCAGTGAAAGAATATTCTTGACTCTTTCATCTTTCTGTGGTGAATCAATCTCAAATTCTATCTTGTGTTCCACTGTAAAAGACGAACATAATTTTAATAAGTAATGGAATCAGCAAGTTGTTTATGCCCACGGGAAATGAAGCCTCTTGTATCTGAAGCAAACTGATTCAATTTCTCGGGAGACACTTCTCTCCTTACATGAATACCCTACAAGTTTCACCCAGAGTTAAAATGACTGAATCAAAAATGAAGCGGGCGTCGCTATTAGTTGACGGAAGCATACTCAATTTTGATTTTCTGCCATTAAGATACTGCGGAGACAGCATTTTGATTGTAATGAGGATTGTGAGATACTCTTGCGCTTATTCAACGAAGATATAAGTAAAACTTTGATTAGAAACATGTAAATATGAATCAACAGTTACCACTAAAGAGCAAAATACCATTTCTGGTATTTTACCGTGAGAATAATAAGTTTTAATAGGCGTTTTCCTTGTGAATTTTCGTCAGAACGATTAATTTTATCTCACGATTAAAGATAGGTTTTACGTAGTAGTTGTTCAAACGTTACGCATCATGGCGATATTGCGTTTCGTGGAGAATTCCTCTTTTTTGCCCGATTTGATTTCAATTTCAGTTTTTTATATTTTCTACGTGTCTTCGTACCGTTCACAAAGTCTCTTCTACCTTTCAAAGTTTCGTCTACCTTTCAGTATCGCCTCCACTTAACTTTTCTTCCTTCTTCGAATTCCACTTGGTAACTTCCTCTCTTCTTCCATTAATTGAATACGTTGTCGTTATCGTTTCTCTTTTCCCAACTTACTTTTCCAGTTTTTTCCATGCCCACTGCACAAAATCCGGCTGTCTACGCTCAAGCGCTTGCCTCAAAACCATGTTTGGAGTTAAGCTGTTTAATTAAAGCCGTTACTGATCTTTTCTTTGCGTCTCTACGCAGTGTACCTTTCATAAATACCCATTCTCTAACTCGAAATGACCGGCCAAATTTGTGAAATACTCGCCATCTTAACTTTATTTCCTCCTAATTAAATCCCAAACAATTTCATTGCTCTGGTTTTCTTTTCGTTAATGTTCGTCCCGCATTTCTTTTTTTTGTGTAGGTTTGAATAACTGTAATATCTTGGCAGTAACCTGTCTTTTAAGTCAGGTGGCACCCTATTTCTCTCTTTCCTTCTTCCTTTGCCAAATTTTGGACTTTCTCGGGTAATGCAACCATCACTCTTCCTTTGCATTAGCTACAACGAAAAATTCTAAAATGAATACGCTGCATTATTATATCTAATCCAACCTTAAGCTAAATGTTGTACACTAGATGCACTGAATCAAATCAAAGTGCTCATTTACACCTGTCAGACAGCACTATAATGAGAAATGGGATGATGCACCAGGCATACACAAGGAGAATAATAACAGTATGTTTCTAAATTTTGGGAATAGTGGAGAAGTTAAGTGATAAAAATTGCGCATATTTTCCGAACAATTCTAATGTATCACAGAATTCAAGTTTCATACCCTGATCTACACATTCGAGATGAGATGAAATGTGATACGAGGTAAGAAAATAAGCAAATAACATGTGGATAGTATTATAGAGTAACCAGCTACCTGGTAGAAGCTGGTTACTGCGAGCTTACGCGTATATGGTACTGCATTGAATGCTTAGTATAAACATTGTTCCCTTTATATCCATAGTGCCAATAATTTTGATCCCTTATCATTCGTTGGATGTAAAAATCTATGTTTAAATTCATTAACTGAGAAATTCTTACTCGCATTATCAGTGTTTCCTACTGATTTTGAGGATTTCATCATTTTTTTTAAATAATGTGAGTGACACTTTCCTGTTATCTCTCAGTCATTAGAAGATATCGCATAGAAGATGTCAAACACCAGATGATAGTGCATAACTTTGTCTTATTCTTTCTGGTTAATTGGCACTCACCGAAAGGTATAAATGAAAAATACATTGAACTCCATTTAGAAAAGTCAAGGTCATAGCATTCTATTCCTTCCAAGTACGAGTAAATTCTCCATAATGAAAATGGTTCTGTCTAAAACGGACAAAATCACCATTAGGCCATGAAAAATCCCTTTTCTGAGTAAGAAAAATGCTGGCCAAGTTCTAAAGAGGTAATAATCTGTGCCCTTCATCTCAGCCTCTCGCCCCAAAAACATATGGAAACTCTTTAAGACCAGTAGATACATTACTACTCGAACGTTCCTTTTATTTTTGTTTTTGCAGATGCAGTTAAATCTTCGTTTTTAACATTAAATGCCAATAAAACTTCTTTTTATCTTCTCAAGCTCTCAAAATCTTTGCTACTACAGAGTAACCCTGGAGTCGGAACGATCGGTAACTGTAAGTTACTGCTCACCGTTGTAAGATGCTGCATTAAGTGCCATCGAGATAAGAAAAAGGGGTAGGTTTCCAATTTAGTCGCGATACACTTTCGCTAGCGGCCGTTGGAGAAATGTTTAAGTGAGTAATGGAAACCAGGATATTGAAGTAATTAAAGGGCGGGTTATTATCACTTTTGCGCAATTCGCGGTAATGACTCCCGAATCTCGATCCCGCTGCGGCAATTTCTCGGAAATCCCTCTAATCTCCACAGAGGCGTTGGTTGCTCTACGCGCTTTACTGATATTCTGTTAAATTCAATCCGTTTGCGTTAATGGGATAGGCCAGAAATTTAATCTCAGTAAGTGCATAGACGCCTGGGTCTGCCTCCGGAATAAACGCCTGGTATGAGAGGGAGATGGTGAATAAAACCTGCGGAGGTCAAGCCGAACCATATTATTTTCTCACTTTCTCCTTCCCACCCTCTTCTTCTCCTTGAAGCGGGATGTGGAGGGATTGAGAGGGGAGTTGAAGCCACGGCAGACCGCACTCAGATAAGAGCGTAATGGGAAACGCAGAAGAGACGGGAAGTGTGGGAGGGCAAAGGGAGAGAATTTGGGGCGGTAAGGCAAACGGGGAGGTGTCACACACTGCGGGGTGGCTTATGGCGACATGCGGACGGTGGAGAGGGCAGAAATAACATTTTGGAAGGTAGGAGGGAACTTGAGGGGACGCGTCCAATAGGAAAGAAAGATCCGCATTGATTTCCCTCCACCTTGGTCGCTCACGAATGCTCTCTGAGTCCCTCCCACCTCCCAAACTAAACGCCTAGTCTTCCGCTCCCGCATTATTGAGGGTGCCCACAGCGCGAGTCCGTCCTCAGCTGCCGCCGCCCTCCTCACCTCTCGGGTATGCATTCTCCGGTTCCGTAGCCAAGCTGTTGTTGACCCACGGTCCACTCGAACGCTCCCTTTCGAAGGCAATTTCGACCAAACGGCTCCTTCTATTCGTAGCCTTCCCTCCATCCTCCACCTTGTTCCTCGATAGACCGAGTGACTCTTTTCTTCGCCCCCATAGCTGAAACACCACCCACCCGGTCGCCTCCTTCGATCACCCGTCGCAATTTCTAATGAACCTCAACATCGTCACCCACCCTTCATCATCTCATCTCCACCGGGAGAGCCTTCTTCATCCGCAGATTTCGTTCACGACTATTGGAAGCACAGTTATCCTCTCCTCCGAAAACCAGCACTGCGTTTTGACGTCTGCTGTGAAATCTGTACGTGTCGGTTGCAGTGAAGGGTTTTCACAGTTGTTGCGAATGTTATGCCTCGCGGACTTTGGGCTGAGGAGTAAATAAATGTAGAGTGAGCAGTGTGAGACGAAAATGAGTGACATTTCACTAGATGTTCATCTGTTGAAAAGATTCGTAATCGTCGTCCCAATCACGTGTAATTCACTTTTTTGTGTTTAATGCTGTGTGGTTGATATAATCGGATTTAGGGACGTTTATTTCATTCGTCAAAAGTGTAAAACTGACTTTGTGTTCACTTTATCGTTGATTTCTCATCGTTAAAATAGGATACTCCTTTATAATTTTTTGACATTGAAAGGGTTAATCGAGGAGCGTGTGACCGATTAATGATTTTTTTTTTCCTATATTACTCCACAACTTTGTCAAAAAGAATAGAAAGGAGGAGAATCTCGTGAGACATAGCGCCATTTTCTTATCGAGAGAGATCAGAGGCCATTATTGTAGCTTCCAAATAGAGTGTGTGGGGGAGTTAAGTTAAATCGTTCTCCTCTCAATACCTCAGTGGGGATTTTATATTTCCCATGGGGATCGATAAAAAAAAACCTCTCTTCCGCTATTGATGGTTTTTGATAAGCTTCAACATGATTTCTTTTGGATGGTAAATTGCTTTTCTTAGCAGCAAAGTGAAAGTTTTTTTTATTGAAATTGGCCACAGAAAATATATAGTTGCGCTGTAGCACTTTTATCGAATTGTTCAAAGCTTCTGATAACATTATATTTATTACTGAACTTCTCTTCCCTACTGTCCTCAAATTTTGTTTCCGAGAATACTACAAATCCAGTCAATATCTTGGGTTTCCTTCCTGCATATATGTCAACTTTCAAGTTGTATACTTGATATTCACTAAGAATCACTTATAATTGGTCATCAGGTACTGTAATGAAACATTTTACATTGCTTTCGAAATAGTTTTCAAAACATGTATTTAATGCTTCAAAAACAGACCTGCTCCAGAATATTTTTACAATCTTGATAAGTATCGTTTTGTGCAGTGCATTAACTCTTCACATCCCCTTGAAATTATACAGAAATTCAATATGCCATAGGATTATACGATATTATTATTTATTTAATAACCGAACATTCTATTTCGATGTTTCGTGGTTTTTGAAATATTAAAACCCTTTCACGCTTCAATCATTTCTATTAATCGGATCGTTATTTTATTTACTTCAGTTTTATTTAAGCCACTTTTCCCTTTAATTATCAGAGGATGTGGCGTCCGAACGAAAGATTAAGCGAGGCAACCAACTAGTCCGAAAAAAATCTGCCTTTGAATTATACCTTCACCAATACCAATGTCAGACTGTATTACATTTTATTCGTTTATATTAAACCTGGCAGTACATTTTTTTAACGAAGGATTACGCATAAGTATACGCGACTAGATGAAATATTGGTAAAATATAAAGTTCTTCTTTTAATTATTGTATTTACGGTAATATTATTTTGAATTTTTTATTCTTTAATTTTTATAAAAATAAGTCCTAATTTTTTTAAACTGATAATTTGTGTTGATTTTTTTCATGGGCGAGGCGATCTTGATGATTAGAGTGAATTTAAATATATTGGAAATTTAATTTTTCTCTCGGAACATCGATTAAACTCATTAGAAACATCAACGTCCCGGGAAGCATAGATTGTGAAACGCTATTATAGGGAACCAGTGGTCGGTTTAATGACAAATTGATGGCATTCCCTTTCAGTTTTAACGTGCAATTTGATAAATTGGATTTGCCGGATTGACTACTTTCCCCACTTTTGGCATTTGCGGCGACAATGTTTGCCTACCTGTCACTTGCCCCTTGAAGCAAAAACGTGGAAATCGATCGAATCCAAAATTATATTTCCCCGATCTTACATCCGTCACGACTGATGCATTTTCCACCATCTCTCTCTTTCTCATTCTCTTTCTTCCTTTCTTATTCTCTTTCTCATTTCCTTTCTCTCTCATTCACTTTATCTCTCTTACTCTTTGGCTATTTTTCTTTTTATATCTCTTTACCTTTATCTCTCTTTCTCTTCATCTCTCTTTCTCTACATCTCTCTTTCTCTTCATCTCTCTTTCTCTCATTCTCTCTTTATCTCTCTTTTTCTTTATCTCTCTTTCTCTTCCGTCTCTTTCGAATTGCCACTAGCCAACACCGCCCCTTAACAGTTTCCATATCTTTCCATTTCTACATATGCCGTTTTTATACCACGCCCGTGCTATTCCACGTGGCCTCGCGCTGCATACTCCGTTCCCGCCGCACGGCATACTCTTTTCTCTCTCTCTCCCTCTCCGGGCATTGTGGAGAGCGGAAAATAATGCGTCGCTTTCCGGATCAGACAGTATGTACATATACACCGCGGCCGGTCGTTTTATTTTCCTTGCGTCGAAAAAAAATTTTAAGCGTGTCCGCAATACTTGGAGGACTTGCACAAAGGCGGCTTTTTTTTATCTTTTCACTCCGGCAGTTTATCGGCGGGCGCAGATACTGGCAATAATCAATCGCTCGATCGTGCACACGAGTGCACATTTTCTCCTCTTCATTTCAATTAAAATATCATGACATTCATCGAACTCGATACAATGGCGGATTTACCATGGCATTGAACTATATACATTGCTTTTTTACTTGCTCGAACTTGTGGGCTACCAAAATTTTCCTGCTTGGAATAACGTCCAGATGGACTCATTCCTGAAGCTTTATTTCTACACTACGACCAATATATTCTTTCAATTTTCTTTCAAAGAATTCAAGTGTTTATCTCAACTTCCACATTAGCTGTTCAGTATAAAGATCAGGTACTATTGAACACATTTATGAATGCATGCATAGGTACTTTATCAAGTTCAAGGAGAGCCTGATTGCTGAAAGGAAAATTACTCTCTATAACTAATTTGTTTCACATTGCTCTTACCTTGGGTTCTTGTGTCTTAGTCATATTAATGCTCATTATTACACTGCCAAAAAATGGATACTCAGTTATCGTGAGATTAGTAATAACTAACGTAAGTGATCGATTTAAAATGTGCTAGTAGCTTTGATCATAGTGATCAGTAATGACGAGCACTGTGTTAGTATCGTCTTATTGCTCGTATGTACCGCCAAGCGAGTCAGCGAGCATGGTCAAAAACATAACGGGATTATGTTTTTTGGACACTGTTTCAAAGTCAAATCCTTTTCTGCTTAATTGCTACCACTTAGAAAAAATGTTTGTGCTTGGTGTGTTGTTTTGATAGACTTGACAAAATAATTAACTGCTACTCCCAAGAACCTTATGCAACCGCTATAGTCGCTTTATATATTTACTTTGCGAAAGTTTTCCGTATCCTCCGTACAACCAAAGAAGAAGCGCCCGTTATCCGCATCCATAATCAGTAGATAAGTACCAGTGGCACATGTCTCTTGTCCCAGGAACGTTTTTTCACCTTTGGCTGAAATTATATACGGATCCGAAACTCGTATTTTTCTCTTGAATCACTGATGCCCCTTTTGATCCTTCATTGCTCGTTAAATGCTAATTACGCATTAATCCTATCATATGGAATTACACTGTCTATTCTGACTGCAAAAGAAAAATAGTCATTTGAACGGGTCAATATCCTATTTTTCCAATCACGATGAATATATTGATTAATGTGAAATGTTAATATCCACTCCTGATAGGGGATAAAGTCCGTGATTCCCCTAAATGGTAGTAAATGAAATGCCTGGAATAGCATTAGCAATTTCTTTACATCGTTTCGCATCCTATCTCGTGGTAATAAAGTGTCATTACGGTGGAAATTGCGAGACATTTCGTGTGAGGGAACCTAATTTCAAGGTTCTCCCCATAGGCTATCCCGAAAAAAAATTGCATGCAATTGTTCTCGTTTCACTTCATTTGCTAAATGAGAAGCGGCACGGAATTTCAATGCAATTGGGCTTACATTGTAGCTCAGAATCTTTATTGCATAGACCCTCGAAAAAAAATGTGCTTTTTTGGATGCCACCCTTTCTATTTGATTGAAGATGCAGTTGCAGTGACCGGGCGAGTGTCGCACCCTGAAGCATCCCACCCTTCTCCATCTGATCCACTCCCACACCCATCGCCGTTGGCATCTATCTCCTGAGCTCCGCCCTATCCCTCCGCTTTTCCACAAACTTTTTTGTGTGCCTATGTTTATATGTGTATGTATATATATGTATGTATATATATAAATATATATATATATATATAAATATATATACACACCCTTTCAACATATATGTATATATTATCACATTAATTCCTATATATATATGTATATAGCATAGGCTTTCTCAAGTATATAGGAAGAAGGAAAGGGATAGGGGAAAGAAAGAACAAATACGGTTATCGGGGAAGACGGAAGTTTGAGGCTTCAAAACAGAAAAAAGTTCTTTAACAGTTAATTGAATCACGGTAGGTATGAGTATTTGATTAAACTAGACGTATAAAGTGAGCGTTACACTCACCAAGACTTCCAAATGTTTGGAGGAAGAATTCTTCCTTCTGAATTGGTGTTTGTGAATACACTGAATTTTTAAAAGCTTTGTTTAAATGCGCTCCTACATCAAAAGTGACTGTTCATAGAGCCATATAATTGCGTAGAGCCATATATTCTAAATAGAACGCTCTTCGGCGACGCACAATATGTATATCTACGCTCGCAGGGGGCTGAAACATATGTAAACTCGCGGAGGGACTGAAGCGACACATAGAGCCAGAGTATCGGCGAAACCCAAGCGTCCTTGCGGCGGGATTTGACCGATGGCGTCCGAACCGTTCCCGTTTAATCCACCATCTTCCTTCTTATCTGTTTCCATCAAACTCCAATCTCTCCCCCCGTCCTTGGCTGTTGCTCCTCGACGACTTCCAAAGCCCTGACATCCTTCTCCATTTTTTCTAACCCCTTTTCCACCCCTCCCCAGTGACCAGAGCCACCTCTCCTCCCTATCTCTTTCTCTTGCTCTTTCGCGACCAAAATTTACCCCCCCCCACCCGCCGCCTTTGTTCTTCCTCACTTCAGTCAGTCCACGCATTCGATTCGGTTGGCGATACTAGGGCCAGGGGAAGAGAGAGAGATAAAGAGAGAATGCGGGAGAAGGCAGATGGAGTTAACGGTCGGGCGCAATAAACGCGATAGCTCACCGCCACGCCGGCCGTCCCTACGACTCCGTTTGGGTGCTGTGGTGCGGCCTCCCAGCTTCGACGTTTAATTTACGGCCCCGTAGTCCCTCCCATAAACTTTGCCAGCTTGGCACAAATTTTTCCGACTTGACCTTTGCGGGGAGAAGGTAGCCGGTGCCGTGTCCGTCGTCTCAGCTCCTCGAATAAATTCCCGCGCTTCCATCTGAGCAAGTCGAGGGTTGGCGGGTAGCCGGCCTTACTCTTGGAGGGCAACGCATTAATTAGTAATAGAACACGGCCAATTGTTTGCAACAAAAATCCAAAAATGTTTTTTGGAAATAATTGACTGAGTTTCAGAATCATAGTTTAGATGATGTGTTACAGTAGGAATGGGTGACATTATTGACAAAGAACAAGGTACTACTTTTAAATAGTTCTGAATTAATATTTCAAATATGAAACCCATTATGTTATCTCTTATTTCTCATAATTTATGTCATGCTAAGTCATGTTACTTCTCATTCCTCATTCTCAAAAGTTACAAGATTATACTTAGTTAAAGTATGTTTTTGGTATCTTGAATGGATATAATTATTTCCGGACAATTCATTTTTTCTAGAGTTAGTGGCCTATTAATTTATTTTTCTTCTATTATGCACAGTACTTCAATTTATAAGAGAGAAAATAAGCGTTTTATTTTTTAATTTTAACTTAAACAGAAAATAAGTTTGATATCCTTTCAAAACATTTCTCTGATTAATAATCTGAATACAGAATTTATTACGCTGTACGTTTCTAAACAATGTGTTTCATATATTAAGTACGTACAGAGACTGCATTCCAATTATTTTTCGAGTAGGTATTTGATTTGTCAGGAGGTGGTATTATGATAGAAAACCTTTCCAATACTCTTTTTCTAATAGTTATGTATATTTGAAATTCTAGAAAAAGAGTATTAGAAAGGTTATATAGATATATAAATGTATTAATGTAAATGCATATTCCTCTTTCCTTCCGTAATTGACTGTTTGCAACAATAGCGGGGTAAGGAATTCAGTGTAGAAAAGGTTAAAAATCAACCTTCTTTCGTTAAAAAAGAGCGATAGATGAAATCGTACTTATTGAAACCAGCCAAGGTTATTTTAATCGCATTATTATCATATGAGGCGAGAAAATTTCCTGGCACTCAATTACTTTTTCCCCAATGGTTATTATCGCTCATGAAAGTTTTCTTGGCTTTCAACAGGCAAGTGCAAGTAAGTTAAGCAGAGTTAGTGTTCGATTCATCCCTGCTCATGGTCGTTAAGTTCGTACGTACATGTTCCTTTGATACTTACTCAATTTTAAACTGCAGTTTTCTATCTACCATCAAAGGATATATAGAATTTCTTTTATTGATTACTTTCTTCTCGGTGTAGCTTTAATTAGTCGAGTCGTGCAAAAATTTATATTTTTAGTTTCAAATACCTTCAAGGGCTAATTAAGGATGAATTATTATCCTTGAGCAATGATGGCTACGATCTTAGTGGACTTCGAAGCCTTCGTTGCCACAGCCTACTAACGTAAGCACAATGTGCGCTGGTCCCATTCTTCGTTGTTTACCCCGTTGAGGCCTTTAAGGCAAGGCGCGCTTTCTTTATTTATTCACTTTGAGTATCTAAGGCATCGTGCGCTCTAGAATTTAGTACGCCTTAGCCACGGCGGGCGCACGGGCATCAAGGAAAGCCAAATGAAAGCTGGAAGGGAAAGAACTGCCTCGAAAACTCCCATTTCCCCAAAATAAAAGCGCAGCTCTGTTTCGTTGTTTTGCGTCCCTCCTGCAAGCAACTCCGCAAATGGTTGATAACGGGGATTGAGGAGGGAGTTCTCAATAACTTTGAGAGACATAACGATCCTTACGGTGAATTACGGATGGACTTTCCGTAGGAGTAGAAATATTTCCGGGAATTCGTAATGTGTGCCAAGAATATATCCAGAACTTTAGCGATAAAGTTACTGTAGAATTCCCTGTACCATTTCAATCCTTGCAGGCGAAAATTTTTTCTGATTCTATAAGAATATGTTCATATTTAATCGAGGAAAGACACTTATGGTATAAAAATATGAACTATGAAGAAAAACGGGGAGCGTCACTTATTTTTAAATATCCATACTGCTGACAATGCATATAAATATGGAAGTGCAGGAGCATACGATTTATCAGTGTTCCTTAGTGGTGTTCATTATGAAAGGCAATAATTAGCTAATTCAACCTTCTTCTCATTGAACCTTGATCTCTCCAAATTCAGAGTTGTTTGAACAGCGATGATATCACGCCGTCAATTTGTGTGAAAGACTAAGACCATGCTTGATAACCACCGTTAAATCAATACCCATTGTACCTTTTTACGACCCCTTCTATCAAAATTTCACCGCTCTTCCCATTAAAAAAAACGCCTCTCCCGCTTACGAACTGCTATTTTCTCTTCTCTTCTACTTCCTACCGGCCTTTTACATCCACTCCCTTTCGGCGGCATTAATTTCGCATGCAAAATTTCTACTCACAGGAACAACGTTTTTGTGGTCACTAAATGGTCCGCGCTCTTACGCTTAATGTGTTCTGAAAGGGGAATGAGAAATATTTATTCCTTTCCGATAAAATTCTCTCACCCCCACCCACAGGAGCCTAATGAATGGAAAATTTTAACGTAAGAACGTCGGAAGCGACGGAATTGGCCAACCGTTGTAAACATGCGACAAAACCTGGTTTCACAAAACGTTTCATCGCTGAATAAGCCTCGTCCTTTAACTAAGTTAACCATTATTATAGACATCTGATTTTAAATGAGATGGAATAATGAGCCTTTTAAATAAAATAGATGTAAACCCGTAATATTGCAATTGATATCAAAACCTCAGAGTTAGATTTCAACGAAAATAAATATTTCTATTAAAATGTCCAGCAGCGGTACAAAGTTTGGGAAGCAGTGGTACCTATGGAATATAACGGTGCTTGCTTCTACTTTTTTAATTTAAAACAAGTAGTTAAGTTTACGTAAATTATGTTTGTTCTTTTTGGCCTCACAATTATCAGCTTAAGTTTGACTAAGCTCTGGTAGATTATTCTGGATTGTGGTGATAGCACAAAGGCTATTTCAAAAGAAAAATATAACGATGTTTGCTAGTCCAGTATTCTCCAGTTTCAGAGGGAAACAGATTATATTTTTTATATTTAATGATTTTCCATTAGAGAAATTATGAAAATATATCCGATATAGTCGTAAAATGTAATATGGACCTTTATTCGAACTAATTCCTAAAGTGTTATTATTAAATACCAGATTTAATGCCTCTGCATTGCGCCATTGCACCACATAAGTAGTTTTTATGAACATTTTTTTCAATTAATAAAACATTTTTAATTTAATATTTTTTAAATAGCACAAAATTTTCTCTTGGTTTACTCACGTATTATCCATTATGATGGTATTAAAATTCAATCAACGAATGCATCATACCTAAATATTTCTAATGCATCTTATGGCACTACCAAAAAAATTGATTTTTTTTCAATAACTACATTTTATTCTATTCCTTTGGTTGTAATCGTCTAGATTGTTGTAGATTGCATAAAGTTTAAACCGAAAATGAGGCATTTCGCTTTTTTAATACGTATATTCTGACTTAAGAAGTTATCTATTTTTCCTAGTCATCAATATATATTAATAATATAATGTCATTATCAACAATATCATCAATGGCAATTTTCGGTGTGATGAAATTTTAATTAATATTTGGTATATCAGAATATTTATTATGATAAACATTAATATATCTTATCAAAATACAGACGTAAAGTCAGACCTCACTGCGTATAGATATCCTGGCTACTACGTCCTTTTCCTCATAGACGATAACGGAGCCTTTTCCAATGATTTACGATATAGCTTACTAAGATGACAGTTGGAATTAATTTTTATTTCACACTAAATAATGGATTATTATTATTAGGCAATATACCGGTTAAGGTAGATTTTCGGATGGACACAGCTACTAAATAAATATTTTGTGACTCCTAACAAAACACAAAATCCAGCATCCTACTCTACATCAGGTCCCTCTTCATCTCTGAGTACTTCCTTCCTCCCTTCATCCCGTCCAACAAACCTATTCCGTTCCTTCCCTTTCCTCGTTTGCCTAACATTCCATTCTACCCTCAATTAAAGTCTTCAACATCCCGCTGCCGGTCAATACCCCTTTTATCCACTTTTCCTGCCTCCATAGGATTGCTCCCAAGAAACCCCTCTCTTCGCCCACCATACCAAGTACTTCCTCGTTTGTTTTCTTCTCTGTCCATTTCACCTTCTCCATTCTTCTCCACACCCACGTATCAAAAGCCTCCAGTCTACGTCTATCCTCTTTCTTCAATTACCACTTTTCCGCGCCTAACATAGCTACGCTCCATATCAAAGTTTTTACGAGTCTTTTCTTAATATCCTTACTCAACATCCCTGTCATCAACTTCATCTTCCTTGTTAAAGCCTCTTTGCCTAGCGCAATTCTCCTTACGTCCCTACTACTTTGACCGTGTTAGTCCAAAACGCTTGAGAAATACGTAAACTGGTCTACATGCTCAAGTTTTTCCCCTCCTATTTTAATGTTTAGGTTAGTCTGTTTCTTTCTAGAAAATCGCATAACCTTTGTTTTATTAATATTGATTCTCATCCCATACCTGTCGCACTGAGTTTCCAATTCACTCACCAATGCTTGCAACCCCTTGGCTGACTGACAAACTAAAGCTTGGTCATCTGGCAAACCTAACTGATTTTACAAATTCCCCGCTCACTTTCATTCCTGCAACACATTCTTCCCATGCCTCTTTAATCATTTCCTCTACATACAGGTTGAACAGCAACGGTGATAATGGGCAACCCTGCCTTACACCTCTTCCTAACACTGCCCATCCGGACTCCCCGTTCCCCACTCACACCTGAGCAGTCTGAGACATGTACAGGTTGCGGATTAGCCTCCTTTCCCTCTAATATATTCCTATTTTCTGTAATATACTCATTAGTTTTTCCCAATTCACTCTATCAAACGCTTTTTCAAAGTCTACGAAACAGGTAAATACCTCCTGGTTGTATTCAATAGTCCTCTCGATTAATAATCTCATTACTGCAATGGCATCACGCGTACCTCTCCCCTTCCTTAACCCAAACTTAACATCCCCTAAGTAATCATTTGCCCTACTCTCTATCCTATTGTTTTTGATCCTTAGAACAACTTTAGCTGCGTGGGATATCAAACTTATTGTCCTGTAGTCCTCACATGATGTAGCCTTTACCTTTTACGGAATAGCGATAATGAATATATATGTGTGTGTGTATATATATATATATATATATATATATATATATATATATATAGGTACACACACACCCATACGTTTTTAAGTTATTTCGGTAACTCTAAACTGAATGATCACAATTTTAAGGGCGTTAATTGTACAAGATCGGCAGTCTTTTATTCTTTAATTGTAGACAGTAGCTGCCAGTGCCATCTGCGATCATTTTAAATAGTCTCAGAGAACTTGGAGGGAAGTTTGAAGTCGTGGAACGTGATTATTCAGGATAACAGTTAATGGGAAATCAGCGAGTGGGGGTGGTGTTCCGTCTCTGATATCTTATGCTCCACTTCCCTCCCGGCCAAGGAAAGGAAGAAAAGAAATATGAATGAAGCCCGAGCTTCCCTTCATTTCTCTCGCCGCCTTTTACTTCTCGCTTTTAATGCACTTCTCACTCCCCCCATTCTATGTTCAACCTCTTCATGTCCGTCACGGGGGCACTCTACTCACTCTCATCCCCGCCCCCTCCCAACCGACCCCCCTTACTCACCCACTCAATTCCTTTCCCTCCTTTCTTCTCCTTCGCTTTAACCCTGCTCTGCGCCTTCTCGACTTGGCCCTTCTCACCATTATTCCCATCGCCCATTCCTCCGCCCTTCCATCAACCGCCACTCACCACTCTTTTCTCCCCTCTGACCCTTTTTTCTCTTTTTCTCTCTCTCTCTCGTGGACTACCGGTTAGGAAATTTTTTCGTTAAATTTGGGATCCCTTTCTTTGGTGGGCTGTTTCGTGTGTCACTTGCGGACGTCAGGGTGAGTTTGCGGAAAAACGGCCAACAGATTGAGCGATACTTATAATGTTTCACCAGGATGAAGTTGTGCTCTTCTTGTTCAGTTCATAAGAAAGAAACTTATTCCTTCACTTAAGGCAAAGCTTTGATGGACCGGGACGGGGGCATTGATTGGCTAAGCTGCCGACTGTTGTGATGGATGAGTGATTAGAGTGAGAGACTAAAACCTACGAACACCAATGTAAAGTTCCGAGTGTCATGTAATTTCAATGTCAACTTCTAAATTTTCATTTATTCTTCTGTGTACCGTGATGGTACCTTGTAAAGGATCTAATTTTTGGATATCTTAATGCAGTACCATGTGGTACCTAAATATTTCATAAGATTTGATTTTCTTTCTCATTCCGTGAACTTTTATGCACTCATTTGAAATAAAACAGATAAATCGTTGTATTAAAGTTACGCTTAGTAATGATTTGTCTAAAAAGCGATTGGAAAACCTTATTTGTGGGATCTTACGCGAAATACCAATGGAATCACTGGGTTATGCGGACATACATTACTATTTGGATTCTATTGAGTATTTGAAGTTCTAGCAAAACTTTTCTTTCCGAGACAATCCTTGCAGTAAAAATTAATCCTCTCACATAGATCTTTTCAAATGACAGGAATTTATTTGAGACTTAACTTCCTTATAGGATGTGAGGCTTTCTTTAACGGTCTTTAGGGCTTCATTATTCTTCCTTAGCTTTCGAAACATTGATTATTGGAGGGATGAAGTAAAATAGCAACTCTTCACCTCGACAGGTTAAGTTATGAGGAATAATTCCTTGCAATTTAAGTTTAAAATACATGCACAGCTATTCTTAACTATGTATCCGTCTAGAAGATCGACTTTCCCCCCCAAGGTCCCATTTAAAAATTTTGGTGACGGATCTCTTAGCATCTTCACATCCGGTGGAATTTTTTAGAGTTACATCGGCCAATAAATGAGACTGGATCGAATAATTCAGGCTTTTGGTTTTAGTATCCCTAGTCTTTAATTCAATTCGGAGGTTTTTAGGCTAAAAGCAATTTATTCTTTTTCGACTTGAAACGTCGTCTTGGTAATATGAATACGGCGACAGAAAATGATCAAAAACGAGATTCTTATATTTTTGAAGAGTTTTAGTGCTCGTCTTCATGGCACGGAAATGAAATGATCCACGAAATCTTCAGTATTCAAAGTGTTAAAATTTCAGTGTAATCAATGAAATTTTATTTCATCATCTCCTACTTATCTTATCATTTTACTTCCTTTGAAAATTTTATTTGTAGGCTGGTACTGAAATATTACATTCCCTTGGTGATCGGGAATCCAATAACCCAAATCTGACAGTGGAATGATGGCAATCAACTACGAGGGTCATCCGGAAAGTAGTACCCGTTCGTGCCGCATGAAGTGCTGACGACGCGAGTAGCCGCTGGACGAGGTCAGATAGCTTCAGTGGCTTGTCTGCCTTCTCTGAGCCAAGTTGCGTGACGCTAGCATTGCCTGTGTTGTTTCTGTGATTGTTTACAATGTTTAAAAAAATTGAGAACGCCGCCAGTTGTGAAGTGAGGGCAGTGATTAAATTCCTCAATGCAAGAAACGTTCGCCCATGTGATATTCATCGCCAATTAAAGGAGGTGTATGGAAACAATGTAATGGACGAGTCGTCTGTTCGGCGGTGGTGTCGCAACTTCAACATGGGGAGGGGGAACACACACGACGATGAGCGTTCGGAGAGACCGTCTGTCATTACAGACCAACTGGTGAGCTCAGTTGACGAATTCGTGAGGAACGATCGGCCATCCACCGTATAGCCCGGACTTGGCCCCTTCAGATTTTCATCTCTTTACAAAGCTTAAAGACTTTTTGGCAGGAAAAAGATTTGACAGCGATGAAGAACTTAAAGAAGGAGTGACCCTGTATCTCAATGAGCTGGCGGCGAAGGACTATGCAGCAGGAATACAGAAACTTGTCACACGTTATGACAAATGCCTTAATTTGCTTGGAGATTATGTTGAGAAGTAGTTTAAAGTATCCTCTTTCAAATAAAATTTTTTATGTTTGTTAATATTTACTTTTGTGTCTTTATTTCACGAACGGGTACTACTTTCCGGATGACCCTCGTATAATGTGCAACCATAAAATATTTTGAATATAGACATTTTTGGTGGAGTAATGTTTCTGGCACTGGTAACGGTTTTGATTAAGACCGAAAAACTATTCATCTTAGCAGGAACTAGAATAACTGCAATTTGAAATTATAAAACAGAGGAAATATCCCCTCCTAAATCCAGACGATTGTCCAAGCGCCAAACGATATCGTGTAACTTTTTGTTTATTTATCTGATTCTTGGACGAGACCATTGATCTAGATAATTCATATGATTGGAATGATGAAGAGGGACATCTGGAAAACTCATAGTTAACCAATTCATACGCATTGGCGTAAAGTGTTCGTTCCATTTAAATTTATACGTTGAAAGATGTTTGCGTTTTTAAGATGTTCAAGAATATTTTACCGTTTCCTGAGATTCAAAACAATATGCTAGTTTTTTGTATGCGTCATTGCCTTTCGAAGAAGCCAAGTAAAAGTAAAGGGTGTTCAGGAAACACTCAATTTTATCTATTTATCTTGCTCTTGCAATACTCATTTGCCACTTTTCCTTTTTAACTTTGTTTTAAATATACTTTTCTATTGAAAATTTCATTTATTTTCAGTTTCATGCATGACATATGAATATTTATTTGTTCTTTCTCTCATTGACTTTTTTAGCACGATCACTTCTTTCCTTCTTTGATCTCATAATCGTTACGTAGGTTCTTCCATCATCGCTCAACGCTTTGTAATAATTCCTGTTCGTAAAAAAAATTCTGGAACAAACATTTGGGATAGATTTTCTCTTCTTACCTTAAATTTAGTATTGTATCACTCTTCACCCCATCTATCCATTTTAAACCTAACTCATTTCATGTGGCCGATTAATACTAAACAACCATATTAAAACGTGTCATGGTTAAATTGCAACATTTTTTTCAGATTTATTCTCACCATTTTTAAATATAAGGTGTTATGCGGTGAAGTTAATAAAAAAATAGAGCGCAATAAGACCGATGACCCGTTGAGTAAGTTTCACAAGTCTAGACTATATAAGTTTACTCAAGCTTTAAGCCGTCTGCTGAAAGAAGAAGAAATTCGGAGCACGGAGACGTTCAACATTTTGAGAAGAGATAAGACAATGATGTAGGACGCGCATTCGGGCATGAATGAACTGGGAGGATTTTCTTGGAAGGCGGAAGTAAATACGAGCATCGTGCTAGAAAGGTCGTGGTCTAGAACATAGGTTGACAATCTACGGAAAGATCCCGCAGGAATGAGCATTGCAGCGGGTCTAACCGTGAGGAAAGGAGATTGAGGACACACGAAGGAAATTTCGGGATGAAACTTCATGGGGAAGTGCTTGAGACATGCTGCCGGCAGATAACTGAGGAATGAATGAATACTTTAAGAAACTTCGCCGCCCAGGCGATCGCCCTCCATGGCGTGCCACCGGAGATAAAACGCTATGAGACACAGATGCTCTTGAGAATAGAGTGAGCGGGCGTCTATCCCCTTCTCATACATTTGATCGCGCACATCCGAGAGCCTATTAAAATGATTCCCTTCAACTTCTGTAACGCCCCTCCCCTCTCCGTGTCATCTCTCATCTCCTCACATTTCTAGAAGGAAAAAAGGCCCTGCTGAATGAAATCCTACAGTGGCGGAGTGATCAGTGTCGAATCCAAGGGGCATAGAATTGGTTTGGATTATTCAGAGAGGACTGGGGGAGTACCTACTTGAGAGCGAAGAATCCTCGTTGGCCTTTAAGAGACTAACACCGTTTCGTTATTCCTCAAGGAATGTTTTTAATGAAACCCGTTTTCGACGCTAATGAATGACATCAGTTGCAGCCTATCCTCCTTTTGTTTCTCTTTCACTTTGAAACTTTCTCAACCCTCTTAAAACTTTGCAAAATATTTGGTTATTTTGATAAAAATTTTAAATAATGTCTAACCATCGAAGTTCATGATTTCCATTTGTTAGCGGAAATTTTGATGCATAGATATTGTTAGGTGATTATGGAATAATATCCTTTGTGATGCCGGAAAAGATTACCGCTTTTAAAATCCACTTCAATGTTAAAAACAAACATTTTACGAAAAAAATAATTTGCCGGTACAAGTTCTGCACTGAACACGGATGTACGCTGAGTGGCATGAGTATTTGACCCGATATGTAAGCCGAGATAGTTATAATAACACAGTTGTGTTAACGTATACAGTATCTCTCTCCGCGTTGTAGATAAACATTTTGTTAATTGTTTCTCGAAATCTGTTTTGGCAGCGTTTTCTTACATTTCCTTAGTGTTCCTCCTCGTCAGGAGTATGCATATTTTTTCTGATTTCCATTCGTCGATCCACCCTCCATCCTTCATCTCGTGTCAATTCCCCATTCAAGCAACTCGGCACGTCGCTTATGCAATCTTGTGTATCTTCCGCTCGCATCTGCTCACCCTCTCCGCTCCTCCCCCATCTCTAATCCTTACCCTTTACTTTCCCTCCCTCTCGGATGGCCCCACCCAAAAAATATTTACCGGCGAAAGAGCAAAGCGCTCTTCCATTCATTTTCGAGGCGCAATCCAAAGTGAGGAAAGGATGGAGAAGTCTTTATTATGGAGGAGAAAGGGAGGGGGGGATAACGAACGCGAGGTAAGGGAGAAGGAAATGTTGGATTGTTAGGGAAGGTTCCGGGAAATTGCGATCAAAGAGGGAAAAGGGCTCTCGGAAGATGGATCGGGAGATTGTTTTCCACCGTTGGGGAGGGGACGCAGGCGTCTCGTGGGTGTGTCCTAGGCGTGTGGGTGGCATTAGGCGGGAAGTGTGGGGAGCGTGAGAGACTGCGTAGGTGTGGCACCTCCGCGGCTTAATGCGTTCGTGGAAAGTGACATCGAGTGGCTCTTGCTCTAATTTAATTACAGGACAGCGTGATGGGCCCGGAGCTAAATATCTCCGTCGCTGCGAAGATTGCATTTTAAAAGTTGGGCTCGGGGCTCCCCTGCGGTGGATAATTTATTCATCAATAGTGCCACCATTTCAATTTCCACGCTGCGTCTAGACTGGGGTCGGGGCCTTTTGTCACGTCCCGTGCTCCTTTACACCTCGATTCTCGTAAGCACCGACTCAATCTTGCGAGGATTTCCAAGCCGCCTCGGTCATAACTTCCGATCCTGCCCCTAATGGTGGTGTATTGAACATTGTCGGCGTCCGTGCGGTTTCCCGTAATGATCCTCCTACATCGGATGCAGACAAGGCCTCCCGAACGCTGCCAATAACTCAGGGGTCGTATCTACCAGGAGGAAGATATCAGGATTGTAAAGCCACACTCTCAATTGAAACTTGACGATGCCAATAGCATTTTGATTGATCTGTTTTCTGATGCTCGTTTTTTTCGTGTGCAAAAACGTCTCCGATGGTCGATGAGAAAATTATTAAAACTAATTGGGCGCTAAGTTCCCCCTTAGTATATAGTACTTCATTTCACTAGCCTGGAGGTCTTGGCATGCAATATAGCAGTATTATATCAACAAGTTTTTATGTCCCTTTGCATATTAGATATCATCTACAAGTTTTTATTGATGAAACCATGGAATCGTCGCTGCTTGCTTTTTTTCTTTATCATAGAATGTCGCATGAGATTTAATTGGATCGCAGTTTCATTATATTTGCTCATTGACCCAAATATTACAGCACAATGCTATATTATGATATTTTTTCTCGAGTACACTTATCACTAGTTTACTCATCTGGAAAATATCCGTAATGATTTGTAATGGAAAATCCAAAAATGAATCTATAGTTGGAGAGGAAATATTTCATATTCATGTTAATATTGGTTTTAAAATCTTCCATTGTTATAAATAACCTTTAAGTAGTTATTCGTATGCCCTGCGTTCTTATTAATGATTCAGATAGTCCCAATGAGCCATTATTATTGTGCAGTTGAAGTGTCCGCTACCATATTACCCGTCATCCGTTAAAACGTTAGTTTTGATGTGAATTACTTGTGAATATTAATAGAGAGATCCTTCAAATATGTTGAAAAATACAAATGTATACATAAAGTCAGCGAAAATCACAATTTACAGAATCTAATGCAAGTAAATTGACCCATAAATGAAGTATCTATTGCATTCGATTGTTTGCAAATATTTGGTTGTTAGCATGTTCACGATTTTCTTCATTTAAGCTGGAAGGATTATTTTCTTCCGTAAAATCCGATATTTATAATCGAAAGACGGTCGAGGGTATATGTATTTATTCCATAACAAGGTTTTCCCTTTCATGCACGCATTACAATGCCTTAAAAAATAGTGACTGATCTTTAATACCCATCATTACCCCTTTCATTCATAAATATTCTGTAAATTAATTGAAACTCTCAGGAAATGCGTCTTGTAGAGTAAATTTAAGAATTTAGGGGGTATATTAACTAATGCCATTAACCTTAATTATAGTTCGAAGGTCAAATTTAAGGAATTCCGTTAATGCCTATTTTCTCAGACTTGAGCTCGTAGGCTTGGCGTCAAGTAATGGCTGCGTAATACCCAATTCTGGGTTTCCACTGCGATAAAATTATCTCTGTCTTATCATTATCTTAATGTCTCAACGGAGAAGGTCGCTAAGCTCGCGGCTCACTAGGCTAAGTAGAATGCTGTCATACGTGCCCAGAATGATTCCAAGAGGTTTTCTATTTCCACACCTGTAGACTTCCTGCACCATCATATTATCTGAAAAGCTGACTTGGAAAGGCAAAAGAAAGAGTAAATAGATAAGAACCGTTCAAATAAAAGGTTCTCTTTTAAGTGTAATTGCCTCATTTTATAATGTCTGAAGGATTATTGAAACTAAGCCTTCAGGAGATCTATAATAATATATTTACATTCACATACGCTTTCGGCATTATCTTTAACAGTTTCATTTATTTGTGATAGATAATTATAACTGATTACCTTTGCATATTTGCCCTTAAAAGCACCCTGATTTGCATTACGCTAGTGGAATTTTTTTTACTATTAATCTTGTATTGGGTACCGCACCGCAAATACTAACGAGAGTAATTTATCCTGCAGGCGGGACTGAAGAATGTTGGCCCCCTAGCAATTAATATTATGGGCGGACTATTAATACCTAGTGCTTCTTTTGGCCCTTCCTCCGCACCCTTAAATCCAGACTACCTCTATTTATCCATGTATCCCTAATGACACAAATGAGACCATCAGTTGGTCACCTCCTCTTCTACTATTAGCAAACATTCTTCCTACCAATTAAATAGAAGATTACTATTCGAATGGTTTAGTTGCTTAGAAAGTACCAGCATCTGAGACTAACACAGGAACTTACGCGTATAAAGTAATAGGGTTGTGACATACGCGAATTTTCATTTTCTTTCTCGAGTTCATTCTCCTTTAAAATTGTTAACGTTTTAGCTACCATCTTGGAAATTATTCATGGTAGCAATTTGACCTCTCCGACGAAAAAATACTCTTTTAAGCTTAACACGATACAGAAACTTATAATCTGACGACACTTTTACCTCCTGGAATGCAGAAAAGTAAGCCAAAAAAATATTTTCTTTGGATATGGACAAACTTGCATTGAATTACTATCATTGAGTTTGCATATTAAAAATGTGTTAATTCTCCGTAAAACGTCAAAATTCTTTTAGAACCATAACATTCCAATAAAAGAAAGAGTTATTCGGAATTAATATCGTATTTTAATATTTAGATAAGTACAGAAGTGCTTATTGGGAATGTTGTTTATTTCTGGGTATTATTTCCAAGATTAATCCTTTCACAGAACACTTTTTCCGTGGCTAGAATACGGCCACCTTGATGCACCTACCACTGTTCAGCGTAATTAATTCGGCAATTGATGGCACAAATTCTTTCCTCAGGAGTGATAGAGGATAGCCAGAAGGATTTGCGGGGATTTGAAGGGGATTGGAAGAAATTAAATTGCCTGTAAGTAAGCTGGCAAAAGCAGGCATTTGCAATCAACTTCGGATTTCCTGGGGAAATCCAGCGCAAGAAAAAAGCTGAGATGAGGTTCTGAGGGATCGTATGAAGTGCGAAGGTGAGTCCAAAGTTCGTAAATAATATTGTAACCATCTATTCTCCAAAGTGGAATGGAGAAATAAATATTCTAAAAGTCACAAAATTAGACAATTGACTCCCTACTATCCTCCGATCAATGCATGATTCAGTTTTCCGGTCGTTAGTGAAATTTTTTTTCCGAAATACCATGGAATTGTGACGAAGATATGATCATTGTAACATCCCTATTCCATTAACTATCCGGGGCTGAGGATTATTCAGTGTGCATATGCAATATCACCGGGCTAATATCTACCCCGAGTTACTTATTGTGATTACTCTATGGAAACCTTACCTCCTTATCATTTAATTAAAAATTACCTCATCAGTCGAATACCCAAGTAGACTGGAAATGTTTTCATCAATTTACCCGATTAGATACTTTCTATAGATACCTGTTCTTACTGTCTGCCAAATTCACTAACCTATCACCCGGAAGAATCCCAGGCAAATGAGGACATTTCTTGTGACGAGAGAGAAACGTGGCGCCATACATGATGCTCCACAGTCGAAAGCCAACATAGCATCATCGAATTACTCTGAAAGCCTTCGATCTACCCTCTCGTCGGCCAAATGTTAAGCTTAGCTCTGATGTGGTCTGTCGCACGATAACTGGGGCAAGGTGGTGTACACAAACGCTCCTTTTCCGCTAGATTTTGAGAACTTGATAAGATGTAAAACAAAGCCTGCATAGGAAGGAATATCTTTGGTGTTTAGAAAGCGAAAAGTCGTGCCCTAGAATTCATGGACCATAGCAAAGCTAGAGCAATTACTTAACCAAGCAATGTATTTCTTCAAAGAAATTTTTCTCCATCTCCGCGGAAGAGTATCTCGCGCCTCGATCAACAGTTCAGCAACGGAGGTATATCGCTTACATAAACTGTAAGAAGTTTTTCTCCAGTGCAGATCATAAATTACTTCCGTATTAACATGTAAAGCTGCTTGTGAAATTAAAATTTAATGCCGCTATTTGCATTATGCATATTTTTTTAGAAAGAGCGTCTGTTAAGTTATTCTAAGAAGATGCTTGGAGGAAACTTTTGGGAGCATAATAGATTCTGGTCGAGCGTGAAGCTAAAGCTCGCTTTCCTTAATCATATTACATTGCAATTATTGTGGGAAACACGGAGGCACACTATATTCTATTTTGGTAAGATAATTTTACGACACTTCTTTCGAAGTATAAACTATATCTGTTTATCCCGCGCTCTTTTAGGTTAAGTAATCAAAAGAAAAGTGACCGAAGGCTTTTCTACATATCAGTATGAAGTTCATGACATGAATTTCAGAGGTTATAAATTATTTTTTTTAGGAAAGTTCATCCCAACTTTCCTTGGATCTTGTTAAAATCAGTGATTAAATGTAGTAACCGGTTTCAAAAAGGACAGATTTGGCCATAGTTTTCTCTATTATAGGGAGCTACAGAAATGTTTAACTCTTGGTAGGTTCATTTCGCTGAAGGTGAATTAAGGGATTAATGGAAAGGTAAAAACACACAAACTGACACAGACACACGAACACACACGCACGCGCGCACACACACACACGAACACACACGCACGCGCGCGCACACACACACACACACATATATACAGATACATACATACACACACACAATCCATGTATATGAGCTTGTATTGTTAACCATGCAAGAGAAGCAATTTTTATCATAAGATCATTTTCTCTAATTCAGCGTCTCATTAATGTGGTGAGTTTATTAATTTGGTTACACATTCCTCGAGAAATTAGAAGGGAGGCTTTAAAGCCTCACGACCTTTTAACGTTTGTCGAAATGAAAATTTGTTGAATCCAGATTTCATTACCTCCATATTCTTAACTTAATTGTATGAGTATATGGGCTGAGCACATTTTCATTCAACTAAGTCCCAGCAAGTTGAAAACGAGAGAGAGAAATAGTAGAAGAAACGGGGGCCTAGGGTGGGAAGGTGGAACTACGATTCTTAGTTCGGTAAGTGAGGGCTCATCATTATCTCAGAAATTAATGAGCCTGATAAAATTCCAAAATTTTATACTGAGATATATTCGAGAGTGACGCATAGTGATCCCATCAAAAGTGTGTGTTAATTCATATTTTTATTTTTGGTAGCGTTTTCATTCGTCGCTGTTGAGTTTATCTCAGTCTACAATGCGGGATTTACATTGAGTTTTAGCAGCTGAAAAATCTTATTAACGATAACCAAAGTTGGCTTTATCAATTTATTAATTTAAAAAATAGTAAATTGTTAAAAATTTAATTAATAACTAGTTAAAAAAATCGATTAATAGCCAAATATAAATAACCTTGCATGTTTTGTACTATATTGTAATTAATTATAATTATTACTTATGTGTAAATAATTATCTATGTGTAAGTATTGCCATGTTATTTTCAACGCGTAATGTACGCGTGCATGATAAGGAAACAAAAGATAAAAGAAAATTAGATGCTAACAAAGTGGCTCAAGATTTCTCTCCATTATCAAAGATTAAAACCTTCAGGTGTTTGACTTTCTTGATAGAAGATATGCGTGGCAAACTATATGGGTAAGGAAAGAAAAGGGCTACCTCCCACTCGGAGTGCGTTCTTTTATGTTCCATTGAGCTAGTTATGAGATGAGTTCTGCTTCAATTTTCAAACCAACCATGGCTAACAATTTTCATCGAAGGCATTTTTTCAGTCTTTGAAAGAGAATCATTTCTTGAATAATACATTTTTAGCATTGTTAAATATGTTCTTACAAGTTCATTTAAAACTTTTGGAATTATATTTGGAGAGGAATTTTAGGGGAGAGAGGATTGTAGAGGTCAGTCCGCCCACGCTATATTAGTAAATTACTAATTATTATTTTTTAATTCGTTTGGAAAATTCATTAAGAATTTACTGTGACATGGTTTCCGTTTGTTCGTCTGTCTGAATGACCATGCGTAACTTAGCGGATGATACAATAACAATAATTATTTGAGACAACAGTCGGTACGCGAGTCAGAAACACAACTAATTAATCGCTAATATAAGAGGCACTATATATTACTCTGAAAACCCCATCACGAAGGTACTCAGAGAAAACTGTTTAAATAATTATTTATTATTTTTATTTATTCTTGATATAAAAATTAATGTCTTAAATGTTTGGGACTGATCAAAATTTACAGATGATGTCTCCGTTGGACAAATGCCTGATATTTACTATTTTCATATTTTGATTCCGTTTTCCAATATATACTCGTATTATCGTTACATATCCAGTACGGGGAAATTAGGATTACAATATTTTAAAATTATTAGGAATATTGAATTATGCACATTTTATCTAAAGAAAAAGTAGAGAAGTCTTTCATTAATGCAACTAATTCAATGTTAACTGTCAATGCCATGCCTTTTCGGATGGCCTCCTTTCCTGTTTCGTTTATTGCTAGTCGAAGAAAACCGTTTCTCAAGAACTTAGTTCTTGCCTTATTTGTAAATAATTGCTTGTCATGACTAATGAAACCCAGTTGCCCGCTGGCTGGGGGTCAATTTCAGTGCATAAGTCTTTGTAGTTTATGCATCGTACATGCCCATGTTTAAACGTGAATATGTGCTGAAGTAACATCTCTTCAACCAACTCCATAAGGCTTCAAATTACGACTGTTTTTCAAGGACTCAAAGCTTAACTTAAGAGACTGAGAAATGAGCCTTACCATGGAAATTACAACATTTTGCTCTATTGCCTATTTATACAGTCAGCGTTCAATCATTGCTCAGTTATACTTTTATTATGCTAGGATACTTCTTAGGAAATCGTAGCAAACCTTTCTACTGTAAGCATACAAGATTCCTTTTTTCTAATACTAAAATATCATTTGTTAATACAGAGCATTTAAAAAATGAAATAAACGAATAAAGAATGACGCAATCCAAAATTCTCCATCTATTATTCGGGTTCTACGAATTTTGTCGGATGAAATTAAATGTCTTCTAGGATGCGGAAAAAATCACTTCCGTGAAACTACCCTTCCATGTCTCAAGCATTACATCTCCTTAAAAGTCATCAAACTCTCTCTTTCTCAGTCTGCTTCGCTAAGTGTCATCATAACTTTTCGGGGTTAATAAGGTGAACTACTAAACTTGAGAGATGTCTGAAAACTTCTGTTGTAACGAGCATTTTTCTTCGTTTAACTTGTGAAAACCACGATATGGTGATTTAGTGGGTAGGAGTTGCGAAATTCCTAGTAAAACAGGTAATGAATACATATTGTTAAACTTCTGATATAATTTAGGGAAGGAATCATAAGAAAAATACAGTGAACTTTGAAAAAACCATTATTTGAAATGTAATCCTTTTAGAGTTTTTGTACTCGAAACCCTTGAATTATCTTCCTTTCTGTATGTAAAATAAATAATATCACTATGTTCAATTAAATAGTTTATTTTTTAAATTTCATAAATATTTGGATTAATTTAAAACTTTAGGGATATAGCGTCATTCAAAAAAAACTTAAAGCGGCCGGTCTTGTTGGACAGTCGGCATCATCAGGTTCTGATGATTTCAACTTTTCGAAGAAAGGGGTTCCTTTCGAGGTTTTAATCAAAATCTGTGAAATCTACAGAGTTTCTTTGAATTCAGCTTAAGATTTTACGAAGTTGACCCAGACTCTATTGAATACTTAAGATCTTATCGAAGTACGTTAATTTCGTGGAACAGCCTACAGAAACCAATATTGTAAAACGAGTTCCATAATTCACTTAAACAGTTGAAATTCTAGGCTAAGTTCTCTGAATTGAGTTCTTTGGAAACGGCAAATAAAATTTTGTGATATAGTTTCCAAATTGTATTTTTTATTCATTTTACCTTTAAATTTCTTACTAAGAGTATCAACCTCACGCGTATTCAAATCCAGTATTTTTGTATGTTTATAGGACATAATTTACCAATATTGACGTAATATCCATCTCGTCATATTGGAATGCCTCGTGACAAAGTAACGGAGAGGAAAATCGTCTGATTTTAGTACCATCGCTCTTCTTATCATGTTATTTATCTTTTTCTTTCTCCTCGATTCGTTGACATTATTGGCTGCTGATTCCCTCCAAAAAAGGACCGTTTTCGAGTAAAATGGCCGACTTTCGATAACGCAATCGTATGGCATCGTCTCTTCCTTTCAAGGGAGGTATTACGTATTCATTGGTGCATAAAAATGAGCGGAAAATATATAAGCTGTTGCGAGAAAAAAATGGAGGGAAAGACGAGCGGAAATTCTACACCACGGAGTTATGACGGCGGGAGAAGAGATATTGGAACTTTGTGAACTCCCGGCCGGAGCAGAGATTTATGTCGTACTCTCCCGTTACCTACTATATTTTGAACTTTATGCCCTAGTGGCGTATACGTGAGGTAGGTACAGTTTTTTTTACTTACAGCCAAAATCTCAGCCGGCATTCCATCATCGAAAATGGTCTTAACAAGACTGGCTATGCGGTACTTCGATGCGTACGTTGAAGAATGTGTTCCCCGTTCGGACAAAAAGAAGTTGTTATTATATAATACTTTTGGGTAGTTCATCTCCCGATGACAAAAATCATTCAGCTTTCAAATGGATTCCATGTTGAGGTATTTTGGTTCTTACAAGTTTTCCAGCCAGTATTGAGCTCCATTATAGCTGTGGATTATAACTCTTTAATCAAGGAAGACATTTAAATAATTGGAAAATATCTTATTGGAGCTTACTATATGGCTAGTGATACGTTAAAGTTACTTTTTAAAGCCTGCATACTATTGCTTTGATTCAGTCAGTTCCAAACGACAATGCAGAATATATCTTTGCGTCCATGGCCAAGGCCTTTTAAGATGGATGGCTGTTTATTCGTTGTCTAAGGTGACTCAACCGCTGAGAGGTGGCTCTTCAGCGCTTACCTTTCGTCCATCATCTTCGCTTTTCCGTTATAACTCATTTACTGATATTCATTCATATTTTGGGTGGTATATATTATCCAAAATGCACCCCTTCAGTGCTGAAATCATAGGAAATATTTGATTCAGGTCGAACAGTTATTGAAGTGAGTTTCTCTAAATGTTTTATAAAGAAGGGCCTGTTTTATTTTAGAGGTCACTGATTTACAAAATATGAAGCCTAACCAAGGATGGATGCTTCCAGTGCCTCGAACGTACTGCCCAACCACGAGTTTGTACTGCGTGATTATTTATGCAACAAGCAACCTTCATGACCACTTATTTATGTAATGATCGATGCATTAGTCGGTATTTTAATCGCCGCGGTTTATCATACCAATGACCTCTTGTGTTTTTGATAGATTTACCTGAATATCTGAATAAATTTATGTGTGATCTACACAATTGCAATTGTATTTCGTGTATTACGATTTAAATAGATCAATTATCAATGATTTTATGTAGGTTAATTGCTGTGAACATCTTTGATGAGACATTATTGGCAATTAAATGCAGAATTCGACTTAATTTTATTTCAGTAGAAAATTTAAATTCATTATAAGTTTTTTTGGTTTTACCTTATGCGTCACCGCAAAAGCTAAGGGAGTAAAGTGGAAATGAAAAGTACTGAGGGAGGAGCACCGACCGTCTTTGACATTCATGCTACGTTTCACACTTGATGACTGGTGACATTTACGATTCTAGAAATCAAAAGACGGCTTGAAGCGTTGCGACTTTAATGAATTAAGTTAAATATTGAGTTTGGATTTTCTGATAAGATACTAAAATCTTTCTCTGCAGTATAAATATTTTGTTCTGAGGAGTTGATATGAAAGGCCTGTATAAAAATTTCGATCAAATAACGAAGGAAAGCCTTACCGAGAGTGTACTGTTGATCGACATCTACATCTACGTAGTACTTTGCCGCAGATTATCATTGGGGATGTTGGCAAACCAATCATTTACGCATAAATATTCGGTTTTGGTATTTTTAACCATATCAATAGGCGGACCGCGTCTCAGTTACCTGCTCATCATTTTTATTTAGCATATTAGAACATCTGGCTGTGGTGAATATTTATATTCCATGAAACACTATCTAGCTGTATTTAAAACGCATATTTCAACTCCCATTTAGAGCCAGTAAAGATTTAGTGGAAGAGAAGGAGATGAAATATTTTCAATAAAACGCCAGAATATTTCTATGGATTTTCTAGTAGTGAATTTTTTTAATTTAGAGCTGCTTTTGAAATTATTTAGTCATTCTAACCTACTCTACCACTGTCTTCCCTCTAACTCATTCCATGGAAGAGGACGTAATATATTTATTAAGTACCTTAAGTGGTGTCCAATCCATTTGGTTTCTTTTGACGCCATATTATCCATATGGTCCTTTCCTCTTTTGCTCTTCTGAATACTTACTCGTTTCTCACACCGTGTCCATTTAATAGTCAGCATTCTAATCCAGCATCATCTTTCATAAGCCTCTCTATTCCTCGCTGTTCCACTTTTCCAATATTCCATGTTTCTAACACGTAGAGTGACATACAAACGTTTTGGCGTACTGTTTCCTGTTTGCAACCCTTGATTCTTTGAGCATAAGTATTGCCCCTACTTTAAGAATGCCCTCTTAGCTTGAGTTATTCTTCATTTGATGTCATTCAAACGTCTTTTATCCCAATTCATACTGCTGCCGTCATATTTTTGAATGTAAAGCACCATATATATATATATATATATATATATATATATATATATATATATATATATATATATATATATATATATATATAATATCTCAATCCGTCCCTTCCCCGCCGGCTGACCAAGCAAAAGATACTGCCGAACACGTGCTGAACCTCTCTAGCACAACGCTGAATGAGCACCAAACCTCTCTTCTGGGAAAAGGCCTCTCTTTTTCCCCCACCCCCAAGGTTAATCACGTGACCATCCTCGCAGACGTCATCAATTTTGCCAGAAATCTTAGATGGCGACATTTCTGGGCGATGCAACCCGCCACTCAATCCCCCGCACACACACACAGGGCTCTCACCAAGTTCCGGCCGCCTTCCCACCTTGAACCTCCACCGCTCCCTCCAAATCACCCGGTCGAAATCTTTATCAATCTTCTCTTGTCCAAAACATCTAGTCCTTCTTTCCTTAAATCTCTAAACCCGAAAACTAATCTCTCCCCGGCCGAATTAGCTGAGTTAAAAAAACTCACACGCAACCCCAACCTAGTCATCACTTCTGCCGACAAGGGTTCGACAGTTGTAATCCTAAACACTACAGACTACCTTCAAGAATGCAACAGATTACTCTCCGACACTTCCTCCTATCAATATATTCCTGCTGACCCTAACCCCGCATTCCAAAAAGAAATAATCGCTTTCCTCCGAGACAATGGCCCTAAGGAGAATCTTTCCCCCAGGGACATCTCCCTCCTTTCCCCTTCCCAACCTCACACCCCTCACTTCTACATCCTTCCTAAGATCCACAAACCCAACAACCCAGGCCGCCCTATAGTCTCCTCGCGTAGCTCTCTGACCGAAAGAATTTCCGCCTTCGTGGACCACTATCTCCAACCTTTAGTTCACTCCCTACCCTCCTTTATCAAAGATACCTACCACTTCCTCAGATTGCTCCACTCAATTTCACTCCCTCCGGACACCCAAATTACTATGGCTACAATCGATGTCACCTCCTTATACACATCCATTCCTCACCAAGAAGGCCTTTCTTCCCTACGTTACTTCCTCTCCAAACGCCCTACCCCTCAAATCCCCAGTACCGATTTTCTCATTGATCTTTCCAATTTCATTCTCACCCGCAACTCCTTTTCTTTCAATAATAACCATTACCTCCAAATAAAGGGCTGCGCCATGGGTAGCAGATTCAGCCCTTCTTATGCAAACCTCCACCTCGGTGTCCTGGAAGAGAATTTCCTTTCCAACTATCCTCTGCAACCTCTCCTGTGGCTCCGATACATTGACGACATCTTTCTACTATGGCCACACAGCATAGATTCCCTCAATTCCTTCATCTCCCAACTCAATGATTCCTCATCTTTGTCTTTCACCTCGACCATTTCATCCTCTCAGATAACCTTCCTCGATGTTAATATTTCCCTCAGGAACAACAAATTCCTTACCTCTGTTCACACCAAACCTACTAATAAGCAGCAATACTTTCATTACAGCAGTTGTCACCCCTCCCATACCAAGCGCTCCCTCTCTTACTCTCTTTCTATCCGCGGTCACCGCATTTGCAACCATCCCGAATCCCTTAACAAATACCTTAACAACCTTTACCACTCCCTCCTCCAACGAGGATACCCTGATTTTCTCCTCCATAAAAAAATACTTAAACATTCCTACACCCCCAAGCCTGCGTCAACCACAGACTCCCAGCCTCTCTCAATCTGTACTACCTACTTCCCAGGCATTCAGTCTCTCAAATTCATCCTCAAAGACCTATTCCCCATCCTCAAAAATCACAACACTTCCTCCAACCTTCTCCCCAATTGCCCCTCTGTCACCTTCAAACGTCCCGCCAACCTAGCAGATATCCTCAAATCCACCAGGCCACTCTCAAAATCCCCTCACACCCCCAGAGCCATACCCACTCCATGTCATCGAGCAAGATGCAAAACCTGCCCTATTTTCACCACTCCATCCCACCATTCAACTCTCTCCCGCCCTTCCCCTATTCCTCTTGCACTTCCAAGAATGTTGTTTATCTTCTTACCTGTAAACTCTGCCCGTCCTTTTACATAGGCCAATGTTCCACACCACTTAACATTAGGATTAATAACCACCGCGCCTCGTGCAATCCCTCCTCTCCGTCCGCGGGTCTCCCCATCCCTAAACATGCTTCCCATCACAATACCCCCTTCAACCAGTGTTACAATGTTTCCGTCCTAGCGTCCCTTCCCACATCCGATAACCCTATAGAATTAAAAACCCTTGAATTGGCATTCATTTACATCTGTATGGCCTATCAGCATCCGGGCCTCAATGTCGTTCACTGATGGGAGTTGCCTAAAATTGTTACTTCCACCCCTTCCCTCTCCCTTTCCTCTCCCCAACCATTCCTTTCACCCCTCCTTCGCCTCCCGTTCTCCCCTTCCCCTGGCCCCCTTCCCCTGGCCCCCTTCCCTTTCTCTCGCAACCCTCACCTCCAGCAGTCATTACTTCTATATCTTCAGAGGAAGACGGATTGTTTCCGTCGAAATATCAAGAAAATACGTGTGAGTGTTCTCTTTTTTTGTGTTTCTATATTATGTGTTACTGTGTATTGTACTATATATATATATATATATATATAGTGCGATATTGAGGAGCAATACTTTTTATTAATTATTAAATTATTGTACGCGGGTGGCGTGGCATTTCACTCTTCTCCTTTGAATCACCCCTTTTGGAAAACTTCACACAAAAAATAAGCGTCATTTTGATGGCTGAAGCTCTCAAACTTCTCCTTCATTCTCCTAATCTATCAATGCGAATGAAAGAAATCAGAGCTAAATCTCAATCTTTTTTAATCCATTTCACTCACCCGAGATACTTTATTCATGGAATTTCTCCATTGACAAACGCCGAAAGAGGAGACGGACGAACTGACTGACTGAGCCGATAGGCGGATGAAATCTAAGCCCGCGCTCAAATGGAAAAGAAATGTTCCGAGATACTATTCAAGGAGGCTCGCATATATTTTTTTCAATGGAAGAAAATTAATTCCGTCGAGAAGTTTTGAGTGGAAACGGAGGTGAGAGGGCCGACGATCAATATCGGGATTATATGTTATAACTTCTCCGTCTCCCTTTCTCACCTCTTCTCCATTATTCCTTGCTCCCTGGGGTGATATCATTGGCAGGGATTGTCGCCGTTTGGTGGGCGTTCCTACGCGGGACCCCCCGGCGATTTATCAACGCACGCTCGGGAATGTATCCATCCAAGACGACCAGAACGGGACCGTTGACGGAAAATCGGTTATTAGGGTTGAGTTTCCGAGAGTTGAAGCTGGGTGGCATTAATTAAAGTCACAAGGCGATGCAGAAAATTGGGGGTAGGGTGAGAAATGACAATAGATTGGGGTATGGTGAGCCGACTTTTAAGTGATCCAGGAACAAACTATTGAAACCGTGATTCTCAGCCTTTCCTCAGCGTGGTTGATGCTCAACATCACAGTTTCAAGGCTTAACTTTGTGTAATTCCCTCATGATGAGGGTAGAAAAAGAAACTTTGTGCTTCCACATAAAGATTTAATACTTCACACGACCATGGCTTCGATGCTGCGCATCATCATCAGGTGACATGTATGAAAAATGTTTCGACTATAGCCTGGCTCCAAGAGGGGAGGAAGGTAGGGGAGAGGGGTCACCCCCTCTCCCTTACTGAATGATGAAAATGAATTATGTAAACGTGACATAATCTTTCGGGTAGCTATTTGTCATAAGCCTAGAACCGTACTTTATGTGAATCTATTTGCAATATATATCATCAATCTTTAATGAGGTTTGCGATGAATAAAAGAATACTCGATCGTTATCTATTCGGATTAAGGGTTAAAAACTAGGAAAATGTTCGAACATGGAATAATTATTCCTTTCAGTGATTAATTCATTATTGTACCTATCTTGGAGGAATATTGAACCATCCACTTTTGAGGAGCAAATAATCAATTCTTAATGGCTTCTTTGATGACGATAAATTACATCATATTTTAAAATGAGTGCCTTATTTCTAATTGCGAATAATTGTCGACATATTGGACACGAGAGAATTTATAGATATGTTAAAATTTTTTTTTGTTTTCTCCGCAGTAATATTTTTCTTTTTTAAATAATAAACGCTATTTGACCGAAAAAATCGTGTTTAACCATTGTGATTTAATAAAATGAATATGTCTCTCTTATAATCTTGGCATATTTTGTAACGTTGAAATATCATGAATTGTTCCCATCAGGTACTAATTGAAATTTAATTTCAACAATACAATTAAGGACAATAATAGGAAATGCCCTGGGGAAATTTGTTAAAAATTAAAGTAAATTTATCATGAAAGAATTATCCAGTGCCCACAAATGTCTTTAATTGGAGTTGAAAGAACCAAAATGAATGAAATTATTGCAATTTTATATTTTTCGGACTAGATTAACCGGTTTATATGTGACAAATTTTAATTATGAAGTCTTTTAAAATATTTTCCCAGGAGTAATAGACGGCCTGGGAGTAATAGCATATTAATTTCTTTAATCGAATGAATTTCCCATTCAAATAAATTTTTTATCTAAGCAAAATTGAAAGGTGCTTGGATTTCGTTATTTTAATTGTTATGAAATTATTTCTACTATTTTTTCACCAGTTATGGTAGTAATTGTTTTACACGTTTGTGGCTGTATTCCTTTAAAAACTCAAATCTCTACTTGAATTGAATCTAGAATGTACCAATCCTTGTATTACGGATCGTGCTTGAATACTGATGCAAAAGAATTCGTTAAAAATTTTAGGCGAAAGTCACTTTAATAATTTTGATCGAATAAATTAAAACCTTGAGGTTATCACCGCTATTGTATATTTATCCTGTAATTTTGATTTTTATATACCACCTTTAAAAATAAATGAAATTTCATTTTATGGAGGAATAGATTTCATCTAAGCAGCAGCGGAATATTTTATCTACGTCAACGAAAATATATTCTCACATATCAATATTTATATTTGTTCGTCTAGAATTAAAAAATAACCAAAAGGAACTCTGGCTAATGTAACTGTTTTCTTGCATGATGGTGATGACGTGTTAATTGGGTTGCATAACCCTCGCGGGGCCAATGGATTTTATGAGGTTAAACTGCGTCTTTCGATAATTTGAGGCTATTATATTTTCAGCTCCTCTGTTTTGATATTATGTCACTAATTAATAGTAATAAATTTTCCCAAAAGTTTGCCAACAAAAGAAGTCAAATTTTTTAAAAGTTATTTGTATGCATGTTCTGTTTTTTCATGACTGTTTAATGAATGTTTAATTTAAAAGGCTGAATTTTTTCAGAAAATATTAGCATTGATATATACTATTTTTTATGAAAAAAATATTTCATGCTTCAAAATTGCCCTACTTAAATTTCGTGATTGTTGCAAAATGTTCACTGATTTTATACAGATTAACTTAGCATCAACTGGTAGAGATTCAAAATGTCAATCCACCATGCGATAATTTATTCTCAGATGCGCCTGTAAGAAATTTCCTCGATATTGATTGTACGCAGCTATGTTAAGGGACACTGTACCCCTGTGAATTTAACTGCTCGTAGCCGTGAATAAGTTTTTTTTAAATTTAATACGCTCGTTTTTCTATTTAATTGGATTTTATTTCCGAAAGTTTTACATGAAATGGAAGACTTGTACTAATTCCGACTGAATATTACGTATAGGTATATTTATTTAGTAATATTATTTAATAAAATAATTCAATTTCCTCATCCAATTAATTGCGATGAGTACTTAATTTGTTTAGTCAATTTTACTAAATTTTGTTCTACTTTAATTATGCCACGTATTTACTTTGCTTTTATTTTGATTTTCACTACATTTTATTTTTCTATTAATGAGAAATAATTTCACTGCTTTTGTTTCTTTAACTAATTTTGATTCCCCACACATTTTATGGCTCTCATCTTCTTCGGTATTTTTTAACTTATCGAAGACTAAAAATGCTGTGAAATGACCTGTGCCCTCTTGTTTGCCCGCATACCCTTTCCGGAGGAGCTTGTTACATCTCAATATTATTGCACATACACGAGGATAAGTACACATTCAAAGGGACTCTGATACGAAGTACCATGCGCTCCAAGGATTACGTCACAAATATTGAAAAAATGAGGAAATTTCCTACTCAGGGAAAACTTTTCCAGAAGAGTATGATAAAAATAAACTACCGTACAATATTTTCCAATGTATAATTTCTTTATGGATCATGTTGCAGCTGTATATCATTGCGAAATGTTCGGTTTTTTCTTACGACTTTAACTTTTAACAGATTTATTATATCATTATACACTCGTAAATGAAAACAGTTATAAAATTTAGGCGCATACACGTAAAGTTAAAATTATCTGTCCATATCCAATATAAATTTTCAAGTCAGCCTTATATGAAGGCTTAATCACTAGAAATGAACATTTTTGAGTTATTTTGTTGGATGAATTATTTAAATTTAAGTCTGACGTTCTAAAAAATATGAAGAATTAATAGAAATGTTCCTTGGACCACGCGGAGGAAAAATGTACTATACTAAAGTTGCCCTCCATTCATTGCCCTCGTCCCGATTTTCGTTTCCCACATTTGGAAACGAATGGTTCGCTATCCGTCGCGGCTCATATTTCATGCATGCAAAGTGGGAGGGGGTCGCCCGATACTTGAGCGGCTTACTTCCTACCTGCATCATTGGAAGGAAGAAGCACAAGAAGCTGCCGAAGACCCAGTTCTGGACGAGGAGGACGGCGAGGGAGACCGGCAGGACCATCAAGCATTTGACAGCGTCCGCCACGGCCACGTTGGCCAGGAAGCAGAGGGTGGGATCCCGCTCCCCCCGCCGACCCTCACGCCCTCCCCCCACGCTCCTGCGCTGTTCTCGGTGGGGCCCGCTCCTCTCCAGCCCCCTACCTCCGTCCGCCGCTTGCTGGACCCTGGAACAAAGGGGGACGAAGCCGATTAAGGCGCCTAGGGAAGCATCGTTGTAGATAACGACCGCACTCAATATACATGGGGGTAGGGAGGCTTCTTTCTGGACCTTTCCACCCCTCCCAATTCCCGATTATAATGGGAATTCCAGGCGGCCGAGAGCCCAACAACCTCGTTCTTTCCACCATTATTCGGGGTCCATTTTCTCCGATAGTTGGTCGTGTAAATCACTGGCCTCCCATCGGGTGAGGATTAGACCGAGCGGCGGCGATAAAATCGAGGAATCGGAATTAATGGTGCGTTTGAGTGGCGTGCCGTTCGGCAGATGGGATAGAAGACCGCTGTAGCAATTATGGTAAAAGTCTATATATTATTCGTGTTCCCAGCTTTTTTAGTGTTCGTTTTGAATTTTACACAAAAGCTCTTTGTGATACTTGATAGGTCGACTGCAATTAAAGTAGATACGTTTGAACATATTCCGTGCACAACCAGTTACCTATCATTCCAAGCCCCAATAAGTCCCCTAAGATAGTGGTCACTGCATTTAGGCTCCCAAATACCGCCAAACGTATTAGGAATGCATTGCGTTGGGAAAAGCTTTCATGTTTGTCAATGCGAGAGCTAATTACGATAATAACTAACAGTTGATTTCCATGGAAAATCTTTTATTGTTATGCATGCGTCATTTTTTTAGATTATTTCTACTAAGTAGTATATCAATAATACCCACGAAAACATGGGGAATATTAGTCTAGGTTACTCAATGCGTACTTTAAGAAACAGCAATAAATTCTTCATCCATGTCCTTTCATGTAACTTACCTCTAAGTAATATTAGTTAATTTACTTTAGAATGTCTGTTATTTATCATAAAATGTAATATACATTATAAACACGAACTGCCTCTGTTATTTGACAGGAAATATTTAAGTACTTAACAATAATTAAGTTTTGATATTGAACATAAGCATTCTGCTTGTATTCAATTCTATCCCAAAGTCAAAGAATACCAAATACATATATTAATTGAGAACATTCTGAAATGTAGACGTATCCAAAAATCAATTAATTTTATTTTTTATTTTATTCAAGTAAACTTCGCCATAAACTATTACAATTTTGGAATTATCATATTGTAGCTATGCTTAATAATACGCTCAATATCAAGTTAACTTCACTTTTCTGTCCACCAACCTATTGGTGTACGTATTCACATGGTTAAAAATCCTTTTCGTTTATAATTCCGTCCATTAATTACTACCTTAATAATGATTTCAAGATGAAATCACAGAGATACCAACAGACCTCAGCCTTGATAGAATTAAAATCATATTGCAACTATTGATTGATAAACCTTATTCTATATAAAATAGCGCGAAACAAATGTTTTCTTCTTCCTTGTCTCGTGGAGGACAAACTCAGAAAACCCTATTTTTGCACACCTAAACATTTCTGATGAATCTAATTTTGGCTAGATAAAACATTTTATTTCAATCACGTTACTTTTCTTAGGTGAAATTGATTCTACTCTCCTAATTACTTATAAAATCCCTTCGTTTCCAGCCACCAGTTTTCACACTTTACGCGTGCGTCGATTTTCATACGTTAAGTATGCCACCTTAAGTTAACAGGTGTGCGTTTCCTTCAATATTGTTTTTAGTATTTCAATCATATGATTTGTTTACTGCAGCTCATATCTTTCCATTCTACTCTATTTGAATGCAAGACAAGGCTGCATATTCTAGGGAGACTATCATGGTTGTTTCCCGTTGCCTTCCACATCGCAGTACTGCGGCCGATACCGTGCTTCCTTTAATATGTGTATTGATTAATCAAGTCCTCTTCGAATGGTTTTACTAATATATTTTTAACTCTCTGTACAATTTTCGAATTTTCTCGACAAAATTCTAAATATGGATAAAATATAATGTGTAAAATTGTAATTGTCAGTTATCATTGATATTTGTCGACATTTTGGTACTTTCTTTTAGTATTCATAATCAGCCCAATTTTTTGTTGGAATATTTTAGTTGAATCATTGTGCTTGGAGTTTTATAAATGCTATGATCTTGAAAGTTTTGGGGCCTCCATTTCGTTAAATCCCTTGAAAGTTTGGCGAATTGAAGCGCGATGTTGTCAGTTATTGAACATGCGTGTGAAAATAAATTCATGGGCATACAAACAAAACGCCGTTGCCCTCATAAATCTTCCAAAGAATGAATGATGAATCAACATAATCAAGGGACAGACAAATTTCGTTCTTTTTTTCTTCTGCGATAATATATGAAGGGAGTGACCCTATTTTGGTGTTACTTCTAGTAAAATGCGAATATGGAAATTTTTTTAATCAAATTGTACGCAAATAATATCTGCGTAACTTTTTTCAAGTTTTATGTACGAAAATGCTCTTATGGAATCATACCTGCAACTAAAAGGAATAGCTACACAATGTAATAAAATAGAATATTTTTAACGGTTAAATTCATTTCCTTGCGTTCTAATTCCACATATTTATTATGCCAATACTAACCCTAAAGGTCCAAAGGCACCAACCCCCAATTATCTGATGATGGAATTACGACCTCACAAAGATACAAGACATTTTTTCTGAAATTTTCTTAGTCGGAAACTTTTCAGACCGCCCATGTATGTAATTACATAATATGATAATCATTATCTGATTAAGTAATTACATAATCGGTAATTTTCTAATTAACGATGATGTAGTTATCATATGATGCTTGACGTACGTTAATGTAAGTGTTATTGCATGTGTAAATATAAAATGTTTAGGATACATAAAATCTTACAGGATGGGCCATGTCACCAAATTGGTGATAAACACCATTGTCTGACCATTAAATGCGTGTAATAACATGTAAAATACAAAGATGATGATCAATTATTAAAATTGCAGGGAAAAATTAGATTAAAATCTAAGAATGTAACACATGTTCAAGATTTTTACAGTTTTCATCGAATGGTGAAGTAGCTTTAGTTATGTCATACATTCTAAGTATGAATAATTATCTTGGTTGAATGATTTTCATGAAAACAGTTCCATAGTTGAAATTCATAGTTGTTCCTTAGGTGAAATTTTGCTAAAATTATTTCAGTATGTGGTGTTTTGAGAAAACTATTCATGTAGTGAGAAAGAGTTTGAGTTGCCTGCAAAAAATATCAGGCCAAGGGATTTTATTCATGGCGGCGTAATATAAAACTCTAAATGACGCTGTCCTGAATATAATCTCTTGTTCCTTTCGAAAGCCTCCAAGGGACTCATTTGTGTCTCTCCTAACGTAAATATGTGGGACGTATCGCGATAGAGCACACATTTCCCTATAGAAGGGGAGCTGAGTTCCAATCATCATTATTCAACCATTAGGTAACCTAGTCATACTGCTTGATGGACCACGACTCTTTTTCCTGCCCAGTCAGCCCTTCATTAGCGCGCTCTTCATCATTAGGTCTCTTTCCCCTCGGCGATCCATTTCATAAATAAAATCACAGGAATGCAAAGGAGTTTCGGCCGCAACTGGAATTAACCTTCGCAGTTTAATTTAATGGTTGAATTTTTGGCATGCTCCGTATTAGTAAGTACCTCCGCTAGATAAATACGTGGAACAATCTCCGCTCCCCAGTGTTACATTGACCGTTGTCATTAAGTCATTCGTTAAGTTTTACGGCATGAAGCATGTGAAATTGTTTGATTCACTGAAATATTATACATTTTTTTATAAAAACTGATCCTTTTAATAAAACTCTCTAAATTTACAAGAAGATGAAAAAAACATCTAATATAATCAGTATGCATGGAAAATATTCAGGGTTAACGGGATGAAATTGTTTTTAAATGTTTAATTTTTAAATATCTGCGAAAATTTAACCTGGTACAAAGGGAAGATGTCTTTTTGTCCCAAAAACTCTGCGTGTTTTCTAAGAAAAGAGTCGCTAAATCAAAATAATCGCGTGAGTATTAAAAGCTGGTGTGTTGCTGAATAACATAAATAATGATTATAATGTATAATTGTTATTAACATTCCACCGGTTAAGGTAGGTTTTGGATAGGCATAGCAAATACAACTGCACAATGATACATTTACTTACCTCTCGTAGGGAAACACGACCCAATATTCGACATTGTTGCAGGCCTCCGCGTACTTCCTTCCTCCCTTAATTGCGCAAAACCTGTCAGTACTTTTCCTACCCATTCTTCGTTTGCCTAACTTTCTCCCCTCTATCACAGTCTTCAAAAATCCATCATCGATTAAAATTCTCAGTAGTATCCATATTTTGCCTTGTTTGTCTTTCTGCCAAAAATATCCTCTCCTGCCCCTTTATGCCTAATACCTCCTCGTTTGCTTTTATTTCAGTCCACTTCACTTTTTCCATCCTCCACACCCACGTTTCAAAAGCCTTCAATCTTGTTTCAGTGACTATGTTTCCGCGCCGTACGAAACCACGCTCCATGTCAAAGTTTAAACGAGCCTTTCCTTAATATCCTTACTTCAATGTCAGTGTTATCACTTCCCTCTTCCTTTTGAAACTTCTTTACCTAATGTAGTTCTTCGTCTCATGTCCCTAATACTCTGACCATTTTCGTCCGAACACTTTGGTCCGAGTTTGGTAAACTTCCATCTATGCTAGTTTATGACCTATTTTAATTTGGTTTAGTTTAACTTGATTTTCCTCCTTGTGGAAAACCACATAACCTATGTATTGTTTACATTGATTCTCATCCTATAACTTTCATACTAACTTTCGGATGCGTTCAGTAATGCTTGTAACTTCTTGGCAGTCTTGTCAGCCAGAGCTTCATGCTCATCATCCGCAAACTTAACTATTTTATGAACTCTCCTCCGACTTCCATTTATATCTCCAGTTCTAACTATGAGTATTTAACTATTTCCTCCACACATACGTTTAAAACCACAGGTGATGATGGGCATACCTGCCTCATCCCTCTTTCTACCACTGCCCAGCCTATCTCTCCATCCGCCACCCACATATTAGCAATCTGAGACATGTACAGGCTGCAGGTAAGTCGTTTATCCCTCCCATATATCTTTTTATGTTCTGCAATGAATTAATTCGTTCTAACCAATTTTTTCTATGAAATTATTTCTCGCAATCTACGAAACTAACAAATATATCCTGATTTTATTCTATATTCCTTCTTATTAGTGATCTCATTGCTGAAATGACATCACGCATGCCCTTCTCCTCTCAAAATCTTAAATCCCCATCCCCGTAGTAATCCTTTTCCCCATATCCATTGTCTTATTTATGATCCTGAGTACCACTTTGGCTTTGCGTGAAATAAAACTTATTGTTCTTTAGTCCTCTCATGTGGCTGTCTTGCCTTTTTTATGGTTACTATCACTGATTTAATGATATCTTTCTGCCCGATTCTTCTCTCATTAATACTAAGAATTATTCTGAAAAAATCTTCCTCCCAAGTTCTCCTAAACCTTAAAGTACTTGCGCAAGAATTTTCTATGCGCCCATGGCCTAATTGGATTTCAAGATCCTAAATGCCCTTTCTGTCACCCATTCGGGAAACTTTCGCCTAAGTTTTTCTTGTGTATATCATATTATCTTTCTATGCCTAAATGTAATGGCCTAGTGTCTTTACCATAGAGTTTCTCTCTATGAATATGTCTTCCGTCTATTTTTAATCTTCCCTGATTGAATTAGTATTTTTTCTAACTTATCCTTGACTTATATCATAGATTTTCCCTTTTTACATCCTGATAGTGCTTTCACCTTTCTGTAGAGCACACCTATGACACTCATCTTTTATAAACTAAACATATCCTTCCACTTCGTATTCCACGGCGCTTATTTACATCTATTTTTTCCCGCCTCAGTTCATCAGCCAACTGTTGGAACTTTCTTCTCGATAAGTGTTTTTACGTTCCTCCATTTCCTACTGTCGTCATTCTTTTTATTCATCTCTTCCGTTATCCACGGTTCCTTTCCCTATTTTGTTTTTTTTTGCTTTGCTTTCGTCTTTTAGTATATCCTTTCTAATATGTTCTTATTTTTCTTCTGTAATGCCCAGAACCCTTTCTTCACCCATAATTTTCTAAATACATTAGGCTGAAGTGCGTAGGTGGAAAGAGTAAGTCCCACAGAGTACCGGAAGCATGGTCGTGATTAAAAACCATAGATTCACAAACCATGCATTGGATAACGAGAATTTTGAAAATTTTCATTTAAAATTTAGATTTTCAGAAATGGCCAAAATCCGAAAATTTGTATTGAAAAAGTCAGTTGACTGACCTAATATTTAATCGCCTATTCCTCTTCGCCTTACCTGTGGAAGTGAGAGACAAAGAGGCTGAAAGAAGATACGCCTGGATGGGTGACACCCGCCCTCGGATCGATATTCTCTCCCTTGTGTTCCCTATCCTTGCCCCCTCCCACCACTACCAATGCCACTACCACCATACTGTCTCTTCTGAGAAAACGTGCTGAAATTAGCTTGACCTCCTCTTTATAAAGTGAAGGACCAAGGTAAACCTTGCGAGAAAGACTTCCGCTTCTATTTTTACATCGCATGAGCTCTTGACCCATCATCATATTAGCACAGAATTAAAACCTTGGCCTGTGGTGATTTTTCAGCTTCGAATTGCCCTAAACTTTTGTGTATACATGACTTGATTGCTTTAATGCCGTCTTAAATTGGATAAATTAAATGAAGAAAATATTTTCACGAAATTTTGCTGACGTTGAGAGAAAATAGTTTCAATGGGAAGACAAAATAAAAGCCACAGTGTACACACTCTCTGCTTGCCAAGGCAATCGGTAATCAATAGGAAAGGATAGTCGAAATAAATATAGCTCCAATATTTTTTTTCAATCCGCAATCGAGCTGAAATAATTATTCACAGGAAATTACTATTCGCTTTTTGAAAATGAAGTGGTCGGAAAGAATGGACGAAGCGTTGGCATGAGCATCAGCATTTAGGTCCGAGTTCATTCTTCTCCTAAATTGAAGGAAATTTTCAAGGCGTTGCAATTTTGTGAATCGATTACTATGAAAAATGTGCATTGGTCGGACAAAGAGAAAACGATTCCTTAAAGTCTTTTGTTATAAACTTTCTAGTTAACTCCCGCAAAATACATACCTAAAGTACAAGTTAAATAAGGTGTCAGATACACCAAACACTTCTGTAATTTTCCTCCACATCCATATTATCTGTTAATGCACAGAAAACACATGCTTAGGGATATACTTTGTTTATCCTGGATTTCCAAAAAAACCTGAAGGTACAAAGTTCGCATTTTTGGAGACCCTTTTTTGGGATGAATATACAGTGGCTTCGAAGCGTGACACTTGAATCCCTAATATTTGATAATCAAAGCGCGCCCTTCTCTTTGGATCTCCTTTCCTCTTGGGGGGAAGAAAATCGTATTTAAAAGATTTCTGTTTTTTTATGCAAATTAACATCACTCCTGCTCCCACAATCTCGCCATGAATAACGCATAGGAAACAAGAAATAAGATTTGATATTCTTATTCAGAGAAATATAACTAAGGAGAGTAAAAAAATTAGAAGCATTAGAAGTTGGCCAAAATGGGTAAGTATTGGTCGGGAAGGTTTGATTTCATCACGGCAGACCATCGGTAAAATGCCTACATCGAAGTACTTGGATCAAGGAATTGAGGCAACGTTAGCCACCGTAGCGTAACTGAGTGGCCGAAAGAACTAAACCACAGATGGAAAAAAATGATCGTGGCGCCAAGGGAGGAAATGTTGCTAATGGATCCCGGCGAGGCCAGAAAAATTGTCGTGATGGGTTGCTGTAGGGTTCTTTCCCAAATCTGGAATTGGCGAATGTTTTGAGAAGTGTCGCATTCAACGGAACACAAACTTTCCCCCATCTCTTCCCTCGGACAGATTTCTCGAAAACTAGGAAAGAATATACAGGGGTCGAGCAAAGTTCCGAATCCTAAGGTGGCTTTACGGATCAATCCTTATACATCCATCCTCGACGAGAGGCAAGAAGGTAAAAGATGGTAAAAGATTCATGGCCACCGGAAGACTCGAGAGTGACGGAAACAAGTCCCTAAAAGGCATTTGCGAATGATTTATCTACATAGAGGAAGAGAGGATATCATATCTGCATTTGTGAATTGCCGCGAATAGCCTCTTTTATATAGGCAGGGCCAAAGATGGAGGAAATGAACTGAATTAATGAAGTTAACGATAATTATGTAATTAATGAGCATAGAAAGAAATTATTCAGCGTTATGATTAGCAGGAAGTCAAATTTAAATTAAATTTCCATCTTTATAATTGCATTTTTAGCTTCCAAATGAATGTTTAATAAGGTCGGCAATATATTTCCTACTATAAAACGTGTCTGGATTAAAAATCAAGCATGCGAAATATATTCTCTAGAATCCTGTCGGTAGATAAAAAAGGTGTGCGAAGAGAAAATTAAAGAAAAAAACAAGAGTTCATATTTATTCCCTCAGAAGCGTTTGCTTTGGTGGAGTTGTTCTCTTCTTCCCCTCAGCGAGTCATATATTAATTGCCTAATTTGAATTTCCATTGTTTTTTTGAACTTTTGAGTTCTCGAAAACAACAGCAGCCTGGGTATTCAAGTTTAAAAACCAGTGTTATAACTTATTTCTGTATTTTCGTCTCTTTTTTTAACCTCGCTAAGTGCTTTAACTTTCCATTTATTGAATTTTTCTTCTTGGTTTTAATTTAAAACTGAGGTACGAAAAAAACATTTTTGACGATAATTTATGCTTTCGAAAAGTGCAGTCACGGAATATGAAACATTTAAAAAATTTATTAAAAGAAGAACTTGTATATTCTTAACATAACTTAAATGTTTTGAAAATTATCGCAACCCACTCCGATGGCCATGATTTGTATGTATAAATTAATAACAAATATGTATGATAATTGCGTCGAAATATTTATTTTAATATTTAGAGTATAACTTGTTATTTCAGGACGTTATTTCAGACATTATTAAATTAGGTTTTTCCGGGAAAATCTTCTTTTGGGCAAATTTTTTTAGAGTTAATGCTTTAATTGTTCTTTATAATGCTCCAATAGTGTATTGCATTAAAAGTCCTTTGCAGTTCACTCAAAGCGATTCAAATTTAAACCCTGGACTAGGATAATGGGAATGCGTGTATCTAATGCTACTGAACTCAAAAATTATTTATTTACTACCTCAGAAGGATGCTGTTTTTTACACGTGTGATCGAACCATCAGTAGCTTGATTTGACTTAATGGAAACTTTAATTGTTTTCAATGGGTTTATGATGGAAGGGGAAATACTAGCATTACCGACTGAGCAATATCGCCAATTATAAATTTTACTTGACTCCCATTTCCGTGGAGTGAAAAAGCAAAACATGATTTTGAAAAAACATTCTAATTGGACTACGAATAACATTTTTAGTTCTTCGCTTATTAATTCTGATTTCGCGTGAGGTGGTGCTAAAAGAATTGTTCACGGTAGTCATTTCCGTGCTTACATCCGGGGAAAATTATTGACGAAACTAAGGCTTAAGGTTATATTTTGATTGTTTTAATTTTTCCCCGAGTGAACTTACTTGCCAATATTCCAATTTTTTTCTTCTCCTTTCCACCGCATGTTTAACCGAACAACCTCGAAGAATTTACCCCACACCTCACTCTCTAATTTAAATTTTATCTCGGCATATTGAGAGCCGGCACTCCTTTGAGCGGAGAAGTGGAAGCATCGCCAAGTCGTAAATTCATATCAGAGGTGAAATTTTCAGTATATTTTCGTCTTTTGGAGGGAATTGGGATGTAGTTGAGAAACTTATCTAAAGCTAAAATAGCCATGCGTTAACTGGCAGGAGTTTATTTTGTATTAGTTAAAAGGAATACACGCAATAATTGAAAGAAAGAATGAAAATCACGATATTTCATTATTTCTCGGGCATAATCATAAAACTTTTTGGAGAGAATTGAAAAATAATTCACCGGCGCGAAAAAATATTATTTCTTCACGGCAAGCTATGAAGACTTGTACTTACGGAATATTTGGAGGATAGTTTTAATAGTCCATTACGCTTTTCATGAATAAGGATTTAGAATATGTGCATATTAATTGATAATGTATCATCAAAAAGATCCTCCGAGCATGGTATACACCGTTGTAACCATATAATGTCGTGAATGTCCCGTAGGTCTTATGAAATATAGAAAATGAGGTTAATTAAAGAAAAATTTTTGGTGGCTGGTTGAAGAAAAATACCACTTTTTCGGATTTTGCTCTTGTAAAAAAAAACAATTTTCACTTGAAAAATCTAATCATCTAATTGATTGTCTCATCTTAAGGTCGAAAAGTTTTACACCATGCATAAAACCAGGAAGTGGGAAAGATTTTCGTGCCTAAATTCTAATTTCAGATTTGGCTGAAAGTTTATCTGTAGGTCGATTTTCTCAGCACTCGCAGTTTGAGGTTATATAGTTGATTTCTTGTTGGAATGGAAAATACGAGATATTGGAATAACTTATGGCAAATAATGCTATAAACGTCTGACACAATAATAACCGTTGATGAACGAATTGGGATATTATCACAACTATTAGCTTCTGCCTTTTTAAAGTATAATACTAGGACCTCTTCAATAATAAAAGCCAAGGCCCAAAAATATATGCTGGCAAAAAGGCTAGACACTAAATATGTTGATTATGTATGTACGGCACTGTTAGTCTATTTTTATGACATTCTCGGCTCTGTTTGAGAATAGGTAAAATGGGATTTTAATTAAACATACTGAAGGTAACTTACTAATCTAAATATATAATTTAATTTATTCTATCGATATTTGAATGTCACGCTTATTTCAAAAAATAATTAACTCTAAAATTTTATTGGTTTCAAATAAATATTTGTTTTGTATAATATTTACATTCCCAGTCATGTTTATAGACCTCGTTGAATGTAATTTTGAACAACGTGTGTTCTTAGTTATATATTCTTAAGTCAAGCAAGGAAGGTAGCTTCATTCACACTACCTTCCGTGTTGGCCTTGGGTTAATAGACTAATGACAACAAAACTCTCCCATTTGATAGTAATTGATTCAAATTCTGGATAAGAGTTGAAATCCATCATGTGAATTTATCATAGATTTTAATGATAAATCAAATTTCCTTCTTTTGGTCAATTATCCCGTCCATTAATGTGAACTCAGTATAACATTTGAAATATGTTATGTTGATTTATCAAATGTTTTAAACGTCAATCATGCCCTAACTACAACATTTGGTTGTGCCATAGCAGTCTGTACTTTGTAAGTCTAATCCAACCTTCGATTCTCATTTTAATGCGTTTGTGTGACAGCAGTCAGATATGTCTGTCCTCATTAATTAATATTTTCTTTTGTTCAAAAGCTCATTTTCCTTCGACTCACATTATTAATCGCATGCTTGAAATAAATTTACTTCTCGTCTTAAGCGGAAATGTTCAACGCATCATGCAAACATCGACCATTGCAATGAACCTACCATTTCTGTTTAAGACCTAAGTGAAGCGTTACCGTGCTAACATTTTCGGCTGGATGGGAAATTCATTATATGTCGAATCAAATGAATTGTTTTGCTGATTGACATCGGCCATAAATAAATACATCCAATCCAATACATACATCCAATCTCTTGCCGCGGCTATGCAAAAAATATTTTCCATTTTAAAAATGAGATACTTGGTGATATACTATAGTATTTAATTGCTGAAAGCAAAAGATTGAACATCAAAATTTTCTTGGATGATTTTTGAATTTTTTCAGTAATTCAGCAATAAATGAATATTTCCAAAAATGATGAACGAAGGACCCCTGTAACTTTCTAAAAACCTGAACTGTAAATATAGTTGTGTAGTGACTTCCGGTTACAGTGACTTTTACGATGCCAAATTAAAACGCCTTGCAGCATTTAATTATAATATTTCATGGACTAGGCTGGTTCATTTACGAGCAGAGTCTTTTCTTTTCTTTCACTTCTTCATATTGGAACTTCTGAATTAAATGAAGCAGTTTGACATATCTACTAGGGGCATGTTAGTTGAGTTCGCGTTAAGTGAAAAATTGCGCTTAGACTAATCTTGGAATTTGCAGTAAGTTAATTTTATGCCCAGGTGCTTACCGCGATGTTAGTGTGTTTGTTAACAGATAATACCATGAAACTCTTTAAAGTGCTAGTCTAAAGCATCCAAGCATGCCTTTAGCGGCGGAGTAGTTTGATGTAACATTCTTCGATGCCTTTAAATATTTTCCTCATCAAAATTTTCGTCAGTGGAAAACGTACTTTAAATGTTTTTCATGGAAACCAATATGAATGGATGCCTCCAGTCCCATTTTACTACTACAGTGAAACATATTTAATGTATCTTTATGTTATTGTTGGATTTACATTCAAAATCAGCACTTACGTCAATATTTCCCAGTATAAATCGTGTTTTTTTTCGGATCATCTGTTCACTCTGATGAATATTTACGGCCATATGTATTAAAAAATAGCAAACGAAATTATTCTGTAGAATTTTTTAAATTTAGTTTATGGGGTCAAGGATGTACTATACGAGCCTCGTAAATTTACTAGAACGCATTGTATGAGTTTTCAAAAATTCTAGATAAATTATTCTCGTTTGGTGTAAGTTTGCTTGAACCATGCAATTGCAGAATGCTCTTAAATGTTATTATCGAAAAATAGCACACTTATTTCACTAAATACATGAATCGGTGCGTTTGCAGAACGCGTTAACAAAAAGTAATGGGTTTGATGGTTGGTTATGGATTTTATATCGATTAACCTTATTTACTTTGTATTTAAATTGTCTAAAAATCGAATGGCATACGTAAACACTAGGCAAAGTTTAAATTCCCTTTGGAAGCATCAGGGATCCTTGTAGATTCCCTAATACTCTGCTCACCACCGAATTCAGTGGCTATTTCTAATGGCATTTATATCTCTGCTATCAGTCATCCCCCCGAAAAATTTCCGCTACCCATTTTCTTTTCATGAGGCTTTTATGCTTTATTTACTAACTTTTACGTTCTTTATTAGGGTCTTGAAACTCACCAATGTAATCAATAATGCATAAGATATTCTGTCCTGAGGAAGCGTATAGCTAGCTGTCCTTAGTGATCTATTTATAAGATTATCAGCATAATATTTTGGGGTTACCGATTTAAATGGCAAGTATTGGTTTCCCAAGAAACGTATTGCCTGACTCCTACTCGTATTTTCATTACGAAACTCATTGACAGAGTCTCCCTTTCGGGTAACTTTCGAGGGTTAAATTAATCGATCATGCGTTAATGTTATCTCCGAGATATATATTGATGAACATTGTCAGACATTATACGATATTGTTGATTTAATAACACCTAAATAATTACTAGTCTATTTTTGCCCTTAATATGAATTCGTATTAACCTGAAAATGATTTGCACTGTTTCCCGTGAACGGATGCGAAATCATATCATCATTTAGTACTAATAATATGTAACGCCTAATTTAAGAAGAAAAAAATAGAAAGACAGCTGAGAAAATGGATAAAGAAGCATCGACCTAAAAGAAAGAGGTACCGGCAAGCTGTAGACCAAATCATGAGTGAGGACAGAGAAACGGGCCCAATCGAAGAAAAATGGAAGCATATCGAAAAAGGGATATCAGAAGATGCAAACAAAATTCTGGGAAGAGCAAATAGAAAAAGGACAAGTAAATCATGGATTACAGTCGAAATGATTACGAAGATAGACGAGAGAAGGAAATGAAAGAATGTAACCCCAGGGTTGGAGAGAATAAAGTTCAAAGAGTTGAATAATAAACTGATCCGGTACACAAAAAGAGCAAAAGATGCGTGGCGGAAGACACAGAGCGAGGATATCGAATGTGTACATTGGAAGAGTGATATTTGGTGCGCTATACAGTAAGGTGAAAACACCCTTAAGAATGAATAAGGGAAAATTTGTAAAAACTATCAAAGATACGGCAGAAAAAGTTTTAATTGAATTATAAAATATTCATAAAAGATGGAAATAATATATAAAGGAACTCTATGGTAAAGAAATTAGGCCAGAAAAGTAGAATTCATGACATACGAAGAGAATATGACGTAGACGGGTGTAACTTAGGTCCAGGTATTGTAAAATGCTGTGTAATTAAAAACTTATAGTTTTCCCATAAAGTTTAATGGACAGATAACAATTCTGTGGAAATATTTAAGAGTTGATATAAAATTGAAAAGATGAGTCTTTGTGGGCTGATTCATAACATATACGAGGAAGGTTTTAGACTGGTGATTTCGTCAGAGAAGTATTGGCCCCTATCCAAAAAAAAGGAAATGGAAGACTACATGCGAGGAATACAGAAGAATAATTTTTATTCATCACACAGATTAAGTGGCACCCAGGATCATATGTTGGTCATGTTGTAAAGCAAATGTGGAGGAGTGAAGAAAAAGAGACCGGTAGAGTTGGAGAAAAATGGGAACATGTTAAAAAAGAGATATCGAAAGATTCAGACAAAAACTTATCAGGGGTCAAAGTTATAGGATATGGAGCAGGGAAAATGATTACGCAGGGGATGGTCAGTTTGGGTTCAGAAAGGGGAAAGGTACGCGTGTTTCCATACAGGTTGCTAATAAATAGTAATGTAGAATACAATTAGTATATTTTGTAGATTTTGAGAAAGCATTTGATACGGTGAATCAGGTGGAATTGATGAATGTATCACAAAAAAGGAGCAGATTAGCAGGATGGGAGACTTATTCACAATTTGTACATGCCTCCGACTGCTTAGGTGCAAGTGGTAGATGGGGAGTCCAGATGGGCAGTGTTAGGAAAAGGAGTGAGGCAGGGTTGTCCATTATCACCGGTGCTGTTCAACGTACATATGGAGGAAATTATTAAAGGGGCATGGGAAGAACTGGAGCTAGGAATTAAAATCAGGGGACAATTCATTAAAACAATTAGGTTTGCTGAAGATCAAGCTCTAGTTTGCCTGTCAACGAAGGGTTGACAAGCATTGCTGATCGAATACGAAAAGTAGTACGATAGGTAAAGGGTGATAATAAATGTAAACAAAACATAGTTTATGTGGTATCCAGGATAAGGAAAGCCAATTTAAATAGGTCATAAACTCGTTCCGATGAAATTTTACCTCACTCGGAAGGGTTTTGAACTAAAATTGTCCAAGTTATAGGAGCATAGTAAGAAGAATTGCATTTGATAAAGAAGCCTCCGTAAGAAGGAGGGAATTGATGACAGGGACGTTGGATAATGATGTTAAGAAATGACTTGTTAAAACTTTGACATGGGGTGTGGTTTTGTACCCTGCGGAAATATAGTGTTAGAAACAAAATTGGTGGCCTTTGATAGGTGGAAGGATGGGACAAGTGAAGTGGACAGAAAGAATAGCAAACGAGAATGCACTAGGCATGGTGGGGCAGGAAAGGGGATTGTTGGCAGAAACCCAAAGGAGGCAAAATATGGATACTTAGTGTTTTACTCGGTGACGGTTTTTTGAAGACTGTGATAGATGGGAAAGCATTAGACAAGCGAAGAGACCAAGAAAATGTATCGTTTTTCAGTCTGTGTCGATCCAAAACCTACTTTAAATGGTTTAATACCAATAATAATAAATAGGTTATGTAGATTTTCGAACGGTATATTTAGAAAATAGCTTAGGCTATAATGTTTAGTTACAACTGGATTAAAATAAAAATTCGGTAATAATCGTATTGCATATATTTATTAATGATTTAGGCATTTTTAAGAAAGACTTCTAATTCCATGAAAATCAGCTTAAAATGGCCATTAATATTGAAAAAGTGCAAATACCAATAATTTGGCTACCCATCTCCCAAAAATGAATAAATACATCCATATGAATAATGAGATGAAGAATGAGAAAAAAACTTATACTCCATTTACTGGGTCTAAAAACTTTTAAATAGTACCTAGATGAGGGAAAGATATTCATATTTGAAAAAGGGATGTCGTTGTGATTTTTATGAAGGGCATGTTAATGGTGGATATCGATATTCTAACTGAATTATATAGAAGTATGTAATTATCTTGCTGCTCAACTGAAAGCAATAGTACCAAAAGGGCATCGAAAGACGATTTGAAGAATACGACTCGTACAGTTGGATTATTGAGGGGAGAGTTTGCGGTATGCCAGAACTCGATCAAAGTTAAAAATTAACTTTTTTAGTGTAAGCTCTTAATAAGTTTTAAAATGACAGCAATGATTTTTTTAATAAGTTGACTGAATGATAGTATTTTGTGGATGATGTTGAAGACAAAGAAAATATTTAGGTGCTAAATCCAATCTGAATTTCACTGAAGACTGATATTCAGAGGTTTTTCTCTAAAACTCTTGTCCTTCGTCACTGATAAATGGAATACCGCCATAACAATTTATCACATGGCAGGAAAAGTCTTCGGCCCGATAGTGTTCAATGCGGTTGTGAAATTTATCTTGCATTGCATGTGCTGTGCCGCCCAAGCCCATTGAGCCCGACCTAATGTGTCACATCTGCGACTAGTGACTCGTCCAAAAATAAATCATCGGGAAATGGGAATAGGAAGAGAAAAATTTTTACTATTCGTTTTACGATTTCTTCTCAACATTGATTCAGTAAATTTGAATAGCCTTAAAATAAAAATTCACTCATTTGGATAATGAGTGAATAAAATGAAATTAAATAAATAAAATTAATGAGATTGAATCAAATAAAATATCTATTTTGGCCAATTTTGAGATTAGTCCGACCCGCCACTTAAATTGGACGCATAGATAGTCTTGAGAGCTGAAGAATTAATAAGTTATTTGTTCCGATATCTCTTGTATCCGCAAACTTACATAATGCTTATAGTGCTTAAATATTGTATTCGCAGTACTGCTTCTCTGAAGCGACTACGGTAGTTTTGGTTTTCTAGTGAAATAATAGCATACTTAAAAAAATTCAATGCGTGGAGTTTTCTATTTTCATTAAGGAAATTCAAACTTTAATAATATTTATCTGCAAACTTATTTTGCTGTAGTCCGATTTAATTTGAAAATAATTAGCTTAAAATATATCTCTCTCGATTGTTTTGATTCTTTATTTTCGGTAAGGAAGAGTGGATACCTTTTCCTCTGTTACCCGAGTTGCATATCACTAATTATTGTGACCGCATAAATTTACTCCCTATGCTAAAATAAAATTGAGCGCGAACAGCAATATTTGTTTTGAGATAATGATTCTCGGGGATTTACATATCACAAAAGAAATTAATGGGGAAATAATATCTCAGAATGACCAATGAGGCTGGTTGATCAAAATGAGTGCAGAATTTTAGTACACCTTAGAATGAAAATCGTTCCCCGTTTTGATTCAGAATACGTCTCATGTGGTCAAGTTTTTAACGAGGGACATGGAAACAGCTCGAAATTGCAATCTACTTCAATTGCAATGGTAAAATTCAATCAGAAACAAACGAATGGTTAAGTTATTAATGCTGCCAAGATTGCTTATCAATGGCAAATGTCACGCAGGCGGATCACAAATGATTTCCGACTGAGATGTGTGAAGTGTATTAACAGTGTCATTCGGACTCGGCACTGAGGTCATCAGACAATACTGTCTAAGGTATTGATCGCGGTGAGGTGTGGCTTCACGTGGTGGGGCACGACATCTCTTTGAATCGAAGGCTCACCTGGGTGACGAGCCCGACACCGTCCTCGGTGGCGCCTCGACCTCTCCTCGGCGCGTGCCCTCGACGGCCCCGGGGAGGGAGGCCCGAGGCGAGAGGACCGCCACGAGGAGGGCTACGTTGGAGGCTGTGCCGCTGATGACGAGGGCCGCGTACAGCACCACGAACAGCGGGTAGACGCCCTCCACCGAGGGCCTCAGGTGCGGCCGGCCGAAGTCCACGGTGTCGTTGCGGAAGCCTGACAGGAAGTGGACCACGACCTCCAGCCACTTCCTGGGGATCACCTCCATCTCGTGGTGGGTCAGGTGCATCCCGGATATGTCGTGTTCCATGGTGATCAGGAAACGGGTCAAAACGGCGACTGAGGTCAAGGGCGCTAAGGAAGCAGCGAAACGTTATGCGTCGGAGCCGCTTTCCAATTCGGCGGTGGACACTTATCTGCAAGCACCGCACACACTCCAAATATCCTGTGACTTCCTTTTCCAACGGAAACAGTGGTAGCTTTTTCAAATCGCTCAGTTGTCTTTAGTTCCTACGCATTGAGATTAGAAGAACGTTGCATGTGTGACATACCCAATGATATAAAAAAGTAAGAAAGTCATTGAGTCAGTCTTTTAGAAAATCCAGATGTACATTTATTACGTATCACATGAAATTTTCAATTAAATAAAAAATGTATCATAAATTTGATGGTCTGGGTTTCCGGGTATTTAGTAAAATGTCTTCAAAATTCTTCAATATTCATGTTTCAAACTCGTCAAATGGAAGTTCTTGAGATATAGCGTTTCTGTCAACGAAGACCGTATTTCGAAATTAGAATTATTTAGTCCTCTAAAAATGTGTATGCTGCAGATTGAGCATATAAGAATAAATTAGTCTTAGTCTATTCTTTCAGTGGTGTAAATATGCGTTCATTGGTAGCAAATATCTTCAGGCAAACATACTTGTCATTGTCTCACGTATTGCGTTCTTACGGAGTTCATCTTAACGCGGATAATTTGATGAAGCGTATTTTCCGTCCGGAGGCCTCATCACAAGTTTAAAACGTAACGATGCGGTTAATCTTGCTCGGTGTAAATTAGCCTGCTGTACTTAACCTCTATTTACCAAGGAAGTAGGAGCTTGCCCATTTCTTCCCCCGGGAGTGGAAAGTTTTCCTCAATCATCCTAGAAAAATGAGTAATGTTTTCTTCCTCCACCAACAAAGCCAGCAAGGCGAAGGGAAGAGCATGAACTCTGGTAGAAGAGAGAGTTTCCACTGGGAGAGCAGTTCTGAACTGGCTGGAAAACGGGATTTTGAGGAATGGCGGTTAAAAGCGCGGCTCTATCCGTTCTCTGGGGGAAGGGTGAGGTCGTATCTACCTACAATTCGAGCACTTTTGGAACGTTTCTTCGGAGGTACGAAGAGGGCTGGAGACGGGTTGACGGCTCGTCGTATACCTTCTTCCCTAAGCGACTGCCCACGTGGCGCGGCGAGATGGAAGCTGGGGCCTCCAAGCCTGAGAGGGAGGAAGGAGAGCGGGCACACACCCCCGCGCGCGCAACAATGGTGTGTCCCTCCTTCCCATCCAACTCTCCCCCTCTTCCCTATCCTCCCTTCCCCGACCTCAGAGCACCGCCACCGGCAACAACTCCTTTCCCTCGAAGTCGTTACTCCCTCTCCGCCCGGCCTTCAAACTCCCTCCAGTCCCCTCCCCCACCCCCAAGGGACTTCCCTCCCCTACCCCTTTTGCCCTCACTCGTCGCTCAGGAACAAACACACACACACACGCCCAAAGGTCTCGGGTGGGGCGGGCGCTTGCGTGCGAAGTCTCGTTAGGCCGCGCCGAAATCGGACGGTCCTCTGGGATCCACACCCACCTCCTCTCCGCGATGTGGCCTCTGTCGAGAGAGGAAAAGGGAAGGGAGTGAATAATTTATGTGGGACGGGGAGCTGAAATTTGGAAATCATTGCATCGAGACAAAATTTGCAAGAGATTCGGAGAATCCTCACTCCCCCAAGGATGCAACGGATCAGCGTGTCGCGAAAAGTACACATAGAAGGTGCTCAACTCCGCTGGGAAACGAATTTAGATCGATTGAAATCGAGTGGGATTAAAATTTAAAACGACACCAAAGCAATAAAAGGGATGTACGTTGGAACACCCTTTTCGAGTGTAAATTGATTTTTTTCAATCAATTTGCTCCATTGCATTACACGTGCGCGTCCTTGTTGGGACTTGTTATCGAGCTCATTGCGGCCCGAATTTATGAGTATCTCACTTGTCTTCCACTGACGAAAATTTGTGAGGGTTCGGCATTGCTAACGATAACTGCGGGAGTTTCGGAGTTCAAGACTACGGGAGACATTCCAGGCATAAATTCATGCACTCATTCTAAACTAATTCAATTTCTCACCATACAATGATTGTTTTTGCAGTTGACATCAAACCAAGAAAGTATTTATTTTCTCCCGGAAGACGAGAAAAACTAAAAAAGCAAATAACTTAAAACGCCAAAAATACTTAAGTTTTTTAAACATTTGATGCATTTCCGAGAATTTTAATAACATTTATTTCAGTAACACTGTAAAAGATCCATTTAAAGGAAAGTGATATTATTCGAATGTTAATTTTCAAAGAGAGATTGGATATAACATTATCTAAATTTATAAAGAAAATACAAATCTTAGATTTCCTCAAATGCGTATTGTACCTCGGTAAACTGTGTCCCTACAAATTGTTAGTTTTATCTCGCAAGAAAGTAAAATCTGAATTCGTACAGAAAAAACAGAATCAAATATTTCAATCCACCTTGGAGCGTTTTAAAAACTTAAAACTCAGATCGCCCACAGTCTGCTATCATACTACTCATTGTCAGAATTTACCTCATTATAAAAATATCAAGGATCATTCAACTAAGCCATGTATCAAAAAACTTTTATTTTGTGTTCATTACAATTTATCTGAGTTATCATGGCTTCGACCTGAATGAATCTGTATGTTCAGTCGAAAATAAAAGTATTTCCTAAAAATAATAAATGAGTTGACTTCCATCTTTTCTATATTAAGAGACTATTTGCCGATATCTCGTTCAAGTCTTCAGAAGAAGAAGGATTTCAAACATACCTAAACAGCAATCAACGGGAGAAAATTTACGAAAAGCTGATTAATATATTCTTTTGCCTCTGTATTGTTCGAGTAACTTTAAAAAATTCTCTTATAAAAATAAACATTCTGTCTTATTAATATTAATTATAATTTATCATAGCCTAATTTATCAAAAATTTTATAAGTCTTACAACAACCGATTCGCCAATATATCCATGCTTCAGTGTTAAGAAATTTTGCGAACTATAACTAAAACCATATATATTCCATAGCGAAATAATAGGTCTTACCTACTATGGAAAAGCCTGGATGTCAAATTCAGTCACATTGGCGGGAACGAGTGATTTCTCTCGTTGAACTTGATGAACATAAGCACCACATCAGCTAGATATTTCGTGAACCGGAGCATCTAATCTCCCGGATACCAATCTCTATCCCTACCTCCCAATCTATCGCTCAATCTCGGGGCTCGGATAGTCCCACGTGGAAGCGTCCTCCGCTTTGACCGGCGACCGCGGGGTTCAGCGATCCGGGCGAAGGAGATCAACGGAAGGCGACCTCCGCGCGCCGAGAGAAGTGCGTGAAAATCGCCGGGGAAGAGGAAACCTGTACGCGGCAGCGACGTCCTTCCCCAACGGAACGCGAGGAAGGAGCCCCCGAGTCCTCCCGTCAGTCGACGAGGGAGTACGCCGGCGACGAGTGAGCCCACACCCCCGCCGCGTGGAGTCCCCGCTCCGCCCGGCGTCGACGCCCTCCTCTGCACCGCGGCGGCCGACCGTCGGGTCCCCGAGAGCCCGACCACTCCCGTCGACCCCTCATCCGCCTCTGTTGCTTGCCGCGTCGAATCGAGACGTAAAGGGCAGGAGGGAGGGAGGCGAGAAAGGTGGGATGGGAGGGGGGAGGTTGAGGGAGGGGGTGTGCCGGGAGGGAGGACGATGCGGTGGGGGTGGATTGCGCGGTGAGGTGAAGTGGGGGTGGAGGTTGAGGAGGGTGCTGTGAAAATGAGCTCGGGGAGGAGAAGGGTTATTGTGCTAAAGAGTGGGAGCGGGGGTGGGGAGGAGGGTCAGCAGAGAGGAGGAGATGTGGGTAGTTGGTAAAAACGAGGAGAGAAAGAGGACTTTAAGCAAAATGAGTCGGGAGCGCTGAAGAGAAGGTCGGTAGGGGTGAAGGGAAAGAGTGAAGGTTGGAACGATAAGTTGCAGCGATGAGTGCGAAGAGAAGGAGGGTAGTGCCAAACGAATTGGAAGGCGTAGGACTAATTGTGCGAAGGGGAAAGGTCCGTACACATCAATTAGAATATCTGTTTGTGACAGAATTTTAATTCAAATTTGGATATTTTCTCTAAATAATTTGTTTTCGTATTAGAATCAGGTTCCTTCCATCTTTCCCAACAACGTCGTCCTTGTAATTCTCTTCCCCACTTTCTACTAACTCATTACAATTTGGTGTGTTTTGACTTTGTTTATATGTGACCATGATTGCATGTATGTATATACTATATATATATATATATACTATATTTAGATGATTTCGTCGACGTAACACGAAAGTGTTGAATAATAAATTGGACAGCAACAATGTAGAAACATATAAAAAGATCACTCGCACGTTATTTCTTGATCATTTCGCCGGAATTCTGCTCCGTCTTCATCGGAAGATATAGAAGTATTTAAAAAATATATATATATATATATATATATAAGTATATTTAGTATATATAGTATATACACACATGTATATATGTGTGTGTGTATATAATTTGACTTGAGTGGTGAAAGGTTGTGAATTACTGAATGAGAAAATTAATGATAATAATGCACAATTATTGCTGGTATTCTGCCGGTTAAAGTAAGTTTTGGATGGACTCAGCTAATACAACTGTTCAACGATACATTTACTTACCTCTCGCAGCAAAATAAAAGCGAAAATTCAACACTACTGAGACCCCTCTTCAACTCCGCATACTTCCTACCTCCCTTCCTTGCGCCCAAAATGCCAAAACCTTTCTTACCTCTTCCTCGCGTGCCTCCCCTCTATCTAAGTCTTTAACATCCCTTTACCAATCATAATGCTCTGCATCCATCTTTCCTGACTCCTTTGGATTTCTGCCAACATTCCCCTCTCTTCGCCTCCCATTCCTAGGACTTCCTCGTTTGTTTTCCTCTCTGTCCATTTAATCTTTTACATTCTTTCCACACCCACATGTCAAAAGCCTCCAATCTACGACTACCATCTTGATGCAATCACCATATTCCCGCTCCGTATAAAACCACGCGCCTAATTAAAGTTTTGACGAACCGTTTCTTAACATCTTTACTCAACGTCCTTGTTATCAAGTCCCATCTCCTTGTGAATGCTTCTTTGCGTAGCACAATTTTCGTATGTCCCTACTACTTCGACCATTTTGGTTCAAAACACTTCCGAGATTGATTAACTACTAGTGAATTGGTGAATTACGAGCTGAAGTTTATGAACTCATAATATTTAAATAAGCTTTCCTGTTTCTCGAGAATCGCATAAACTTTGTTTTGTTTACTTTTTCTTATCCCTTACCTGTCGCACTGACTTTCCGATTCCCTCAGTAATGCTTGCAAGCCCTTGGCTGAGTAGCAAACTAAAGCTTATTTAGCAGCAAACCTAACTGATTTTACTAGTATGAATTCCTTGCCATAATTCATCTCTACCTCCAGCTCGCTCTATACCTCTTTTACCATTTTCTCCATGCATACAACATACCTTCAAAGGAACATGTGTATATAGGTAACCCAGTCTTACCCCTCTTTCTAACACTGTCAATCCCGACTCTCCATCCCTCACTCGTACCTGAGCAGTCCGTGATATCTACAGGTTTGGATAAGTCTCCTACCCTGCTAATCTACTCCTATTTTCTGCAGTACACCAATTAAATTTCCACCTAATTTACCCTATCAAACGCCTTTTTAAAATCAAGGAAACATGCAAATATATCCTGATTGTATTCAATGTTCCTATCCATTGTAACCACTTTAGCTGAAAGAGAAATCAAACTTTTTATTCGGCAGTCGTTCCATTTTTTGGAATCGGAACGAACACATCTAACGAAGCCTACCGCCCAAATTCCTCCCTAATAAATGCTACAAGTCAGTCCATATATATCTGTGTGTGTATACATACATATATATATATATATACATACATATATATATATATATATATACATACATGACACTTAAAAGGACACTCACATTGTAATATATTAATATAAATATATATGTATATATATATATATATATATATTAATATATATATATATATATATATATATATAAATATATATGAGGTCTGCTCAATAAGTATCAAGACTTTTGTGTTTTTCAAAAATGTTTTTATTTATTGATGAATATCTATTTTATCCCCGTACAAGTAATCCCCATTAGACACGGTGCCAACGTTGTAACGCGTGTCAACGTTTTTTCAAATCCTCGAAGCACTTAAAAAATCGTTTTTTGTGATCTTGTTCAGCTCCTCCTTCGCAGTCTTTATCTGGTCAATCGTAGCAAATCGTCGTCCTTTCATGGGCCTCTGTAGTTTCGGGAACAAGAAAAAACACTTGGGGACAGATCTGGATAATACGGTTGCTGCGGCATCATTAGTATGTTGTTTGTGGCCAAATATTCGCGCACAAGTAACTATGTGTGAGCACGGACGTTGTCATGGTGCAAAAGCCAATTTTTGTTCTTCCGCAAACCCGGGAGTTTGTGGCGGATTGCTTGGCGTAAATTACGCATAACTTGAAGGTAATATTCCTTATTTACCTTTTTACCCTGTGGCAAGAACTCATGATTGACCACGCCCCTGCAAGCGAAGAAAACTGTAAGCAAAGCTTTCACATCCGACCGAACTTTGCGCGCTTTTTTCGGTCTTGGCTCTAGCTGCAGCTTCCATTGGGATGATTGAGCTTTAGTTTCCACGTCACAACCATAAATACATGACTTGTCACCAGTTGTGACGCTCTGGAGCAAATTGGGTCGTCGTGGACAGAGTCCAACACCTCATTAGCAAAGTTAATGCGTTACTGTTTTTGCTGAAAGTTGAGCAATTTTTGTACGAATTTCGCGGCGACCCGTGTCATACCCAAATATTGGTAAAAATCGAATGGCATGAGCCAATCCATATGTTTAGATCCTCAGCAACTTCTCTAACGGTGATTCGACGATTAGTCAATTATATTTTCTTCACTTCATCAATGCCCTCGTCTGTTGTTGACGTCCTGGGGCGTCCGGCACGCTCTTCGTCCTTCACATCTTCTCGGCCCTCTAAGACCAACTTCCAACCTCTTTTTACCAACGATAAACTTTACTTCGGTCCAAGGTAGCTTCTCCATATGACAAAGTCAACATTCGGAATGCTTCCTCGAATTACATTTCGTTTTTTACATAATATTTGATACAGATTCTTTGACCCATTTTTTGGAACAGGCAAAAATCGAAGACAAGCCAAAACACGTCTAAGCAAAAGAGCTATCAACAATTAACTGAACATTCAATATGGCCGAACTTTTTTTCATAAGAGGGAGATATATTAGTACCAACATAATGCCACAAAAAACTCGAAAATCAAATATACGTAACCCACGAAAATTCAAAATTCAAGATACTTTTTGAGCAGACCTCGTGTGTGTGTGGGCATATATATACATATATATATACACATGCATGTGTATATATATATACATTTATGTGTGTACACACACATACACACATTCAAACACGAAAATCCGCCATTGGGTGAACAAATATTCATTCACATGGAAATAGATATAAGGCAAAGCGATAAGAACACATAAAAGACGAACAACGGAGAGGTGGGATAGGAGGAATTAAGCAGATCGCAAGTGTAAAAAGTATTCCCTTGATCGGGACTTGAACAACGGATCTTTCGACTTGCGGGCCGATGCTATTGAACGCCGTAGAGCATACCAGTACTGTGTGAACTATACCGTCACGTAGCAGGCTGATCTTCAAGTGGATAACTAAGTTTATGTTTTTTTATGTAATTTGCCCTATTGATGATGACCATTATTCTTATGAGTAAAGCGTTCAATAGTTTGCTCTCTAGGGAATGATTATCAGATTCATAATGTAAATGAATACAAAATTTAAACAGCAGGTTAAAAATGTTAGACATCAATTGCTATTACTTTAAATGCCATCCTATCCTTCCTCTGTTTTAAAATGTAGGCAAATATGAAAGGATTTCCCGGGGCTGAATGGCTTCTTATTTTCTAATTGTCTCTCGGAAGCTTCCTATGATTGCTCTTTAGAGATATAAATTTGACCTGAATGATAGTTACTGGAGCCACTTTATGAGTATTGAGAGACCCCAGCTAAGACATCTCAGGGATGACTCCTAATGTTTCATGGTCAGGGCGCCGCACATCCTTTGGCCGTGTGGGGCAATTATGTGTAAATATGCTCTATAGCGGCGATATAGTCAGATCCAACTATTCAGCTTACTATTCTCAGTGTCAATGATAACATATAAATAGTCCAGTTCAGGGCAAATTTATATTAAATATTGCTAAAGATTTGAATTTATGTGCGTATAGCAGTTGGGGTCCAAGTGATTCTAAGCTAGGACCCGATTTGTTTCATTACATTAGTCTCAATGGGCAGAATATAAAAATTGCAAAATAAGGGCTTCCCGTGGAGGAGGAAGAATTTTCAAAATTTCGAGAAGAGCCCATATAGGAACGTCTTTCAAGCAGAACTTCAGCGAACCCAATTTGGTTATGGAGGAAATAAGCCGATCTTCCAAATGTATATCCTACCTTTTTTCAATGATTTCCGGTCTGGTGTCACTTTCCCGACGTCCTTCATGTGAATAATCTTGGAGGCTTTCATTCCACTTCCGAGATACGTAAACTGTTCTACCTGCTTTAGTTTTTGTCCTACTATTTTAATATTCAGCTTGGCCTTTTTCTTTTTTGAAAATCGCATAACCTTTGTTTTATTAATATTGATTTTCATCCCATACCTGTCACACTGAATTTCCAATTCACTAAGCAATGCTTGCAACCCCTTGGCTGACTGACAAACTGAAGCTTGGTCATCAGCAAACCTAACTGATTTTACGAATTCCCCGCCCACTTTCATTCCTACCTCCAGTTCTTCCTATGCCTCTTTAATCATTTCCTCTACATACAGGTTGAAAAGCGACGGTGATAATGGGTAACCCTGACTTACATCTCTTCCTAACAATGTCCATGCGGACTCCCCGTTTCCCACTCGCACCTGAGCAGTCTGAGACATGTACAGGTTGCGGATTAGCCTCCCATCCCTCCAATCTATTCTTATTTTGTTTAATATACTGATTAGTTTTTCCCAATTTACTCTATCAAACGCTTTTTTTCGAAATCTACGAAACAGGCAAATACCTCTTGGTTGTATTCTATATTCCTTTTGATTAGTGATCTATCTCATTACTGCAATGGCATCACGCGTACTTCTCCCCTTCCTAAATCCCGACTGATCATCCCCATAGTAATCATTTGCCCTACTCTCTATCCTTTTGTTGATGATGCCACTCAAAAGGATTCGCCGCATCCAGGATTCGAACCCGGATCTCTGAGTGGGAAGCCAGTACGTTAGCCACCGCAGAAATCCAACTCTACAAATTGGATCCAGGATTGTGACTATGTATGGGGCCTCTTCTCCTTCAATGTACAATGTCGTATCCCTCCTTGAGATATAGCTTTAAATAGAGCACTCTGAGTGATATCGTCTCACTTCGGATGGGACATTAAACTGCAGACCCATTGGTACCTTTCGTTAAGAGTAGGCTAATGCCGGAGCCGCGTTTTTCTCCACCTTTCCCAGTATTCCACCCATTTCTAATGGCTCAAATAATCTCGCCTTTCGGTCGCCTCCCATAAAGCTACTATTGTTCGAATAAATTTTGGTCGGCATTAAACTTTCTTTTACGAATAATTTTGTCACTGCAGAGGACTCAATTTTTTCCATCTTTAGCAACACACGCATGCAGCTAACTCAAGCGGCTGCCTACAGCCAAATGATGGATGGAATGGCTTGCAATATTACACGGAAATTACTCATAGTTGCGTTTACATGGGAGAAAAAATCAAATGAGCAGTAATACCATCTACGGGCGAGGCTGAGATCTCTTCAGACCACCTTTGTAATTGCCGTTTCCATAGTAAATGTCTACTGTATTGTCAATAACACGGAGGAGATTGTGTTAATATCGTCTAACTCTGGCAATAGTTATGAGAAAAGGAAACCGATATGTAAGGTGAAAAATTTGTCGACAAGTCATATTATTTCTATCTGTGTGAAAATTCCAAAAACGACGAATTCGTTATAATGCTACATTTTGGGAAGTATTTGGTGCCTGGGGGAGTGGTGGGAGAGGGTGCACGGATGAAAGGAGCCTGTAGTTCCCTTCGAAATATTCGGGCAGTGAAAGGAGAAAGGAGATCGCAAAGGGAAAGGGGGAGTGCAGGCATTCGGAGTTTGCGGGAGGCGAGTGGAATGGGAGGGGTTCGAGCGTGGTGCGGGGTCAGGGACGCGAGGGACAGAGGAGAGGGAAGGAAAGAAACTCGGCACATGCGCCTTCGACCCTCCTTGCATCCGTCCCTCCCCAACTGGGTGAGGGAAACGGGGGGTTCCCCCTCACACCCCGTGACACCCCACCTCCGTGCATTCACCCCAACCCTCGCAATCACACGACCGATGTTTTCCTTTCCGTGGCGAACAAGCTCACGCATCTCACGTCCTCACCTCCCATCAGGCTTTACGTGTCTGTCTTCCTCTGAATAACGAGAAAGTCTTTTTCTTCCGCGACTCCGGCACCACCCATCTCCTTCAACACCACTTTTGGCGTGAGCACCGCTCCCCGAATCCACAATAGCCTCCTCCTGATTCGAAGATGTAGCCGCCGGGGTCCTTCCTTCCTCACCACCACCTTTCTTTCCACGCCTCCTCAATCACCATTCTCCTCCTCCCCAGATAAAGAAATTTCGTCCGGATGCGGTTTTTGACATGTAAATCCACCATGCTCAAGATCCGTTCGGACTTTTTGACACCCTCGCCGAGCCAGCCCCAGAAGCTTGTCATCGAAAGATGATCATCGTCGTGAGCTGAGCCTTTGGGACATCTGTACCACTTTACTCCTCACTCCCGCTCCGCTCCATCGACTTTACCCACCTTCCCAACCATGTCTCCACGAATCTGGTGAATAAATCATAAACCATTAAGACTAGACACACATTGAATTCTCTACCCTCTCAATGCCTCTCTTGGTGTACGCGTCTGGAACTCAATCACGCCCCAAACATCGGTCGATAACTTCCCTACTATCGATTTCCTGATCATTGGGTTGTGCTAGAGAGAGAAATGCCAGATTATTCCTTTCGAGAAATACGCTCTCTGTTATGGTCACCTCTCATTTGTTCGGCGGAATAGAATTCATTGGGAGATGGGAAAACCTAATACTCTACTTTATAAGATTTAATCCTCAAATCCGGAGTAGAATGTTTCTACAAAAAATTCAGGTAAAACAAATTGTAAGATTTTCAAGTGTTTGATACAAAATCTGTGAAAATCCCAAGAGCGTTTAATTAATTTAAATATAACAAAAAGGAAACAATAGAAATAGTAGACCACTGAGGTTCGTTTACTCTGAGATAGTTTTCGAAATTTACTGATTGAAGAATTTTTTTTTGCTATTAAATTTCTCTCGCATTGCATTGCTTCATGAAGAGAGAAACTTGGGCATCGAAATTCTCCATATACTAAAGGCCTCAAGATATGTGTGTGTATATATATATATATATATATATATATATATATATATATATATATATATACATCTTGAGGCCTGTAGTATATGGAGAATTTCGATGCCCAAGTTATATATATATATATATATATATATATATATATATATATATATATATATATAATCGAAAAATGACTAATTTGCTGCTCAGCTTGTAATAATTATTACTTAATATTGTAAAGAATTCAAGTTTTTGAATGCTTCGGAAAATTTGTTGTGTGGTACAATTTTTTCGGAAAATAAATTCTCTTGGGAGAAATAGTTTTATTTATTGCTGACATTTTGGCTAATTCCAATGAATCTTCCACAGCGCAAATTATATGATGAATATTTGACCAATACCAAGCATATATTTCAAGAATATCTCGGCGACAAAAAATAACTTTAAAACGACCAACTACTCGTTTTAGCTGCAATGTTCATGAGTTAGCTATGCGATCAATTCAGTAAATGAAAAGTTTACAAAGTGCTCTGGCGATTTTATTAACCCGAACGAAACATTATCATTGCCTCTATATATATCCTTGAAGTGTATAAGTTATCGATAGTTAGCGTCATAATATCACGCTTCTCTCGTTGCAAAGAAGTTTTTTTAACTGGCGTCTTCTGAGTAGGTCAAAGTTGTGATCTGTAAAGCCTTCCTCTCCGACGTCTCATAAAGGCCTTAACGTCATTAATCATGCTGAGACCACGATAAGAATTTTTACCCTCTCCGGATTCTTTACTGCACTACGAAGTCATTTGAACCCCTCGGGCGGCAGGACAGCGGGAGGTTCCTTCACTTTGCGTTGGGACCTTCTTATCCCTTCTCAGCCTCGTCTTTTCCCTTCTACTTTGAAATTCAAACGCCCTTTACCATCCCGGACAAGCTAACGGAACGCTTCCCGTACTTATCCCGTGAAACATTTATTTTCTGTGCTATATGCTAGAGGTTGGACGCGCTTTGTGGGGAGAGTTCAAAGAATTTCTGAGCTGGACGCTCAGTTTCTTTAGTTCTCTATTTTTTAATAATTCTTATCGGGAAATACACATATGTAAAATTGTAGGAGCTGGTTTTATGATTGAATGAATGAATATACCTTCAAAATGTATTACGAGATTGCCATGTATAACGTATCTTAACACTTTTATTTCCGTAGGTACCTGAATATTTGAATAACATAAAGATATGTCTGTAACTCAGGGGGAACGGAAATATGAGTGGATGCTATCATATGTTCCGACTCTACTATGGCATTCTGATTCTCTCATCGATGGGTGAGGTTCAATTCTCTCTGTGCACACACTACAAATTCAGAATGGACTGGACTGGTCAGGTGAATTGGTATCTTTTGAGTGACGAGATATTTTAGCTTATGCCGGTCTCTCCAAAATCAGTCAAAGCAATAAGAGGAATGACCTGGACCAAAGACATACCTTCGAACACAAGGGAATGTTGTTCCACATTTTTTTATTCAGTCGTATTTTTATCAAGTAGGTAAATTTTTAGTTGTATTCTGCATTGGTGGTTGGCTCGATATTTCTTTCAACTGTATCGTTCAGTAGTACTACTATTTATCCTGTTACTCCCTAACATACCCTTGCCTCACAGCCTCCATCGGACGCCAAAGGGTAGAATAATCCCGAAACTGCCTCGTCTCTACTCACAAACTCGAATGCTCTTTTGCTCTAATACGAATAGATAATCTAAGTAACTGTTATTTCGTAAGGCTTATGTTTACAAACATTGCACAAAATTCAACAGTCAAATTGCACATTTTCCCTTCTGTGAGAGACTTCAATACGTTATTGTTTTCAATTCTAAATTTATAAAATAACTACCTATGACTTCTGTTGTTAAAACTGTTTCCTGATTATTTCATTTCCTCTGACGTTGCTTCTTTCTTCGGAAAATGCGTCGATGACGAACACATGACGCTACGGATCCGTTCTGTGGGAGTCGAGGGTTGCATTCGTCCCGAATCGGGCCCCAATAGTATTAACGCATTGATGCAGGTGCTTTGAGATTCCTCTCTAGCTTTCTGCATCCTTGGATAAATTAATACTAAAATTCAAATGCTACCAGCTCGCGTTTGCGTTCATTCGTTATTGAAAAGTTACATGATAGAGGCTCATATTGTTTGCTATCCATTTCCACGCTGCAGGTCACGATGCTGATGGACTTCTGAGTCCTCTTAAGTCCGCTTAGCGTCGTATTTTAATTGGTACGTTCCTATTAATCGCAAGGATGAACTAATAATCTCAGGCTCGAAGCCGGATTCCGACATGGTCATAGCAGGAATGTGATTTCCTACATCTACCTCGGCACAATGCCACAAGCAGTCACAGGGGCAAATGCAATTGTAATTAGGTGAGGCCATCGACATCATAAATCATTTTACTCATTAGGGATAGTCGAGTAATTTGGGGGACGTAGGATTTTCAGGGAATTGAGGAAGGGTGGAGAAAACCCTGACATTGGGATTGGCCTAATCTTAACGAAAGGCGACAAAGGGTCAACACTTTTAACGTTCCTTCTGACGGAAGGTGTAATCCATTTGAAGTGCGTCCCACATGGTACCCTACTAGGAACCGGAATACTTCTGAAAAATTCTGCCATCCCCAGAATTTGAACCCAGGCTCCCGGAGTGGGAAGCCAGTACACTAGCCACACGATCTTCAAAAGCCTGTAGCGGGGAGTATTAAGGTACCTGCCAGTATGTGCATACCTATGTCTTTATACGTAAATATAAATATATATTTGAACATTTACATAGACAGAAGCACACTTGTACCCATACATGCCTGTCTATCTACACGCAGACAATAATGGGCGTATAATTAAGTCTCAAAATCGTAAAGCACTACGTCTCATATTTTAAGCCTTTACTAATATTTTCTTCGCATGTTTACTTAGTGTACCGTCATCGATTCTCCTCTTCTTGCAAATTCTTCTTTAATCAACGTAATTCTTATCTCAATGCCATCGCTACGACACCTATTTTCTTCTAAAATACTGCCCGTATAATGTGATTGAGTCCATTTGCTCTAATTTATTATTTCCCCCTGCTTCAATGTTTTACTTGGCTTTACTTTTTCCCGGGAATCTCATCACTCTTATTATATTGTAGCTAATCCCTATATTATGCATCTCACATTTCTCCAGTAAATCACTCAATAGTAGCTACAATTCCTTGGCCATCATACTAGCTATTACTTTGTCATTGCGAACCTTTCGGAATTAAATCACCGAACACTTTCATTGCCCATCCATGTAACCCATAGCATTTCCTCAGATTATATGTTACAAAATTATAAATAAACGAAAATTTAAAGAATAAATACGGTCACTCCGTTGCTGCATTAACGAAAATTTGGCATAAATATGAAAAAAATAAAATCTGTAAATACTCCCAGCCTTAACATAGATTGATAGCATAAGGTTCTCATATAAAATCTCGCTATTCTTCCATTTCCTGTTTACGCTTTCCTCTTGAAGTGTTTGTCAAATACGTCATTCGCGTCTATTCATGAGTTTGTTTCCTCAAAGATTCCCGATTTTGAATTCTCAGTCCCTTCCAACTCCTGATACATGACTAAATTTCAGCGTAACTATTCATCCACGGGTCTTAATAATTTCTCACTACGTATTTACCTGTTTCAGTTTTGATTAAATCTTGTGATTTTCAGGATATTAACACGATATTCATTCAATGAACATTATTATTTTTTAGTATAATTAATGAAATCACTGAGAAAATTTAGTTCTTGTTTACAATTATAATTACAATCTTTTTATCCGGGGCATTGACATCTTTCTGGAATGAATGATGCTATTAAGACCAATTCTTCATGATCAAAAATTTCAAAGGGACTAATTACCAGCCACTTCATTGTATTTATTTGTATTTTTGCTTGAAATGAATGGCTATGAAAAGTTCCCTCCACCACCCCCCAAAGACATTTTTTTATGATGTAACTAATAGTACCATAGTTTCTAACTTTTGATCCTGTGAAGGTGTATTGCATGCATTAAATATTTGAGCAAGCATGGAGGAATCCAGCAACATTTTAATAACGCTAATGATGGCAAGTTGTGCGTAAAATTGACATGTTTATCTTATTTGGGAAATCAAATAGTCGGCAAGCCACATTTTCCTTGGTTGGCTGGCATCCGCTAATTACGTGGATACAGGCCATTTCCCTTTCTAAATATATGATGAATGGGAATTATGGACTAAATTAACATGTGAATTTCATTAACGAGAGTGTCAGTTCCAAGGGAATCTGTGTATTTTCGAATGATTTAATGTGTCATAAAATCAATTTGTAGGCACAGTTTCCTAGAAGAGATTGTAGCCTGTGATGTTCAACGTATACATAGAGGAAATGTTTAGAGAGGCATAAGAAGAATAGGGATGAAATTCGGTGAGAAATTCATAAAATCAGTCAGATTTGCTGATGATGAAACTTTCGTTATCCAGTCAGCCAAAGGGTTTCAAGAATTTCTGGGTGAATTATAAACTCAGTGCGATAGATATATGATGAAAATGAAGGTCAATAAACAAAGGTTATGCGGTTTTCCAGGAAGAAAAAGGCTATCTCGGAAAAGGTATCTCGGAAGTGTTTTGGACCAAAATGGTCAAAGTAGTAGGGACGGACGTAAGGGGAAGAATTGCACTAGGCAAAGAGGCTTTCACAAGGAGGAGGGAGTTGATGAAAGGGACGTTGGGTAAGGATATTAAGAAAAGACTCATAAAAACTTTGATATAGAGCGTAGCTATGTATTGCACGGAAACGTGGTTATTGAAGTAGGAGGATAGATGTAGACTGGAGGGACCTGATGTAGTAGTAGGATGCTGGATTTTGTGTTTTGTTAGGAGGCACAAAATATTTATTTAGTAGCTGCGTCCATCCAAAAACCTACCTTAACTGATAGATTACCATATAATTATATGTACATACATATGTTATTTTTCTACATAAGTTACATACTACCTTGATCAAAAAGTTCCCGGAATAACCACCGTGTGGCGCTCCCATCGTTCCGATTTGAGTTCTGTTTTTTTTGTTAAATTGGTACATCTGTTGTTGATATTCCCTTTAAATCTTAGTGTCATAACTTGACATTTGCAAAAGTTACGGTCGGTTTTCGGTATGTCCATCAGTGCTTCCTGCGATTTTTCCATTACTTCCTCTCGGCTGCTAAAACGCGTTCCCCGTAATGGTTTTTTAACTCGATTGAACAGAAAGAAGTCACAGGGAGCCAAATCAGGTGAATTCGGTGGCTGTTGGATGGTATTTGTTGCATTTTTCGTCAAAAAATTACGAATAATGATAGCACTGTGCGACGGTGCGTTATCATGGTGCAAAATCCACGAGTTTTCTGCCCACATTTCTGGTCTCTTTCGGCGAATTGCTTCACGCAAACGTCTCATAACGCCCAAATAATACTCTTTGTTTACTGTCTGGCCTTCTGGCAAAAATTCATGATGCACTACACCGTTGAAATCCGTCAGCATTGCCTTCTTTTTTGACTGAAAACGACGTGGTTTTTTTGGTCTCGGCTCATTTGGTGAACGCCATTCACTTGCCTGATGTCTGGATTGCGTGTCGTACTCATAAACCCACGTCTCGTCTCCAGTATTGATCCTTTTGATGAATGTGGGATCGGATTCAGCCTCGCAAATCATGTCTTTTGCGACGTCAACACGGTCTCTTTTTTGCATGAAATTGAGGTCTTTTGGCACCAACTTTGCTGCTACATGACGGAAACCCAAATCATTAACCACAATGTCTTGGGCGGATCCATAGGCAATGTTCAAGTCCTCCGCTATTTCTCTGATGGTTAATTTGCGGTTATTGACCAACATTTCTTTTACTTTATCAATTTTTTCACCGACTTTCGATGTCGATGGTCTGCCACTGCGTTCATCATCTTCGATTGACTCACGACCACTTCTGAACCGCTCGTGCCACTGGTAAACGACCGTTTTTTTTAGAGAATCGTTGCCGAAACACTTTTCCAACATTTCCAACGTCCGTGCGCCACTAAATCCGTTTTTTACGCAAAATTTAATACAAGTTCGTTGTTGCAAATTTAAATCCATTTCTGCAATTGTAAAAAATCGCCAACACACACAGAGATAGATGTACTCTTGGCTACGTAACTTTTGCAAATGTCAAGTTATGACACTAAGATTTAAAGGGAATATCAACAACAGATGTACCAATTTAACAAAAAAAACAGAACTCAAATCGGAACGATGGGAGCGCCACACGGTGGTTATTCCGGGAACTTTTTGATCAAGGTAGTATATATATATATATATATATATATATATATATATATATATATATATATATATATATATATATATAATTAGGTAATATACCGGTTAAGGTAGGTTTTTGGATGGACATAATTACTTATTAAATAATTTGTGACCCCTAGCAAAACACAACATCCTACTTTAAATCAGGTAGAGGTCTGAGTACTCTTCAGCTCTGAGTACTTTCTTCCTCCCTTCATCCCGTCCAACATCCCTATCCTGTTCCTTCCCTTTCCTCTTTTGCCCAACATTCTCCCCTCTATCACAGTCTTCAACATCCCACTGCCGGTAAATACCCCCTTCATCCACTTTTCCTGCCTCCATAGAATTTCTCCCAACAAACGCCTCTCTTCGCCCACCATACCAAGTACTTCCTCATTTGTTTTCTTCTCTGTCCATTTCACCTTCTCCATTCTTCTCCACACCCACATTTCAAAAGCCTCCAATCTACATCTATCCTCCTGCTTCAATGACCACGTTTCCGCACCGTACATAGCTACGCTCCATATCAAAGTTTTTACGAGTCTTTTCTTAACATCCTTACTCAGCGTCCCTGTCATCAACTCCCTCCTCCTTGTGAAAGCCTCTTTGCCTAGCGCAATTCTTCTCCTTACGTCCCTACTACTTTGACGGTGTTGGTCCAAAACACTACCGAGATACGTAAACTGTTCTACCTGCTCTAGTTTTTGCCCTCCTATAAAAAAAACTGGAGCAGGTAGAACAGTTTACGTATCTCGGTAGTATTTTGGACCAACATGGTCAAAGTAGTAGGGATGTAAGGAGAAGAATTATGCTAGGCAAAGAGGCTTTCACAAGGAGGAGGGAGTTGATGACAGGGACGTTCCACCAGGCCGCTCTCAAAATCCCCTCACACCCCCAGAGCCATACCCACTCCATGTCACCGAGCAAGATGCAAAACCTGCCCTATTTTCACCACTCCACCCCACTCCATCCCACCATTTAACTCTCTCCCGCCCTTCCCCTATTCCTCTTGAACTTCCAAGAATGTAGTTTATCTTCTTACCTGTAAACTCTGCCCGTCATTTTACATAGGCCAATGTTCCACACCACTTAACATTAGGATTAATAACCACCGCGCCTCGTGCAATCCCTCCTCCCCGTCCGCGGGTCTCCCCATCCCTAAACATGCTTCCCATCATAATACCCCTTTCAACCTGTGCTACAATGTTTCCGTCCTAGCCTCCCTTCCCACATCCGATAACCCTATAGAATTAAAAACACTTGAAATGGCATTCATTTACATCTGTATGGCCTATCAGCATCCGGGCCTCAATGTCGTTCACTGATGGGAGTGGCCTAGAATTGTTACTTTGTGGAAGCGATGCATATCGGGGGGTGGACACTGTGTTTTTCCGAATGAGTTTTAGTGTGCGTGGCCTTTGTTTTGGCTTTCGAGGTCTTGATTAATACTTTGTAGGTGGAAACCTGGGCTCGTACGTTACAATAGTTGCGGTGAGCATGTTGTTCTATTTTCCGATTTTGTGTCAATTTCACCCCCTCCGTCTCCCTTTCCTCTCCCCGACCATTCCTCTCACCCCTCCTTCGCCTCCCGTTCTCCCCTTCTCCTGGCCCCCTTCCCTTTCTCTCGCACCCCTCACCTCAACAACTCCAGCAGTCATTACTTCTATATCTTCAGAGGAAGACGGATTGTTTCCGTCGAAATATCAAGAAATAACGTGTGAGTGTTCTTCTTTTTTTGTGTTTCTATATTGTGTGTTACTGTGTATTGTACTATATATATATATATATATATATATATATATATATATTTACATATATATATATCCGTAAGTCTTTCACATTAGTTATATATATATATATATATATATATATATATATATATATATATATATATATATATATATATATATATATATATATATATATATATATATATATAGTCTTACGGATGTGAATAATAATGTGTATCAAAATAGCTCGCACTAGCGAACAAAAACACATAAACACCCAAAAAAGTAGATAAACTCGTACGTTTCCGAATTTTCGGTGGTCAAACCACCTTTTTCAAGGGAGAGAAGGAAGGAACTGAGGATAAGATTTTAACAGAAGGAGCCGGGGACGCTTAATGGAAGGGGAAGGTGGGTAAAGGTTTGCGAGGGGAAGAGTTGGGAGGGAAATTATTAGAAGTGTGGGAATAATATGGAAGGTTTTGGGAGCGGAGGGGGGATAAAAATATCTGATGATAAGGGAATTAATGTCTAATAGTAATTCCTGGTTCATTTCAGGAATCAAGGAGCCAGATAAACGCCTGTTCTATGGTTTAGAGTTTGAGCCGAGGGTCAGAGGGTGGAAGGGATTCTTAAATTGATACACTATAACATTTATCAAAGGCAGTCTTATGTTCGGAGGCGTGTTTTGGGATTGATAGCATCCCAATCAGGGAAGAATCCTATCAATAAGCCCGGTGTTTATCGACTCTAATATTTATGGGTGCGGTTCGCTCTCCAATATAAAAGGCAGGGAATAGTTGGCACATCAGAAGATAAACTACCTTGTTGGAAGTACATGAGGAGTAAGGAATTGGTGGGAAAGAGTTAAAAAGCGGGTGGGAGAGGGATCGAGTCCGGGTTTAGGAAATAAGACATGCTTGGCATCTAGGTTTATTGTTGGCTATAGCAGTGGCTTTGGGACGGGGCGGAGATTAAAGGTGTGGATTGGTTGATTTGAGGATATCTGATAAGTTGGCGGGGTATTTGAAAGTAACGTCTGGGAAAAAAGGCTGGTGGTGGAGTTATGGTTTTTGAGGATAGGGTAGAGGTTTTTTAGGATTAATCAGAGAGAGACTAGGCCAGGGAAATATGTGGTACAAATTAAAAGAGTGTGGGTTTTTCCGGAGAGGAAGGTTTGGGAGTGTAAACCAAGTCTTCGGATTCTTTTGTTTAGGAGGGATTCAGGAAAATCTCGTTTGAGGAGGAAATGGTGTTGATTTGAGAGTAATTTATCAGGGAGTCGGAATGGTTGCAGGTTCTTCGTCCTCTTATGGAATGGGAATAAGGAATCGAGAGTTTGGTGTGAAATGGGTGGCAAGTGTTATGATGTAAGTATTTTTGTTTGTTGGCCGGTTTTATATGCACAGAAGTTCGCAATATTTTTCTATTGATGATGCGTTTACATCAAGGAAGTTGATTTGGACGGAGAAAAGGACAGAATTGAAGGCGAGAGAGGATGAAGCATTGAGATTGGAAATGAACGAATAAGAAAGTGATAATGAGCAAGAAAGACTTAATACTAAAATAAATAATGTGTAATAATTGTTAACAACCGCTAAGGGTCTGTCTTAAATCGATAAGCTGCCTGTTATGATAGAAAAAATTAGTCTAATTATATTTTCCAAAAGATTATGCAAAACAGGAATAGACCTCATGGAAAGTTTCGCAAAAATATATTTAGTTAGATGAAAAAAGACTTTCAGTTATTTCAGCTTAAATATTAGGCCTTGCCTTCATATGCAGTATTTAACAGTATATCTATGTAAATCAAATAAAGGTAATTCTTCTGCTACAAATTCTTTTGAAACATTAATATTTATCCGTCTGAGACCGACATTTTTGTGATAAACGAAGTCTATAATATTTGAGAATTCCCTAATCTTGATTTAACTAGGATAAATTTTGTCTCAAATCACGTGCCTATCAATTAATATTGGTGAACTTATCTGATGAATTCTCGAAACTTATGAACACGATAGTTGGTTCCAGATCACGTCCTGCCTAGAGATTTACTGCGAGTGGATGATTTCCGGAGCTAAATCTACCACGGCGCCACTATAAAGCAAGGTTGTAACATTGTTCTGTTAACACACCGTAACCTCATTCCCGTACGAGATAGCAGCTGTTAGAAACGGCTGCCCTTGCAACGCGAGAGGCTCGTCGTTCATTTGCTTTTAACGCTATGCTTCACTTCCACCCCTCAGGGTTTTGTATTCGTCCCACTTTGAATAAGGGTACCTGTTTTAATTTTTCACTCTCAGCTTATGTCCATTATCCTGGATATAGTCCATGCAATACAGGACGCGTAAATTGTCAGGTTTAATGTCTCAAAAAAATAATCGTACTAGTGGCGGTAATTTCTGCCATTGTCCTCGGAGTTGGAACAAAATTTATTGGGATTCAAATTTTAAATTTGCGACTTTCGACCGTTAAAAGGACTGTTTTCAAGAGATAGACGGAAAAACTTTAAAACCAGCAACTTTTTTTATCAATTCAGCTGGGTGAACTGCCGACATTAAATGTAACCCAGTTTGTCACACTAATGAAGTTCCTGACATATTGACGGACTAGATGAACGATTACACTATTTTTTCGCGTTGGGAATCAGAAGGCTTATAGTAAAATCAGAAACAGGACTTCGCTCATTTCATTCTACAGCAAAATTTGACAGACAACGGATGTGTAATGAGTGATGTTTTTATCAAGTGAAAAATAGTTTTCACCTTGGTCAACGGTATTTGCAGTAGGTATTCAGGGAGTCCGACTACGGAGCTTAGAGTCACTGACTAAAATGCATATGGCGCTGATATTGCCCAGCTTTTGAAAAAATATTCATAATTTGTTTCGAAAATAGAGGTAGTAGTTTCATTGAAAGGGATTCATTGATATAGAAGAATTTTCCGTCATTAACTGCTGCAGCGGTGGACGAAATTGAAGTCGACAGAATTGGATAGCAGTATTAGAACGTGTAATTATTAGGAGAGGGGACCGACAGCTTAGGCCATAAGTGCCATTAGGGATACGAGTTTAATTTTGCATAGGCAGGAATTGGAATGGAGAAATGGTGGGCATCAATACTTTTGGACCCGACGTCGGCATTAGTCTACTCTAAACGAAAGACTCCGAGCGGTTCACAACTTAACGTCCCATTCAACGGACGGTATACTCCACTCCAATTGCACATCTGACCCCCAAATAGAGATCGCGGTACCACTAAAAATCCTATTCTGACGCTTGATTTCGACCATGGCCCTCGGAGTGGGAAACCAGCTCACTATCCACCGCTCCAACGTGATTCCCCACCTATAACGGCCGTTGTAGTTCGATTAGGGACGAAACGGAGATTTCCCCAATATTGTCCCACCTTTCATCATCCAAAGATGAAGATTCATCTTTGTATCAGCGTTCTGTCGTCCTTCCCGGTGAAATATCGCGGAAGGTAAATCCCGCATTTAGGCGGATTTTCACGCTTTAAAGGATTCTTGGCGCAGGTGAAAAAGGTTGTTGCCGTTAAATTTTAAAGAGTGGTTACTCTTTAAATTCCATGAGGCCAACTTGGAATTTGAGTGAGAAAAGCCAACTTATGACTATCGATAAAAGTTTGACTATTTCCTCTGATATAATTGAATCAATGAGCAAAGCATAGAGAGTATAAAGTAATTCGGTACATTTTTATTTTTTATGAATGTTACAAATTCTCTTAATCTATATTTTTAATTATTAGATATATTCACGTTTTGGTAAATTACTCATAATATTAAATTTATAAGTATCGTTGGCATATTAACTTGGGCCACGTGCGAGCTAGCATCGCTAAAATCCACCGATCGATTTGAATTTTGACACAACACTGTGTTCTGGGATTGAGGTCAACAGGTTTGAAAAATACAGTAGGCGACCCTGATCAAATGAAGGAAGAAACTTGGATGGGGGGATGAGTGGCGGAGCTTTCCATAAGGGAGGGAGCAGGTGGTTCAGCGGGATCTGGAGCACTCAGGGGGTGCCGGGATCTGGGAAATGGTCGCTGGGGGGAACGGAGGGGGACCGCACTTTCGGCTAGAGAACACGCCTGACCCTGACGGGAGGGAAGGACACAAAGGGGGCGTGAGATCCTCGTCCCTGCGGAGTTGGGCTTTTTGGCTGGCAGGCACATAGGTCAGAACAAAAGAAGGGTTGGCCGGTATGGGGCAGGAAGGATAAGCGACTGTGGGAGGAACGTAATTACATTTTTCTCAATATAGCGGGTGGTCCTAGACCATATGAGGCGGCATATTTTTCTCAATTTTACTTTTACTAACGCTTATTTAAGCTTGGGAGATCCATTATTACTATTGATGTTCTCAGGGAAGACCGTCGAGGTTCCTAGCGCGATAGAGAGCTATGTGCTTGATAATGTCCAGAGGGAAGCACCAATATGCGTTTTATAGACCAATAAATCCAAGGAGATCGTTTTCATTTGATTGAACTTTGATATGAGTAGTCATGTACGGCGAGGAAACATGGTCTTTGAAGTAGGATGATACACGTAGATTGCAGGCTTTTGAATTGAGGAGATAGCTTCAGGCGTCACTTTGTGGAAACGATACATATTGCAAAGGAAACACTTGGTTTTTCCACATAAAATATTTATTCACAACCTAGGTTTCGACGCTCAGCGTCATCTTCAGGTGAAATACAGGCCAAAATCTTTCTTTATATAACAGAAGGAATGGGGAGGTGGGGGGGGGGTGGTGTGTATGGATGTAAGAAAGGAAGAGGAGATGGTGGGGGAGGGAAAGGAGCGGGATTGGGGTATTACTGAGAAGGAGGAGTCAAGGTTAGTCTCCGGGGGGGGGAGGGGGGGGAGGTTAAGGAAGCATGGTAGGGAAAGGGTTGCCTGGCGGGGGTCCGCCTTGGGGTTAGTGGAGATAGGACAAAGAGTTTGGGAGTTTTAGGTTGAGGAGGGGTGACCGGGAGTTACATAGCACGTCGTTCACTATATTACAGGAAGAATTTGCTCTTTCCAATATCTCCATATTTTCCAAAATGTCCAACCGGGGGCCTTTTCTTTCGAAATGGAGAAACTCCACGCTGAAATCACTCTTATGGTTCTGGTCAATCAAATGCTTGGCAAATTGAGATTTTCCATTACCGTTCTTCAGGCAGGCCTGGTGCTCCTTCACACGTTCTCGGAACTTCCTTCCCGTCTGGCCTACGTAGACGGCGGAGCATTCACAGGTTAGCTTGTACACTCCGCTCCTTTCCGATTTTGGGATTTCGTCTTTGTTATTTGCGAGGATGTTTCGCAAGTTGCGTCTATTGTAAAAGGCTGGCTTTATCCGTTTTTTTGGTAACACTTTAGCGACCGAGAGAGACAACTGTCCTAGGAAGGGAAGCCTGCGCCACTTGGCTTCTGAAAAAACATTATGATTGAAACCATATATTAACAGCGTGCTTAGTTTTTTTCTTTTACACTGGTATAAATGGTCAATTAATTTGGGCGTGTAACCATTGCTGTGCGCTATCTGTTTAATAATAGACAGTTCTTTCGCAATATTGCGCGAAGACATGGGCACGTTAATTACTCTATTAATCATTGCATGAAAAGAAGACAGTTTTTGAGAAAAGTGGTGCCTGGATGTGGCATGGATTACTTGATCTGTGTAAGATTTTTTTCTGTAGATTGCAAATTCCAATTTCTGATTGACTCTAGTTACTACTAAGTCTAGAAAATTAAGAGAGCCATTGCTCTCCTTTTCTAAAGTGAATTTAATGGATTTGTTGATTGAGTTAATGAACATTAAAAAATTGTCAAGTTGTCTCTCCGATCCTGACCATATACAAAAAACGTCGTCGACATAACGGAACCAGCGATAGACGTTATTCACTAAGGAGTTGTGGTGAGCAAAAATGTCTCTTTCCACCTGACACATAAAGATATCGGCTAATAATGGAGATAGGGGTGACCCCATCGCCAGCCCTTTTGGTTGTTCATATATTCTCCCATTGAATTTAAAATAATTTTGCGCAACGCATGTTTTTAGACCTGAGCACACTTCACTTATAATGGGGAACGGAACCGCCTTCTGTATGAGGAGGTCTTCGGCGAGCTGAACGGCTTCTTTCACAGGAACACTGGGAAACAGATTCACCACGTCAAAGGAAACCAGGATGCATTTAGGAGGGAGGACCACTGAGGATAAACGGTTGGCTAAATCTGAGGAGTTGACTACCCCATGTTTGGGGGAGAATTTGGAGTGCTGCCTAAAGATGTCATTGAGTTTCCTAGCTAGGAGATGGTTCGGGGCTGTAACGTTTGAAACTACTGGCCTTATGGGCACATCAGGTTTATGCACTTTAGGTAGTCCGAAGAACCGGGGAACAGAGGGATTCATTTGCACTAATTTATATACATCACTCGGTTTAAACAAAAGCTGGCAGGATTTGATGGTGTCCCTACAATACCTTTGGAATTGGGTAGTTGGATCCTTAGGTAATTCTATGATATTATTTTCCTTGATGAACTCTTCGCACTTCCTGTTGTAGCTATTCTGCTCCATCACCACTACTGCGTTGCCCTTATCCGCTTTTTGGACAATCAGATTATTCGTAGCTAAACTACGTCTGATTGATTTTAGTGCCGATAAATCGGAAGGGAAATTTTTTCCTTTCCTAGACCGGGATTTTTGCAAAAATTTTTCTATTTCACGCGCCACCAGTTGTTTCTCACCCAGGTTTTCTTTACTGAGAGCTACTTCACAGTCCACTGCAAGGCTCTTCACCTCGTTGACCGTAATAGGGAGGTTGGGGACGTATTTCAACCCTTTCTCCAACATGGCTGTTTCGTCTGGTTTAAATTGGTGCTCTGATAAGTTCACTAATCTCTCCCCGAATTGGTGATTACCAAGAATTGGTAAGGTACTATATTTACTGTTAAAGGCCGACTTCTTATTTTGCACCAAGGATTTGAGTTTCTGAGAGATATTACCTCTTTTTTTATGGGCGATTTCACTGGCTTTTTGCCTGACCATGTCGTCAAAGCAGAGCCATTCGGTCCATTCCAGCTCATGGGTTAATTCAAGGTATAGCAGGAGTAGATAATGTGATATGGCGTCCCTTTTTACATACCACTCGTGGAGTTCCCTTTTAAGCCAGGCCCGTCTTCCAACTCCCACCGCGTAGCTTCCAGCGGAAGACCAACTCTCCTTCCCTTTCAGGCTGATGTACTTCGGGAGGACACCGAGGACGATACACTGGCTATTGAAGAATATATTCAACGATGCTATTCTGTATCTCCCCCACCATCTCCTCTTCCTTTCTTACATCCATACACACCACCCCCCCCCCACCTCCCCATTCCTTCTGTTATATAAAGAAAGATTTTGGCCTGTATTTCACCTGAAGATGACGCTGAGCGTCGAAACCTAGGTTGTGAATAAATATTTTATGTGGAAAAACCAAGTGTTTCCTTTGCAATATGTATCGTTTCCACAAAGTGACGCCTGAAGCTATCTCCTTTATCAAGTGCGCTTGTAACGCGAAAAAGGCATTTCTCTACAGGAAATTATCGATCAATACAGAATAGCATCGTTGAATATATTCTTCAATAGCCAGTGTATCGTCCTCGGTGTCCTCCCGAAGTACATCAGCCTGAAAGGGAAGGAGAGTTGGTCTTCCGCTGGAAGCTACGCGGTGGGAGTTGGAAGACGGGCCTGGCTTAAAAGGGAACTCCACGAGTGGTATGTAAAAAGGGACGCCATATCACATTATCTACTCCTGCTATACCTTGAATTAACCCATGAGCTGGAATGGACCGAATGGCTCTGCTTTGACGACATGGTCAGGCAAAAAGCCAGTGAAATCGCCCATAAAAAAAGAGGTAATATCTCTCAGAAACTCAAATCCTTGGTGCAAAATAAGAAGTCGGCCTTTAACAGTAAATATAGTACCTTACCAATTCTTGGTAATCACCAATTCGGGGAGAGATTAGTGAACTTATCAGAGCACCAATTTAAACCAGACGAAACAGCCATGTTGGAGAAAGGGTTGAAATACGTCCCCAACCTCCCTATTACGGTCAACGAGGTGAAGAGCCTTGCAGTGGACTGTGAAGTAGCTCTCAGTAAAGAAAACCTGGGTGAGAAACAACTGGTGGCGCGTGAAATAGAAAAATTTTTGCAAAAATCCCGGTCTAGGAAAGGAAAAAATTTCCCTTCCGATTTATCGGCACTAAAATCAATCAGACGTAGTTTAGCTACGAATAATCTGATTGTCCAAAAAGCGGATAAGGGCAACGCAGTAGTGGTGATGGAGCAGAATAGCTACAACAGGAAGTGCGAAGAGTTCATCAAGGAAAATAATATCATAGAATTACCTAAGGATCCAACTACCCAATTCCAAAGGTATTGTAGGGACACCATCAAATCCTGCCAGCTTTTGTTTAAACCGAGTGATGTATATAAATTAGTGCAAATGAATCCCTCTGTTCCCCGGTTCTTCGGACTACCTAAAGTGCATAAACCTGATGTGCCCATAAGGCCAGTAGTTTCAAACGTTACAGCCCCGAACCATCTCCTAGCTAGGAAACTCAATGACATCTTTAGGCAGCACTCCAAATTCTCCCCCAAACATGGGGTAGTCAACTCCTCAGATTTAGCCAACCGTTTATCCTCAGTGGTCCTCCCTCCTAAATGCATCCTGGTTTCCTTTGACGTGGTGAATCTGTTTCCCAGTGTTCCTGTGAAAGAAGCCGTTCAGCTCGCCGAAGACCTCCTCATACAGAAGGCGGTTCCGTTCCCCATTATAAGTGAAGTGTGCTCAGGTCTAAAAACATGCGTTGCGCAAAATTATTTTAAATTCAATGGGAGAATATATGAACAACCAAAAGGGCTGGCGATGGGGTCACCCCTATCTCCATTATTAGCCGATATCTTTATGTGTCAGGTGGAAAGAGACATTTTTGCTCACCACAACTCCTTAGTGAATAACGTCTATCGCTGGTTCCGTTATGTCGACGACGTTTTTTGTATATGGTCAGGATCGGAGAGACAACTTGACAATTTTTTAATGTTCATTAACTCAATCAACAAATCCATTAAATTCACTTTAGAAAAGGAGAGCAATGGCTCTCTTAATTTTCTAGACTTAGTAGTAACTAGAGTCAATCAGAAATTGGAATTTGCAATCTACAGAAAAAAATCTTACACAGATCAAGTAATCCATGCCACATCCAGGCACCACTTTTCTCAAAAACTGTCTTCTTTTCATGCAATGATTAATAGAGTAATTAACGTGCCCATGTCTTCGCGCAATATTGCGAAAGAACTGTCTATTATTAAACAGATAGCGCACAGCAATGGTTACACGCCCCAATTAATTGACCGTTTATACCAGTGTAAAAGAAAAAAACTAAGCACGCTGTTAATATATGGTTTCAATCATAATGTTTTTTCAGAAGCCAAGTGGCGCAGGCTTCCCTTCCTAGGACAGTTGTCTCTCTCGGTCGCTAAAGTGTTACCAAAAAAACGGATAAAGCCAGCCTTTTACAATAGACGCAACTTGCGAAACATCCTCGCAAATAACAAAGACGAAATCCCAAAATCGGAAAGGAGCGGAGTGTACAAGCTAACCTGTGAATGCTCCGCCGTCTACGTAGGCCAGACGGGAAGGAAGTTCCGAGAACGTGTGAAGGAGCACCAGGCCTGCCTGAAGAACGGTAATGGAAAATCTCAATTTGCCAAGCATTTGATTGACCAGAACCATAAGAGTGATTTCAGCGTGGAGTTTCTCCATTTCGAAAGAAAAGGCCCCCGGTTGGACATTTTGGAAAATATGGAGATATTGGAAAGAGCAAATTCTTCCTGTAATATAGTGAACGACGTGCTATGTAACTCCCGGTCACCCCTCCTCAACCTTAAACTCCCAAACTCTTTGTCCTATCTCCACTAACCCCAAGGCGGACCCCCGCCAGGCAACCCTTTCCCTACCATGCTTCCTTAACCTCCCCCCCCCTCCCCCCCCCCGGAGACTAACCTTGACTCCTCCTTCTCAGTAATACCCCAATCCCGCTCCTTTCCCTCCCCCACCATCTCCTCTTCCTTTCTTACATCCATACACACCACCCCCCCCCCACCTCCCCATTCCTTCTGTTATATAAAGAAAGATTTTGGCCTGTATTTCACCTGAAGATGACGCTGAGCGTCGAAACCTAGGTCGTGAATAAATATTTTATGTGGAAAAACCAAGTGTTTCCTTTGCAATTTTGAATTGAGGGTATGAAGAAGGATGGAGAAGGTAAACTGGACAGAGAGAAAGACAAATGAGGAGGTGCCAGGTATGGTGGTGGTGGAATAAATCATTAGGAGACGGGAAAATTGGATGAAGGGCGTATTGATCGGCAGTGGGATGTTGAAGACTGTAATAGAGGGGAGAATTTCGGGCAAACGATGAAGGGGCAGGAATAAGATAAGGATCTTGGACGGAATGAAGGGTAGAAGAAAGTATACGGAGATGAAGAAGTGCTTGTTGTAGAGTAGAATGTTTGGTTGTGCTTTGTTTTGTTAGGAGAGGCAAGATGTTTATTTGGTAGTTGTGTACCTCCAAAACCTACCCAAATTTGTATATTACCTAACAACAGTAATACATACACCAGTTTTATTTATCAAATTATTTGTTTTTCATCTTATTCATTCCTGCGGTAATGTTTTTGAGAAATGTTGGTGGCATTCAGTAATATTATAAATAACGAATATGTTTCTATGTTAGTGATTTGTATTTTACCGGGTTAGGGCAGGTTTTTGACAGGCCATAAAATTATACACTAATATAATCCAAAGTCCTAACTTGCATGGTAAAATATCCTAAAGAACCATGCTTTATATTAAAATGACTCATGCTTCAGACTAACGTATCTTCTACCTCTTGTGATTTCATATAAAATACAAGAGATACTGACCCTGGAATTTCCCTCCAAATGCCTTGATTTCCCAGCATTCTCCCCTCCACTCCCATCTTAAACATTAGTAGTCTCTCAGTATCCTCAACATCCACTTGTCCTCATTATTTGGATTTCTTACAATAGCGGCTCTTCTTCCCCTACCATGCCCAGAACTTCATTGCTTGTTCTCCTTTCTGATTATCTGAATTTTCCTATTCTTCTCCACGATCTTATCACTACATTCCATGGTGACCACAAAATTCTCCAATGAACATTTATCGTATTTTCTCAAAGACAACGTTTCCGATTCGTACAAAACTACACTACCTATAAAAGTTTTCTTTAGTCTTTTTGTTGCATCTTTACATATGATGTAACTTTTATCAAGTCCCATTTTTTGTTAAATACTTCTTTACCTTAATGCAATTCCTTGTTTTATTTCTCTCCTAGTATGCCTATTCTCTTCTAAAACACTTCCGAAATGGGTGAACTGCACTACTGGTTCTAAGCCATATAAACAGTGAATAGGATAAAGGTTACGATAATATGAACCGGAGAAGTTATGCTAAGGAAGATGGAAGAATGGATAAAATTACAGAATGTGGACAAAAAATTAGGAATGAGAAATCAACAAGAGCTAAACAATTAACTAACAATATAAACTAATAAGACAAAGGGAACGTAAATTTACAAATAGAGCAGAGAAAGGCTACAGACTTTTCAGAGAAAAGGTAAAATGCACTCTTTGCAGAAAATTGAAGGTACTGCCAGGTTTTAAGAACGGTAAATCCGTTAACTCTGTGAGAGATAGAACGGGTAAATAATTAATGGAAGAAGAAGAGTTTCAGACGAGATGAAAAGAATATATGCGGAACTAAATGATAAATATATCAGGCCAATGAATTTGGGTATAAAAAAAATACAATGCCAATAAGCTCCAGCCAAACAGCTCGAGACCAGGGGTAATTGTCAGTTGCATATAAAAACATCAAAGTAAATCTAGGAAGACTGTCGGAGTAGATAAAACTCCTCCAGATCAAGAAACAATACTTGTATTTTGAAACTTCTTTAATTCTTGTCCCAGGCATACCATTCTTTCTTCTACTGTACTCGTCCCTTTATCCTCCCTCCGAATGCTGCCAACGTCCTTCTTTTCCCCCTTCCATTTTTTGCCAGTTTAGTTTTTAATTTTAAGTTTTCTCATATATTTTCCTTTTCGCATTATCTTAAATTTTTATCCAAGTCCGCATCTTCTCCCAGGAAAGTGCATGATTATATCACGGTTTTCATAAATCTATTTATGCGTAACTGTAGTATAGTCTTAAAGATTTTTTTTCTATTTTTTCCTACTTCTGTTGTTGTGGTGGTTAAGCCAGGTCTTACTCGTATTTATGATTAACCTATTTCTTCAAAAAAACTTTATAGTTTTCCCCCACGTTCATTTATTTCTTCTAACCCCTACTTTTCTATGAGACACTGTCTCAGGCGTTACTTAGTGGAAATCTTTCATACTAGGCGTAAATTAAAGAAGGCTAACTTTGCTAATTCTTATTTTTCACGACCAACATTTCATCGCAAGGCAATATCATCAGGTGACATTTTGAGAACCTAAAAATATGCCCAAACATTGGCATGAGGTGAAATTATATTTCACCGTAAAATATGCGCAAATATTGACATTATTCTTTGGGTCAGTGGGTGTTGGTATATTTTCCAGACAAATGACACAAAATGTTTTAATACAAAAGCCCTTTCGTTACATTTCGAGACCTGGTATGCAACGTCTTCATCTAAATGAGTTATGAACGGATCTCTTTCTCTCCATTTATTAGAAGTAAGATTTCATCTCCACTCCATTAAGGTTTCTTGAAAATTAATTTTAACTCAGAGATGTGTTATCATATTTACTGTGGAGTATACCTTATTACGTTCAAGTATACGTATAATTGACACTTTCTAAGCTAGCAAGACCACAAAACTCTCCACCTACGTTTTGCATTCAGCGATTACTTTTATTTCTTTCTAATGCATAATAAAATATTGTGTCATTTTTGTCGGTCCTAGTTGAAATACTGTTAATATTTTAGAAATGCATTGGTTCAAAAAATTAATAAATTTCTCTTTCTGAGGAAATGATGAACTAAAGTTAAATATGCAGACTTTCTTTTTCGCAATGTCATGCCATTTTTTAAAGGATATTTTTTGTATTTAAATACCTCTGCAGTCCTATTTAATCTAAAAATATCTTGGCAACTTGTCAAAAATGGTCAATTGCATATATATAGCGTTCTAATTGAAGTAAATTAATATTCATTGACAGTAAAGTTATTAGACATGAATACAATACCCAAGTTTCTTGTATCCTTATTAGTATACTTCCTCTGATACTTAATTGCTAATGAAATTGCATTACTGTCAGGGGATAATCCAGTCTATATTAAAGGATACATTCGCGTCCGTCGACAGTACTTGAGTAAAATTTACATAAAAATGACTGGGTAAAATCATATGCATTTGGTCAACGTGCCATATATTTATCGGAATCTGAAAAATACAAAGTACAAACGATAAATATTATTCGTATGAAAATAGCTTCATGTAGTTAATGTTTTGTAAAGGGTGGTTGTAGTCATGAAAAACCTGGAAAGTAAGAAAATCAAGTAAATTAACACTACACATATGGTTATTCATTTCAAATAAAGTGACTGTCTCATATATTGGTATTACTCTCCTAAACTAATTCTTTGATGAGCTGACTGCTATGAGGCATAAAATTAAACCAATCGCAGTCGGAGTTTTTGTGGCATATTTATTTATATTCTAAAATATGAATGAATTTAAACGATGTAATTGCTATTAATCAGGGCAACTTAATGAAGTCACACCGGCCCAGTGTGATCGTAAGATGCATGTACGTCACTAGACCTGTGTAGTGGATCATGTGGCAAATGCCGCTGGGTGTGTAGCCATGACGTCATCCGTTCACCCAGGCGGTGGCAAATACTCCATAAGTGGCTATGTAAGTAGTGACATGGCTCACTCAGCATTGCAAAGAGGCAGTACGCATTCCGCAAAACACTGTGGAGCTGAGGATGGGGAGGGGGCGCTTGCCATGGTGATGGCTGGGCATCATGGCATGGGAGGGCAAGGGGGTGGCTAACGTTACCGGGGGAAGAGGGGGAGGAATTTACAATCCAAATTAAAGTCTGCTGGGGTACCCTACTACCTAACAATTCCATTTATAAATAATCAGAAAACAAATTGCAGCATTTAATAATTGTCTATTATTAGTGAAAAGTGAGATCCTATGTATAGTCATTGCCAGTATTTTGAACGATTGACGATCAAGAAAGAAATCTAAAAAGATGAAAACCCCATTCACTTAAAAGAATATACAGTACTGAGTTATAGCGGTAAATGTCAGTTCATTGAAACAAAAAATAACTGTAACCAAATCTACCTTATTACACAATCCTTAGAATAAGTATAGCTTCAATGATCTATATGGTCTTACAGATTCCAAATTGGTGTTCCAACAGTTGGTGTTCCTCCAGATGTTTGTTCCATCTGTTGACTGATTATTCTTGTTAGTATATTGGATTTGAGGTTGTAAGTTTGGGGATTTTATGATTAGGTAATATACCGTTGAGGTAGGTTTTGGAAGAACAAAACTGCCAAAAAAATATTTTGTTTCTCCTTACATTCAAACCGAATATCCTACTCCAAGTCCCTTTTCATCCATGAGCACTTCCTTCCTCCCTTCATCCCGTCCAACATCCCCATTCTATTGCCTGCCCCTTCCTCGTTCGTCTAATGTTCTCTCCTCTATCATAGTCTTCAAGATTCACTACATTCCATATCAAAGTTTTAGCGAGCATTTTCTTATCATCATTACTCAACATCCCTATCATCAATGCCCTCATTTTTGTGAAAGTATCTTTGCCTAGTGCATTCTTCTCCATACATCCCCACTACTTTGAACATGTTGATCTACAACACTTCTGAGCTAGGTAAACTGCTCCACCTGCTCTAGTTTTTGCCCTTCTATTTTAATGTTAAGCTTAGCCTTTATCTTTCTCAAAAACTGCATAACCTTTGTTTTATTTATATTGATTCTCATCCTGTATTTATCGCACTAATTTTCCAATTCACTTATAAATGCTTGTATCCTCTTGGGTGACTGACAAACTAGACCTAGGTCATCAGGCAAACCTAACTTATTTTATGAATTCCCCTCAGACCTGCATTTCTATCACCAGTTCTCCACATGCCTCTTCAATCATTTCTTCCTTAGATATTCCTTTGTGTGTGTGTATATATATATATATATATATATATATGTATATGTATATATATATATATGTATATATATATATATATCTGTATCTATATATATATAATTATATATATATATATATATATATATATATATATATATATATTCCTCTTGATTAGTGATCTCATTAGTACGAGGGTAATCCGGAAAGTAGTACCCGTTCGTGCCGCATGAAGTGCTGACGACGCGAGTAGCCGCTGGACGAGGTCAGATAGCTTCAGTGGCTTGTCTGCCTTCTCTGAGCCAAGTTGCGTGACACTAGCATTGCCTGTGTTGTTTCTGTGATTGTTTACAATGTTTAAAAAAATTGAGAACGCCGCCAGTTGTGAAGTGAGGGCAGTGATTAAATTCCTCAATGCAAGAAACGTTCGCCCATGTGATATTCATCGCCAATTAAAGGAGGTGTATGGAGACAATGTAATGGACGAGTCGTCTGTTCGGCGGTGGTGTCGCAACTTCAACATGGGGAGGGGGAACACACACGACGATGAGCGTTCGGGGAGACCGTCTGTCATTACAGACCAACTGGTGAGCTCAGTTGACGAATTCGTGAGGAACGATCGGCGCGTCACAATTGATGACATCTGTGAGCATTTTCCCAATGTTTCTCGAACAATTGTTCATGAAATTGTTAAACACCATCTGCATTATGCAAAAATTTGTGCAAGATGGGTCCCTCGCGTATCTCAATGAGCTGGCGGCGAAGGACTATGCAGCAGGAATACAGAAACTTGTCACACGTTATGACAAATGCCTTAATTTGCTTGGAGATTATGTTGAGAAGTAGTTTAAAGTATCCTCTTTCAAATAAAATTTTTTATGTTTGTTAATATTTACTTTTGTGTCTTTATTTCACGAACGGGTACTACTTTCCGGATGACCCTCGTACAATGGCATCGCAGATGCCTCTCCCCTTCCTAAACCCAAACTGATCATCCCCAAAGTAATCATTTGCCCTGCTCTTCATCCTTTTTTTGATTATCTTGAGAACCACTTTAGCTGTGAGGGAAATCAAATTTATTGTTTGGTAGTCCTCATATGTTGTAGCCTATACCTTTTTTTCTGAATAGGAACTAACACTGATCTCATGAAGACTTCTGGTCATATTCCTTCCTCATAGATGCTATGAATCAATCCATATAGACTCTTCCTCTCACTTTTTCTATTACCTTATTGTAGTTCCACAGGAAACCATGGCCTTATTTGATTTCATCTCCCTTGATGCCCTTTCTATCTCATGGTTGAGTATGCCTGGACCTATCTTCATCTATGTCATGTTCTTTCCCTATGTCTAATATGGGTGGTAAATGAAGGACACTATATTAAATACTATTTTAATATTATGAACATTGCTGTATATTGTAAAAATATTAAGATAAATTTTTAAGGCTACATCTCATATCTCATACTTCTAATAAAAAATTTAGTCCAGTCTGGGAGGAAATGAATGGAATTGGTGAAGGGTCCCCTGCAAACTCCAACATCTTTTCCCCTGTAAGCTATTCAATAGTGTTACACCCTGGTCCATTGCATTACAGCATTCAGGTGCCTTTCCATCCACCAATGCTGCTAATGGTGGAGAATTTCGAATTGTTAGACCTATCTGAAGTTTTTCCCTTTCACTATTAATTCCTCTCCACACAAAACAAAAAGAGTAGTAACTCGTTTTTCTCTTAATATCTCTTAGTTTATAACATAGAACCTTCAAACTACCTTCTTTCGATTTAGTTTAATTTTGGCCTTATTACTGTCAACAAAAATAAATCCCCATCCAAGGATTAGGCACTCTTGCCGACCCTTGAGTTGACCATTTCTGTTGATTATGTACATAAATCGCTTCTGGTATGTTGTTCTACAAGGGAAGGGGGCACTTGCCATGGCAATTGCTTGTCTCAAGAGAAATGATGGTAAAGGAGTCCAGTATGACATGAGCTGACCCTTTTCCACTCGTCAAGAGTTACAAAATATGCAGAAACTAAAATGCAGGAACTTAATCCCTCCTCAACTTCAAATTTCATTCCTGAATGACCTTTCATTGTGGTTTCTATTCATAAAACTGACACAATTTGGCATGGTTGTTGAATGATTAGGTCAAAACTTTTTGACCTCCTTAATCATTTGTCCACAGAATTTTAAATTGATTTTCATTTTCAACTGATTACTTTCCCTTATTACACCAAGGGCAACAATCCCTTATTCACTATGCTCCTTTGTACATTCAGAAAAGAGAACTATATTGCTCTTCATGACAACCAACTAATTTATTCTTTTATTTCGAATAGTTTTTCTTAGATCACAAAATTAAGAAAGGTACATCTGTTAAACATCTGGTTCAACTTTTATTATAAAAGTTTTGTTACAAATAGTTGATTTTACAGAAGAGAAAAACATCAATTTTTAGTAACCAACCAAATACAAATATTTCAGCCCAAAGAATATTTTGATAGGCTAGAGTAGATATCTCCAAGGGCTTAGTCCAATGAACTGGGAAATTCACATGCAAGGCAAGGTGGCCAGGCCTATGTTGTGTTCCTGAAAGTACCGGGACTCAAAATGTAATATAATTTAGGTTTTATTACAGAAGTATGAAGACATCACTCCATTTGAACCTGGTCCCCTTTGGTCAGTATCCAATCGCTCTGTCCACACACCCTTAGCTATTAATAGGGAGATCATAGAACATTCTAAAATGTTTTGACCTAAATGTCATTGTTAATGTGAGATTTCCCTTATAACATGTAGCATTTATAGTTCACATAAGTCTTCAATATTATTAATAGCACCTCAAAATTTTAAGAATGCTTTTGTGATTTCAAGGGAGATAAATTTATGAAAAAGCTTACAAAAAAAGTTAAATGACTCAAGAGCCTTTAACTCCATTAATGATTTGTATTACTGACAAATAGCAACCTTTAACAAATTTTTACTCATTCACTATACCAAAATCTCTCTAATGTAAACGTACAACTTGTAGATATCTTAATCTCAAAAACTTATAGAACAGTAGAAATATATTATTCACAATGGCAATGTGCTCAGTTGAACAATAAATAACAATTAACTTTACAAAATCATTACTTGAATGCTCTTCAAGGTTACATATAAGGATAATACTCCACAGACCATGTGATGGGCTTATTACCTTATTTGGAGGGTCAATATAGGAGGGTTTATTACACAACCCAAATTTGCACAAGCGTTTTGTGCTTGAGAGCCAAAAGATGAAGTACATTGCTCTTGAGGAATCTGCCTACCGTAGATTTAAGAAATAATATGTCTTAATATAAATTTGAAATAAAATTACAACCGAAATCTTAGAGAGAGGCACACCACTCTCCTATGTTTGAAACTCTGATTACATCTTTTCATCAATTTTTTACCATAAAACTGAAAATATTCCATTAATAATTATGAATTAATAGCTGATGAATATGGAATAAACTTTTTGAAATTAAACAATATTTATATCATAGTTGTCATACATTCATTCCATTATTTGTGCACCTATAATAATGGCAAAACTTGATTCATAAAGCTATTGAAAAATTTGTACAAAACACATCTTTTAAAAATGTTATTTGAATGCAAATTAGCAACAAGCACATCTTTTCAAGAAATTACAATATGAGATAAAAAGGTGAATGTATAACAAATGCTTACAAAATTTAATGCATTGGATAATGTAAAAATACTAATATCCATGCTCAGCATTAATCCTTATGCTTTTCTACAGATACTTATTAAAACATTTATTAAATTTATTTCAACGATTATTTCTTGGATTTAAATTACATAAAAGATTAATTATTTGGTTGCAAAAGCAAACAAACTTCATACTTTAGAAAATTAGGCTAAAAAATGTTTGTAATGCATACTCATGGCAATTAGTATCATCACAAAATTGGATGGGTTTATACTGAATTATATTATGCATCACTTAAGTGAACACTATGCAAATAATTCTTATACTGTGGCTCCATTAGTAAAAAATGGGACAGTTTTTGTTTGGTTTCCCACAGTACAAATTAGCACAAACGAGAGCTCCTCAATAAAAATACATTAAAATTAATTGAGAAGCTCTTGGTTGGAAATGTAAAAGAATAAGCATTTTTTTTACAAGCAAACCATACACTGGAATGCCAACCAAAAAATTTTTTTGGCAAGGAATCAACATTAGGTATACTACAACTGAACTTGATCTTCCACGAAACACTTCATAACAAACAATTCTAACCACAACATTATTACAGTACATAGTACTTTTTGAATAAAGTGAAATCCTCAATAGAGAAACACTTTTAACAGTAAATGCCATTAAATAGCATTAATGAAGCCCATTTCAAAATTCTGAACATTTTATCACATAAAAATGTTATGTTGAAGAGAAAATAATTTCCTTCATTTACTTGGGAGAAAAAAATGACTCCTTTAAATCATTGTTGCACTTAGATTGGCAGAAATACCTACCTACACTTAAAACACATGGATTGATTAACTATAATTTTACCATGTTACCAATTAATGAGAAGAATGCAAGACTTTCAATATACTGACATCCACCACGGTGGTCAACCAAAAGATTGATTCAATAGTTGAGAGGAGCTAACCCAATTCTAAGCCCAACAGTGTGTGCAATTCACACATCAGGGTATGGGGGCCAGATAATTTCCCTGTGCCACCAGCAGATTCCCAGGAAGACTGATACCTGAAAAATCACTCGGCCTGGATGAAACTGAAGGTGCCCAAAAGCATCACCCAAAATCAAACCGAGACCCTCCAGTCAGCAATTCAATGCTCTACCCACTAAACTACCATCCTCATTTCATTAAATCAACATCCCAAATTTATGTCAATGATATGATGAATAGGAAACAATTAAAAAGGTTGGAAATATCTTTCTTAAAAAGCAATGTGTAAACACTTTCTGGAAGACAAACTCCAATATAAATACATTTTGGTATGGCATAAAAATAAGTAATATGCAGGAAAAAATGTTTGCAATGCATTTATAAATATTCCTATTTTGAACAAATCAACATGATTCTTCAGCATTATTTAATACCATAGAAGCATGAAGTTGGCCTTGAAAAGGAGACTCCCTTGAAGACTCAAGGACTGCCATAGCCTGATTTTTGCCAGTCTCATATGCTCCATGAGTAGTTGAGAAGTAGCATTTGTGTGTTGCTTCACCAGCAAATAAAATTGTTGGATGATGATACTGGAATGAATTAAGGATACGATATAGAATGTTAGCCATTTAATAAATATGAAATGAAAGTGATCTTTATTTCTTGCTGTTAATAACAGCAAGCTGGAAAAACTGGGAAGGCGCATGTTTTTTGGGAAGTGCTGCATATTATGAGAACTTATCCCACCTTAAATTTAACTAAATAACTCAAGAGGTTAATAAACACTAAGTTTAACTAAATGTATACATGAAAAAATTTAAGAATGGAGGGATTTTGGAGTGAGATGCAAAAAGTATAGGATGAGCATTCAGGCCTTATTCCAGCCTTATCTTGCGGGGAGGCTTCATTGCATCACTATGGTACTGGTATTATGTCACAACCCTGGAGGCATTCAGTCCACATTTTTTGCAAATATCTTTCATATGCTGTTAGATGACTTATTTCCTTCTGCTTCTAACTGCTTGCTAGAGTACCCAGTACAGTAACTGCATGCAATCATTAATTCCTAAGCTAGTCACAATCAAATACATTAATTACGATTTGTCTCTGGGACAATGACTCTTATAAAATAAGGTATAGGCAATTTCTTTCAATAAAAATATGCCATACAATTGCATTTGCTTTCCACCAACACTCAGATTGTCAGCTGATTTTTTTCTTTCAACTATGAACCATTTTTAACATAAAGTTTTGAAAAATCAGACAAATGTGTGATGCTTACCTTAATTATATTATTAGTGAGCGGCTGAGATATTTCACTATACACTGGTCCAGAGAGCATGGAAGGAGAGCTTCCAGAAGCATCACAAAGGCTTGTGGTGTGGCTGTATGCCCCTTTCACATATGGATTGGAGAACCACTTAGATCTATTCATGGTTTAGATAAAGTTTATGTAGACAATTTTTGACAAGTTAATTAAAACAATAAGGTGAAAAATCCATGACATACAAACAGAAAATATTTTGATAATTATAATCATGGTTCAAAATACGAGGGTAAGTCCATAATTATGAATATCCATACATATATATATATTATTAATTATTATAATATATATATATATATATATATATATATATATATATATATATATATATATATATATATATATATATATATATATATATATATATGTGTGTGTGTGTGTGTGTGTGTGTTTTTGTGTGTATATTGTATATATGCATGAGTCCTCACATAATATGACGAATTTTGTTTTATTTATCCAATAACCTACCTGATCACCCTCTTGGGAAATGGTATATCTTGCTTCAGTGTAAATTTTCTCAACAGCAGAACACACTGCCTTCCAACTTCATCTTTGGGCATTCTTTCTACAATTTCAGCACCATGTGAACCTACCCAGCCAAGAAGAATACCACTGTGGTTGTGTAAAACATCAAAACCAGAGATATCTTGAGTCCAATTTTCCTGTCAAGTAATTGGAGAAGAAGTCATTTTCCCAATTAACAGAAACTGTTCAGCCTAGTTCAGATTAATATATGACATTATGCATCTATACATTATTTTGTGCATTATGAAAACTCTCATTCCCAAAAGCTGAATAATTATTATTACAATTATCTCTAGTTAACATGACAATTTACAAGCCTTTAAGCTGTTATCCAATGTGTTGAGAAGAGGCTACAACTTGTGTTTGTTCAGAGTATACATCCTTATCAGGTATAAAAATTAGAACACATAATTTAGAGAATAACATACTTTTGGGCAAGAATGCACATCTTCTGTCCTCTTTGGCCATAAAATCTGAAAGCCTCTAATGTGTGGCTCCCACCAAGGTTCACCAAAATCAAGGAATATTTTGTTTATTGTTGCATATCCCATATCTTCAATTGCCTGTTGAACAATGAATACTTCATCATTATAGATAGATAGAGGTCTTTATTTGGGAGAAATTGAGACCTAATGGCTCCTTCTTCCATTAAACCCATCGTCGAATTTTGAATATTACCACATGAAAACTCAAAATTATTTCTAAGACCACTACTTCATAACATGCTAAAATAAAAGGTATGCATGCCTTGTTAGATCTCACCGGGGCACATGCAACACAAAAGTACTTTGTCATATTTGGTATGAAAATATCATAAAAATGTGTAACCAGAAATTTGATTTTCTGGAAATGATAATCTGATATTGCCTACACGACCTCTGCAGCCAGCTTTGTAACCATGAGTCTAGATCGTTTCACTATGGCATTAAAAACTAAATGGCTCAAAATATACATATAGATGTAAGTTAGACATACCTAAAAAACTTCTTATCTGGCAATGAAAGTCTATGCATCATATAATTCAAAATAAATGTTTCATCACTTTTTAAATGCTTATGCTGCCATGCTAGGGGTGCAGGGAAAATTACTTCAATTTTTAAGTTGCCAATGTCAAATAAAACATAATTTTGCTGGATAGTGGATTTACTCACCTAGATAATTATGCCTGTAAATATTTTGGTCCATATCTATTACGAACAACTGAATTATATCAAAATCACAACAATACAAACACAGCACACATATGTAGCTATTAATTTTTATCAATGTCAATTACATCATGTTGATTATTAAGTTTTTGTAATTTCATGAAAACAAAAGCACCATGTTTCATAGTAATTTAAATCGAGTACCTATTACTGTACAATTTATGATGTAACCTATCAAGAAATCAGATAGGTCATGTGCACAGGTGCATTATAATTTTTATCAGATTGTCAATACCAGATACAGAAAACAAAAATCACGTAAAATATGATCCTAATAGTTCAATTTTAAACAAAATAATGGACTAGGGTATGCTTTTAGTAATACATAAAGAAAACATGCATGCATCCTATGACGAGTGTTTACTACATCCCATTACCACATTTCATACTAATAAGAAAAAACATATCTAGTTTATAAACATTAATTTCCATATCAAAATTCTTTAATTCATTACATTATAAAAGCTTAATCCAAAATAATATGTTGTGTACTAACGGCTTGAATCTGCTTTGGGAGCTGAGGGATGAACATCTTCTGGTGGTTTTCTTTTAAGTAGCCCAATGAACATGTTACTATAGCATGTTGAGCCACAAATTGTCTGCCATCCTCACAGGTAATGCTAACAGGTGAAAGTTCCACTGCCAAGTAGCAGATAATAGGAAATAGAACCACTTTAGCCTTGCATGGTACATAGGAATACGAAGTTCAACATGGAACATTCAAACATGAAATAATTCACACCTAATTTGGGCTAAGTTCCTGGGAAACATTTTCTTTTTTAAGATATATTTCAATAATCCTTTACCTATCTGTTGCTGTAGTAACCAAGATGTATAATCATATATCTCAAGCACTTTCATCACTTTTCAATAGATTTCTTTATGTAAATTCAACTAACAAAGAAAATTTCAATATAATCAATGCAATTAGAGAATTGACCAATTGCCCGCCGATATTGGCCATAACCAACCCAAAGTCATCTACCTGCTATGAGTGAATACATTATTATCCATTGAATTTAAAAAAATTTCTAAGTCTTCAAGTTATTGATATTTGTAGTTCCATTTGGTATAGAAATTATATGCAAGCAAGTCCGATACTTTATATCAGCAAAATGCAACTGCAAATTTGACAATTAATCACATTACCTTTCCTTGCTCCAATCTGTATATTTCTCTTTCAAATGAACATTTTTCAGATATCTGAAAACAAGAGGAGACCAAAGGTGCCTGCTTTTTTTTTGCCACTTTTCACTGCCTTATTTTCTACCTTAGGTTTTTTGAAAAATTGATTCCATCACAATACAGAACCAGAGAAAAAATGTGTTGGAAAGTTTAATGAGAGATTGTAAAATAACACACAAGTATATACACATTTGAAAATGTAAAAGTATTATATTTATTATATCTTAGGCTAATTAATATTTACATTTCAGATTGATAAAACATATTCTGAATCATTATAAAATTAGGAAAACGAGATTATGAAAAAAGTGGCTCAAAAAAGGATGCCCTTTTGTCCTCCAGTCACTGCAAATTTAAAATCCACAGCAATCAAGGTTAGTTTGCATAAAAGAGAGGAGAGATTGACATAAATGAAGCCATGAGGCATGTAAAATTGAAGGGGAATAGAAGAAGAGTTCCTTCCCACTCGCCACCATTCCATTTCTCGTGAATTTTTAGTAACCAGATAGTTGGGTTTTAGCTGGGTTTAGTGCAAAGGTATCACCAAGGATTAAAACCTGGGACCCTTCAATTTAGCAGCGGAATGCTCTGCCCACCAAGCTACCACTCAACCGTGTGTTGCATTTTCAAATACAGAAAATTGATACAATTTGCAATAGGAATACATAGTGCAGAACAAGCTAACAAATGATGATATTCATTTGGAAATTGACTGCCTTGATGTAAAGTATGAAATTTGAATGAATTTATTTTCTGCACAGGTAATAATTCCATTTTAACAACTTTTGAATATCTGTACAGTTTTACCCTTAAGCCAGAAGCCAGACTTACACTTAAGCCAGAAGAATATCTTAATAGGCTGATGTGAAATCTACTCTGAAAACTTATATCACTAAAAGGCATTAAATAAGCAAAAAGGGACTAAAAAGTTGTTACTTTTTACTGCAAAACTTTTCATACTTAAAAAAAGCATACATATTTAGGTAGTGGTCTCATAAAAATAAAGTCAAATTTATTTTAAATAAAAAAGGGCTTCTTAGGAAAAAAAGGAAAACTTAGGGCCAAGATATCAATTTCTTATGAAATTTCTCTTCCTTTATGAATACCCTAATAGGATCAGAAGAGAAAACTTAATCAAATCAAAGTTTCAAAGTTACCATTGCTAAAGTGACCAGTGAACTGAATTAATGATGATATGAATTTATATGAATATGATGATAAAGAGTATTTTTTAATGAAATCAGTGAAAATCATTGGACTTATATAATGCTACAACTAAACATGGATACAAATTTAGAGAATATTAATATACATAAATCATCATCAAATAGAAAGGATTAAAAAATCAATTTAACCAGCTAAAACAATGTATTTTACCTACAGAGATGAGGAAGGGAGATTTTTCAGACAAACCAGCAGGAACTGTGAAAAGAACTACATCAATTCATTTAAAAAACATTATTTCTAAAAGAAAGTTGTTTTTCAATGATGAGAAAGTAGTAGAATTGGTGAGGTAGGGATAAAAATAATCATTTTTACATAGTCTACTACTTTAGGTATTAGGCCGCATTAGGCAATCATTACTCTTTATGGATAACCTATTGCTACTATAATAGTTTTTGCGAGAGGATTTGATTATGTCCCTGAGTCATATTTTCTTTGAATTGTTATTCAAATAATAGATGCATAACATGTAAGTCGATTAGGTAGATCTCAATGTACTCACCTTCTACCTCTGACAGTGAAGTGACTTCTGTTTGGCTGGAACAATTTAATGAATTTTCTGCTTCAAATGCTTTAACAGGCTGCCATTTCACTTCTTTAACAGGACTATTTAAATGCAGGACTCCAGGAGGCAAGTCACTGACAAGTTTTTCAATCAAAGTTGAATACCCACTATGGAAATTTACATGTTCAGAGCCATCACAGAATGCATAGTTTCCCCAAGCCTTTGCAGATAAATTTTCGAGTCTTAAGCAAGAGTTATCTATAATTTGAAATCTGTAATTATAAAAAAAACAAGCCATCACAACATGATAAAATTCAATGCCTCAAAATAACACATAGTTTTCAAGAACTATGCTTTAAAGTAGCCTTTCAATCAAGTTTTGAAAAGACATGTTTAATGTCAAATCTTGGAAAAATGTCTCCACTCAGCAGATATATTTAATTGTAAAATTTTAAAGAGAACCAGTTGAGTCTTGACATTTTAATCTTATTCAGGGCCTTTCACTACAATACTATATGATGGGTGGAAAGTATAAACTCAGGTTTATAAAAATCAATTATCCTGCCATTTGTACCAATGACATAATTTATGGGTGGGAATTTAATGACATTAATATTATCCATTGCTATGTCCAAATGAGTCGGTGAAATCCGGTAGCAAAATGAAAAATCAATTACGTGTCTATGGGTATTCCAATATTATGCAGGAAAATCATTTGATAAAATTTGTTTCAATTATTAATTATTTAATTTTGTTGTATTCAGTGTCTTTTTCCTTGGGGCTTCCAAATGACTTTCTATGCTGTCAGAGTTGGGAAGTTGATTGATGCATCAACCATCTAACAAGGATCATTTATGAACAATTATGAAAAACCAAACCTTAAATGCCAATCATAAAGCTCCTCCTTTATGGATATTATCTCTTCTGATTCACCAGATTGGCGACAAAGATTTAGGTAATTATTAAACTTATTCTTCAGATGCTGCCCCACAGAAGATGGAATGCCATAAAGAGTGATATGGCTTTTTGCAAATGATTCACATTCCTCTAAAATATCATCCACAATACCCTTTACTTCCTTAATCAAATTAGCATTCACTCTTGAGCCATCTTCTCTCAGGTAGACACCTGTAAAAGAATTAAAAGGGACAGGGCATTAATAATTTGAAATGAAGTACATATTAAAAGTTAAACATTTCCTATATACATCAAAAGAAGCAGCTAAACTGATCAATGAACACTTAATATAAAATATGAGGGCAGAAAGTTTTTTGTGGTGGAGGCATGAAGTTGTTTCTCAGTTATGATCTATGTGCCCAGGTCTTCATGTTTTAAAATGAATACTATGAACTAAGAAAACCAATGTAATATTTTAACATTTCTTGTATTCAATTAATTATTTTACCTTAACCCTAGATGTTGACCTCAGTAACTTGAAACCTGTCATTGGAATTCAAGCATTTTTTTTCAGTATTCCCAAAAACATTTTTATTTTTGCAATACTCGAGAACCAATCCAGAATTTGATGAAAATTCTTAGGTTTTATTTGAGGAAAATATCATATTTAAACATATTTCACTTAACAGTTTTATTTATTAAATTAACTAAAAGCATCCTAACACTTCTTCAGCAAATATGAAATAGGCAGGTGAATGATGGTGGTATAGTTTGTTAGTTACTATGTTTTGGCCTTCAGGAAAATCTGCACAGAATTGAAAGTGTCAAACAAGCAGGCACTGAGTGCTGGAACATCATTTCCCAGTTGATTCATGCATGATAGATTCATAATATATTAAATGCAATAGAATTCAGCCATGTTATGCTATTAGAATCTAACATAGCTATGAGAGAAAACTGCATTCAAATACGGAGGGTACAATAATTTGAGGTCTCGGGCTGTCAGAAACACTGGGAAAATAGAATGTTTCATGGGCATCAGGAGGCATGTCACAGAGTAAATGAATTTTCATTAGACACCACGCATAACTTTTGAAGTTTTTATTTGTTGAATAATTTGGATGCCACTTAATAAAATGTCATACCTCAGTGCTCAGTACCAAATGAATGCCAATTTACAAAAACAGTACATAAAACTTTGATTAATAAAGAATTTAAAGGCATTTTACACAAAATCTTCTTTAAACCTCCCATAGCCTTGCTTGCCCTCTTATTGCCTGACTAAACAATTGAATTTTTTCGATGACAGTTCGCCCATTTGATAAGGTTCACTTCACTGCTTACATTTGCAAACTCAAAAATAATATGCAAAAGTTTTTCTTGTTGCTGAGATCTGCCTGAACCCCCAAAAGGAGAGGAACTATAAAAAATTAAATTGAAATTTCCCAATTATATCAGGGAGAATTAAAAGCTTTAAAGCATAAACACCAAAAGCTTATCTTTCAATGTTACTTGAACTACTAACCTCATTTCACTTTATTTTAAAATAACTCAGGCAGATAACAAAATGGAATGTGCTGGATGAGAGTCAGGATGGTGGGGTAGCTAATGAATTGGCTTCCCACAATGAGGGCCCATGTTCAAATCCCAAGGGTTGCCCGATTTTCCAGTGGTATCCCAATCCCTGCTTGGGGTACTATGTGGAGAGCACTTTAAGTGGCATATGCTGCACATTGAATGGGACATTGAACTCTGAACTCCTCGGCACCTTTAGTTAATTATGATGCTGGTTTTCTCTTCATCTCTAATCCCTGAATGACCCTAGCTGTCGATCACCCCCCCGTAACCACTACTATTATGTACTGGACTCTTTGCACTACATCCTGTCCGCTTAGATTTGAATTAAGGAGATCAATGATATGACTTGTAAATTAAGCAAATAAAATAAAAAGGAAGGTAAACGAGAGATAACAAGGGATGAATTAACCAAGACAGGATTGATTATTTATTTGTTGGTTGTTGTTTCACCCAATTTAAAAAAGCCTCCAGACCATTTTTGGTCGCCTTTTCATGAATAAATAAATATTTACTCATCTCTTCCATGCAAACAAGCTAAATTCCAAAAAATGTTTTTTCTAATGATTTAAAAAGATTTCCTTCTTTCAAAAATAGTGTTTTGCTAAAAAAATAATGGATAATCTCCCTTTTATATATCCTCTAAAATCCTTGAAGAATTGATACATTTGAGAAAGATGAAGTTATTGAAAAAGAATTTTTTTAGGATCAATTTCTTAAAGACAAGGGAGAAACAGAGAAGATCCGGAAAAAAGTTCCCCAGTTTACTTTTATAATGGTATTGAATGAATTAACTTGTCCATTTACAAATAGACATTTCAAAAGGTCTAAACATAACTGCCACAATATTCTCTAATTTATATTCAAGTCCTCAAAAATGATGGTATTCCACATCTCTAATCTGCAAATTAACTAATGAAGAACAAATATTTTGTGAATATTAATCATCTCAGAGTAATTTTATGCAGATTGAATCAAATAAGAATCATAGTCATGTCCAAAGTCCGCATTATATTAAAGGTCTAAATTACTGTCTATGATGAGAGTTATTTATGGCCAAAGAGCTAACAAGTTTATTTGTGGAGTAATGTATTTACTGATTACTTTGCTCAATACTATACTCAACCAGAAACTACATTTATTGGATTTTAATTATTTGTTGCTCTAGTTTACTAACAAAAAATTTAAAACTTGCAAAGAAAAAATTATTTTGGTCCCTGTAATTATTTCCAAGTTGAAAGAGGATACCAGAGGCAGTGGAAGCTGAAGTAAACCAATATTTGGACTGAATACTGCTGATTCTAAATTGATTGGAAGTTACATTGTTATGATACTAATATGGTTGGCTTGCTTTTGTTTGATATTCTACCATATAGGTAGGTTTTGAATGGACAAAAACTTAACACCCCTAAATTTCTAAGTCTCAACCAAAAGAAACTCTGACACTGCATTAAAGAAAACCCTTCTCCAATTCTACACACATCCCATCTATAAGTCAACAGTCAACACCATTATTATATTTGGTGGAACTATGAGCTTAATATGGTAACACCCTTGGCATTCTCTAATTGAATATTTTTGTGATGCGTAAAAGGGGTTAATTTCATTTGCAATGATGCAGTATAGATAAGCTAAGTATTTTACTATAAACCATAAACACAGTAATCAACCCAAAGGTCGGTTTGGTAGGTGATGGTAGAGTTCACCCAGTACTAAGCCCGACCGCGTGTGAAATTCACACATCAGGGTAGGGGGGCCAGTTCCTTTCCCTGTGCCGGTTGTGGTTTCCAAGGAAGATTCGGCACCCACTAAATCACATAGCTTGGGTGGAGCTGCAGGTGCCCAGAGAGGCTTGCCCAGGAATCAAACCCGGGACCCTCCGGTCTGTAGTCCAACGCTCTACCCCCTGGACTACTGCAACCCAGACTATTTTACTCTATCTTAATTAATTTGAAAGCTTCCATGTGATATAATTATCAAAGAACTTGACCTAATACTATTCAAATAAACCACTGCTTCACCAACAAAGAAGTATCATTGAACTAACATTAAAGATACTAGTTTTCCTTTATTTTGCTGCCTAAAATTATTCTCTATAAGACATTAGTACATATGTATGCTAGTGCATTTCTTCCTTGAGTACCAAATAATTTTACCTTGATAAGAAGCCTTGTGGCACCATCTTTACATTTCAAACATCTATTTATCATTTCATTTTCATCAGAAACCCACAAAAGCCTATATAAATATGTGAAATTAATTATTGCAAATTTTTTCTTATAATACTAGGCCAACAAGATGTAGAAATAGGGTACCTTCTCCTTCCATTGATATCACATTTGATGTAAGGCCATACTCCTGGGCTAACTTGCATATTTCATTGTCTTCTCCATGGATCCACTGGGCTCCTAACTCAATGAAGCTATCACCAAATCCTAGTGACTTTATTCTGCCACCAGCATAATCCTGGGCTGAAATTGAATGGAGGCACATTTCAGGGTGATATTTGGCTCAAGCACATCATATTGTTTATTTTGATTTTAAGAAAAATCATCCATATAAAATGTACTCAACTTATTAAAAATGATAAACTGAATTGTTACAATTGTCAACTATTCACTATAATTATTTCTTGTCGCTGTTGCAAATACATGAGATAATAGTGGATGAATGTGAAAATTTGACATTAAGGATACCGATAAAAGATAAACTGAGATGAGTAACAAAGGTGATTTTGAAAAAAAAAACAAGGAGGAAAACTGTGACCCATGGATAAAGACAGCATAGCTGGAGATTTCTGTACTTGCTTTTAATCTCAAAATTGAGATTAACATAATCCAAACCCAAAAACATGAGCTGGTCATTTACAGGCATCCCCTCCATTTACAGGCATCCCGGATTTCCATTCTTTTGAGGAGAAATAACACATTTAGATGTAAATCTACATCAGCGCAAAATAAGAATAAAATGCAGCAGTTTTTGAATACGCTACAGAAACTACATGATACAATGCTAAAGAGGATTATGCTTTTACTTTGATCATGTCTTACCAGCCTGTTTCCAACTTTTACATTTCAGAATTTTAATTTGTTATTTCAGGCATATTGACATGACAGAAGAACAAACATAAGTAAGTCTGTTGTCATGCATTTAACATTCCTAATTATTATATTAGGACTGTAACATTGCGATCAAAATATCACTGGTTCGGTATTACTCTTGAGAATGTTTGTAACACTGAAAATTATTTCATCTCAAATAATCTCAATATCCTCAATCTCAAAAGTTCATATTTGAATGAACATTATAATGAATTAATAATACTTCAATAAATGCATAATATACTTCAGTTAACTATATAATAAATATATAACTATAAAAAATTACGAATTGAGAACAAGCTTGACCTTCCAAGATAATTATATCACGTATGCCTCCATTCAACAGTGTTTTAGCAGCTGCTAGGCCCGCCACACCTGCTCCAACTATGATAACGTCACATTTCCGCCATTCTTTTGATACAGTCAATATTCCAGTATTTTCAGGGCTGCTATTTTGATATCTGGAAGGAAATTATCAACTGAGAACCATAAACAACTTGAATTTTTATGGTAAAATAGGTAGGCAACAATTGGTAAAAGTAGCATAGCCAGATTTTTGTAAGAATGGTTGTTCTTTACTTATACTTGGGTACACTATTAATTTCATACAAAGATGCTTCAATACTTGGCCCACATACTAGCAGAAAGACAAATTCATATACCAAGGAATTCAATCTTAATTTTAAATTTTTGAATTGGGTTATGTAATCACCTACCTCCAGGTATATTTAGAAGAAGAGAGAAACTTTGAATATTCTGTCAGTGAATTTCTTAAAATGTCATAATAGGTGAAATATTTAATACTCATATTTAAACATTTAAAATCATTATAAGATGACAAAGAACATGTCATCCTGAATGAGAATGGATAAGTAAACAAGTTGAATGTTTATTATCCCCTTAAAAATTCTATCAAGTTCCATTCCACTATGTCAATAACATTTATGAACCAAATCAGCATTCCATTTTTTTGTCATTTGAAGCCTATTTCCATTTAGATTCTCCACAAATCGCCTGGAAAATATTAACACATTAAATTTGCCACCATTTTATTAACTTTGTACTAAGAAAGCTTATTAAAAAGGTACAAAATGTTTTTCTCTTATATGTCCTAATCATTTCCACAAGAAACTGAAATAATATCAAATTTGGTACATACATTAATTTGATGGTACACAGTTTTCACTTATTGATGCTGGCATATGCTTGATCCTTTTTTACATATTTATGTTTTTCCATAAAAATGGATGTTTCAGAATTCCTGAAGTTGCATATCCTGAATATCAAGTCATTATTCCACCTAGCAAGTATGCTAATTCCATCAGAACATTTGTTAACACATGCATTGACACTGAACACAATTGCCTTATCTCCTATTTTTAGTGAAATATTGATTGTATGCCATTGAAATAACATCTACATATTTAAGCTAACCTGAATCACTGTTTGAATTTATCATGTTATGAGAACTGATTATGTATCTTTTTTAAACAAATGTGGTCTGGTTATACATACATGATATACAATTTCTTTTTATTAATCAGCATCTATATAAGAATTGAACACTGAATCATTATTATTATAAGTAGTCTATTGTAAAATAGGTTTTCAATTAGGTAATACAGACTAATAATTGCTACATTTTGTAGCTTCATTGAACAAGATAAACTGACACCTCACACTGCATTGAATTGTTTTCCATTTCGAATATAATACAATTTACTCTATTAAAAGCTGTCTCAAAATCTACAAAGCTAACAAATACATCCTGATTGCACTCTATATTCATCTCTTTTAGCAACCTGATTACTGCAATGACATTACCCATACCTATTCTTTCCTATACCCAAACTGGCCCTCCCCAAAGTTATCATTTGCCCTCATATCCATCCTCTTATTGATGATCTTAAGAACCATCTTAGCGGCATACAAAATCAAATTCAATGGCCAAAGCCCTCAAATATGATTGCCATTCCTTTTGGAATGGGAACTAACATTGATATAATGAAACCTTCTCCATAAATTCCTCCCTCATCAATGCTATTCATTAGCCTATAAAAGCTCTTCTGTTAATTTTCCCATAAATCCTTAACCATTTCTACAGGGATGTTATCCATTCCATGACTACATAATCATCAGAATCCATATTGGATTTTGATTCCTTTTACGTTCTTACCTCACCATTGAGTATGCCTAATCAAGCCATGCCAATCTACATAATATTGTTGCTAAACAGATGGGATTTTGTTTCAGGAATAGAGATGTTTTAAGTTATTTTGTTTACATTTATTCACTTCTAATATGTTTCATATATAAGCAGCTCATTTTAATTAATTTACGGAAAAAAAATTATCTTTTTGTAATAGAGATTGCAGTTTTAATGCGGCTGGTTATTTTCTCAGAGAAACAAGTTGATTATGATGCTAACCATTTGTATGCCACCTGGCAATGTCTGCCCACAGACTTCTGTACAGCACATCCTTTTCCCCTATCCTCAGTAAACTTTATCCACGCATGGCATCATCCACCATTCTTCTTTCACCCTATTAGTTTCTTGCCTCAGTTAATTTTTTATTCCTTTGTACTCCCTTCTTCCTACATCTGTGCTCTCATTCTTCCATTTCTTTCCCTCATCTATCTTCCTAGTCATCTCCTAGTTATTTTCCTACTTACTGTATCTATATTTTTGTTTGCAACTTTTGATATGCTCCCAATCACTTATATTGTACCGTCCTCACTCTACTCAATTTTCCCTACAGCCTGCTGCTACTTCCTTTCTTCCCTCCAATTTATGCTTCTACACCCCATTTCACTGTATTTTCCCTTTACCTACATTACATTAAGACTAAATCATGATCTGAATGCATATCCACTTCCAGGAAACTGGGAAAATCAATCACAATGTTCCTAAATTTGTGTCTAACCATATTATAATAAATACCTATGCCTGTTGCGGTGTTTAAAATGTGTTTGCCATTTGAAAACCCTCTCTCTAGCTAAACTCTATTGTATTCTCACCATGTTCATTCCTAGTTCCTAAACAGTTGTCCCATACTCTCTTATTAGGTTGCTCTCTGTTCATCTACCATCACCTGGTAATCGCCCACCACTATCAATGTTTCATTCCACGAACATCCAAAATTACTTCCTTTAATTCATCAAAAACCTTGTAAACTTTTCCCTCCTTATGATTGCTTGGTGGCTTGGCAGACCTGAACAATGACAAAGTTCGATTGTTTAAACTTTTACTTCCATTAATATAATAATATTCTATCAATCATCTGTTTACTATGCTTCTTCCTTTTTTCTCAATACTATCATCATCCTTGGCCGTACATTACTCTATTTCTAACCTTCAAGTAATCCCTGCTATCCTTTCATCTCACCAGCACAGTCAAAAAAATAGCTATATAACCTCTCTCCATCTCCTGCTTTATATTTTCTAATATCCTTGTCCTAACATTCCAAGTACTTATTTTAACTAGTTTGGTCCTGCTGTCAATTTCACTTTGCAAGAATTTTTTGAGGTGACAACTGAGGAAGCCTTGCCTCTTCCATTGCTTGTCACAACTGAGGCCTGGGATGGGACTCATACTAAAGTCTATGTCCCTCATTGTTTCATGGTAAATAAAATGGGATTGTGGTTGAGATGTATCCATTTGCTATGGACCACATAATGGCAGTATTTTTGCTTCATCATAATTAAATGATAATTGCTGCTTTAACTTTGTTCTACCACTTCACGTCCACTATTAGACAATATTGGGAGAGAAAGAATTAGCATTTATCAAAGTTAAAAGTAAATGGATCACAAACGTTTTTAATTTTGAGTGAAAAATAAATTTCAGTTTTTTAGACACATTAAAGTTAGCTATTCATCTAAATACACTAGGGATTTTTCAAGTTTGTCAACAGCAGTATGTCCTCCAAAATGAAATTCATTAACACTTCAAGATTCATATCCACCATCGTCAATAAAAAATAGAATTTCTATTACGTTCAAACATTTTACCTCCAGTAGACCAGAAGTAAATAGTTAAGATATTCATTCTTAGTTGCTGGGAGGCCATAATCATTTCTAAATTGAAAAGTCCAGCTTAGTCAAACACCCCATTGTCAAGATTTTGGAAAAAGAATTTTTAAAACAATCACCATTATAATTCGTATACATTATATATATATATATATATATATATACTTTCATTTTTGAGCTTCTTCTTGCTGAGTGACTTTACCAACAAATGAAGAAGTGATTGCATTGATTGCGTTCCACATGTGAATTCATTGTTCTGCAAAGGCAAAGTATAGTTTATCATGGTGTAGAGATGAATTTTCGGAAGATAATCCTTATTGAAACAAATATGTAATTCATAGGCTATTTTAAGTAGATTAGCTCATTTAGAGTAACGATATCCACACTAATGGGATGGCAATAATTTGTGTTTTTAAACAAATAGCTGAAAGAGACCCACAAATATTCACAATGAACTTAATTCACACTACATAAGAGCATTTCAATCTATGTAAATTCCCTTCTATTTATCTATCATTTCTAAAGGCTCTATCTTTTACTTAACTCTAAAGGTGTACTAGGAGTTGGATGCATTGCAGGGCTTTAAATATGGCTCAGTAATTTGTGAAAAACTATTTCATATTGTGTAATCACAAGGAAGAGGTGGTGAAAATTAAAGGTTTAACTGATATAACAGGATCGTTTTGTCTAATGTTTACCTATTCTATTCAATGCAGGTGCTTTGTGCTTGCACAGGTTTTGAGTGATGATCTAGACTGCATACTACTGTAAGAATAAGAAGCACACAGTTGGAGGCTATTATGACAGTCAAATCATTTTTTTTCACTAATTAATATTTAAACCACGTACCAAGTGTCCAAACAGCCAATGAAACAGCTGCAACATCTCCCTTCTGTTGACCATTCAGTGTAAGTAAAAATTTGAGTTTCTTCTGCAGAATTCCAAAATTTAAAAGGCATTCAATACCCATCCATTAAACAGATCAGAAAAAATAAAGGCTCTATATTATACTGAAAGCAAATTTTAGTACAGGGGCACAAACTAACAGATAAATATCTGTCATCATATGATAACCACCCCAGGACAGAAGCTAAATAATCAATCAAACATGAAAAATGTCATTCTCAAAACAAAAATGTTGAATTTAAATAAATCTATGACTGATCCTAATCAACAAGGTAAAATAATTTGAAAAAAAACGGTATTATTTCATGATTTATTTAACATCAATACAATAACTTACAAAAATAACAAATTAAAATCTCAGCAAAAAATAAAAAACTCATTCTTAGAAGCAACATACTGAATGGCTTCATAACACTCTTAGGTATATTCCTCTGATTACATTTTGAACACCAACTTCCTATTATTCCATTCTTGTGGTCTCTATTAATGACTTCTATATGGATAACAACATTAAATAATCTATTGCTATATACATAATCTAAATGTTCGATTAAAAAAAACAACCCAGAAAATTATTCAGACGACTTATTTCAAAAACAATTAATTACATCATTTCCCATTTCGTCTTGCCAATTTCCTGGACAATTCCCGGAGTCATATGAATTATTGTCACCACCCATATTCAAAAGCTATACTAACTAACAAGAGCATTTAAAAACTTACAATCACAGATCAACCTATTACTGCTGGCAATCCTCACTCTTTAACTATCAAACTACCCTTAGTTAGGATTGATATTAATGATTCAATCACTTCCAATATATTCATATCATGAAACACGTGGTCCATTAAAAAGAAAATCACATTAAAATAGAAATAAAATTTATAGGTACAAAGATAGTGTAACCCTAACTAATGTTTGTCCTTTAAAGAGAAATTATAATGGGAGCCATTTAAGTACATAATTTTTCACAAAAACTAAGTGGAAGAAACAGTTTATAATTTATAAAAAAAACCATAAACACAGTAATCAACCCGAAGGTCGGTTTGGTAGGTGATGGGTAAAGTTCACCCAGTACTAAGCCCAACGGGGTGTGAAATTCATACATCAGGGTAGGGGGGCCAGTTCATTTCTCTGTGCTGGTTATGGTTTCCCAGGCAGATCTGGTAACTGAAAAATCACATAGCTTGGGTGGAGCTGCAGGTGCCCTGAGAGGCTTCCCGGGAAATTGAACCCAGGCCCTCCGGTCAGTAGTCCAACACTCATACCCCTGGACTACCACGACCCACTTATGATCTATATACATCCAAAAATTCAGGTGACTAAAATTGAAATAATAGCATTTATACAATGAAAGAATAGATAAACTTCATCATTACATGTCTTTACAATAAAGAATGAACACCTGTTTTCATGAAGAGTCAATTATTATTCAATCAAACTTTCTCTATGAACGAGGTCGACAGCAGAAGCAGAGGAAAAGCCTATGTGAGATTGTAGCATTGCCATGATTCTGTCCAGAGACAGTGCCATTGGCTAAGGGATTCGAGGATTGTTTTGAGGGAGGTGGTTGAGTTTGAAATTTTCTGTTCTGGTACGGGGACTGTAACACCATCATAGATGCTTCGCATGGTTATGAAGGGTGTGAAGAGACTGTATTTAGGAAAATAAAGTAAATGGAAAGGATATTTTCCTAAAAGGCATATTCAATCTAAGCAATTTCAGGATTTAGAATGACTTGTGTCATTTAAACTTATTTGAATGGTAAATATATGAAAACAAAAGGAGCGAATTTTTTTCAAAAATCTATTTCATACCAATTAGTTTCTACACATGTTTGTTTTGGTTGTACATATAAATTCATTGAAAATACCAGAAAGAAGAGTAACTATTATCAAGAATACCAATTTATTGAGTGGAATGAAGGAAAAACAAGTATATTCAAAACAAGATGCCAACTAACTTGATGTACATACAGGCTATAAAATTCATGTGAATTATAACCAAATATTTTTCAACTAACAGTAACTTTGAGTACAGCTCACAAACCTCTTGAGCATAAAAAATATTATGTGACTCTTAGTATTGTTTTAGGCTAACCACATCACCACCAATACAAGAGATAAAAAATTATCACTACAGAAGGATTTAAAAAAATTATATATTTATCAGAAAGACTGTACATAAGTAGTTGGCAGTTGTCATAGTATAAAACAAAAATCACAAAAGATAAGTTTATTGATATGAAATAACTAATCTAATAAAACCACTCATACATACAGTAACAATCATCCTATCAAATGATTTACATTGTGGAATTATATGATAAAAAAGGAAATTTTACACAGCACAAATGCGAATCTCTTGGAAACTCACTTAAGGAACACAGTCCTTTCTCCCTCCCTGCTGCACTTTCATCACATTCACATTATCATATCAGATCAAAGATTAACAACTATCCCCTCAGTAGTGACCACAAGAACTTTCAAATTAGAGGTTAACATGACATTAATTACCTTATTATTGAAATGAATTTCAATAAGTCAGATCCCAGGGAAATTGGGGTACAAATTTACAATGCATTTACTTTGGGTAAATATAGGGAATGTTAAAGTCAGGAAGCATTAAAGTAGAAGCTAAAAATGTTCCCATTAATTGAATTTGCCTTTTTACCTGGAATATTATCTCAGTATGCAGGAGGAAGTGTGACATGATGTTTATTCAAATATGGTTGAATTTGTGTACATGTATGTATTTAACAAATTGTAACGTAATTATACTACATGCTTTCATTAGTATTTCTTGTACTATGGGATCCATTTACCATGGTTGTTGGGTAAAAATGATATATTTAGTTTCATTTCAGATTCCTGTTAAAATATTTTGATGCAAAATTAATTCTACATATAAGTTTTCAGAGATTTATGATTCACAGTGTTGCTCTAGCAGTACATCCCATATTACACCATTAATTCAATTTGGAGAAAGTGATCTATATCCGAAAATGTAAATCAATTCATGCCTATGCCAAAAGAATTGAATTAAACAATTCATGTTGCAAGAAGTAATCAGAGTTGTGCTTATATAACTTCATTTTTATTCCCTCTCCCAACTTCCCAAAAAACCTTTTCAGCGAGAGCTATCCCAATTCTAGATCCTGTATTACCAGGGGAATCCTTCCCTCCCAAACTAGATTTCATGCCATCAGCTAAATCAAAAATTATTTTCCATCTTTGGGATACACAATAATTGCGTTCATTCCAAAAATGAATTTATAATTGCCTCAGCACAACTATATTTACATTGGGGATTTAATCCAACAATACATCCCCCAGTTCAACACAAAAATATGAGGGTAGCATACAATGATAATATTTTATAGGTTCCAAATAAGAGCTTAGCTAATAAGGAAGTAGCATAAAAAGCCATTACAAGATAATTATCACAACATGATAAGCAAGAGGCAGATGATTTTTGGGGATGTCAATTCCACAAAGAGGGTTGGGGAAAGCCATTCCTAGCCATACTGCAAATATAGAATGAGGTTTATCAACCTCAAATTTTGTTCCCTGGGAAGTTACCTAGCTTATCTAGTAGTAAAACTCTGAAACAGCTTGTCTAAAAGGGTTGGATACACAATAGAAATGACATTTAAAGAGTCTGTTCATCCCAAAAATTGTAACAATTTTAAATTTGACAGTTACACAAGACAAAAAACTGAGGAGAGAGCTATCACTATTCAAAAAAATGCACCAAAAATCACTTGGGTGATGCACTGAAGTCTTTATCTTTGGTGAGAATAACTCAGTTTTGCAGAGCAACTGTTGGAACAGCATCAACTGTTTTACCTAAGGGGGATAGCAATTATTGATTAACATAAAAAGACTGGAAGCCCATGCTGATTCCCACCCTTGCCTAAATCTACGAGCAACAAGAATCACTTTGGTATAAGTCCCAATACCATTTATGTGTACACAAAGTAGATGATAAAAGTTTTTTCAAAGGCATGTTACAAGTATTGCAACCAAATAAGTAATTAGTTGGTAAAATCAGTAAAATGTAACTTGCCTTTTCATCAACATTGTCAATAATATGAATGGGTTAACAATTTAAAAGTTTCATAATCATAGACAGCAAAATGCATACTATGGATGCAGTAAAGTCAGGAACATGGCATTATATTTCTCCCAAATCCACCACAATCTTCAGTTTCCATGCTCTTTAAAGTGCTGACTTCAATGGCCTGAATGAACAGCAAGACTATCATGAAATTTTCTTCCAGTTATTTTTTTTAATTATAAGTATTTAATCAATATTTTAACTTAAATGTCTAACTAAGAATATTGAGCATCTATGAGTTCTCATTTAATGCATCATGAATATTAGACCAAAAGACAGGTACAATGTTGGGCTAATTTTTCCAAGGCAAAACTCATAAGTTTACGCAATTTAGGACTGCATTTCCATGGAAGGATGGATGGGAAACTACAAATAGCTAAATAGAAGTGATAAAGTTACATTTTTATGATGATAAAGAATTGATGATCAAAATGTGAGGCGAATTTCCGCCTTAACTATATCTGTCGAAAGTCAGCAATAAAATAAAATTAGATATGAGTTGAAAAATAAAATATGAACATGAAAAATCCTGTATAATTTAGCACTTCTTTTTTACAATAATATATTAAAATTTTTAATTACTTTAAATAATCCCAAGAAAAAATGAGATTTCAAACAATAATACAAAAGTCTTTAGAAAAATTTTTAAAGGACAAACATTTGGTCAAGTTAAAAATCCAATGGAAATATAAATGAATACATTTGTCAATACAAAGCCCAAAAATCAGGACTTTTTCCTTGATGCATTGCGTGTGGAAGCAAGTTAACACAAAGTTTTCATTGCACATCAATACTGTTCTACTTATTTTTATAAAATGTGAAGAAAATTAAAGATATCTATGACTTTCAAAAAATTGCAAAAGAATATAACATAATTATGGTTTTATTTACAGTTTCTGCAATTTAATAACACCAATATCTTATATGAATTCAAAAAACCTTTTATATGTGCCTCTAGGTGATAGAATGAGGTCGGTGTAAGTTAAGAAAAAATATCTACTAGTTGGCCAAGGAATCAGAAAAAAGATTGAATAATTATGGGTGAACTTAAACATAAAAAAAGCAGTGTTACAATTTTTTGCATCTTAACTCAGAAAATAGCATTATTCACCTCTGGAAAATTCTTTAGGCGAAACATTCAGGGTGTAACACTTCCCAATGTTGAATTTTAGTTCTACACACTTAAATGAATATGTTTATGATGTATGAAGTGATAATGGTTGCTTTAAAATTGATCATTCCCTCATATAAAACTAATCTATGGGTATTTTCAATGTTCTTGCATCATTTTACCATGTATATTTTTAGCCACAATATGCTGACTTAGCATATTGTAATTTTCATGGTACCACAAAATATTATTTTATCATTTGATAACCAAAGAGCCATATCAAAGGAAAATTAATAAGTAATTCGACATATTCCATAGAAAAAAGTTTATTTTTACTTCATATCCACAATTAAATAAACTAATTTCAATGCATGACTGATTATGTATGACAATTATAATGACAACGGTGCAAAGTGAAAATGACAGTTTCATATTGATAAGGAATCCAAATGCGGTGGTAGGTGAAGAGACAGGAGAGTGAAGTAAGAAAGAGTTATGAAAAAGGAATGACTTTCGGGAGAAATCAATGGAATTCCAGGAGAATTGGATTAATGAATTAACCTAATGTAATGTAATTAACCTGGTTTCCATATCAAGACAGATGTAGGTACAAATAGATAATGGCAGGTGACTTACGGAGGTATTGATTAGATTATATTATTGTTAACATAAATTAAATAACAGGATTGTTAAATCATTTTCTCAGGAGCAGATTCAGAATGAGATCAAAATTGAGTGGCAATGCAATGCAGCATCGAATTCAAGATGATTAGAAAGGGAAGATGGATAAGAAAATGAATGCAGAAGCATTATTTGAAATGAAGAGGGGGCGTACCAGAAAGAATTGAAAAATTTCTGAGTGAAGGGTAAGTATACCTTAAAAACAGCACGAAGAACACAACACAACAGGCGAGAACAGCTCAAAAAAGGTACACACAATAAAGACCACAAATGATATAATGGGAGCAGTAAACAGAAAAAAAATGGGAAAGACTTAGGTGACAGAAGAGATGATAATAAAGACATGAGAGAAGAAGATGGCGACTATAAACACAAAATACAAATTAATTAAAAATTGGCAATTTTATTTTATTTTTGGGAAAATTGCCAAATTTTGATTAATCATGACATTCCACCATATCACACCTGAAACATCCCTTCTTATACAAAATACGAAGGTGGAAGCACAAAAAACTAAATAATAAACCTAAGAATGATATTGATAGGGTGAATAAAATGTCGTGGAATGAGTGCGAGGATAGTGAGACCACAAAGAAAAAGGGAAATGTGTATCAATACATGAATGAAATAGAGCTGTAGGAAATTAAGATGAAATAATCCCTGCTCACCATTAAAGAAACAATATGAAATGTTTTGATCAAAGCAGGAGAGATTCAGATAAGATGCAAAAATTACACACAGGATCTACATGCACCATAAAGATGTTACGTCAGGAAATTTAGACATCATGGGAATATTAAGTATGTACATGAAGATAGCTTGGGACCTAACATACTCAAACATGAGATAGACTACGTATCAAAGGAAATGCAATCATACATACATACGGGGATAAACAACATCCCTGACCAAAATAATGAAGGGTTAGAAAAACTTAGTAGAAACAGTTTTTATGGACTCTTTTGAAACATCAATGAGGGAGAAAATTGGATAGATGACTTTACACAATAAGTATCAATTCCTATCATCCATTATAAAAATAAATTGGAATGTAATCAGGATATATTTATTTGCTCATGGATTCTACTGTATGGATAACAAGAAAACATTTGGCAGGGTGATAAATGGGGATCAGGTAATGAATGTAATGCAGGAAATGCACGTACAGTACATGTATAGGTGACCTATTAGAAATGTGCAAATGTCTCAGACTGCAAAAGTGCATGTAATGGCTGAGGAATAATAGAGGACAGTCATTGGTAGGAGAGAATGAAAGTAGATGGGGAATTTATTGAATGGATATGAAGGCAGATGATCAAACTTTAGTTAGCCAAGGGATTGAACTCATTTCTGAGGATATAACAGAACCAATGTAATAAAAGTGGGATCCATTTTTGGATCAATTAAAATAACGCAAAGACAAAAATGTCCTCAAGATATATGAAGACAAACATTAAAGTTGGAGGGCATAAACTTAATCAGGTTGACCAGCTATCTAGGAAGTGTTTCGGATGAAGTTGGCCAATGCAGACAGGACAGAAGATGAATTGTGTCAGGTGGCTTTTACAAAAATGAGGGTTTTGCTGATTAGGACCTAGAATATAAATTTAAAAAATATATAATGTGGAAACTTTGAAATGGAGCATAGTTTTTATGGCTCCAAAACTTGATCATTGAGGCAAGGGAAAAGGAGAATTTTGAGTGTGAGTGTGGAGGAGAATGGCAGGAGTGCAATGATGGAAAGAGAAGCAAAGGAGTTTTCACATTAATAGGAAAGAGATACAGTCACTACTGACAATTCAAAAGAGGCTGGGGAAAAGAAACAAAAGGCATACTGACAGGCAATGGAATGTTGAAGACTGTAAATAGAGGGGAAAATGTTGGGTAAATGAAGTAGAGGGTGGAATAGATAGGCATATTAGATAGAATGAAGGGAGGCAGTAAATCTGTAGAGCTTAAGAATGCTGAATTGTAGTGTAGTGTGTTGAGTACAGAATTAAATAGTGTAAGGGATAGAGTGTGGTATTTTACATTAAGTATCGTGTTTTGTGTCATATTAGGCAGGTCTAAGAAGATAAGTAGAGATTATTAGTCTCTCTGTTCATCAACAACCTTCCCACCCGAAATAATGCAGGTCATAATTAAAAAATAAGAACTATTTTCTTATAATTACATATTGGATAGTCAGAATGAAGCTATGTGCATGCAGCACCATCTATTGATTGTCACTGAAGTTATTGTTTAGATTCAATTGTCGATTGCCTGTCAGTGAGTGCAGATAGCAGTGTCCACAAAAAGCATTGCTCCCACTAGTTACGAAGTGAATGCTATGACTCTTTTTCTGTGCAAAAGGATTATCAGTTGTCCAAGTTCATTGGGCGCTTTGCCTAGTTTAAGAACCTACAGTTATGAGTGAAGTAAAGATTAGACAATGGTGTTGAGACATCAAAAATGTGCATCATGAAGAGCAAACTAGCATGCCCAGTATCCAGACCAAAGAAATTGTTCAACAAGTGGACCAATAACTAGAGTCTAATCGATGATTAATGGTTATTGCTCTGGCTGATATATTTCTTCTATTTGGATGCAACACTTTTTACAAGATGGACAAGATGTGTTATGGAAAAGCTCAGATATCACAAATTGTGCGCATGGTGGATACCAAAAATGCTTACAGACCAACAAAAAGAGCGAAAAAAGTCGAGCGGAGGAGCATTTTTAGACCACTTTCGAACTTTTTGATCACCCACCCTACAGTCCAGACCTTGTACCTGAAAGAGTGTCTTGGTGGACAACGGTTTGAAGACAACAAGGAACTCTAGACTACCATTGTCAACTGGTTAAATTCCCAGATGTTGAACTTCTATGCTGAGGGATTAAAGAAGCAGGTGTAATATTATGAAAAGTACTTAAAAGCTAAAGGCGATTATGTAGAAAAAGATAGTAGTTTGGTACGAAACTAAAACTGTCAGAACTTTTTCTGATGAATACATTTTTTTATGAAAAAATGGACCTTACTTATAATCCTCATATCTACTTATGCATTACCATCACTAAGATGCTTATTAATATCAGTAATCTATCTATCTGTTAATGGATTTGGATGGACACAAGCTACCAAGCTGTATGGCGACAAACCCCTTTTCCCTTCTAAAAACACAACCTGACATCCAACATTACAGTACGCTCTTCTTCAATTCTGCATACTTCCTCCCTTCATTCCTGCCAACATCCCTATCCTATTTCTGCCCCATCCTCTCTCGCCTAATATTCTTCTCTCTACTAGTCTTCAACATACCATTACCAATTAAAAAGCTTTGCTTCCATCTTTGATGCCTCCTCTTGATTTCCCTAAATATCCTCACTCCTCCCTTACTATACTTCCTCACTTGTTTCCTATCAATCTACTTCACCTTTTCCATTCTTCTCCACACCCACATTTCAAAAGCCTCCAATCTATGTCTATCCTCCTGCTTCAATGACCACGCTTCCGCGCCGTACATAGCTATGCTCCATATGAGGGTTTTAACAAGTCTTTTCTTAACATCCTTACTCAATGTCCCTGTCATCAACATTGTCAGTAACATTCCCCTTCAACATTCATGCACAGGTTTGAGGTCATTTCATTCATCCAGTGTATTTTGAGTAGCAGAAGTATGGAGATGTGTTCTAGTGCTATGTCAATGCAAGTTAAACAGCATGCTGTTATCAAATTTTGAACTGCTGAAAAAGCGACTCCTACAGATATTCATCATCGTTTAAAGGTTGTTTATGGTGACAATGCTGTTGATAGGTCTACTGTAAATCGATAGGTAGTAAAATTTCATGGTTGCGAGCCGGGAAAAGCCATAATTGTTGATGAAACACGCAGTGGACATTCAATCACTGCCGCAGACGATGAACGTCGCAAACTCGTTGAAGATTTGATTCAAAATGACCGGCAAATCACTCTTAAGGGTATTGCCAACCATATCGGTTGAGTTTGTCATGTTAAAGGCAGCCTGGCACCAATAATCTTGCAACATGAAAAGGCTTGTCCACACACCTCGCGCGCAACTGGAGAGGCTCCGCAAAACCAGAAATTTGAACCGATTCCACACCCTCCTTATTCCCCCAATCTTGCGCCTTGTGCTTTTTATTTTTTTCCTCAACTCAAGGGTAATCATTACACCTGCGATGATGAGGTGAAGGCAGCTGTCAATAACAGCATGCTGTTTAACTCGCATTGACATAGCACTAGAACACTTCTTACTACTTCCGCTTCTCAAAATACACTGGATGAATGTAACAACCTCAAACTTGCAACTGCGTGTTTAGGGGGGAATGTTACTTCCACATGCCACCAGGAGTGCTTCTGAAGGTCATTTTGTTTGTGGTCTACAAGCGTGTGTGCATTAGTTTTCAGTCTACCCTCGTATAAAATACTTTACAATTTGACATTAAACTATGTTCTTTCCCTATCTCTAATACAGGAAATTCATAGCTTGAAAATAATAATATTTGATCTGGTTGATTAGTCCGCATAATTCAGACCCCTGGAAACATAGCTGAATACCCTGAGATAAAATTAATCAAAGTCATAAATCATTCAAAAATTTTTTTTGAAACTTCATGAATTCCAATCAGACATATTTATTAAGTCATCTCTAAAAATGCAGAAAGTAAAAAGGGTTTGAGCAGTTTGCTTTCACTTGGCCTAAACAATTTTAGCTGGGATAATTACAATTTTAAAATACACCTAAATTGTTATCAAATAACACAAAATTTAAATGAAAAAGTTTTGTGAAAAAAGTTTGATACTAACTAATAACTATGCACTCTTGGCAACTACAGAGATGACCAATCAATGAAAATAAAGAGATATCCAATTACTCAAATAAAAATTACTTCATCTGCAATCTCAACATACCCAAGTGACTAAAGACCGACCAAGAAATGTGAAATAATGGGATTCACCGAACCATCACCCAAGCCAGTAGGATCATATGGGCAGCTCAAAAATTTAAGATTGACACCAACTAAACCATTTTGGAGAAGCTCACTATCTGATTACTATGATTAGATGACATTACCTTTCAGAAGCAGGGGTGCACTTGGGCAATGAAATGCAATTTCTAAGAAAAAAATTTCAGGCTGAGGTCGCAACTTAAGGAAGGGGAAGGTGAAAGGGCATGTACGTGGGTCCTCCAAAAAGTCCTTAGAAAATCCAATAGTTGAAGCACCCATAGTATTGGAAGACATTTGCCATTAGTAGGCCTCATCTCAGTAAGACTCACTCAGTTTCATTTTCATGGTCGATTGAAGTCAATTAAAATCTTGCAAATTTAGAAAAATAGACAAAAATGAGTTTCCTACGGTAATTAAACACTTAGTTAAAAGGTTAAATGCCAAAAGAAATCAAAGCCGAGTTGGACGAAGTTCAAGGCACATCTATCTGCTCCTGTATTTTCGACTGTATACAATTGAGTTAAATTAGTTTAAATGTAGCCATACATTCACAAATGATGAAGAACATCTTTCGAGTTATCCATTGGAAGTATCTTCCTCTGAAATGATCGACAATATCCAAGATGTGGTTTTGAGTGATTGACAAATTGAAGTTCATGAAATTGTAGTGGGCACAGGCATATCATAAGGTACAGTGCTTTCAATTTTGCACAAAAAATTAGAAGTGAAAAAATCTCCACAAGATGGGTGCCACATTTCATCTCAGTGTAAATGAATTCATATGGCCGATTTGGAGCCTGTTATGGCACTTTTCCCCTGCAGTCCTGTCAAGGTTCTGCATCAATAAATAACCATGAACAAAACATAGATACACTACAATAGTTCAGAAACATCCAGGCGAAACAGTCAGAAAAGTTTCTAAAGGCTCCAAAGAAGGCAAAGACTGTCAACTTGGTCAACAAGGGGATGCACATGGAATCATCTACATCCAATACTTGCAAAAACGAAAATTAAAGAATATACTCCATTGTTATTGCACTGGTTGAGCGAAGAAATCAAGGAAAGCCCTCATTTGGCAAAGAAAAAATTCTCTTCTATCAAGACAATGCACAGATGCTCACCAGCACAATTTCAATTGAAAAAATTATGGAATTGGTATTCACCAGATTTGGCCCCCGGTGACTTTTTTTATTTCCAAACTTGAAAAAATGGCTTGGAAAACGATTCACATTAAATGAGGAGGTCATCACCAACACAGATGCCAATTTTGAGAACTTTCCGAAATCCTATTTATTGGATGGCTTAAAGGAATCGGAGATTGCTTGGAAAAAAGTAATGAGATAGAAGGAGATTGTTGAAAAATAACAAAAAAAGTTACCAAAATAATTTGTTTTTCTATTTTACCCTAAGGAATCACTGAACAACCCGTGAATGTACCACACTGGGGGTTGTACAGCGTAAAAAAAGGTAAAGTAATTTTTTTGTAAACTGAACATTTCTTGGCACTTCTGGTAATTGTCACAACACAACACTGCATACAATACGCCCAGGAAATCACAAGGGTTGAAAGGTAAAAGGAATGGCTGCACCTGAATCCATTTCTGATGTGCCAAACTTGTGGCCCTGGTTGAGAAAATGGTGGCATCCCTTGTACCAACTGAAAATCAGCTTTATTCTGAAAATGATATTGACAAGGTTGCACATTGATGACTGCAATAGTAGGTGTTAGGAGTCTATGCATAAGAAAATGGTCCCACTGATCAGGTGCCTGCCACAAAATCTTTAAAACATACCTCAACTTGGCAATTTGCAGAAACCCACAAAATCCCTCGTGATGTGAAGCAGAGAGCAGCTACTTATTTTTATATAGGAGGAGAACTAGGAAGCCAGTTTAGCACCATTCTTTCAACTGTATGCATGGTAAAAAACTAACAGCTCAATGTAGTGATGTGAAATGGAAGGTAATAGGGAAACCACTATATCATTCTCCTATAAAATCAATTATTTACTACCTCTTTCTTTCTTGTTATTTGAATTCTAGGCATGATAAAATCCTCTAAGAGTAAAATGCTCTGAAGTCAGACTGGTAACTCACCAGGATAAAGACTAACAGAGAGAACATTATGTGAATGTGTCCTGTCATTTGGTATTGGAATTTTGAATGCTTAATCTCTGACAACTCATGACAGTTTCAGGGTAAAATAATGAAGAAAAGACAGGTATATGTTATGGTGTGCTGAGAAGAGGAGTGGCAAGTTTATTTTCAAAAAAATTAAATAGCAATGAAGGATGGTGATAATGGGATGAAAATGGAGCTGACATAAAAATAAAACTAGGATTGAATATGTAAACAAATATCACGGCCCCTGCAAGCAGATCCATCACATTGAAAATACTAAGAAAATTGTACCATATGCATTATTGCTAAAGAAGGTATTCATTAGAAATACGTTAATATAATGGCAATTTTAAATCATCAGAAAAAAAATTCATTACAGTCTACCAAATCCTGAGTTCATTAGGGTCTACCTGCAAACCTCTGCTAAAATTTTTTATTGGAAAAGTTTATATTTTGTTATTTTCTTATTGATAGATTTACTGAAATTCTCCATAGTTTGTACGCATTTTAACACCATTCTTGATAAAAAATGTTAAAATCTAAAAGCTTGAATACATTAATTATCTTTTATGTAAAATACTTTATTCTATACTTTGAAATATAACAAGTTTTTTAACTCCGAATCACCCATTGCAAGCTTTTGACAACAAGCATCACTCTTGACTGAAATATTGTAAAAAAAGATAAACGGTTTGAACTTTTTTCATGATATCTACATCAGGTGAACTTGAAACCAAAATAAGTATGGGTTGTGGAATTAGGTTTATACAGTTCCTGCTTTCAATTATAAAATAAAGGTCTTTATCAAGAATATTTTGAGACAAATTTCCACATTAATAAACATATTACGCCCAAGACAAAAATGAGTCAAATGTTGTATCGGTTCACCCCTAAGATTGTTGGAATATTGATAAAAAAGGGAGACTTAAATTTTCAAAGAATAAAAATAAAAAATAGAAAAGAACCATAAAATGTACAAAAAAACAATTGAGTACACCTTTTAAAGAAGCAAATATTGAATTTATGATAGCATCAGGTATATCAAGTAATACTAATGTAACACTGTACTGCATAGAGAAAAGACAGATGCACACTTATAGCAGCTTAATTGTTATACTCCAGAATAGCAGAATGCAAAGAAATATTTTTTTTTAACATAGACTTGAAGCCGTACGTAGTTATTACAGAAGATTGTTAACTGTCTGATCTAAGCGAGAATACAATAATTCCTAAAAGATGACCAATTTCGACTTCGCAGAAGTAAGGTTATAAGGAAAGCCATAAACATTAGTCCTGAAGTTAATGAAAGAGAAAAGATTGGGAAATGACTAACACACTTCCCCCATATTCAATACTATACAAATAATAATACGTGCATGAATATTTACTAATATAGCGCATGAATAATACATAGGTATAAACAGATGATCCATTAGGATCAAATGAGGATCCTTGATGTAGGTATCAAGTGTGTAACTTAAGATTGTTTCTCCAACTAAATCGAAAATATTAAATACAAACTTAACATCATTAAACACATATATTAATATGCATTAAATGAGAACTTTTTACAATTACTTTGGTGTCTATTTCTTATAGAATGAGATTCTACTTTCTAAATTGAAGAGGTCACTAATTTTCCATTCTCTTGTCCAGAATAAAAACCCCACAACCCAAAATCCTTTACTATATTTTGAAGGCATTAAAATTGCAGAACAATATTTGAAAAAAGATAATATCTACATATTCTGCTTTACCTAATTGCCTTTAGCAGAAGGTCAGCTTCCCTCCAACCAGCTTCTATAGCTCCATGGACAGTTGAAAAGTAATGCGGATGAGTAGCTTCTCCAGCAAACTGTACCACCTAATAGCATTGATACAAAAGAGAAAGAGCTTTATGACCATCATTTTTATACTTTCATCTTACAATTATGTATGAACAAAATGATAATGCTTCTTAACATCAAGCTTCAATCAAAAGTATGCGTATATATTTTAAGGCTAGTGTACATGAGGAGACACAATTGAAAGCCCTTGACACTTTCAAGAAGATGACATTCCTGAGTGTCATCCATTCCTTGATGCCAGCCATAAATGTAATGGCCTAGAATCCTTTGTTGTGGCTGCAGAAATGAAGACAGATTTTTTGTATCATCAGATATCTAGCAGAGAAATGTTATCATTTGGTAATTATTATGCTGGAATTCCATCATATCATGGTTGAATCTATGCAATCTGGTCAGATGTCAGATTATTTCGTTAGGAGAGGTAAATAAATGATTGCATAGTCTATGCCCATCCAAATTTTATCTTAAATAGTAAAATATTAATAGTAATAATAATAAAAAAACATCAAAAAAAGGAAAGGACATTGCAAGCCCTTCAACCAGCAAAAACATTGATGTTAGAGGCATACTGAAAATATTAATTTGCATGCAAGCAAATCCATTTAAGAATATGCACTTCTTTAAATGTTGCATGTAGATAAGATGGACAAAGGTGTTTATTCATAGCTACATATTTAAACACAGTAAAATTATAACAACTGCTTCCATACCATTGACTTCCCAATTTTCTGTTACTCACCATTGTTCCTTTTTCATTAGTCAATGGACAGGATAAATGCTCAGCACTTGTTCCCATCTTTTCCGTGTCCATACTCCGATAGCTGTAGGATCCTTTGAAATGTTTATTGGCAAACCACGTCGATCTGCCAGGAAAGAAAATTATTAATTGTCCAAGAATGGCATCAGAATAATTTTCAACCAATCCAGTGAAATAATCTCACCGTTTCAATTCTTCACATTGAGGAATGTCAAAGTGACGACCTAGGAAATAGTTCAAGAGGAAGTTGCAGGATTCCTTCAAACTTTCATCAGACACTTGCTCCATTGCTCTTGCAGAAGGGCCTACAATCCATCCACAGAGTACATGTGGATGATTGTCCACACTGTAAAATCCAAATATATCTGCGAGCCAAGTTTTACCTTCAACCTGTAGAGAAGAAGCTTAATATTAACTCTCCTCGTATAAACAACTCTGAAACAATCTGTTGTACAATTTTCATGTAAACATATGAGTTTCCAAAATTGATAGGGTTATCAGCAGCAGGGGAATATTAATTTGACAGGCAATCTCAAGCATAAGAGGCATTAGCCAAAAGTCCAAAAATTTGAATACCACACAAAACCCATGAACTCTATGAACTTGAGCCTCTTTGCAACTTTTGGTGTACCATTCAAATCATTAGTCTGCCAACTGCCAGAAAGACTGAAATGATTACATTTCTGAGTTTTGGAGGCAGGAAATAAAGCAAGACAATAAAGAACCACGGCAGAGGACGGTCAACACTAAATAAAAACTGACAAAAGTATGAACTTCAAAGTATGAGATCCAAATGAACTCATTACACTCAAAGAGCTTCACTCTCCATTCTGTGCAAATCGATCGAGTAATTTTTCTTCAAATTTTACAACTTTTTACTGCAGTCCCTTTTGCATAACTTCCAACAACATACTTAATTCATAAGACTACTAATGCATACATTTAATTACCATCACTTTTTTACTAACGAGGAGCACAGAGAATGGGGATGAATGGAGAAGGCTTCCTTACTCCAGAGAGACTGGTAATGAATGAGAGGCAATATATTTATCTGATTTCTGAGAAGAACGTGTAGAAATTGTAGTGAGAGTCCATTCAATTATGATACGACATCTGTTGTCTGAGGGAAGATAGTTTATTTGGCTCAATGTACTACAAAGATATATTTAATCCATCCATATTATTAGACCTCAAACTCATTTTACTAAAAAGGTATTTCATAGTATTTACGATATAATCACAAGTAAACTGAATTTTTATCAATTAAAGACCAAACAATGAAAATTAGTTCTTAATAAAAAGATTCACCCTAGGGATGGTACTACAAGTATATACATCTCCAACAACAGGATAAATATTTAAGTGAGTACTTTTTGCTAGTAATATATGAAGTGCATTCATGCACACTTATACATGGCATATTAATGGTTTAAATTATAATATTTATGTAAAGCAGAACTTTTAATATAATGAAAATGCTTTAAAACTTGCACAAGAAAGTGCATTAAAAATATTTATAACATAGTTTTATGTAGTCTACACTTTTTTCCAAATGGGACTCATTAGATCATAATAATAAAAAAATGCCATCAGAAACACATGGGTACCATTTCAATGTCATTTATATTCAATGCTAACAATTAAAACTTTAAAAAAATAAATAATGCACGGTCATTCATAAAATATTGTTTTGGATTTTTAATGAAGTTATAAAATATTGATACAATTTCAAGTATGCCTCCAAAAGAAAGGAGACCATACTGGAATGCTAATTAAATTTTTTAAGCCTCAATTAATGTCATTTGTATTTTCAATTGATTATTCTATTGTTTTATGAAAACTGCAATTACTGGGTCTGTACAATAAGTATTGGGACTGGTTCCATAAATCAAAATTTATTGCAGTTATCATTACAATTACTTAAAAATCTTCAAAATACATTCCTCCTGCATCTATACACCTGTGGACTGGCGCCTCTGCCACTCGTTAAAGGCCCGCTAGAAGTCTGTTTCCAGAATACTGTTGAGAGCCTTTGTTGTCGCCGCTTGAACCGCCACAATGGAATCGAACCAATATCCTTTGAGCTCCTTTTGAGCTATACTTTGAGGTAATAACGTTGCCAAGAAAATCTTCATCTTCCTGGATGCAGTCCAAAATTTCTTGTGAAATTTCCACCCATGACAGTTTTTGTTCCTCGCTCAAGACTTTCGGCACCAGCTTCGTGCACTCTTTCCTCATCGCAAAATCCTGTTACAATGGTGTGGACGGTTCCGACTGAAAGGCCGGTCTCCTCACTGATAAGGGCAATGGTTAAATGCCTGTCAGAGTCCAAAACCTTTTTTTACTTTGGCCACTGAGCATCAGTTCAAGCAGGCATCGGACGCAGTGTTTGTCTTTGACGAGCTCCCGACCTTCCTTAAACATTTTGTGCCATGCAAAAACTCTTGGGCAGCTTAAGGCATCATCCCCATAAGCCTGTTTAATGAGTTCAAGGGTCTCACATGCAGATTTCCTGAGTTTAACGCAAAACTTCACAGCATAGCGTTGCTGGACGGTGCGCTCCATGCTGGTGCAACAACACCACAAACAATCACACGTCACAAAAATCCACCTACGGTCTTAACGCATGCCCAGAGGCAACTGAACTAAAGTGCGCCTCAGTGGTGGGGGACCTCTCTACCGAACCGACCAGTTGGACACCCATTCACCTCTCCGTTGAGGCTACAGTGAACCAGTCACGATACTTATTGCGCGGACACTGAATTCACACTGTTGCCAAATACGGTGCATGGCCTTCAATTTAGTTTGAAACCAACCCATGTGGTATGACCATGGAATCACATTATGTAGATCAGCACTTTTGGTCATGATTGACTAGGGACAAACCTGTGGAAACTCAATGCTATGACAACTTTACAATGAATCGTTCATGACTGGGTTTAATTTTAAACAGTGGGAGAATAGAAGAAATGATGAAAGGTTATTCCATTTCCTAAGATCTGCCTGAGTGAGGAAAGCATCTGGACCTTTCATGTAGGCACTCAAAGAGACAATGGTAATCTCTTTCTCTCACCAAGCCAGGAGAATGAGAGCATAACTAATACGCGGTGAAAAGTAATTGGATGGTTTTAACTGCACATTTCACGTTTTCAAGTCTAAAAAATCATTTTTCAAGGTTATTGTATAATCAATTTTACTATCTCATTACCCTGATATAATTCAATGGACACTGCTCAACTTGCATTTGACTCAGTCCCTTTCGAGTGGCCCAGACAATAATGTATTGGTTGCTTGGCCATTTTAAAATATTACTGTATTTTTGTGTTACCGGATAATTACCGTGGCCCATAAGCTGCACTTTTTTTCTGCAAAAATTTGCTCTAAAATGAGCCTGCATCTCAAGGGTCAAGGGGATACGGGAACTACAATACACATGCCATTTTTCTGGATACATAATTACTACGAAGCATTTTTCCAGCATAGCAGCATAGAAAATGATTGCCTTTATTATAAATTTAAATGAAATCACTGCTTGAATCCAGCAGTAAGCAACAGTTTTAATTTAACCCTGAAAATACTTCCTAAAAAATTACTAAATAAATTAAAGGGGACCAACACTGCTAATAAATTGTATTCTCCCAATAAACTTGCAAAAAACTTCACAGCCATGCGTTCCTAAATGTTCAAACCTTGGGGAACATGTATGAACTGGATAATAAGCCACAGGAAGAATGGGATCACTGTTTCAATAAAAATAATTCTAAGGGAAATAAGAAAATTAGCAATAGGTATTTCTACTATCAATTTTTCTGGGATGTCATAGTGTGATTGATTCATGAAGAAAAATGGTCTAAGCATACATACCAGCACTGCAATGGCATCAAAACTGACATGAATATGAAAGAAAGGTTATAAGGCACCAAATCATGATGTCACATTGATGGGAAGAAGTAAATAGCAATCAATTTATAGTGTCGTTGATGGGCAGAAAAAGTCCTGGCATAAAGTTTAAAGTGAGACCATCATGATGTCTTTTTAAAACTGCGGAAATAGCAATGCACTGGATTGATTCTGAGTGGAAGGTAACACTGTGTATGAGGAAAGTAAAAATAACTGCGGAAATGATTTAACAGCAGTGATAACAAATTTATGGGATTCTACAATGAATAAGCATTGATATATACCTGCTAATTTTTTAATGTAACACTTTCATTTGCATCATATTGAATGGTGAAATTAATATATTTTGATCCTTTTCTGCTCGATCCAAGTATATTTCTTAAATTCTATCCTGAAATCACAGTGCATCTTATTCACCTAACGTCGTCGTGTTTGTGTGTCTTATAGTTCAGGGAATGCAATACATTTTTGTGTATTGCCACCTTTATGTATATACAGTTCTGAAGACCAACTACTTTGTTTCAAACTTTTATATTTTTTGAGCCCTTACTTATTACATCAATATATGTATCACAGGATGCCAAAAATAAATAAAAACCTAAATAGCAGTGAAATATAACATCAGCTTCTTTCTCTTCACTCCCTCTTAGTGGCAACTTTGTTAGTATTATGGTTATGGACTCACACAGTCAAGGATGTATTAACCGACTCACCTGGGCTTCATATTAGCAAGTTAGAGTTGGAAAGAAGGGAAGAGGCCTAGACAGATGCTTTGATACATATATGCCGTAGAAATGTATAATAAAGCACAGAAACTGAACAAAGAGGGGAGAGCCAGCTGATGCTCTTCCCTTACCCTGCCCTCCCTTCATTGATTTCCCATCCATACCAAAGACCTTTAGCTTTCTCTGCACCACAAGCATGCACTATGCATGCTGTTGAGCATATCACGATATTTAGTTTAAACTCATGCAGTCACATCCTCTCAAAACCAAATCTGCAAGATGCCCCATAATAAATTTTCCCTTCAAAACACTTACAAAACGAAGTATAATGATATGAAAAGTTTTAAGGACAGAAGTAATCACTACTAACCCCATTCTTGCTCAGCTGTTCATTAAATGCTCGATGATCATCCTCTTTCCAAACAAGACTGAAACCAGCACAGTCTTGTGGCCACCAACGGTGAGTATATCTCAGGTAAATTTTGTCAACAGTTCCAAATGCTAGTCCCTGGAAAAAGTACCAACATTTACAGAGTTAAAGCTTCATACAGCAGTCCTTCAGCTTCATTACCTTCAATAAGCTAAGGATATAACAGCAAACTCAAATAGATATACTGAAGCACACCTTGATAGCATTGATATTTTTTCCAGGCAGCTCAGGATGAAACATGTTCAAGTTGTCTTTCAGAACACCAAGTGATACAGTAATGATAACATGATCAGCAATGTATTCTGAGCCATCAGCACAAATCACAGACACCCTATTTATTCTTTCAGGATCAGAAAATCCATCCCATTGGATAGAAGTTACTTCCTTATTACACTGAATCTTGCTTAAAACAGGCAATTCATTCAATGGATCAGGAAATTTTTTCTGCAAAAAAGAAGAACTCATGACATGTAGGTGCTAAAGTTAGCAGCAAAAAGAAAAAAACCTGGAAAACAAGGTAATTGCCACAAAAGTCATAAATCTATGGATAATTTGGCGGGAAAAGGTTGAGGGTTTAGTTAGTTAAATAAGGCATAATTTAGAATGTATAACAAGGATGTGTGGGTGTGAGTACTACATTTTTTTGAAACTGGGGTCTTTCAGGGGAATAGAAAGGGAGGTTTAACATACCTGAGGGCCCTTTTTTTGAAGGAGAATGTCTTTTTTTGTAAATCTATCATATCCCTAGCGCACACTTATTATACCATACAAGAGAGAGTGAATTATTGCATGGCATGTGAGTTTCAGGGTGTCTAAGAAAATAATCAATAAAAGCTTCCTGATTTCTCTGGGAAGTGCCAGATGTTATATTGGCCATAATAACCTTAATATAAGAGGACCAGTCTAGGTCTTCATTAGCATGTAGCCCATTAAACTTGAGGGAATATGATCGAGTAAAAGAGCTATTTGCCCAGAACAACAAGCTGTAGAAGGGGTATTTTTTTGGCTATGGAACTGAAGTTATAGAGACTTGTGGCAGCTTATGGATAATGCATTTTCTTGGTGCCATTCAGTCATGTCAGAAATAAAATTTCTGCAGTTAATAAGTTCTAATGTATCTTTAGATTTTTAGGAGGAATTACATGTCATCTGCATAGAGAAACAAGTTGCTATACAAGAATGAATTTCGAAGGCCATTTATAAATATCATATAATATTTATCATACTTCCAGAAAGTAACGGTTCAAGTAATGAACCCAGGGGGATGCTTAGTTGGACTTCATTCGGTTTTGACAGGATTGATTTGGCACTTATTGCTGTTTCATAGGAGCATTTGACTTTCTGCTGCCAGCTTGTCAAAACAGATTTGACCCAGCATGGGGAATTGTCAGTCCTAATGCTCAGTCCGAACAGTTAGCGTAAAAGCAGCTCATGGTTAATAGTGCTACTCTGTCCAATAAATTGGTGAACTGAAGCCATAAAAACTTTATTTTGTAAAATTTAGTCAACATCGATTTTGTCCCCTACAAAGTACTCTCCATTTGTTGCTATGCACTTATTCCATCTTCTTTTCCACTGTTTAAAGCACCCTTGGAGGTCCTTGGCAGTAAGGCTTTTTAGTTTTCTCGTCGTTTCTTGCTTTATTGTGTCCACAGCTTCCCACTGATGTCCCCTCATCACATTTTTGCATTTTGGGAATAGGAAAAAGTCACAGGGGGCGAGATCTGGCAAATAAGGAGGATGATCAATAATGATGATTGAATTTTTTGCCAGAAACTGATGAACAATTAATGCTGGATGTGCAGGTGCATTGTCATGGTGAAGGATCCATCCATCATGTTTGGTTAAAATAGTTTACACTGTTGATTTACCTAAATTCAGTTCATTAGCTATCGTTCGGACAGTTTTTCGACAATCGATAAGGACAAAGGACCGCACACGATCAATGCTGTTGTCAACATAGGAGGTTGAAGGTCATCCCAGCCTTGCATCATCCGTGGCTTCTTATCCACCATCTTTCAAATGCATAATCCGCTTGAAAACATATGTTTTCTTCAGAGTATTATCACTGTAAACAGCTGTCAACATTTCAGTAATTTCTTGATAATTTTTACCGCACTTCACCAAAAAACTTGATGTTGATTCATTGCTCCGCAATTTCATCAATTTCCATTTTGGACAAACAGTAAAAACAAGACAAAAACAGAAACTAACATAACTGACCCCATACGCACAGGTCGATAATTCGCCAAGCACAGATGGCTCATTGGGTCTCAGGCAAGTAGCGCCACTAATGGGCAGGACTATAGCTGGTTTCAGGGCCGCCAGATTACACCGGTTTGCATTTTTATTGCACAGACCACGCATCAAATGCTTTACTTAAATGATAGAACTTTTTTAGTGCAGTATAATTCCTCTCCAGGGCTTTAAAGACATAATTTAGTAGCTGAAATGCAGCAGCGGTGGTTTATTTACCACTTCAAAATCCATGCTGCACCACATGTAATAGCTGGTGGGATTCCAGAAATTTATTAGGCAATTGTAGAAAATTTTTTCAAATATTTTTGAAAAACTGGACTGAAAAAGCTCAAACTGAAATTGAGCAATACTTGTTTGAGTTGAGACTTTTTATGGACAGGCATAACATGAGCCATCTTGATTTAGGCAGGAACATGTACTTTGTTAAAAGATGTATTAATTATGCATTCAACAGGACCACATACAAAACTACTAACTGCCTTTAAAACAGGTATGGGTACCTCATCCAAACCTGAAGACCATAACTTTTTTACTTTGAGTGGGTCGGCAGGAAAAAGAAAGAAAGAGTTAGACAATAAGGGCTGATGTCTTTATCAGTAATTGTTGAAAATGCTTAGAAGCAACATCACTGAAATGCAGATTGAAATTGGCAGCGATTTCTAGGGGATGACACAGAAGTGTCATTTAAATTAATTTTATTTGGCATAGAACTATCTTCAAATGACTTCGTATTACACCTAATGACCTCCAAGCAGATTTTATGGAATTGGAGGAGGAACTCATAGAATTTTCACTGACTATTTTCTGGTGGACTGCATGCTGTTTAAACACTTCAAGGGATTGTTTATAGGTAGTAGTAAGATTTAGATTAAATAACTTACTTGCCGGTGAAGTTAACATGATTCTAGCTCTCAACCACCAGGTCATCGGAATAAAATCATCTTTTGTTATCTTTATCTAAGATAACAAATTTAATGAGAAGTCAAAATAAATTAATAATATTTTCCATTTAATAAACAGTGAACCTAGATTATTTTCACTATATCAATATATTTATTATTTCCATAGTTTTGTTACTTAGATTAATATTGTTTTGGGAATAATAAAGGTTACTGAGACCTCCTTATTCGCCACATTTTAGGAGTAAGCTTCTGGAGAGTGAACAGTAGTGAAAGAGTTATTTCGATTGTGACCTAAGAAATACAACATTCAAATTCTTTCTCAAGGCACTCAAAGTCAGATGAGATGTTGATAAGGGATTGAATACATGGTGACACCTTTGTACAGGGAGGGGCCAAAGTATGACAAATGCTATACTCTATTACACAGAAAGATAATATTTCTTGTATTTTTTGGGATCGAGATGTTGTGGTGGCTAATGTACTGTCTTCCCACCCTGAGGGTTCAAATCCCGGCGACTACATATATTTTTTAGTGTGTCCCGATCCTACTTGAGGTGCTTTGTGGAGGGCAATTTGGCACAAATATAATTTAGAGCTTCAAAACTAGCATTTAATTACTTCAGTGAGAAATATTTTTACAAAATTATTTGGTTTTTACTCACTATAAGCAAGTCAATGACAGTGGAATATCCTCCATTCTTCCAATTCAACAATGGGTTCCCTTCACATTCCCAGTATTCCAGGTGTCCTTTCCCAGAAGTGTCAAACCATGAGTCAGATGCATCAATTCCATTCTCAAACTTATGATACCACTCTAGAAAGGACCTTGCAAACTTTTTGTCCATTTCTTTGTTGATTTCATCGTTCAGTTTGTTCTCAAACCTAATTAAATATAAAAAGAAAATTAATTAGGCCATTGCTCCCGCATCAAAACAATACATGTAAACAAGCATGAATACTCGTCACACATAATTAAATCAATATCATGTGCTTTTCAGGGTCCAAAAAAGAGCCACTCGGCTCATGAGTTTTGCAAAACACAATGCCCCTTACCTCCCCCGTTTAAAAAATTGGATGTATTGCCAGTTCCATGTATTTATATTTTCCATGCAGTAGTAAATACAAAAAGAAATCTATCTGAGTATGTGAAAAATTGCGATATCCATCAATATACTACTAGACAGAATGAGCAGCCGCACATTTTATATGTACGTACAAAAAATGCAGGGGCTGGCCCAAATTTTATGGGACTTCAATTTAATAATAAACTCCCAGCTGTGATTAAGGCCCAAAAAAGTGTGGCTGCATTTAAAGTCAACTACTTAGGTTCTTAAACTTCAAATTTTTTTATTCAATTGCTGAATTTCTTGATAAAATAATTTTATATTTATATAATGTTTTATTAATATTGTAAGGTGTACAATCATTATCCTGAGCATTTTGTTAAGTACAGCATACCAAAGTATCTAATTAAAAAGCATCATTCTTAACTGTATACACTAAGAAGTAATGGAAATCCATGTCCACACATAGTTACCTCAATAGCACCTTAGTGTGTGGCTTACACTAGGGAAATTCAATCACTCTATTCTACTTCAAGCATTTTTGGACCCCCAAGCTTCCAATTGTACCTTCAGGCATCAAACATCGTGGGTAATTTTACACTCCAATGTTGATGCATATGGTTATGAGATAAATGATGCGTTAAATGGAGGAAGGAACCATTTGGTCTAAATTTTGCTCAAATAAAGACCTTTATCTATCTATAAATGAACGAGAGATTTGTCATGCTGCATGTTAAGCAGAACATACCCACACAAAATGAGCAACAAAAAAGAGTTGTTGAGTGTTAAAAGGGACAGCTAAGTGGTAGCTTTCATCTCCCATATGAATAATGTTTAGGAGTGGCGTGTTTCGTAACAATATGGGTCTGTAATTACCCATTTCTATTACCATATCTCATAATGCAAAGTTTTACTTCAAATTAATAAAAAATGCAAAAAAAGGCATTCCTCCCCCATGCAAATTTTCACCTTCATGATGCAGTCTTAACAAACACCACAGGTGCATGTGTACCTTAAAAAACAGAACCTTGGATGTTACCTTTATTAAAATCGCACATGCACATCTTTAATATATGGGAGGGCCCAGAAGCACCCAGCCTGACTTAGAGATGGCAGTAGTTGTTTGAAAAATATCACCGTATTAGAAAGTACACAATCTATATAGCATATGTTTCAAGTTTGAAGATGCCACGTTGTTCAGTAATTGTTTGGCAGCCATCAATAGTCAACGTTTTCAGTAAATTTGTGAAAATGCAGAAAATTGGTCATCGTTATGTGATACATTACTTTTATTTGAAAGGCCTCAGCCCAACCAATGTAAAAGCTGAACTGGATTCTACTCTGGGTGAGTCTGCTCCTTTGTTTACAACAGTAAAATATTGGGTAGATGAGTTTAAACACGGCCGTACGAGCCTTAAAGATGAGCATTGCCTTGGTCGGCCAAATGAGGTGATGACTCCAGAAACGGTGAAGAAAATCCATAAAGTGATGCTGGATGATCGTTGACCTAAAGCACATCTAAAGCTAGCATACATAGTAGGCATTTCAAACAAGTGCGGTACATCGCATATTAACTGAAAATTTGGACATTAAAAAGCTGTGTGCAAGATAGGTGCCGCGTTTGCTCAAACTCAAGCAAAACCAGTGTCATGACAATGTTTCAATTGATTGTTTAGCAAAGTTTCACAGGAACAAAGCAGAATTTTAGCACCATTTCATAACCATGGATGAAACACACTTACCCAATACAAAAGAACAATCAAAACAATGGATTAAAGAGGGAGAACCAGCTCCAAAGAAGGTGAAGACCGTTTCATTTGCAGGCAAGGTTATGGCGTCGGTTTTTTGGGATAAGTGTGGGATAATTTTCATTGGCTATCTTGAAAACAGAAAAACTATCAACGGCGAGTGTTATGCAAACATATTGCAACATTTGAGCGAACAAATCAAGCAAAGTAGTCGCATTTGGCTATGAAGAAAGTGTTCTTTCATCAAGACAATGCACCAGCTTACAAATCCGTTATTGGAATGGCCAAAATTCATGTATTCATGAAAGTTTGAATTGCTACCTCATACACCCTATTCACCAGATTTAGCCCCCTTGGATTATTTTTTGCTTGCAAACTTGAAAAAATGGCTCGGTGGTGAAAGATTTTCCAACCGCAGAGAAGTGATGGCGGCAGTTAATGGTTATTTAGAGGAGCAAGACAGTTCTTATTATAAAAGGGTATCGAACTTATTGAACTTCGCTGGGATAAGTGTATAGAGCTGAAAGGAAATTAAGTTGAAAAATCAATACATTTTTTCCAAAATTTTTGTTTTCTTTGTTGGGTCAGGAACTTCTGGGATTACCCTAGCTTGACAGCAGAGATCTGGCACACCGATATTTAAAAAATTAAGAGCTTTTCGAAATATATTTCCACAAGTGAGGTTAAACATATTCAATATCTATTATATTAATGACCAGCACTAATGGGTTTTTATTACACTAACGCACTTGGAGGTGACCAAATCATTGATAAGTAACCACCATTCATTGATTCATTACATTAGCCTTCAAACTCAGATAAGCTAACATTATGCCACGTATAATTTGATGATTAAGGGTCTCTTCCATGATATTTTGGGGTGAAAACTTTAAAACTTTCTTCCATGCTTAACAATTAAGAAATAATGACATTTTCCCATTGATTGATACATCGAAACAAAATGTCTTCAGGGAATCTTATTGGCAAGAAAATAAAGTTTCCCATTGCATTGTTTTAAAATTATTTTCACCAAAAATATTGTTAAAAGACTAATTGATATATTTTCAAGTTCAAATTTTTTATTTCACAATGCAGGAATATGGTACCTGTTTATTATTATATACGAAATTTCTATTGAGGTTATCATTTGCACCGAAGTAAAGACAAGGAAACAAGGGCATTTTTTTACCGCAGTTAAAAATCCATAAATAAATATTATATGCCCAAATAAAATTCAAAATAGTAAAGAAATGCAGTCCTCATTATTGGAATATCAAATTAAGAGGAAACACTATTTCCGATTGATGTAAATACTTTATTTGAAGTATTTTAGCTATGTATACCAGAATCACTGAGCGAAAAGAATAACACCTTATGTATTGGTATACTACCGATTTAAACGAGAAGCGATTTATCCGTACACGATTGCCAAGCATCGGTAAACACGGCACCTGTGGCAACACTGTTTTCATCGAAATCAGTACACATACGTCACACCTTAGAAAGACCAACGAGGAAACAAGGAAAACAGCGAAATATATGGGACATTGAACATTGGCGATGCACGAAACTCTTTCCCGAAGTTAGGAATCTTATTCGACAGGATGACACTTTTATCAGGGTAAATACCAATAGAAATAATATATTATTAGTTTCTCTAGAAAATGTCTCCAGTGTTAAGACTACAAAGATATGTCTGCATTTTTGTCGCTGCATTTCCGTAGGGAGTACTTCATTTATGAAGAAAATCACGATATGATTACTAATGAAAATTCAGTGCGGTTACCATTGTTTTCTTAATTTGAATAGAAAATGGAGGAATCCTGAACTTGAAGCAATAAGAAATTCGGTGAAGCCCCTCCCATTAAACGATGCTCACATAGAGGAATTGATTAAAAAAAACAAGGATATCCATATATCGTTTCTCTTTGGTCCAGAAGGAAAACGTTTACATGATGAATTATGCCTTACTTTGAGTTCTACCAAACAGTCTCCAATTTATTCTGGATGGGAGGACTTCGGGTACCATTTGGGAATTAATCCACAGGTCATAAATGTAAGCACCCAGTCACCTCATCATTTTCAATATCGGGAAATTTTGGGATGCATACTAATTAATTTACTTTATTAGTATTTAGGTCTTGGATTAACCCGCGAAGACCCAACTTATAATATATTCAGAGCATTTGCTTATAAGGAAAATGCGACAATTGCTAATGTCATTGAAGCCCTAAAAAGGATAAAAAGATATGACATTATCATCAAGAACTGCGGCTTATTTATTGGTGAGACTTTCAAATGTTATTTCAAAAACAAATCGGATTTCGTTCATTACCGCTAACATTTGTTCTAAATTTTTAACAGATTTGGCAGATGAAGTTCACCGAAAATATAGAATATCCGAAGAGAGCGGATATTTATCCCTTTCAGAAGGTGATGAAAAACTTATCCATGCTTTGAATATAATGTCAATACTTAGCTGGCTTTCAATTTCATTTGGTTACATAACTTTATTCCCTGTGTTGCTTTAATTGAATTCTACATTTTAGGCACTGTTGAATCATCCAATGGGTGTTCTGAAGATGACGTTCAACCAACTATTATTAAATCGCCTTATAATTTTGCCACCGGACCCAATATTCTCAAATCTCATTCAGCTGAGGTGCCGGAAAGATGCGCTCAGATCAACATCCAAGTACATCATGAAAAACAAGAACAACAGGTAGAGTGAAACCCATACTCACACTCGTAAATTTCTGCTCACTTACATACATTTTCTGTCATAAATTTATTTTATATGAAAACCAACAGAAAATACTTCTGAAATGACAAGCTTCGGGATAATGCAAAGGGATACATAAATTTTGCAGGAAGCAAGACAGATACCCTAAGTCTTATTTAATGCAAATTTGACTTTTAGTCTCCATTCTGGTGGCGATCTATGAAGGAAAGCCTACATAGATGAAAATGATTTGCCATGTTGGGAAAAAGTCAAGGGAATGGTATGAAAAATACAGAGGAACGAATGCTACCCTGTGATAGGAAATGAAAACATTTTGCGAAAAACAAATTAAAATGATCGAGCTGTGTATGTTATACCTCCTCATGGGGATCATTTTTCCTCTCTTCCAGTTGAGTCTCATCCAGACAACTGGTGTATCACCAAAGAAACTGATTGTGATATGCACATTATCCCATCTCCCATAATCTCTTCACCTTTAGTGAGCTTACCCCCAAATTTCAAAGGATTACAAAAGTTCTGAATTTGACAATGACAGATGTTTATTAAACTTAATTTTTTCAAGTAAAAATAGTATAAGACAATGCATTAGAACGTTCTTTCATTGAAAGAGATTAACAAATGGTGCATCATCAGAGGGGCATACTCAGAAGCATGGGTTGTAAAATTCACATGAAAGTGTGAATATAATATGCTAACCTTTAGTGACACCCCAATTAAAATGGCAATTTTACAACTCATGCCGAAGACTCCAATTGACTATTAATCATTTTTACCAATTTGAATTTTCTCATTACAACATGTTATTTTTGTCGGCTCCATTGAATTACTGAGAATTATCACCTTTCCAGTTGGTCAGAGCTGCACCACGTTCAAACACTAGAGAGACATCATCAACACCCAAATATGGAGTAAAGGTTATGCTGACATTTGCATCAGATGGATATGAAGTGGCCAAAGCTGCAGCTAAAATCATGAGAGAGAAGAGGGATGGACTCCCAAGGATTGGGGTTCTAATATTACAGGAACAGCTAAATGCTTTGGCCCAGGATGACCAACTATTTATATCAGGTTCATTTAATCAGGTGAAATATTTTTTTAAAATAAATAATATTATTCCTGCTTTTATATCAAAGCTTTCCTGTCATAAACTTCCTACACATATGTGGATTATTCTAGTATGCCAGGGACTTTAAAAAAGATGAGTTGAGACTTGTTAAATTAGTGAGTGATACAGATATTATTGAAGCTTCAAAGAGAGCTGTAAAAATTCATGACTACATGACAGCAGAAATAATTTCCAATCAAAGAGCTCATCGAAACAGTTCAAAAGATGTTTTTATTAATTTAGTGAATGATAAGAGAGCATGGATTGCAGATTGGATCTTAGGTCCTTTGCTTACTCACAGTATCCCTCCTCCACAAATTCATGTACCCACCTAATTTACAAAAAATGCCAATTGCACACGAGTTCCTTAGAAAAAATACATTCCATAAATTTCACTTAGTTTTTTACGGCAATCACATTACTTACTTTATATGATAGAATTAAATGCTGGAAATGGGATTTTTATTAGCTTCACAATATGCACATGCAACAGATTTGTGATTTCACCCAAGGGTTGTTTGCATGTTACAGGAAAATAAAGGCAACTACTCACAAATAACAAAAGAAATTCACAAAAATATTTTAAATGTAAAAAAAAATAAGTTGTTTAATTACATGACTTAAGATTTGCTGTCATTTGCAATATTTATAAATTGAGGCTCTCTGGCTATTGAATGAACTCTTTATAAATACCATAACCAGGGCAGAGTCGAGACCATCCAGTTTGCAACATAATGGACACATCACCTACGCCTCCTTATTCTAGCCACCTCAATGCATTGGCTGATGCAAAAGTTGGGAATTTTATTCCTAATGCAGCAGATTGACTCAATAGTGAACCCCTTTCAAATGGACTTCTGAAGGGGTTTACTTTTGCCCAGTAATCCAAACTCACAGAGGACACCAATACACTATCTAGTTTTTGGAGCAATTCAAAACGGCCATCTCCCTATTATATATAACAAGTCCATAGTCCTTCCATGTACACCGTCATCAACAATCAAGCATTAAACTTAAGCATGATCGCGTTAAGTTACAATCATACATTAGCCCTGAAAATGTTAACTACTTTCTAATATTTACCACTAAAGAAACTTAGGTTAATGCCAAAGTACCTATATTAAATCATCTCCTTGTCATTTGGCCAACATCCACATGGGCAGTAGAATCCACTATTATTATTTATTCAATCATGTATGACCTTATTGTCCATTTTCACATTGCTCAAACATGAAGAAAATGTCGGCATGAGGTTATTAATTTGTTACAGATTTTTGTTTGCTTTCACGAATTTCTATTAGTACATATTTCACCATCTTTTGTAAATATTATTTCTTTAAAGAAAACTATAGAGCATAAAATGCAGCCCAATCCTGATAATCATTTTAACAAATCTCAGCAATTTGCGCATCAGTTTGGAAAATTGTTATGAAAGGAAAAAAGACAAAGTCAGCACAGCGATGAATCGTAGTAGTAGTTTTTAGGGGAGGCGACCGACAGCTAAGGTCATTTGCACCATAGGGGATGGACAGGAAAGGATGAAGGGTGGAGAGAAACCCGGCATCGGCATTAGCCTACTCTTTACGAAAGGCGCCAAGGAGTCCGCAGTTTAACATCCCATCCGACGGACGGCGTACTCACTCTAAGTGCCCTCCACAAAGCACCTAAAGTGGAGATCGAGATACCTCTGAAAAATATTCAACACCACCAGGATTTGAACCCGTGCCCTCAGGGTGGGAAGCCAATACGTTACCCCCCGCACCATCTCGATCCCCCGGCGATAAATTGTAACAAGTTAAAGAGACAATATAGGGTCATCAGGCTAGCCACATCATGCAGTAACTTGAAAGAAAGAGCTCCATAGGACAATGTATGAATGAGGGCTGTATTGAGACCAAGATGCTCAGAACAGGGAATGGTAGCCCACGCCACATCCTTGTGGCCTATGTGATAACACGTTTTAGAATCATTCTGGCCAATATGCACCAACAGATATCCCATGTTTTGATCTCCTTGGATATTCATTCAAGAAAAGCTAAGTGAAAACAACCATCCCTTTGTAGCCCAGATTTCTCTACTCTCCACATTTATAGGGAGGAAAGGTCAGAAGAAGGGTAAAGAAATCTTTTGCCCTGACTATGGCACACAATATAAGAATAAGCTAGCATGCTCACAGCTGTGGGTGGCTAATTCATATAAATTCTCTTTCATTACCATTCACAATGTAGAGTCAAAATAAACAACTGGAAGTTGTGCAAAGACCTTACAAAACTGATAGGAAGATATTGTCCACTTTTATGGTAATCTGACAGCAAACAATGTCAATGAAAAAGAAAACTAATAAATGGTGCGCACTGCCAACGACAGTTTCAGTAAACCACAAGTTCCTTGAAGCTCAGGTATATATATGGGAATCCCACAGTCTATGAACTTGAAGCTTAAAGGTCCATATTAGGGGATGAATTATTTATGACTATACTTTAACACCGAGAGCACATATTAACTTAAATATTGTTACACAGGGATTCAGATGTTACTGTGGCTAGCATACTGGCTTCCCACCTAGAGGGCCCGGGTTCAAATCCTGGAGACAGCATACCTTTTTCATTGATATTCCAAACTCTATGTGATGGGCTTTAAGGAGTGAGTATGCCATCCATTGGATACGACGTTGAGCTGTGGAACCCTAGGGGCCTTTCGTTAAGAGTAGGCTTATGCAGACGTCAGGTTTCTCTCCACCCTTCCTGCTTACCCATCCATCCCAAATGACAAAAATGACCTCAGGTGTCGGTTACCTCCCCTAAATTTATTACTACTACCACTTTGTTATACTCAAATAATCACAAAAGTGCACCTAGAAAGTGACCCCCAAATCACACATGTGAATGCCATAGTATATTTAAGTTTCCGCAGATTAATACAAAAAATAATGGCACGAGTTCAATGATTACAATAGTGGTATACTAATTCATACTAAGATTATTATCAAATAATACCACTGAGAATATATTCCCCTAAAATTATGTATGCTGGAATAGATTACCAATGCAAATGTCAGAAACAAGTTATCCTGAAGAATACATTTCATTAACGGTCAAGGTATTTTATGTGCCTCCCTTCAGACCAAGAATACAATTGTCTTAGTCATAGGAAAAAGTAATAAAGATCCAGATCGGTTCATCCAAATTGATTGTAGAGAGATAACACTGTGAATTTTATTGTTAAACATCGAAATTCCTTACATATTGATGCCTTAGTATAGAATTTGAAACTTCCTCTGTCTCTCCGTGGTATTGTCATCGGTTTCAGAAAGATGAAATTAATACTCCGGAGGTGTTTTAAACTGGCAAAGACCGGAGAAAATATTGTGACCCCAATTCTGAAGAGTAGCCAGTGACCTTCATTCATCTAAGCTTCAATTTTCTAGCTCATCTTAAAGAAGTGTGACCAATTGACTATTCAACCCTCTATGATGTTACCTCAAATTTATGATGAAGTTGGTTTTCAGGAACAAAAGAGTTTTTCGAAATTTTCCTTTTGAATGACTTCTGCCAAGTTTCATCCTCCATCACAATAATATCAGATCCATGTGGTCCTGAACCTTGGCATTTGATAGGCAGACTAATATGGGTGGGGGGAAATTCAGAAAGTAATGCATATGGAATACCCACAGAATATTTTGTCATAATTTCGGGCTGACATATTTCAACTTTTGGCAGCTAAATATATAATCAGCAATACCACTAAATTCAAAATAATACTGGTATTTTCAATGTTTGCTGTTGATAACTGGAAGTATAAAATTAAGGATTTCCATTGCTTTACAGGTGGATTACGTAATTCCCATCGTTACACCACAGTACTTGAACAGGATCATCAATGTTGAAAATGATGATGATGCAGATGCATATTGTGTTGATGCAAAATATGTGAGATACATTTACACTTTGATGAATACGAACTTTATCAAAAACGGATGCTTAAACAAAAAGTGTAGATGTATAATACCAAATGAATTTCTTCATTCAATCTTAAGGCATCCATTGCTTAGTAGAGAGCCCCTTTTCAAGGTTTGGAAGAAACTGAGTGAAACTGAAGAACTTAGTAGGATGCTCATCAGAGCCACATTAAGTAAACGCAAGCAAAAGAACTTTCCTTAATTTACTTCCATTAGAGCTGCATATATATCACCTTCTTGTGTAAATTTTGTTAACTAATATGTTTACAAACAATAAATTTATCTTTTTGAGAGTATTGCATTATTTCCGGCTGACTAAATATAAAATTGGCAACGTCATACTTACTCTTTAGTGAAGTATTCGCCTAAAGACCCATCGAATCCAATAAGACCATTGGGAGCGGCCTCATTAATTTGTGCAATTAGAGTCATCACTTGATCGGTGAAATCATTGTCAACAATGTCCCCCGATGATGTGACAAATTGTGTATCAGGGTAGTAGCTGCTCGACTCTTCAAGAAGTTTATGGGGTTTGGCTAATTGGTATACGACATTATTTTTTTCTCCGTGTACCCACTGAGCACCCATATCCACAACACGCTCCCCTGCAAATGTGACCATATTTTTGATAGTCTTTCCAGGATTATCATACTTTTAAATATATCTTGATTTCGTAAAGCACACAGCTGGAGAGTATGGTCACATACTTACCGAAGTCACATGTATATAATCTACCACCAACTCTATTTTCGGCTTCTAATATTATGAAGTCTTTGAAGCCACACTCAATCAAACGAGATGCAGTAGCGATTCCGGATACACCAGCACCAACAATTAAAGCTCGATATTTGCTCATCTTTAATTTGATTTCGCTTTAGTATAAATACCTAAGATGAAAACCTATTACCTCATTCACAAATTAATAGATATTACTTTCGTCCGTTGACGTAGATTCCCAGTTCAAGCAATATTTTGACATACCTCCGTTAAGTGTGAAATTTTTTTAAAGAAAGTAAAACGTCAGGAATCGCCACAATTTTCACTGCAGTTCACAGATAAAGCCGAAATACTCATTCAACACGGTAGTGCATCACACACGTGAAGCCCATAAAACTTTTCGTCTGTAGAAACAACGGAATAACCATAGAGAATAACGATACTCGCAGAAACTGATTTTTTTATGGAAATGAATATTCGATGATCTCGCTTACCTTGTTAAAACTTTATTGACTTGATATTAAGTCAGTCTCAAAAACTCATCTGAGCTTTAGCATGATTGAAAATTGAGTAATATGTTTATTCACAGACTTTCGCAAGTAGGGAGTGATGTCATCAATTCTCAACCTAACTTGTTCGCTTTCCTCCAATGGGAGTGCAAAAATCGAGTCTTGTTGTCAACTGTAGTTTTAAACATGGCTCTCAATATATGACTCACGATAGCGTAATGTGATTCTATTGAAATGAAGGATGACATATTATCAACTAAATGTTATTGTAAAATAAGTTACAAATACTTCATCCCTTTTAATGGAAAATCGTTTACTTATTCATATATTTTATGCAGTCATGTGACATACCTTTATGATATGACATGACCAAAGAATAATTTAGTAAATACAATGACATTATAATGTATTCAAAGGAAAACGTTAACCTGCTGTGTGCTGACAAAAGGATTTTTGGCCAAGTGTTGTTAGTTTTTTTTAAATAAGGAATCAAAGGAAGGGTGTGGCTGAGATTTTGGAGACGACGATAGCTTGCAATGTCTTATCACCATCCTTAAAAACCGGTGGTTTATAGCTGGATTTCCAGTAGCAGGGAGGATGTCCTGTAACTAAGGATTCATAAAACAGGAACGGGAGTAGCTAAGGCATATTTGGATTTGGAAAGTATAGCTGGAAGAGACATACTGGTCCTATAGGGTAGTATCTCCCATTCGGCAGTTACTTCAAATACTTCACGATGTGAGAGGAAGAGGGTAAAATCCGTAGTTTCCTACATACATGGTCCACAAAAATGAATGTGCCGTGGGTTTTTTGGTAGGTTGGTGCCTAGATCCTGCCGAAATTCAGATGATCAACAATTTCCATGAATAATATTTCAATTCTTTCATGTAAAGCATGTGCCATGAACATTAATTTAGGTAAATTTAGAGGATTCTTAATATACCATTTACCATTCATGGTTTCTTCTGATTTTCCAAAAATAATTAGGCTATCAATGGATTTAGTGTGTTCACTTGGTATTTCTAGGATTTCATGAGGATACTTAATTATTTTCTGAGGACATTTGTTAGCATGCGGAATAGGTGGGTGAAATTATTTTTTTGGGGATCATGAGTGAGTAAGTAATTATCATACTTGTCACAAGGAGATGACAGTTTTCAAAACAAAATAATAGTTCTTTTCTTCAATATAAAAAGTCATTTTATTTTTCAAGAGAGTAGCTTTAAAAATTTTCCAGCCATTCATGCATGGATTTATACATGATCAACATTTCAGCAAGTGTGCTTTTCATGTTCACAGAATCTGCAAACTTACAGTATGAAATCACAGAACATGAAAAAATATCTATAAAAATATTCCTTCATCTTTTCTTTAATACATAATGCATTTCAATACTTGTTTGCAGACAAAAATAGAAATTCCCACGCAGAACTACAAAGGAATTCTACATCGTGCACTGTGGAAGACATGCCATTACGTTTCACTATAAATAAATATGTTACATCAGTTTAAAACATACTTATCAACATACACAAAACATATAATGATATGATGCGTTAACAACTTGATTCACAAAATAAAATGCATGACTAGTAGTGGGATACAGTCAATGATAAAGATTCATTAAAAGTAGGTATTTAGATGTGCAGTTCTTAAAATAAGTACAAAACATACATAAACTCATTCCATTCTTAATGGAACTATTCTGAGTAACATCTCGATAAAATTTGTGAGCAAAATGTGGAGACAGTGACATCAGCACACAGGTCAGAAGGAGACAAAATTGTTGAAATGCTGATTCCCCAAGACCCCTTCCTGTGATTCACCTCTCTCATGTTTTTGGTCCGTCTATCTATTCACCCGTTATACTCTTGAGAAAAATGAAGAGAGCATGCTTCATTTCAGGCCCCTATATCTCCATTTACATCTTGGATAGTCTCTGCTTCAAATTGCTCAGCTCTTTTGCAATAACAGGTGGAAGGTCTTCACCAACTTGTTCCTCAAAATATTTTCCAATGGCATCAGCCTAAAAGGAAAAAGTTTGTTATTACAATTTGAATGCATTCCATTGACATTAACTCTTAAATTATGGTTCATAATTCAGGTTTATCAAGCAACAGAAATTTTGCAGGGAAATCAGGAGATATTCCTACAGGAAATGCCATATCACAAGCGTCAAAGGGAAGCCCCTAAATGTCTCATCATTTCTCTTAGTGGCATACTGGAAAAGACCTCAAGACTAATTAAGGTCAATAAGGACAAGTCAATTTCAACATCAATTTTTTTTCAAAAGGTATCTCTGAGAGGTGTCAAAATATGGCCCCCGAGTTCAATCAGTACATCAATATTCTAATATTTTATGCGAAAGATCTCATATTGCCAAAAATAACAGAAACAGCTACAAATATCTGAAGTGCAACTCAAAAGATATTGATTTCAATTTCGAAAAATTAACTCTCGCGATCCACACAATTCCATGCAACCACCCCAACCCTAAGTTTTCAGAAATACATGTATAAAAAATTATACTAAATAAATCATTATAGAGAAATGATTAATGATACTAATTGAAATTTCACCAAAGGACAAGTATCTCATATTTCAGCTTGTATTCTGTTTCAAAATTTCTGAGGTGTTCAACATTTGGAGAGCTTTTAAATGATTTTATAGTGGTTATTTTCTAAATCACAAGAACTCAATTTTAAGATTCTTAAAAATACTTTTCCAGATGAACCATTCCAGTTGGTACAAACCACATATTCCTACGTTGACTAGTATTCATTAGGTGTTATTATTAAGCTGTGGATAGTAATCATGAGAAATATTGATGATAGAAGACTTTTTCTTCATATCTAGAGAGACAAAGTCAAATAATGCAATTCACCTCTTGTAACCAGAAGTCCTTAGGCAAGCTGAAAAGCTGTTCAATATCAACATTTTCCTCAAGTCCATCTAATCGTAGAGCTCCTGGAGAAGGAACAAAACCAATCGGAGTCTCAACAGCCTCACCATTTCCTTCAACACGGTTAAACACCCAGTCCAAAACTCTGGAATTCTCTCCAAACCCTGGCCACAAGAATCGACCCTGGAATAGAAGTTATCTTCTATTAGGTATTATGTACTTGGCAGACAGGAGATCCCATGAGAAAGCTAATTTACAACAAGATACATATTAATCCATGTGCATGTATAATTGCATATATATAAGTGCATAATTAATAGTGAACATCTAGAGAGTAGAATTTACATATAATATCATTTATAATAAACAATATGATCACCATTATTTTCTGCCTCAAAAATGTTGCATGCCTGTGTTCAACTATGCAATTATACAGTGGACGAATTCAGTATATAAATATATGTGCATTTTCAATATTAAAGAAAACAGCTCTTTTATACTGTGGTATTTCATAGCAATAGATTCCCTCATGAATAAACTGAACTGAGTCACTGAATCGTTTCTTTTTTTCTGTGCTCTGAAAACATATTGTTACCTGTGAATCCTTTCGGAACCAATTGACATGGAAGATCTTTGGTAGTTTTACACCAGGCTTCTTCTCCATTGTAAGCCAATGCTCCAGATATTGACCAAAATTGTAACCAAAAAAGGGCCTCATTGCAAATGGGTCGTGCATGATAACCTTACCCTGTAATCAAATACAAAAGTGATTTACAAAGAGTTAAACACCAATCCCAAATGAAAATACAGTGGAATCATCATGATTGCTGGTGATTAAAATATATGTGAGAGAATTAGCTTTGGGTCAAGGAAATTAGCTTTGGTAAGCTGCCTGCAATTATAGCATTGCAGGTAGTTTACCAAATATGATGGAATCGGAAAAATTTTACTTTCAGTGTTCCAACTCTAGTGATATTTCTAGTTGTTCTGTCAAATACATGCAGTGACATAGACATCAGTATTAACGAGTCAAATCGAATGGGATTTTTATTGTATTAATAATCTCCTTTTTCTTACTGGAAAACTATGAGAAGTAGTTGCCATATTTTACCGCGTAAATGCAGACAGGAAAGTCATTACAATGCTGCATAAATATGAGCAAGGTATCACCAACATGTCAGGGATAATATCTATGTATTCAAATCAAGCATAAATGTGGAGATACAGCATTTGAGAATGACTGTGCTTTTTTCTCAATTTTTAAGAACTAGTCATGTAATAAAATTCATTACAATGTACATGTTCTATGGATTCTTCAATTATTTTTGCAAATAAGTGCTCATTATTATTTGGTAGGGAATGATTATTTTAAAGAAATATTTTATATTGAGATTTCATAACTTTTTTGCTCTATATAGCTTAGAAGATTGTTAAACAGCTACAGACAGCAGACAGCTGGCATACTGATTTTAAATAAATGTAGTATCTACAAATGTCTTGGCAATAATCATATTTCTGCATAGAATATGAATGCAATGTATACCTTATGTTCAGCAGCTGCTGTTGATTCAGATCTTAGTGATGCCCCAACAAAGACTCCATGACTCCAAGAAAGAGCTTCATATACTAGTGGCACACCTTGTGGGCGCCTTCCTCCAAACAAGATGGCATCAATTGGCACCCCATTTGGATCCTCCCATGCAGGATCAATTATAGGGCACTGGCCTGCTGGTGAGCAAAACCTGTAAAGGTATTTGAAGTTGATTCAATCTGGTTGAATTTACAAAAGCACACAATGTGACACACATTGTGACAATGCAAAATGCTTCATTTTGTTATGCTCTTATTATGTTTTCCGTATTGAGTTCATTTCCTATCTTTATTAAACCATACATATTGAAGACATCAAGTCTATTTGTGTCTCTCTTTCATTTCTACTCACTGCCCTTATAATGACCAGTCCTATCAGATCTCATGATTTTTGAGCATTTTTTTAAAATGAAATAAAATTTTCAAATGTGAGAAAAATTAAGCTAATTTTGATGTAATTTACTGAACAATATTATTAAAATATCATCATTGTGTCTCTGAATTATTAAAAGTTTGACAACAGTGTTGGCAAAAGCATTGATTATAAATAGTTAAAATAAGTCACCATGGCTGGATTCAAAAAGACTGGTTTACAAAACTGTCAGTTTTGCTTCTGCATACCATACAAGGTGTTGATAAAGATAATATGTATTGCAACTTAAAAATGCCTAATTATCTACTCCTGAAATGAATATTGTGAAAGGACCATATGTAAGTGCTACAGTTTTGCCATTAAATAAGGGAAAATTGTTTAATTGCAAATGAATATCAACTAAGATACATCATTTACCTGGAATTAGGATGAGCAGCAGGTATTCCTGATTTACGGTCCCATGGATTTCCTCTCCAGTCTGTCACAGAGACTGTTGGTGGCAATTCCTTCTCAAGTCCTTCCCAAAAGACTCCCCCATCACTAGTCTTGGCGACATTGGTAAAAACTGTGTTCTTAAATACTGTCTTCATTGCATTTGGATTTGTAGACATTGAGGTTCCTGGAAATAGAAGAGAAAAATTAAGATTAAGAGTACAATGATAAACTGGGCTCTGGGGTATGTTGAAAAGTGTTATACATAAAAGACTTTGAACATGATTGTACCCACATAATTTTTATAATTACCTAATAGAATATAAGAACATACTTTATCTACTCAGCAGTCAGTTTTGAGTGTGAATATAATAAGAGATTCTATTTATTGAATTTTCAATTCTTCCAGTAGCTTATCAGGCCCATAACCCCGGCGAAATTGAATGCCAACTGCATTATTTTCTTTTTAAATGTGAATATCTCATAGCCCATACCCTAGCTCCATTTACAATTTCTTTTACTTTCAATATGTATGTGCAAGGTTTGTATGTGCAAGGTATGTATGTGCATTGATTTCTTTTAAGCACTAACATACAGCATTTCCAAGACATACTGGCTAATAAAGGTTTTCACATTTAAAATATTTCAGTTAAACTTATTACTCATTTATCTTTGTAGTTCTACTTGAAGATAGGAAATAAATGATAACACTGCAATAAATGAATGAATAATATGACAAATTTGGTATGTATGCTCTTAAACTTACAGATAAACAAATATGTGATCTTAAAACTCTCGAAGTAACTATGACAAAAAATTTAGATGTCGCCTACATCTTTAAAAATATAAAATTCTATGGGGTAAAAAATTGCTACTGTAGGTACATGATTGGCTGCTTAAGAAGGCATCGCTACAACTCCATCCAGTAATTGGTTTTACAAATGCCTTCATAATGCAAGTGCGTCAGTTTCTAAACACAGGCAGAGCTTTATTATAGAGGCAAAATAATACAGGACAATGTATGATGTAACGAAGAGTAGGGTGTCAAAAGAGATGATTCTCTCATAAAGATGATACTTCTTCAATTAAATGCACCACTTTGTGTTTTGAGAAAACAATCCGGAAAACATGGCTACAATATGGCAACAATGTTGGGTATTTTTAGGAATTTAGGCATGTGTAATTAGGTATCTTTACTGAATATGCCTCAACCTCAAAAAGGTAAAACTGGGTAAACATTTGACAAATCATAAAATCCAGGCTTGGGATGAAAGTCGTGAAATAATTGGAGTGGTATTGAGATTGTAATGTTACCTGGTGCTACTCCAAAGAATCCATTTTCTGGGTTGATTGCTCTAAGTTGTCCATTTGCATCAAATTTCATCCAGGCGATGTCATCACCTACACATTCCACTTTGTATCCGGGTAAAGTAGGAGTCATCATAGCCAAATTTGTTTTTCCACAGGCACTGGGGAATGCAGCAGCCATATATCTCTTCTTTCCCTTGGGGTTCGTTACTCCCAAAATCTAAACCAAACAAACAGAATTAATAAAAAAACATAGCTGAAATATGTGTAATTGGTACATGATGAATGGAGCATTATTGTGGAGTGGCAATCTATTAAATCCAATGGCAAAAGTTTTCTACATTTTTGAGTAACAAAATTTTGGGCAGTTACAACTCAAGCTCCAACAGATTAAATTAAGGGATTTAACTTATTTGACAGCTTCATTATATGAATTCATCACCTTAGATGTTTCACATACTCTCACATTTGGAGATTTTATGAATCTTAGAGCCTAATAATAAATAATGACCAGACAAACATGGTGTATGCCTTCGAAAGTAGCTTAAATATTAATTTTTTCAAATACGGAAATGCAATTACAAGAGTCCACAGATATGTTATTTTCCTCTGTCAGTGTTGATAAAAGGTGTATCACCATCATACCTAGTATCAAAACCAGTTGAGGAAAATAAAGTATCTGTGGAACCTTGGAATTCCATTTCCTGTTTTGAAAAAAATCAAATAGTAGTTCCAACATATTTCCCCTGATAGCATTGAAGCTTACATTGTACTTATCTGCATGGATGCAGTTTCTGTGCGCTAACCACAGAGTGATGCTCAAAGCATTGCTCATAAATACCAAAATAAATATTTCAGAAATTTGCATTATTTGTATCCAACATTTACAACTGAAGCACTAAAACAAAGTGGCATTTATCCATTACTGTATGCTGGGTAAAAAAACAAGCATTACTACAAGCATGGCCATAATGGGATATTAATTTGATGGTGTTTAGAATTTCAAGAAACTTACCAGCATATGCTCGGCAAGCCATCCTTCCCTCCTGGCAATAGTTGATCCAATTCGAAGAGCAAAACATTTTTTTCCAAGTAAAGAGTTTCCCCCGTAACCACTGCCAAAAGAGACTATCTCATTTGTTTCAGGCCGGTGCATAATGATGGTGGCTTCGGGATTGCAAGGCCATGTGGGTCCATTTGGAATTTCCAGGGGGCATCCAACTGAGTGAAGGCCTCGGACAAATGCATCTGGGTGGTCACTCTTGGCAAGAGTCTCAAGCACGTTGGCACCCATCCTTGTCATGATACGCATGGATGCAACAACATATGGAGAATCTGTGACTTCAAGACCAATTTTTGCAAGGGGTGATCCAACTGGCCCCATGCTGAAAGGAATGACATACATGGTACGCCCTGAAAGGAGAATAAATTATTAGTATTTTCACAGTACGAATAATAAGAATTATGTTTTTATATGATTATAAACATATATATATATACAATGAAGCCATTAGGAATAGGTTTCCTAGTTTCAAATCTATCCAGTATGAATCATGAACATAATTATGATTGTTTATTTCATTTGATTGTTAAAAGCCATTGTATCTTAATTCACTTTTAAATTTCACTCAAGTAGCTCTGATACTAATGTTATCTTCAAATAGTTTATCTTAATTAGTTCCCATGACATTATGGAAATTTAAAAGAACAGTTTTTTTAAAGAGAATCATTATTTTTTCAGTTCATAGTTACTCACCTTTCATACAGCCAGGAAACCTCCTCTGTTTCTCAACCTCCATGTCATCTGGTGACATCCAATTGCCAAGTGTTCCTTTAACTCCAGGCTTGGTGGTTGGTATGGTTTCTCTGCGGTCTTTTGTGCACATGAATGTGCGCGATTCCACTCTGGCCACATCCTTAGGATCTGTTCTTGCCAGCCAACTGGAAGTGAATCACACGAATATATAAATTTTCTGTCATTTCTTTTGGGCTTCCAGTTTTATTGCTCAAAATTAGACCAGATGACAAAAATAACTGCATCAAACCCATGAAAAATAAGTTCAACGGAGCAAAAGTATTTTTTGCTAAATTTACAAAGAATGATGATGATTCAACATTAATCCATGATTTAGACACTCAAGTATAGGAAAGTAAATCATATTTTTTTTAAATTTTGGCTTGTAAATTATTCATTTCTTAAGACATTCCAAAGCTGTTTACATTGAAATTTTTCAATTTTTGTCCTTTAAATCTTCTGTCAAACAAGTTGATTTACTCACCAGTTTTCATATTTTGGTAGCTTTTCAATCATTCCCTTTTCTTGCATGATTTTAAGTAAGTAATCATTTTCAGAATCTGACCCATCACATACATGAATGTTGGAAGGCTGGCACAAGGTAGCACTTTCCTCAACAAATTCTCGCACCTGTCAAGAAAAGTAAAATAATTAGTATGTTACATACCAAACTCTGGAAATTTTATGACAAAAAATTATTCATATAAGTTTCAGGGCAAGAAAGTATTCATTGACTGTGATTTATTAAGAGAAAATGGAATATCACAAAAAATATAGCTGAAGCAGTTGATTTATATCTATGATAAGGAATAAAACATTGAGGTGACAATGAAGAGAATTTTTTCAGAAGTGAATTACTTAACTATAAAACATTTTTATTTTAAATAGTACTTTCATTAAGTGTTTCACTAGTACAAATGCTAAATAGTTATTTAGTGAACCATACAGGCACCTATGTATATGCCTAAATTTGACACAAACTCCTCTTTATGGAAGAACTACAATATTTACAGAAAAAAATTTAAAAATATAGAATCAGTAAAAGGACGAGAAAAGTTTTATGAAAATGAATAATGATAATTCAAGAGAAGGAAAACTAAATATGAATATGATCTGTTTTGGTTGGGATAAAAGTGAAAAAGATGCATACTTGCTGAACCTAAAAACATTATGTGGTGCTGATAAACACACTCCCTTACAAGTAAAACAACTAAACCACTATAATTTCAAGATAGGTTAATCAATCACCAAAGCAAGTGATACTAGCACTGGCAGCTATTATGCTGGTAAAATAATAGGTCCTAAATTACATTAAAATGTCAACAATTGGTCAGCATGGATGGAGCAAATTTGAGATTATATCCATTTAATTTCTTCCATAATTTTGCCGAGGGAAACGACTATGAATTTAACTTTTTACATACCACAAAATAACATTCTGAGAAAGCAATTCTCGGAATCGTCTGCTAACATAATATCTCTTTTATGTTCAAGCTTACAGCCTACCTTAGATGGCAGTTTGTCAAGGCTACCATAGGCAACACTCAGGGGACGTGCGTGCAAAGTAGGCCTGGTAGTTGTTGATATTAGGGATGGCGCTAGCAGTGGTTTATCACTGAGGGCACTCCTCACCAAGGCTGTCGCTGATGCTTGCTTCTTCAAAACAGTGGCTCCCACTTCACTGTAAGCCCTGCAATAGAGAGAAATCGCACATTAAAAAATGCGCTTGTACACATCACACTATTTTAACTTCATTGTGCAGTTTTCGCAGGTTGAAACTTTAAAAGAGAAAGAAATTAACTATTGTGACTAATTTAATTTGTTTTTTCATTAACTTTAACTGATTCTTGGTCTCTAACTGCAATTATTTTCTTAACAAATCGATATTTCTGGGGTGCCCTTAAAGTACCTAGGGATCAAGCACCCCCTACACCCCTGATTCAAGTACGTCCTAGAAGTTGAATATTATGGCAAAAAAGTTCTTTAGAATTTTTCTTAGCCTGAAATACCAAACTGGAAAACTTTTCCAAAGCCCGCATCTACATTAGGCCATGTATGAAATTATTTTGCGAACTATCGGTAATATCGAAATTGCAGCGTAGTGGGTGGAGCATCGGACAACCGACTGCAGGACGTCCCCCAGTATAAATCTGGTGATTCTGAACACTCCCAGCCCATCAGAAGCTGTAAACCGGGAGCCTCAGATTTCTGAGGGAAAACTGGCAGAATTGAAGAGGACGGCGCCCTTACCCTGAATGTGTGGATTTTACGTGGAACTTACTTCCAAATTACTTATACCCTTAACTGCCAAACCGACGCACCAGTCGAGCCCTGTGGTTTTACTGCGTTCAAATAACAACTTAACACCATTCCATACAAAACACAATATATCACGATTGCGAGTGGGTTAGATTTTGGATAAAATACTTATAAATGAGAGCGATTTTTCAAATGACCAAAGCCGTCGTGGCACCTTAATTAATGCTATTTATAATTAGTTTTTGTAAGCATTATTTTTCTTTCACTCGAGTGCCTTTCCCTAGAATGTATTATTCTTAATCACGGACTTCTTTTGGGGACCGGAAACGGCTTGCTATGGTTTCGAAGCTGGCGATGGAGAAAAAACCATCTCATGAAAATTAGTAAAAATTTCTTCTCGGAGACAATTAATTTTTAAGTCACCAATGAGCGACTCACTGTCAATGTTTTTCGGCCAAAGATTGACGGGTCGTACGAATGATATCGCTAACATTTTTGTGAGAGTCGGACATTTTTAACCTAGTCGAAAAACACGAGTGACAATCAATCACATGAGGAAGTTTGAGAAAAAGTAAAAGTTCTCGAATCAAAAGAAAACAATAGTGAGTTGACAATGCTTACGGTGAGACATCCTGCTTGGTGACTCCTGGCATCTTGACGATTCAATTCTTTCTTCTGCAGTAACTTAGTCAGAGACGAGAGTCCACGAAAGAGAAGTCCGTTGCAAGAAACTAAGCCTGAACCAGGGACAAAAACAATATGACGAGCAACCGGTCGCTTCCCGACCAGAAGCCTGAAGTGCAATGCAGACGCACTCCCGACGTTACGCCTGGAGAGTATGTGCCATTGCCGTAGGAGCTCCCACCCTTTATACGCCCGTGATTTGGTCTGAAGTCCGAGTTTCCTCCCCTCTCAAGACTCTTTCCCCTCCCCTCCTCAACGGCCCCTTCCCGAGCCTACCACTACGTCACCCACTCCCCCGACCCATCGCACTCCTCCGTCTTACTTTACCTCCTCCCCCGTCGACTCTCCTGGGCCCCCCAACTCGCTCGTAAACTGTATAACCATCCTTCTCCTTCGGTAACCTTCCACCTCCCACTCTCTCCCCTTTCCCCCACACACATAACAACCACTCCACCTACCCTCACTTTAAAAGGAGACTTCCAACTCCTAAAAATCCTTCCTACATCAATGGGATTAAGCCAGTGAGCTCCTAACTTTTCTTCCGCGTTTGAAATTTCTTTAAACAATAAGCCAGCCCAACGGCCCAGGGTGCAACTAAAACTGTAAGATTTTTCGGCCCGAGATTGAGGACTGTCATTTATAAGGAGTCACTGGGACCTTCGCCGAGTACCCTTCGAGAGGATTCGATCAGTAACTCGAAGGTAGGGGAACACGGGAGGAGAAGATTCCACGGGGCATGTGCGTCGGATGTCTTGGTGGAAAATTACAGCCTTTGAGGCGCAAATTACTTCCCTTTCTTTGACTGCGAAAACTTCGAGCAACTCTACCTGGAGGAAGGCAGTCAGTTTCCACGGTTGGTTGGTTTTCTCCACTGACATCTCGGAAAACTCGGAGAAAGATGGTTGGGCACCCTGGAGAAGTGGACCTTAATTCAACTAATTGGTCACATCACGTTCTCAGATTGGAGAAGGAAGATGTGGAGTGTTTGCGCATTTGAAGGAAAGAAGATGCATTTGTTTGAGATTTTTTCCCGACCTTCAGGATCGCTCAATGCTACTCACAAATTATGTATTTCTTCCAAAACGGTATCCATCAACGTGGAACAAAATACAAACATTGAAAATAATTCTTTTTCTGAGGTATAGTTAAGTTTGTAAAATTACCTTGAAATATACTCACGGAATTTTATGGAGGAGACATTTTGGCGAAATCATGCTAGTTACATTAGTCGCATTTTCAAGTTCAACTAAAGTTGCTCTTTTTCTATAGTGTGCAAATACTTATATCTACAGAATACCTCGCAAGTCGCCACAGGGGCGTGTAGCGGGGGCCGTTAGGGCCCCACCCGTAAAAGAGGATAAAATCACAAGTAATACTAACAAATTCACGCAACCCTACACCCAAAGGCGTATATACTCATGCGAAAGAGCTTCCAACTTACACGCATGCAAGCACATACGATTCTCACACACATACTCGTATAGCATCGACCAACATGCACCTACGAATGTAATAAAAGTCGAACCAATAACGTGAAAATTAGAATTGAAAAGTGTTACGTGTAACCAAATTCGTATTAAAGACTACACCTTGTACCTGAACTCGACCTGATACTAGATACATTCAGACTAAATTTTACTGGCCAAATACTAATTATGAAGGTAATTTTAGGTGGATCTTTGTTCTTAGTTAGTATAGTACTTAATGAAAAAAATGCCCCTTACGGTTTGCCATCTGTCTGCCCATCGGGACCCGAAATCTCGAATATTTTCAAGTATTTGTGAAATATGTCATTTTTAATTTGTAGCAAAGGAGAAATAATGGCAGAAATGGATACATCATACGGAAAATGCAAATTAAGAGGTTCTCTGAACATAATTTTGGCTATTGGATAGATTATTACATGTAAGTGATTGACGGCACAGCAGACCAAAAACTATTTTCTAAACTTAGCCAAATTTTATATTTAAAATAGTCATTCAACATGATTTTATTTTTGCTAACATTTAGTAATCGAAGTCATGATTAAGTAACAATTATTCATCGATTTCACGGTTACAATTTTATCATCTGTATTGAAGTTAAATTTTGATATTTCACTGTAAAAATTCTCTACAACTTATGCACAATACATTTTCCCTCGAAATACGCAGTAGTCTAAGAAGTATTTTTTTAACCTTCCGATTTATCAAATTTCTCTCTTAACCTCAAATTGAGTATATGCATGTAGTTTCCGAAACGAGTTCACGTTACGAAGCGACTGAATATTTACCTGTCAACGAGGGAATGGCGATTACAACAAAAACAATATATTCTTACGTAATAATCGAGAATGGATTGTCCAGCGATTAGAACATTGAGTAAAAGGAACTAAATGATAAGAAGAAATGCAAATACGAATACTCTCCCGAACATTATTATAAAAATAGATCTTTCTGAAAGGAATTAAGAGATAAAGTAAATAAAGTAATTAGCCAGTGGAGGAAGACGATATTACTAATTTATGCATTATTTATTATGCAATAGTCATAAATACACTAAAAATTATTATGTACACATTACACACTGCGTCTGCTTTATTAAAGTACGTACAAAGAATTAGTCATTCAACTAATAATTAGGTATTAGTTCTTAGGCCCGAATTTTCAGTAGTCATACGAAACTGCACTCCCATCCCTAACTACATTTGCAAAGCTTTTACGCTTGAGATAAACATCTCAGTAGAATATTTTAATAGTTCATAGATAGATAGTTCAAAACAAAAAAAATCTTTCGAAGATGAATCGAAATTGGCGGGGCCATGGATCCTGACATAGAAATTGAGAAAAAGACATGTAATAAGTGGAGCGTAATTTGGGAGTGTAATTTGACGGTACGATAATACAGGCTTAATTTTAGTTTTTAAAATAGGAATACCCCAAGAATGAGAAAGTAATGCCCTAATCACATTCAATAAATTTCAGCTTGAAATGTTAGATCACAAAAAATGACTGAAATTGAAGTGGAGGCAGATATTCAAAGTAAAAAAAAGATGAGTACATTCTATTCACAACAGGAAATACATAGGCGTTTCTAAATACAATGAAATAACTTCGATTTCGCGGCAATTTTATAAGTAGGTTTTGATTTACACGAATAAATAAGTTGTATGACATTCACAGGCTAACTAAAACAATTTGAAGCCGCAAAATTCATTTATTTCAATACAATTTTTGGCATATAGTATAACGTAATTAATGAACGAAATAATTTTTGGCGTCATTCAACCCCAACCTGATATCTGTTTTCTTCGAAAATTCCACTTAGTTCCGCTTAAGTCAAGTCCGGCACTAACGATACGATATTCGTAGCAAATGCCATCAAAATTTTTGATCATGAGTATTACTCATATCTTCGGCATTTGCTTCAAATTTTGTAACATTTTTATCGAATATTCGAGATTAAAGATATCAAATCTTCTGGAAATGTCCAAGTCACCATAACCCGGTGATAAAGTTAAAACTTACGCACCACTTAAAAATAGGAAGGTTCTCCCTTGGCATTTACGTATGCATATAGTGTGTGTCCCACAAACAAATGGTAATGAAGAACTTTTTAAATGTGATAACAATAATAGTCCGGTGTCACAGAATAAATATCTGTTATTTGTAGTACTCTTAAATCATAGGATCTGTTTCGTAAATTTAGAAAAGGCGTTCGATAGAGTCAATTGGGAAAAACTAATGAATATATTGCTAAAAATAGGAATAGATTCGAGGGATAGAAGACTAATCCACAACATTTGCATATCTCAGATTGCTCAAGTGCGAGTGGGGGACGGAAAATCCGGATGGACAGTGTTAGGAAGGCAGTATGGCATGGTTGTCCATTATCACCTGTGCTGTTCAACGTGTATGTGGAGGAAATGATTAAAGAGGCATCGAAAGAACTGGAGGTATGGCTGAACTACGGTGGGGAATTCATAAAAACAGTTAGGTTTGCTGATAACCAAGATTTAGTCTGGCACTCAATCAAAGGTTTACAAACATCACTGAGGACATTGGAAAGTCACTGCGATAGGTATGGATGAGATGGGATAAGAATAAATGTAAACAAAATAAAAGTTATGCGGCTTTCGAGAAAATCGAAAGCTAAGTGTATTATTATAGTACAAGTTCAAAAACTGGAGTATTGAGAACAATTCACTAATCTTGGAAGTGCCATGAACCAAAATGGTCAAAATTGTGTTAGGCACAAGGCATTCACAAAGAGACATAATAGCAAGGACGTTGAGGGAAGACCTCAAAAAATGGCTCATCAAAACTTTGATGTGGAGCGTAGTTATTAACGGCGCGGATAAATGGTCACTGAAGCAGGATGATAGACGTAGATTGGAGGCCTTTGAAATGTGGGGAGGAGAAGGTGACATCGACCGTAAGGAGAACAAATGAGGAAGTGTTAGGTAAGGTGGATGAGGAGAGGTGATTATTGGGAGAAGTCATTTGAAGACACAAAAAATGGATGCAAAGCATATCGATCGACAGTGGGATGTTGAAGACTGTAATAGAGGAGAGAATGTTAGGCAAACGAGGAAGGGGCAGGAATAGGATAGGGATGTTGGACGGAATGAAGGGAGGACGAAATATGCGAAGATGAAGAGGGGCCCTCCTGTAGAATATGATGCTGGGTTGTGTTTTTTTAGGAGAGAAAATATATTTCTTTGGTAGTTGTGTCCATCAAAACCCTACCTTAACCGGTAGATTACTTAAAATAATACTCTTCAGATGCTACTCGAGCACACTTCCAGTTACCTTCATTGAAAAGAGTTTAAATTGCAACTAAAAAATTAAGAATTCCTAGTCTATACAGCTATTTGTCTCTTATTCGATGCCAGCATAGTAACCAACGAAAGAGGAGTTAATACTTAGCCATTTTTCGAGAAGATCATGTAGTATTCGCATTGGTATGCTGTAAGACAGTTTTTCGTTGCGTTTGATCAACTTACGCTAGATAAAATGGTATACAAATTTAGAATTCGTGAATGTGAAAAAAATGCGGACTGTATATGATAATACTAATTATCAAGTGGAAGATTAATAAATCCTTGAGCTATGAAACAAGAATTTAAGTATATGATAAAGCTCAGACTGCAAAATTTTCAGATACAAGCAAAATGTGGTAATTTAGTGAAGCTTCAATATTTGCATCTAAAATGCTAAATAGATATAATTAGAATATTAGTCGCATCGAAGAACGAAAAACTCGTCGTAATGGTAAATGTATATTCTCATTCTAATCAATTTCGGATGAGTTTCAAAAGAGTTCTCTGTTTCACTGGCATCTTCTCATAACCATCGGACTTTGAGAATCTTAGGGAAGTATTAAAGTATCTAAGTATATTTGTCTAAGTAATACATGAAATTTATTGCACCATTCTTTCCTGAGTTAACAAGGATCTCGGGGATATAAATCCCAGTTCAAACTTCGGAATGCCAAACTGAAACTAGGTATTTCAGTTAAATACCTACTTAGTCACGGTAGCGGTATTATTTTTAAAGCGGAGTCAAAATTCTGAGCAGCAGCTTAAGAGCTGCTTTTTAAGGTAGAGGTCCTGTGTGTGGATTGCTAACTGCTAACTCAAGTATTTACTATTGGCTACATCATATGGTAAAAGGAAAAGATTCGTTAAGATGGATTCATATTTCCTGACTTCGAAATGGGGAATTAGGCCATCAGCCACTCATCACAGAATGCCATCGTCGGGGAATGCCTCTCGAATCTTCATGGTGGAGTGATAGAGTGTTGCTGACTTGTGCCCTACTATGAGGCGTCTAATGTACAGGATGGATAAAGACTACGATTTCCATCACCGATTTAGTCCAAATACATTCCATGAGCACCAGATTTCCTTCGTCCCCGCGTCTCTCTCGACGGCAAGAGGCATAAAATAGTCGCGTTTGGAGAAGCTTGTCTTATGCGCGCGGTCTCCTATCTCAATCTAAAAAGAAATTTAGGGACAAAATAGAGCGATTTGGTGGCTGTACCAAACTTCCCATGGGCGTCGTCGTCGAATGATGACCAGGTTTATTCAAAGGCAATGTATGAACCTTTTATATTACTCAGAGTCGGCGAAAGGTTTTTGACCTAAACAGTCAAATGCGCGGTAGTTAGCTGTTGATGAAAATTTTAATTGCAACAAAAATTAACAAAAAAAATTCTTAACAGTTCACCGTTCCTGTTCTGGTTCTATCAAATTGTTGTTTCATACGCAGCAATAAACATAACAATAAATCATAAATAACTTCGCCCACAGCACAGCACGTTTTTATATGTGTTACGCTGTATACTTAAGAATATGTTTCCTATAAAAATTGCTTGAAAATCGACGTCAGATTATAAAGAGCTCTGAATTATCAGTGACATTTTGATGTTTTTCTTCCAACGCGAAACCTAATAATAAGAGGGAAATAAATGCCAGTTGTGTACGCGAGTAGTGATGAGTACCTGCACATATATGAAACTATGTATCAATTAGTTTCATTTGTCCAACGGGTACGAAATCTTAGGATGAATCTCATGAATTGAGGTTGAACAAATTGCATGATCTTTTGGCCATTTCGTAAAGTAAGCATTTGAACTCGAAATGTACCCGAGGAAGAGGAGATGAGTCGCAGCGCACTTGTACGAGATACTGCTGGTATTATTCCATGATGATGCCCTCCATAAGGATGCAATGTTCAATCAATAACGGGAATTTTGAGTTATTGGGAAATAATTTTATTTATTTCACTATATCAATGTTATCTCCTTCGAAGTAGTCCCCATCAGATATCATACACTTATACCAGCGCTTTTTCCAATCCTCGAAACACTTCAGGAACTCGATCTTTGGTATAGCTTTTAGCTATCTCAGCGATGCGTTTTCAATCTCATCTATGCTTGCAAAACGATAACCCTTTAAGGTTCGCTTGATTTTTGGCAACAGAAAAAAGTCGCACTGGGCCAGTTTAACCAATACTGAGGCTGAGAAATCATTACAGTGCTGTTGCCGAACAAAAATTCACGAACAAGCAATGAAGTGTGAGAAGGTGCATTTTCGAGGGGAATGAGCCATGAATTGTTTCACCACAAATACGTGTATTTTTTTCGTATTTCTTCACGCAAACGGTGTTAAAATTATATGTAGTCCTCTTTATTGATCGTTTGACCTTGTAGCAAGAACTCGTGGAGCACTATGCCGTTGAAATCGAAGAAGAGAGTAAGAAAAATTCCCGTTACTTTTTGAACACTAACCGTAAATACCCTGATTTATGAAAGAGTAAAATCGCTTGCAAGGGTAGGCATTGATCATTAATGCATTCGAACTGACGCAATTTTAAACTTTAATTGTTTGAAAAGTTGATGCAAGTATAATATCGAGAGAGATGATAATAAGGGCATGTATCTAGTGGTGAACTTTCTCCAATTCAAGATAATGAACAATATTAGTTTAGAGAATAACCTAACAAGTATACCGAACTTACCCTAAAACCATGGGACCGAACACCGCTTAGAGTTTATTCTCTGCGCTTGACTATGTACTCATGAATGTTTTACGGTGTTCGATGGCTAGAGTCGTCAGAATATATGTATCTGTACTCCAATAACCATTACCTATTGCCCGAAAATGATTTTCCTGCGGGTTTGCTTGTTATTTAAATGGTTGAGAAATGATAAATATGGAAAGAATAATAAAAAGGATTACGGCACAGCCCTGGATATCCATCACTTGGTCTAAATCAGACTAGCTTTGACTGTGAAGCGCATTAAGTCAAAATCCCTGGGAACTTTTAGTTCTAAACATCCATAGAGTATATAGTGCTAATTTGAAGTTAAAAAAATGCGCGCTTCGCAATAGTTTAGAAACGCTGTCGCCAATGTTTAGATACTTTATGGTATCAAATGTTTTATTCGTTTTTGTTACGAAATTTCTCAATATATTGAAATGGAATAAGTAGCTTTGCAATTCCACACTTAATATTACAAAGTGTCTTCATTTCAAAGAAGGACGCTAAAAACTTCGGTGCTCATAGTAGAAAGAAGCTCCGTTCGAAGTAAAAATCAAATAAAATATATTAATCATTAGAAGTTTGATATACTCAATGCTTACGACCTTGTCTGCAGACATGAACAACTTTATCAGTCTCGTTTTAATTTTGGCTGAAGTCCACATCATATAATTCTATTCATTTACAGAATAAGTATGGGATTATTACGCATTGAGTTTTTTTCCTACTGGCATATGTTATTACGACCAATGAAAATGCAGAGGGCATTGTCAATCCAAGTCTGCTTCTATGGCCAGTGTAGTTTTAGGGAATCTAGGTAATGTTGAGAATTATTGGAAAAACTTCCGCAATCAAAGACACATTAACTTCGCGAAATATCAAGATCAAATGATTCAAGTCTGAACTCAACGATAACCCACGGAAGAAGCTCTGCTGCCTCAATAATCCCATTCAATATTTATTTACCTGCACACTAATTGCAATTAGTTTCTTCCCCCATTCCTAAAGTCATCCAAGCCCCGTAGCACCATCCATCCGTAGTAGCACCGAAAAAATCCCTCCAATCTCCCTTCCGTTAAATACGTCATTTGGCTGGAGGCGGGCTATCTTCCCTCACCCCGGACCACTTTCGGTTGTCCTACAACCTCTCCCCTTACCGTTCTGTCGTGGGTTTTTGATATCCTTTTTGGACCCATCACATCTTTATGGACCGCTGATAAGTGACGCAGTGAAACACTCACTCTTTCAACGTACGCGCATTACGCATGAATCTTCGTGAGGCGAGCGGAATATTTCGATGGAAACCTCGGACCTTTATCCCCCCTCCAAGTTTTTCTGCTTCGGATATCCATACGGTTTCCTTGCCGGGTTCACCAAAGAGACCGATTATTTTTCTCGTATCATTTTTTTATTGAAAGGATATAAAAAAACGAAGATTAGGCTCCATTATATTCCTACTCTCCCCAGAACGAAAATTTATTGTCACATCGTACGAGTATGTATCGGTTATTAGCATAGAATCTTCCTGATAGGTGAATTATACCAAATTATGTGTGTACAAAAAAAATACGGAAGCCTAGCGGGTTTAGGAGGTGTTACAACATATCTTTTTTAGATTTTATCCTAAAAAATCTATTCACTGATAATGATATGACACGCGCACTCCATGACCGCATTTCATTCACCTTTACCTAGACAGTACATTCACCACCTGCAAGGATTAATAATACCAAGTTCCTCACTGTGGCAATTACTTGCTCCATTAATAAACTGATGTACTCGTTTCATGCAAGACTAATCCAAATTATTCATGAAGCGTAATTAATATCAAGCTAAGGAATTTGGAGAAGGAGCAACGTCCCCTAGTTTATGCCATTGAGGCATATTGAAAGGGAGTTTCTGGATGATGCAACGAGCCATAGATATTGAAGCACAGCGTTCACCTTGCTTCTCTCGTTTTGCACGAGATTCTATAAGTGTAAAAAAAGAGAATTTAGAATTTCCTTATCGAATTTTTGTCACACTTTCAAAGAACTCAAATTTTAAGCCTAAGCATACTTGATACCCACCCAAGGACTAGCTCACATTCATTTCAAGACGCTCAGCAAGTTGTATTCTGCTTTCGTCGATATGCACTCTTCCCATTCCATTTACGTGCATTTTGCACCAGATTACCAACTCTTCCTATGCAGAAAGTGGAAGAAAGAAGATTTAAGACGGTATTTTCTTTTGTCCCAAGGCTTTAGCTCGATACCGCAAAAAGTCTGTATATTGTTTTCCTTTATCTGGAGAGGACTCAGTAAAGAAAAAAATACCAAGACAAGGGTGTTCCAATGATATTTCAAAGGACTACGTGGAATTTCATCGTTTTCAATTCTAACGAATAAAGCGAGTTTATCATTGAGATGCGGGCTCATAAAAAGGCTCCTTGCAGACCTATACACAGTGACGTTATTGCATTGATATGGTGGTCCCTTCATCGCCAATATGATCCACGATTCGGTAATTTCCAGTGAGTGGGACGATCTTTTTGTTTTGACAGCGGTTGGAACTTGACTAAGGAAATCACGTGTTCAAGCATCGGTAAAAATCGGAATGTCTGCAGGAAGGCGCTGATGGAAACGGGATGATTGAAGTTAAAGTAGATGCTACCTTCTGTAACTTAGATTCCGGGATACACTGTTTTAATCATTTTTAGAACGATAGAAGTTAACGAAAAAAAATTGGACTTTCGATAAAAAGAACTGCTTTTAAGGTATTGCCTTCACGTATTCATATTTGCAGCAGAGCATATTATATTTCAGAATTTATCAACTCGATCACCGTTATGAGCACCAGATTTCGACTCACAGATTTCGAGAGACACTCGCAGAAAAATCGGGGAAATGCGGGAACCGGAATCCAGAAAATTATGACCCATCTTAACGGGGTTACTGCTATTTGATGTTTGAATGACTCCAGGTCCGAACAAAGTTTCATTTTCAGAGGTTCAGAGAATATATCCTCAAGTCACAGAGTCACACTGGGCATAAATGTGTGCCTTCTATATCGAGGGATTACGAGGTAAATCAATACCTATTTCTGTAGCCGGGACATGAGTTTACTGTACAGCCTATTAAGCTAGGGTGGGACATTGATAGCCCAAAAGCCACGAAGTTATTTCTTTGATTACGTAGACCACACATCTCAAATTAAGACTGGATTTATCTTTCCAAATTTAGGGATTATATTTCCGATTTGAGTTTGAGCCTCTTAAAAACATTTTATTTAATTTGATCAAAAGCGAAAATTAAGCCTCGGGAATCAATCTAAACTTGTACAATGAAGACGTTACGGCAACTATTTGGCGGAATACAAGTGCGTGATTCGTGACCTGAGAATGTGGGAGTAGCGATCATCACGCTATTCAATTTAGACCCGTAAAACTCGGCTGGTAGAGATATCAAAACTTAATCCGCAGAACTGGCATGTGAAGTCGCACGAAGGCTGTCCTTGGGCATAGGCACAATCCATTTAATTCACGTGGATCGTAGCGTGAACGAATACCACCGAGAGAATAGTCGAAGGATATCTGGTGACCGCGTGCCGTCATTTCCGCGAGAGAACTTTAGAAGGATAAGAATGGAATTTTCTTAGGTTTTAACATCGTCAGTACTCTTAAACATTTTTTTTATTTCTCTAAAATGAAGGCCTCTTATCTGCCAGCATTTTACAATTGTTCGTTTGAAAGATTACCGCGTATGTATCTATAATAAAAGTCACATTTCCCAATCTGTAAGCTCTTACATCTTTAATAGTATTAGTTCGATTCTACTGATTATGACAATCAAAAGACAATCCACCTTAACGAAGTTATTGTTCTGATGACTGCACTATTTCTTCCCAGAAACTTCGCATAACGCAAATACATCTACATCTACTTAATACCCCGCAGGCTGCCGCAAGGGCGTGTGGCGGGGGGTGTTAGGAAACCACCCGTATTTAACAAAGGAAAAAAAACCGCATGCAAAAGCCACAAATTTATACCATTATCAAACAAAGATGGCATACATTCATGCAAGGACACTTAAACCCAACACACATGCAAACACTCAAACTACCAATTAACATACACATGCACCTATAAATGTACCTAATACCTTTGCAATGTTTAATTTTGTTCCGATTTGTAAATTCAATGTTTTCAATATTTCTAAAGGGATTTCGGTTTATTACTATTATAATTTCTGATTTTTCGGGGAAAGAGTGGTTCAAGTGGTTCCCAGCCTAAATCCCCTAAGAGACCTGTCACACTTGTGTTCGTATCATAACAATTTTTAACGAAATACTCGTTTCTGAATCACCGCACTAGCGAAGAGGGTAGTTATTAGGCAGCGTTCCCTCGTAAAACTTTCCACTAAGTGATTTTCGAAGTTTCGACAATGATTAATATTCCACAAATTCGCGCAAACTTAATTCACATACTCAATCAAACGTTTATTAAAATAAATAATACTGAGTTAAACAGTTAAAAATAATTGTACGCAAGTGCATTGGTACAAGTTAAAGGGTACTTTTTTTGGGTTCCCATTGAAACAAAATAATTTGAACTGATTGGGACATGGATCCGCCATGTTCGTTCAACTATTTTCAACGGAATACTGTTGTATACACAGTCTGAGGATGAAAGAAGAATAAAAACTTCCGTCGCTGAAAGGATTAAAGAGAGACTTTTTTATCACACCGTGATCTTCCTCTTTGAATGCACGTTTGCATTGTCGTGATGCTTGAATTGACTGATGTATTAAACAGTTGAATGCAAATGAGCCACAATCTACACGGACGAAATCTAAAATCACCCAAATGTGCTTACTCACCCGAGTTTACCGTGGTATGTTTTTCGATATTTACGCCATGGCAAAAGGATGGATCTGTTCCTGTACAAACAAGGATTTCGCGGGATCCAAGTTAGTGTTCACGAGGATTTATTTTACCTCCCGCTCTGCCCTAATAAGCTAGAGCATTAGGTTAACTATTCTAACTAGTTTGTCGATTAAAATAATTAGCCAACCGTTTGTGAACTGGCTAATTCCGTGCATCTTAGTAGCATATTTGAAGTATAATGGAACACCGTAAAAGAGAAGAATACCACTCAATAGTTAACACTTGAGTTCGAACTGGCGAGACTGATATAATTGTGTCCTCGTGGTTTGTAAGGACTTAAATTTAGTTTGATTGCCTTTATCCGTTTCAAATAATCAAAGTTCTTATTTTTATGTGACAATGATCCTTGAAAACTCTGTAAATGAATTACGGTAGTAAAGCATCCAAGCGAAATTTTCGTTACGGTTCTTTCCGGAAATTTCAAGAATATTTTGGGAACGTTTAACTTTCTAGTAGGTCTTTAATTTTTTATAATAGTTATACCTTATAGTTTGGGGACTGAGGAAACTTTTTGTTCTTTGATTTCCTCCATTACAGTAGAATCCCAGCTACAGGCGTGGTCTGGGATGAAATCATCCCAGAATGGACAATCTGAATTTTATACAGGCCTTGAACGAAAATACCGGGTCTGTGGCTCTCAATAGCCCTCATTTATCCTTGAAAGTCGAATTAATGATGCTCAATTGCTTGGTTTCAGAGCAAAGGAACTGAATTAATCTCGGATATGCTGTTTTTTCTCTGTATTAATTTGTAGGCAAACTTTGTATTCTTTACTAAGAAAAAGCCGTACTTTAACAGTGGTTTCGCAGATTGGGTTGCATCGTACTCTTTCTGAATCTACAAAGCTCGGCAATACGGTCTAAGTAATAAATATGTATACACTTAACTGACACGAAGTTTGTACATTAAGACAGTGGCTTTATTAATATGGCGTCAAGATGATTTAACTTTATCCTAAATATATGGGCAGTTGTTATTGTGGGCAGGAGGTGCCTAAGGGCTCTTCCTATGGATCAAAATGCCGCAAATAATTTACGATAGCCCTCTTACGTAATAATGACGTAATAATTCATTCGTCGCAATATTTCTAGATTCGTTTTATCCGCATGGTTTGTTCTCTGGTTCTTCTCGCGGACAAATAATGACGAAATCTATGGGATTTCATTCGAAACCTTGGTCTAATCAATAGTTGTTATATTTATATATGTATCTATATACACGCACACTCATATGCAAACAAGGTTTGAACTATACTTGTATATATATGGTATATTACTCCTAGTAGTAGTAGTTTTGAGGGGAGGCGACCGACAGCTGAGGTCATTTGCGCCATAGGGGATGGATAGGAAAGGATGAAGGGTGGAGAGAAACCCGGCGTCGGCATTAGCCTACTCTTTACGAAAGGCGCCAAGGGGTCCGCAGTTTAACGTCCCATCCGACGGACAGCGTACTCACTCAAAGTGCCCTCCACAAAGCACCTCAAGTAGGGGTCGAGATACCTCTGAAAAATATTCAACACCGCCGGGATTTGAACCCGGGCCCTCTGGGTGGAAAGCCAGTGCGCTAGCCCATCTCCATCCCCATATTACTCCTCCTAATTTCCCTGGCTGTACTTAAATAACTACCTCCCCCGCGTGCAATGAAAAGCCAGATTGACAATAATTACTTACACTTAGGGGAGGATGATGAAAACCTGAGTAGCTTGAAGAAATATGCGGGAGAAGGGGAAATGAATGAAGGAAACAAAGCAATTATAGAAACAATTCGCTTCCAACAGTAATCGCCACGCACTGATGATTATCGGTCGTGGTTGTTCATATGGCAGATAATACTAACACTATTACGCCTTATCTCGCTCCCTTATCTCTTTTCCCATGCGCGCAGTCATTACAAACGCCACCGTTACTTCTTGCCTTTTAGACAAAGCTTTGTATTGTTCCGTCCTCGGTATAAAAACGGCCAATATGTTCGGTTGAGATGCCTATGTCCGTACGTCTACAGCGGATATGAGGACAGCTTACGTCGAGGCACATTTACCTGAGAATGAAAGAAGCAGTCTACATTTCAGAAGTTTGAGGGAGAAAGATTTTAATGGGAGGGAGGAAGAGTTTCTATGAAATGGCGTAAACGTGCGGACAAAAATCATTTCCAATTTCGGTGGGCGATTGTGTTCTTCTTTAGTCAAAATGCTCCTTTTTTCAAAAAAAGTAATTTCTATATTCCACTGTAAAATCGCACCAAAACACTCCTGACCGCATGTGTCCATTCTTGAGACTATTATCTCGTATACAACTCGTTTTTGGCAGAGTGACATCTACGAAACTTATTTGAAAACACGATACATACCAAAAGAGCGTGCCGTGAAGATTTAATCCAAGATTCGCTGTGAAGGCTTCCGTGTACTGTAGCGATTGAATATGCAAATCTTCCCTGTGGGTCCATTTTCTAAGACGACAGTTTTGCCGGCGTTGCAGCCGACCTCTTATGTTCAGAAGTGATCTGGAGGCACCGGCTGCAACGCTGGGGAAACTGTCGTCTTAGAAAATGGATCCAGGCTGAAGGAATCCCGGAAGATTAATCTTTAATATAAGATATCTGTCATCACTCTACTCACTGTACAAGCACATACAAAATATTGTCAAATCGTACAAAGACGTCAAAGCCATCCCATCGATACGTCTTAAGCCCTCAACAACACTGCCTTACAGAAGTGAATTAAACTATTAAGAATGTACAGTTCTCAAGATTCACCCCGAGCGTGTTATTATGCCCACATGATCCCGATTGATACTCCCAAGGGTAGTGGTGCGAGGACAAAGACGCATTAAAAATCCACTTCCCCAGAGCGAATAGTTTCGAAATAGGCATGGACGATAACTTCCACACGATGGTATACTATATGTATAGGAAAACATACAAGGTGTAGTAATGATTGGTCTTTGGCTGCGGACATACCATTTTAAGGGTATTGAATGATCAATAACATAGCCTCGTACTTCGGAAACCACTGCAATGGAGTACGGTTCAAGACTCAAATAATTGACTTAGCTCTAGATTAGATCAATGATGAAGAGATACCGATGGGAATAAAATTGCCGGCAGAGCTGCAAACAACGATATAGTTTTGCTAAAAATAGTTCGAATACAAAGATCAAAGTTTCAAAGACCAAATGACTAAATCAGGTAATACTCGGGATTGGAATGATAAGGGAATAATTATTACCCGAGATTATAGTCATCGGCTTTCAATTGTTTCCCCCATTCCTTTCTGTCCCAAAACACTCTTTGTCACATCTTCGGAAACAACCCTTCCTATCCTCACTGACCTTTGTCAAATGCATCACGGGAGCGTTATCTCACGAGTACGCAATCCACATCTCCGGGAACACACCCACAATTTTCCGCATACCTCATCTCATCCCGTTTCCCGACATGGGCCAAGCCCCCACGCGTTATTTGCTGCCGTAAGCGTTCACCCAATCTATCTACTTTAGACTTCATCCCGTGACGCATTGCCTTCCATATGTTCGACTGCGATGTTGAGAGGAACTCCTTACGCACTTTGTTCCTTTGGAAATCGTCGCCAGTCGCTGGCAGGAACTATGTTCCGAACCGTGGAATCCAGTGATCTCATTCCGTTGATCCACTACGAGTGACGCGGACGGCATTATTTTCATGTTGCTGCATTACTACAAAATGACAATGCCAATAACCTCAATAACGCTGGAAGAAACGAGCCAGAAGATATTCTTAAGCGATGAAATCGCAGTCAAATGCCAGCCGCAGGTCCAGACTGCAGAAAGTACAACTCGATATGCAAGACGAATAACTAACAGGTGTTATCCGGTTCATTTTAAGGTCATTTCATAGATAATGATGAACACCATTAAATTTAAACATCGTGATTCACCCTAAGTGCGGAAATATCTGAGAACAAGAAGAACATGGATTGATAATATGCATACAGAAAACTTCTCGACTCGTATTTTAAAATTATCTTCCCTTGAAAATGTTCTAGATAAAGAAGTCTTGCATGTTTATTCTATGCCAATATTTTATTTTAAAAATTAAAAAGACTGTTCATCCTTATTGGCCCAGGAAAATGTCACGGAAAGTGAAACATTCCAAACGAAAAAACATTGAATTATGTTCGACTATTTTCCGCCGATTGCACATAGACATAGGATTTAGTACAAGCGACATTTTTTATAACATAAAAACCCTTTGCCTGACGAAGAAGCCATCAGGTCTGGAGTGGAAGAGGTTCGATTCCTTTTTCCCTTCTATAATTTCCGTTCTCTCTCCCACCTGCCTTCTTTTTCCCGATCATTTCTTATCCTTTGCCCTTCTTGCAACTTATTCTTTGCCCCCTCTGTAACTCCATCCAAGTAACCGCAAATTGTGCCACCCATAGTACTTCAAGGAATAAATATTCTCCTTAACGCCTCAACTTCACCATGACTTACAACGCTTCTCTTCCGTGTTCTTCCGATGTCATCTTCAAGAATATCTCCTATTTCATCCATAAACTACAACTTTTCTACGGTCTGCATCCAACATCTCCAGCTCCAAGTAAGTGGGCCCCTTCGTGCAATATCTTTTCTTCCTTTCTTCCTGTTCACGCCCCTTCCTTTTTTTCTCCTCTTCCCCGACATCCATCTTCTCGCCATTTTAAACTACGTTTTCCCCCTCTAATTTTAACATGGTCATCATCAACATCATGCCATTGATATCAGATTAGTACTTAATTATATGGAATGTGTTCGCGGCGGATGTCTAACTGTTGATTAATGGGTTGAATCGCATCAAAATCCACGTGTTCTTTGATACCGGCAAAGAGAAAATAACGCTGAGTGTCAACGCAACGGTTGGTTCCATTTTTCATTTGGTAACTTGAGTTAATCCAGATCCTACCCTTACCAGTAGATTACCTGTAGTAATAATTAACATATTACGCCAAATAAAATATTCCAAATCAGAAGAAGTTCAGATATATAACTGCTTCTCCTAATGTTGAACAATATTAATACTGCCGTTAAATCAAATAAGAACATCCATAGCTCAACCGAAATGACTGTATTCTACAAATCACAAGCCATTGGTAATAACCTTTTCGGAACGATAGTCATCGTAATAAATTTTTAAGACACCTGAATATATTTCTGTGCTCAACTACAAACGGATACATAAAATTAAAGCTATCAAGAGATTCAACCCACTTAAAAAACCTATGCTTAATGATCAATTTACTCATGGATATGTTCGTTAAAATGCGACAGGGTGAAAAACTGAGGGTGTAAATGGTCGCTTAATATTGTGAGTGTCCTCTGGAAAAAGACGACTATTTAGTGTTATCGCCGAAAAATAGCCGTATTCTTGTATAATTACTTCAAATTTAGAACATACGGCAATGAAAAACTTTGGCGAATCTATTTGTTGAAAGTTGGTTTATTTATTCACTTTGGGATACCTTTAAGTTCAAACTAAAAATGAAAAAATAAATTGAAATTTTAAACTAAGCTGGTTGGTAAAATATTTTAGTTTTTCAACCACCCACCTCATATCCTAACCATACCGTCATTTTTTGTCATATTAGTCCTTACATTTACTATTTTTAATGCCGGTCTCTACTTCCTGTTCAGATGAAATATTAGATGCTATGTTTTTGCTTGTTGTTTTCCCGCTCCCGAGGTGTATAGCTACTGCGTCCTAGAAAATTTAAGAACTTTTTTCCTTCTCGAGCGTTAGAAAGATAAGCGCCTTTTCGGAACTTTGATCATATCCCTGATTTCTACCACATCAACATAGGGTCAACTACCAAAACACATAAACAGGGGGCAACCGAAGAAGGACGAGTCGATTGGATAATGCATTAAAGTAAATGTAACTCTAGACTATTGAGCTGCTATAAAAAATAACCTCCTCATCTTCGATTTATTATGAAACCATTAATCATTTTATGACCGAGAAATGCGTCGCAACAAGAATCTATTAAATGTTTTTTTTATTCTGCCCCGATATAATGCTTTTACCAGCTTTCTTATATGCGCATCAACGGCGTAGTTAAAAATGTGGTGCATGGAATTTTCATAATGGAAGTGGCAGAGGATATTAATATGTCCTCATCTAAGGGAAGTTACCAAGGAAAATTAATGAAATGTGATTGTATGTACATTATTGGTCAAAAATGTTTACTTAGTTTTATTATGCACTTTTCTAATCAACTACAGTTTAATATTGTCCTGCGGATAACACTTGGTGATTATGGATTAAAATAGCTTGTACATGTACGTATATTCATCTTTAATGAATTTATTGTCTTGTAGCAATCGAAGAAAAAATACATTTTCACTCGTTTTTAAACATTAATCGGCTTCTTTATATGCGCCGATCGAAACTGTTATATTACCTAAGAAATAAGAAAAACAGGAAATGAGATTCTACAGTTTATTCCTAATTTCAAATGTTTCCCAGTTTATTTCATCAATATCATTACAGGCTTTCTATCGAAATAATTGAAAAAATAAGAGGACTTGTAGGGAAAATGCTTTAAAAGTAGAGGGTTATTGACAACATTATGTTAACGCATATATACGCTAACGCTAGGTTTGATAACATCCGGACAAAATTTTGCTTGGAATCTAGAAGTTCTTGAAAACTGTCAACAGCTGGAAATAATAGTCATTTGTTGATTGGAGCATTATTTACAGTGAAATTTTGCACGGTCACGTCATTCAATTTCATTTTATCTTAGCGAAGAAAGATTTTGCGTTTGATATTAACAAATTTAAATATATTTTAAAATTAATTTCATCGGTAGCATGCAATACAAATTTAATAGCCAGTAAATTAGAGTGGAGATATCGGACGACTAGTCAGTGAATAGATTTGAAGTTTTCAGAATTTTTTTAACAGTTCTTTAAATCAAAATGCAACAAAGATTTGTCACAAATGGGGTGGAATTTTGTTTGAGCTTCACATTGTTTCGTCCGAGTAGGTATTTCTTCTACAGATAGAAAAGAAACGCTTCATTAGAGTCGTTTCATTTATTCTGAAGGGATATTATACTTACGGTTTTCAATAGGCAATTATTCTGATTTTATTTGACTCATTATATGTTTATCCCAAGAATATTTTCCAGCTATTTTGTTGCGTTCAGACGCTTTTGATATTCCGTGCTGCCTCAAAATCCAAATCATACAATTTAAAATAATTTATGAACACATAAGACCAAATAAAATGCCTTCTCATGTTTTACACAGCAGAAAAATCTGTTTAAATCAATGATCATGACCTAGAGAGGATCAAATCCTCAACTTCTCGATTATAATATGGCGGTATCTCACCCGCCCAACTATTCTCGCATGTAATTTACCAAGTTGTGGATACCTATGTCATACTCTTTGAACGAAGTATTCTTTGACTGCGCTACACTTATTTTAAAACAATACCTATCTCGTGGAAAGAACTTAATATTCAAATCATTATTTTACAGTACAGTCAGTTTTAAAGTACAGTCTTCATACAGCCCCTCGAAAAGGAGATAATACGCACTCTTTCGAAAAATTGCCAAGGGATTGGAAGGAACGATAGAAGATAGTAGGATGGCTAAGGTTGTGATCACAAGGGAGAACGCCTTCAAGAATGGTGAAAGCACGAAGAACCAAAGATGTTAAATGCTATAGATTGTGGGAGATTAAGTACACGCAAAAAGCAATATGTAAAAGCTATTATGGATCCAAGACATACATTTTGAATGTGAAGGAATGGACAGTTTTTTCAATAAAAGAATCAGATTAAACGCTTTTATGGAATAAAATCTTTTTGGGTAAAAACTCTATGATTGGTATTTACGGCAAATGGAAGCTTCTGTGTCAAGAAAAATTATTTGCAAAAATGGAAAATTTCTCCGAGGCATTTAGAATATTTTATGATTTTTATATTTAATTTTTATATTCTTTACTCCAAAAATCATACTTACCCATACCAAAGAATCGGTCCACTTGACCTCGCTTTAACATTGATGTCATGTGCGTAATACATGTCAGTACCCCGAGTTGCGGAGGTGAAGGTGAACATTTGTATGCATTTCTTGATCGTAGGTTATAACTCGGCTAGCTACTCACAGACGTCTTGATAACACATCACCAGTGACGCATTTAAGAAGTCAATCGCTCTGGGTGAGAATTCTCGGTAAAGCAAGGTGGAAAGAAAAATACTAACAGACATCTCTCGCGAATGTTGATATTATTTACACTATTGCTGAGAAGAGATTATTTTGGTTTTCCTCTCCCTCTCTGATCCACTGCTTATGTTACTATACTGCCTTTACATTTTCATTATAAAAGCTTTCGACAAAATATAGCTTAATCAAGGAAGAGCTTGCACCAACGGATGGGCTTGCATTTTTACGCAGAACAAGATCACCTTTCCATTTTGCATAAACATTAAATTTTCGGATATTTGCCGACTTGCATTTCCAGAATACATCGGATGAGTGCGTAACGGAGATGGAATATGCCAATAAAATAATTAACAGAAAATAAAAGGGAAAAGTAGACCAAATCTCTGTTATCGTAATGGTCCACGGCCGCTCAGACGGATTGATATTTCATTACATTGGAAACAGCGATCATGAAATGTTTCTCAAGGGATGGGGCCCAGAGCAAAGATCGAGTGGAAATGCCCTCAGAAGAAACGGATCCAGCGGGTCGAACTTTCCTCCGGAGGAAGATTGCACTAGAGAAAACCTCTAGATAATCATCAAAAACGGAGACGCAAAAGAATAATATACCTACGGATTCGTATTTATTGGTCGCATAGATTACTGAACTCTGTATCATGCACGCCAAGCTTCGATTACGTTGCTGATTGACGTGATGAATTTTAAATCTATTGCGTCACAGTAAGGGTAAAGGAGACTCGGCTATTTCACATGACTGTGGAACTGCTGTTTACGCTACTATTATCACGAAGGAATTAGTGAATTTTTAGACGGACTCGTTTATCTGCTGCCATAAAAATACAAGTACACATGACGATAAATAAAATTCTTCAAAACTTGAAAATAAATTCACAAGGAATATAGAAAATGAGCAATATGGATGAAATTAGCTTACAGTTTTACCACAAAATGCCGAGAAGATATGAATCCTGAGGAAATGATAGACGTGATTCTCCACTTATTGTTTGATGAAAGTTCTCATTCCTTTTCATGCCAAGTTCGCTAGATGAAGTAGAAATCTGTAGGCCTTTTTGGATTTTGAGGTGAAGATACTCTAAAACTTATAGTGATCGTGAATATAGCTTTAATTTATGTTTCTCACAAATATTTATTTTCGATTAGTTCTGAGTGCAATTGGTGGAGTAATTTGAATTCGGAACAATTTAGACTTTTAATTCTTAATATGGAAATGAGAAAAGAGTGCTGCTGCCATTTAAGATCTGATTTCTATTCTACGTCTACAATAAGAAACTCGTTTCATACGTCCGGGGTAGACGGGTCAGAAAGAATGTCACCGCTGAATAGTTGCAGATTTAAACCCCACCTCATACGTTGCATAGATAAAATGCTTTTGTTTTGATAGGCAGATTATTGCACAAACTATTGATAGTGAAGGGCATAGTTACACTTCCAAGAGCCATCTCACTCAAATTGCACCAATCTACGTATTCGGAGTCTTTCAGGATTTCTACAGGTAGTTTCAGCGTGTTACGACATATAACTGTTAAATAAACAGTTTTGATACTTATTATAACACAATTTTCTTTGCAAATTAATTATTTTTCTTGGTTAAGGCCGCGTAAGATAAAAACAAAATTTTATGTTGAACGAATTCAACAACCAATACAGTACTTAGAAAATTCATTACCCAAGAATTCAATAAAAAATGTTTAAATAAAGTATAAAGAAAGAATACCATCTTATCCCTTGAATCCTAAACTATATAATGAATTGGTAGACAAGAAGTTTTACGCCGTATTCAATTTCATAATCAAATTATATAATTTGAGTTTGTGTATTGTCACATCAATTTCAAATAACGAATTTAAAAATACGGCTATCAAGATTCAGGCTTCTCGAAATTAAGTGAGTCTCAATTCATCTGAGTACATTCATTCTGGATTATTTATTGTCGGAATACGTGTCCATTGGGGGTAGGACCTATGCAATTCAAATGAAAGTAGGTCGTCTCACAAGTACGAGTAGTCACGATAAATCAAAACTTCTCTTATAAGATTACTTTAATTATCTGAAAAGATGAAAAATCAACTCAAGTTCTAATTAAGTAAATCAACTGGGAGTGAATATACTTGAATGAATAACCTACGTGTATTTGGATCTTTCTCAAATTTTAAATCGTACGCCTCACTCAGCGTTACCACGTTGCGACACAGCGTGACTCGGCGGAAAACCAGCTGCATAACCAATCGAGTACAGTAATACATGTCTATGGTGAAGTCCGAGTGAAATTGGTCATCCCGATCGAAAGTGTTGAATAGGAAAATACACTCGCCATTCGCATGCTGAGGCGTCATTTTCTTGGCTACCTCAAGATAGGGATCACCTTGAAAACAAGGAATCAATCGTCACATTAGCACGACTGGCAGATACACAAGGACATGGATGGCTAGGATAGTGTACTAGTATAACATGAATAAGAAATACAAAGAGCATTTATAGCACTCCAGTATATTTACTCACAGCATTTTTTCATTAAAACGAGACATGATAACATTCTTCCGGATTCCTTGTTCGCCTATAGTGGAGAACCTGCCTATGGTAAAAATATATATCTTAATAAAAAAATGGTAACATGCCCATGGCTAGAGGAAATTAATAAGCACATCATTATCGAAATGAAGACAATTTATCCTCTCAAATATAAACACGGCGGGACAAATGTTCTCTGATTGTACATACCTTCAAAAATTTAAATTGTAAAATAACTTAAATAACTTCAAGAAGAGAGTTCTGAATGCTGTATATACTGATAATCATTAGCTAAAAATTGTTATTAATGTCAGTGAATTATTAGAATGATTTCTCATAAGAAAATTTATTTATTTAGCATTCGTCCGAAATCACCACATTTTGGACTTCGCATCGGACAATTAACAACGATAACAATGATCACATTTACAAACATCCAAACCCTCGGTGGAGGCGGGAATCGAACCCGCGACCCTTGGAATGGGAGACGAGGACGCCATTGTATACAAAAAGATTCTTCACACCAAATACAAGTTAAAACATCACAGGCTATCTGATGGATCTATGGTAGGGGAAGAATTAGTTTGTTAGTAGTAGTCAAGTGAATAATTAAAAATAGGATTTGAAGAAACATTCATATCATCAATTCGAGCCCATAGTCCACCGTTGGCGTCAGATATGTATCTCCCACTGACAAATTATAGAACAATCAAGTTCACGAACAAATAATCATAAGCCTTAAATTTAGCCAAATGCAGTCATGCACGCAACCGTATGTAGAGTACGGAAAGCCCAAAATAAAAGTCCAGTTTGGAGCGCCAAATTGCATTCATGCATGCTTTGTTATGTACGTAACATTCGCGGGGATAACTTTGTTATTCTAAGCGAGTAGACTTACTGCACAATGATTCCAAAGGTTCTATTTAAAGCCAAACAATTGTTTCGCATCCTATCTTGAAATATTATTCATTTATTCTTTTTAGCAATTATTATTCTCTACAATTTTGAGAAGCAGAGCATGGCCAGAAGCTTAATCCGCATTTGACCCCTGGTCCTCCGGTCAGTATCCCAAAGTTTTGTCGACCAGGTTATTTTGACGTATACGTGTATAATATATACCTATAATGGAACCGAAAAATTTTGAACTTAGGAATTTTTTCAAAGGGTCTAAATTTCGAGAATGATGATAATACTAAGGTAAAATTTAAACGATCGACTGATTCGACAATATAATTTTTCGCAGGGCAGTACTGTGGGATATGCTTGCCATTAACATGACAAGCATATCCTGCAGTAATCATGGCACGATGCTCTATTTCAGTTTCCAGATATTAGCTGTAATCATTTATCAGACTTCAGCATCAAATTTCTGTTGGCAGAATTCGCGATTGCTGTTCTGTAGAGAAAATTTTAAGTTTTGCAATATAATTGAATGGTTTACGCGCAGGCAAAAGATTTCTTCATTTAAACATAAGACGTCTGGCTCAATTTACGTAGGCTGTCCTAGTTTCGAAGACCAAATCGCAAACCCCTACGAGGGATGGGACGTAAAAAAAAAATATGTATACATATTTTCAAGAAATATTTAGCAAATTATAATTGAAAGTATTTTTCAGTTCTATTTGGGATTAATTTACTGCAACTACCTATAATTAGGAACCAACCCCCGGCTAAAAAAAGGGTTTACGCACTGTCGCTCCCGACCGTTAGTAAAAGCAGTTCTCCAAAACTTACCCTAGGATTTCAAACAGACTGCGGCAAGGAAGTCACATAATTAAAAAATGAATATTAAAGGTTTGAAATAGATTTTGTCCATCCAGTCCAAGAAGCTCCATAATTTCATGGCGCAATATTCCCTGCCACGATTCTCACACAACACTACACACTCGTAGCATCGCGCTCAAACTTTGCCTGAGCCAACATTTCGAAGTTTTCCGTGCTTCTTCCACGTCAAGTACCACTTTGTGGAGAAGTCGTTTTGTTAATAGCTGTGAATTGCTGAGAACGCGAGTATGCCTACGCTCACTTCCCCCCTCATAAAGGGTATGACGAAAGTAAATAAACCTACACATTTTAGCTCAACGATAAAACTCTCAACAAGAAAGAACGCCACTTTGCCCACGTAATTTTGTCGCGTTATTTGATACTCGCGTGCGTTGATTAGAGGTGCGATCTAGCTAATCTCAGTCAATAAACTTGTGTTGAAACGGTGACGAAGCAGCGCTTTCTGCTTTTTCCTAACGTTAAACGTTTCCTGCTGCTGTCACCAACGGTTTTCAGAAAATATTTGAGATATATATTAGTTCATGTATTGAATGATAAATGCAAATGCAAAAAGATTTACTCGCAATATCTAGATACACACGTTACATTACCTATTAGAAAGATATGAACAATTTATGAATATGATTAATGATGTGGCGGTAATACTCGAATCATTCATACGTCTGCTTTTTTAAATAAACCTTTATGTTTTGAATTCCCATAAAGTCATCACGGATATATACTAATTCAAATCAAACTGGTGAAATATTTTTTTAACTAAAATCAATCGAATATGAGAGTTAGGATCATATTTCAGCCCAAATTCAACTAGCATAAGGGTCCCGCAACTCTTTAAAAATTGGGAGTCAATTGCTAGAAAAAAAACTCTTCCTCCTTATTCTAAGTGCGAAGCTTAGGAATGCTTTTAGTCGAGTCAGCTTAATGGCGCAGGTACACGTTGTGTGCCCATCAATAATCTAGCGTGGTTTTTGCTCAACATGTAATGCGTTGTTAGAATGTTGATAAGCCTTAGCCATTACGCAATCCCTTTTCCTACGCTTGGCTTAAGATCTCGACAGATTTTATAGTTAGGGAAATGCCTTATGCTTCCGAAATTTACATGTTTCTTTCATAACAATTATTATGAGGAGTCCACCAAATCTGTGTAAGCTTCAGACAGTCTCTGAAAACTATTAAACAACATAGACTTCATAAGCAATTCCATCCAAAATGATCCTTTTGACGCACACAACATATAATCTTAAGCAGCTCTCAATGCCGTCTAAAATGCCTTTCCTTTTCGTACATCTTCCCCATTTATCGTGAATTATTATTCTTCCTTAAATCAAATTGAAATGTATCTATATAATAGTATGTCATCTCCATCCGTTTTCACTACCCGCTTCTAAGTGTCCTAGTTAGTTTCTCCATTTTTCCAAATATACGAACACAAATATCGTTCTTACTTTCCCACATTTCTCCCTCATTTTTCATACCAAAGTTTACTTTTATCCTTCTCTTAAATGCCAAGGGGTCTCTTCCAGAACTTTTCAATCCCCATGCTTCCTTTTGATAGGCTCCGATTGTAGTCAAACTGCGCACTTCGTGGCTTCGGTTCGAAAAATGCTACAATAATGACCATTATTCTATTGGAAACCTATAGAACGAAAAAAATTATTAATACAGGTACTGTATATACTCGGAATTTGATTGGCTACAACGCTAAATTCTAATAATGTGTTGAACATCTTTATATTTATGTATCTTTGTAGTATCTCCATTCCTCCTATGTATCAATACGTCTTATGCCAAAAAAATATAATTTAAGCCCTTCAATTCAATTTATTAAATTTTAATCCAAAATACTGCCTAAACACGAGTTCAGTTCAGACTGCTCTTATTTGTCCTTTTTTCTCATGTGTTAATCAATATCTCCTTCTATTGGGTATCAGGTAGGGCAAGCAAGATAGCCGGAGGAAATTATACGTATGTTAGACGAAATGATGGGAGTTAGAAAGAAGGTGGAAAGAAAAATGATTTACTGCAATGTAGAATTTTTTGACATTTTTAATATCATGTTTGCAGGGTAAAAGTGCTTAGTGTCTGGGCTCATCAAAAACCTACCTTGACCAGGAGACCATTGTTAAATAACTTTAACTACTACAGTAATCTTTGATTTTCCATTCTATGAATTTCATCCCGACCAATAACTCACGTATCAAATAACTCACAGAGGTCCATTCCCATTTTCGATACAAATTTTATTATGTTGGTGCACTACATTCTGTGATAACTCTCGAATTCCACGAAGGATACAAATTTCCCTGCATTTATTCCACTTCCTCTTCTATCACTATTATCATTGCGACCATGTCCTCAATTGCTTTTCTTGTCTTCCTAAACCTAAACTGTCACTCCCTACGCTGATGTTTACATCTCTAGCCCCTTTTATTTGTTGACGACTCTTCCTGCTACCTTTACAGTCTGTGAAATTAAAATTTACAGACGGGTAATACTAGAGGCAACGAGCAACAATTCAACTTTTTATTCAATAATTTTACGATGGACAATTATGAGAGTGAGTCCTAACAACTACGAGACTCTGCCCACTGTGTCCTGTCCAGCAGAGGGAGAGGCAAAGCTTCCGCGGTCGATATCCTACGAAGTCATTGTTAGGCGGAATCGATAGCGGTAGCATCATAGAAGAAGACACGCAGGACCGAAAAAGCTCATTCAGAGACTTGGAATGTTAGGACAAATTTGAGGAGAGGAAAATGAGATTATATATTCAAGTATTCATACTATGGATGGAATAGGCAGGGTTTGCGAATAATTACAGGAATAATTTCGGGTGTTCCTGGGATAAAAATTAGATAGTGATGGGTAGTTGGAAGGGAGGGTCGCAGTGAGGTAAGGGATAACACATAAGGGTTTAGGAGAAAGAGTAACATAATAAGAGTTTAGGAGAAAGAGTAAAGTTCTGCAGAAGAAACGGTTTTGTTATAACGAATATTTGGTTTAAATACCGCAAAAGACGTAGAAAGTGCCCATGAACCCTGAAAGATATCGGTTAACCCATATGGTTGTGGACAGAGTTAGTAACAGCGTAATTAATTCACAGTTTGCAGGAAGCGGATGCGGATTTAGATCATAATTTAGCTTCATCAAAGATGGGACGTCATATTCCAGAGCATTGAACAGGGAAGACGGATGAGGAAATGGAATGAAGAAACATTAACCGTGAAGAAAAGCAGTACCATGAGACTGTGGAAAAAAATATGAGCGAGGACAGATATGACTAATAAAGCGTATAGGGAAATGAGGAAGTAAGCCTTTATGCACGTATTGGCTAACTATTAAAAATTATGAGGGAGGAATATGGCCGAAAGATTTCGTCATTTCAGGGTTAGTTCCTATCGCAGAAATAGAAAAGGCAGCCGTATGTGAGAGCTATAGGACAATAGGTTTGAATTGGCACGTAGCTTAAGTGGTACTTGGTATCATCAATAAAAGAATGGAGAGGAGGTCAAATAAATACTTGGCATATGAACAGTTTCCTACAGGTAATTTAGAGGTATGCGCGATGCCAGAGCCATAATGAGACCACTAATAGAGAAGAACATTGATTACCATCAGGATGCACTTGTTTATTTTCGTAGATTTTGAGGAGGCGTTTAATTGAGTAAAGTGGCTAGAATTAATGAATGTATTGGAGTAGATTGGAGTAGCCAGGAGAGAAAGGCGACTTCTCCACCACCTGCACATGGCTCAGACTGCTCAGGTGCATGAGGTGGATGGAGCTTCAGGATGGAAAGTATTAGGAGGAGTAAGACCGTGGTGTTCATTATCACCTTAGGTTTCCAAAGTAAATTTGAAATCAGTGGTAAAGAAAGGATGGGACGGGCTGGAGGCAGGTATAAAAATCGTTAGAGAATTAATAGCATTAGTTAGGTTCGTGGATGATCAAGCTTTGTTTTGGTTAGTCCGCCATACGGCAGTAAGCATTGCTGAGTGAATAATAATATCAGGGTGATACAGATAGGGATATGTAAACAAAATTATATGTAAACACATATGTCAACAAAACTAAGGTAATGAGGTTTTAGAGTAAAATTGAAGCCAAGTTAAACGTTGAAATAGAGAGGAAAATGTTGACCAAGTAGAATAGTTAACCTATACCGATTGGAAATTTCCCATGAAATATTTCCCTTAAAAAGGGAGTTAATGGCAGGGTCTTAGGAAAGAATTTTAAGAAAAGATTACGGAAAACTTGGATATGGAGCATGGCCATATGTGGCGCGGAAACATGGTCTCTGAAACACGATGATATGCATAGATAGGAGGCTTTTCAGATGTGGGTGTGGAGAAAGAAGAAAATGATGAAATGGAAGGAAAGGAAAACGAACAATGGAGTACTAGACATGGTGGGAGGGGGGATTGCTGGGATAAATTCAAAGAAGGTAGGAAAGATGTAGTTATAGGTAAAGCATTTTGATTTGCGATAGGATGTTGAAGACTGTGCCAGAGGGGAGAATGTTAGGCAAACGAGATAGGAGTAGGAAAAGGATAGGCATGTTGGGCAGAATGAAGGAAGATAGAATGTGTTAGGGATTGAAGAAGAGTTTATTTTAATTTGTAATATCAGGTTGTGCATGGTTTTTGATACTTCTACGCTTGCATTTTCTACATCAATTGCCTCTTCGGCCTTTATTTCTCGGAATGCATATTCCATCCTGCTATTTAGTATTTATAGAACGTAGGGATCTATAACTATGCTACTCCCTTTCACGCCAAAACTATAAGGCCATAATATTATTCCGCGTATTTTTTCAACCTTCATTATATCTCTGTTGGTTTCATGAATTATCATAGTTTCCTATGCCATCTCTTCCATCCCGCTCTGCTTTTCCTTTCTAGCAAAAGATAATTCAGTCTCTTTCTTGTATGACTCGTAAGCACTACTGTTCCCGTCTCTTAAATGTCTCCACGTAAGTCTCTTTTCCATTAACGTTTCCTTCGCGAAGTTATTATTGTTTCTCCCCTTTATCTACTTCTTTATACATTTATCTTCTCAGATCCGTATTCATGCCATTTCATTTCATCTTCTCTTCAATCTTCCTAACCATCTCTACCGTCGGCCGTGGATTCCAGCGTTCACTCAGTATTCGCCCTTGTTTTACATATATTTTCACGTGTTACTTATACCAAGTGATTCTCAGAGTTATTTCCTTTTTCTGCAATTCAAGTTGACACATTCCATTATTATTATTTCAGCCTCCTCTCCTATCTCTTTGAATTAATGGTAAAATTGCGAAACCATGAACTTGATTGGAATTTGCAATTTAATCCGAGAGTGAAAGGGTTGATAATGCTTCAAATATCTACACGTATCAGTGTTACACATATTTTGGCATTTTTCATGAGCTATCATATTCCTACGCCTGTGATGGTAGACGCAAATAAAATGCTAATACAACATTCTCTGGAAATGTTGTTAATGCGGTCATTCAGTGCCTCAAAGCCATGCCCTCCTTCTTAACACTTTTATCTGTTCTCCATCATTGCGTTCCACTTATTCATCATTGCCGTTTTCTCAAAAATGCAGCCGAAATTATTTCCTATTGCTGATCTGGCCCAAAAGTGGTATGACCTTTTTTTCCCCCGATAGACGGACGCACGGGCTGCGGTTTCTTCGGCTTCAGGATTCACGGCCACGTTTAAACTCGGCCGCCCATTTCTTCACGGTGGAAATTGAAGGAGAAGGGTTTATATTTAAATGTATTTCGGTCGGCATTAAAACTTCTTTTACGAAAAATTTTATCACTCTAGGTTACTCTATTTGTTCCATTTCTAGCAACACACGTACCGAACTGATTCAAACGACTTTCTACAGCGCACTGCTGGATGGAGTGGCTACCAATTTCATACGGCGTCCAATCACAGTTGTGCCAACATGAGAGAGAAAAATCATCTGAGTAGTATTGCCGTCTATGGACGAAGCCAAAAGCTTTTCAGAGTACTATAACACAAACTTCCATTTTACACTTTCCGGATAAAGAAATTGGCTAGGATTTCGTTTCAATTCTTGAACAATGTGCCTAGTCTTTTTGCTATGAGCCGGAAATCCTCAGCCTTAACATTGGCAAATGATAAGAAGGGGGAAATTTCGATCACTCTCTCACTCAGGGTCTTCAATTGGATCATGGGTCCACCAGGAGTGCAGATACATTTGGCACACGATTAATCGACGTGAATCCATTTCAATCCTTTTCGATGCTATCAATACCAATCATACATTTAATGTACGTTCAATCCATCGCCGTGTATCTATTTATATGGAAAATTATGCAAATTTAATCAAACCTTTTTCTGAAATCCATAAAAAATATTTCAATGAAGGACTATTTAGTGTGAAAAGAATTAAGAGTGCTGAACAACAGAGTAGAGAAAATTAAAAGGATAAAAAAAGCATTTATTAACCGTGAAGCAGCTGTTATTTTTCCTTTACCAATTGCAAATTAAACTTAAATTCATAAATGATAGTTGAATTTTATATTTAAGCAGGGCACCTTCTCAGTATCATAAATGTTGACAGATTATTGCATTTCTCATGACTCTTGAATTCGCTAAAAATATTCTGTAGATTCAAATAAAAATATTAATTGTTGAATTTCAGTACATTAGAGCGATTTAAGATCACAGACAGTATCTGGGTACAAATTTCAATTTATTACCTGGCAACTTCACACATTTAAAGGAGGGCGCGAGAGTGCTCAAGTGTGGGTTTCCGAGCTTGATTAGCGACTCTTAATAAAGTAGCGTGAGGGCAAGCAAAGCCGCTACTCCATTTCGCCATCGTGATTGGAACTAATCAGATTTGGGAGGTGATAAATTCGATTGAGACCCTCTTGGAACGGCTTATTTATCTCGATTTCTTGGATGAAAACAGCGGAAGTGATATTAAAAATATAACGTACGTTGGAGAAAGTTTTGCTTGCAGTGAGCATAATTCAGGAGCGTTGTTTCATTCTTCATCCTCCAAGTTTCGATTACACTCTTGGAAATGTTTCCTAATGACGGTTATTACAACGATGGCAATCCGTCGCTTGAGCTAAGTTAGTTTCGATTCTATCGAGTTTATTTTTCTTCCGATTGACATTTCATTCGCACTGAAAATTGACTCCGCTTTACGTGAGTATGTATTTGAAAAAGAAATCGCGGGAGATCATCAGGGCAAGATTCTGACTGACCCTCACAAATGCAGCTCACGACCGTTCGTATTGTCTTTCCATTTATACATTGAAGGGGCACTGAGGATGATTGGCCTTTTTTGGGCATCGTTTTTACAACTACACAACACCCCGCAGGCTAGGGAATGGTGGGGAACCAAATACAAACACAACTGTTAATAAATTAGATACGGTTTAGAGACGATTCGCTCGGTTTGTCAAAATTGCATCTAGATTAGCGCCACGGTTCACGGTTGTACTGAAGAAATTAGGTTGAGTGTCTCTTGATTCTCGAATAGAGCAGGTAAGAGAAACTTTTAGAAAGTACCGGACAGCTGAGTTTCCTTGCAAAACCAAGGGCATTATTATGGCAGCGAATTGTATCGGTAAATTAAACCACTAGGATAAAAAACAAGAGATCCGTCGTAGATTCAAGCACTCGTTCTTCCCTCGCACGATATACGATCATAAAAAAATTGAACTCAAGAACGCGAAACAATTAAATTAACTTTGAACTTGAATAAATCAGACAAACAACAATCAATTATTACATGATATATACACGAACACACACACATCTACATATGCATGCATATATGGCGGGATTTCGCGTTTGAATGTGTGTGTGTATATATATATATATATATATATATATATATATATATATATATATATATATATATATATATATATATATATATATAAAGCATGTAATTGTGCAAGAGGTTTTGCATGCATAGCACCCTTACACCTCCCACCTCACACTTGAGGGGAAGAGTGCATTTGTAGATAAGGTCATGGATGTATTTGAACATACGTACTAGCTTGTATATTAGCTTTTTATGCATATAAAACTCGTACTTATGCACACGTATATTTATATATGCAACACGCAATTATTGAACAAATCGTTTTATGTTTTTCTGTACGCCTGGGTTCGACTTTGTAACGACCGCGTATCGTGCGAGGGATGAACGAGTATTTGAATCTTTCGGTGACGTTGTCTATCGCCCTTATTTTAACTCGGCGGTCGAATATAACAATGTAATTTTGCGCCATGATAATAACCCCGGTGTCCTAAGAAAACCTGTGTCTTGTGCCTATTTAAATTCTGTCTTGTCCGCCCTCATCGTGAGTCTTTGAAAAGTGTTTCTCCACGTTCCCATCTCCGAATGCACGCTCTCTTCGTTTTAATTAAATATCGGGTTGGGGTGGCACACGTTGATAGCTAAAGCGTGCTGGCAAGAGCGGCCACGAATTCTTCCTTGCTGGCCATGACATTCCCAAGGGGGAAGTAAACTCGAGGATCGTTGGCAGCCAAGATGTTTCGCGCTCCTGTTCGAAGTTTTTGTTTTGAACTCGGCGACTAATTTGAACAGGCGATATTTGCTGAATAATATTAGTTGGGAATCATCCCCATTGCCTGTTTCAACTACTTGCGTGGTCAACCATTGAACATCTCCTCTCGTTCCAAACGATGTGCGCGGGATAACTGTGCATTTAGAACTGTATCAGGCAAGTTATACATAGTTTTAGACCGAAGTTAGTTCTAAGTGGCTAAGTTACTAATAATCTTTCCCGTTGCAATTTTAAATTTAAGTTCCCAAATGGAAGCCACACGAATATAGAATTGATATAATCTTCCGTTTGTTGCAAGGTGAAGCTATTATCCCAATAAAGGATCTCATATAATTTTAACTGGTGATAACGATGGCTCTTCCCATGTCTACGGCTGATACGTTGTGTCCGTGTGACCCAGAGTTGGGATCGCTTTGTTATTTCTCGTGAGAGCATCGCCATTTCAACGGTTGTTACAATCTCATGGAAACTTCTGGCTAGATACTTAGATTAAGATCACTGTCTTCGATCATTTACTCATTTTTTTATAACTCGCATTAATATCCATTACTCAAAAGTCATAACTCCCAATGATTAGTGTGGTCTAATTAATCATTCTCCACGTAGAAACTTGTTTCCAGCCACCATCAGAGCAGTAGCGTGTTGTGGGGAATGAGTCCTAGGTACCTAAATGACGTTCGAACGTTTAGATCAATTCCAAGCTCAAATTAACAACACGCGAGGGAAAATCTTCGGCATGCTAATAAGGAGGGAGTGTGGTTCTACGGGAGATGGAAAACTTTAATTATTATTATTATTATTTTTCAAATTTAAAATAGCAATAACGAGTGGACAGAGACGAAGTGTCTTAACTGCTTTATTGAAATTTGTCAATTTTGTTGGATGGGGAGGGAGTGCTTGGAATCAATTTATAAGATGGTAAGTGGTTATTCTTATTCTAGTCGTGTCATATGCGTTCTGCGATGAAGTGCCTAAGGTGATAATCACTGCGTCCATTTCAATAGCGCGTTAATTCCAGTTCAAGACTTAGCTGCAAACGAATAACCCACGCCTACCGATACCTAAATGCCACCACCATAACCTCTCGGGTGTTAACATGATTAATCCCTTTCGGGAGGGGGCTTCAAGTGAATATTTAACTTATAGTTTGCTGGTTTTCAAATACAGGGTGCGTCAACATAACTTCCTTTTTTTTAAAACGCAAAACGCTTTCAAAAAAGGAAGTAATGTTGCCGCACCCTGTATACAACTTATGAAATCAAGAGCAATTGAGCATTGCACTTCTAAGGTCCTAAATTACGAATTAAAAAATTTTGATTTTACTGGAAAGAAAGTTAACTGTGATACCTTAGAATATAAAAAAATTGTAGAAATAAAAGCAAATATCTAAAAGAGCTAGGAATTGAAATGCTTGTAAGAAATTTATCAATAAAAAAAACGTTTCCCTAGCTTCTGGCGAGAAAAGAAAAAGGAGACAATTTTACGTGGCGCAAATTAGTGAAATTAAAAGAAATATAAATCTATTAAATGCCAGTACGGCTTACCATGTTTTTAGTGAATCACACTACGTCTTTAAACTTGAGAAAATAGTACTTGAGAATGTGAAAACAAGAATTTATAATATTTTACGTTTCTGTTATTCTATTTGGAAGCACACTAGCGTCGTACAGAAATTATGCAGAAAAATATACTACGAGGGTCATCCGGAAAGTAGTACCCGTTCGTGAAATAAAGACACAAAAGTAAATATTAACAAACATAAAAAATTTTATTTGAAAGAGGATACTTTAAACTACTTCTCAACATAATCTCCAAGCAAATTAAGGCATTTGTCATAACGTGTGACAAGTTTCTGTATTCCTGCTGCATAGTCCTTCGCCGCCAGCTCATTGAGATACGCGAGGGACCCATCTTGCACAAATTTTTGCATAATGCAGATGGTGTTTAACAATTTCATGAACAATTGTTCGAGAAACATTGGGAAAATGCTCACAGATGTCATCAATTGTGACGCGCCGATCGTTCCTCACGAATTCGTCAACTGAGCTCACCAGTTGGTCTGTAATGACAGACGGTCTACCCGAACGCTCATCGTCGTGTGTGTTCCCCCTCCCCATGTTGAAGTTGCGACACCACCGCCGAACAGACGACTCGTCCATTACATTGTCTCCATACACCTCCTTTAATTGGCGATGAATATCACATGGGCGAACGTTTCTTGCATTGAGGAATTTAATCACTGCCCTCACTTCACAACTGGCGGCGTTCTCAATTTTTTTAAACATTGTAAACAATCACAGAAACAACACAGGCAATGCTAGCGTCACGCAACTTGGCTCAGAGAAGGCAGACAAGCCACTGAAGCTATCTGACCTCGTCCAGCGGCTACTCGCGTCGTCAGCACTTCATGCGGCACGAACGGGTACTACTTTCCGGATGACCCTCGTATCATGGATTACGGTGAAATCATGCTAATTTATCGGCGGCGGCGTGCAGCCATGTCACCAGTAGCTACTTGGTAGACTACAAGCTGCTTTACTGAGCTGAGCCTATCATTTGTATCATTAACAATCAATAAATTCTCTTTAATGACGTCCGCCTAATTGGATGAGATGCGAAAGTTCGCTGTACCCGAGGGACAGTTAAAAAAAATTACCGTAGAGAACAGACGGCCACGGTCATTTCTCACATTAACTTAGTCATGATAAAATACGATAATTTAAAAATTCATCGTCCATTACCAAGGTGAGATTGCAACCCGGGACTTTAAAAAGGCATCGTAAAAAGATTATCTTCAGTACAGTTGGGTTCATTAAAAACCTTCACGATAAAAAAAGGGAAATAACATTTTTTTCAGGCTTGAATGATAATATTGTAGAAAACCAGGTAAGAACTCATTGCAAAATAATACTATATATAATGTATATGAAGTTAGCAATAGTAGACAAAGACAAAAACACAAAGAAATGAAACTCACTAGTTAACGAATTTTCGGTGGTGCAAGCCATCTTTCTCCTTCCTTCCTTGAGTTCCTCCTTCAGATATAAGCTGCGCACCGATAAGCCTGCTCTTTCCAATATCCAGTCCCCTTCTTGTGCTATCCTGTCGCCTGTCGGTTGTCATAGTTGCCGAATTGTATCGCGTGCAACGTTATGTGTAAAACGTTGTTATGATAAAATTAGGCATATCCAAAATATTAGAGCAGATAGGTTGGGAAACACTCGCGGAGCGAAGTTTACATTGCAGATTGAAGCTCTTGCCTAAAGAACGTCTCTTTGGCAGTGATGTTGAATATGTATTATTACCCCCATCTTACTACGGTAGGAGAGATTACGTCAGTAAAATTAGAGAGATTAAGTGTAAAACAAATAGATTTAAGATGTCATTTTTTCCACGAACGATAAGGGATCAGAATAACATTATCAGACCGCGGTAGGGCCATATTCGGATGAAAATTAGTCTGGTGTATATTCACCCCCTACCACACACCCTAGCGGTGGTTTGCAGGGTTCTAAAATAACTATAATAGATTTTGTTATACTTAGTTATCAAATGGCAGTGATGTGAGTGCGTTATCCTACAGATCCGGATGCAGTATATAAATACTACAGGTATACGCTAATTGGTCTCATGCAGTAGTTAGGTGTGCTCGTAAATGTTAGCACTAATGCTGAAACTTTTCCACCGATTATTTCACATTGAACAACAGCGTTCTTTTCCTGGTTTTTCCTCTGTGGTCATGTATTCTCATTTTATCTCACCTGAAATTTGAACCTCCGGTAATCCTATATACTCACTCACAACTCTGAACAAGTGACTCGAATGGTGGGTAAAGATTAGCTCGGTCCTGCCCACGGTGACCAGTTCTCGACAAAAATAGATATTCGAGTGGTAATTATCTAGATCACTAAAGATTTCTACAATTGGACCTATTGGAGGGAGACCAGGGATATTAGCCGAACTCCCTTCATACCTTTCCTGTGACGGGTGTTGAATTATCAGTCATGAACCAGGGTGGTAGGGCACTGAGGTGGTAATACCCCTGGAAGTATCCCTGACTCCGAGGACTATTGTCGCCAGATACTAATATGCGCCATTATTTCAGAGTCATCCCACGGAAACACCACCCGTGGTAATTCACTTGTGGCCCCTGCGTAGGCAGGTTCCTTGATTGTTTCCTACACGGCACCTTTAGCGGTGGTCATTAGTTGGTTAGCAACACGCTCCGTCGACGCCCTCGTTTCTACGCCAGGCGATCGCGCAGGAGTGCGCTTCTTATGACGACGGCGCGGCGCAATCCCCATACCCCCTTGCAAGATCATCAAATCACATCACAGCATCTCTCTCACTCCCTCTGCTCCCTGTCGACTGGCTTGGTCTCCTGACCTTGTATCCAGATGCGGTCGTGACGAAACCTCGGAAGGAGATTGCTGTCGCTATGTCCGAAGATGGGGGAGCCGGTGGGTAAGCGGTTGGGGCAGATCGCGCGGGGTAGGCCGGAGGAGGAAGGGAAGCAGAGAGAGAGAGTGGTGGGGCTAAAGGGTGAGGGCAGTGATCCTCTCGAAGGGGAAAAGGGCCAGAAGGAAGCGAAGTGGACGCTCAGCTGTGTGTGACCTTCAACGGTGACGTAATGGCGGCAAGACCGACACACCCCTGCTCTGCAGGCTCCCGATTGGCCGACGGCCGGTCTCGCCTTCTCTTGGAAGGTCAGAGTGGCGGCGAGGGGGTGACGGTTGGGGAGTCGGGTGGAGCCGGGAGAAAGGTGCAAAAATGCTGGTAGTCGTCCGTTGCCAGCCGGTTCCACGAATTCTCGAGTCCTCCTTTTAAGACCTGTGAAAGAGGTTCCTTTTTGTGGGAAAATTCGGTTCCCTTAGCATTATGGGAGACGTTACTATGTCTGGCTTCCTCCAGGTTATCAATCACTGGAAATACCTAGGCAGACAGCTGTGGGCGTGTTCAGCGTGCTTTGCCACTTTCATCCAGTCGCTTCAAGAGGACGCCCCGAAGGCGCCCTCGCCTTGCTGCAGAAATTTAAAATCCCCTCTGCGGGGGTGACTGCTGGTTGAAACCCGTAGTCAAAGCGCGCGCTTTTTCTCAGCTGAAAGAATCAAAGAAAACGCGTTTTCTTCATACATTAAAATGAAATTTCATACGAGAGTATACCACACAATACATTGAAATGTTTTCCAAGACCCCATCCCTGCCCCTCCCACTATCCCCCTCTCACACACCGCAGCGGTGTACTAAAAAAGCCTATTCGCTTCATTCTTCACTTCATATGCCCTTTTCATACGAAAACTCAAGAAATGTTTGCCCATTGATACTTATTTAAATGTTCCGAGGAAATGAAATTAATTGATTTAATGTGATTCACACGGCAGTATTGCCCAGTTTTTACTTACATATACCCTGAAAGCCACCGCCAAGGTGTGTGGCAGGGGGTGGTGAATACGCACCAGAATAATTTTACCCCAACATGACCCTACGGCGGTCGAACAATGTTATTATAATCCCCTATCGTCCTATACATCCCCTATACATTCTTCCAATTTATGCAAGAGCTTCAATCTGAAATGTAATCTTCGCTCCGTGAGTGTTTCCCAGCCTAGCTGCTCTAATATTTTGGATACGCTACTAATTTTATTATAAAAACGTTTTAAAAATCTTGCTCCTTTAGGCTACATGCGATCCAATGCGGCAATTAATCCAACTTCGTGAGGATATTATATACTTGCAGCATATTCTAAATGAGGCCTAACCAATGACAGATAACATATCTCTTCGACCCTTTTATCACATTTACCAATTACTCTTCTAATAAATCTAAATTTTTTGTTAAAGTTTTCGTGATTAGCGATGAAAGTTTACACATTATCAAATGTCTTTCTAGATGACCGTCTTATAATTTATACTGGTTAAAACTCGAAATCGATAGCGAATTGAGAATTATGTTTCGTAATACATATATAAACTCATTTTCTACTTCAAACGTTGCCCTCTACACAAAACGTCAAAATAAAAAAAATACGCACGTCAGCTCAAACAACAACCCAGGTTTTGAGTTTTGCGCAACACGCACATTGGGAAATGATATTTGAGTAAGTCGGTTATTAGATCAAGTCCGTAATGGTTTTGGCTATGTTAATGCTGATCCATCTGCATTTCTATTCGCATAAAGTATAGCATTATTTTGCGTACTAATGTTGAATCGAAATAGTTGAGATAAGTATGTACATTTCGGAGAATCCGAGATTTCCAAATTCCGCGATAAGATAGGCTACGCAAGTAATATGGAAAGAATGAACTGGCTTTAGATATTCAGCATCATCAGTTTTTTTGGGAAACTCAGCGGAATGAAACGTGTGATACAGAAGAACGATCAAAACAATCATATCTCTGACCGTTCCATATTTTAATGGGAGATGGTATTTGATAAGTCGATGAAGAATTATCAGCAAAACTCAATCGCAGCCGGAATTAAGTACATAAATTTTATTCCAAATGAAAATTCATATGCTTTAAGGTTTTCGTTATGGAGATGTAGCCTTGCGTGCTCATTGGCGGGTTACGTTGCGGAATTATGGCTGCGCACCTATTTCAACTAAGTTCTTCCTTAATATATCCATGAATTTAATTCCAACAATTGAAGTGGATCTCAGTTCGTTTTAGTAGTGAACATATTCGAGCGATTAGGATAAGGATTTCCTTCACGAGAAATATTTTTTCTCTGTTATGCAATCATAAGTTCGAATTCGATCATTGCAGTCGGAGGAATGCACTCAAAGTCACAAATGACGTTCACGCAGAAGGAAAATGGCAGAATTTTGGAGCTGAACTCACTCTTATTTAAGCGGGCTGTTGACTTTTTGATTTGAAATACTTAGAGTCAATTATTTAATAAGTGTAAGAAAAGGCTTTTTTCTAATGATCAAAACCCCCATTCAGTGCTTTCAACATAACAGGGTGATCCCAGATAAAATCAATGTTCAATTTTTTATCACCGAGGTTCAGTACGGCTCTTTGTAAAGGGTACACCGTTTAATTAACCACCAAACATACCTCTATTTGACTCTTTTAAGTTATCTTTTTGATTTAGCGCCTTGCTCTTCGAATAACGCCTTCCAGACACAGAGCCCGACTGAGTCCTCGGGAGAAAAACCGGTAATTTCCAGTTCTCTTTCGATGTCGAGTTTCTGCTCTCATGCACAAGACAATACTGAACCTTTAGGAAAAAAAATATCAAGCAAACCTTTTCGCAATTTAACGCATGGACAAAAAAACAAGTTCGCACAGCGATGTTTTCGCTCTTTTTTTTCTAAACGAAGAAATTTTACCCCTCAGCTGGACCGGTATTTCCTTTGAGACCTTCAATTCTACTGCGCATGTTTACAGCCCAAGTACAAGTGGACATTTAAATCCTGTTCAGAAATTATTTAGAGTAGAAAAGAGCACCCCCGGATAATTTAGTTGAAATAACTCTCTGCATAAGACTTTCGTATATCGTGACGGGATACCAGCGATGGTCAGAAAATGGGCTCAATGGGCTCATTTTATGATTTGATGGTCGCAAGAAGCGGAGCGATAGCCAAAACGAACGTTTCTAATGTCATCAGAGAGTTCGCAACCCAATTTTCGTCTTTCGAACCCCCAGGGACTGCTGATTTTTATCTTTCCGTACTGATAAAAACACGAAGACTATAATCATTCGTAATACATATAAAATATGAGTGAAAAACGTCTTGCGCGGATTATACATACACTGCAAGGCACCGTAAAAATATTGGGAGGAGGTAATGGGAATACTCAAATTTAAAAGGACATACACCAACCGACTACAGAAAAACTAAAAAAAAGGATAGCAACTAAGCAATAAAACTGCTATGAAGTTGAAAAATCAATGGAATGGCAAAATTAATAACAGTAAAAACATTTATAATTTACAATAATAGGAAACGTGTAAAGCAATAAAATTATCATCGGCATAAAATATGTCCAGGTAATGAATTAGCACATCTCAGCACCTAACCCATGCAGTTTAAAGAAGTTTTTGTATTTTGTTCCCTAACTCGAGGAAAATTATACAAAAATATTTTTGCTACTCCGGCAATTTATCACATTTTTCATTTCGACTGAGTTTTGTAGTGTAATTTCAACTACTCATGGCAATTTTTTAGATGAAGGTAAAGGTTTATTAAAATGCACAGGTAATCTAGAAAAAACGAAAATATAAAACCAATCCAAAACTCAAAATAATTATGTCGTAAAAACATTGTTTCATTAAAATATAAAAATATATTTTTATAAAATGTTTATAATTTTCTTTTAAATTCATATCCCTGAAAAATTCTGCAAATTATTCATTAAAAAATACTTAATTAAATTTATTTTCCTTTTATGAATAATTAGATACGTGGAGCAAGATTAGAAAAGTATGTTAACGTTTATTGCCATTGTGCTTTCAACCTCAAAAAATTCCAACGCAACCATATCAACGGGCTAATCAGCAACTTTGTAGATTTGAACTTCAAGCATGATTAGTGTCGCTGTCTACTACAATTTTGCGGGTGAAAATCATGATGTACAGTTTGAGGGGAAGTGGCTACTGATACGATTTAGATATAATCCCAGAAAAATTCTGAGAAATCGCTGAATGTACTTATCTAAGTCAAAAAAATGTTATCCATTGGGCTCTAATTGGGCCAGAAGCACAACGGCGTTGCGACATTACACATTTCTTCGCAAAATAACAATAGTTTGAAATTAAGTCTCCCTCGATATTAGTGGTACAAATGGATCAGAGTAAATAGTTTGCAAAATTATGAGAATTGAGATTGAGGGTTAAGAAAACGGTATTAAGGGTGAAAATCTTCCATGAGAACGTAAATCATTTGCGAAAGACGATGACGCGGATGAAATGCGCGGAAAAGAAGAATTATCGCAGGAGAAAATTAAAGACCATATAAAAGTTAACGAGAGTCGAACAAAAGATTAACCCAGGTCGTAAACTTCATCTTTCGCTTTGACCTTTGGTTATGGATGACGTCTGCTTGCGCTGTTCGCAAATGGAGATAGAAGAGTTGAGAAAGAGTCAGGACGATATTTTCTTCGCACTTCGGATAGTTAAGCAAACTAGTCGCTTAAATACTGTAAAACTTTGATATTTCTGGGAAACAAGTGAGGGTGGCTTTCGTCTGAGAACTCCATGTCAAAACGCGATATTTTGTTTCCCGGCCCCTTTGCTCACGTCTTTTGATAGCCTCTTGTAGTAGAAACTGCCCCTTTGTGTAAAGATTTTCTAGTTAATACCTCTTCCGTGTTGGAGCCAAAAACTACCAAACGACCTCATCCATTTCGTACGTTTGAACTTGAGGAAAAACCTCTACAATAAAAGCATATTAAGATAAAAGCATTTCACACGCATATACGTACTCTCACTTTGGAAATGCCGACAGAAATCTCGGATATTTCGATAATCCTACCGCAAACCCACTATCTCCATAACCAATGAAGTCATATCGCCATATCGGTGAAAACCGTTGACAGATTTTTTACGATAAACGCGAAAGACAATCTCCGATTAGTTTTTTTCTAACAATCATTCCATTTCTTTAAGATGTAGTAGGTACCTTACCATTTTCTGTCAGAAAACCTCATGATGTTATCTTCATCAGTCTCATTCAATGTTTAATAACTAACTTGTGGTTAGTTAATAACTGTTCAGCCACCGCCTATTTCAAACAAAATGTTCTCACGTTATAATATCTTTTTCAGTTGAGGAATGTTTCTTTTCCTAGGATGTTTCATACATGTATAACATTTACTACCAAAGGGTTACTGACTATATTTTAAATTATCTCGAGAGGATCTTGACACCAATAAAATCCTCGTCCTATTAGCCATTAATCGCTAATTGAATGCCATTACATCATAACAATCGTTTTGAAAGTATTCTCATGCTAAACACTCTGCGTGGTAACTATGTTTCCATAACCATACGGCCACTGCGTGGTGTTAGCGCTTCAAATAATCTGTTCTATCACGCCCTCTCTTTTTATAGTGAAACTTATGAAACCATATACACCGGACAAACTGTCTAGCAGAATTTTTCACGCGTCATTCACAATTTTGTCACGCATTAAATGTTGTTTTAACCTTAAGATCGTAGAATTGGCGGCGCATCGATGGGGCTACGGTGTCTTACGAGTGCCGTTGCATATGGGGCATTTTGTCGTATTACTCGACGGTCCTCTATAGTTGCGGCGAGCATTTAGAGGAGCAAATTAATTATTGGTGCGAATCGCAGCATGTTACGTGTATAAATACGCGTTTTAGTCCTTCTCCAAAGATGTATCTGCAACGCTAGAGAAGAGAAATAGGAAGGAAGAACTAGACGATCTTGACTTAAATTGAAGTCGCGCTTGATGCTACGATCTGAGTCATGCTCGAAATCCAGCTTAGCACTCTTTTAAGCCTCTATTGGAGCCGCAGTAGACTAAAGATTGCAACTTCCCTTCAATCTCTTAGAAGAGGTTTTTTCCCGCAATTTTGGGTTCTAACAAAACGAGAATGAAAACTCATATTTGACAGTTCACGATATGGATTCTCGAAGAACTTCAACAATAGATTGTTAATCCGGTGACTAAGTAGGATTGAGTAGTGAGCTTGAGCAGTTTTTACTATATGTACTAACGAGCGGGGTTGCGGTGGGTGACAATAAAAGGTCCATCTCTAGTTGCCACTGGGAGCACACAAAAAATTCAGAGGGTGAATTCAGAAATTGTCTTTCCCAAGATAATCTCAAATCTTAACTTTGAAATCACACTGTACATGTAACAGTTTACACGATATTAAAGAGTGGTTAGTATTAATTAAATAAAAATCAAAGTATCGGCGATCTCCCATGGTAAATAAGATCTTAAATATATCCACTGAATATCCTTTTATGATGCAAAGTGATTTTCTTTAAAATTAAAGAAATGAATAAGAGGGGCTCCAAAAGGTATTATTACATGTTGTAAATGAAATGTTCGAAAATTGAGTTGCAATTCCATAGGCACTGGGGAAATAAGGCCAAGAGATTTCCATCAGTGAGAATTAAGTACCTATAACTTGAATTTAATCAATGAAATTCTGCTCCTCAAATATGGCAAGTCCTGTGTTACCATTGCATATATTAAAGTGCAAGGGGTGTCTCATTATCTGAACGTCACAAATAACTTTTACTTTGCCTCTTTAGGGTCCTCGAAGTAAGAATACATTGGTTTATACTGATTTGATGTTGACTCCTGAGGTTCAATAATGTCTCTTTCGTCGATCTTTTATGCTTCTCCTCGTATTTCTCGATCTGCGTCATCGTTAACAGAAAGACGTACGACTGTTGACACTGAAGTTCACAAACTAAATGGGGATTGATTTTTAGTCCATTCGTTAAAAGAGGAAGACAGAGCAAATTGCTTACAACGACTTTTCATGAAGTCACAGGAAGGCTTAAATATGTTTATTAACATGGGAGTGATCAGGCACCTTATTGGTCGCTAGTGACGCCTAAGAGCTCGAACCCCTCGAGAGGGAAAACAAACCATTTGGCCCAGGCGCTGTGAAGTCAATTTCGGTGGGAACGTCGTCACAGAATAGTGTCAACCAAGGTCAGATCAAATACGTCGTAGTTTCCGAATCCTGTATACAGGCAACACTTCGCACGGGAGCATATATATAATCAATTTGTGCCTTCAGAAAACCTGCTGGTATTATTCATTCCGTAATTTCTTTTTGTTCACGTTTTACGTAGAAATCTCCGTCTTGCTTAGATAATGCATGTACCATTCGACCTAATGAAAGCGCATGTGTGTTTACCTTTTTCTTCAACAACAGGAAGAAGCTTAAATTCTAACCAGTCGAAATTGTAAATTCAGACAGAAACTTAAATTTCTTTAACTTTAGGAGTTAGGTAGAAGAAGGGATTATAAATTCTCAATCTCTTCCCCATATCTCGAGTCAATAAATAAATGAATTAATTTCAAAATTTACAGTGGTAAATCTTGTACATTGTTCTTGTTCATAATTTTCGTTTATTTATTAAACAAAATAAATCAATTTCATTTACTGAAAGGTAATCATGGGAATAGAATTTTTTTAATTCAAAAAACTACCGAAAATGCCACGACAGTTACTTTTACGTAGTCATCTGCTTAGTTGTACCGAACTGCAAGAATTTTACTGCGCAAAAATCACTCGCATTTGCTTGAAATCTCGAACCTAGCGAATGATTTCTGTGAATTTCTTGAAAATCTCGAAGAATATTTTTTATCAAACTTTTCATAAGCTTCATTTAATTTAATATTACCATAGGTACGCGCTCATATTTACGTTTTCAGATATAAGCCTGTTTCTGAGCGGAAAATTCTTCTACTTCTCTCCAATTTTACTTGTCAGATGCTTAGAAAAATTAAGAAGGCAAGGATACTCCAGAGAGAGTCCCTGTCAATCCTAATCTTATTGAAGAAGTTTGTTTGGATTAAGATAGAAATATACAACTTGATTTATTTTCATTTTTATGAAAAATGTAAACAATGTTTGCTTGTCATTGACGCTAACGGATTACGTATAATTAACATTTCCAAGCATCGACAAACATGCGGAAACCATTTAGCCGACCTTTCAGGTTTCACTTTCCAAAGATCTCATTGAAACTGGCTCTCATCCATAAACACTCCGTTTAAAGGGAACGTAATTTTAGCTGCGGTACAATCACAGCTGTGCATATCATTCATGGCACAGGAATGATGTTTAGGGTGGAGTACGCAAGATAGAACAACTCCAAGGACCCTTGGGTTGTTGCCAGAAAATCTCGTTGATTTTACTTTCATTAATCCTCTAAACACTTCAAATTCAGTATCTTAAGTGTGTTTTTGATAAACCTAAACATAAACTCTTGTGTTAACTCTATGAAGTTCTAATAGGCGAATTCACACTTTTTGAGGTAGGTTTTCTCCTTTTGTTAGCATTGTTTTAATTGATTTAAAGGAAATGTTAATTATTTACTTAAACCAATAATATAGATTGATGCAGTTTAAAGGAAGCGGAAAACACTTCAAAACCGATCTTCAACCTCCAAATTTCACCCATTACGGCATGTTGCTCCTCTAGTTAAAATCCTTGACGCACAACTGAAAATAATGAATATTCATGCTTAATGCACGGTTTTATAATCTGATGAAATAGTAACCAAGTTTATATCATTCCATACTGAATTTTATTGCCCCAACAGGATTTCAACATCTATGCATCATTTTTAAGGGTACAATACTAATGTTAGGACATTCAAATCAATGTGGAATATTACATGAAAGGTTTGAGTTTATTTCGTTAATCACCAGAGGAAGCCTGTAAGATAACAATAACTATAATTTGGCTTGGTTAGTCACTTCACCGTTAAAGTTACACTGTACAATTACCGATTTGTACTTCCTCGCCTTTGTACGTCAGGTTAAGCAGGTAGATGATCTAGTTGTGCTCTCAGGAGCATCGATTATATATCTAGTGAAATAGTGCACAAAATCCTGTTGACACTTCTACATTTATTTTGAAACAACACCATAACGATTTTATAAAGGCGACATGGTAGCAATCGTATGAAAAATTGTGTAACACGAGGTAAATTCCACAGGATAGAGAAAAAACTTACAAATTACTTGGTAAAAACATTACTACTGCATGATATGAAGATGTCTTTTTGATATTGTGCCACGCATTTAGTGTTTTTTTTTCAAAATATTTAGCGGCAAAAAATAAGAATATCTACTTTTAAGGAAATATAACCCTAGTCATTCTTTGTTCTTCACAATATTTCTATGATTCGTCAAACGACTTAAAATGGCTAAGTTTCGTTAAATCATTGTTTGAGTCGATTATAAGCAGCTTAAGACTTGATTTGGGTATGCTATCGAAATGATCCATGCCAACAAAACCACTCCCCACAAAGTAATGATTTAATTAACGAGAAAATAATTAATATATTATTAAAATTTTAATTGATAATAATTATTTTGATTAATAAAAAACTAAAATTTGATTAGATTAATAATTAACTATACGTTTATTAAAAAGTCGTGCCGGACAACCGAGTACCGACGTGGAAGAATGGGAAAAAAATCACACCGTAAAATTTATTTTTCAAACTCAATTTGAAAGTGTTTGTATATCAAAACTGAATCCTGTGATGATTATTGAACTCATTTCCTGATTCAGAGAGGCGGAAAGCTATATGATTCGAAGATCTGGTGCGTACTTTGTTGTTAATCATGCCATTTGTCCATTAAAACAATTACCATTCCGAAAATCAGAATGAAATAATTTCAAAGTGTAAATATCTTTCGCTTTGACCGGGATTCGAACCCAAATCCTTCGATGTCCGGCTGAGTGCTTTAAGAATCTACCAATCATAAATTTCGCGCCAGATGAGCGATTGTAAGAATGTGAAATCAGTTGTGGACGCCTCCGCAGTTGCCGGCGTCCATGGAGTACATTTGTTCTCCGCCGGGTGGCGTGGCTGCGGTAATATTCAGCGGCGATTCAGGGCGGGAAGTTAGATAAGGGCATCTTTTGTTTTACGTACGTGTATAGATGAGAAATCTTCCCTTTTTTACTTGATGAAATTGTACGACTATAATTGAGATATCTAAAACAATCTATTTAGTTGGTATATTAAACGAGTAAAAGAGCATTACAATAGTACCGATTCATTTTAAATTATAACAAGTTTCCAAGTCATTCTTCTTCATGGCAAAATTGGGCATATTAAATACAAAAAATGCGAGCACTTTTAAAATTAAAATTAGGATATTAAATGAAAATTAATCAAAATAAAAAATAATCTATTTTTCTTACCGATATGACCTTCCTGGCTGATTTTTGGGTGTGGCGCTTGAAATTTGTGACTCCCAGTATGATTTAGTTTTGCTTTTCTTTGCTCTCTTCACCATCCTCGGCGATTTTTGGGGAGGGGGAGTTTAAAAATTAGGACCGTGGTTCAGCGGTTCCGGTCGTTCCTTTTTCACAAAATATTCGGCAATCATTTTATCATTATCGTTCCACCTCAATTGCCACCATCTGCAATGGACAAGATGGTGTTTGTCCCAAGGTTTATGCTGCACATCAAAATTTGATCGGTATAAAAAAATTAGCTAATTGAAAAGAGGTGCTATTTAATAAAAAATCCTACATAATTACTTAGAATTCCAATCGTAAGTGTAAGATCTATAATAAGAATTATGAAGACATTTAACTGATTAATCATTTCAATGCAACAATTTCAGAATGTAAAAATCATTCGCCTTGATTGGTATTCGAACCCAGATCCCTCACTATCCGGTCGAGTGCTTTAGCGAGTTAAGCTATCGAGGTGTCCTCTTAAACTCTGAAATTTTTTCGCAGTTTCTTTATCATTTCTATACCATTTTCGTGGACGTCGAAACTTCGAAGATATCATAATAAAAGGACGTATTTTGGAACCTAGACAGCCCTAATTTTCACGGATAAGTCGAGTCTGGGGAAATACGTACAGGTATAGTCCATCTTATGGCACACCTCCTCACCATTCGTTTCACTTCTTCTGAGTCTCCTTTCCATAAAAGCCTTCCCGTCGGTGGTGTGATCCCATGAGTAATAAGAGACTATGATATTTGAATACATTTATTCTAGATATGCATATCATTTTCATAAGTGGCATTTTGATTTGACCTCAGTTCCCAATTTCGTCGTTTTCGTTCGGACAATTTCCTCCAACCCGCCATACTATTGTGTTACATTTTTTACTGCGATATGCAATCCTTTAGGGAGTTTCAAAGATGCATGCGACTAACGCACGTAATTCAAACGCATTTGGGTTGAAAACGTAAAATGACATGGCATATACATTGTTCTCGGTTGATTATTATAGCACTCGGAGTGTGTCTGATTGAGGATGGTGAGTCAACCTTTTAATATCATGAGTTGGAAAATAACATAGTATACGCGACAGTCAAGCAGTCACGGACTATTAAGACGCGGTTCTCGGAGGGAGCAGATGCCTATCCTCGAGTCACATACGCTAAGTGACTTCAAAATCCTAAGCACGAGACACAACTTAGGAAATGAATGACTCTAATATCCCAAGGAGGAGTCAGGAACTTGAAACTGAATGCCATGCTCGTTGTAAAAGACATATTATTTTCAATTTAAGCGAGGTAAAAGTCACTTTAACGACAGAAATACTGAAACTTATATGGAAAATAACGTTATTGTAAGCAGGAAAAGCTCTTCATTTTTTCCATTCATTTTGATCCAATGGTAGACAATGTGGTGTCTTTTTGTGCACAATATTCGGTAGGTAAACTAATAATCCTCCATTGGGACCTTACCTGAAGGAAATTCCACTCAGGTCACTCAGGGACTGCAAAAAACGTTTAAGTGCAATTATGAAGAACGGGTTTGTTTATTTCCAGAACCTTAAATGGGCAGCAAATATATAAAACGAAAATAAGTACAGTTACCCGTGAGTTAAAATATGAAGGAATTTTGGAGGAGGAGCACAAAAATGTAAGAAATATTATCATAATAAAAAGTCAAAGTTACCCATAGAACCGTAAAAAGTACTCTTCAAAGAATGTCTTTAAAAGGTAACGCCAGTAGCAATGAAAAATATGACAATTTATATTTGAGAACGAATAAAAAAGTGGAGGAAGAAGGAATACTTTACAACGGGAAATAAGTCATCGAAAAATTCTAGAGGAAGATGCCATAAATGAATATGAAAAACGGTTGTTAATTTTGAGATCAGAATTTAATATTTTGGTGGCAGATTTAATCGAGGGCAGGACCCTAGAAAGTTTCGCCTCTGGATCTGGAGGAAATATCCTGAGAAGACAATACAAATGATCTTCATGTATGACATTTCCCCGTCTGGAAAAATGCCACTGAAATCCCTTTTTCCCAAATTGCCCTTATGCCCAAAAGGAAAACGGAAGGCATATGAAAAAGGAAACGGAACAATTAGCCTTAATGCGAACGGGTCGAAGAATGTGAGAGAATTATTTAGAGAGGATACGTAGAACGAATGATGGAAGAATTTCAGACAAAAGCCAATACGACTTCGAGAAAAAGCAGTATTAAAGAAACAAGCAAACTCCCCCCCCCCTCCGAGTTCTCACAGACGAGAAAGTAAAAAAAATATCATTCAGCTTTAATTTTATACCGTAAGCAGAGACAAAGAAATTCCACAGCAAACTGATTTCAATGCTATCATAAAAAAAAGATAGCAAAAAACCTACTTGCGCACCATCTGAACTGGCAATATTTAATTGGAGATCAACATGCCTATCATGAAACAGCACTATTTCAAATAAAAGGAAAACTATATCAAAAATTCGTTTACACAAAGAAGTATTCACCATTTTCTGATGACATTTCAAAATTGGTATAGAATAAAGAAAATTTGATGATGATGATGATCTGTATCTAAAAGGTAACGAAGGAATACAACTTCATACAAACAAGAAAAAACGAAATAATGATCAGTGAAAGGAGAAAATTTCAGCCAAACTTGCACAGGAAAAAGATCATAACGTGAAGAATTTCGTTAATTAGGAATATGGATCATTAATGATAGGAGAGGCAAGAAAGATACGGATAGCAAAATATAGAGGGAAATAAAACATTATACAAGAAGAAAATTCTATCCACAAGTACATCACAAACTTGGAGTTAAAATATGAAAGGAGACTTGTCGTTCAAATATGAAAGAGGCAAGCTGCTCTGTGGCAGTAAGGCCTTGAAGAGCAAAACAAGAAAAAAAAGAGAAGACTGTGAACAATGGAAAAGTCAGAAGAAAAGTCCTGAGAATGGGACGAGGAAAAAGAATTCTGTTGAAAACGTTGAATAGAGGAGACGTAAATATATAACTGAAATTTATTTCTTTACTCTAGTCTTTCTGTCGTCTTCATTGATGTGTATTTTATTGCGTTTCTTCAAGAGTTTCCCTAATTTCTACAAAATTCTAGAACGTTCATGAAACTCCTCGTAGATTGTAGAAAGTCAATGAAACTTCTCGTTCTATAGCATTCTAGAAAGCTCTTGAAAATTCTCAAAAACTCTATAAAATTCTGTAGAGACCTTGAATATTCTTTTAAGTTATAGAACATACCACTTTATTCCATACCCCAAAGTCTCCGTCTATATTCATCCGCTTGCCTTAAAGAACGAGATATACTTCGGGTTAAAGTCTTTACTTTACTAAGCGTACATGTCATCAAGTCCCTTCAAACTGCCAATACTATTTTTCTAATGTATCTAATACTGCGAACATTTTTCTCCAAAATCCTAGCGAAATTCTTGAAGGTCTCCGAATTATCCAATTTGCTTCCTCTTATTTTTAAGAGGTCCCCTACTTCAGAATTTCATTACTTTGGTCTACTTGTGGTTTATCTACATCCCATTATTTCGCACTGTTACTGAGAAGCACTAAAAATAACCGCATTCGCGCGACAGTCTTCCCAGCAATTACTTGATCACATGCAAACCTGATTTAATCATCTCTCTCCCACTTTTATTCCCAATTCATGCCCATCCCCTGCCACCCTTAACGTCTTCTCGGCATAAAATCGAACGAGCGCCGACGATAACGAGCAATCCTGTCCATTTCTTTCACTGCCCATCCCGATTCACCAGCAACTACCCTTATTTGCACCCCCTGGTTTCGAATAAGCCACCTGTCCATCCAGCCCACTCACATCCTCCGCAATACTTAATTAGTTTTGTCCACTTTGACGAAAGATACCGACAGTGTAGTTAACATTTTCCGTCGACCCACCTGCCACGTTCAGAGATAGAATCGACTGTGTAGCTAGCACTTGGATTCACGAGGAAATCGATGCTCAGCGGGAGAATAACTCCCTTATTCCCCAACCCTCCCTTTCCCCCCGCCAAACATGTAGGAGGGAGGTAGGTGCCGGTTTCATGGCTACATGCTCCCGTGCGGACGCGAGGACTGAGGAAGGGGAGCGGTCTGAGGATGCGGTGTTGTTGTGCGGCCGTGGTGGAAATCGACTTCTTCTCCATCTAGTTGCCTGCAAATTAAGGGGAAAGACCGAGATGGGGAAGGAGACGTGAGTTCATTGCAGCGCACCTTGAAGACATAGGGTGGGTGGTGGGTAGTCGTCCTACGTGCACCCCTAGGAGAAAGCCTAAATTATTTAGGTCAGCGGCGAAATACATGTCTTCAAGTGATGAAGCTGACTGGAACGCCAGTGAACATGTGATTTAATTATTGTCCACAGATAGAATTTCCAAGAGAAAACTCATAAATCTTTTGAGAACCAATGAAAGTTTTAGTTTAGTATCAAATCCAGGTCTATCTATTTCCTTAAAAGTCATTCATTTTTTTACGTAAGACAGTCAGTTTAATCGTAGATCGAAGATGTCTTATCCAGATAACAGATTTTATCTTTCAATAATTTTCCTGGGTATGTTTTGGGAGATATTTCTAGAGCCCTGTCCAGGCAAACCTCTTAAACACTCTCCAAACGATAATATCATCTATGTCAATAAAACAGCACTGGGCCTGTGGGTGTTGGTGAGTGCGGGAGGGCAGGGCGACTCGGGGTGGGAGCCCCGCCGGAGCCGTGGTGGGTATGAATCGGCCGGGGCGGATCAGGTCACTGGGGCGAGCGGGAGGAGGCGGGGAGGGAGGGGAGGCTGCGACCGGGAGGAGAGAATATACTCGTGCGAGTACGGAGGTGGAAAATCGTTGCACCTAGTACGACCCAACCGAACAGACCCGGGTGCAGGGTGTGATGCATGCATCCCGATAAACTTGCAACGCAGAAGGCAATTTAATGATTATTATTACCTCGGATGTAGTGTTTCGTACTGCACTTCATGGATCCCAATGCAGCACATCATTCTTTGTGAGCATAAAGTTTATCATTAACTATAATTTTGTTGTCACGTGAAATACTACTCTGCGCCTACATTATTTAAATCAATTTTTTGTAATGAGAAGCAATGCTGATTACTTGGGTGGGATTTTAATTTGTCGACTGATTTTTCGCAATAATTTTTAAACGTAATCAACTGACTGACCTAATTATCAGCATGGAAACCTGACAAAGGAATGTTCATCTACAAGAGAAAGACTCCTGCTAGCTTGGCGTTAGTTCTTTGGGCGGAAGACCAAATAATACATATTTTTAGAGGCTCCGGGTCACAACTTGAGTCTGAAAAAACTACATCTCTGTATTTGAGTTCATATCAAATGCCGTGTCATCAACCGATGAATAAACATGTTCAAAGAATCTATGCGTGGGCACTTGTTCATTTGGCCGATATTTGTTGAAGTATATAGACTTCAATAAATTAGGTCAAAAGGAAAATATATAAGAGTTACTTTAATAATTCAAGTAAAAACTAGACGTATAGCGCCATAACGTAAGTTCAACAGCATAAAAAAGTGAAAATTATTGCGGTGTTGAGTTAGTAAAAGCATTCAGAAAACCTTGAAACAGGAATTCGAACCACAAAGCATTTATTAGAAATTTTTGTTGGTAAGACTAACAGTCGCATCACTGAAAACAAATGGTTATTTACACATAAATACCACTACAATATCAAGCAGTAGCAAGACGGTTAGTGCCTACGTATAGCTCTGTCAAATGACTTCAATACGTTGTTTTATACTTTAATGTTCCATTTTATTGGAATAACAAATAATTGATTACACGCTGGAACAAAATGCTTCTCGCGCTAGTGTGTACACATTTTAAATCTCTAAAATGGATTTATACTTCACGCCAAATGTCAGTGATTTGTTATTTTTGACCACATTTTATATCAACCGGCACAATTGCTACTTCGGTCTGTGAAATATCAAGGTATAACCAGTCAATATTTTGAGCATAAAAAATGAAGTCTCATGTGGGTGGTCTCAGTAGTTCCAGTAACATGCATAGATTCTCGAATTCTTAACTCAATTTTAGCCGTAAAAACTACGTGGACCAGATGACAATCATATTCCGGTGATACGGTCTTCGTCTCAAATCTGCAACAATTTCCTTGCCATACGCCACAGGGAGGCACATAAAAATTGTGTGCGCTACTTTACTTCTTCAAAAACAGGTTTTTTTCACATGACAGGGAACGGCAGCCTCTTAAAAGATAGCGTGCCGAGTCCACGGCAATGCAGAGTTTCATGCCCCAATGATCAATTTTACAGTCCGAAGGACGAGGCACGAAGCTTCCGCCGTCAAACAGGGTTAAGTTAAATATTTCCCCACTCCCAAAGGATCACAGCAAGAAAATTTACTTGAACCGGGTTGTCTCAATGAATCAACATAATCGACGCATAAGTCACTGAAAAAAACTTTAGTAAAATATATTTTCATTTAGTTAATATATTTTCAAAATGAAAAATCTACTACACACTAATGCAATACTAGATAAATTCAGAAAAGTTCTTGCTCGTACATGGGTATTAATAAATTAACCATTAAAATTTCTAATATTTTGCGCAAATTGATCAATATCTGGGTAAGGCGATTAGTAATCCTCTTCAATAATATTTATTTGTTCAATTAGTGGCTCAAGAGGGTTTTACCTGTTCGGCACGCTGTACATCGCTTTACACTAAGGAACGAACGAATTCCACTCCCCAAGGTTTTCCTGTTTCCAAACAATACTTCATCCATGAACAGGTATGACAATTTTGTGATAAATGGTTTCAACCTATTTTTTGCGAGGATAACTTTCATTTTAAAGAGCGCCTAATTGGAATATTACAGATAGATAGTCTACGCCCCATATAATATGAAGTCCAGCGAGTTTCCGATAAAGCGGAGTCAGTGAAAAACACAATAATGCCTGTGCTGGACGACTGAGAGATAGGATAATTTTCCTCCTATCGCGTTAAACATTTTAGCGTAGCAGCGTGTTTTTCTACCCTTGTCTTGTACGTCTTCACTTCTTCCAAGAGAGGATTTCAAAGAAAGATTTTCTAAAATGACATGCCTCACATTCTTAGTATGTTCCGAAAAGGTTGTGCATTTCATTGAACATATGAAATCTTTACTTTCGATTCATTCTATCGATTTAACATCTTATGGCATATTATGTGTGATCGTGACCCTATCGTTTTATGCGATTTCGTGCTTTTCAAAGTCAATTTTCAAAACATATTCATTACCACAAGGATAATATTTTACTAATTTTTAAATCACTTGAAATTAGAAAGAATAATCTGAAGAATGTACTTGAAATAACAAACAATGCCTAAATATCAACTGGTTAGTATTTCAATAGCTAATGCTAATCGAAAATATCTCACCGCGATGATGGAGGTGACTCTTACGAAAGGAGAGAAAAGGAAAAAGGAGAGAAATGAAAGAGCACAAATCGTTTGTAAAAAACAGCAATACAAGGAAGTGCATTAGGCCGAATAGAAATCTATGGACGTATTATTCTTTGAATACCACTTAAACTACATTGTTTTAATGTGACTATCAATACATTGAGTCTCACAAGATATCAAACTCAAGGGGAGGAATTTACTCCTGCGAGGCGCGAACATGTCAAAATGAGAGATACCTATGGTTCACGTTTTGTTCTACGACCATCTGCACGTAATCTCCATCCACCTTCGAAACACTCGTATTGCCATGTTATTTTTCGCACAGTTATTTCTAAATAATTATTTTCTTATTGGCTAATATTTGTTAATTCTAATCGTCAAATGTTTCTGATCTCCTAATCTGTACAGATCACCAATCGTGTGTGAAGAGAAAATATCTATTCTAAGAGTGGGTTCAGCAGTTTTTATACCGTTGCATTTCACCATGGTCTCGCCTAGCTTTTTTAAGTGGTGCTAGAATCGATTGAACTCCTTTTATAACCATTTTTTCAGACTTTTTAGGTGAAGGTACCTGCCTTCCTACAATCAAAGACTGCTCCGCATAGGATTTCTAATAACCTGGTGAGGAAAGTTTTCCATGTTTTTTTAATATTGTTTAACTGATCTTTCTTGAACAATGCTGAGCTTGGGAATTAACCCTATCCTGGATGAGTTCAAATGCCCGATGCGGTGAGCTTTACGTGATGCATCCTAAATGTGTCACGACGTGCGGTCCCTTAACCTGAGATTGAGGAGGAAGACTCTCAACGTACTCATTTTTTCCCCTTCTGTCTGCGGGAAATAATGGTGCTGGCGATCACAAATCACGCTTATAAGCCTATCTTATTTACATTTGCATATTTCCCACCATTCCCTTCGTCTTCTCATAGACTAGACGTAAAGAACCACCCTTCATACCCCTCCCATTCTTCATATCACCGGGGCCAATTTTCTCAAGTTCGTAAGAAAATGAGCCTCAGCTCTTCCGCATCTGCTTCCTTCCCCCGTCGCAATCGCCCGTCCCTCTAATCACCGCAAGCTCTCGACTCGGGGTGGACCCCTTTCTTTGTCGAAATCCTACCCCCCACGGGGTAGGCATCTAGGTACCTATGTACGTAAGAATACTTTGCCTCGACGTCTCAACGAGACAGGCAATCAATATTAAAGCAGCGAGGTGACTTACCTCGCCATAATGACGGGGCGTCAATTTCTTTCACCGCCTTGGGTAACTTCTCAGGAATAACTCAATGGTTTCACTATATTCTAAATCAATCCCCTCTGACAAACAATTATTTTGTATAGTATAGCATAAAACGATTTTTGTTTAATCCTCTAGAATGACTACCACTTTTGGAGATATATGATTGCTTGCCGTGCATAATTTAAAAATATTTCCATCCAAAAGATAAACAGCCCTTCTTGGCTCTCGAGCCGAACATTTTGCCCTAGCGCTGCAGTTATTTAAGAGAAAATTACCTCTAAATCGGGCAAGTACTAAAAAAAGTTGAATATCGAGTAATTTAATGATGTTAGTTAAGTAAATCATGGATATCACCATTTTTAAACATGTCGTAGAAGCAGATGGGAATGATTCCGAGGATTCTGCACATATGTCCTCGTTATTTGACCTTAAAAAAATAACATGTACCTACATTTTTTTACTGCGACTGAATATTCAGATCCTGTTCACCAAGGTCGGCTTGATGGTCAAGGCAACGTGCCATATGGTGGGCCAAAAGTCGAAAGAAAGGCCAGTTTAAAATAAGAGTACGCATAATTCCAGAACCAAATACGCAGTTTTTAAGATATTTAAAAAAAATAAATTCATGCAAACATTTGCCACTCAAAATACAGGGGAAAACCAAAATCAAATTTTTATGAACCTGACCAGTCTTACTTGAAGAAGGCCGAAAGATGAAACAATTCACAATGTGAGTGTCCTTTTAAGTGTTACTATTTTATTTGTGTTCTATTGTGCCGTCCAAATATATATATGTATATATATGTATATATATATATATATATATATATATATATATATATATATATATATATATATATATATATATGTGTGTGTGTGTGTGTATATACTACCTTGATCAAAAAGTTTCCGGAATAACCACCGTGTGGCGCTCCCATCGTTCCGATTTGAGTTCTGTTTTTTTAGTTAAATTGGTACATCTGTTGTTGATATTCCCTTTAAATCTTAGTGTCATAACTTGACATTTGCAAAAGTTACGTAGCCAAGAGTACATCTATCTCTGTGTGTGTTGGCGATTTTTTACTATTGCAGAAATGGATTTAAATTTGCAACAACGAACTTGTATTAAATTTTGCGTAAAAAACGGATTTAGTGGCGCACGGACGTTGGAAATGTTGGAAAAGTGTTTCGGCAACGATTCTCTAAAAAAACGGTCGTTTACCAGTGGCACGAGCGGTTCAGAAGTGGTCGTGAGTCAATCGAAGATGATGAACGCAGTGGCAGACCATCGACATCGAAAGTCGGTGAAAAAATTGATAAAGTAAAGGAAATGTTGGTCAATAACCGCAAATTAACCATCAGAGAAATAGCGGAGGACTTGAACATTGCCTATGGATCCGCCCAAGACATTGTGGTTAATGATTTGGGTTTCCGTCGTGTAGCAGCAAAGTTGGTGCCAAAAGACCTCAATTTCATGCAAAAAAGAGACCGTGTTGACGTCGCAAAAGACATGATTTGCGAGGCTGAATCCGATCCCACATTCATCAAAAGGATCATTACTGGAGACGAGACGTGGGTTTATGAGTACGACACGCAATCCAGACATCAGGCAAGTGAATGGCGTTCACCAAATGAGCCGAGACCAAAAAAACCACGTCGCTTTCAGTCAAAAAAGAAGGCAATGCTGACGGTTTTCATGGATTACAACGGTGTAGTGCATCATGAATTTTTGCCAGAAGGCCAGACAGTAAACAAAGAGTATTATTTGGGCGTTATGAGACGTTTGCGTGAAGCAATTCGCCGAAAGAGACCAGAAATGTGGGCAGAAAACTCGTGGATTTTGCACCATGATAACGCACCGTCGCACAGTGCTATCATTATTCGTAATTTTTTGACGAAAAATGCAACAAATACCATCCAACAGCCACCGAATTCACCTGATTTGGCTCCCTGTGACTTCTTTCTGTTCAATCGAGTTAAAAAACCATTACGGGGAACGCGTTTTAGCAGCCGAGAGGAAGTAATGGAAAAATCGCAGGAAGCACTGATGGACATACCGAAAACCGAATATAAAAAATGTTTCGAGGATTGGATCAAGCGCTGGCATAAGTGTGTTGCAGTCGATGGGGATTACTTTGAAGGGGACAATATAGATTTAGATGAGTAAACTTGTATTTTTAATTTTCTGAATAAATTCCGGGAAATTTTTGATCAAGGTAGTATATATATATATATGTATATATATATGTGTATATATATATGTATGTATATATATATATATATATATAAATTTTTTTTTCACTTTTATGGATACTTTTCGAAACAAACCTGAAAAATATATCCTTAGCTTTATGCATTTGCATAATCAATTCCCGATGACCCTGTACCCCCTGCCTCACCCACTTGTTGCGGCTCTCGGGGCATAATTTAGCTATGAACGAATAACAACTGTTGTTAAAATAGGCGATGCGGGGAAGTATGCTCAAAACACACACAAAAAATGGGCCCTTACTCTAATCTCTCTCTCAATCAGTCCGCCCTGTCAAAGAAACGCGTGGTCAACGCTGTCCTCGCGCCACGCGGTCGTCGGAAGGGGTGCGGAGCAAGGGGAGCCCTCAACCGACAACGCAAACACACCCGTCAATCCAACCACACTCAAGCCATCGACAGCACTTGAGCCTCGTCCGTAGGTTCTCACATCGCCCCGGTCCCATTTCCCCTCTGGAAGGTGTCTCCCGAATTGTAAGAGTCGGGGGTGGGTAGGGAGACGAAAACGAAAGAGGAGTGATCGATAATCGAATCAATCATGGACGAAGAGAGATGAGATGAGGTCGAGATGAAAGGGCCTGAGAATTGGGTCGAGGGTTCGTGTGGTTTGGGTGAAACACGAGTCGCTGTGGTGGTCCAGCATTGGCGGCCAAGGTGTGCATCACGTGTGCGATTGGGAGGACGGAACTTGGGGTGGCATTAAACCTCGTATGTGCATTGCTAGTGACTCTGAACGGAGGAAGAGAGGGTATTCCCTCCTGGGAAATGAAACCGTTTTCACCAGCCATCGAGTGGAGAAATTTCCACTCAGCAGTCGTAATATTGTCGGATGCCATCATTCACAATATTTTTATAAAGGAAATTATAAAGTTAAGAAAATGGACTACGGGAAGAATGCGACACGTCTCCGCTTCCTTTAGCACGATAACAATTACTTTCGTTTTTCAACCAATAGAACAAACGGCTTTCATATATGTTCTTCGGGTGCAATGGGCGCGTATCAGTCCAGTAGTAGGGTTTCTGGGCTACTGACTGGACGGCCCGGATTCGATTCCGGGTGACGTCTCTGGGAACCTACCTTCAGCCTCACTCTAGTTGCGCGATTTCTCGGCTACTAGTACTTCTTCCAGAGATATCAAATGCGGCATAATGAAAGGAAATGACTCCTACCCTGACAGGTGAACTTCACACGTCGATGTGCTCGGTCTTGGGTGAGCTTTAGCATCACCTATGGAAACAACCCTCGGGTTCATTACTGTGGTTTTCCTGGGCGATGAAAACCTTAGATCACGAAAAGAAAAAAAAGAAACGTCCCACTTCCAGGAGTTTTAACCTTTCCGGACGGGGGATGTCAGTGGACGGAACCTCTGTCCATGTGCGACAAATTGCTCAAGAAATCCGAACTTCCGAGAGCAGCGGCAAGACTTTCACTACAATCGGAGGAAAGTGCATCACATTTTAAGCATTTCATTCTAACTAACTCGATGTCGTTGGTTCCAGCTTCTGCTCAAATGTTTCCTCAGTTCAAAATCTATACGTAGGTTAGCGAACAAAAATAACATCTACTCTAACGTAATCAGGATTGTTTGATTATAGATCAGAGGTAGGGGTGGATTAAGAACAAGTGCTGTATACCTGCGTTTCAATAGCTTGAGTCGTGGGGGAGGAGGTATTTTGAAGAACACATAAGAAAAATTAAAGACTACTACACAGGGGATTGAATTTTAGCTGAAGTAACACCTGCTGTCAATTCAGGTAATTCCTAAGGGGTAGGATATTCAGGGGTTGGAGAAGGGTGGAGAGTCAACTGGCATTGGCATTATTCTACTCTTAAACATAGGGCGCCAAGGGGTGAAAAGTTCAACGTCTCAACCGTCAGACGGCATGCTCTACTTGAAGTGCTCTCGAAAAAGCAGGCCAAGTAAGGATTCGGATACCACTGACATATCCTATCAACCAATGGTAATGCTTCAGGGTGTAATAGCCGTACAATAAAGTTTAACTTTCAGCTTTGTTTTCGTTGTAAAAGTAACTCAAGAATTCAATATTTTTCATCCATAGTACTCTACTGACATGCCATTAAATAGACTCATAAGTTAACTTTAAAAACAAAGATATAGCAAAACATGCAGATTGAAATAAAAGTTAAACACATTCAATGAAACAATTCACCAGTAAATATAACGCCAATCAATTAGAAGGTATTTTTGACGATTTTACTGCCAATGCGATATAAAATATAATAGTTGAAAAATTATGTCACCGCGGCCCTATTACGGAGAGGAGACATTCGCAGCTAGATGTTGCACGCCGTGTGAAATCGCTCCAGAGGTATCAGTGAATAGAAACTTAAAAAAATTGTACTTCACGATCGCAGGCCGACGCATACGAGGACCTTCTCCCCGAGCAATAGGATTTCCCGCTGCTCGGAGTGATCACGGACACATCGAGGGCAAGCATGATCGTTGATGGTCCCGACGCCATCTCGCCGTGAATCAACGAACTCCTTTCCTTCACCATTTTCCCCTTCTCCCCCTTCACAACACCAGTAACACCAGGTGACTTGAATCCTCTGTTGCCCATGGAAGTCCCCCTCCAGCCCACTGGAATACCGAGCAAACGAGCTCACAAATCAATATATTCTCGTCGAACACGATTTATATATTTTCTCGATTGCGTCTCATGATGGACCCAGCCATTCATTACTCGGGAATGAAGCTGGCCTTTCGGAAATTCGTCTTGGGAAGTACCGGACCCTAAGGTCCCTGGTCCCAACCGGATACTTATTTGAAAGAGCCTCTCCTTCAGCGGTAATACATATACTTTCCCTTCATTTGTTTCTTCCCAGGAAGGTGACTAACTAAATAGCTGGCAATGATAGAGACGCGGGTCATCACTGGAAGTGCAAAAACTTGCCTTTCGCCGTTCGTAATGATTTCATTTTACATACTTTTGGAACGGGCGGCAATAATTTGTTCATAAATGTAGAGTATATTCGGAGACCATTTTTCAAGGAGTCGCTATTTTGCCACCGGGATTATTCAGAGGTAGCTAGTAAAAAATCATCAGTAATAAATAAGACAATTTTATTTATACTTTTATCCCTTTGAAATAGTATTTCACCGTCACAAACGTTCCTTTTCCTATTAGAACTTAATTGCTTCAGCCATATTTTTGATAAGCAGGTGAATAATTGAGATACATTCACACACTGGGTATTAAAGTAACCTGATGTAAGATGCTCGTGGGGAGTGAACCATTCGAGGCTGGGCGCAAAAAGAATATGTATATATATATATATATATATATATATATATATATATATATATATATATATATATATATAATCTTTCAAGTGAACGTTTTACACTATGAAACAGAGATTACTCGGGAAAACCCACTCGTTTATTTCGTTTCCAGTTAAATCAGTTGATATTTTTTATTTTTTTATTTCTCTTTTGATCGTATTGTAATCTGGGATCCATCCAGGGTGAAAAATATATCACCCACTGGGATATCCAGGATTATTGGGTGGTCTGTACCAGACAGACAGGCAAACTCCACCATTTGTATCTATAAAAAAACGCGAACGAACTGGTTAAGCAGAAGGGGAACGATAGCTGGTCCTCATCATAAAGCTTTTTGAAATTACAGCAATACTTGCAGGCATAGGTTAACTGCGGGCCACAAATTTACCCAAAACATATTCGTTGAGCAAAAGTAAATGGTAAATAAATTCCCACGCCAAAAACGAATTTCAAAATCCGGGCATAAGGGTTGGTTAGCTGCGTCACGCAATATCCATCACCAATGCCAAGGCGGCGATGTTTTACTCACGCGATTGGTTTTCTTTTAAAGATTTTTCCATTATTTAAAAATACGAACAAAGATAACTTCATATTCCTAAATGCACAATATGCAGGTAGAAATTCACCCAGGAGTACTCAGTGAATCAGTGACCCATTTATGTAAAAAAATTGAAACACGCTTCACAACAATTAACGTTCTGATGGGAACCATACGCAAAAAATATAATTTACAAGATATAAATATTAATTGGCTCACATGAAACAATGATGAAAAACGCGTTTATTCAGAATCACGCCATGCATATAAAAGGAAGATAAATTTAATCCTGAAATACAAAAGAGTACAACAATCTAATGCGCTATACAAATTGTCCAGGCTCTCTTACTTATCCAATCAAAATGTTTTCCCAATGACATAAACATTACATCGTCCATTGGAAAATAATACATTTTATGTGCGTAAAACTGTTAAAATCGAAGTAGCCGTAGACAAGTATCCACATGCATTCGAAATCCAATACAGGTAATTGTCATTTTGAACCTTGGAACGAGCAATTGAATATGCATCGGAGGCCAAGTATACATTAGCATCACGTCGTCCCTGAAATGCATTGTCCCCACGCGTGCGATGAGTTTACGCCAATACCCCCTCCGACAAACTACGTTTAATAAAATCCCATTAAACCAAGTCTATCATGAGACATCCATCGCATTCAAGGATGTGCGCAAGGGTATATGCTATTTAGTAGTAGCATAATGTCGCTGTAATAGCTGGATTGTTAAACTACCTATTTTTTCAGCGAGAAATAAGATTTCAAATTATTATTCAGAGAGCATTCGAGAGCAACATTTTTCATAATTTACAATTTAATAAAGACTGATCTTCCTCACTTAGGTTTAGGGGTAAATTTTAGAATCATAAAAGCCCAAATCAAAATCGTTAGATTAAATTTTTTCTTCTCTTGAACAAAAAAAACTCATCCAATGCTTAATGGTACTAATTGGCATCCAGGATCAACTGCCTTAAAGATATACATGATCCTGTCTAATCTTAAATTAAAAAAATAAAATTAAATAATTTTACTACCTTGTAACGTAGGAACTAAAGAAATTGTAATCCAAATAAGCAAAGGGGAATCATGTACTCGTACCTTAAAACATGTTACTAAGTATTATACGGGTAATAACATGAGAAAAATATAATGATCTGTTCGGTTGAATCACCGCAAAGACTGCACTTGCTACACCTTGTAATAAGAAGTAATTTTACTCTACTTCAACGGTTTTAAAATTGAGCATAGATATGTCAATAAAATAATTAGTATCAACTCGGTTTGATGCATTTCGTACATCCTGAATCCAACTATAATCTTAGCTTCGGAAAAGAAAAACTTTGTTCTTCCACATATATTTTATAATTCACGACCTAGGTTTCGATTTACTAAGTCATCATCAGGATCCTGATGATGACTTAGTAAGTCGAAACCTAGGTCGTGAATTATAAAATATATGTGGAAGAACAAAGTTTTTCTTTTCCGATATGAATTGCTTCCACAGAGTGACGCCTCAAACCATTCTATTCATAATCTTTGCTATTTTAAGTTTATTATTTCCATTATAATTGCCCCAGTATCATTTTGAAAAATCCAAAATAATATAATGCTTACTAGGATAAGCATGACAAAGTCACATTCCAATACCGGAATGTTTACGAGGAGAACAAGTGCCGTCGTTGCCGATTTCTTCACGAAATAGCCAGAAAAGTATTATTTATTTTGACCCATTATGCAAAATCGTCGTCTGAGCAGCGCAAATAGTGAGTGACCCAGATATGTGATATGGCGCTTAACTTTTTTCCCCATAGATGGAAAGCAGGTAGTGTTCATAACATGAGAGAAGTGGAATCAACAAATCTCCCTCGATTGGTGAGAGACTGCGAGAAAAAGAGAGGCGAAGTGGGAGAATAAACAACCCTCCCTTGATTCCTTCCTCTGCGCCGGGATCCATGCCGCTTCATATGGCCCGAAACATGATTCGCCGAGTGCCACCCACTCTTTCTGTTCCCCGGGCTCGCTGCACAATAGCAGGGAATACGAAGCGCCTTCCGAGTGCGGTTGCGCTCATTATCTCTTGAGGGTGACACATTCGGGGGAGGAAGGGCTTTTGATGCGATGGGGGGGATGTGGTGGGTGGAAAGAGGAAGCGAGGGAGGGCAGTGTGCGACGCGGCTCCCGCCGCCCTTCGATGCTATCAACGCCGCGACCATGACAGCGTCATCTGCGTCACACGGGTCGCCGTGACGGCAGCAAGTAAGTACGGGCTAAGTCGAGTTTGATTTTTGTTCCTAGCAGTCATCTATTACTACCCCCCCCCCCCCCACCCTCGCTAGGCGACATTGAACGACATTTTTTCGTCCAAACATCCAAACTTTATCATCATGGCGAGGCCCCAAGCCTTGGTATTCTTTTGGTTCCTCTTTTCGGATAGAGATACAGATTTCACGAAACAGTTCCGTCCCGTGCAAAAATTTAGAGTGATTATCTCAGTACTGGTTTGGTTCGTATCACAAATTTGAAAATAAAGAAGCGGGGTGGTGATAAATGTAAGTGGAATCGCTCCTCCATAATTGAGGACAAAAGTTCGCACTCCTAAAAAAATGCGAGATCACCTCTTTCGTAAAATGTACGACTCGTACTCTGTATGTCTGGAAATGTTGGCATTGTTGGATATATTAGAGAAGAGAATGGAGACTTGAAGATACTTGCACATTTATGATCAATGTAATGAGCAATTACGCTAATGATAAGAAAACATAGCATGCAAAAAATATTAAAGAATAAATCGGTTCCCGATACTTAAATAATCGTCAGCGATTCTATAAAACAAGTACGTAAATATTAATAATTTATTATTATTTGAATATAATCTATTAATTACGGTTCTTCGATTGAAAATATCTACGAATGCGGTTTAATAAACTTTATCCTTTCCACTATACATCGTGTTACTTGTAAAGTACGTTCAAGAATTACATAGAGGAATACGAAATCAAGCAGCAGAGTAAGAACTTCTAGAGATATCAATATTCAAGTCCTAGGATATTGTTACAGTCAAAGTATTAATTGCAAGATATTACTTAGATGTAAAGAGTTAAATGCCAACACTATATGGTCACATTGTACAAAATTAACAAAATATAAACTACTGCTGAACTAGTATCTCGCTCCGCGATTCGCAAGCAGAATACCTGCAGGGTAAACGTCGGCTGGTTTAAACATGTCTACCTCTCCTTTAACAGGCATTTTCCTCTCCTTTTTCATGGCTTGTGTCCAAGCACTCTTTTTCAAATGCCATAGCGCGTCTTGAAGGGCATTGTATGCACCACCATAGTGCAGCAGTTCGCACATACTACAGCATGACTCCAAATGGGTAGGTCAGAGATCACGGCATTAGGGACTTCAAAGAAATCAAAACACCAATGGAAACGAAATAACCGAAAACTTCCTATTTTTAACATAAAATTCCATCGACGGTTGAGACTCAAATTGGTGAAATCTTATCTTGAACATTGAATAGAAACCTTGTGGATTCCGCAAAAATTAATAATAACATTTCTATGGCACTTGACAAGATTGACGGCTATTACGTTTTACTGGCTAATTATTTTCATGAAACCATCTCAATTATAACTTTTTTCAAAACTTTGATAATTTAAACAGTAAATTTTAAAAAAAGTATATTTCATACATATTCTGAACAATGACCTCAGTACTTTCCTAAAATCGAAGTTTAGGGAGGCATGCAAAAATTTCCCAAGGATAAAAACACTCTAAATTAAAAAAAAATATTTGGGAACCTTTGCCTTATTGACATTCTTGAATTCCTCGGAATCACTACAGAAAGCCCGGTGGCTTCCGTGACCTTTCAGCTTAAGTGATTACCTTCTTCCCACAAAACCTACTTTCATACCAAATTGAGAAAATACGTATTGGCAAAGATCGAGCGGAACTCGGCAGATATAATAAAAGCAACCTCACAGACTTTCACTCTTTCTTAAATAATAGATTTTTTGCCATTTCGATACCAAGTTCCAAGAAAACCTTGACCGTTTCACTAAATAGTTAAACATACCGATGTTCTTAGACGTGGGTATGACCAAGGAGTTTGGATATGTTGACATAGTGGGATTACAAGAAAAAGGAGCGTAGATGCATGGAAATCATTAAAATTTTGACAAACACTATTCACACAATTTTACGTACGTCAAACACAATTAGACATTATTCACGCATAAGCCCAATATTAGTGGGGTTAACATTATTTACATCGTTTAAATCATTAGACTAACTTTAATTGTTAATTAACAGGATAGCAAACAGTAACTCTAATGCTGGATACCATGTGAAATCACCCTCACCCAAACACTTCAGCGGCTTGCAAGGTATAATGTACATGCACAGTAATTAACCCGAAAGTTGGTTTGATAAGTGAGGCCTACTGATACGGTAGTAACCATACGGCGCTTGAAATTCACACAGAGATTTGGGGACATCCTTTCCCTGTGTGCCTGTGGTGTCCAGAGAAGACCTGGTACCCCAAAAATCACACAGCTTGGGTGAAGTAGAGTGTGCCCAGAGGACTCGGACCCACCAGTCGGAAGTCCAGCAGTAGACTCGATGAATCACCGCGATGTAAAGATGTAGAGTCCTCTCCTAAAAACTCATCGGCTCACCTGAGTTTTTATTATCTATTTATAGTGAGATTAGTTAATTGCAGGAAGCACCGAGATCTGAAGATTTTTAGAGATAAACATTTTTACAACTCATCCCCAATCAAATTTGATATAAAGTTAGCTCACATTAAGAGAGGTAATTACTTTCCTCAACTGAAATGGACAGGAATGAAGTTTGTTGAGGCCTGGAACTATCCTTGTCTTATAAAGGCACTTTTTGGGCGTCTGATGAATATATCGACCTCCTACGGTTGGGCTATGCCCTGGCAAAAAAGGTTAATGAATTCAAAAAGAATGCCTAATTACTCCTACCATCCCTCTTCGAAGACTGAATTCCATAGGAACTTTTCCTGCGAGTCGGGAAACTTGAATTCCTATTGTCATCCGCAGTGCAAGAGCAATAAAAGGTTCTCCCGAACCGCTTTTCGTCATAAAGGTTTCACATATCAAACAATCATCGTACAAGTGATGAAATTCCTCTAAGCGATGCCATAAATTGTCTGGGACAATAAACACGGTTTCTTCGCTAAAATTTTGATGGCAGGTGTCTGTTTCTCGGTAATCGAAATCCGCTTTCTCCTGAACCTCTCGCAAAACGCAGTCCACAAATTTTCCGTACAGTAATCGAGACTGCCAAATACCTCACGGGTAACAAAGGTTTACGCGTGGATTCCACAATGTGTTTCAGATGAGCTTTCTTCTCCGGGCTGGGAGGCAGAAAAAAGTTCAGAGCATCTGTTGTGCTCACTATAGGTAGGGAGAACGCAGTCCGTCGCTCCAGTCTCTTCCAGCGCTCATTACCTAGGTTTCTTTTCCTATGAAGAAGATTTTTTTCCTAGAGAATATGATCAAATTTATAACTCGATTGTACACTTCTCATGTGCATTTAGAGTAGACTTTAATGAGAAAATGAATTTAGAGAGGTATATAACCAATAGAGAAAGGTTATTTATCGAGACAATTTCTTGAATTGGCATTCCAATCTTCAGAATAATGCTAAAATTTATAAGAAAACTTGTTCGAAAGCATTTTCTTGTAAAGCAAACGTTAATACGCTTCCTGGAATACGTTTTGCTATCTGCCTGATAATTCGCGACAAGTGAAGACTGTATAATATCGTTTTATTTTATATATTTCTAAACATTTGACAGTGCGCAACAGATCAGGGGTTTTATTTCAGGGCGAGTGCCAATTAAGTATTGGTAAGGTTTATTCTGTCATCATAACCTAAGGCTTGTTTACAACAGAAATAATAGATGGCAGCAAAGAAACAGACAAACTTTTAAGAAACATGGACGAGAGAAGAAATTGATTCTCATCCTTCATGCTTCAACGTTCATATTTTCCCAAGCCGCGTTTACGTTTATTTTAAGAAGCGATTCGGGTAACTAGAATTCTATTTAATCTCTTTAATGTTCGCAAATATGTACAAAAATTTATATCGGATTTTATTGCGGACGTATTATATCCGTTTGTTAATTTTGATTTCCGTCCGTTTTCTCAAGAGTTAACAAAAAGTAATCGATGAATAATCTCTCCTTGAATTCCAATTCTAAGGAAAAGGGGAACCAAATACGATTTTATATACCACGGTACTACACTGCGATCTGCAGAAGGAGTTAGCGAAAGAATGAAAAATAAGAGCCACTAAAAGCTAGATAAGAACTAAAAATTACGTAGGAGTGAAAATAATGCATGCATCGATGAGGAAAATGGCGAAGTGAGAGAGTGGATGAAAGTCAATTGGGATTTATTTGTCAATTGAATTCTAGACGTGTAAGAGAGACAAATAAGACGCCATTATATAAGCTATTAGCGCAACTAGTATATTTGCTACCGTCAAGTGGGGTAATAATTGTATTTGACGACGCTTGAAGTTACTGGGATCTCAGCGGTAACTAATTTATTTTGGATGAGAGAGAAACTTTGAACCCGTATAGACTACAGTAAACATTCACATCTGACTATCCATAAACAAGGGAAGAGAAAAAACGTTATGGTGGACTGTTGTCTGTTTCTCAAAGCGGATGTTGAAGGGTCCACTCGAGGTGGAGATTGAATTTTTCATTGGCGCAGCAATTCTCACTCGAGAGTATTCCCATGAATCGGCAATCGATAATACTCACCGACTGACGCGAAGATTCACAGCGAGGGGAAAAAAATATCTTTTTCTCCACGCAGCCAAAACTTCTCGCCTACAAATTACCTCCTTAAACATGACTATCCACAAAAAAAGAAGTTTTCACTGAATTGAGGCCGATGCCGCGCGTCATTACGCTATACCACGAGGAAACTTTCTTGTTTGTTACGAAACACGCATTTTACGCCCGACTTTCGCGCAAAGCAAGTTATTACACAGCGAGAGAATATACATTGTGTCGCACAGTAAAAATTTCCTGCACAAATCAGCACTTTAACGACCAAATAATGCGGACGTGATTATTTGGAGGTAATATGGGTTTAGGAAATGAATTTCTATGCGTGAAATAATGGTTTGGTGCCGTTTCTTCCAGGTAGAGAATCGTTAACAAAACTCGAAGGAATTTTAAGGTGTCTGAACAATAAGTGTGAAAATTTGCGGTGTGTGTACCATTCTAAATGCAATTTTTTAGTATTTAGCAGCTTGGTGTTCACTAATACAATAGAAAAAAGAACTCTTGTGAAGAACAGGTTATTGAATTTTTAAAAAATCAAGTGAAGTTTTCTTCTGCATACGTACATCTGCATCTTATAACCTAACATATGCATAATTCCTTCAATACGTCACTGAAAAAAAATAATTTTGTAGCGTCCAGTAAAATTTAAAGTTAATGTCCCATAAGTGACTGTGTTACGAGTGGTAATGAAAGCTCCGGTTCCATATCCTACCCATTAGTTCCACTACCTTAATTACTTGCTAAAATTAATTTTTAGCGTCTGTACTTCCATTCCCTACGATTTTTGATAAAATCACGAAAGAAAATTTGATATCGATGCAAAAAGTTGCACAATTACAACATGCCATAATTACCGAAGGTCAATGGAGAGCTCTGGAAACTTAGGAGAGTTGTTACACTGTATTCGTATAGACTCACCTGAAAATATAAATAATAAAATATTAGATATACATATCGGAATAGATTTATGTTGAATAAAAAAATCAAGTCTTAATTGTTAATGCCTAATAACTTAAGGGCTCATTAACTTAAACTAATTAATTTTCAATTTAATTTAGGAACTAAAATGCAGAAACATTGAGTATGAAAAAGCACATTTACTAAGAGATTAATTCTTAGATTTTGCCAGATAGCTTTACGCTATTCATCGATGCTCACTTCCGCTCTATGTTCGAATCGTAATTAGGTCAATACCAACAAGTAAATGAGGTATTTTTTGTTCCCGTTACTAATTTTTACTGAAATTTGTACATTCTTAATTTTTTAAATTCTGAGACGGACTGGAATACTCAAAGAGAAGTGATAATTAACGGACAAGATCACGACCTTCGAGCATTCAAACTAATCGACCGTTGTCCCTAGAGGCATGTGTCCATTCTGAGGACAGTTCCGACCGGCGACATCCGGTTCGCGTGAAAGTGAAGAAAGTAGGAAAAAATGCACTTCCTGTTCGCCAGTCAGATCGATATTTTGACTGTAAGTGTATTTGAAACGACACAGAAATGAAAAGAAAATTTATTGCACAACTCAGATGAGGTAATATTCAATAGCTCGGGCATTGTGGAAGATTTATCAAACTGATGGCGGTCGAATCCCTTAGTAGTTTTAACATAGAGGAAGGACACCGAGCGAAAGAGCGAGGAAGAATTAATTTTCCCCTCGCAAGGGTTTTCTGGACATTATAGAGTTCGGTAATTATAGAGTCCGTTGTTCATACTTGTATTAACGTAAAAGGTTTTGTAATAACCTCATTGATGCACATAGCCCTCCTACTTTGCTTCTATCTTATTCCGATCAATTAGATTTATTAATCGATCGGTACTTTCCGATTCAAGTACATCGGATTCGCGTCCACCTTAAATGCCTCTCGACGCCGCAATGATTCTTACAAAAGAAGAGCGAAGAAATAACTTTTTTCCAGTCAATATCGTGAAATTTATTTCAAATCATCATGAATTATCACTTTTTCTCGAGAATCAACCATTGAAAAGAATTTAGGCGAAAATAATGGAAAGCATTTTCGCCGGAGAATTTCTGAGATCATTGTATATCTAGGGGCTATGGTGTTCTCATGCTTTTCAGCTTCACTATGAGACTTTTATCTCAGCCATTTAAACCTATCTAGAATATGCACTGAAAAAAATTACATCATTGAGAGAGGAGTAAGTGGAAAGGGAAGGGGAATTAAAATAAATGAAAAAGCTTCGTCAATCTCTCTCGCCTCTTTAAGCTTCCGACACCCATGACATGAAAGAAATGATTTATCCATCCATTCATCTGATTAGTCACCTTCGTTACTAACACAAATATATTTTTTCCAAGTCATTGTGAACTTGACAATTGCTTAGCTGTCGTGGCTATCGATTGCGTACTGCATAAGTTCATTTGGAAGCTGATAATGAATTTGAAAGTGAAATCCCTGTCATCATACTCACATGTCATTCGAATGTCATTTGACATTCGAATGAGAACCAAAAGCTTTTATATTTCGTTGCGATTCTCTGCCCTCGAGTCATTTTTTTCATATCTGGGAAGAAGAGAGAAACTATGAAGTTTTCAAAAATAAATAAATCTCTCCAAGCCCAATTGGGCCGATCGGAAAGCCAAATATGAATCTGATATCACTATTGAAAACCAACTTAGCCTACATTAGCATAATAAGGAATGGTGCACGAACATCCCCTTGCACACATTGCTGTGGCGGTTTGCAGTGTGCAACACAAATACTAATGTAGATTATATTAATTCCATACGTATCATTCCGAGAAATTTGTGTGTGCGTGGGAAGTCTCCCGCGATAAACGACGGAGCGTTCTGTTAAATCATTGTTTAACATACACCTACCCATTGAGACAGTCTTGATGCAACAAAATTTATTAATATTGATGTCTACATTGTTTTCTCTGATTAAAATTTGAATCAGAAACAAACAATTGCAAAACCATTTTCAGTTCATTATTAAATTATTTCAACTGGATCTATCTTGGTTGTGTCCGTGGCTCGTGGCCGGAATGAATGTCCATTGGCATCTCGAACTCCTCCACCATGCGCCTCGGAACTCGGGAGCTATAAGTAGTGTCGCAATCACTGACCACGCCACGGCATTGTTTCGAAAGCGAGATGTTTTCCGCGGCGACAAGTTGGCTATCGTCTTTTGACTCTCTTCCCTCGACGCGTAGTCTTCGCAAAGGAATGTTGTCGTCATCCGGACGAACCCTACTCTTCCACTTCCAGGTCGAATCAATCCTTGGCCTTTCAGGCGGCATCTGCCAGTTATCGGACTAGGTCGGAAATGGCCTCGAGTCTTGAAGGTCAGAGTCACCCTTTCGTCCCTTCGAAGGGGTTAATAGCACCTAGCCACGATGCCAGAGTGATTGCACATCTGGCATTAGTTCTTTCTGCTTTATCATTATTCACAGGTGAGTAAGAAATCACAGCATTCACTAAAAAGATGATCGAATCGTTTCCTTAGAAGAATAATTTCGGACGTTCACAGATTAATTATAATATGATATATAATGATATTTTCAGTGATTTAACTTTGTATATTGTTAAGAATTTGTAAAACATATCGTCTTAGCAGTGATTCATGTGACTATCTATAATACCTATAAAATTAATCCTCAGAAAGCTTTGGGAAAATGCAAGTATGCGCAATAAAGTTATCAAATTCGCGGATAAAAATGACATTTTGCAAGAATGTTAAAAAAACGCAATTTTAGGGAAATAAAAATCTACAACTTCAACCATAAATTGTAAAATTTGCAAGGTGAAGATAGTAATATTAGAATTTAATTGCCCTGCATAACCGCCGCTTTTATAAATAGGGACATTTCGAAAATTGTTGCGCCCAGTCTTCTACAAGTATTAATGAGTCCTTAGAGGATATTTTCGGGTTCTTTCTTATTACGCACAAGTTATATACTTTCCAAATCACCATCCTGTATACTTCCTTAATGCCAAAATATTAATTCAGAATGAAAATAATTTCTCAGCCGCTTAAGTTTTTTTAAATTCAGTATCCTCACTGCTTCTATTTCTAGACAATATTATTATTATTATTATTCATGCCAGTCCACTCGCGAAGGTAGGCTCTTGATAGCTATAGTAGTAGTTTAAGGGGAAGCGACCGACAGCTAAGGTCATTTGCACCATTAGGGATGGTTGGGTATCGAGGAATGGTGGAGTAAAACCCGGCACGGCATTAATCTACTCTTAACAAAAGGCGCCAAAGTCCGCAGGTTAACGTCCCATCCGACGGACGGAGTACACACTCACGAAGTGCTCTCCACAAAGCACCTCAAGTAGGAATCGGGATACCACTGAAAAATATCTACCGTCTCCAGGATTCACACCAGGAACCTCTTAAGTGGGAAGCCAATACATTAGTCATCGCACCATCCCAACATCCTTCATTAATAAGCTGCCATCAAATTGTGCGTGGTCATAAAACCAGAGCTAAGTAATCTGTATTACAATATGATTCAAACGGCGACCTCATTATTACAAAAATCTGATCCTAAACGCAACTCTATTGGACAGAGGACATTACACAGTTTTCATATCGTTTGAAAATTTTATTCACAAAATACAAAAAGAAAGCACATAGACATTTTGTTAAGTTGGAGGAGGTAAGCTACATTCGAAGGTGCTTTGAAAATACGCAGACAGGAACAAGCCTCCACCGTGTTCTCTGTCACGCGCTTCGAAGGATTGTCGTTCGCCTATTTTGAGGTCGAGGGGTGTGGGGAGGAAGCCCTGCTAGGAGCACATGGCTGAAGTCCACTGCATGTACCTCTCCTCCCCATCATCCTTTGTGCAAGCACGAATCCAGTGCGTTCACCTGACCGTGCTATTATGAGGAACACGAAAGTGAATTTGGAAGCATTTGGGGGAAGCAGAATCGACCCAGAAACAACCGACACAGTCGCGTGGAAGAATAAATGGAGAGCCTCTCACTCTCTCTTGTCCTATTTATGAAGATCTGGCAGCCATTGCATGATTGACTCCAGAGATACAAAAGAAATACACCTTCGCAACAAGTTAGTCTATCAAGGTTTTATAAATATTTGACTGCAAGTTTCATTTGATCCCTATAGTTACCATGTGCCATTCCTCATTTCATTTTTTACTTTAGTATTACTTCATTATTTATTAGTAGCATCGCAATGGCGGTAATTATTTATGTAATCAGAGGAACATTACAAATATATGGTCCTGTTTCTAAAACTTACACGTCAGTTTATAAACACTAATCGATTCCTGATAGAGAGGCTTTCAATGACAAATGGTTACATTTCAGAGTACACTAACAAGGCAATTTATAATGTTTTTAAGGCTGACGTTGTTCTCGGACCAATTAAAGCTTTTGAGAAACGGAACTTAGGCGTTTAAGTAAGAAGCCAACCAAGACATCGAAGCATCGTTTACTAATCACTACTGGAAAACTTGGGTTGGATACACATGTTAGTAATATAACTGACTGTCAGCGTTCTGACATACCTTCAAGTAGATACAGGCTTGCGCAACCATTAAAAAATAATATAACCTGCAAATATAAACAAAAAATTCTACGGCGGGAAATTGATTAAATTTATGGTGCTGAGCTTCTTGAACATAAGTCATTTCTCAAGTCCGGAGCGTACTACGATCCTAGAACCTTGTGGATTTATGAAATCTTGACAACATAAGGTGTTGCTGTACCGTTCTGTATCTTGTCTCCGTACAAAACCTACCTTAACCAGTGAATTGCCTATAGTATTAATAAAAAACACAATAGAACAAAAGTTTACTTCTGACACTGAGGAAATTAGAAAAATTATTGAAATCTCTCATTACAATGGCAAAGTGGACAACCAGGAATAACTTTCTACAATACGTTTGCCTATTTATCGTTTAAGATAAATGGACAATCTCAGGGATCAAATCCAATTGGTTCTCATATCTCTAGAACGCCATTCGCGTTCGCAAAAAATATCGAGGTAAACGGTAGAAACGCCTTGCTGTAATGTGCCTTTCCTTTGGCTAACATTTCCTAAAATATATTTTAATTAGCTGTGATTCATAATCAAAGGCTGACCTTACGGTTTATCATCCCTTGCGATATCAACCCACTCGGACTCGCAGGGCATGGTTTATATGAACAGTAATCTCAAGTTAGCGGCGTATGTCATTCATCGATACGTACATCACATGGACAAAAAGAAGCATGATTTGAATCCATCCGGGGAGCAAGTATCTTTAAGTACCCTTGTTAAGTCAAAAGCAGTTTGAAATTTTCGTATCTTCTCCATGGCAGACCAAAGAGCAATTGATAACCGAGGATATTAATTCCGATCCGGCCCCCGCTACCTTCGCCATATGCCGCTCGCAGGGCTTGGTGACTAAATCGAATGTCATTACAATTTGTTATCACAACTACAAGCACAACAAGCAGTGTCAGACATTTCAATTCAGAGTCCACTGTCGTCACTCGTGAAGCGAGATAGCAGCTCTAATAAGAAACCGACAAGTAGGTACTTGCCTATTTCATTTGATCTGCGATTAAATTATGCATGTAAATAAGTAAAGGTTCAGCAACTGCAACTCAATTATGGTGTTTAGCCATATAGTTCATACTCCATGATTAATAACTGTTTTCAAAACATTTTCCAACGCCTCCGGTAAAATTTAATCACATATATGAGGACCAATCCATCGCTACGAAGAAGACCATAATGACTAAGATAGCATATAAATATTGCACATCAACCCATCACGCCAATAGCAGGTCAACCAACACATACTGATGATAAGCACAGATGTATTTTGTAAAATAAACTCCACCTGTAAATCAACGTATTTCCTTTAACTCCAAGAAATTGCGGGAGATGCCGCCACAGTAACTTTTAACGGAGTCATCCGCTAATATGCATTTTAATGCAACAATTTCAGAATGTAAAAATCCCGGTAAAGGTGAATGATTTTTACACTCTGAAATTGTTGCATTACGGGAAACATTCACCCGTAAAATTTATTTCCTTTGATTCCGCGGGTATAGTGAAGTATGTTTAATATAAATGTCATGGAGACCAATAACTATTTCTTTATTTAAGTGGAATTAATTCGCCAAATGTTATGAATTTTAGCAGCGAAATGAAGTTAGGTCTTGTTTTACTGTCAACTTTTGTGAAATCAATCCGCAGTGGTTTAGTCATGGTTTTTACATGGCACGTGAGAACCTCTCAAAAATCTTAAGATACTACTCCTCATAAAAAATGTTAACGATTTAGAGACTAGCCGTAGCCATAAAAATTAAATGACCCTAATGAGTAAAATACAATCCACGCACTTTTGGCCTTTTGCGAAGAACAGCCCGCGGATGTCATCTCTCATTTACTACCGGGAATATCTCTACGAGGTGCCCCAGACTGCAAAACAAAAATAAAGAACCAAAAACAAAAAACCAACCAAACGAGGAAGCTCCACGTGAACCGAAAGCTGCGGACCCCGTCGAATGACCTCGTCCTTTGACCCATTTCCGAAAACGTAAGCTGCTTTAAAACTGAGACGGCACGCTTCTATCAACTGTTGGAATGCTCCACAAAAAGGATTTAACTCGTCCCGATGGCTGGCTGAGCTTGCGAGTCATTAAGTCCACCATCGTGAAGCGGAATTGCTCCAATCGCTCATTTGTATTCCGATTGTGCTGAGCTCGCGCGTCGGATGCCACAGAGGTGTAACTACAAAACGTTCTAATTCAAGGTTCCCCTAAAGAATAGTCAACGTTGAGATGCTTCTCTGCAGATATCGTATTGTTAAAATCCTTTTGGTCACTAGTCACTCCACAAGATTTCACTTGAACGGCAAGTTCTCATTTTCCAATCGATTAACTTCGGAAGATTTAAACACGACCCCCTCTATGAACGATATAAAATACCATTCTGACCAATTGACCAACAGTAATTGAATATTTTGATAGCTGTATCACTTATAGACGCCAGGCGAAAAAATTGCGGACAATATTAATACTAATTCAATTTATTTTAGAGATTTCACCAAGTTGATTTTCAAAGCTTCGTATGAATAGATGAGTATACCCTGTTTTCACTTCATGCGCGATACTGATACGGCGAACGTTCACAGCCACGATTCGGGTGACCCAAAAAACTAACGGATAAAAAATTGACAAGACGCCGGAGGTTCTCTCCCGGCAGTCACCGCGACCGTGAATCGAAGCAGCTGCGGTCCGCGGCCGCGTTGGCAGGCGTTTAAAGAGTTCATAGCCAACTCTTCCATCTGCTCGCAAGTGACGATTGTTTTTGTACACATATGATGGGAAGGGTTTGCCAGCTCAAGCTACATTCAAAACATTGGAAGTCGACATACATGAAGCAACTCAGTCCACCGAACTTCCAAGAAATAACCAACTGTTGTATTTACTCTTCCAAATCAGAAATATGAAAGTCTTGTTGTGGACGGCCATCTACTCCATCTCATATATGTTGACAGTTACCACTGAATTAGTGAAATATGGTAAAAGCTAATATAAATATGGTTCCTGGAATAAGAGGTAAAAAATGTCAACTACGCGCAATTCATAGGTGGCGTGTTCTGATGATGAGTGGATCGTATGCAGTTAACAAGTCATTATGAGGGAACCTTCAAAGATATGTAAATAGAATTGTTGAATTTTCACTTTGTTGCTAAATAATTTAAGATAAAATTAAAATTCATTTCCAATAAACGGTCAAGATATTTTTATAACGTTTCCAATGATTTTCTTGGTAGAATTGTGCTATCCATCCGCCTGAGAAAAAAAATTCTCAATGTACATGCTTTCGAAACAAGCGTTGCCGCTATCTGTTTGCTCGCGACTGGTAGTTTGCGCAAATTTCGAAACTCCCCCGCGACTTTACCCGGCCAATCTGCCGTCAAAAGAATGTCACCCCGAAGAACCAAGTTAATGCGGCACGATCTCACTTAAAAATAGAAAGAGGCGCAGAAACGAAAACTTTTCTTCGGCGCTCCAAAACTAACCTTTCTGTCTAGGTCGTGTAACTCGAGAATGCTTCACGAGGTGTGCGCCAGTTTTATTTTTCATCCAATATACCACTCCGGGAATTGGTGATCTCCAATTCACGAAAGAACTTCGATGCATGCAAGCGCATTGCGACATTTTAAAGTTTTTGAAGCACAATAGATACATGGAAAAATAACACCTCCTCTGTCAGAGTATAAAACGACTATAAAACGATGTCCGAATAAAATACAGACTTCACCAATCACAATATTTTATAAAAGAGGTAAAGTTATCAAATTCGTTGTTCTATGAAATTCAATTCAACAGCCGGACTGCATTTTTGTATCTATTCAGGAAAATGTTAAACATTACTAAAATATTTCAATGTAAATTTAACTAATTTATGAACTTTCAAAAATAGAAATGAAGGCAAAACTTTTCGCTAAGAGGATGCGATTACGGCGTAACACACGTGGGTAGCAAAAATAATTTACTATATCAAATATACATAATATAACCATCAAAAATAAATGTTGCATTAATTATGTAATGAGCATTAAAATAGCAAACAACAACCAAATGACAACATTCATAGAACCAATCGTAAATCGAAAATGATGAATTGAAATACATCACCTAGATCTGGTAGTAAAGGAATCCTGGAATGGTAACTCCAATGTAGTTTCAAAATATCACAGGTTAGATATAAATTTACGCGATGTGATAATTCATTATTAACTTTTAACCGAATTTCCAGTTCAATGAGCTATTCACGATATTTGTTTGAATGGGGAGCTTATGAAGCTTGCGTCTCTCCATCACTTCCACATTTCGCTCGAAGTGCCTGTATATACGTAGATAGCGCGCGGGTATATGTACGCACTTAATCATCCGCGAAATTGGATGTCACCATAATCCAACAGAATGAGCTTCGAACACCGAGTTTAAAACACTTTGGCTGCAATGACGGGCATTCTCGCTCGGCTGAATCGAATTATTTTAGGAACACAGACTGGGACGCTGCCACCTGCGTGAAATCACGACGGACACCATCACCAACGCAAACGAAAATGTCGAACTCCCATGTGCCCTTGAAGCACGGGTTGTTATGATATATCAGGAACCAAGGCGTGAGAAAATATGGGACCTTCGTGTAAAATCTACCTGTCGAAGACAATTGCAGGGGGGGGAATAAGAGTCAACTCGTTTGGTTTTGCTTCGTCGCATCTGATTAGAAAAGAATAACCACGGACGGTTTATTAATATTCTCCGTGTTATAGCCACGAAAAAATATCTAGGAAAATATTCTCGACGTAAAAAACTACCATGTCGGAAAAATCTACCGTATCTTAACAGAATTAGTATGTTATATTTTAAAGACCCCCTTCCTACAAAAAAGGACCAATTGGGTAAGGATAATGAAGATTTTAAGTAAAAACTTTGTGACAAGATTAGTTAATTTTTTTAAGCCTCCAACTTCCTTCTAAAATTTAGATTAAATATGATTACTCGACAGAGTCGACAAAATGAAATATAGATTCGGAGATTGTGAGAAATTTTCGATAGTTTGCCTCATAAACTGGCCCTTTTGATTGTCCTAAATAGAGAAAATCGATGTTGATGACATTTTAAATTTAGATAAATCTTTGATATTTGACAGGGTGATGCAGTAGGCAACATTTCTCAGAATATGACCACACGTAAAAATGTTACATAAACTGCCATAACGCAGAAAACATACTCTTTGTGAAGTAAAAAAAACGAAGCCTATCGAGCACACCTCAATCGTTAACTGAGGGGGCGACGACGTCAGAGGCATCTCTCGAAAGTTCATTAATGCAGCCACACGTCAGTGTAACCCTCTTCCAAGAATAAAACACCCGCGAGTTCCCTTGAAACGTATCCGAGCGTGAGCGCGCGTGCAGTGTCAGCAGAGAATGTGGGATCAAGAGTTAACATCATCAGCAGAGGTGCTTCAAGGTAGAATGAACCTTTGCTCTGAAGCAAGGGAATAAACAGCGTTCTGGTTGCCGTCGCTATTATTGTCTGCGACGTTCGTATGCGGCGAAGTCACAGTGCAAGAAAAAAAAATATATACTATATATTTCATTTCCATGACTGAATAGGCAAACTCGTTCTTTGGACTATTCTGTTCATTCGTAGAAGATTTGACAGCAACAGAACTATGCGCACAAAATCTCGCCGACAAAGTGAGAGGATAGAATTTTTGACAATATAAATAAATCCATCACTTTTGTGTCACGTTTCTAATGCTTCTTTTTCGACATATTAATACCTCAAAGAGCTATTCAATCATTACTGTATATGAAGATTCAAAATCCACCAGTTTCTAGTCAGCAGCCACCCAATCACCCAGCCACTTGATTCTTGAAATACCGAAGGAAAGAACTAATTGACCTCAGAGGTGCATTGTAAAGAGAAATCAATCAAATATGAATCGCCAGATACCCAACTTCTCAATAAGGAAAGGACGACAAAAGGTAACTTTGAAAAAGTAGCCAGGGAAGGTCAAACTTCGGAGAAGTGAAGAGCAGAATTTGAGATATTACTGCTGGATAAGGAGAAGAATCATGGAAAAACGATGAGCAAAGAACGTACTTAGCTCAATGAAGTCGCATATAATTTTTTAAATGCAATTCTGAGTGGAGCTTTTCCACAGGAAAATTTAGTTGGAGTCATGTGTGAACATTAACGATTAATGAGAGTCAATTAAACAGAGAAAATAAGTTATTTGTGCAATTTCATTTCATTTTCTAATGTTTTGGCTCTTTTTGTTGATCAGTCTCCTTCAGTAGCTTATTTCGTCCATTTGCTCTGCAGTATCTCTCTTAAATGTCATCGGACAATCCAGATTCCTGATTACCTCAAAGGTTTAATCAATCATGAAAAAATGAAAATTGATTTATTTGGGGAACCGAGTCTTTACAAAATTATAACAATTATAATTAGAGTAGTTTACAACAAGGCTGAACGGGAAACTAGTTAAAGAGGCATGGCTTACTCGGATACGGAATATACTCCATAAAATTAAGATTGCCGAGAAATTTTCATTTCTGTTACAAAGGTACGAGCCTCGTATAATTTTTTCAGGTCAAAATAGCGGTTCCCTGACATAGTCAACTTGTTAATGATAATGATGATGACATTTTTTCAACTATAATTCTTCTACAGAGGAGACAGTATTTATACAGGAGTATCTCTGGTGTTGTATGATACCCGATAAATTTTAATTTAGAAATGCAAAATATATCATTCCCAAAAGTCATCCGTTTGCCGCACCCATCGGCAGAAAATAACTACTGCCTAAAAATTGTATTCCGACAATTCTGACGAGAGAATACTTGTGGAGGGCAATGTATATTATTTTTATTAATGATAGTTTGTCGGTGAAGGTAACCTTTGCATAGACATACCGACCAATTACTGAATTATTTCTAAACCTATCCTAAAAAGACACGACGCGATATCCCACACCACAGAAATCCCTCAAATTTCGTATACTTTCTGCCTTCTTATACACGGTCCAACATGTTCATCCATTTTATCTTCCCCTACGTCGACTAACTTTGTCTCCTATTACTGTCTTCAACAGTTCATCACCAATCAAAACGCTATGAATCCACTTTTTCTGCTTCCTTTGGATTTCTCCCAACAACCCTTTTTCCTCCTCTATTATGCCTAGGACTACTCGTTTTTTTTCCTTTCCGTCCATCTAAGTCTACCCTTCCTTCTCCACACCCACATCTAAAAAGCCTCCAATCCACGCCTATCGTCTTGCTTTAACGAACAACTTTTCGTGCCGCATAAATTACTTTATTAATCAATGTTTTCTCTACTCTTTTCCCAATACACGTATCTTCACTCGATGTCGCTGGAAAAACCTCATCCTCCAAGCAAATGTCTCTTCATCTAACGAAATTCTACTTCCTTTGCCCCTACTAATTTTAACATATAGGTTCAAAGTATTTTCAAGCTAAGTAAACTTTTTAAGTTTACGCCCTAAAATTTTAACCTATAACTTAGCCATCCTTTTTCTCCAACAACTCATCACTTTTGATTTGTTTCCACCGATTATCGTCCCATGACTATCTTACTGATTATCAATTGTGTTCATTCATCAATGATTGTTCCCTCGGCTGACCTGCTAGCTAAAGCTTGATCATCAGCTTATCCCGACTTTCCTTCCGTCACATGCATCTGCGAAGTCAGACATGTAAAATGGAACCACCTATCAAAATCTCAGCAGCAAAAAATAATTAAATAGCCAAGTACAAAAATGTATCCCAGAATAAAGCTATCCTGAATAATAAATATTGGCAATCACATGGAAACGTCCGGCATAATATTAATGGATAACGTTCAAAGAGTGTATTTTCTGAGTGATTACGAATTAAATGCACACAATATACGAGCGAATTAACATGAAAGAGCGAACTCCACATTAATCTGATGGAACGCCTCAGGATAATCAATGTAAAAAACACTCAAGCCATCATTTCAAGGCATTGCCGAGGAGACAACGACGCGAGTTTTCTGGTTACTCACTCAACTCCCATCCCTGAAATTCTCAATGCCAAGGGGATGAGAAAGGTCAGGTCTGCATAAGGCGTGCTCTTCATAGCCTTGATCCACTTTTCGTAGAAGCTAAGAAGCACGGACCCGTATTGGCCTGTTATGAGACTTATAGCAAATTATCAACTTGAACCCTGTTAAATGTTTATCCTTACGAAGATGAAGCATTTACTCCCGCTCACTCATCACAGAAATATTCCCGTCAGCAGCACCAATGGCTTCCGCCACTATGTGCCAATATCCTGGCAAGCCGAAGCGAGCAGAGACACTAGTTATAAAGTTGGCACATGACCTAACAGTCCGTCGTCCCCTATCCTCGGAATTAGAATTAAAACGATCGAGGAAAAAAACTGCAATACGAATCATTGCAAGAAATCACTGAACTCGTCGCTGTCAACTTGCGATACTTATGGAAAGCTAACAAAGATAATTTCATTCGAAAATTTCAATTTGAGTAAAACTGATAGTATAACAGGCTTGAATTCTTCAATTTGATGAACGGCATAGAATCAGTGCCGTGGATACAGTTTTTCCTTGGGCTGCAGATATTCTACGTAAAATCTTATTGCTTATTTTTCAGGGGGATTTATAATAGGTTATGCAGCATGGTAGTAATTTAGTAGTAATTTTTAAAATTTAATTAATACAATCAAATTTAACGAGGTAGTAACGATGAGATAGCATTAATACATTACAATGAAGAGTCGTGATCAATTCTAAGACTACATCAATGAGTTGCTTTTCAACTGAAGTTCAGAATGCCTCTTCATTCTCTTGTTTTTTAAATCTCTTGACTAAATTTTTCCTTGTAAAGTGACTTTTGTACAACGATCCGAACTTCATGCAGCAATGGAACGATCTATCTAGCTTTGTAAAAGTTTAACACACAACTGAAGCACATAGGTCGAATAGATTAAAAATCAAAGGATTTTCTTGGAGTTATTCCGATATAAAACTTGATTAGTTTATTGTTTACAACCCTTGAATTGCATTGATATTAACATATTTTCCCTTTGCCCTGAAATTCATACAATAAATAAAAAGTATGTCATTACTTATCACCCTGGAGATTACGTTCCATCATTTATTCCAAGTGATCCATCAATTAAAGTTAAGTTTTGGACTGTCTGTCATGAATATAATGGCTACAAAATTTGATTCCTTTCTCAATGCTCATTTTACCTTAGGCATTAATCGTAATACGTAGATTTGAAGTGGGAAACTAAGGTAAATTTCACGTGGTTACCACCTCGAAGCACCAAAACATTTTCCATTTAAGGTCACATTCGCCAACATACAACGTAAAAATAGAAAAACTTAGGATTGACATACTCACTAAATCACGTCTATAATAAGTCATTTCCTGCGTTCATATGCTAGTATTAGGTATTTTAATGACAAAATCGATGAAATCATCGCCTGAAAACGTGGGACTTTACGGAGGAGGAAAGAGACATTTACTTCTTCAAAACAAAAAGACTCATGTTATTGATGCACACACAATGAAATAACATCAATTAAATCTCTGACCAGGAACAGACAGAAACCATAGCAGAACACGTAGAAAGATTGATATAATATTAAGGACAAGGTTCCAAAGTTTCCAGTCATTTTTCCCCGATCCAAACATCTTTGTGCAGATGAACCTTTTTTTATTTGATTTCTTAAAAAACAATCGGGAATGCATTGTAATACATTGGTTGGTTATAAGGAGCTCAATACGAAAAACCTGGAGTCTCCATGGAGATTTGAGAAAAATAAAGGAGAAAGATATGCCGCAGAAATAGAAGAGAGCTTGTCATCAAAACGGTAGAAGCATAAGGGGTGGAATTCTTCTCTAGAAGGGAATCTCAGAGCGATTAGTCGACAGACGGGTGAATTCTTCCAGTTACGAGTTCCCGATAGTAGTCTGGAAAAACCTTCTCATGCGGTCAATGACGTGCTTTCAAATCTCGTAATTCGGAGGAGGAGGATACTCCACGCGACCAATCAAGGTTTACGACCAGTTAAAACCTCAGCACCTCAAGGAGAATTTTATTGACCTCACCTTAGGAAAACACGCCCATAATACTGGTAGTGCCGAATACAGAACAAAAAAGCACGGGAGCACATCCAGGTAGAATTGAAACTCCCCTTTGAGCGACCACATGGAGACATGGGAAGAGATGGTTTTCAATTAGCCTTTTCATGTCAAGACTGGTAAGAATATTCAAATAAGAACTTTTAAGTTCAAAATTTTTTTTACCTCCGGCGTAAATTTATGGAATTTACATAACATATTGAAATGAAATGATTTATGACCTTCCGCGTCGATACCTGGGTCGTATTCTAAACAAAGTGTGTGGAATTACAAAGTCAATAATTTCATTTCAAAGTACTAGTTTGATTTTATCCATGAAATTCATAATTCCCTGCCTGCTGGCACGAGTTAACGAAAATATAAGGAGTAAACTATGGCCTCCGTCGCTCCTTCAAGGCGACGTCGTGACAGTTGATCACATGAAAAATTTCCGCCTAATAAAATTTATCGATCGAAGGGAATTAGTTTCATTTATTTCGAAAACGATTTCGTTATCAGGATCAGAGGTATGTTTCTCACAAGATCAAGAGCATTGGAGGAAATTATCTTACATACCAAAATTATCAGCAGTATGTTTATCTTATCCTCTGCCATTGTTTTACGTATCCCAAATGATTAAATAATTGATATCAGCTACTATTGACTTACAGCTTCCATTTCTGAAGATGCATATTATCAAAGAATGACGCAATACCAAAATTAACTAGTTATAAAACATTGCAGGCTATTCTGTGATTATTCCTGAAAGTGCAACACATTAAAATAGAATTTTTAAGTATGTATTTAAGCCAAATTCAATTATAAGATAATGATAATGTAAATTATATAATGATTTATTAAATAGGCAAATTTAAGTGACTGCAAAAGGTCACTGAATGATGAAGATTTGAAGACATTTATATCGATAAAATGTCCTTCGTAAGAATGGTAACAGAAGAGGTCGTGAAATTTATTAGCGAGGGAAAATGTTTTCCACGCCTTTATTGTTATCTCATCATCTGTTAAGAAGATAGCTTATATAAATCTGTTCTGTAATATACGGCTCTTCGGCATTCCCTCATTGAAACGAACATTTTTGTCATATCATCTTAAATCTAGCGAAGCAGTTTGGTACCATCTCAATTTGACATTAATGTGAAGCTAAAATGATTTCTAATTTCCGAAGTTACTTTAAAGCGAATCCATTAACATGAACTAGCGGAATTGCAAGTTTATACACAGTAAAACTATTTATTTAGCGAGAGTTATTTATACAATTTACGAACAGTTTCCTCACGTCGGTGAGAGTCAGTATATTAATAAATGTAAATATAAAATTTTCAAATATGTTTAACAAAATAAAAAAAAAATTATCTACGGGGAAGAATCTGGCCAGGAGACATAGTGAGATCGGTATTGATTCCTATTCCGAAAAAGGTAAAAACTACATCACGTGATGACTACAGAACAATAAGTTTGATTTCCGACGCAGTTCAAGTGGTTCTCAGAATCATCAACAAAAGAATGGAGACCAGGGCAAATGATTACTTAGGGGATGATCAGTTTGGGTTTAGGAAGGGGAGAGGTACGCGTGATGCCATTGCAGTAATGAGATCACTAATCGATAGGGATATAGAATACAATCAGGACGTATTTGCCTGTTTTGTAGATTTCGAAAAAGCTTTTGATTGAGTGAATTGGGAAAAACTAATGAGTATATTGCAGAAAATAGGAATAGATTGGAGGGACAGGAGGCTAATCTGCAACCTGTACATGTCTAAAGAGGCATGGGAAGATCTGAAGATCGGAATGAAAGTCGGCGGGGAATCCGTAAAATGTTTGCTGATGACCGAGCTCTAGTTCGCGTATCAAGCTCAGTCAGCCGGAGGCTTTCATAAGGAGGAGGGATTTGATGACAGGGACGTGGAGCAAGGATGTTGAGAAAAGGCTCGTCAAAACTTTGATATGGAGCGTAGCTAGGTACGGCGCGGAAACAAGGTCACTAAAACAGGATGATAGACGTAGATTGGAGGCTTTTGAGATGCGGGCGAAGTATGGTGGGCGAAGAGAGGGGATGATTGGGAGAAATATTAAGGAGGCAGGAAAAATGGATGAAGGGCGTATTGATCGGCAGTGGGTTGCTGAAGACTGTGATGCATGAAAGAATGTTAGGCAAACAAGGAAGGGTTAGGAATAGGATATGGAAGATGGACGGGATGAAGGGAGGAAGGAAGTACACAGAGATGAAGAGGGGCTTTTTGTAGAGTAGGATGCAGGGTTGTGTTTTGTTAGGAAGAACAAAATATTGATTTATTGGTTGTGTCCATCAAAAACCTTCCTTCACCGGTTGATTACCTAATAATCAAAATAAAATACTATATGCATGCAAAGCATAAAAAATGAACATTAAATACATGCGTGAATAAATAAACTAGTAAAAACTAACAGCTTTTTAGATGCCTTCTGTTATTGGTGTCTTTCCATGGGAGTGTTTTTAAACTTCCCCGAGATTACTACTTTATATTAGAAAAAATTGACTGATTACAGTCTCACAGAAATGAGAAACGGAGAAAAGATAATTTTTCACCTTATTTCATTATACCTTAATCATTAAAAAGACACTCTTTATAACATACCGTAAATTTTTTCCTTCGAAAAATCTGTCTAGTCCGACACTTAAGCACCGCCTACACTAAAAGTGAATCGTTTAATATCGTTATGGCGATTTGCAATTCTTCACAGGATACACTGATATTTGTGCGTAAATGCATGCACAGATAAAATATCACAAAAAACATAGTCATAATATAACAAAAATGGCCAAATTGTGGTTCGAGCGCCACATGCCTGTCTTCGTTACTTATTTTGAAAGAAGCTCCCTGCCACCAACAGGAATTTCATATATTTTCTTATTACTTCCTGGTTAAGCTATTAATTTGGACAATAATTAATGCGTATTGGATTTCACAATCATCTACCTCAATTACTTGTCAATTCATCAAGGTAACTGTTTTACTTTGTTTTTTTGTAAATTACGTTGGACGTAGAAATATTGGTTGAACACTTCAATAATGTTTAATGGTGATGTAAGGACTTTAAGAGCAATTCAGTAACTTTAAAATGTATTAGATGCATCATCTTCTGTTTTCATGAAATCATTTGTAACATTTTTAATATATTTATAATATTTCAGAATTACGAGTCCTTCATTATGGCGTCAGAAATTAAGAGGAAGGAAAAAATCTTTAAAAGTGAATGAAAACATTTTAAATTCATTGATAACAAATGTAAACAACATTATTATTCGCAAAACAATTTAAACAAATTTCACAATTAAAGCATCATTACGAAAAAAATCATTCACCGTTGTCGAATGAATATATACCCCGGAATGTCAGAGAGACAAGCTTAAGAGAAAATCTAAATGTGTCCCTATTCGACCTTGTCGATACGCGGGTGTCGTTAAAGTATTTGAAGGTTAAGGTCCGCGTGATCCGGTTCCAGGCATAAGCGAAATTATTTCATTGCCCAGCCAAAAGATGACTTTCGATTTTTATTTTCGCCGTCTCCAGTGGATACATTTGGGGAAATTTTACTAGCAGAAAACGATGCGGAAGGAAAATAATTTTTGCACACTTGAGCAAAAATTCTGTCTTTCCATAAAAATGGTGGCTTAATAAATATAAATCTTTTTGCTCCCAGTCAAAGTATGCCTCAAAAACATTTTCTCTCTCTCATTTTTATGTAAGTCAGGGGTGTATTTATTCTTTCCCATAAATATAAACCACGGGTCTAATAATGAAGATGTTAGTACATGATGATGAGTTCGCACGTAAAGTAAAAACTTACGCCCCCCTAAGCTCTTTATCACTCAAAAAAGGACATTCTTACCGAGGAGAAATTCCTTTCCAGGTGTCACCCGTGCTTTCCCAGCTAAAGGTACAACCCACACTGCTCGAATTCTGCTGGGACTGTCAACGAGCATCACTCGAATTTGATATCGGGATATTCCTTTTTCTCACCCTGAATTGAAATTTCATTCAATTCATCAGACGTCCATCTTGAAAACATTCCTTTTGTTTAATGTTTTTTCAAGTGTCAGAGTTTATCTCCTAATAAAATAAACATAGCGTTCACTCGTGAACAGAACCTGCTGATACCCTTCTCGATAATCTTAAAATAATAAACTTAAATGGGCGACTGAAATTTTTATTGATAAAATATTACATTTCCTAAGTTACGCTTGAATTCAAGAGTTTAAATTCTTCAATTTCCAATTTCTATAATGCCAACTGCTGCTTTAGTAGTAGTTTGTTTGGGCGTACTCTATTCACTCGGAAGACATTTCATGGGCAACTTCTCATTTATGGAAGTGAACGGTAAATTTATAATGCGGAAGGAGTATTATTAAAATGTAAAAATGTCAATCAACTATCCCGATGCCGTCAACTGGCTCTTTAACTCAACTTATTAAGTACATACGTATGATTCTAAAATCATTTAACTGGAAATGTTAATAATATTTTGTCTATATGGTAAACCAGATGACCCTGATGAAGAATGAGTTGAACTAACATGTTTCTTTACGTTCCTCGTCAAAAATACACTCCATGAATCCCACGCACTTTCATTATAAGCTGTCCTTTGGCATGCGAATGACCTTATGCTTTGACAAGGTGATCCGACTCTCTTAGAATTAGAAAGCACTTCCTCATAATCTAAATCAACCGAAAGCTAATGCTTCATGAAAAAGAAATGAAAAACCCTTGGAGGCCAACAGTATGACGATAGAAAGATAACTTCCGCATTGGCGAACGCTCCAGGGAATTTTTTTAGAAGAGAAGATGCTTATGTAATTTTTCCATTCAAAAAGGCCATGAGAAAGGAAGCTTAGCCACATGCACTGCATCGTCATAACTAGCAACAGTTTTGAAGAGGTAAGTACGAAGCACTCGTTCTCAAAAGCAAATGCAGTATTACGACCATAAGTTACCAGCTTTTTGACGGAACAAATTAGAAAATAATAGCACATTCGGTCATACTTAAAATGACTACTGTGCGTTTCAATTGACTTTTCATTACTTTGAGCATATCATTGAAACATACCAGTTGCCATTAAATATTAGCGAGCGTATGGTTATGTGCAGTACTTTTTTGGATACGGTCTTTTGATTAGTTATTGAAAATATTAAAGGAATAACATAAAAGACAATCGGTAGAGTTGTTTAGGCTTCAAAAATATTAAAGTGGAAAACACTTCTGCATTAGCAACTTACATTACTAGAATAAAATTGGGACGCTTGGTCACCTTGATTCAGGCTAGTCATACCTCCACACGATTATATAGTCATCATACACACGCACACGAATGAATATATACACATTTATTTTTTCCTCCCTATAAGTCCTTAAAAGGAACCGACCATCCGCCAGCGACACTTCCGCCTTCTGTTTTGGAAATCTCGTTCGATCATTCTCATGTCCATCATGCCCATAGTTATTTACCGGCCGAAATGAGCCTCGATCTGTCCTGTCTCCTGGCAGTGGTCATCTACTAACCAAACTGGTCTAGTTCCTGGTAGGAACGAACCTCCACTAGCAAGAATACAACTCTCTCTACTCTTTCCCCCTACATTCTTTTTTATTTCAGTTCTACTGCTTCTGTTTTCTTTCAGCGACCACCTCTGCATCCGAAACTCTGCTTAACAGAGCATCAAATTCTCGTGTACCACAGATAGCACTATTATCCGCAAATCACACTTAGTCGGACAACTATTCGGAGATATCTCCATCGACTTTCCCTTGCATTTTCTTCTCAGCTTCCTTTCTCTTGCAGTAGTACATCCATGGGAATGAGTGAAATGTATGAACTTCTGTAGTTTCCTTAAGTCATTGCTACCAAACCGTAGCGATCAATCTTCCTACATTACACCTTGTACTTCATTTCTCTCCGTTAAATTCCAGCCTAGAGCTGCATCCAATAGATTGTTTCCTTGTAAAAATATAAATGCAAGTGAATTAAAAGGCTGACTTAGTGACCGCAGCTTAGAAAATGGTTCTGAAAATATATGGCCAGTACTGACGGTGAGAAAATCACTCCTTTGAGAAAATTAGCGGTACAGTTAAGCCAATATTTATTTGGCTATGCATATCCACGAATATCTATTTTCTTCACTGACGGAAATGTTGCAGTAAATCAGTTAAACAAGCGACAGACTTACATCAAGGGATTAATAAACGTATATTTGTAGGTATCATATTGCATAGAATGACTGCACTGCAAAAAGCAGCTCCGCAATACGATCAATTTTGGGGCTGTTCTGGTGTATTATGTGCCCGTACGTAGACTTAAGTTTTCGGATCGGAGTGACACGTTGAACCTGAGTAATGTTACCGCTGGTCTTTCCCTCTGACTCTTACAGGACATATTGGAGATGAATGACTCGGTTTAACACGAGTTTCCACCTTTTAGGGACTTAGCTTTACAAAATACAACTTTTAGGTAGTTTGCTAGCTAGGATTAACGAAAGAGAGACTGCACGAGGGACTCTAATTTCGATTCACATATGGTGCATCACCGGTAGCACATTGATTTCACCACATGAACGCAACTAAAGACGCGTTCATTTAATTATGACTCGCAGGCCTTTTATTTTAAAACTGCCACTTGGTCAATATCTTTCGGATGGATTCATAAGGACCATTTTTTTACACCCTCGTGAATTTTGCTTCACGAAGCGATTTAATACGTACGTGTATTCCATTCTGATGCTACACACCAAGCGCACACTTCTGGTCTACGAAAAAAGATAAATTTAAATGGCAAGAGATTTTTTTAAGAGTCTCAGTGGCTAAGATTATATCGCATCATTTTCTAAATACACCTGAGGGAAAACAGGACATAAGCCCGAGGCGGATTTTGAAGCTGCGACATGTTTCCTAGCCGGAGTTTTACTGGCAGGCTTTATGCATTACAACTATTACAAAATTCATATTTATTACACACCAATATTCAAGCTTTGATGAAGAGAAAAAAATCGCAGATCTGAAACAAATTTCGAAATGACTATTTATCGATACTGTGATCCAAAATGTGTCCGATTGGTGCCAGCGAAAGCACCTACCAGAAGTGTGAATCACCTGTCCCAAATCATGTCTGAAAGTTGTTCCTCGGCCTCGTCTTGCTAGGGACACTTAATCGGCCGGTTTAGTAGGAAGCATCGACACCTCCAGTGGCCCACTTCCTCCGTCTAGTGACTGGAGGCAGGCGCGCACGCCCTTCGAGTTGCATCAGCGATGAAATCCTAAACTCAACCTTCCGGTCTCCCGGTCGTTTCGTCCGACGCGCTGGGCGACGTCATCACGCTCGTCCTCGACGTACTACTTACTTCCAGCGCTTCATTCATTCCCACTCGCTGCCTCCTCCCCTCCCTCGGCTCCATAACGGTAAAAGTGGCACTCACACTCTTGGTCACATTGAACTGCGCGAAATGATAACTTCATCCAAGCATAGATGAGCAATGATCTCAGTGAACTGGCCGTGGATTCCTCTATTTCACCAGCGAGCGACTTGGGAGGACACGAACTATGGTTGCATCTCGAATCATATTGCTATTACAGACAATTACATGGGATACTGCCGTTCATATTCCTAAATACCGATTCCTTCCCATCGTAGAAATATTACAAAGGAAAATTTACAACAGGGGTAACTTTTAACGAAATAACACAAGGAAATACTCTATAACATATGTTATTATTCTCCTTTGGCATTAAGTGTTGTCATGTGATAAATTGAAAGTTAAATGAAGGTGTATCCTTTGAAGAGAGTTCTCCTTCACATTTTATTACCATATTGGCAGCAAATCATTCATACACCCTTTCATGGTGGTACATGGGTTGTTCAATAAGTCCTTAGGAAAAAATAGAAAAATTATATCGAGAGGATTTTTTTTTCAACGAAAGATTCTTATAGTTCGACAGACTTTTCCCATCGTTTCTCCAAATATTTTTGAGCAGCCCAAACGGTAGGATTTTGGAAGGCCCTCAAAATTGTATTAGTAAAGACTTCCTCGTTCGACGTGACCGTTTTCCGCTAAATCATTTATTCAAATTCGAAAATTAAAAAAAGTCACTGGGGACGTATACGGTGTATATTCGTAAGTTATAATAATTCGAAATTTAATTTCATAATTTTCGCCATCGAAACTGGTGGTTTACACCCGAGTATTGTCTTGATAGAAGAGACTTTTTTGTTTACCAAACGAGGACTTTTTTCTTGATTTCTTCGCTCAAACGATGCAATAACAACGCATAATAAACTCCATTTATCGTTTGTCCTTAATGCAATTAATCGACATATATTAAACCGTGTGCATCCCAAACTACCGTGGCCATCAACTCGTCAGCTAATTCACCGGTTTCGCCTTCTTCGAAGCCTTCGAAAACCCACTGTTACGACTTTTCCTTTGTCTCTGGAGTGTAGTGGTATATTCACATTTCATCCACGGCCAGTATCGTCACAAAAACCCGTCAGAATTGCAATGGAAAAGCACCAAACCTGCCTCCGCATCGACCACACGATTGAAATTATTGCACTGATAGCAAACGCAAAAAATGCACGATTGAATATATATCACCGGTATCCATCTTGGCGAGATTTCTGGCGCACCCAATGTTTCGGGCAGCATTGAAAAAATGTGCCTAGTGGTGTATCTGTGGCCTCAACTATTTCAAGAACTTGAATTCATCGATCACCCAAGGCAATATCGTGGAATTCGTCATTCATTTCGGAGGAAGTCACTTCCACTGGACTTCCCAAACGAAGTTCATCATTTGTGGATGTCTGGCCACATTTAAACTCAATTATTCAATTATAAACAGTCGAAAATACAGTAGCAGATAGATGTGCCACGAACTTCATCCAACTAAGTTTTGATATATTTTGGTGTGTATGCATGCAAGGCAGCAAGATATTTTAAATGCCATAGCCGACTTATTCCCGTGGAGGAGTCGAGTATTTTCCTCATCGTTCCTAAACTTCAAAAATAGCCTCATGTGACTTTTTGGTGTTTTTCAGCGGCAAGAAACACCGTAGCCAGAGTTTTTCACTATCAGAATCAGGCGTAGGCGAGCAAAAAACAATTCCTTCGACTTGCAAAGTCTGGCGCTCACGCAACACTGGAGTCGAATAAATGAAACTTGTTCCACCTAAATTGACATTTCAGACTAAGAAAAATCTAGCAGTTTTTACCATCTATACTTCCCGCACTTGAGGGAATGTAAAGCAGGATTAATTTACTTGCGTACGACGAAGAAAAGACGAGAAGGTACTATAATAATCACCGCTAAAATCACTCTGATCTTAATCCAACTTTTGTAGCCGTTTGGTCCCGTCAGCTCACCGCCCCATCTCGATCGCCCACCATCAACCCGCCCTTGAGAAGCACTTCCTCATTCCACACCTTCCTTTCCCTCCGCCTTCTCCCCTACTGCCCCTCCTTTCCCCTGTGCCGTCGGGAGGTGGTCCTGCCTCCGAGCACGTATTACAACCAGAAGCGCAACTGGTCCACCTACCACCTGACTGACGATCGCTCACTGCCTTTCGAACGAATTGAAGGAAATGATAAGTTAAGCCAGTCGGTTTATTGGCGTCTTTGGAACTTCTTTGTCACAAGTGGGTGAACGCTGTAATTCCAAAAGATTTGCACAGCGGGATACATTCATAGCGTGGCAAGAAAGGGCATAAATAGGTTGCGTATGCGAAATCATTAGCTCATGTGTATTCAGCACGATGAACCGACTCGGCTCCTCTCGCGACTAAGCGCTGGGTGGATGGATAAAAAAATATCATGGGCTTAAATGAATTCTAGGAAATGAAGCAGCGTTGGAGCGCTATTATTTTCACTATATTATGTCCCCAGTACCAACGACCACGGAAGTTGGGCCGCCTACAGCTCAGTCGCTCTCGCTTATACGGTATAAAAGACAGCGAGGTTATAAAATGAATGAAGGCAAATTAGAATACATAAAAAAATTGCCTAATGATGATCACTAAAATTAATTTACAAATATTAATGATCAACGTAAATGAAACTTCAACGGTTGTTTTAGAGTTAAACCATGGGGAGTTCAATAAAGACTGGCCATATGTTTATGCTTCGCATAATTTATAATACCATCACATTTCATGCTATACCTGTATTACTAGCTTTAAGTGTAATGTCTAATCAAGAGGTGCAGGTTTCATATATTCAACTCCAGTATTTTGTCAGAGGAAGTCGTTTTAAGTAATATTGTGTTCTGTTCGCCTACGCTTGATTCAGACAGTGAAAAACTTGCAAAAATGTGTTTCTTCAGACGGAGAACAGCAAAAAGTCGCATGAGGCTGGTTCTCGAGCATAGGGACGACGAGGAACACACGTCACATTAATATTTGCGTAAGAATCGTTATTTCGTCGCGGGTTTCGCGTTACCCATCGCGCACAAACACGTCAGAGCATGGGCAATTTTTTGCTACCAATGCATGGGTGGCACTCAAAGTAATTTTCAATATTTTTTATATTTGGCGTATTTAACGGTCTTCTCTCAAACTGGCTGCATCGTTATTGCTTACTCCTGGAAGAGCATTGACTGAAGCTCCGGGTCCACATTTCAATTGAAATTATCTCGTCTCTCGTTGAACATTTTAAACCATTTCTAAAATTGCTATAGGGAAGAACACTCTCCACCAGCCTATTTTAGGCCGGTAGAGTGTGTTCATAGGCAATACATAGGCTAACAATCTATTCAGGCGAAAGAAACACTTTAATGTAGCGTGGCAATCTACCTCTATCGTTGCCGTAGACGAACTAAACATGTTTCAACTTGCAATGGCTGCCACTGACACAATGTTGGTGTCGAATCAATGAAACTGGGCACCACATACACATTGCGCTTAAAATTAAATGTTTGAACCAAAAGTCATGCGAATAAAAATTTATGACCACATATTTTGGACAACCCTCCTCTAACCTCCCCTGGGATTATTTTTATGTATCTTGCAGTTGACCCAAAAAAAGCCAAAGTGTCCTTTAAATTGCATTATTAAACAATATAAAAACAATAAAAATCATTAGAGTCCGAGCCCGAGTCCTAGGCGGAGGAAATCCATCTAACGCGGGAATATGACCCGTGACCTCCAGATTAACGTTAACGCGCCTCTACCGAGGTCAGCAAGCGTCGAAACAATTGAATTGGTTGAGGTCAAATAGTTTAGAGCTATCTTCACAGTCTTCATGATGAACATGCATTGGAAGAATAACGCAGGTTGGGCCAAAAGATCTTTGGCTTCGACATACGGTTGGTGCGTAATTATAATGCAAGAGTAAACGAAAGGCAGAAACAAAACGTCTTACTCTATCATGAGTCAATAAGTTAGAAGATTTTTTTTGGTAGGAAGGAACACTTGCATTTACTATTGCTAAGTAGACATTTTTAAGGACGTCTCACAACTCGGTAGGTAAAAATACCCATTTAAAATAAGAGAAATTGACTAAACACACTGATTACATTCAACTGTTCAGGCGAGATGTAGTGGAAGTTATGAGAAAAAACAAATTTGCACTTTGCCACAGGTTTACTGTAAGGTACAACGCGTTTCGGTTCACAGAACCATCATCAGGTATAAGACTGAGGATGTTTGTGTGAACCGAAACTCGTGTTATTATATTACCCATAAACCGGTGGAAAAGCGCAAATTTGTTTTTCTCATAACGCACTAATAATGGTTCAAAAATACTCCAAATTCGGGACTCGCGATCACAACGAACTCATATGAAAAGCACATTATTTTAGATAAAAATAACTTTACTATCTTCAGCCTTGCCATTAGAAAATCAAAATTCTTTACAGTTGCATTATTAAAGCTTGGTGTCCATACATTAGTCGTATGCTCAGGGTCCTACTGGGGATATGATGCATATGCATAAATCAAATGAGCATTACTTCCCAGAAAAAAATCACTCAAGTACCTTTGACCTGATGTAGTCACCAACATATGCGTCCCGTACCTTCTGTACTGGATGTACCCTATCGGTTATCATTTTACTTACTCAGCCCTGGCACACCTGGAAACGGGTATATCTAGGTATACAAGAAACTTAAGGCCTTTCCTATTCCTAGAATCACAGATGATAAAAAAAAATGTTCACCAAATATGTTGACCTGTGGTGAACCACATTCGTTGCACCTTAAACATACCGTCGTCATTATTTATTTACCTTGTACGCCATCGATTTATTCACCCTATTTGTGATATCTTTCCTTCTTTATGCGGTCCTTCGTCTCACTCAACCCCTCCCCCTTCACCTCCCTTCTCTCTCCGGGGCCTGAAACCCGATATCAGATTCGGCTGGTGGCGGTACATGTGGATGACTCACCTCGATGCCCCCTCGAGATCGATGACGTGGCTTTGTTGTGGTTGTCAGAACCAATAATGAATTGGAGCCTTCAGAGGCTCCCGTGAGACGAGCTCACGATATCCGGGGAAATTCGTCTCACACGATCAGCAGGTCGTCGCACGTGTCAGTTCAATTAACAGCGATGATGGGTGCCAATGGCATCGAACGCGGTCATTCGTTCGAAAAAACATTTTCAAGTTTACCAATATGCAAACGCTACCATCATTTATCGCCATTTCTCCCTGCACCACATCTCAAGTTTTTTCGCGCTTCCACCCATTGAAAAATGGCTAAGATGTGTGACTCTGTGACCTATTGTGTATCCTTAAAGCGGACGCGTTACCCAATCTTCTAAGGTCACCTTTCTCAGCGTAGTTTTATAAATAATACAGATAATACAAGGTTAGCTAAATAGAAAAATACGTCACATAGTAAACTAATGTATTTATGGTATTTGCAATGAAAAACTATATCTTTAATATTCCTCAGTATAATATTTGGTTGCGAGTTGGGTTTCGTATTTCAACGTCATCTTGGGATCACCGTAAGATGACGTTGAACGTCAAAATCTCGGTCAAATCTATAGAAAACACAACGGAATCACAAAGTTATAGTTTTTTATTCTAATATGAAGGGATTCCACTACCGCAAGCCAGAAAACACCAATCATAATTTCATTTTTATTTGCAATTCGCCATGAAGTACATTCTATTTACTTCTATTTCAGGGCACTTTAACTATCTTAAATCGACAACCATTAAGAGTATTCCCCTTTTACATCGACATCACAAATTAAATATGAATCTAACTGTTTGGTGCTTCGAATAATCAATCGAGAATAACAGCTCAGGTATGTTAGATGAATTTTGGGAGTATCCAATAAGTCGGTGCTGCGGCAAAGAGGTCAAGAATATTTAACGAGTCAATATGGAAAGGTGGTATCTAATAAGGATGATGGCAGATGTCCTACTTTCATCATCCGTAGAGACGAAGCGTATTAGATGATATGAAGATCACAAAACCTTACTTAGTGTTGAATGTTATTTGATCCTAGGGTGTTGACAAAAAGTTAAGGACGAATTTTCCTTTTTACATTATTGTAAACTAAATTCTGATAAGGTAAATTAAATTAACTATGCACCGGCAAGTGCTAACGAAAAATTGTCCGTAAATTTTACAACACTCAACTGTAAGCATATTATCCTCATAGCATAGTATCCTCATTATTTTACACAGTTATTCAGGGAGTAGGTTTATCTCAAGGCAACCAAGTAAACTTTCCTTCGTAACAAAAACTTCTATTCCAAAAAAGTTAATAATTATGGGAAGGGTTAATCTTATCCGTGGTAAAATTATCAGAAATTCAAATTTATCTGCCGCTTCATTTCTTGAAGTCGAAATTTATTCGCATATTATACTATATCAATAATAAACAGTTCGAGGTGACTCGAATTCGAAGCGAATGCGTATTTTCCCCAACTACTTTTTTTACTTAGGATACGATAAAAAATCAATGGAAAAATCTGTCATGGATATCTATTAGAAACATTCAGGGATTCTACGTGGTTTCACCCTATAGTATGTGTACACAAAATATAGGCTTTGAAAAAAAGGAAACACGAGGCTAAGGTATGGTTGAGAAGCTACTGGCAGATGCGCTTGCGAGTTTCCTTTCGTTCGTCCGAGAGCACTCGCGGCACCAACTTCGCACCCACCATTCGCTTACCCATGTTTTCAGTCAAAAGTCGATGCATATCACTTACAGGGATGCCAATTTCATTAAAAACATGAGAATGCTTAATCTGCGACCCCTGTCCCACAAAGCCTCCGCTATTGCACTTTTCGACGTCTTCAACATCTTCTCTACCCTCCCGAAACACTTTGTTCCACTAAAAAATACAGATCTACCCATGGCGTTATCACCATAATCTGCCTTGAGAATGTCATGAGCCTCTTTCCCAATTTTGCCCAGTTTCATGCGAAATTTGATCTGCTTCAATACCGGTCCATAACGAAGCGCAACAAGGCCACCTTATAGAGGTTTCGCAAACGATAGATGCGCACTCCATAAAGGCTTGGAGCCAACCGCCACCGGCCTCCAGGATTTCCCGAGACTCACACCCCGCGAACTCAGCAAGAGAAACCGCCGCCCGTCCGCCCGTTTATCCAGGAAAAAATTAGTCATACTACCTTTGGGACAGACTTAGTATTTTCTTGGACTGTGGAGGAATAGAGGTGAGGGTTTATTATTGATTTTCATACCAAAAGCCTTGTCCAAATGATTGAAGTGTTGAGGATAAAATTGCAATATTTTTAATAACTTTTTTCATACCTAATTGACATAGTTTTCAAACGAGAGAGTTAATCAAGCATCACGCTGAAGTATTTTACTTCCATTTGATATTTTGATACTTGACCTTCCAGTTCTCCCTCTTATAAATGTTTTAATAAAACCTCCTCCTGATTCCTATTAGAAAATGTATCAGCACTGCTACGAATTTGTTAACATCCAGTTTTACTTTATTTCTTTGGAGACATTTGGTCAGCTCCTTTAGTTCTTTATTTGGTGTGTTACAAATATTCAAATACTCTTTACCGTATGCACACAACAATGCATCAGTAGCCACCATATTGATAAAGCATATTTACAGTAAATTGTAATGAACAAAAAAAGTTAGTAATGTGTACTATAAATAAAAATTCTGGCAACGCACTTCCTGGGGGAATATACCTGTATATGCTATTTCTTAATATTTTGATCTACCTTAATTTATTTACGTTACTTGTACTCTTTCATTTATATTAACTCAGGAACATTTCATAACAATACCTCTTGATCCATAATAAAGCAATTTTGTAGGCATCCACTTTCAGATTATTTCTTTTGAGACAGCTCATTTAGTTCTTTATTTGATGTGTAATGTAAAAGGAAGGGATAAGCAGGTGCCTGTTTAGTTTCACTTTTCCTATAACTTTCCGAAATAAATTATCCAAGTCATCAATGATCATCTACTTCGGCATTATTTTCATGCCTACACGAAGAAAGAACTGACCTGTGAGAGGAAATAACACAATGTTCTACAAAACTTGAATATTTCTCTGCCTCAGTAAACATAGCACGGGTGAGCCATGTTAATGCCTGTAGATTTGCGAAACATCACGGGACCACTTTGTATCTTTTTTCCTCAAAATGATGACATCATGCTCCGTGTATATATATATATATATATATATATATATATATATATATATATATATATATATATATACACATATATATATAGATATATATACATATATATATATATACATATACATATATATATATATACATATATATACATATACATATATATACATACACATATATATACATACATATATATATATGTATATATATATATATATATATATATATATATATATATATATATATATATATATATATATATATATATATATATATATATAACAGCAATCTATAACTAGAAACGATCATAAATTCAACCACACCTTAGTCCTGAAAATTAGCCTTCAATGCTTCCCACGAAGATGTGAATGATAACGGGAAATTTATATCCCTCGGTAGAAGAGCGATAGCACTAGTTCAGCATCCAATGGCAGCCGCCTTATCGATTAGGGTGCAGGAATGAGCCATCTCCGATAAGGACCAACAGGTAGTCTACCACACGTAAAAATGTGTTAACAGGTTTGAACCCATACGGTCATTGTATCCTACGAATTCTCAAACATTTATTTCAAAACCATTCCGTACTCTTGATATCGTGAGTAATGATGCAATCTTAATTCTACAAAGCAAAATAATTTGATTGACTAGCCAAATCAGAAGGAAATTCTCACTGGAATGTTTGATTACACTCATCCGCACAATGGGAATCATACGTTTCACTAGGATATAATGAGGCAAACCTATATTTTACACAATCCCATCTCACTGCTTTATACTTAAATGCATATACTCATATTAGTTCGCGAATCACACCCTAGTACATGATGTGTTAATGCATCTCTTTTAAATATAAAACCGATATATTTGCCGAGTTTCCTAATTCTTCAATATCTCATTATTACTAATGTCCAAATCACCTGTGAGCCTAGTCATTATCTAGAAGACGAACGGATAAAGAGAATAACCTCGTCATTCTCGAGTTATCTTAAGGAAGTCTTTTTCATGCCTGTTAGAAGAAAATTCTGAAAGCAGAATTATTGTCAGAAAACTGTCACCTTTGTTAAAAACTCGATAGCTAAAAAAACTCCCGAGAATGCGTAATTATTCTTCTTATTAGTTCATGGATCCATAATTTGGTATATTCGATGAAGTACTTCCCGTAATATCATCACACGAAAAAAAAACTTGGATGTTCTCCTAGTAGAACGTCCTTAATGACATTAACAAATATTTAAAACAAAACCAACCAAATAAGAAAACTAATAAATTAGCTTAAACCAACTAAGCATAAACCAACTGAGAATGTCAAGGTAACCAAAAAGTAGTGTTCTAAGGATTTAAGAGGAAGGACAATATGATATGCTCTCTATTAAACCTTAAAATGATTCAATCTATTTTTGCGTACAAGAAATCCCAAATAGGATGTTGTACTCGTACATTGAGACGGTAAAGAAAGAAAGGTCACGCAATGAGAAAATGAACAAAAAAGACGGATTAATAAGGTAGTAATTTAGTGAGGCAAATCTCGTGAGCTCCTCATGTACTATTGCTAGACATCGCACAATTTATCAAGCGCAGAATGATTTCTGAAATTTTTCATTTCATCCTTCTGTCTACTAAGATTTTCAGCTCTTATCCCTACTTCTTCTTATTTAAACAGAATGAATGCATTTGAACACAACTAGGTGACCTTAAATTCATTTGTTTTAAACCAAATGGGCATTTCAATGCTTTTTAAATATACGATTAGCAGATACCTATTATATATAAATCCCAGGAATCGAGTTCTTATCACGAAGAATTATAACTGCGACAGATAATTGGGGTGTTGCGCACCTACTCACGAACTTCGGCCTCCCGACGGATAATAATTTTTTTTAAACGTGGGCAACGATCAAATTCAAATAGAATTCGCCCCTTGAATTGTGGACTTCAAATCATTCGAAGCGATTCGAGGACAAAAGAAAGGAAACCTTTCAAAACTTAAGATACGTTATCGAGAAGGGGACGTGGCGGGTCTGCTCCCAACGCCCCAGCGGTAAGATAAAATCTTTATCACAACCATTCTCACTCTTCATCAAAGCCCCATTACAGCTGACAGAAAGCTTCGAGAGAGCAGAATCGAGTGTCAAGAAACGAAGTACTCCTCTAGCCTGTAGCATCCGCGTAGAGAACACAGTCGGTATAAATTTAAGTTGCTTGATATGGGACAGCGAAGTCTAGGATGTTAATCTCTTACAGAGAGTGCGACATTGCTAAATTACGAGTATATTCCTCAACGCCTGAAACGTTGGAGATTGACGCAGAATGATTATTCACGGAATTTAAAATTAAATATACCTCCAAGGGAAACTTGAAAGAGCATTAATGGGCATCTCAAACACTTTGGACCGATTGAATAAAATTATCCTGGAAAGATGAGAAAACTATGTAAAGGGAAGATCAACTGTTCATCAATGAAGTAAATTAGTTGGAAAGATATATATAATTAAGGTTACCATTACATTTTATGGTTTCAAAAAGGGTGATGCTTTATTCGAAATGTTGAACAATATTGGGTGAGGAGGAAGGGGACAAACTACAACGAATTCCACTCTTTCGAAAGGCGAATAATATTTCCAAAGAAAGTCGACTTAACGTTATATGTCTTCAACAAACTGCTTCGAGAGAAATATCAAACGGCTGCTAATTTAGGCCAGCGATAACTAAGTCTTTTATCACTGACATATGACCTTTATATGACACGATCCTTGTGTCTCAGTCAAGCGCATTAGCTGTCGCGAAGAGAGAATTCATATGTGGCAAAATACGCATGCCAAAGACGACTCAGTAAATCCACAGGATTAAAAAATCACCAAGTACTTTTTGACTTGCATTTTTCCTCTTATTTTTTCACGTCCAAGATATACTCGAAAAACTTTGTGCGCATTTGCTTATTTTAAAATACATTAACATGATCAAGAAAGGTAAAATTAATAAATTTATTGAAAAATGAAAATGAAAAATCATACAGAGGTTGCTTTAGCAATGGTCTGACGAAATAAATGAATTTTTGCCAAGAATGTTCCGATTTGAAAACTCATCAAGCTTATGTCAACCAAGGGAGCAAAACATTCATGTATTCTCCTCTCAATCATAATCTTCAATATTCCAGATCCTCTCATTATTTCCTGCATCCACTATTCCTATCTTCTTCTCATTACTACGAAGAGCTTATTTCCTCCATCACCATGTCTAGGAATTTATTTGCTTTCTTTCCGCCCATTCTTCTTCCACACACCCAATCTCAAAAGCTGCCATTTACGATAATCCTCTATCATCAACGACAAAGTGACGGGTCAATACAAAATTATAGTCATCAAAATATTTACTACTTTTTTCTCATAATATTTGCTTAAAACTATTCTCATCAACTTCCACCTAATTTCAAAAACTTATTAATATAACGCAATTTACCATTAAGCGCACTTAGTACTCATTTAATTTTCTATAACACTTTCTGAATGGTGGGTCACGGTAGTCCTGGGGTAGAGCTTTGGACTACAGATCCGGCTGTTGGAGGGCCCGGGTTCGATTCTCGGGCAAGCTTCTCTAGACACATGCAGCTCCACCCAAGCTATATGGTTTTTCGGGTTCCAAATCTTCCTGGGAAACCATAACCGGCACAGGGAAAGGAACTGGCCCCCCTTCCCTGATGTGTGATTTTCACACGCTGTCGGGCTTAGTACCAGGTGAAATCTACCATCACCTACCAAACCGACCTTCGGTTTGATTACTGTGTTATGTTTCCTGAATGGTAGAAAAATGTTTTATTTTTTGAAATACATGCAATCCAACTTTAAGGACTAAGTTAGTTTGCCAATTTCTTCAGATACTCATTACTCTTAATTTCTGCATGATAGATTCTCACCTATTCATCATATTGGTTTTGTTCTGCGCGAAGCAATTATTACAATCTTTTGGTTGAATATCTAACTGAAGGTTGAGTATCCGCAAATTTACTCTTCTTGAATAGTCCCCCACTAATTTGTGATGAATGCCCATGATGGACAAACCAGTCTTCAGCCCCCGGCTTATCACTGCCCATCCTGAATCTCTATCCGATAGCCAAATCAGTGCAGTTCAAGAAATTTACGGGTTTCCAGTTAGATATGCAAGACAAGATTTAAAAAAAAGTGAATTATCTTGGGTAACTCGCTAAACCTTCCAACAAAGGTTCAGTTAATAAGGGCATTATATTATGGGCGAGCCACGTCTATGTACAGACATAGTACGTTGAGCATGCATAGTGTCCATGTTCCAAATAGAGAGGAGAATACATGCCTTCACGCTCAATTATGATGCGCGCGTGAGAAAGTAGAAGACTCACGAAAGGGTCTTACTTGGCTTTTGTCGTCCTTTTACAAAAAGAAATAGAACCAAGGGAATTCAGTAATCATTTCCTTTACCTACCTCGCTTTCAGTATTTCGCTACTATACGTGCATTTTAAGATTCATATCTCGCAGCACACCTTCATTCACATTCATATAAAAATTACGTACGAAGGTTCGGCTGTCGCTGGTATTGTATCGTTTCTAGTGTGAACACTAACTAGGTGTCGTATTCCCCATCAATTTTTGTTTGGATAAGATGATATATCTATGTGCTACATTTATGGTTTAAAAATAAATTAATCTAATTTTATGTCTGCCTGGCACTACTGATAAATTGTGTGTGTGCCCATTTGGACTCCGATTAATCGGTTTTAGACTTCTAATCAGTCTCTCTTCAGGGACCAGGCCACCAATGCTGATACAACTGTCGAAAACGACGTGGAATTGAAATCTACAATCATTCGGTAGCAAATATTTTCCAGGAATCAGGCGCTATAAATTGCCACATTAGTCCTGTCGGCATACTTCTGAGGTTTAAAATAATATCCAAAAATCGATGACCCATAAATTCATCAGTAGTAGTAAAACTCGGGAGCATCGATCGCAAATTCAAATTAACTTTCCGCCTTCGAGCCGAATTTTTCCACCCACCAATGTGTTCATGTCTTCAATAAAAAAACCAATGATAGGGTACACGAAAAATCACACAGCTTGGTTGACACTGAGGATCCTCAAGAGGCTTCCCCAGAGAGAGAGAGAGAGAGAGCGTCTCCGGGAATCGAACCTAGGCCCTGCGATTATCAGCCCAGCGCACTATTCACTGGACAACCACGGCGCTCTAATAAAAAACTTAAAAAATGAAATCCTATTCTTAGCTCAAAATTCATCATTGATTTTGCATTTAAAAATGGAACCCGCCCGTACCATTGGGGACTGGAAATAGAGTTATTTTTGTGTCTAAATTTAAAGCGACATCTTTTCAATCGACAATTCTAGCAGACATTGTACGTACAACAAACGAAGTGGTAACATGCACCCAAGCGTCATCTCACTTCATGGTGTTTGAGGGTTTGACACCCCGTGACGCTCCGTAATGAGAAGGAGAGAAGGGTTTGAATATGCATTGTGCCAAGGTAGGCACGATTAAAATGCATACATCACTCGCGCTCTCCCGCCAGTTTAAAGAAACTTAACGAAGATATTATTTTGCAACAGTACAAATGTAACATGCAACATGTACAAATCATTTCAGTCAGTATCTTGGCAAGAGATCATAATAATTTCTTAATCTTTATTACCATTTTCTATTCATTACCACAAAACGCAGTTTTAAAATAAGGGATAACTAATGAGAGTATAAATTGAAACTTTGCACTTCCACATAAAGATTTAATATTTTACTGCTAACGTTTCCATGCTGCGCATCATCATCAGGTCGTGAAATATTAAATCTTTATGTGGAAGTGCAAAGTTTCTTTTTTTTACCCTCATTATGAAGGAATTCCATAAAGTTAAACCTGAAACTGCTGTGTTTATCAAGGTATAACTAAATTCTCCAATTGTACATCAGTGCCTGGCGGCTACCTTTTCTTGGCATATCTATCATACTAGTGTCCTGTTGAATTTGATGATCATTAAATTTAGTTAGTTAAATGTTAACTCGTAAAATACCACTAAGTAATATTCAATTGTCTATGCACGGGATATTCTATGTAAGATTCTGTGTGTTCTATTACGCCGTTGGTCGTTTGGATAAAATACGTAATTTATTGAACTTACGACAATATTATTTTTTTTACTAATAGAATACACACTAGAGTGCACATGCTACGGTTAGCTGAAATGAGTAAAAAAATCAGAACATTATGATTAAGACGAATTACTCTTGGATTTTACTCTTCAAATCAATAAACTACTCATTTCTCATCCCCAGGGCAAGTTGCGCACGGACAGGCTGAGTCCAAGCTTTCCTCATTAGTGAAGTCTTCATCGAATCGCCCATTACTTCATCGAGTAGTATTTTCCTAGAGCGTCCCCGATTTCAAAAATATTTTCAAACTTAATCATAACTTGAAGAGGAATATTAATGTTCTTGAAAACGCCAATATATCAGCTTAATAAAAATTTTCTTCCTTAAACCGTTACAATCTTTCGCAAGGTCTCGTGGTAGTTAACGCCTCTAGTCGATATTCATTAAATTTCAAGTGCCTGTTTTTGCATTAGTATAATTTTGTACTTTTCCTTGCGATTCCTATTCAGAGGAGAGAACTAAGATCGCCGACAACTGAGATTTTAAAATTTTATTTAGCTTTCATATGTTGGGATGATTTATTAATGGAAAATGGCATGCGCTAGCGTTGAGAGGGTATGCCGCCGTCTCATGAATACAGGGGTTGGTCTCAAATTCTCGTTTTATTAAAACAACTGATATAATATCTGATTCAGGGTCATTTTGGGATAGACTTATATTTGAATGATTTTACCGTAAATAATGTCAACTGATGATCCGAGACGCTGGCTAAGCAAACAAGCATTACCCTATCCCGATTGTCAACCGCCCAATTTTCTTTCGTCGTGTCGACGTAGGGACCCGATAAAATACATTCATGGCTCCCTCATAGCTCTCACTCGGGGGTATTCGTACATTTCACACAGCTGATTGGCATTAAAATAGGCTAATTTTCCGTTGGTGAACCCACGAAAAGAGAAGCAGAATGCCAAACCTAAATATGCTTGCTTATGCAAATCGAAAGGAGACTTGAGGGTGTTTGCGCTTATATTCAAAATAAAACTCAATATTTACCATTCGGCTGCTACATGATGCTTGATTTCATTCATAATTTAGATACTACATGACAAACTAACTGTAATTGTAACAAGTGTAATTATGATATAGCCACAACAGCATTCGCGGAAAAGGCTTCTTGTTTCAGTACCATTGTGTAGGCTGTTGGTAGCATTAGTAGGTTGCTGTTGATTCCCTGTTCACTGTATGCAATTCTTTCAATAAGTTCTGAAAGCGATAAACTTCAATTTTGAAGCTCACGTTAGGACAGTTAACTATCTCAAATGCATTTAGTTGAAGTATAAGAAGGAACTTTCGCAAACAAGAGGTGAGAGGAATAAAAAAAAAGAAAATTCAATTATTTGATATACTCCCACGCACCGACGAAGAGTCGGAAAAGACAAGCGCTCTGCAACAAATATTAAAATGCCAGGGAGACCACCCAGGGTCCCCGTCTCCTCCAGTGAAGGACGACGTGGCCAGGGTATTAATACCCGTTGTCGATTACTTACCCTGACCCCTGGTAAGGACACATATGACGACTGGTCATGGAGAGGAACACCCCACCCAGGAGGAATTTAGAAGGATGAGCTGAGAGGAAAATCAATAAATTTAGGTGTTTCCCCGGCAGCCGCGAACTCATGAATGAAACCAAATTTATCAATAAAATTAGAGTCAAAAATACATGTACTTTTTAAATGCTAGCTTAATGATATTTCAAGTAAAATATACTACATCCCTTGAGAAGTTTTCTGATCATAATTGTGATGTGATCGTGTAATCATATGAAATCCAGTGGCCACGTTCTTGCGGCAAGGAGAATAAATTATTTAAACTGTGCAGAAATAAGAGCTGAGTAAGGATACCGAGGAGGAGATATGAACACAGTCCCCGTCACCCTGGCGTTCAGGCGGGGACCTAAGTATGAATACCACTCCGGTGGGATTACTTCGGCGCTCTATAGCTCCTCCACTAAGACGCAAGGCAGGGTTATCTCGCGACTGAATCCCTTCCCATCACTGACTCTGAGAGCGGAATAAGCATATGCTATGTGGTAATTTGACGACAGTATATGGACTTTTTTCCGTATTGATTCGGTCGCTATGTAATGAGGGACAGATAGAGATATGAGTCCATAACTATCGTCGATAAGACGGCATGGAAGATATCACGTGTGTAAACAATTTAGGTGATATTCTGAATGCACATGAAGAAAAAAGTAATGGGGCAACCTTCCATTACCCAAGTGTCAGATGGAAGGTGACACGATTAGTAATCATATCACACATTTCCATTAATGGAAATACCCTGTAGTAGGTATATGAATATGTCTTATATTCGACAGACGATATGATTCATATTACTGAAGCCCCTGATGCCGGCATTACTCAATATTCAGAATATTGCCTAGCTATATAGCGTAGAAATAGGAGCATTCTCTCTGATTCATCTGAAATCTGAAGATCAGAATTAGGAATCCCTAGACAACTGGATCATGAGGGCCACGGAGACGCTGTATCCTTATTATATATAATGTAGAGTACCATCATAAGTGAAATAAACGGTACGACGAGCACTTTCGGAAAAATTATGTCGGCTTAATTATTATAGTGTTAGGACCAAATTACCCCTTTAGATACGTCCCAATGCGGGGGGGGGGGGGGGGCGGGCACTCGTACATATAAAATTTGGCTTGAAATTAAAAAAAAACTTAAAATTTAAGTTTCAGTACTTTGAACAATGAGGAACTGAATATTCGTGATGGTTAGTCTTTTTTATATTGCGCGGGTTTAAAAGCATTAACGCCTAAGTGAATTCAGCATAGGAGGGAATCGTGAAACGGAAAAACTATTGATGAGGGCAAGCTACGAGAAACGATTTATGGAATACGGTAATAAGAAAATCATCGCAAAAATATTTTTGAGACGCAGGAAATGGGCATAAATATACCTCTCTCGAATTTCTCTTAGGTGTCAACAGTTGGGATGCCAAAAAGTGAATTTTCCCCTAACTATCGCAGCATTTTCGATTTCTGGTGCACAGTAGGCACTGACCAGATTAGGATGTGCATATCATGTTGAACCCATGGGCGAATTTAGGGGGAGTACAATCAGTAATTATTCCTACATATATCTGAAAATGTTCATCGAAAAATTCCCTTCAAATCTTTTCCTTCAAGTTGAGCCTACCCATAGGTATGCATTATCGTAATTATTTACTTTGACCAAGCGAACGAAGTCGTTACTTTTAGCAGCATATTAACTTAATCGAGGAAAGAGAGGAAGGGGCAGGAGTAGGATAGGGATGTTGGACGGAATGAAGGGAGGAAGAATCATGCAGAATTGCAGAGGGGCCTATTGTAAGGTTGGATTTGGGACTGTGTTTTGTTAACAGATACAGGGAAATCGTCGCTGCATCGCTTGGTAGCTTGTGTCCATCCAAAACATTCATTAAACGGTAGATTACCGATAATAATAATCCCCAACTTTTTCCCTCACTATTTTTTTTCAATTCCCTCTCTCTACCGCACCAAAGATTAACCAGCCCACAGACACAGCCCACAGACAATATTAAATGCTGTACATGAGAAATCGGCACACAAAGCATTAGTCACGTGATTCGTCGACTAATTATAGTGGAGTAATTGGAAAGAAGAATCGGAAGGAGATACACAAATGCAAGGAAATAGATGCAGCAATGCCCCACAGGTACGAGTATTTATGACAGATCGAGAGAGCGTGCCACCATCTGATAATTCAAAACTGCTCAAACAAGTTTGACAAGAGATTGGTTAATCGACCTTTTTCTTTAGTGCAGCGTTTTAAATTACTTATCACCAAATTTATGCTATTATACCTTGACATGTGGCGTGCAACGTAAATGGCACGATCAAAGGTCTGCTCCACATTTTGTATCAATAGGAAATCCCTATTCGGCGGTGATATACATATTTCAAATGTCTTCAACGCTCGAAGTTTCTTTCTGTCTGACAATATGGGAAGCACGAGGGCAATGAATACCGTAAGGCTAAATACTTGTTAAGATACGACCCATGCAGAATGCGACAGACCTGGCCTTACCCGAGACTTCCGGTTGCGTTGAAGGCCGCTTCGCAAGGCCACCGTGACAAGCCCTAGCACACATTTTTTCGCAGAGGAGAAGAGGCGATAGTCTTAACGTTTTGTTCCTGGCCCGGGAAAGAAGCATAACCCTCGGAGTTAAAAGTAATCCCTCGACCCTAGAGTCAGGGAAGGAAGACGTCCTAGGTTCCGCGCAGGAAGGGTCGCTCATTAGAGCGCGAGCTGAGGATTTCTTTGACCAACGCTTTCCTTGATCGGGTCAATTCCCTCGAGCCAGTCCACGGGGCAATCCACGCCCTTCTTTTGTGTCGTTAATGAAACGTTGCTCAAAACTCACGCCGAATCTCCTAAATCATTAACGAAGTGCATAAACAGTCAATTTAACTCCTTCGTAGCTCGCTTCGTAGTTCAGGGTTCACAATTCCACGCGAGAACTATTACAGGGGTTCTTCAACACGACGCACACATCGACTCCTCTTCTAACCATGAAAAATGTGATGATGCTTCTTCCCAAGGTATAACAGAATAGGTATAACAAACTGTGATAAATGATTGTGTAAATTGAAATCTTAGAAATTTGCATATGACTATAAATATATAACCATGCGATGAAAAACACCGCAGTTGTTGGATCAAAGTTGAGGAACTAAAGCCAGGAGTTCAACATTGAATGAATTATGACAATTATTCGAAGAGGTCAATCACCTATAACCAAGCAAGGAATTTCGAATACATGATAATATGTACTTGTAAAATTCATTTGGATAAATTTTTATTGGCTAAATATTAAAAACTTATCGAGACATAGACTGTGAGTTACGAAAAAATCTATTGCATTGAAATCATGATTTGTTTGAGTTGTTACCTAGAGTAAACTTCCAACCTTTTGTTTAAAACTTACAAAAATGAGCATGATTAATTGTTCAAAAGTTACACCTCATTCTGAGTTACAATGTTTCTTCGCATTTCCTTCCGGCATCCCTCTTTGGAAAACCTCGCTGAGGATCTTAAACTAATGACAGTTTTGAATCTATATTTCAAATGAAATCGAAAATAAAAAACTTGACTTTTCCGCATAGACATTTTTTTTCTTAAAACAAATTTCTATTTGGAAAAGCCAAATTGTTCATTTTCAATTTCAATATTAAGATTTTCCACCAAGCCACTTCAGAAACTGTTGTTTTTTTTTATTTCAAATGATAGTAAAGAGTACTTTTTCACAGAATTTTAATAAATTCTGTTGAAAATTACATCTCTATTAATTGAAACATAGCAACACATAACTTCCATGGAGTGAAACACTGTAAGGTTTAACTGATTATTAAAAATTATTTAATTGCTAGTGCATTTGATAAATATTTCAATCTCAGAGTTAACTCATGTTTATTGCCGGAAGGAATACTAACATCCAGGCACAGAAAGTAAGGAAATTTGAATTGGATGGTGAATATCTAGAACAACACAACAGCAATGGGATATAACGAAGAACTCTCTCATCGCTAAGGAGGGGGATTAAGACATAAAAATTCATGCTTTAAATAACAAATAGCCTGGATTTAAAACATACCCAGATTATCCCTCATCTTTATTCTCTCACCAGGAAATATTTAATAGTCATGGTATTATTAATTTGACCAATTCTAACATTATACCGCCAACACTATGTTTTTGGTGTCCGGATCAGCTTGTTTTCACACCCAGAGACAAATTACGTTCAACAGACCCACGCGATCAATAAGGCGCGTGAACGGTAGAATTACCTTTTTCTGATAGAATAAGGACAAAAAGGAAGTGGCAGCGATGCCAATAGCAGTTGTTACTGTTATCATACACAATATTTTCAAACCTTTCCATGTTGACATTGTTAGGTAGAACGCATCTCCTGAGATAAGAGACGGAAGTGATGGCAATAATGGAAAGAAAATCCAGTAGCCAAAATAATAATACAAGTAAAGTTATGAGGACACTTGTTCTTTTGAAAAAGCACACGAAATGTAACCTCATTCATAAATGATTGAAATGCTTTAATAACGATTGAAACGAAGTTGTAAAACTCTCGACAGGGACTTATAATCGGGAAGACTAAGAAATTAATTTCCAAGTTTTTCATACAATGCTCTTTAAAATGCAAAAAATTAAGCTATAGCGCACGTTTAAATAATCTTTACACTGCATTTACAAGCATTAGACATTAGCATTAGGCTCGATCATAGTTTTTTTTATCATAAGTAATGATGTAAGTATTGATCCACTAATTCAAAATGCCACTTTGCATTAAACAAAATGTCGTGAAACAAAAAAAAATTTTTTTTGGAAAATTCAATAAATCAATAAATTCTGAGCGATCAGCTTAATCGGAATGCGGATCATACCACTTGGCTTGTGGTGAAATGAAAACTGGATTGTTATTATTTGGTAGTTAACCTACTGGTTAAGGTAAGTTTTGGATGGACATAGGATTTAACATCCCTACTTTTCTCAGCTTCGTCTATCAGGAAAACCCGACACCTTACGCCTCATTGAACTGTTCTTCAATTCTTCATATTTTCTGCCTTCATTCATTCCGTCCAACATGGCTATCCTATTCCTGAATATGTTACAGGGATATAGACGATGCCCATACACTTGATAGGTACTCATCCTGGACTAACTTCCCACTCATCACATCCTCGTGAGCGCTTCACTGTCAAAGCCGTCGTAAATTAATCAGCCGCCCACTGTGAATTATAAAAATAGCTCTCATATATAACCCTCTTACCATAACGCTTTAACAATTAAGAGGACGTCACCAGTATGCTCGCGCCAGCGTGATTTTCGTCGACCGACTCTGGCAAAGCGGGTGACCACCACGAGGTGACCAAGATCACAGTTCGTGGGTCTTGTTCCGAGTGAAATCTTCAAATTCCTTCGAGTGACTGTCATTCTGGTGAATGTCTGATGATGAAATATCGTGCGATACTCGAGATAAAGGGGAAAAAAGCTTTCGGATAGCATGCGGGAAGAGTTCTTTCCAAATCGAGTGAGCTTGATGGTGGGGCGAAGGCTCTCTCTTCAAATTCCTTTGGCCTCCCAACAAAACATTACCACGGGACTTCTTACTTGAACAAAAATATTTGTGTTTTTTTGTGTCTGTGTATTGGCATTGAGGGGACTTCGTTCGATGCACTTTGAAATTCGAAGACTTCGTCATTTAAAAAATTGTCTGTGTGGCACTCAAAACTTCCATGTTTCATGAAATATGTGATTTTATTAAGAAAAATTAGATTATCCTCTCCTATTTTCCTCAATTTTTTCACCAAAGATATACAATTTCAGGAATGGTGACCTTCACGGAATAGAGCGATTAGTTTACTAATTATTCAATTCCACCCCTTTAGATATTGTCTTTAGCACGAAATCAATCCTCCGGTAGAGTTTTGCGGGGTTGTTTTCTCCAACGTGATGCTACGAGGTTGAACCTACCTGTATAAGCCGCGATTCCTAAACAAAGCGCCAGTCAATAAAATTTGTTGTTGTTTACAATTGCGGTGGGACACATACCGTAAATTCCCGGTTTGACAGATGTACATCTTGACTTGAATAGTTTTCCGTCCATATCAATGAGTTTGCGTCGGCGCAATCGACTCCAGAAATTCAGAGACAAACAATTCGCAACTACAACTGACACTTCACCCACAAAAGTAGTCATATGTGTGTAGAAGAGTCAGAAAAAAAGCAAACACCACCGATAGCTACGACTTCTTCTTACAACAACGGAAATTATCAATCACCATGCTGCGTCATGAAAAATGCATCTCCGATCTTTTTGACGGAGTGGATCAAATTGCTCGTGGAACATAAGAGTTTTTCGGGAATACTTCTGCACTTCGGAAGGTTGCGTCGGCAGATACATTTCTCAATCTAAAAAACATTCACGAGTGCATTTTATCTGCTCGCATTTGTCTGTCGCATTGTTATTTAAGACTTCTACTAAAATTTCAACAGTGGTATCCTCAGTAAGCAACTTGAAAATTTCCCAATCAAAACAAGGCAACGCTTTCTAGAGCCGAAAAACATACGAGAAAATATCAAATACGTTTAATTTTGGCTACTCGATGCTCAGAATGAACTGACAAATGGGTGAGAATATGAACTTTCGCATAAAGGTGTACCTGCTTTTTAATACCAAAGGGGGACTACGGATGGGGGTTTATTGGAGCCCAAGCCATTGCAAGTTTTCGAGTAAAATTTCGAACAATAAATCTGATAAAGCCACAACATTACCTAATCTATACTGATATCATTGTTATTTTTAGAACAATGTAGAATAGATAATAAATTACCAATCGTATAAAATATATTGTCCAAAAAACAATGCTCTAATTAAACTTTCTTAGCAATTGAGTATTTGCGCAAAATATGTTTCCTTAGTACAAACTTTTTTCAATCCGGTGATATTTCACGAAATTTTTTATCTGGGAACAGACAAGTTTCAGCACATTTTTGCACCAATTCTTAAATCTAAGACCCATATTAATAGAATAAGTCGATCAGTTTTAAGAGAGTCCCAAAAGTCTCGACAAATTAGCCGAGGAAGCACGAGGAATCATCCACCAGGAAGCACACACGGGAAAGTTTGGCCGGAATTTGGACGGGTAGAGGAGCTCGCAAGAAGGGAACCCTTTCTTCGAGCTCGGCAAAAAATGGGAAGGTAGCACAAACCAGAAGCAAAAGCCCTCAAGTGGGAAAACCACGTGGTGTGTTTTAAGGCTTAATAGGGGCGGAGGAGAGGTAGGGCGGCGAAAAATTCGAGAGGGGCACACCGACCCAGACAGTCGCGGAGGGACGCCTGTTCCGGGATGCAGAGGTGGATTTCGACGGGCGGTAAGGTGGGGGCGGTTGTCGGTGCTGTTGTGTACGCTCAGCGTCCTAAGTCGTGGAATGAGGGACTAGAGGGGGGAGAAAAGCGTTTTGAAATGGCGAGTAAAAAGGAGGGAGAAAGGTCGGGAAGCGTATGGAAAAGGAAAGAGGTCTACGGGGAAAGGAGTGGGAGGGGGCAAGAAAGAGCACGGGGCAAGGGCAGCTCGACCAGAGAGACGTGGCCTCAAAAATTTTTAGTCAACTCCTCTTTAGCCCATTCCAGCATTTGCATGCAGTGGCATTACATCTTGGAGTGCACGCGTGTGAAAAAGATGCTCGGACATTTTTATGGGTTTGAAATAAAAAATGTCATAGTTCTGAAAGAGCGTGTGCCCTTTAGTAGAATGACAGCGACCTGTAACACAAAACCGACGAGAGGAAGACAAACACGTTGCTTTCGGGTCCAAATGATAACCGCACGCTGGTGAGTCGCAGAACGCAACGGAATCCTACGAACACTCCCTCGGCCGCAGAAAAACTTGCGATTTTCCCAGAGACTTGAGACATGAAATGTCTTTAAAAAAATGATTCGTGGCTTTGCGGATTCAGGAAACACTCTGATATACCCGAAATCGGTTTGACATATCCGGATGTGTGATGCTGTGTGCATCTTGGAAAGGGGCCAAGAGTCAAAACAATTGACTTACCGTGACAGCAGCAGAAGGAACCTGGCCATGACGATGCAGGTACAACCAATCTATTCGAACGACTGAAGCCGGTGCGGCGGAGGTCTCCGCTACTCACTGGTGATATCCCAACGCTCCTCGCTTCCCTTCTCACTCTCTCTCTCGCGCGCTCTCTTTCTCTCCCGCTCGCAGCGAGCCCGAGAAGGGAGGTTTAGGTCGGGTGCCATTGATTCTGTCGTCCAGCGCCTGACGTCACTAGTATCGAAGCGATATGTTGTCCTGCCCGATAAAAGAGGGTAGGGAGAACGGGTCTTCGTGAAACACGGTTTGATATTTCGAGAATAGCACTCCGAAAATATTTCCGATGAGATTGTTTCCATCATATCCGTTGACATCCCTGAAATATGGAGAACACGATACAAGATTACTATACTTTACGTCGTAAAAACTAATTAGAGAATGAGAATTAATAGTATATTTCCATGTGAATTAACCATTCGCCGTTTCTTGGAAAATAGGACATGTGGCGGAAGTGTGTTGCTTCAATTTAACCTAATTTATTATAAATGAAGACAAATACGATCAAGAATATCATTGCATAGAATGGAAATTATTATTTCTTTTCACTTTCGCATGTAAAAATGCAGGAGAAAATTTCAACAAGCTATTATTTTTAGTGCCAATGTACGAGCAAATAATATATCCTATTATCTTATCAGTATACTCAACGTTCTTATTCAAATGATTTATGAGGTATTTGTAAATTTAAAAAAAATCTTCAAAAAGAAAAAGATTTTTTCCCAAAATATTTATTACTGCAGTTTTATTAGGCTTTTCTGTTTGGTTTAGATACCACTCGGACTTAAAATTCATCCGTGTTGCTTCTCCGATGTAAACAAAGAGCTGACCGATAAGTTTTTCATAGCAACAGCTGTTTTTGCGTCATTCATAAAATTGACAGCTGGGAAACAACAAGATGGCGTTCGATTATGGAGAAAGAGCTGCGTATTAAGTTTAACAAAGCTTAATTTCATCGTATTTTTAGTTAATGTTTTGGTTTTAAGAAATATTCCATTTACTAGTGTATGCAAAAGAAATGCTAGACCTAGAAGTTATTCCTGAGCGATCTTTAGGATGCGAGCAATGGGAATTTATTCTTGGTAAGTGGCATTTTGTAATAATGTGCCAATTTCTTTTATTTATGTTTTGATCTTGGGGAGAACATTATCGTTTCATAGAAAAATGTTATATCAGTGTAAGCCTTAATACATTAAGTGTCAAATGATAGATCGAGACACTTGCCATTTTGTTGATAAATAGGAAGTCTGAATATTTCACAAACCGAAGTTTGAAGTGAAATTTGAAGGACCTATTACTTTATTATAGGAATGCATTTTTCCCAAGCTGTGGCTATTATACAATCCCAGGTTGGAATTATTAAAGGTGTTCAGGTATTATACAGCGAGACAGTAAGTGTTAAAATAATTTCTCCATTAATTGTGAATATTTGCTGGGGCATTAAATAATAACAATCCTACAATATAGGATCCATTGGGTGCAGATCTGGTTATCACATTGCCACAAGATGGAATACGGTTAATATTTGATCCTATTGTCCAACGGCTAAAGGTAGGAGTGCATAAAATATACTTCACTCAACATCGAAAAGGCTGCAAATTAAATTATTTTTCTTTTATTTGTTGTCTAATCACTTAATCTTTTTACTCTTCAACTTTTTCAGATTATCGAGGTTTATAATATGAAACTTCTGAAATTAAAATATTGGTGAGTTGCCTCGCAGAAAATGTATATAATTTGTTTACACAGTTTACTCGACCTTTGCATTTTGTAAAGAATATGATTTTATTTTTTTCAATCCTTTTTCTTCATAAAATCAAATTGTACAAATGGTTCTTACCAGTGGCATTAGGTTTACCTTGTGTTTAGTCCCTTTTAATTAATCTGTAACGGAGCTATCACTTTAATAATGTATCTTTTGACTTTTTTTATCACAGTGGGGTGACATTTAGTTCTCCCGAGGTGGTACCCAGCATAGAACAAATCGAGCATTCATTTGGAGCAACCCATCCTGGGGTTTATGATTCAGAAAAGCAGTTGTTTGTTCTGAATTTCCGAGGGCTTTCATTTAGTTTTCCTGTGGATTCCAAGTATCAGGTAACGCACATGATTAATTACATGGATAATATTTATAAAATTTATTGTACATAAGTATCCATCGACGGATTGGCAAAATAAGCTTTGGAGTGGCAACTACTCTGTTAAAATTGTGAGAGAAATTGGAAAAATCGAATTGTTTAGAACTTCCTTTAAAAAAATGCACTAATTCTCTGATATTAGCATTGAAGTGTTATTTTTGTGAAATCTTTTGTGAAAATGATGCTACTGTACTCATGCATTTTGCATTGTGACTCTAAAGTTTTTAAATGAAGCCTGTCAAGAGAGAGCCATCAAATTAGGCTTATAAAGTTAGTGTTTCAGGCTAAAATGAGATTTTCAAAATTTTACCCTCTAGGCCCATATAAATTTCTGTAGTTATATTTGTACAGAATAGATTTTTAATTCTGTTAGCAGAAGAACATAAGGCAGCATTTCAAACTTTTTATTTGCGATTAGTTTGGTATTGGTGAAATCTTATCCTTATGAGTATTTAAACATTCAAATTTGGTTATGGACTGCCCTTACCCGCAATTATTCCATATGTCTTACATGAACTTCCTGTAGTATGGCCCAAATTAGTGAAAATAATCATCTTACAAAAATTTTATAAATATATTGTAATTATATCTCTCAATGCCTAATGCTTCTGATACCTTTATGAAAATCCATGTACTTAAGTATCAGTTAGAAAAATACCAAGTGGTACTAATTTAGTTTTACTTAAACCTGAATTGTGAACTTGGGCATGGTGTTTAGAATCATTTTATCCTTTGCTCAGAAAGGTAGACCACATGTTGAGTAGGTTTAAATTTAAAAATTATTTGACAATTATGAACATAATTCCTTACAGAATAACTCATACTGTAGTTGGCCACTTCATTACTTTTCAAAATTCGTCCAACAGTTATTTCTTAAACAACTGTATGGCAAATCATGTGACAGTTAAAAGTACAAAATTCCTTGATGACAACACTATTATTAATGAAGAATAATTTGTGTGCTGTTGAACATTACCTAACTAAAAATGAGTCATTATTATTAAATATGTATTGAACTTAACCAGAAACATACTGTATTTGGTGGTATATAAGACTCTCTGGTATATAAGACTCTTTTCATTACGGCATGCAAGGAAAACATTCTATCAGTCTGTACAAAGGTGTGACACCCCACCAACTTAATTAACCTTTAGTATATATATATATATATATATATATATATATATATATATATATATATATATACCTTATTTAGTATAGTATATATACCTTAAATAAACCTTTAGTTCTTAAATTTCAGAAAAGCCAAATAGATGGCATTTTTTTGGTAGCGGGTGGAAAAAAATGCCTTGCCGCTGTTCTATTTCCATACTCGTAGGCATAGTCTAACACTCTTAAGTTTAAATTGAATTGTGTAGCTTAATCTTTTGTCTCCTTTGTCATATATATTGGAGCAATTTTTAAAGCAAATAATTTCACTCAGTAAGAAGTGCGCATTCTGTTTTGTTATAAACAGTTATGATAAAATACGATCAAGTTTGTTTGATATCTTGCTCACTTCTCTTTCAACTTCACATAAGCGAGTGACACAATATTCATCTTACACAATGGCGATGATGTTTTAATAACAACCCCAACTACAACCTTCTTCAATTGAATAATAAATATAATATTTAAGTATGTATAATGGAGTCTAAATAGGTAGTAAGAGCCATCTGGGTTAAAAATACTATTCAGTATTGAACATTAATCCATATAGTTTGAACCTTTGTGTAAAAGACACGGGTGGTTTATTGAACCATAATTTTAGAGAAAAGGCGCATCTAATAGGCCCTCAAATACGGTACATCTTGATATTGTTTGGGATGCCTATGTTATTGGAAAAATGTTCTCAAACACCTCAGCATTGTGAACTGTGCTGTATAAAAGGCTCTTATTCATCATTGTCCATTATCTACTATATAAACAACTTTCTCGAATAATACTTTGAAATTTTTTATCTGGCTAAGAATTCAAGGAATTCAATTTAGCTGGGTAACGCTATGTAATTTGAGAGTTACTGAGCAGTTTAGCCACTTGCCTTTGGTTTATGGATTTACTGGAGAAATCTCTAGGTGAAATAAATGTTTGAAAAAAAATTCCTATTTTGTCTACCAAATCAATCCATGGTCAGTGGATATCTTTTATTTCAAATATGTGTATGACTGCTGCGCTAGCATTTTAGGTAAATGTTATCCCCTGATTTAATAACATAATAATGGGTCTTGGTCAAGATTGAACCAAAATCAGCAGTCCTGTTCTTCTGAATATATCTTGGTTACTAAGAATTATATTTTCACTTGCTTCACTCATACATCTAACATCATCTTATGATGAGTCACCATAATTTTTACTTAGGATGTAACATTTTCATTTTTGGAAGTTCTCTCCTTTGCGACTGAAGTGCAAAGATTTCCTAGTTACTCTTCTATGATTGTCAATACTTAAAATGAGTCATTGTTCATTTGAATAATAAATGGCATGCCATGTGGAGATAAAAAGTTATGGCATCTAGTACCTGGGAAAACCCATATATGTGTGTTCTAATGTCATTTTCTTGAAGAGGAGCTGTTATTTGAGCCGAGATTGATAAGTATTTTATTTGGAATTTACAAATTATAATTCAGTTGATTCTCATCCCAATTTTACGAGCAAATGTGTAAGATATATCCTTACTGAATATGATTACCTTACAGTTTACGTTAAAGAAATACCTAGTACTTATACCACATATTATGACTGGTGTTTCTTACTCAACTGTTGTACAAATGGAATGATTTACATAATTGAGGTTTTCTGTACGTTCTGAATTCTCAAGTAAAACATCTTATCTTATTTATTTCTAAAATATGTTAGAAATATTTGGGGTCAGCTACTGTTCAGGTCGTCATTTTCTTTTTTTTATTCTTTAATGAATAAAATCGTGTTTTGTAACCTTCACTATTCAATTGTTCACAGCCAGGGTATGCGCATGGCCTTGGATCACTGCAATTCCCAACGGGAGCCTCCCCAGTTGCCTTGCGCATGGCACTCTACACAGGTAGTGTGCTGGCTGAAACAAGAGCACCATCACTGCCAACCATATGTCTGTTCAACCACCTTTACCTGGAGGAAGCTGAAGTAATGAGGGAAGGTCAGCGGACTCGTGGTCTCCGTCTCAAAGTTTACACAGAAGGTAGGAAGGGCAGTTACAATTAAGGTTGTCAGTGTACATTTTTGTTCTATATAATGTTACATTAAGTACATTTATTGTGTTAAAATATATTTAATTATGTATTTCCAATTTATTTTTTATTATTATCTATGGAAAGTATCCTAATCCAACAGTTTTGTAGTTTTCAATGAAATTTATGCATGCACTCTATATGCTTGAGTGACTTATATTTTATTATTTTAGATGGTTAAATTTGAAGTATTGTGAGAGAAATTAAATTTTTTTCAAAACCCAAGACTAAAAATGCATATTCTTCAGGTGTTTTATTTAGACAGGTATAATTTTTAGTTCTGTTGAATCCCTTTCAGTGTTGAAATATGAACTACAGAAAACCAGAATCAAATAATATTAATCTAAGAAATTTAATGGGACCTATTTATTTCCAAAGAAAGCAATATTTCAAATGGACATCACTGAAGTCTGCATGCAGTTAATCCACATTTTGAGAAACAACTGAATTATTAATTCCCAATCTTCACTATTGTCATTGCTGTATTTCTCGGCCCATAAGAGGAACTTATTTTACTTAAAAGTATGGTCTAAAATCAGCCTGCATATTATGGGCCTGGGGTTCACAGGTATAATTTTGCACTATAAGCGCTAGTCAATACACCAGATACAATAAGGAAGAAAAATATGATTACATATTTTTTCCCACGTCAGGCATAGAAAATGGTTTGCATTGTAAACATTTTTCATAATATCACCATTTTGAATCATTAGTACATAAACAACAGCGTTTAAATATTTCATTGAGAGTACTTCCTTAAAAAATTCCAAATGAATCATACATGTATATATCCTTTAGTATGTTTAGTCGCATCTCACATGTGGTGCTGCTGCACAACTTAATATACATTGGCCGAAAGTGGACGGTGCCCCTCTGCTAATAGATACATACATTGTATATATCCTGCTAAACTCGGGAATCTACGGGCATGCAACGTTAATTAGTTTGAGAGTTTCATGAAGACATACAAAATGGTTGCATTTAATACAAATTTTGATAATATCAAAATAATAACAGAAACTAAGCATTGCTAAAAGTGGTGATAACCTCCTGGGATCTTAATAGAGGTGATTGTCACACAATATGTCATTTCAACTTGAATTCATGAGCTACCCTTCATAACATGGAAATACGGCAGCTGAAAGGCATTTTGGCCCATTGATGATGAATTTATGGGATTCTATGATGAATAAACATTGATAGATGTGTAACTGCTAATTTTTTAATGTAGCAATGCAATTAAGTTTTTAAGTCAAAATAATTTACTACTCTCTGTCTGATGTCAATCTTCATCAAATTTGATGTCTTGTGATTTCCAAACATTCCACGTTCTAAAGTTTTACATGATTGAGCCATGAGTTTTCTCCTTTGTCCATAGGTCCTCCACGATTGATGGAGCCAAAGCGTCAAAGGCTGACCCGTGAGGTTCGGTTTGGAGACACATGCCAAGATGTGGCCAGTGCACTTGGGGCTCCATCGAGGGTGTTTTACAAATCAGAGGATAAAATGAAAATCCATAGTCCAAATGCCCATAAAAGGGTGACTTCACGGCGTTCTGATTATTTCTTCAATTATTTTACTCTGGGCATAGTAGGTATACCATTGAACATTATTTGAAAGTACGCTGGAAATGTTTTGTCCGAATGGTCAAAATGCAATTTTTTCTCATAAAAATTTGAATAAAAATGCTTAGCTCTATGATATATTTGTCTGAATATTTTAATTAATTTGTAGGGGAAACCATGAAGTATTTCCATGTTGTGGTGCCAATTGACTTTATGCCCCTGTTCCATCTGAACCTGTGTCAAGTTTATTTGCATTCACGATAAACAGTGGTTTTCATAAATTTTAGTCAGTTTTTAAATTTCTCATTTTGTAAAAACACACCCAGTTAAAATTTTTCTTGTTTCAGGATGTGCTTTTTGATGCAAAGACACAGAGGGTGAAGAAATTTGTCCTGCATACCAATTTTCCTGGACATTATAATTTCAACATGTGAGTATGCATTTAGGAAAAAATACAAGCACTTGGAAGTAGAAGTTGAAAGTATTTTTAGTGCATGTTTACTCTTCTTAACGCTCTAAAAGTTGTTGTTTGACTGGTCATGCTCAATATTAATTTAAAACTTTAGGTGATTAACTCTACAATTTGTGATTTCATTGATTAATTAGTTCAATAAATGAACTAATTACATTCCTGTTTTTTCAAATTCTAGTTCCTTTGCTAATTATTAGAGGCCCAAATTTAGGGGTGATTATTAAATAGTGAATGTGGTATTTTCCCATTTGTAATATGCATCTTATGTATACTGCACCCTTCCCATGGACTACAACTTTGGCGTGGGGCTTGTGCATTCCTTTGACCCCTAGAGCTGTGCTGGCAGGAGCAATGACATTTACTCCTTGTAGGGTCACCCATGCCAGATAGGTCGAAGGTTAGGATCCAGACGAAAGGTAATCCATGCTGCATCTGTTATTCAGTGAGGTAGCTGCAAAGGCATCTTGATCCCAGTGGGGCGATTATTGAGTGATGGTATCACGTTGAAAACACTATTGAGGTAGGCAACCAGAAATCACCTCAATTATTATTTCTAAGACTTTAACAATGGACAGAATAGAGAAAATCAGTCCTGACAACTGCAGGGCTCACCCGAATCGGCTGTGTTTTGTGCCCGGCAGTGGGAGAGGCAAGACTGCCACAGTCGTCATCTCATGAAAGGCTTGCCAACTAAGTAAAACCAACAGCAGCAGAACAGAAGATGAAGACCAAATTAGTTACAATGGGAGCATGGAATGTTAGGACAATGTTGAGGCTAGGAAAATAAGAAAATATAAAGCAAGTGATGGAAAGAGGAAATATAGATATTTTTGGTCTAGGCAAGGTGAAATGGATAGATAGTGGGGATTACTGGAGTGATAGAGTAATATGTAGCAGAGGGGACGAGAGCCAACAAGGGGTTGCCATAATATTGAATAAAAAGGTGGTAAGAAGCATAGTCAACATAAAACAAGCAATGGATAGAATATTGCTAGTAGAGATAAAAGCAGAACCATAAAATTTGGTAATTGTTCACGTATACATGCCACCAAGCAATCATAAGGATGAAAAAGTTGATAGGGTATAAGTTCAATTAGAAGACATGTTCGCGTGTGTTCCTCCTGGAAAACATTAGATAGTGATGGGGGATTGGAATGCGACGGTAGGTGAAGGAAGAGATGGTGATGAGGTGGGGGTACTGTAGTGGTTTAGGGGACCATGGGGAGAAAGCAATTGAGTTCTGCAGGAGACAGGTTAGTCATCACCAACACTTAGTTTAGACACCACAAATGGCATAGGTATACATGTAAAATGCCAGGTGACTCAGAAGTTATCAGATATATTATATTATGGTTGGGGACAGATTTAGGAACAGTGTGATCAATTCACAGTTTCCCAAGAGTGGATATCGACTTATCACATTTTAGTGCTCATGAAGGGTATTGTCCAATTCAAAAATATAAGTCAGGGTGGTGGGTTAGGAAATATAATCTAGAAGCATTATCAAAGGAATGATAAGGAAGGTTTATCATCATGGTGTAGAGAAAATCAGGATTTAGAGAATAGGTCAGAGTACTATTGAGAAAAAATGGAAATATATCAAATAAGGGATATTGAAAGCCACAGGAGAAACTAGTAGTAGTAGTTTTTAGGGGAGGCGACCGACAGCTAAGGTCATTTGCGCCATAGGGGATGGACAGGAAAGGATGAAGGGTGGAGGGAAACCTGGTGTTGGCATTAGCCTACTCTTTACGAAAGGTGCCAAGGGGTCCGCAGTTTAACGTCCCATCCGACGGACGGCGTACTCACTCAAAGTGCCCTCCACAAAGCACCTCAAGTAGGGATCAAGATACCACTGAAAATATTCAACACCGCCAGGATTTGAACCCGCGCCCTCTGGGTGGGAAGCCAGTATGTTAGCCCCCACACCATCTCGATCCCAGGAGAAACTAGGAACCGTTAATGGGAAAAGGACAAAGAAACCAAGGATCACAGATGAGATGATTAGAATTATAGATGAGAGAGAAAGTACAAGAATGTAAACACAAAGTTAGGAAGAAGGAAATGTAAAGAGTTAAATAATAAATTGAGATGGGTAATGAATAAAACAAAAGAAGAATGGTGGAAGATGCAGTGCAAGGATGTTAAATGTTTGCAGAGGAATGGTGAAATTGGTGCTCTATACAAGAAAGTAAAAACCTTATCGGGAAATATAAAGGGAAGATCTGTGTTAACAGTTAGAGATCAGTCAGGTAAGATAATAGATGAAAGAGAGAATATCCAAGCTTGATGGAAGGAATATATTCAAGAACTGTATCATAAAGAAACTAGGCCCACAAGATTTGATGAAGAAAGAGAATTTGATATAGATGAAGGTAGCTTAGGGCCAGGCATACTAGACGATGAGATAGAAAGAGCATTGAGGGAGATGAAATTAAACAAGGCTGTGGGGGTAGAAAACATTCCTGAGGAACTACAAAATAGTTTAGGAAAATTTGGGAGGAGGAGTAAATATGTTGTGATTCTTAACAACTACATGTATGAGGAAGGAATTTGGCCTGAAGACTTTGTGAAATCAGTTAGTTCCTATTCCGTAAAGGGTAAAGGCCATACTATGTGAGGATTGCTGGACTATAAGTTTGATTTCCCACACAGCAAAAGTGGTTCCAGGATCATCAGCTAAAGGATAGAGAGCAGTGCATATGGTTACTTAGGGGATGATCAGTTTAGGTTTAGGAATGGGAGAAGCACACACGACACATACCATAACGGTAATGAGACCACTAATCGAGATGAATATAGAATGCAATCAGGACATATTTGCCTGATTTATTGATTTTGAAAAGGCTTTTGATAGAGTGAATTGGGAAATACTAATGAGTATATTGCAGAAAATAGGAATTGATTGGAGGGACAGGAGGCTAATCCACAACCTGTACATTTCTCAGACTACTCGGGTGGGAGGGAGGGACAGAGAGTCTGTATAGGCAATATTAGGAAGAGGTGTAAGACATGGGTGTCCATTATCACCGGTGCTGTTCGATGTATATGTGGAGGAAATGATTTAAGAGACATGGGAAGAACTGGAGATAGGGAGGAAGTCTGTGGAGAATTCATAAAATCAGTTTGGTTTGCTGATAAATAAGCTTTAGTTTCTCAGTCAGCTAAGGGGCTGCAAGCATTGCTGAGTGAAATGGACATTCAGTGCTATAGATACGGGATGCAGATCAATATAAATAAAACAAAGGTTATGCGATTTTTCAGAAAGGGAAAGGAGAAGATTAACTTTAAAATAGAAGAGCAAAAACTAGAGCTGGTGGAACAGTTTACATATTTTGGAAGTCTTTTGGACCGAAGTAGTTCAAACGTAAGAAGAAGAATTAGCCTAAGCTTTCACAAGGAGGGATTTGATGACAGGTACGTTAGGTAAGGATGTTTACAAAAGACTGGTTAAACCTTTGATTTGGAGCGTAGTTATGTATGGTGTGGAAACGTGGTCACTGAAGCAGGATGATTTGACGTAGATGATAGGCTTTTGAAATGTGGGTGTGGAGAAGGATGGAGAAGGTGAAATGGACAGAGAAGAAAACAAATGAGGAAGTACTTGGTATGGTGGGCGAAGAGAGGGGTTTGTTGGGAGCAATCCTATGGAGGCAGGAAAAGTGGATGAAGGGGGTGTTGACCGGCAGTGGGATGTTGAAGACTGTGATAGAGGGTAGAATGTTGGGCAAAAGAGGAAAGGGAAGGAACAGGATAGGGATGTTAGACGGGATGAAGGGAGGAAGGAAGTACTCAGAGATGAAGAGGGACTTAATGTAGGTTGCTGGATTGTTTTGTTAGGGGTCACAAAATATTTATTTGGTAGTTGTGTCCATCCAAAACCTACCTTAACTAGTAAATTTCCATTTAAATTATACTGCACACCTTAAACTTCTTAATTATAGTGAGAATGTGTAATAGATAATGCCCACATATTAGATGAAATATTTTAACTTTCAATTTCCTCAAATGAAATTTCCTCGCCGAGTTAGCAAAACCTTTCCCAGACATCTCCGAAGCATTATACTTAGCCACAATATCGTAAACAGTTGATCTAATATTGTAAACAGTTGATCTGGGATATCAGAAGAATCAAAATATTTCGAAATATAATGCCCAGTGTGAACACTTTCGATAATAATGGCTCTTCGATTATACTCTGCACTTGTAAGTAACATCTCAACTATTTTGAGGTTTTGACTGTTAACTAGATGCCTATAGTTTTGAAGAATGCCTATCGCGACCTCCAGTGGAACTACGATATTGTGGGAAATTTAAATTTGAAAGGATTTAAGTGCTGCAACCTGTATGTGGAGGCAACATTTTGTGCAAAGATGCATTAAGCTGGAAACCATTAATTTTATGGAAAAAAGGAATCATTAAGTAGCCAGGTAATTTAAACCTGAAAAATCCAGTGTCTGGGAATAGGTTAAATTAGAAGCAGTTCCTAAATTTTTACCCCAGTAGAAATGTGCAATAAGGTATAGGTATGGCTTCTGGCCATAGCTTGAAGAATTCCCCTCAGTGGGTCCTTTTATAGAATTTAAAAGAACAATATGATTTCAACCTATAGTGTTTTATTTGGGGTAAAATTGATTTCATATGAGTATAAAATGAAAACTTTTAAAGCTTATTCACCATGTTTTTTAGGTTTATGAAAAGAAAATATTTAAAGTTCAATTTGTTATATTGTTATTTAAAATATTAAATTTTTTTATTAGCTCATTCTCATTTTTTAGGCAACAACGAGTCAATAAATCGGAGGCATTTTTTGGAAATCGAAATTTTATGTCATAGAAAATGTGTGCGATGTGGATATTGGTAATGTGGACAAAGTGCATGTTAGCTTTGATCATTTGTGAAGGACTGCTGATTGAATTTTTGGCTGTTGTGTGGTGTGTGACTAATAATAGTTGTAAGAGCACACTCTTGGGTAGATTTAAAATAAAAATATTTCATAAAGGAAGCTCTCTTCTCTGTAATGCTTAAAAGAAACTTTTCCTATGCACATTTTTGATGAGATGAAAGTGTTGGTCAGCAAGCAAATATTCAAATTAACTATAGCATTTTAATGGTGAACTGGACTGCCAAATTGTATTTGGTGATTTCGCATTAGTTTTTCACTCTGGTCTTTTACAAAGCAGAAAATTAAAGGAATTTGCAAAAATATGATTTCAGGCTAATTTATTTTCACATTGTACCATGCTTTCAATTACCTTACATAGGTAACTTGGAATATTGTCAATTTTCTGTGCATAATGTACCATATTTTTTTTAGACTGAGGTTTTTATGTAGGCAACATCATATATAGGTAGTATCTTTGGGAAAATACAGTTATAATAATTGGGTGGTTATTTGATCTAAAAATGTGGTTTCTCAGTTTGAGGCATTGTCTGGCCATGCTAAATCTATTAATCAAATACTTGTATTTCAAACGTTCATCCATAATTAACTAATTTTTAGGTTTAAGTGGTAACTAATTTTATTAATCTAATTCTTTTAGGTATCATCGTTGTGAATTTCAGTTGTCTGTTCCTCCAGATCGTTATACCAATGAGAGTGGCAAGCTGATTGATGTTGCCGCTGCTCCTGTGGCTGTAAGTTGAATGGAATATCTAAGTATCTAATATGGAAATCAATTGGTCTAGCACACATGCACTTGGCCATTGTGGAAAGGTTTCCGAATTTTTATGCAGAAATGCACTTATATTCACTGTCTCAAATAAAATGTTATTGGTGATATTTAGATCTTCTGTAGATAATATTTTGCATTGAGGAATAGCTACTACATAATTATATTTTATATGCAAAGTGCCAAGATCATATTTTATTCATTTAGATATAAATGAATAAAAGTGCCATTATGCCATCAGGTGTACCTCTCTCCTTTCTGAACCCAACCTGATCATCCCCAAGTAATCATTTGCTCTCTTCTCCATCTCCATGTGGATGGTCCTATGTACCTCTTTAGCTTTGTACAAAATCAAACTTATTGTTTTATAGTCCTTGCATATGACTGCTTTTCCCTCCTTTTTTGATGGGAACTAACACTGATCTGTAATATTCTGACCAAAATTCTCCCTCGTATATGAATTAGACCTTATAAACTCTTCCTGCCATGCTGTCCTAAACCCTTCAAGAGTTCAATGGGAATTTTACCTATCCCCATGATTTCTCCTATTTGATTTCAGTTCCCTTAATTCTCTTTCTATCTCACAGTCAAATATGGCTACTCTCAAGCCATCTCCATCTACAAATTGAGTAGTTGCAGGCATAATATGATGGAATTCTAGCATAAAAATTGTTTCTATCTTTTCTTTATTATCTCCTTCTACATCGTTGTGCAAGTTTTTGTTGGGATTGTAATTGTGAAGCTCATTGCTATAATGTGATGTAAATATTGTTTTGCTCAATTCTGTGATGTAATTAATCAAAACTGATCATAGCAAAACAGTGTAGAATCAACAAGGAACTATAACTTAATCTGGTGGGGTGTTGTGCATTCGCGCAGACTGTTAAAACTTTTGTTCTGTGTGTTCCCTTCTAAAGTAAGGGTGCATCTTAAATGCCATCATATTTGTTGGCATAAATAGAACCATAAAGGTGTTTCTAATGAGTATGACGATTGTATCTCTGATTGTCCTAATACTTCTGCTAATTCCGATTTGTCTGTTGAATTCCGCAATGAAATTTTACATTGTTCTTTTCCCCTTAACAGAGTTGTAAATGTAGCTCCAGTTGAGCCAACTGAAATCTCTTCTATTTCTGTGTTGCCTGTCTTACCATGCATTTACTTACAATGATTGGGCTATGAATGTTGCACATCAGGGAATTAAATTGCTCTAAGCCCAAATATGCTATGTACCTTACAGAAAATACTCTTAATGTTTGTCGGAAGATGAATTCTTCCTCATTAATGAACATATCACGTGAGGATATTTAGATATGGGGGTCATGTTAGCAGGAAAGCTAATAACAACAGCCTTTTTTGCCTTCTTTATTTCAAAAAAGGATGGAACAGCTCATTTTATCCGTGGTATTTTCCCGTGGATGCATCTTTACTTGCAGCCAAAATTTTCCTTTTCAGAGTGGCAGAATCCCTTCATGAGATGCCTAGTAATTCTAAAATCATTAAGCTAGATTTGAAATCCGGCTTCTTTCAACTTAAATTACAAGACTCATCAAATACCATGACATTTATGTAAATAACTTCTATTATGGAAATTCAGTGCAACAGGTATGGGATGAGAATCAATATTAATAAAACAAAGGTTATGCGATTTTCTAGAAAGAAAAAGGCTAAGGTTAACATTAAAATAGGAGGGCAAAAAGTAGAGCAGGTAGAACAGTTTACGTATCTCGGTAGTGTTTTGGACCAACACGGTCAAAGTAGTAAGGGCGTAAGGAGAAGAATTGCGCTAGGCAAAGAGGCTTTCACAAGGAGGAGGAGTTAATGACGGGAACATTGAGTAAGGATGTTAAGAAAAGACTCGTAAAAACTTTCATTTGGAGTGTAGCTATGTACGGCGCGGAAACGTGGTCATTAAAGCAGGAGGATGGATGTAGACTGGAGGCTTTTGAAATGTGGGTGTGGAGAAGAATGGAGAAGGTGAAATGGACAGAGAAGAAAACAAACGAGGAAGTACTTGGTATGGTGGGCGAAGAGAGGGGTTTGTTGGGAGCAATCCTATGGAGGCAGGAAAAGTGGCTGAAGGGGGTATTGACCGGCAGCAGGATGTTGAAGACTGTAATTGAGGGGAGAATGTTTGACAAACTTTGAGAAGAATGGAGAAGGTGAAATGGACAGAGAAGAAAACAAACGAAGAAGTACTTGGTATGGTGGGCGAAGAGAGGGGTTTGTTGGGAGCAATCCTATGGAGGCAGGAAAAGTGGCTGAAGGGGGTATTGACCAGCAGCGCAATGTTGTAGACTGTAATTGAGGGGAGAATGTTTGGCAAACGAGGAAAGGGAAGGAACAGGATAGGGATGTTGGATGGGATGAAGGGAGGAAGAAGGTACTCAGAGCTGAAGAGGGACCTGATGTAGAGTGGGATGTTGTGATTTGCTAGGGGCCATAAATTATTTAATTAGTAATTACATCCATCCAAAAACCTACCTTAACCGGTAGATTATCTAATAATAATAATAATAATAACTACTATTATACCTTTCAGTGATTACCAGTATGCTAAACTATGGCTCCTTATGTCATGCAAAAATGGGCTCTAGAGGTGTCTAAAGTAATTCAACAGCAATTCTATGTACAAATGATGCCTTACATGGATGATTGGTTACATCTATCCAATACAAGACGATGATTTAATGTATTTAATAATGGAATTTTTGTAATTTGAATTTGGAATAACAATTTTAATAACGTAAATTTGTGGCCAGCCATGGCATCAACCTACTTAAGAGTCTACATGAACACAGCAGAAAACACTATGACATTGTGACCGAAAATGGTCCAGAAAATTCAAAAATTTATGAGTTCTGTCCAAAAATTGTCGTGAATTTTGAATTTCCATGGGTTATGTAAATTTGATTTTTTTTGTGGCATTATGTATGGTACTTATGTTTCTCCCTTATGCCAAAAAGTTGGGCCATTTTGAATGTTCCGTTAATTTTGGAGAACTGTTTTGCTGGGACGTATTTTGGCTCCTCTTCGATTTTTGCCTCTTCCAAAAAATGGATCAAAGAATTTGTATCAAATTTTGTGTGAAAAACGAAATTAAGTGCACAGACGCATTCCAAATGTTGACTGTGGCATATGAAGGAGCTACCTTGGGCCGAAGCAACGTTTATCAGTGGTACAAAATGCTCTCCGAGGGCCAAGGAGATTTGAAGGACAAAGAGCGTGCCGGACACCCGAGCACGTCAACAACAGACGAAAACATTGATGAAGTGAAGAAAATAGTATTGGCCAATCGTCGAAACACCATTAGAGAAGTTGCTGAAGATCTAAACATTTCGATTGGCTCGTGCCATTCATTTTTACCAATGATTTGGGCATGACACAGGTGGCCCAGAAATCAGTACCAAAATTCCTCAATTTCGACCAAAAACAGCAATGCTTCAATATTGCTAGTGACTCTGTCCGCGACGACCCAAAATTGCCCCAGAGGGTCATGACTGGTGACGAATCATGAAATTATGGTTATGAGGTGGAAACTAAAGCTCAATCATCCCAATGGAAGCTGCAGCACTAGCCAAGACCAAAAAAAGCGCAGTCTAATGTTAAAGTTTTCCTTACAGTTTTCTTCAATTGCAGGGGCGTGGTGCATCATGAGTTCTTGCCACAGGGTAGAACAGTAAATAAGGAATATTACCTGCAAGTTATGCGCAATATGCGTGCAGCAATCCACCTCAAATGCCAGTTTTGTGGAAGAACAAATATTGGCTTTTGCACCATGACAATGCCCCTGCTCACACATTATTGCTGGAGGGGAAGTTTTTGGCCAAAAACAACACACCAGTGATGCCGTAGCCGCCATATTCCCCAGACCTGACTCATTATTGTTCCCGAAACTGAGTAGGCCCATGAAAGGACGATGCTACGCTACGATAGACGAGATAAAAACTGCATCGAAGGAGGAGCTGAACAAGATCACAAAAAATGATTTTTTGAAGTGCTTCGAGGATTGGAAAAAACGTTGGCACAAGTGTATAATATCAAATGGGGATTGCTTTGAAGGGGACAAAATAGATATTCATGAATAAATAAATAATTTTTGAAAAAACACGTTGTGATACTTTTCGAATAACTTCGTATATTTTAAAAATTGCTCATTTTAAGAATCTGCAGAGGGTCGCGTGGGGTACTTATCTTGGATGACAATCATCTTATCCCTATATGAAATTACTTATCGACTTAGAGGATAATATTACTTAGGCGAGACTGAAAAGGTACTTCTAATTTACAGTGATGCCACACATTCCTCATTAGCTTTTATATTATCATCATTAAATATTGTTAAAACCTATTATGAATACAGTGTTTATGAAATTAACCTTATGGAATGTATCACTGCATTAGCAGCTTGGAATTTTGTAATTTAAAATGTTTCTGTATCAAATCGTACTAAAGTTATCCTCATTTACTGATAATTTCATTGTCATGCATTCCCTGAGAAAGGGTAAAGGCAAGTTATGCCAATATCCTATTGTTAGTAAGCCATAAGTCTACAATTAATAAAGAGTAGAGGCCTGAAGGTCTCTAGGAGCTATGTCCCCTCCGAGGTTAACCCAGGCAATTGGCCCTCACTGGCCGTACTCTTCTTATAACCTTGTTGGCCATCTTCGTTGCCTTGATTATAAAAGGGTGGGCCTCCGCCGAAGTGGGATCAGTCAGTTTTTAGGCTAATAGGTGGACTTAGCTCCAATTAATACTTTTGTTTGTATGATATTAGTAGTAGTAGTACTGGAGATGGATTGATATCCCATAAGATTAAGAAATTGGTTTTCAATGTATGACAGGAAAAATTTGTTTGTTAGTCAAGGTACCACCATAACGAACAGTAAAGAATTCCATTTTAATGATACAGAAACCTTAACAACTTGGATTAAAAAAGTGTCTTCAAGGAAAAACATTCTATGAGTACCAGAGATTTGCAATTATATTAGTTCACCACACTGTTAATTAAAACTCTTTGTCTAGTATATGGACTTGATTTAAATCCTATATTTTTGCTTTCTCCATTTATTAATTAGAGGGACAAAGTTTGGAAAATCAGTGACTTTATGAGCAAATTATATTGGTTTTATATGATTAACCTACGTAGACTCCTTGATTTAGTAAAATCATGATTGGCAATATAGCCATCATGACTATTAGAAGTAAGTGAATGAGATTTGTGTAAATATATATGTAGAGTAGACATGCACGTATCTATAAAGCATGTGCCTATTTATCAAAGAGTTCATTTATCTGCTGAGCACAACACTTGGCTCCTAGGGTAGAGCCCCATAGTTCCCGGTACTCATTCTCATAATTTTGTCCATCATATTTTCTTGGGATAAATAATTGAGTTAGTTTCCCATTACCTTGCTCAATAATGTTTTTAGAATGATACCACCTCTTAAAGGCCACCTTGTAATTTTTACAGAAGTAGTTCGGTTGATGGTGATAATAAATTTTAAAATGGTTTCTTTTGCCATTTTTAAACTAATTCAATTCTCTTCTTTAGTATCATTGTATTTTATTGGTTATTAGGAATCATTGAATGTCTATGAAAGCTAAACCTGGCTAAAATCTTGTTAATGAGAAAGACAAAAGATGGAAAAGAGAAAAATTTGGAGAAAAGCCAATGTTGGTTTTGTCTACAAGAAAGTAGGCCTTTGAACTCACTCAACAGGAAGTGCATTGTTTTGAAATTATTAACAGAGAAGCATTTGGCAAATTAACATGGGTGTATTAAATGTAACTAGAAGGCAATGTGATCTCAGAATTTTTGTCGAAATTGTGAATGATTTTTTTAAATTAAAAATAGTATTTTCTCATTTCCACTCTTGCAAGAGGAATCAACAAAATTATATTTTTGGGCCAAGTAAAAGATAAGTAATTTACCTGAACATCTCCACTGATGATATATGTGTTAGAGTTTCTCTTTCTTATTCCATCCTTCATCTGCAGGTTCCTGATTTTTGACTGCCACTTTCCAAATCAGTGCTACTACTTTGAATTTCATTCTTGGCTCAGTAATCTAGTGGTATTGATTTACAGGACCTAGTGACAAGGCATATTATTAACATTAATGCATTCAAATTGAAACCTAATTCAAGAAATGTTGGGAAAATTAAATTGGAATGGCATACATAATGGGTTTATTTATCAATGCTGAAAGGGAATCAAATATAAAAAAGTTGATAGTAAGTAATGCCCCTGATTTTCAATTAAATAAATATAATTACAACTATAATTTGAGTCAAGAGAAAGAATTATTCATATTTCTTATCTTTATTAATATATCTTAATTATTCACATTCTTAACTTAATTTTTTGAGCTTTTATTTATTAGGTTCAATATATCTTTGCCAGTGTTGATCATACATGTATTATTGTTTATCAGCATTGAAAATTCTTTAGTGCCTTGTGGAACCATTTGTCCAAAAGATCTTGTTGTATATATTAGCAATATTTGTAGAGTTAATATTGTAGGTCTGTTTGGAAAGAATCCAGTTCTGCAATATTTTGAGAAAAATAGCCTGCATAGAACAATGAGGCCTTAGTCTCTTTCAAAGTAATCGCCTTGGGACTTCACACACTTATCCCAGCATTTCTGCCACTTTTCAAAACAATCAGGGAAGTAGTATTTCGGGATGGTCATCAGCTGCCTCTTTGCATTCTCCTTTATCTCATGAACTGGCTATTGAGGAGGCTGGGCTTCCATAAAGTCACTGTTTTGAGCTGTTAGTAAGCAATATAGTTTTTATATTTCCTTATAGGTACTTCTTTTAAAATATTCCTCAAATAAATCCTCAGGGATGTCGCCCTTCCACTAATACATTGCATATTACCTGGTAAACTCATTAGTAATAAAATTTATATTCATGTCTACCTAAATTTCCAAAGCTCGAGACACATGTTAAGAACTGGATTATAAATCACAGAAAGAATGGGGTTGTTATTTCAACTAAGTAGATGATTTTAATTGGAGTGAGAAAATTAGTGCTAGATATTTCCATTCCAATTTTTCTGGGACATTGTTGTGCGAGGTATTCATTGAGAGATATTGTCTGTGCATACATACCAGAGCTAAAATGATACAAAAACTTTTACTTGCATATGAAATAAAGATTCTATAGAACCAATTCATGATGTCACTTTGATGGTAAGAATGAATTGGCCATCAATTTCTAGTGCCTGTGATTGGTTGAAAAAGTCCTGGCAGAAAGTTAAAAGTGAGACTATCATAATGTCTTTTTAAAACTGTGGAATTAGCAATGCAATAGATGAAAGTGAAGATGACATTGTGTGTGAGGAGGTAAAAAAATCAAGGAAATGATTTAGCAGCAATGATGATGACTTTTTGAGATTGTACTTTGAACAAACATTGATATAGCAGCTAATTTTTGATGTAATTTGTGATGTAATTGTCTTCATATTATTTATTAACATTAAAATATTTTGATCTTTTCTGCTTGACCCATATATTTTACGTAAATGCTAACCTGAAATATCTCAGCTGGTCTTATGGGCTGTGAAATACAGTATTTGCTAGAGAAAATAATTAATACTTGTTTGTGTCAAATAAACTCTGAAACATGGAATATTGTTACTCTATAGATGCCAATTCATATCCAGTTGTTATCATTTTTCAATACATCAAACAACATGAATAAGCACGGAGTGGAATGGGATACAAATAGTTTTCATTGAATAGATAGAATGGTTTCAGGCATCACTTTGTGGAAGCGATTCATTTCAGGAAATAAATACTTGGTTACTCCACATTTTTTTGTTATTAAACAAGACCTGGGTTTCAACTTACAAAGTCGATGAGTTGATTACTTATGATGACTTTGTAAATCGAAACCCGGGTTGTGTTTAATAATAAAAAATATATGTGTAATAACCAAGTATTTATTTTCTGAAATTCATCAAATAGAAATGTGTTCCTATAGTGATATACAGGATATACCTGTAGATGCTTTACTAAGTACTCTGATGAAACATGGTTTATTTTTTGATTGAGAACTCACATTATAAATGTATGCACATTTCAAAATTTCACATGTTTCAGGAGATGAGTGCTGGAATTACCATTTCTCCTGCACTGTATGCCTGAAAGAATAAGTAGGCATTGTATTCATTCTCATATTTTCATCATTGCATGTCGTGAATTTGGTCTTGGTGCATTGTGATAACCTTTAATGAAATGACACAAGGTGACACAGCTGGCTCTCTGATGGCTATGCTCAAGAAAATTTCTTAGGTAGCTGAGGGAAGGAAAAGATATTAGAAAATGGGAGGTGGGTGACCTTGGTGGAATGGCTATTGCATTTGATGGATAATTCATTTGCAAAAATGGCAAATTTTTCCCTTTATCAGTTACATTCTTGTCCTTATTACTCTGCTTTTCTACTATATCCCTGTATCTCTCTCTCTCACTTTTGATCTGCACTGGTTTGATCTGACCTTTTTTTATGTTGAATGTCTCCATGTTGACACTTCACAGTTCTTATTTTACAAATGCCAGTTTTTTCAGAGCAAATACACTCCTAACCCTGAATAGGGAGATCATATAAACCAGTTATTAAAATGCCATTTGCTGGCAAAAGTAGGGGCTGGATGATGAGAGATCATCCATAATCATTTCATGTCATTATTAGTTATCAGCTATGCAGTAATAAGTTTCATTTACCACTGGAGTTATTTTCCATGCTATTTGTAATAAAATTTGTATTGCATGTATGGAAGGGCGTGGGCATTCTGATTACCCCTAGAGCTATGTTGGCAGGAGCAGTGGTGTTTGCTCTGAGCAGGGTCACCTGGCAGATCATTAATAGAGATTAACATAGAATACAATCAGAAAATATTTGTCTTTCATAGATTTCAAGGAAGCATTTACTAGAGTGAATTGACTTAAACTAATGAATTTAATGCAAAAAATAGGAGTAGATTAGTTATAACATAACTACTCATAGGAGACTTGTCTACTAAATGTACATGCCATAGATTGCTCAAGTGTGAGTAATAGATTGAGACTTGAGCTGGATAGTGTTAGGAAGAGGTGAAGCAGGGGCATCCATCATGGTCCACGCTTTTCAATATACATGAGGAGGAAATGGTAGAAGTAATATGGGAGGAACTGAAGGTAGGAATGAAACTGTGGGGAATGCATGTAATCAGTTAAGTTTGCTGATGATTGAGCTTTGAGGGAAGATTGAGAAGAGAAGATTGAGAAGAGAGATTGAGAGAAGGTTTTTGCATGAAATCAAAAATAAGCAGGAAAGAAGGATTCAGTGTGTTTTGATTGGCAATGGGTTTTTGAAGACTGTGATAGATGGTAGAACTTAAGGGAAATGAAGAATGGGAAGAAATAGGATATGCATGCTGGATGGAATGAAAGGAGTAAAGAAAAATGTGGAGTTGAAGAGGGACTTACTCTAGAGTCTAATGTCAGGTTGTGTTTTTGTTAGAAGAGGCAAGTAAGTGTATTGTAGTGCTGTTGTAAAAGCTTTTTCCATCCAAAGCCCACCTTGACTGGTAAACCATTAATGGTATTCCAGTACACCATTAATGTTATACCATGTAAGTATACCATTAATAATGTGTAATAATAATGTTTCCATTAATAATAATGGAAATGCTCATGAAGTGATAAATAACATGTTAAAGACACTGGAAAATAAATACAGGACAAGTGATAAAAGGAAAGTCACTCGAAGGTTGGTTTAAAATTTTTGGTGGTTGAACCACTTTATCAGTGGAGTGAAGCAGAAGACTGATGTGGGTGGAAGAGGTGAAGGAAGGAAGGGTGGGAAAGGGAAGGATTTCAGTGGGCAGCTGAATGAGGGGGAGAAGAAAAAAAACCTATTGAACAGTAACAGGAACAGTTAAGTGATTAATGCCAGCATGCTTCAAAAAGCAAAAAGCTGGAGGGTGTTAAAATTGATTGGTGAGTTGCTGGGTGAGAGTGAGGCAATTGTAGAAATTTAGCTACACTTTTCAAATGAAGCAATATGGAGGCAGGTGTCTCTTGACACTGGGATACTGGTTGAGTGGGAAGAAGATGAGAAGGATGTCGTTGGTTATTAATGTGGGTGTTAAGTTGTGAGTTACCTTGTCCTGTTTAGAAAGAGGAACAGATGTTACATTGTCACAAATAGGCTATGTTGTTAGAAGTGCAACAGGAGGAGGGGAGGTATGGTAAAGGATTAATAAGCAGATGGAGGAGATAGGAGTGTTGAGAATTGGACTGGTACAAGTCTGATTGTACCAAAATGTGGATTGTGGTACTAGGGGATGTACTTGTAGAGATAGTTGTGATGGATTTGAGCATCTAGGGAGAATGTTGATTGGCTCTGGTCTTATGATTTTTTTAAATGGGAAAAAGAATAAATGGAAAAATGGAATGGATTTAAGAAAATATATCCCAACTTGATGATGATCTTTGGTGGAAGAGGGTTGAGTGTGTTGGAGTGTTTGCAGATTTTTTTTATAGAGGAAGAATTCCAGGCAGCTGCAGTGGAGGAAGTGTTGGTGGTTATTGAGAAACTGATTTAGGGACTAAGGATTATTGCAGATTCGATGGCCACTATTAGAAAGTGAGTTGGGAAGTAAACATTTGGTTTTAGGAGGGATGGCAGTTGTGGTGATGAAAGAAAGTACTGTTGTTGGTTTTTGTAGGTTTGATCTGGACGGAATTGTAAAATTTATTGCTTTTGAAGAAAATGTCCTCATCAAGAAAAATTATTTTAGAAAAGGAAATGGTGGAGGTGAAGGAAAGAGAGTAGGGGGGATCAGGATTGGTGAGGTGGCTATCGTACTGGCTTCCCACCCAGATGGCTCAGGTTCAAATCATGGCGGTGTTGAATATTTTTCAGAGGTATCTTGATCCCTACTTGTGGGGCTTTGTGGAGGGCACTTTGAGTGAGTATGCCATCCGTCAGATGGGGCGTTAAGCCGCGGACTCCTTGGTGCCTTTCGTAAAGAGTAGGCTAATGCCGATGCCGGGTTTCTCTCCACCCTTCATCCTTTCCTGTCCATCCCCTATGGTGCAAATGACCTCAGCAGTCAGTCGCCTCCCCTAAATACTACTACTACTAAGAGAGCAGGGTGGAGGGTCATTGAGGGTGGAGATGGAGTTTAGGGGGTAATGTACTATGTGACCAGAGAAGGAAAAATGCCATCATTGAATTGGAGCCAGATTAGTGGTTTCAAGGGATAATTGGAGAGTACTATATATTGGAGAGCAATAATTATTTGTTTAGTCTACTTTATGATAATTTAAATGCATAATCATAACTTTGGAATTGATTAATATCATAACATGGGTTCCATTGTTTATAATGGCTTACACTTTTTTAATTTCATGATTTCTCATTTCCTTTGACAGATAACAGCTTATACAAAGTGGGATACTATTTCGGAGCAGCTGAAACCAAGTGAAAGACCAGTTGTGTTGAACAGGGCTTCATCCACAAATACTACCAATCCATTTGGTTCAACTTTCTGTTATGGCTATCAAGATATCATTTTTGAAGTGAGTAATTCATAATTGTTAATAATGATGAGCACCCAAACGAATTTCAGTAATTCAGTTACATAATTTTATTTGGAACACTTTTTAACCCTCTTTACAGAAATTTTACTTTTATAATAATAAAATATAGATTTCCACTAGGAATTTCACAGTTATATTTCCATTGCAACAGTGTAAAAAGAGAATGCAGCATCATGATTTTGATAAAATGTAAAATTAAATTATTCATTTCTTCTTCTAATTTTTCTCTGATAGATTCAATTTCAAGGATTTCACTCGGGAAAATTCTATTTAGTGAAATTATTCTTTAATAGGACAAGATTTTGTAAATGCAATCAATTATGAGAATATCTTAGATAAAATATGGCAAGAATATATTACTACGAGACGATCTAGAAATAAGTATTATGGGTGCTATAGGGTGTGTACTTATTTTTTGAATGCTGAATTAAATTACCACTCCTTAAGGTTACTTATATTTGGACTAAAACTGTTCTATGAAATAGTACTTGCACCCCTAAAATTTAGCAGAGATGGAAAAGAGGTTCAATTAGATGCTGTTTTGGCACCTCTTTCTAATAGTATATAGTGATAAAGATGAAACTAAATAAGGCTGTGGGGGTGGATAGCATTCCTCCGGAACTACTAAAAGGTTTAGGAAAATGTGGGAGGAATAGGCCATATGGGCTGATTCGTAGGATCTATGAGGAAGGAATCTGGCGAATAAATGTGAGAGATTTTCATGATAGTCTTGAGAAAGTTTAAAGAATACTGGTAAAGGCCCATGGTTTGGCATGTTATCTTGTCTTTTAGAGAGGAAATGTTAATGTTTTATTTCCCCAGCATTCATGGATTTAGAGTTTAAAATCGCAGGGCAGAAGTGAAAATTCACATAGTGTAAGATCTTTTAAATTGCAGAAGTGAAAAATGGAATTGCAAAATAGATCTAGTCAAAGGATGCATTGCAAAATTGTGAAGCAATTGGCTAGGGAAGACTATAAAAGACAAGGCCTACCTGGATATTATTGTTCAAACCAGTTTATTTTATGCTTATGTGAACTATTATATACATGTATTCCTCATTGCATCTTATATTGCCAGTAATAGTTTACAAAGCCCTACTTTTGCTTATGTAAAATGATTTACTTATGGAGTTACGTTACCTTATAATTGAGTTCTTTCGAGGTATCATTTCATCATGCTTTATTTAAGGTTAATAACTACTATTAATACAACCTCATTTTTTTCATTTCAGGTTATGCCTAACAACTACATTGCGTCAGTGACGCTTTATGCAAGTGAGAGCCCTCAGCACCCTGGGGTATGACAGTGGCTTTCTGCCACCTGCCTCGTATTGTCAGGGAGGTATTGGCAATTTTAAAACATGACAGTTGCAATATCGCTTTTTTCACCAGTTCTCTCATTGTTCTGTCTAACAAAGCCCAAGTTTTACCATATCGTAGAGGGCTTGATGATTGGGTTCTTTTTTTTTGCTAACCTCTTCTTGCCCAGTAAAAAAATATTCTTAGAGCTTTTTTGCTAAGAAGCATGTGCTAAGTTGGATGCTTTTGCAGTGGCACCCTCTAGCAGTGAGTTGTACAAATTTGTTAAGTGTGTGTGTCAGTCAAAACTCAGGAAGCAAGAAGTCTTTATCAGTTTTCGATAAAATATGATTTCTAATAGGAGGTTTTATGGTGAACCAGTTAGCCTTGAGTGTAATTAACTCCATTTAAGGAATGAAATTTAGATTTAGTGTGATGAAAAAGTGTGGAAGGATTTATCTACCAAGTTTTCAAATCAGGTAGGGTGAAATGCAATGATCTCTAAGAAACAAAAATATTTCCATTACTCCAAAGAAACCTTTCTGCTTATCTATAGGTTATTTATGGGTACAGTCCTGGACACACAAAGTGTTCAACTTCCCCAAGGCAATTCACAATTGCCAAAGGGACAATTAAGAGCAATTAATAAAAGTCACAGAACACACTGCCTTGTGGGAGAGAGAAGTTAGAAATGTTATGGTTTTTGAGAAAGGATTCAATGGTTAAAGGAAATGGTGAAACATGAATGATTTAATCCCCATTGTGTTAAAGAATCTCTTTGTTGGATTTTATATGAGGATCATAAAAGTGTTGGTATATGTTAAGCATTTTTCTCATCAATTTGTGTATATGTGTTCTCTCTCCTTGAAAATTATATGCCATATTATATGGTGTCTGTTCCCTCCCCTGAAAAATTTTCATAGGAATCTCATTTCATCAAGTTGTATTTTTGCCCCACCAATCTTGTAAGCGAACCATACTGATCGAAAGAATTAACAGGGTTGCCACATTCTGATTGTTCTATGAAATCTCGCTGGAAAAAATTGATGGTGCTGCTGGCATTACTGAACATTTTTTATGTCCTGGACTGTGCCTTATGTTTTTCATGGTTCTTCTCTTTGTGGCATCTTAGAGAAGCCATGGTTCAAGTCCTGTTATAAAAAATTTCATTAATCTATCTCATGGGTGTCTGTCTGTAGTTTTATAAAAGAGTTTTTCATAATGCCTTTGTAGGCATATAGTACCACACCTTGAAGATCTGCATAGTGTGTTTGGTACATAAGATACCCAGAAAAATAAAGGAAAAAATATTAAGCTTATAGATTGTGATTTATTAGTGGATGTGACTATTCATTTTTTCTCATATCTGAAACATTGTCAGAGTGTACATATATTTTTTGTTACTGTTTGCATACTAAGGGACCATAATCAAATCTGAGGTATACATGGAAATTGTTTAATTTGCCTTTTGGAAATTGGTTAGGTATTCACTACTCTCGATCCAATATTGTTTGCCTTCAAGTGGCATCCTGTTAAGTAATTGAATGGAAATGTTATGATATCCAGTTGCATGAGTATTGTTTTGTGTGATATACATTTTTGTAGGCATATGCCATTTCCATTGTAAGTTATCACTAGCCATGAGTAGATGTATAAGATGAGAGCTAGTCAATAGTCTTGAACTGTGATGTCTTATTATGCATTGATGTTGGCCAAGTTAGCCATTATATTGGCTCATCCAGTCTGCAATCAGTGGGAGGTTTGCCTCCCTCACAGAAGCATTGCATGTCAAACAAATTGTGTAGGAAATTGTAAATTTCTTTGTGCAATGCATTGTAAGGCATTTTGTATTATCTACTTTTTTGATAGTTATGCTAGGCTGTAAAATGGCCCAGTCAGGTATGCTGCATGTGGCATTGTATGCCAGAATCTTATGCTGTTTTGTGTGATGTTCTGCACCCCATGTGTGTGCATATCATTGAGAGGCCGAGTGAGGCAAGACTCTGAGGCATTTAGGTCCACAAAATAGAAATGAAGAAAAAAATGCCCAAGTGCTGTGTGTTACATTGTGTTTTATATTATTCTGTTCTTAGTGCCAGTATGTCATAGATTTTAATGTCATAAGGGATATCTAATTCTTACAATTTCAAAGAAACATTTTATCTTCAAAATTTATTATAATTGTAGCACAATAAGGAGTATTTCCATAATGTTTTCCCTTCTCAAATGATAACAGAGAAGTACTTTGGTGATCAAGGAAATATTTGTGACATTTTCACTTATGCCATTGACTTTAAATAATGTGCACAATGTAAAAAATCACCCAAAATGAAAGCCACTAATTATCCTTTACAATTTTAATGCCTATTAGTATGTAATTAGTTGCTCTATAATTACCTAACTTAGATAACTTGTGATATTTTCCTGCATGTGACTCTGAAACAAAACAAATTGTATAGGGTAGCATTCCTTTAAGCAAACTAAACAAAAAAACTATTGTTGGTGGTGGATCATTGGGTTGTTTTTTACTTCTACTACATTCTAAACTTGTTTTGTTTCTTCAAGTTGATTTGCAAATAGAAAAAAAAATGTGATTCATTGCCTGTGATTGACTCATACTAATATTTCATAATTATGTATTGCCTCATGATTATTATTTTCATTTCAACTCAAATTTTGTTCCTCAGTGTACATATATTAATATATATCAGTCTATCTTGATTTCTTATTTATAATCAACCGATGTATTCTTGTGATTTTCAAGCATGTGTTCCATGTTTATTGGTATCGACATGGACATATGGGAAGCTTTTTTATGGCTCACTCATATTGCTGATGTGTTGCACTCATCTATCTAAGCATCCTTCTCAACCAAAAGATTCCTTGGTTCTAATTTAATCCTAAGTGCTGTGTGTTTGGTATCCATTTTTAACTGCAGCCCTCTGTATATGATGTTAGGACAATTCAACATAGTGTTTTTTACTACAACTTTGCAGTTCAAAGTTATGAAATCCCGAATGCTGTGATGTAAGATTAGACAAGCCCTAAAAAATTGCTTCTCGTTTGTTTCAAGTTTTTACCTATCTGCTCTCCAGGTTTTATTAAATGCTCAAGTGAACATTGAGGTAACCATATCTGTGGTTGTTGTTTAATGTCAATCAGCAATTCTTCTGGAAGTGAATGTGTACTGTAGTGTTCTTTGACATTATAAGGTGGAGTTATACCATTTACCAAACTGTGAGCATCCCTGCTTAACTTCTATGTATTTATTTTTTTAATATTTTATTTTGTAATATGCTATAATATATTATAATTTTACCATTGTTCGCACTCCAAAAATGGAAGCCATTTTATTGAATTATTTGTTCCATTTTTTGGAAGCAATTGAGTTAAACATTTTTTATAGTGACTATCTTTGTACTATCTTTATGCTATGTGTAAGCATAACAGAGTATCTCAGAATCGTGAGAGTGATCCATTTATTTGGTATTTTTGCAATAATAATTGTCTGTCAGTGCTCTGGTGAGTAGCAGTGACTTCCAAACTTTTATAAATAAAATTTTATGAGGTGTAAATTCAAAACTTCCCTTACCATTACACTGTCTGGCACAGACATCAATGTACATGCTGCCCCAAATTGTGTATCTTCCTATTGAGTGTAATTGAAGTGTGAGATAAGGTAGTTCTTATCAGTCATTTATTTAAATCAAAAGTGTGAAAAATGAAGTGCCAACGATGAAGTAAAGCCTATAAGTTTGGAATCATAGGAACAAGAAACCTGGCATGGGATATAATTTTCCAGCAATTCTTATTTGTCAATGCTCAAAATTTTGAAATTGTCATAGTTATTGTTACTCAGAATAACCTCAGAAAGAAAATAAAGGTGAATTTTTAAAATTATATTCCTATTTGATTGTTTCATTTGAATATTTTAAAATATTCCAACCTGTGAATCAGTAGTTTAATGGCTTAATATGGACGAAATGAGCTTCCTAATGAGGTGACCATCAATAGCCAAAATATGGTGGAATGTCGATCTTTAGGATAAATATTACCATGGTTTTGTGGACACTTAAGAAAATTAAGGATGATATCTTGTGGTCATTGCTTAGCTTATCAGATGCATATAAACACTGATAGATTGTTTATAAATTGTAGGTTATAAAGCCAAACCATGTTAAAGCCAGAGAAATAAAGGTGGGCAACTGGGAATACATAGTCGGCAATTTATTAGAATTTACGATTATTGAATATTTCTTCTTCATTCTTGTAGTGTAGGGAAATGTGCTCTTTTTCCTATGTGTGTTTTGGTTTTTTGAGTGTGATCGCTCAAAAACTATGAACCTATCAATGAGAGATAAAATTCTGGATTTGAAAATTTGACTTAAGTAGTGGAAAACTGATTTAATTATAGCCAAAATCTTTGAGCAGTGCAATTTTACTGAGGATAGTTTTAATTGCTCCATTGATTTTATTTTTATAAAAGCAAATTTATCAGATGCTGGTACCGAATTCCTCTATAGTTTTCAACATGGTTTTCCTTAAATTTAAATACCTTTAGAATTATATTACATAATATAATTCTAAAAATTATAATATATATTTTATGAATGTAATGATATTTAGAATAATAAGAATATTGATTGTTTTCTCTTATCAGAAGAAAATATTTAGGATGATTTGAATTTTTTCTCATATATCAGTTTTACATTGAGGAATATTTATAGATAATAGGTAATTTAGTGAAAAAAATAAAATATTTTTCACTTAAAAGTTTTCATATTTTTAACTATCAGAATCCTATTTTCTTTCAATATACTGTAATTGAGTTCAGTCAGATTAGTTAGTCATCATGCATGTTTACTGCTTAAGTGCTGCTTGCAACAAACTTATGACCATAATGAGTGTGGAGGTGTGAAAGAGAATTCTGTATGTATCATGGAATTCAGAAGATGTTGCCATCTGCTGTTAGCTCATGACAACATCGAGGATAAAGCAGAGAATGTTTGGAGTACATGCCAGTAATCAAATATTTCTGAGTCGTGGGTAGTTTTACCACCTCTATATGCAACTGTGGAATTACCTGGATAAATTCTTTGAGTGGATTAGAATTTCATTTGGGGTATTTGTGTTATTATACACTGGATAACTAATGGTTTTGAATGACACCTGACCGTGAGGATCTATATGGCAAGGAATGTTTCTATAAATGGAAGAAAACTTCTCAGAAAAAGGAAATCATTTTACTGTCCCTTCGCATTACTTCCTCCTCATATTTTCAAGTTATCTACTTTTTTACTTTGTAACCTTCCTTGATGATTATATAGTGCATTTCCAAATGCTAATCAAAGACAAGGAAGAAGCAAGGGGTTTTCACCTTTTGGTGCATGTGGAATTGGATACTTCGTTCCTGCATGAAATGGGGTAGATCTGCTTACTTCTGATCTTGTATTACTATTGTTAATCTTGAAAATCAAATCTAATATTTCATTGATTGAGTTTATGAAGAGTATCAGTCTTTGGCAAGCTTCAAAAGCTCAAATTTAGGAAATTATCTTGTATCAAACTTGAGTGTAGGATTTTTCTACAATTCTTTGTAAAAATTGTTTTGAATGTTATTTAATTTCTTCTGCTCAAACCAGAAAACACCTTGAAAATGATATTCTTAATTGTAACCAGGCACATGGTGAAAAAATATAACTGGCTTATTACAACTGCTAACAATAAGATAATAGTAAATAAAAAACTTTCTGAGTGGAAAAGCCAAATTGTTCATATTCAATTTCAATATGAAGATTTTCCACCAAGTGACACCCGAAACTGTTTTATATTTATAATATAATATGATCATGTAAATTATATTGGCCATATTTTAACTTTTAGCTTGTAAAATAGGCCCAAAAGAATGAAACAAATATTAAATAAAAATCAGAATTTTTACTGATATTAAAACATAAATCGAAGTAAGTCTAATCTGTGCCGCTTTCAAATTAGCAATAGATTTAGCTTTACCTTCCAGTCACCCAATGAAGGACACTTCCCTATTTCCCACTTTAAAATCTGAGTCTGTATAGCCCCTTTAATATACGTGGTGTCCTTCACATTTACCTACAGTATCCAGGGACTGACAGTACTAATAAACAGGGACATCACGTATTTGGAGTTTGAAATAATATGGGTCAACCTGAACATGATCAATGAATTATGACTACGTGAAGCCACTGGTTTTAGCCAACTTCTCAAATACCTGAATAAGATCAGGTTTCAAGTTATGACCTCTGATGGGTAAGTACCAGTTGGATATTTCTGAACTTTAGGAACTGTATAATCAACTCACACACATTCCTAAGGATTTTTCTTGATTCAGATACTATTTTTTTGCAATGAACTGTAATTAAAAAGAATCAGTATGAGAGTGTCAAAGTGGAATGTTGAAGTATAAATAGAAGTAATATGTAAAGAGTTACAATACTTAATAAATACAATGAATACTTAATAAATACCTGAATGACAATAGGGGAATGAAAATGGCTTGAGAAAGGTAGGTGGTTCTTAAATATGGGATAGAAAGAGTGACAACTGTCACAATTTGTGAAAAATTCATTAACTGCTTGGAACCCCTTGAAAAAAACTTTTAAAGCTGAGGAAGCATAATTTGCTGTAAAAGCAAAACTTCTTTATGACTTCCTGCAAGATGAGTGAAAAAATGAAGAAGTACTAGGAATAGTACCTCGGGGAGAAGAGAGAGGTGTCCAGATAAATCCAAAGAAAGCAAGAAAAGTGGATGTAGGACATTTTGATTTGTGATGGAAGAATGAAGGCTATGAAAGAGTGGAGAATGTTGGGCAGGCAAGATGGGGGAGGAAAAGGATAGGCATGGTTGAATGAAATAAAGGGAGGCAAAAAGTATGCACAATGAAAGACGGGTTTATTGTAGTGTTGGGTGTCACATAGTAACATATAAGTTAAAGTTTAGTAATGTAGCGGTGATTTGTATCCATCCTTAACCTAACTTCATAGGCAGAATACCAATAAAAATTATAAAATAAGTATTTAAATATATGGGGAAATTAGATCACATCTTATTAAGGCAAGCACTAGTGCCATTATTCAATATAGACCTGTGTATGTCTTTCATAGCTTTGAAGCAGGCATTCAACACATTGTACTTGACCCTGACTGGGTTTGGCATTCCCAATAAGCTAATATATATGGTCAGCTTAAAACAAAATAACATCGAGGTAATGGTGCAGATTGATGCTAGTGGCAGCAAGTTTGATATGAAGAGGAGGACAAGGCAAGGAAATGGGTTGTCAGCAGAAATCTTAAATGTTGCTATTTGTGTAGCATATGAAGAAATTGAAGCAATGATAGCATATTTTCTGAGGCTGATGATATTATTTTTAAAACTAGACAAATGAACACTACTAGAAACGTTCAATAAACTGAAATGTGAATAAAGATAAAACAAATTAATTGTGGACATTAGCCTCAACATCCATTCGACCAACAGTCTACAAAACAACACTTGGGCAATTTTATATCAGTGCTCAATAACTTATGTACATACACTGGGGTTCACCTAGTCTCAGCAGATAGACCAACTTTAGAGGGATATTGTAATAAATATAAACCCCTTGAAATATTAATAAATAATCTAATAGAAATTTGAATATACGAGTCAAGGTGATTTTAACTGAATATTTTAGCTTGGCTTCCTTTGTTTCTTGATAGCTCCCTTCAGAATGAATTCGGAATGTGTCGAGGACCTATGAATATGAGGCAACCTTTAATTATTACAATTGTGTACGCATCATCAGAAGTTTTACTTCATCGTCCTAATGTCCTTCAATTAAAATGCTTGTGCCTAATCAATTCAAGTAAAGAATGAAACAACTTCCCTTCCCAACTTTAGTACATATATTCGTGAATAAACAATTGATTATCTATGTCAGCATATATAGTAATTTAAATGTAGAAAACAACAAAAATGGTACTTATTTATAATAACGTGAGTACTTGCATTTGCGCAATTATTCCAGAGGACCACCTCCTTCGAAGTATAGGGCCTCACACATCACATACATAATTCATCGCAATCGGTAATTGCTTAAATTATGTAAAAATAACGCGCGAAGTTTTCTTCCCTCTCCTAAATTAGGCTTCTCACGTCTTTCAGGATTCTGCTCTTGATAAAAAGCCATATGTCCGTAAAAATAATAAATGGCAATACAACGGTACTATATTGACAACATTAATCACATTATCTAGTTAGGTCAAAACATGGTAGAAATTTTCAGCTGCATCAAAAACAAGCCTCTACACATAACTTTTCACAACAGCATGTTACACTTTCCAAATATTTCAAGTTAAATGATGACCGATTTTACTTAAAAAATAATGCAACGCTAATGATAAAACATTTTTCCCGCTTTCGTGAATAAGTGACTTTCATAGACCACACGTTAAAAAATCGAAACATCGCTAGCCGGCTAAAGTAATGTATGTTCAAATGAGCGAGAGACTGTCTTTTCCCGGATTCCCACATTATCCTCTATTTACGGTGATTACTTGAAGAAGTTTAGGTGAATCGAATCAAATTAAAACATAGAAGAATTTTCCAGGCGTAATATTAAAAGGTAATATCTCAGATAGATGTAAATTACCCAAAAATACGGTCAATATTATTTGATCTAAATAATTAGTTTTTAAAAGTGATTTTTATTTCTTCGTACACCTTCGAAGTGTCAAGGTGATATTTATTTGAAACTTTGCATATTATGAAAAGCTTGCAATATTAAATAAAGATATTATATGGAGAAATTACAATTACCTAGGTACCAGTTGTAACAGCACATACGAGTTGAGATAGCAGGTTGGGAAAGGAACTGACTCATTTACCTTGTATATGTGAATTTCATATGCCATTGGGCTCTATGTTAGTGAGCTGTATTCTTCGATCAAGCCAATCTTTGGATTGAATATTGTGGTATGTGTACACCCCTGATTTATTCTGACTTTACTCATACTTCTTCATTCCTGACTCCTGGTTTACTTTCAGCGATCTAGTTTTTATACTCTCTATGGATTACTCTTCTTTTATATGTTTATATCTCTCAAAATAGCAAACCTTATGTTCCAGTTTACCATATTGACTACTGTTACAGTCTATTAATCTATGGGATCCCAATAGTTTATTTTCCTTTAGGATTGAAACCAAAGTAATTTATCTCTTTGCATAATACTTTCTGTTAGTCCTAAGTATATATTTTTGAGAAGACCTTTCTCATTGAGAAGACCCTTCTTTTATTTCATATTTTGTGAACGCTTCTCATTAACATCAGCTGTTCATATGTCATGAAGCTTATGACCTAAATTTTTACACATCATCTACTACTTTTTCCAGGTCAACTAGGTGCAATAAGGTTCTTCTGAAATAGTATTTCTGTTTATCAACAATAGTCCTTTTCACAGATGATTATGTTTAAGTAGTCTGTTCAGAGTTTTTGATTAGTTCTGAAGCTACACATGTAATTGATTGTGGGGCATTGTTAGTGTGCAGATTCTTAAATGCCAATTGGGGCTCTGCCCTCACAATATCTTGTCATGTTAATTTCTTATTTTCTTCTATTTCATTTTTCTCTTAAACTATCTTGTACTTAAAGACTTGCGTTGTAAAGTTAATTCAACTGATTTCTCTCCATTCACTTGATCTGAATCTTCACTTAGAATTTCACTACTCTCGTCCTAACTTGCAATGTTTCTTCCATTGCAATTCCTGTTAACATCTTAAATCCATGCACTAGGTTTTTTTATACTTCACATATATTCTTCTGTTTTACTTTCCTATATTTTATTGCTATCCAACTAATTTCAGTCCATTTTCTCTTGTACTATTCCTTTTGCTTTAGTTACCTGGTTCTCATAATTCCTTTTTTCTGAAATTAATTTTGTTGCTTCCTCAATTTTCTTTTAATGAGTATGTATTCAAGAGTACTAATGAGAAAAATGTGTAATTGAAGTGTAATATGTAATTAAAATATAGGTATATTAATTATAATTAATATTTTTCTGTAAATTCAGCCCCCTACAGGGAGTTCCCAGGGTGCTTTATAGTATTTTTTTTAATGAAAATTATTTTTTGGAGAGCAAAATATGGCGATAGATTAGATGTGTGGTTACATTAAGTTTTGTAATGTGAAGACGCTTGTACTAATTTACCATCGTTTTGAAGTACATATGTCAGATATAATTACTTTGTGCAGTATCTTTGTACATTTCCATACATCATAATCAATATGTTTCCATATTACCTTTTTAGCAGCTTTCATCTTTAGGCTCTCTTATTTGAAGAGTCAAAGTAAGTATTTTTCGTGAAAATTGATGCAAATATTTGGAAAAATATCTATGTACTGAAATGAAGTGCTAAAATTTTTCCTAATCTACAAGCATAGTTTTGAATTTCTGTATGTCCCCCAGGTGTGGTAATGGCACTCAGTTCTCCATTTAACCCATGAAAAGTTCCATTTATTTTCCCTTCATAATTTACTTACATATTATTTAAAATTTTTATTGTCTTATTGTGGGCAAATTGCTCTTTATTGATGGATTAAAAAATTCTTAGCCAAAGAATATGGCAAACAGTAGATTGTAAATGTGTAATTTTCATTCTCTGCCACCGGTAATTTGCTCATTTTCAAGTCCTTATGCTTTTGCAAGTCAAGAGTTATAATGTAATAATTATTAGGATAGCTCACTGAACATTTAGTGCTTAGAGAAATGATTACTGAGTAATTAAGTTGAGATGAGTACTTTCTCTTTACAATGATAATGTCAATACCAGGTTGTGATGCCACCAACTTGGCCTGAAAAGGCTGGTAAAACAGCCTTATGTAGACTACCTCATAATGTGCTTTTCTTATTAAAATTTAAAAAAATATGCTTATTTGTTAAGAATTTGTTTCAGAAATATATAATTTTAGTATTAGCAGAAGTTTTTCTTTAAGTATGAACCCAAAAATGAGCATACATTATGATTTTTTAGGGAAAAGAGTGTGTACCTTCATAAGCTGTTTTACTTGAAATAGCAGTGTAGTACATGCTCAAATATTATTTCAAAACCATGGACTCATAATATACTCAGAGTCAATAATAATAAAATTGGTCTCATTACTGGTGTTATCATCACTAATATTACCTTTTGTGTGAAATCCAAAAGTATATTCATTTCTATCCACCATTCTTATGATTTTAATACCTTTTTTGCTCAAAATGTAGATGTATTTAAGTAGAAGGAAGAAAGAGTCCTGATTATTATGAGGGAATTATTGGTGGAACCACCATTCCCTAATTTAAGGTAGGATCACCCGAATAAATTAGTTTGTCAAGGTTATATCAATTTTGTGTAGTTCCTTATTTCCCAAGTTTTTAAGTTCTTCAATGGGAATAATATTGAAGTGAAAATGGTGGGCCTTCTATTTATGATCACCTGATGTGTTAAACCAGTGCCCTGTGGATTATCTCTAGAATAAGCATTTGAGACCTCAAGTAATCATTTTTTAGGTTATCTCACTTGCTAGTGAATGGCAATTACTGACTTACTTGTAAACAAGCCTAAATTGATAAATATATTCAAGAACTTTTTAGTGCTAAATTACTCTTAAACACCATAAACTCATAATGGCATCTAGGTAAGGGGTCTCTACCAATTTTTCCCAGTGCCACCTGCTAGATGCAAATGGTGCAATTGAACTAAACCCAAAATATGCCATAAAAATATAATGCAGTCAGAATAGTTACAATAATAAAATATTCCTACAGTATAGAGCTGTTTTCCTTCTTGGAAGCCAGTTAAATATTTCAGTTAGCCATCATTAAATTTGGCTTTCTTAGGAACTGGGAAGGTCGTAGCTCAACCCTATGTTTTGGGGGATCATTACTTGTACATGGAGACACTATTTTTCATTTTAGGGAAACAAATCTTTCTTACTATCAGTTTCCATATAAAATATACCATTTAGTTTCATTAGATGATATATTGGATCAGTAGGTAACCTTGATCAAATAAAGATTAGTATTTATTAATAATTACATATTTAAATTATTGTGAAGTGTGCCTTACCATATATCTTTTTCTTGATTAGAAAGTAGCAACTGAGAATGATTATGTTTTGCTATTGTTTTTTTAATTGTTTTGAATTTGGTGCTGTGATAATAATCAAAAGAACATGTTTACATGCATGGAATCTGCATATATATCTTATGGCTTATAGTAATTATTTATACATCCATCTAACATTTTCTCATATTATAACTGAGCTTGAAATCGAAGCTATTGACAATAAACATTCATAATTCCATTAAATCCGCAAGAAGGTTTCCCATTTGATAATTCCACCATTGCTTCAGTAGCTCGTCGGCTCCTTTATGCATGGTAGTTATTCTTTTTGGCCCCACCTTTGGCGACTCGTGTACAAACCCGATATCTACTCTCTCGAGTTCAGGCCACTTTGTATTTGAATTACATGGCGGCATTGAGGGCGCAATATCCGTTCCTCCCTCTTTCGATAGCGGACCGCTAGTGGCTCCTACTGGCGGTCCTCGAAAACTTCCATAGGACGTCGAATGAGCCAAGAGGAGTGACGGTTTCCCCAGCGGGGGAGAGTGTGAGAGAGATAGAGATAAAGAGAGGAAGAGGGGGGGGCAGAGAAAGAGAAAGGGGGCGGAGAATAACGACAACGGGGGTGGGGAGGATCGAGGAGAGGATCTCTCGTGGGAAAACGAAGCTGGATCACCTCGTATCCAAGATTTCGGCGGGGATTGGAACTGTTCCGCGGACCGCAGTTTACATCGGAGCCAACGCGGAGTGGGACGGTGAGAGAGAAGATCGTGGAGTGATCCGGGAAAAAAGAGTGACGGGTTGTAGAAGGGACCTAGTCGTGTTTTTGAAAGGAGCCGCTACCCCCCCCCCCTCTCCATCCCCCACGCGTGTAAACCCCTCGTGTTCCCGCAAAGGCCGGGACGCCGTCAGTGCGAATCCCAGTGCATTGCCCGGGGGCGAAGGAGATCGCTTCGCGCCCCGTCCTTCGTCGGCATCATGTGCCCTTCGCCCACGCCACCGTTGACCGAGGAATGAAATCGTGGTAAGGAGAATGCGGTGGGATCGCCGGCCGCCTGTGAAACCGCTCCGCCTCCCGTGCTCCGACTCGCCGAGCCACCCCGCGCTCTGCGCCCCTGCGGCTGCCGTCGCGACTCCCTTGGCGAGACAAGGGAGCTTGGGAAGACGCCGCCGCTCCGGTAGCCACCTCCTCCCCGAGCGGATGCTGCGGCTGGGCGCGTGGGCCGGCATGGGGATGGTGCTTCGTTGACGATCTCGCCCTCCATCCCCTTCCCCCCGCTGTCCTTCCCCCTCTCCGTCTCGCTCACGTCTCTCTCTACCGTCCGGACCAAACTCTCCCTCCCAACGTCACGTGCCCGGGTGACCCGATCTCGGAAGTACTTTTTTTCAATCGCTCATCCAGAAGGCTTAACCTTATCGGGGCTTTCGGAAGCAGTCTCTGTGTGATATGTGGCCACGGAAAAAAATACTTCAAGTCTTACACGGTCATTATTTAGGAGGACACTCCTCAGTGATGTGGTTGACTTCGTTGAGTGATGGATCATCGGAAATATTGATGCTGCGGTCCTACTTGCAATCTTGCTTTTGGTGAACTCTAGTGCAGTCTTGGAGGTCGTTTCCAGCCATTGGGTTTTGGAATGAATTAAGAACATTTCGAACCAGAGTGAGTCTTGCTTTTATGACGATGATCATCTATTGAGTCATGGTCTGAGTGCGAGTTCTACAGTGACGTTCGAATCAAATGCACCTGAAGTCTAAAAAAATGTAATTTCATGTCAAGCAAACTTCTGTGTTGTTAAAGCGTTCTTTTGTCTATTCAGCTAAGTGTTTTCTTTTTCACATCCAACAACTTACCACTTGATTTTGGCTTGATCTCAGGACAGTTTAAAACGTGTGCATTGCTTATCTTCTGTGAAATACGGCTTGTCAAAACTTTTGGCGCTGCTCGCGCTCAACCAGAAATAAATTTTGCTCTGGATAGTCTACGTCGCAATTTTGTATAGCAAAATGTTTATCCTCATGGCGATTTCGCGTTTAGAAGCAGCTGGAAAATGGAAGAAAGGACACGAATCTTTCGAGGCTTTGCCTTTCGCTGTTATTTTGCGTACAAAAATCAAACCATTTTAAAAATAAATACTTGTGTATTTTGTTGGATACTAAGCCGTTTTAGCGTGATCGAAAGTGATAAGTGCAAGCGGTCCCTTATTTAAAAAAAACATCAGTGACCCCGTTGATATCTTTCCGTTTCGAAAAATCCCTTCGACCCGACCCTCCACCCTTCGTCAGCTCCCTCTGCCCCCTTTCCCCGTCGCTGGAAAGCCCACGAATCATTCACGGAGCGAGAGCCACGCCTCTTATCCACCCACGCACCCTCCCAACCTTTCTCCCTCGCTCTTCCAGTTACGCTGGAGGGGAAAAAGAAAAGAGTCCGCTTTGATCCGCAATCCGTTGATAAGGGAGAGGGAGTTGCCCCGGATATACGCACAGGCGCGCTCTACCGGTTGAACGGTGGTTGAGGAGACGACTACCCGTCCCGCCGATCCACAACAGTCACCAAGGGAAGGGGTGGGTCGAGGAGGGAAGCAGAAGGAAGGGGTTAGGGGGAGGTGGCCGGGTATACACTTTACGGAGGGGAGAGGTGGGTGGAAATCGAAGGGGAAGGGAGGAAGAGGGCATCGAGGCTTGGGGGAAGGGGGTGCGGATCCTTACGCCGATGCATATTCCCAGGCACGTTCCCCTGGGAAGCGTGGGTCGTGGAATTCTCCGAAAGGCCGAGGAGACTGTTGTAGGGAAGGGTTTTGTGCGGGCGGCACCCACGGCGCTGCAGTCGCAGGCTTAGAGAACGCTCGCCGTTTCGGGATTGGCGGGCGAGAGGAAGGTTGGGAAGAGGGAGGAAGGGAAAGGGGTGAACGAGTAGGGTGAGGAAGTGGGGGTGTGCGGGGAGGAGGAGGGATCTTGACCTTCGCGGGGGGGTTGCGCAGGGGCGGCAGTGCCTTGTCTGAAGTCGGTGGGGGCAGGACACGGTGCGGCCGCAGCTCCTGGGTCACGTAACGTCCGCGCCGGTCCCTGGCCGCGGTCCGAGGGGTGAGGAGTGTCTCCGGAGACACCACAGTTTTGTTTCTTTCTCATCCCTCGGGGCGATTCCGTTTGAGCAGAGGACCTCCGGGACGCGGCCACCATGGCGACCCCACCGGACAGCCCTATCGAGGATGTTATGTTCGAGATCGAGCCCAGCAAGGTCCCCAAGCACCGGCCTGTGGCGCTGGAGGACCTCTGCAGGCAGACCAAGTTCACCCGGCAAGAGATTAGGGTCATGTACAGGGGCTTTAAACAGGTGAGTGGTGTGATAGCACATGTGCGCGTCCCCCAACATTGGCTCCATCGATTTAACCTGTCACATATTTGGACACGTCCACAATTGATGGCGAGCATCGGCCTCAACCACCTTGCTAAATATCCACGAAGGGTGGAGGAAGATGGATATTTGAATCTCTGTATGAAGTTTTGAACAAAATATGCCAATCTATGAAAAATTACGCAAGTATGAAAGGTTTTATGCTGCTTATCAAATTCAGTTATTCCCAGCTAAGAGTACGCAAGCCATGCAAATAGGATAGGGTTTTGTGTCGTCTACGTGAATTGACATTTGATATGATTGTGGTACTTTTGGCGCCAAGTTAGTGTTCACGCGCGCTTACACAGTACTCCACAAGCCACCGCCAGGTGTTGTGGCAGTGGTTTTGGGACACAAGCCATGAAATATCAGGGGAAGTCTGTGAAGGGGAGATATGCTACCATTACCATCTGTTTGTGTTATGGTCGTGAGCTGGGCGAGGGAAAAATCCTTTGATGAACTACTCGTCAGCCTATCTTATTTGAACACTATTATCTGCTCTGCTGATATGCTACAGTGTAGCTTGGCGTCCCAAATGAAACCGTACTCGTGTTACATGTGCAAGAAGTGTAGGCTAGTTTGGAGTCTTCGTACCTTCAGAGATTTACAGCCGATATTTTGCAGTCATTGTGTAATGCTTTGTGCTCTTTCAGTGCAATTCTATTCAACCCGATTTATCATTTCTCTGCATTATTGTGTTCGGTTATTCAATTGGTTTTCGGAGGATAATCATAAGTACTCGCTATGTTCAATGTGTGGTCTGACGAAAGATAGCAGCATGTTTCCTCATCATCGTCATATGTGTTTCTACGAGGGTCATCCGGAAAGTAGTACCCGTTCGTGAAATAAAGACACAAAAGTAAATATTAACAAACATAAAAACTTTTATTTGAAAGAGGATACTTTAAACTACTTCTCAACATAATCTCCAAGCAAATTAAGGCATTTGTCATAACGTGTGACAAGTTTCTGTATTCCTGCTGCATAGTCCTTCGCCGCCAGCTCATTGAGATACGCGAGGGACCCATCTTGCACAAATTTTTGCATAATGCAGATGGTGTTTAACAATTTCATGAACAATTGTTCGAGAAACATTGGGAAAATGCTCACAGATGTCATCAATTGTGACGCGCCGATCGTTCCTCACGAATTCGTCAACTGAGCTCACCAGTTGGTCTGTAATGACAGACGGTCTCCCCGAACGCTCATCGTCGTGTGTGTTCCCCCTCCCCATGTTGAAGTTGCGACACCACCGCCGAACAGACGACTCGTCCATTACATTGTCTCCATACACCTCCTTTAATTGGCGATGAATATCACATGGGCGAACGTTTCTTGCATTGAGGAATTTAATCACTGCCCTCACTTCACAACTGGCGGCGTTCTCAATTTTTTTAAACATTGTAAACAATCGCAGAAACAACACAGGCAATGCTAGCGTCACGCAACTTGGCTCAGAGAAGGCAGACAAGCCACTGAAGCTATCTGACCTCGTCCAGCGGCTACTCGCGTCGTCAGCACTTCATGCGGCACGAACGGGTACTACTTTCCGGATGACCCTCGTATTTCACGCGTTTGGATTAAATTGGCTAATTCTTATACACTCTCTGTGTGCATGCATATTTCCCGTCTCAGATCTGATGTGATGGCGTTAAACATATTTCACGTTGTCCAAAGTGCTCATTCGATCGCCGTCGATTGTAAAAACATATTTGTTCAAATTGTAATTCTGCGTATTTCGAAAACTTAAACTTAATCCTAATTCGGCGCACAACTCGTGGGTGCCCTACAAGTTACTTGGCTGTATTTCATGATTTGAATGTGTTGTTATTTCTCTGTAAATTAAAGAGTTGCGTTAAGATAGTCTTACTCTGCCGTTTGTTTGCGAGGTGATGTCGTTTTTGCATATAACAAGAAGAAAAGGCCGTGTTACGCCTCCTGAGGGAACTCAGGCATTATTGGTTCACAATAGGAGTTCGCCTATCCTTACGTTTTCAGCAGTGGGGTAAAAAGTGTCTCCATTCATAATGATAGCATTAACTCCACCTACTGGTGGTACATCAATTTTGACATGTAGGACTTAAAGAAAGATTTGTTGGGATCAAAAGAAATCGCAGCTACCTTGTTTCTCTCTTCTCTTTTATTTTAAATATAAAGTATAAAAATCTCATCGGTATTTTATGTTTTTGAAATATGATTGGTTATTAAATGTAAGTGCTGGAGAGCGTCATAAAATTCCATACAATGATATTTTATAGGATATTTGCAGGAGAGGCGGGCTAAAGTGGCCCTTGTCAGTGACTGCTAGGATCACTTTTATACTCTCCATCCCTTCAAAGATTTAGCAATCCGCCAACCCTGGGAAAAGAGACCTGAAATTAACTTACGAAATATGTATTTAAATAAGAATATACCATGGGGGCGAGCTCTTCAGGGACTCTTCCCGGAACCTCCTCCGATTCGAAAATTTGCTCTTTCAAATGCGACATAGTTATTGTGTTATTCCGTAACGTGTTACAATAATTTCATTCATTTGTGCGTTAAACGTTAGCTTGGCTTGGTCAGTTCGGCGTGATGTATGTGAAAATTCTGAAAACGCTCACTTTTAATGCTAAAACTCTATTTTACTATATTATCGAAGTGACCATTGAGTGATTCAACGATTAAATCGAAGAAAACTGGCACAGAGTGAACTTTGCTTGGTTTTTCAATAATTTCTCCATGTCAAGCCAAATAGCGTACCTTCTCTGTATTTCTATGTTTTCGTATTCATTTAAAATTTGGAATTTAATGTTCTATGTGGCATAAACGTTCTCCAGCCTTCACCATTTTATTGCAATTTATTTGTGGCAAATCTGCTGTTTTCTTTTCATGGAAATATGAGCAGAAACATGTTTATGCCAATTTATCTCCATAAATTACTTCCACGAGTTGCTATTTTCTACGATACCTGCTTTTGGTATGGGTACAAGCAAATATTGACCTTATATTCATTGGTTTTTGAATCTAATGTGTCGAAAATCCATTTATTTACTCCTAATGGCCATTCTTTATCATCACGAAATGCTTACTCACCTACTTACTACACGCCATGACTCACCTAATTATGTGTATCTCTTTTGAGTTACCTTGAATATGTTATCCTTTCTCCTCATTTTTTTGCACTAAAGGTACTGGGAACTAAGAAATAGAGCAGTAATGTGAATTTGTTATCGAGTTTTCAGGTATACGTTGGGGTTATAATTCTTCTCTTCTTTTTCATTCCCATACTTTCCTGTAATCGGAGAGCTTTTTTTAAGCTCAAAATACCTGCTCGCCAATGCTGTGCCCCTCTCTCACAATTCTATGAAACTGTGTAGGCTTTCATTGCCCTAATGTCTTCAATGACTCTGGAATGGTTTAAGTTTGAGAAACGAATCATTAGCAACCGTTAGTGGCTTGAAATTACTATACTGTGGTAGGTTTATCTTTGATTGCAATTAGTAGACTTACCCCTAATGTTGGGGATACCGTCAATTAACTGTAGCTCATTTTCCTAGCTAAAAATAGATGTATCGTGATTACGTAAATGGGCAACAGTATGCATGATATTTCTTACAATGTTCAGAAAGTATTTAATAGTTTTTATATCTCACCGTGATATATCATAAATTATATTTTTCAAGTTGGAACCAGTATGTAGATGTCAATGTAAGTCAACGTTAACGGATTTTAGATGCTCAAATTTTTCAAAGTGCAACTGGTATCACAATATATTTGCATCTGAAAGTAATTAAGAGGGATTTGGCTGTGATATAATCTTGACCTTAACTATTAAAGTTTGGTTTCGTAATTCTCTCGTGAAGTTTCTTTGCTAGTATTTCACTGCATCGGCTGTTATTCTCCATCATGCTCCGTTGAAACCTAATATCTAAAATGTGGGCTGTAGCCGTGGAATACTGAAGTCCCCCCCACACATGATATTGTATCCTCCACCCAAGTTGTTGGTACCTCTCTAATCAATAAAAATAATGGGTCGGAGAAAAATCTACTGTATGTGCAAATTTGTTCGGGATTAATCTGCACGCATGAGCAAATTATAACAAAATAAAAATATTTTCGTTATCTATACAAAATTCATTTCCTGGCTTCGCATTTACTATGAGAACTTAAATAATCATAAACCAGGAAAACAACCGTTGATCCAACAAAATTAAATTTTTTGGTGGAGTAAATTCATATTCAAGATACCATGTGATATATAGGTAGGTAGATAGGAAAAAAGCCTATCGATTTTTTATGTTTAGTGAGATTTTTCAAGATATTGCGAATATTGATAAACATGTTCAATTGAACCCCAGAAAGCAAAGTTTAAAACATAATTTTTTCGACTATTTTGGCGTACCGTCACTTTTTTTTGGGTAAACAGGACTTTTTGGAGAATTATTCGTGATGACGACAGAAATTTAAGAAATATTTGGAATTTTTATGATAATTATTTGGGTGACATGCATAGTCATTTTGAAATTAGATGCTTTTTTCCTTGGGGCCTATGACCAAATAAAACAATGCTTTCTGTATTTACGACAGTGTTCAGGGTCCTACGTAAGAAGTCGTTTATAAATGCGCATACGTAAATTGTAAGAAATAATTGATTGGAATGAGGACATGTAGTGAGTGAAGAATTCTGAAAAGCTCCTTTGGGGTGTAAACTTATCAATAAACCTGGTGTTTGTGGCCAACGGTAACTGCGGATACAAGGCAAGCACGGGAGTTTTGGGTTTTGGGCAATTTGAACCCAAAACTCAGCCCCCGCTAGTCTCTCGTCATTCTAGAAGACGTTCAAGGAAAGCCGAATGACACAGGTGGGCCTCTCACACAGGCAGTAAAAGATAGAATTTCTGCAGTGCTAAGCAAAAATCCTTCCTCACCCCAAACAGAAGCTATTCAGATGGTGAGCATATAAAGGACTCAGTTGTTGGACAGCTCTCTTTGGACGAAATGATAACGTTAAAGTATGCGCAGTCCACGATTAGCGGTCTAAAGCGGTTTATTTCTTTGTTTAAGACCGTGTTTAATGACTGCCGAACGAAATTCATGATGCAAAATATCGAGATGTATGTTGTGATCAACTACTATTTCAAAAGACGAATAGCTGTAATGGCTGTGCCAGTAAAGAGTGACGGGAAGCAAATGTAACTTCTTGGTGAACATGAATAGCTATTAGTGTATTTATTTTAACGTTTATTAATCGCTTTATGAAAATTATGAATCTTATCTTAAAGTAAAAATTATCTGTAAAACTATCTTTCTCCATATTCGTCATTAATAAGGACATTTTTCGTTGAAAAGACTCGCTATATTGCAAGGTAAAATTACTAAACTTAAGATCGGTAAAGAAATTTTTTAGAAAAGTGACCAAGGAAGTGGGGAAATCTATGTACTTTTTTGTATAACAGGAAAATGATGGGAAACGTTTGAGACTTTTATTGACTTTTTTACAATAATTTTGCGACTATTTTGAGGCTGTTTCTGCAATTTTTAAAAGCCGAAACTGGAGAATTTTTAGGCGACTTTGTTGCAAATTTTAGACACCATTTTTGTACTCTCTAGCTAGCAGCCATCAACCTGCGCTGCGACGGCAAACAGGGGTACTATGCTTGAATCGCTGTGCAATATACATAGGTTGATAGATACATAGGAAGAGGTCTTTATTTCGCCCAAATAAAGACCTTAATCTACCTACCCCTATTTTTCGTCATAGTAGGCAGTTTAGCTGTCCCTGTATGCTGACAAGGGTGTTTAGAGCCATGAAGTTGCAGTGGTATTTTACGTAAAATACACGGCTCCATTGAAGTTAGAATTCCAAATGTAAAACATCTAAGTGATAACATTAATAGCCGCCACCAATTCCTCAATATTTTATGTGTGTGCGGCGTATGGTTTCGGTCTTCTTTTGACCTTTATTGCAGACGGGACCACGTTTCCTCAGAGTAACTAGGCCATGGTTGAAATACCCGAGTATTTTCAGGTTTCCCGAGTAAGTAAATACATTGTTGCATTTACTTACGAGTGATTTTTCCACTTGGAGGCGAAACATCACTTGAACCCAGCCAGGAACAATTAATTATTTCTTAAAGGAATGAATTATTCCGATTGAAATGAAATGAAATTATACTGACGAAAAATCGAATAATACCGCGACTATACTCAACTATAAATGGTGGGCTGAGATTTTTGAGCCGAGTGTCAGTAGCTTCGGGACGTCCATTAAATTGCTGAAAGAGGTCAAACCTTCCTCTAAGTTCAATTTTGAAACAATATCGTATGGCTTGTCTTGCTATGCCAAAAAATTAAGTGCATTGCATTTTATTTTTCAGTTTCATTTATGAATCGCCACAAAAAAGACGGGAATAATATTTAAATATAACGGATTCATTTATTTCAAAGAATTACATCGTTTTTTCTTTATTCTCGGAGTATTAATGTGTGGAACGTAATCACTTAAAATAAGCCATTATTATTACTGGTATTCTAATGTTTAACGTAGGGTTTGGATGGACACAGGCAGAACAACGATAGTAATATTTTCCTTTCTTGACAAAACACTCCGCATCCGCCTTTCCTGCCTCCTTTGGATTCATGCCAACCATACCCTCTCCCCCCCCCTCTCCCCCAATGCCTAGCACTTTCTCTTCTGGCTGTTTCACCTTTTCCATCATTCTCCACACCCAAATTTAAAAGCATCCAACCTACGCCCAGCATCTTGCTACAACATCCATGTTTCTGCGCCGTACAAAGCCACGCTCCATGAGCGGTGTTAACGTGTCTTTTCTTGACATCCTTACTCAGCATTATGTTCATCATTATGAAAGCTTCTTTGTGTAACGGAATTCTTTTTATGCCGCTGCTACTTTACCATCTTCTCTATCAGGATTTTGAATGTGGATTTGGAGAAGGATTGAAAAGGTTTCAGAACAGCATCAAGATGGGTTAACTACTCCATCTGATCTAGCTGTTGCACCCCTATTTTAATATTTAACTGAGCATTTTTTTTCTCAAACACTTAATAAAGTTTGTTTACGTTGATATTCATCTCATAACTACCACACTTATGTTCTAATGCGCTCGGCAATACTTGTAACCTCTAGGCTGACTGACTAACTAAAGCTTCATCAGCCGCAAATCTATCTGATTTTATGAATTCATCATCAACTTTTAGTCTTATCTCCTCTCCAGTTCTTCTCATGCCTCTTTAACCATTTCTTAGGCATATACGTTGAAAATCACATGTGATGATGGAAATCTCTGTCTTCCTGAAACTTCCGACTCTCAATATACCCATTTGTGCTTAGTATGCTGAGATATGCACAGGGTGCGGATAAGTCTCCTATCCGTCCAATATAATCCTATTTTCCGCAATACATTCAATAATTCTACCCAATTCATTACTGAAATGGCATCAAGTGTGCCTCTCCCCTTTCTGAACTTAAACTGGGGATCCCTTAAGTAATCATTTTCCCTGTCCTCCATTCTTTTAATGATGGTCCTGAGAACCACTTAAGCTGCGTGCGAAATCAAACTTATTATTCGGTATTCCTCACATAAGGCTACATTTTTTCCCTGTTTTGGTATAGGAATAGGCACTGTTCTGTCGAAATCCCCCAGCCAAATTCTTCCCTCTAAAATGGTACGTATTAGCCCATAAAAAGTCTTCATCCCACGTTTTCCTAAATCCTTGAGTAGTTTCGATGGAATGTCACCGATCCTCACGGTATTATTTGATTTCAATCCTCTTAATGCCCTTTATATCTCGCGTCAAACGGTCAAGTATGCCAGGACTTAGGGGTCTAAATCTCTTTCTATGTCTAAACTTCTGTGAAAAGAAGAAACTTCTGTTAACTTTACCACATAAATCCTTTCTCTATTCTTTCCATCTTTTTCGAGTCTTCCTCCTGGTCCAATAATTAATTTTTCTAACCTATTTTGATACGTAGTATGCGTAGAGTATTCCTTCGAACTCCCTGAGAGTGTTTCCATCTTTCTGGTCGTTGCACCGATCCACCATTTCTTGGAAATCGTTCCATATCCTCGCGCTGCGTCCCCCAGAATGCTTTTTTCGCCCTAGTCTTCGGCTAGGATTATTATTCAACTCTTGGTAATTTATTGTACCTAATTTTGTTACATCCTTTATTTTCTTCTCTCGTTTATCTTCCAAATCATGTTGGCTATAATCCCAGTTTTCCTTGTCCTAGTCTTATTGACTGTTCCTATAATTTCGTTTGCTACTTTTGATATCCATATCCAATTCCAGTTTCCAATTTTCATTCTATTGCACCTGTTACCCTGCCCTCATTTATAATTTTCTCACCTTTCTCCTGGTACTCCTATCTTGTCGTTCTTATTAATGCCTCTTCATTTCATTTTTAATCATCTTCCTTGTTTTATTTTCTTAAATTGATGTTCCACTTCGTTACTGCTAAATTATGACCTGAATCCGCGGCCAGAAAACAGTGCAAATTTATCACGCTGTTTCTAAATCTCTGCTTAACCATACTATAGTCTAATGGATATCTTTCCTCAGTCATTGTTTTCTACACCCACGCCTATTGTGTTGTTTCAACAAAGATTTCATTGAGGTGGTTTCTCGTTACCCGCCTCAATAGTGTTTTTAATGTGACACCATCACTCATCACCCCACTGGGTTCAGTCATCTTTGCTTCCCCATTGAGGAACAGAATGCATGGACTATCTTTCGTCAAACCACTACTCTTTGACCTATTTGGCACGAGTGAGGGCAATTATCATTGCTCCCGCCAGCACAGCTCTAGGGATTATCAGAACGTGCAAGTCCTCCACCACGCCGAGTTTGTAGTCCTCTGGGAGGAAATAAAAATTAGCCATTAGTGTTATGTAATTAGTATTTTTGCAGTATTACGAATACATCGCTGTGGCGATATTCTAAGGTAGTTAATGTGTTGGACGTAGTAATTTAAAAACCGTCGGTTTCTTATGAGCATTCATTTTTAGATTGTGTGGGCAAACACGAACTTGGCTGTATAAGCTGGTGGTGGTGTAGTAAAAAGTGAATGCTTTCATGAAACGTATTGAGCATGTTTAGTCATGATATCGGTAGGTAATACATGTAATTGATTGATTAAAATATGTAATCCAAGCGAGTAAACCAATAAAATAGTTCTCTTGATTGGATAACTATTCTTGAGTTAAATTCTTCTAGGCGGTAGTTAATGTGAGAATCGGAAATTACAAATACCTGTATACTGTGTCAGGAAATTCATATTTGACTGGCGTGCGTTTGAAGTTGCAATGCGGGAATGAGACTGTTACCATTTTAAATTGAGAATAATCTATTTTAGTACATTTTTGGGCCGTCTTCCCCTTAAGACTCGTGGAAATTTTCTGTCTACCTTTGATTCCTTTGATGTGGTCAAATGAGGGGCCTATCATTGCTCCATAGTCCTTTTTTCATTTGAGGACTGCACCGAGATTTGATCCTCGATGAGATTGAGACGGCTTGAATTATTTACTCCGATTCATCGAAAACCTTAACTACTGCTTGACGAGAAACGACCCTCTTCTTAAAATGTATGCTTCTTAAAATTTCGCCGTAAAATGTTAAGATCTCGTTGGCCCGAGTCAAAATCACCCGGATGAACTTTTAAGAGGCTCGGTGTGTCTAATTTTTTTCTTCATCGATTCGGAACTCTAGGCGGAAGAATTGCTTCGGCCTTAAACCGCGATGGCGAGGAAATCGAATGTGTGCTTTAGTATGTGTAGCCTTTAACTTGGCTCACCTAACTACCGAGGAAGAAATACGGGGTACTTCATCTCACAGAATTTCTGTTTGCGACCCTTCTACTTATCTGCTAGATTACTTTACCCTTTCTCTTGGCGGTACTGAGGTGATTATTAAATGCCAACTTATTTTTTTTAGGGTCCGAGGAAAAATAATTGGGTTCCCGATCTTTCAAATATTGAAATGAAATAATTGTATGCCGCAAAAAGGTTTCTTAAGGTTTCGAAGGAAGGGTAAAGTGTCAATAATTTTCTTGCAATTATTGCTGCGGGGATGGCTAACGTACAGGCTTTCCATCGAGAGGGCCCGGGTTAGAAACCTGGATACGACAGATACTTTTCAGTGGTATCTCGATCCCTACTTGAGGTGCCTTGTACTTGTAGAGTACTTTAAGTGAGTATACCGTCCGTCGGATGGAACGTTAAACTTCCTCTCCCTTGGCGCCTTTCGATAAGAGGAGGCTAATGCCGACGCCGGGTTTCTCTCTTCACCCTTCCTTTCCCATCCATCTCTAATGGCCCCAATGATCTTAGCTGTCGGTCGGCTATCCTAAATACTACTACTTGTATCGGAGGGAAATGCATTGAGACGATTTGGAAAATAGTTGAATAAAGTGCATGTTGTGAATCGCATTACCAAGGAACTCAGTGATTCACAAGAGTTTCCAGAGTTCTTAGTCTCATGGTCCTTGATCATGCATTTTTTATAACTATTCGTTGAATTAAATGAATTTTTTTACCGTTTTTATAGATGCAACACAAGTTAGGTTTGAGGAATGTACATGAAGCTTTTTTTGGAATCTTTTGGTAAAATGGAAGTTAAATATTTTGTAATTCGCCAGAATTTTTCGCGGTATTCGTATTAAATGTGTGCTCATTTTTAAGGGTGGGTATTTACTAAGGACGTGTAAATTATTTACCGTCCAAAAAGTGGAGGATTGATGCATATTTTTTAGTTAGATTACTAATTTTTTTCATCTATTTTATATTTTTTTAGAATTCTCATAAGACCGATTTCCTGATTAAAGGCCTTGAACCTTGACTGCCAGTGTTTTTATTCGATAAAAACGGATGCTACTCTCTTCCTCATACTCTTCTCTTAGGTAGGTGGACCGGATTAGATGCACTTGTGAGATCATGATTCATCACTTTAATTACCATTCCATCACTCCTCTTAAGGCTTGAGCCTTCAGCAAAGTATGTGAGAAAAGAGGCCCGAATGAAGTCGATTAACGCCGAACTATTGTGGTTGACATTCACTTCTCAGTATGTCACTTTTAAATGCATAAAGCGCAATTGCGCAAAAAGAAAACAGATCCATTCCTTCCAATAATACTGACCCCGTTAATGTGTCAGAAGCCAAAGTGACGTTTTGGCTAGTCTGAAAGCATTCTTCAATCGTAGTGGTGTGCATTGGGCACGTACGTCAATTTCATTACGGCTTTGAGACGGTAAGGCTCTCGTGCTCTCAATGGCTTCAGCCATCCATGGTGACTTCCTTGTGTCGTTCCGGGAGGTTTTCATGCATCACGCCTCCTCCTTCACCCATGGCACCGTGCATGCTCTCCCATTTGGCGCGGTGCCGACCCCCTTTGGCCCAAGAGAAAGGAAGCGGCCCGCCGCCGGGCGTCACATCGTCATCGCCTCCGCGGCTGCGGAAGCGCAGGTCGTGGGACCCCGGCAGAACGGATAAGCCAAGAGCGTCAGGGATCGAGCGTCCCGCCCCGCCCTTTCCTCCTCTCCCCCACACTCATGTCGCTCCCTCTTATCGAGTGGGTACCATACCGTTTCTCCGCGACAGATTCTAACCCCCAAAGGACGGGGTGGTGTTCTTTTTTTAATTTTGAGTGTGCAGGGGAATGCGAGGGAAAACGTGCATAGCGCGGAGTCATGTGAGCGGGGAGCGTGTGATTCCGTGTGTCGTGGTGGATGTGGGTCCTTTTGTCGTGCGAAAAGCGCTCGTGGCGTTCCTTTCTTTCCTCATTAAAAAAAAATACTTTTTTCCAGAAATAAAAATCTCGACTCATTCGAGGCTCGACATCAAAAGAAAAATAATTAAGCGAGATGGGAGTGTGTATGTGTGAGAGAGCGAGAGAGAGAGAGGGAGAGGGGGATGAATGACTTTAGTGAAAGAAAGGAAAAAAAAATGGTCACGGTTTCTTGTTAAAGCAAAAAAATGGTCCGACGGGAATTGGTATGGGAATGAAATGGTGCTGAAAGCCGGTAGGCGAAGATAATAGACGTGGTCAAGGGAGGAGGGGGTATCAGAAGGTTGTAAGAGTGCGACGAAGAGAAAAAATGGGAAAATAAATGGCTCGTGCGATAAAGAGGTTATGTTAAGGTGACCGGAGGATGTAGGTCGTCGTTTTAGAGATGTTTGCTTTTTTGCATCAATTTCACCGGTGGCACCACTTTTTATTATTGATGATTTTTAGCTTTGGAGTGATCCTGAAGGGCTGGTATATAACGCTTTTTTCTTATTGAGGTTTTGGGGAACCATGTTTTACTGGAATATCTTTCCGGAGAACTTAGGGATCAAACCCTATTCGAAGACTAGGGTCAAGTTCACGCAGGAATTGAGTTGGCGCAAGAGCAGCAGGGTGCAAGCACGGTGACCACGGGACGTGTTCGTAAGGTGATGGTCGATTATGGGTTTTTATCCGAGTAGAATTAGCTCGGTCCTAGAAATAATAAAAGATGTTGATATTTTCTCTATTTTGTCATTATTTTAATATGAGATTTTGGTTTTTTGATTCTCTTTGTAAACATCTAAAAAGCTTTGAAAATGCTGTTCATGTTTTCTTTGCCGTCGCAATCTTAGTTTATTTTGAAATATTAAATAGCATAATGTATATTAATGTTATTTGAAGTTCTAAAATACTCTCTACAATGTCACTGATACAATGGGCAGGTTATTTAATTCACTCATTGTGGTTTAGTCAATTCATCCTTAAGTATAATGTAATGAAATAATTATAGCATATTTAAAAATACGCTCTTTTTACAGAGGAGATTCCACAAATTCACAACCAATATATGTTTTCATTTCAACACAATTTTTCTTCATCATAATCAGTATTTATTTTTCTAAGATTATTTTACTGCATCCCTCTATTTTTCCTTCCAATTTTCCCTTCTTTTGTATTTATAATTAATATATTTAGCCGCAAGCGGTGCCCAATTCATCTTTTTGAGTTGATCTACAGATTTAGAGTTGATCTACATATAGCCCTTTCCGCTTCTGTTCTTCTTCATACCCCCTCATTCCTCACTTTGTCGGTCTATTTTATCAGTGATATTCTCATCCAGCACCAAGTTTCAAAGGCTTTTATTCTTCGCTGGTCCATTTTTCTAATGTTTCATGTCTATGATCCATAGATTTTTATGCTCCATATTAACGTTTTGATGAACTGATTCCGTAGTTACAACCTTGGATTCTTTGAACACACTCGTAGCAGGTACCTCTCCTTCATAATAGGCTTTTTAGCTTGAATTACTTTTTCCTTGATATCGGTCGATCTCATTCCATCCGAAGTTATATTGCTGTCCACGCAGATTAAGGATTCCATTTGTTCTACTTTCACTGTTCGAATTGTGATATGTACCTTTCTTCAGCTTCTTTCAACCACACTAAAGGATTTTAGCTTCCTTCTCGTTGATACTCGTATTCTCAAAGTACTCGTTCTATAGCAGTCATTCCTTTAGTGTTTCTGAAACTACTGCGATGTCATCTGCGCACCGGAGCATGTTAATTTTTTTGCTATTTACCTCTACTCCTTTGAAGCTGATTTCTTGTGCTTCTTTTATTTCTTCTCCTGCGTATGCGCTGAACAGTGCTGGTAATAGGATATATCCTTGTTTAACTCCTTTGTTTATTTTGGCTAATATTTTCTTTCCGTATTACATTCGCATGATTGTTAACTGACTCTTGTTGAGGTGATGGATGTGGTCCATTCCAAGATCTTCTGGTATCTTGAACATCTTCCTTCATTCGACGTTGTGGAAGGCCTTCTCCAAATTCACGAAATCAACATACGAGAACGGCGTAGAGCTCGTAGAACGGCTTGTTTCATAATCTTATTTTTTTGGCAAATATCATCAAGCTGAAACTTTTCCTGAATCTGAATTAGTGTAGAATTTTCTTCTGTTCTTCGACTAATTTTCCGAGTAATTAATTTTGATGCGTTTTAGGTTAAGTGTTCTATGTTCTTCAAATTTATTTGTTCTTTGTCTCTTCGGTCCTACAATCAACACATTTCTCGAATCCTGCTGATAGTTTTCCCCTGCCGTAGCTATCTTTGATTTTCCAAAGGAAGTATCCTTCGCTTTGACCCCGAGTGCCTTGATTATATCTCAATTTTTACAGTTTTCCTTATGTGCAGTGAAAAGTAAATAACATCACAGATTGCTTTTACACCATAGATTAGAAACCGTTGATCTGTGTTCTTCTTCATTAAATTGCTCATTCCTTAACCGCCTGATATCTCTACTTTCGAATAAAAAATAAAGCAAAAGAAGGATGGTGGAAGACGAAATGCGAGGATATGGAAAGTTTGTAGAGGAAGGGTGAAATTGGTGCGCTAAATAGCAAGGTTAAATCACTAACGGAAAGTAAAAAGGGAAGATCTGGGCTAACAGTTAGAGATTAATTGGATAAGATAATAGTTGAATAAGAAAAAAATCCAAGAGAGATGGAAGGAATATGTAGAGGAACTGTATGGTAAAGAAATTAAGCTAACAAGCTTAGGCATAGGAAGAAAATATGAGGCAGATGAAGATAACTTAGGTCCAGTCATACTCGTCGATAAGATAGAAAGGGCATTAAGGGAGATGAAACTAAATAAGGCCGTGAGGGTAGACAACATTCCTGCGGAACTGTTGATAGGTTTAGGAAAATGTGGTAGCAAGAGACTATATGAACTGATTCGTAGCATCTATGAGGAAGGAATCTGGCCGAAAGACTTTGTGAGATCAGTTTTAGTTCCTATTCCGAAAAAGGTAAAGGGTACATCATGTGAGGACTACAGAACAATAAGTTTCATATCCCACTTAGCTAAAGTTGTTCTCAGGATCATAAACAAAAGGATAGAGAGTAGGGCAAATGATTACTTAGGGGATGATCAGTTTGGGTTTAGGAATGGGAGAAGCGCACACGACCCGTACCATAACAGTAATGAGACCACTAATCGAGAGGAATATAGAATACAATCAGGACATATTTGCCTGTTTCATAGATTTCAAAAAAGCGTTTGATAGAGTGAATTAGGGAAAACTAATGAGTATATTGCAGAAAATGGGGATAGATTGGAGAGACAGGAGGCCAATTCGCAACCTGTACATTTCCCAGACTGCTCAGGTGCAACTGGGAAACGGGGAGTCCGGATGGGCAGTGTTAGGAAGAGGTGTAAGGTAGGGTTGCCCATTATCACCGTTGCTGTTCAACCTGTATGCAGAGGAAATGATTAAAAAGTCATGGGAAGAACTGGAGGTAGGAATGAAAGTCGGAGGGGAATCCGTAAAATCAGTTAGGTTTGCTGATGACCAAGGTTTAGTTTGTCAGTCAGCCAAGGGGTTGTAAGCATTGCTGATTTAATGGGAAAATCACTGCTAAAGATATCGGGTGTGGCACAGTCTTAATAAAACAAAGGTTATGCGATTTTCCAGAAAGACAAAGGCTAAGCTTATCATTAAAATAGGAGGACGAAAACTGGAGAATGTGGAAAAGTTTATGTATCTCGGAGGTGTTTTGGACCAACACGGTCAAAGTAGGCGGGACGTAAGGAGAAGAACTGCGCTAGGGAAAGAGGCATTGGGAAGGAGGGAGTTGATAATGGGAGGGAGTTGATGAAAGTGAGGATGTTAAGAAAAGGCTTAATATGGAGCGTAGTTATATACGGCGCGGAAATACGGTCACCGAAGCAAAATGAATGAAAAGGATATTGATCGGCAGTGAAGACTGTGATAAAGGAGAGAATGTTAGGCAGACGAGGAAAGGGCAGGAATGAGGCAGTGTTGTTGGACGGGATGAAGGAAGTACACTGAGATGAAGAGGGATCGGATGTGGAGTAGGTTGCTGTATTGAATTTTGTTAGTAGATATTTATTTGATAGTTTTGTCCACCTACCTCAACCAGTAGATTACCTGATAATTAACCACCACATTGCTCTATATTTCCTAGTAATGATTAAGCTGCTTTGCTTTGCTTTGTCCTCCTTTTATATCCTTATTTCGCATCTTTCCTTTCATTAGTTTCCTATGAATCCGTTTAAGTCAATCGTAGTTCAACCAATACATTTTCTTTACTGTATTTCGTACAAAGTTCTTCACCTTCCGTTATTACCTCCTCTCTTCTTGCGCTTGTCGTTTACTGAATTTCAAAGAGTCGTCTCACTAAATGTTTTACATTCATTCGATTCGATTTTCCAATTTTCCATTTTTTTTATACCAAATACATTACAAACCTCCAATTAGTTTAGCATTTTTTTCTTAGCTCGTGAATGCTCTTTTTGGGCGCAAAAGCTAGCGTTTCATAATGGATGCCTTTTTAACCACCAATTCCGAGGTTGATGCCAATCGGAACTAAATGTACGCTGAGCTTTAAAGCCTTCTGAATTTTTAATGACTTCAATTTATCCGCCAGGAGACAGTGAAAGGGGGTCTCAGGATTTGTTGGTGAAATTTATTTTTTGGAATTTAAGATCTCTCAAAATAAATATGTTGAAAGTACGTAAGCACTACGGGAATTATGAAAATCCCATTTAGAAATGAATATGATTGCTTTGTCTCTTTCTGTTAAGGAACTATTCCATTTCAACATGAGGATACCTTTTTGATTTTTTGATAGAAGGCAAAGAAGCAAGTATAGATAAAAAGAGGGTCAATGGAAGTGATATGCAGAGAAAGATGAGTTTACGTCAGGTTTAGACCTTAAGCTTTTATTATTTTGCCATGCTAATAGAGGAGGTTTTGCTCGGCAGTATAGTGGTGAGGACAATCGATGATTGGGTGCTACACTGAATAATGGATAAAGAAAACTTTGCAAAGGCAAAATGTGAGATTTTCTTGGAGCCAGATCGTTGTTTCACGGCGCAACTATTCTAAAAATGCAATCTCCGTTGTCAGCTTTAAAAAAAGGTTCCAAATTAATGACTGTGGTGAGGTACAGAGAGGAAGAGACAGTGAAGGGGGCTTTTAGAATTGGTGCAGAGAGGTACCGTGAGAGTATAAGTGTACAAGACAAAGGAGTAAGGTAAAAGTAGCCAAAGAGACTGTGGAGTTTAAAGTCAGGAAGTCGCTATTAGAATTTGCGGACGCTCGTTTAAGACCATGAAAGGAATTCAATGCTTAGGGCATTGGAGGGGTCGTTTGATGTGATATTGCAATATATTTTGGATGGAAAATTTTAGAAGAAAGAGAAGGATGCTAAGGAACTCGTTCATTAATGATTTTTCCTTCTCTAAGAGTTTCTTTTATCTGATGTTATATTGAAAATATTTTAAATCTGCTTTCTTTTGTCAATTTTGATCGTTAAAATTTTATAGGGTCATGTTTGATCTTAGGTTTCAAGGTCATTATCGGGGTTTTCTGATTGTGGAGTATTTTCATTGACTACTGAAAATGCTTGCTGAAGCGCGTGTGGAATGTTGACAGACAAAATGGCCCCCGCTCATCAAAACTTCCAGAATTGCCTCAGTTCAGTGATTAAGCCCATTGCTAATTGAGTGAAATTCCAAACTTATTTACAAGCGCAAGCATATTTACAGACATAGGGAAGAAATGGAAAGTTTTATCAAAGCGAGAAAATTTACCAAAGTTATCCACTGCAGCAATCCAAATGAAGTGTCTAAATTCGGTGGAATGAATTAAAAAATTAAAGCGGGTGTTGAAATTTGTCTGGGTGTACAACATGGGTGCTTGTAGTTAAAAAAAAAACTTTTAACCTCTTTTTGAAGCAAATCGTTTCGTTATTCGTTGTATTTCGCGCCGCAAAGCCCTTATACGTAAACCGATACTTATTCCTTGAGACGGAGGAGTAAAGTGACCGGAAAAAAAGAGATTGGCCAATTTGAAGTACCGAGGGCTTGTGCTTCACCAAAAAAACGACCCTTCTTTAATTGTCCGGGCGTGTTTAAGAGGTCCTTATGGCGGAAGCTACTTCACGGCTACGAGAATGGATTTTCTCATCGATCGGTTACTCTTGGGTGAAAAGATATCGTCTCCAAGATTATCAATCTTGATAATAAAATAAAAGCAGAACAGGTGTGAGTTGATTAATTGCGGCGCTTATGAGAGGAAGTAAAGATGAGTATTCTGCGTGGCGACCGACCGACTCAGCGTTTAGTGCGAATGCAAAGACAAGATTTCTTTTTCCTTTATGGATCCATCGACGTTCATCATTTTCGCGGCATTATCTCTCCCAGCCAGCTTCTTGAACATTTTAGACGCATAGCATATTTTATAAAAGTGCTTGCAGCTGGGCTGTTGCAAGTCGTCACAGGTAAAAGTGGTTTAAGATGGATTATGGATCACTGCATTAACTAAATTCTTCAACCCTGCGTATCACTAATTCCTCAGTTTTGAGATTTAAAAAAAAGGTTGAAATGATTCAGCAATACGTCCAAATACTTGTTTGGAATTACAGTCAATGAATGGTTTAAGAAGAGTGGAAAGGGAAATACGTTGCTATTTTAAAGTCGCTAGGTTAAATCAGCATAATGTCGCACCCATGGGAAATTATATACTTTATTCAGAGATGTAATCCTTATTTCGGTACTTCTCTTGAATACTGTATTTCTGAACTCAATATCCTTGCGTAATTCTTTTTATCAGTCGGCTAACTTTACTTCGTTTGGACGATTACATGCTTTTGCGATGGCATTATTCATTTCTCAAGGATTTTGTCCGGTGAGAGAAAGTGTATGTGTCAGTAAATGGACATGTGTTGGACAGTTATGCTTTATGAAGTATGAAATGGAATCAATGACAGCGATTTATACGTGATCACTGGTAGTAAAATGTGCGATGGTTACTCTTTGACCAGTGAAAACTAAATGAGCAGCTTTGAGCTAACTGTGGGTAAAAAAGTAATAAAATTGGAAAAAAATCGATGAGGACGGAATCAAAGTTCGAAATCTGGATTTGCGATCATTTCTGTGGCATTAAGCCTCGTAAAATGTTAGTAGTGCCGAATCTAGCTGTCAAAGGCGGTTATCCAGCGGCTGATATGAAAAGTAGACTTTTAAAGTAATGCTCTAAATAGAAAATTCCTATCGAATTATTTATTGCAAAATATGTTATTTATTGCAAAACATACGCGTTACTACCCACTACTACAGCTAAGACTAAAAAACGGTCACTGAATAATACCCCTTATAGTGTGTATAATTTCAGAATCAAATAGTGCAAAAATTCTCACTTCAGTTTAAATAAGGATTAATATTATATTTTTGAATGATAAAAAGTCCTCGGACTAAGCGTTCAGCAAAAAGGATTTGTTGAAGGTAATCGAGTATCAGGATTTTAAAGAAGAGTTAAAGCTTCCTTACCCGGGCGCAATATTCCACACGGGTCGGCCTCAAGCAAACCAGGGGATACCTTTTTACATTGCTGCAAATGAGAATTCGCGAACGGACGTGGAATACGGACGAGCGCGATATTCCCGTAAGTTGTTGGACTACTTCGATCGTTCGGTCCACCGCGTTCTCGCAGAAAATTATGCTAATGTTGTCGCTCATTTGTGAACAGGAGCCTGCCTACTTAAGGATATGTGTACCAATTCGTGCGAGCTCTAAACATCGTTTGGTGAGACGGTTTCCCTTCGGGGGACGGCTTTTACCCTCGGGAAACATATTTCGTCCAAAGGGAAGTGAATTTTTCGTACTTTTTTTTCTGTTTTGAGGGGCGTCGCAGGGGTCGGCACGCACATGCCAGCGAGCGTGGTTCTAAGTGCCCCTCTTCCACGCCTCTGACCCTTTCTCTGTGCGTGCGTGCTTTTCCTCATCACCGCCCACTCGTGAGCTCTCATTATGCCGCCAACCTTTTCCTCCCTACCCTTTTTGCTCAACTCTCTTGCCTTCTGTTAACGATCGGAAGTTTGTTATACGCCGAACTCGAGAGTGACCTCCTCCATTTCTCCTCTAAAATGGCGACTTGCTTAGATACAAAAGCACCACTCCCGTCAAGAGGGCGTGGACTCGAGTGAGGTGAAACTCAAATCTTCCCGAGGGCTATTTGTTTAACTACAGTCGCTCCAAATTCATCTCCTTAGTAAGAGGATGCTATTCCCAGAATCTGGGTACGATGTTCCTCATCAGACTAAGGACATGTGTTCATCATTGTGCCGCCAAGCCATTTTAATTCAAAACTGCCCAACAAATGACTTTAGTCTCTAATAATTTTCCTCAGAGTTGATGTGGAGTTCTGCATTGTAAAAAGTCTGGCTTTCCGTAGAATCATGTTAGTTTTCCGTATTGATACAAACCGGTCAGGGATTCAACGCGGCCGTGTCCTTTAGACTACCCCCGTAATGTTTCTTTGTACTATGTATGCGATCTTGTTATTCACGCCTGTGTGTCGTAACTCCGATCGTTATGCAAACATTATTCGTGATGAAAAGTGCAATAAGCTGCATTATTCTTCCACCTGAGACAACAGAGAAATCTAGAAAGGAGAAATAAATATAATTGAATATTTAAGTGCTCCATTAGTTTGGAATTCGTTACTTTGGTATGATAAAACAGAGTAATACATATATAGTGTAGTATTATGTCATTAAAATTTACCTCGTTGTTAGTATGAATCGATTTGTTGCAAAATTAATATTGTTCGTCAACTTTTGAGCCTTTCACGGATATTCTGGTAAGTTTAATGAATGGTAAGTACATAGTACATTGTTAATCCTGCGCAGCTTTTAACTAATATCTTTTATTTAAACGACTCCATATTTTAAGCACTGTATAAGGGGTTCACAAGAAGTACCATAAGTTCGCATATTCCGGAAGTTATCGGTCTCAATATTCTCAACAAAAGTTTCATAGTTTCTGATCCGATTTCAACACTAGTATGTTATACGAGTACTTTGTTGTTTTATTCATTATCACCTCAGATTACTGAAGCTGATATTTGTTTTTATTGCACAATATTCTACTTGAGTTGGTATTAATAATTTTGGTGTTGAATTAGCACAATCTAGTGTTATCAGATTTCGTGCTGTTAACTTTCGTCGGGGCTTGCTCCCATAAGGGTCTAATGGAACTTCAATCCACATGGGATTTGGGAACACGACCCCGTAGATCAATTAATATGGACTGCTGGAGCCCGCGTGTGCACTGCGCGGCGTAACAACCAATTACGCCACGTGATCAGAAGGTATTCTCCAGGTGTTGGCCCGGGAGGGACATGAGAGAAGGGAAGGTGTCTAGCTGGTTGCAGCCAACCACGGCGCAGAAATCTTCCAGAGTGTCCTCGGTTCACTGTGCTCCGTTCGTTGAATTAAATTTCTCATTTCCTCAGCCTTTCCCTCACCCTTCCATGCACCGAGAAATGAGTCAACCCCCTCGCACAAATGGAACAACCACTTTCCCCTACCCAGTCGCTTTTTCACTCCCAAGGTCAGGAACCGAGTCCCGCGCAGCGTCGATTGACTCTTTGGGACCCAATTTACCATTCCATGTATTTTTCTTCATATCTACCTGCTGCCCTCCCTTCTCGCTCCCTGAACCCTTATCTCCCAACTTCCCCTCCCACTTTACTTCTCCTACCTTCTTACTTCCACGCCCGAGTATGCTTTCCAGCTCCGTTCTCCCTCCCTCCCGATGCCGCGGTGACCTTCGCTTGTCCGTGGGAATTTCCTCCATCCCCACCGTCCTCGTGCCTTGACGGGCTGTTTACCGCCTCCTGTCTTACAGATGAGACATTTCCCTCGTTCCCGCATCCTTATCGCGAACCTGACCCCCTGAACTCGTCTCCTTCTCCTCTGCCCCCATTACCACCCGGGACTCCTCTCTCCTCTTTGCCCGCTCCTTCCCTTCTCCCTCCTCGGTCCATCCGCGAGCACACGCGTACCTAACCACTCTCCCTCGTACTCACCCCCACGCTCCCGCTCCATTCCTTCTCGCCCAGTAAAGCCCATTCCCTTTTCATCCACCTTGCCGTCTTTATAAGTTATCGCGTGTCACGGGAGGATGGATGGATGGGAGGCAGTGTAAGAGAGGGGAAAACTTCCCATTGCTCCCAATATCATTTGTCATCTCGCCTAGAGAAAGACGCCCTCACCCACCTGCCCCCATCCAACTTCCCTCTTGTTGTCCATTCCTCCCCTTCCTACCCTCTCTCTATGTCCATCTTTCGACGTCCGCTCGTACCGTATTTCCTTGTTGCTTCTCAACTCCTCTCCCTTTCTCTTCTCCTATTCCTCTCCCTATAAGCACTTTGTCCAAGTCAACGGGTTTTGTTTCCCAAGTGTCCTCTTTTCCCATTCTTTTTTTATGGCTCCTTTCGTTTTAATAACGTCGCTCTCGTCCACTGAGAGAGTCGCAGTTTTGTTTTGAAGTATGGTGGCGTGAGTAATTTAATTCGTTGACTTTTTTTTTGGTGCCCATTCTGACCATTCTCCTCATCCGCCTCTCTCCTCTCTTGCTTTCCCTTTTGCGGGATTTTCCTCCTGGGAGTTGGTGAGCAATCCATCGGTGTTCGTCCCTGGTACTTTCCTTGAACATTTCGCTTGCGCGCCTGACTCACATTCCATTTTATATCCATCATTTGTTATCCTCTCCTCTTCACGTGAGCGTCTCCATAAATTTATTGATAGTCTCTTTCTGCAAGGTTATACTTAACTAGGCTCGTTAAAGATGTGAAAGATTGCTGAAATATGAACATTAATGCTATGAACCAATTAACTAGCTTTGTGAATTTACGATATTGTTAATTTAGATTTTTTATGGGGACGAAATTCTGTTGGAGACTATGCAGTCGTCAGCGATATGTAGTTTTCACTAGTTGCACCTCTGTTAAAAGAGATTGTCATTGAGCTGAGGAAATTCTACAGTAAACTGAAGGACATAGACTTGGTGTAGTAAACGATTATTTTAATTAATATTATTGGCAATAAAACAATCATAACTAGAATTAATTTTTAGAAAATGATATTATCAAAATTTGTTTAAAATTAAAACGGCAGTTTTTCCAATTTCAGTGAAAGCTTATTGGCATATTATTCGCTAACAATACTGTAAGCCTCTTTGAGTCCTTCCCTGTAGCAAGATGCCATATTTTTTCAAGTAACTCTCCACATATTTTGTTGCTTGATTTTTAACGTGATTAAGCTCTCTTTCTTGGAGCTATTGACAGCCCCCGTAAGAAAAGGACAGCTAGACAGATCTCTACGAAGTGATGTGGTTATTTCTTCGATGAACCACAGCGTAGCTACGTAAGCATCTTTTATTGCTGTCGAAAATTATCGATTGCTTAACATTGCTTCCCATTAATTTCATATTGTACGTAATACTTTCATGATAAGTAAAATGAAAGTTTAGGGCTGTATTGCAACAAAATCATAAATTATTTAAATGATGACACTGATAAAAGTACTTCCTTCGATGTGTTCGATTAATGTTTTTAAAAGACTAATTAACTTCATAACGGCAAATCGTATTGTCACACTCAAACAAGTCGCACCAGTGCATATTGTTTAAAATGTATGTTTTTATATATCATTCCTCACAGACTTTTTCTTAAAGGTATTTTTTGTATTCATCATCACCCATTTCTTCATTTTTCAAAATGCTTTTTCGTAATTATTTTGCTTCTACTTCCGTGGTTGCTGAACCAGCAAACCGGTGGAAGGTTACTAATTTAACCTGTCGGCACCTGCTACACAGTAATGATTGTATATTATACAGAAGAGATGTTTCAATCCATAGATAGAGGAAGAGGAAATGTGGAGTTTTATTACTTCAGACCTTCATTTTTCCCGTTTATATTTAGTTTCTAGGAAATATCGAAGCTTTGGTTTGATAATGTGTTCAGAGACATGGCAACATAGATGCTGGAATTCCTTAAGTTAGTTTTATTATGATTATGTCCAATCGTTCTTTATTTTATGCTAGATATTCATTTTGATTTAAGCTAGCAGCTATCCACATGATTGTCCGAGTAACTAATGAAATCCTTCCCGGGTTGAGTTAACAGATATCTTGAAGCTGACTGAAACGGGAGGAAGGAGGAGGAAGTCCCAATAACCTACCGAAGAGCAATAGAAGTGAAACCATTTGAGAAAAGAATTTCAGGGGAAGACCAAGGATAAATTAACTGTAGGAGATGATGGCAAATGCCAGGAACACGAGGATATGCGAAAGGCTGAAGAGATTGTCATAGATCAGGATCCCATAGACCGCTGCTAGTAACTGCGGTGTTCAATTAATGTGAGTTTATTTCAAAGTAAACGAAAGTTATTCTAGACCTTGTTTATCGTCCTACAGTTTTGAAAGTGAGCCGAGTTTGAATTCGTTTATCCCCTTATTTCTCTTCTTATCCTAATCTATTTTCTTGCTTTCGCCTGGCAAAGAAGTATATTTTTTCGTTGAAGACATTCTCGGCTTTGTTTGAAGACATTCTCGACATTCTTTATCTTTCAAACCAAATATACAAACTTAATGCTAAATGAAAGGGTCTCAATTCAAAATTTGCAAAAATAATAATATAAATGGATTTTTTACGTTATGCGCAATGAAAACTCTCAGAGAAAAACTTCAAATTGATAAATTGGATAACCGAGTAATGACAAGTATTAAAGCCAGGAAATATGAAGACATGGAGAGACTGGACGATTGGAGAACTGATGGAAGAGCTGCGTGAATGAAATATATTTTCAGAATACTCCAGAAATGATAATCTGAAATCAATAAATAATGTATTCTGGCGCATTATGTCATTTAAAATGTTATGATCCTCTTACGAAGCTTAAATTAGCGGTGAATGCGAATTGACTTAACGTCTGCACCAAGTAATAGATTTTTGCTAATGAATGCTAACGCATGAATTGATCTATCGATGTATTTGGGCTCTCCTTCGTTATTTCAATTTCTTTAATTCTTTTTTCCGAATTGCACTTCCACTTCAACAATTTTGGCGAGCAGAAGGTGTATCTTATAGTTATTTACTGAGATTGTATGGGATCTGATTTTCGAATCAGTGAAAATAAACGGGTATTTTTTTGAATTATTTTAACGCACATATTATCTACAAATAGTGAATGTCATCCAGTGCAACAGTTCTTCTCTGAATGAACACGTTTATGATCGCGCCGCTAATAATATTGCACATGTCTCTACCATTGCTTCTAAATGTCTTAGCAAGAATGGACGCCTTTAGCTAGTGCGTTTGATATCAAAAAGTGGATAATTATCTCTTCATTTCAATGAAAGACATCGCGTTCAAAAGAGTTTCCCAAACAATGTACAGTTTAACAGTCCTCAATTGGACATTTACATTTGAAAAACAAATAATACTTGCAGCAGGATTACACATTTTTTTTGAATTGTTCATGAGCAAACTTACTCGGTAGCACATATTTATGCCGCTGCTCATTTTACTGCTCAAGAGACAGAGACATTAATCAATTACCTTTTATGGTGTATTTCGTCACCCTTCAACAGCACACGACCATTTCAAGAAGGATTACAAATGAGAGGAGTGCAGTGCTTGAAACTTGATCTCACTTTTCCCCGGTGGATTATGAAGAGACTTAGAGGAAAGGTGACGGGAAAGATATTAGTCAGTTGTCGGACTCAGTTCGCCTAATAATTTGGCAGCGGCGCGTATTGCTTTACAGATTAAGAAAGCGTTAAAATTGTCCCGTCTGCTCTCTCATGATGACCTAACAAGAAATCGCGCCGCCAGAGAACTCGGACTAAATCCAGCCCATGTGACGTCGGCTGCTAATGACTTCAGGAGTGGAGGCATGGAGGGGAAGAATGGGGGGAGGGGTTGTAGGAGAACGAAATCGTGAAGGAGCGAAAGAGAAAGAGGGCAGCGAGGGAAATAGTAGGGGTAGGGGTGGTGGTAGCGAGCGTTCGTGTGCGTGTGTGCATCTTGGCACGTGCTACCGTGGGGCGTAGGACCGAATTAATTTGTCTTTATCTTACATTATAAATGGAATGGGTTTTGGTGCGTTCAGCCGAATAGATTCGGAGGACCCCTTGTGCTCAACTGCTGCCGCTGTCGAGATTTCGTGTCTTTCGAGAGAGTTTAGCGGGTCTGCGTCTTTCGCGCGCCTTCCCATGGCGTCGGGATTGCGAGCTGATGCTGTCGTCACTCGCCAAGTTACCCCTCCTCACTTCTGAGTGGGCAGGGTTGCTATTCAAATGAAAGACGTAAAATTCAGATTCAAAAGGCTGAAATCGTTACTTGGGCTTGGGTGCAACTCGAGTGGTTTCGAAATCAACCGATTTTATCCCTCAAGAAATAGATGGAAAGTATGTGTATTGTATTAAGATGGTAAAATATTTACTAAGAGCGTTTATTGAGAATTATTAATAACTAATGGCATTAAAAGGAGTTGGCAGTTTGATCTTGGGACTGACAGTGACGTTTACTGGGCACTGATTGAACATATGAATTTACAAAGGGGATATTAAGTTGAAAATTCAAATTATGAAACTGAATTGCAGCATATAGAGATGAATTTATTTGAGTTCCAGAGTCTTTTGCAATGAGCAATTATAAACAATAAATTTGCGTTAACTAGGTTTGGATAACGTTTCTTATCCACAATTATGGAAATTTGCAGTTATCGGTCCTAAAATATTTTTATTTATATTTTATTAAAATAGTTTCAATATGGTAGGAATATAGGTTTGAATATAACGGGGTTCTTCAATTATTGCCCGTTACGCTACCTTAGGTTAGTATTTAACTGATAAAAATAGTGTTTACAAGTGTTCTTTCGGGAAAACATTTGCAGGCATACTATTTGAAATTCATAGAATACAATTTTCATCTGTTTCATTCTGTATGCAGAGAATTTACTCGGAAAGTGTTGTGGATAATATGTTATACTAAATCCCCTGATTTAATGCGCCTACAAGTGCATTAAATCTACTTGTACGTGTGGTATGCCGTACGTCTCTGTGGCCATAATCGTGGGTATCGGAGTGTTTGGAGAAGGGTATAATTAGTGTGTTAATAGCTTAGTAAAATTGTAGGTACTATCTTAAGACTATTTATCGTGCCACATTATCATAATCCCAATATCATCGTAGGAAATGCGACTGCTCATTACCATTATATGTGATATAAACCCTGGAACTAGGTCACGGAGCTTTTATGGGACTTTTTAGTAAACATTTTAATGTACCAATCCTATAATTCCTTGAAACGAAGATTAATTCCAGAATGATGTGTTCTGGAATGGCAAAACATATGTATGTATCCGCATCGAATACATTTTTCAAGCTCTAACATTTACAGATTGGAAGAGCGTTCTTAACAAGTATGAACTTTTTGTATGGCTCTTTCTAGGTCAGGGGTAGAGGCATACAAATGGCGTTTTTGTCAAGTACGTAAGATTGGAAAGGCATTTTCTTAATTACGCACAGCGCAGAATGCAACGTTTCAAAAAATCAATAGACCATCTTTCCTTCTCTGCAGGGAAAATATTCATATTTCCCAGCCAGAAATTTTCTCCCTCGGATGGAGCTGACTACAAGAGAAACTAGTTTCCTACGCCCCTGACGCCTTTTCGAAAAACACTCGAAGCCGTGAAAGTTTAACCCATTGTTTCGCAAAATGGAAGAATGCGGAGAAAAAAGAAACGGGATTATACTTTTCATAAAAAGAAATCATTTCGTCCTCGGCTCGAGAACCCATTCCCGCGAGTCGCTCTCACCTTGCCATTCATTCATGACTCCGGCCCCCCTTTCGCTTATAAAAGCGTGCGATCGACTGAAAACAAACATTTCGTCTCTCAAAATCGCCAACCCTGCGTCGGACGAAATAGGCAAAAATTAATACCATCCCTTTTCCCTTCCGTAAGGGAGAAAATTTCATATGGGGGGATAAAAGGAGACCTGGCGTAGGATCGTGAAAGCATATGGGAGGAAGCAAGGGGTGGGAAAAGGGAGAATAGGGATCCGGAAGAATGGCGTGGAATAGAAATGGAACGGGTAAAATATAGGCGAAGGGAAACTGTCAGAGGTGAGGATTTTCCGACCCAGTTTGGGTTTCGATACCCGTTTAAAGGTGCGCGGGAGAGAGTAAGAGGAGGCAGGGAAACGAGAAAGAATGGGAAATGTGTGTGGATGGCTGGAGTGCCAAGGGTAGAGGCCGAGATTGGAGGCAGGGCAAAGTGGTGGTTAATAGGAGTGCATTGGTGTGTCGGGATTTCGCAAGGTGGCGGAGGGAGGGCGAGGTCAAAGCGTCTCAAGGGAAGCGGGAGCAGCGGTTTGGGGTGGGGGAATTCTTTTGGAAATTGCAGGGAAGGGACGTGACGTGCGAACCTAAGGTACATTCGCGACGGACAAATGGTATGGATGTGTGCCTGGGAATAGGAAATTGAAGGAGAGAGGGGACCGGTGTTAAGGCGGTGGGAGGTATACTTTCTACAAACGATAATGACATTTGCGGCATCTAGTCGGACATAACGAGATGCCATCTCCTTAGGGACAATTTGAACGAATATACATCAAAGGGGGACTCTAAGTCGATTCTATGTGCCTTATAGCTTATGGAGAGACATTAGCGGTGGAGAGCACGAATCGTCGTCGTCTTGTGCAAGTTGAATAGCTACTAAAGTGAACTCAATAGCCATTACTTGCTTTGGTATCATGTTTAATAGATAATTTGAACATTAGATAAGAAATAAACTTTTGTGCATTTTCCAATTTTACTGTAGGAGAATTCTCAAAAATTGAGTGCGCTTTATTTGAATCCGCAGTCCAGACGGTAATTGATGAGTTTAAAAAAATGCTAACCTAAGGATAAAATATGTCAGGACATCTTAGCTCAATGTGAATGCCAGATAAAGTATAATGGCACAGAGGGAACATGTTTTTAAGTAACAGCTTCATAATTTACCGTATATTGAAACGATACAAATATTTGCTCAATTGGCAAATCTGAAAATGTTCGTCTTCTCAATTACTTTCAAATATAAGAAAGGTTAGTGTCACAGTATGCTCAAACGATTTCGCCCGTGGTGGTAAAATAGGATTTTATATTGCTATCATTCGTCACCTTCACGACGAGCTCCTTCCTGGTAAGATCCTTTCTTGCTTTTGAGTGAAAATTAGGATAATCCGAAGGAATTAAATGTAAGCGAAAACCCGAAATTAGGAGTAACTCTTCTCTTCGAAAAATAACAATTATAATATAGAGGGACATGAAAAATGGAATTTGAAAAATTGATGAAAAAAGAAAATAACAAGGAATAAATCCATTATAACGAAAAAATCCTCATACATTTTGAGATATTTTAAAGACCCTCTTGATTTTACAATGAGCGTTATAATAATTGTCTTAAAAACCGGGTTCAGTAGAAGTATTTTCTGTAAAAAAGGGAGTAAACATGTTTAATGCGCCATTAAAATTAAGAAACCTTGATTGTAATTGAGTTATGGAAAGGTCTTAACATTGAATATTTTGTCGGTGAATGCCGTAAAATAACTATAGTTGGTAATGTTAGTATTGGCAGGTAAATGACAATTGCATATCTTGGTTAATGTCTGCCACCGGTAAACGTAGGCTGCAAAGTGAGTAATAATAAGGTTATAGAAATATCATGCAGCAGTTAAAAAGTGTAAATATCATTTTCCTTGACCGGGATTAGGATTATTAATTCGGTCAAGGTGACTTATTTTCTCCCTTTGATTTTATTGAATTGTAATTTGCATTAGTGGATAACTGCGTTAAAAGTTGATCTCATGGTATCTCCCGCAGTTTCTTTTAATTTGCTAAAGAAATAGTCAAATCAATGCTAAATGAACGCGATATTATATTTATTACGAAGCGCGTTCATTTTTGGTGTATTTTTCATAATTATATTTTATACACATATCCAAATAATAATAAATTCTTGCTCTTTTCCACTTCATAGAACTCCATTTCACAATTTACATTTATACTCACAAAATCATGATCAGGCATAAAACTCTTACTTCTGTTCAGTATGCCTGATAATAAGTTCAACTATTGAGTACTACTCTGCCCAATAAATACGCGTACTAAGGCCATAAAAGCTTTATTTTGCCAAATTTATTCTACATCGATTTTGTCCCCTGCAAAGTACTTTCTATTCTTTGTTATGCACTTTTTCCAACTTCTTTTACACTATTTAAAGCACCCTTGGAAGTCCTCGGAAGTGAGGCTTTTTAGTTTTACCGTCGTTTCTTGCTCTATTGTGTCCACATCTTCCCAGTGATGTCCCCTCATCACATTTTTGCATTTTGGGAATAAAAAAAAATCACAGGGGGCGAATGGGTGAATGAGTAGGATGCTCAAGGATGGTGATTGAATTTTTTGCCAGTAACTGGCAAACAATCAATGCTAAATGTGCAGGGGCATTTTTCATGGTGAAGAATCCATCCATCATGTTCATTTAAAATAGTGTGCAATGTCGATTTTCCTAAATTCAGTTCATCAGCTATCATTCGGGCAGTTTTTCGACGATCGGTAAAGACAAGGGACATCACACGATCAATGTTGTTGTCAACACAGGTAGTTGAAGGGCGTCCCGGCCTTGCATCATCCGTGGCGTCTTGTCGGCCATCTTTAAAACGCTTAATCCAATTGAAAAAGGATGCTTTCTTCAGAGCATTATCACCGTAAACAGATGTCAACATTTCAGTAATTTCTTGGTAACTTTTGCCGAACTTCATCAAAAAACTTGATGTTGATTCGTTGCTCCGTAATTTCGTCCATTTTCATTTTCGACAAACAGTAAAAACAAGGACAGCAGAAACTAATATAACTGGCCCCATGCGCACAGCTCGACGATCCGCCAAGCACAGATGGTTCATTGGGTTTCAAGCAATTAGCGTCGCTAGTGGGCGGATATAGGCCACATCATGGCCGCCAGAGGGCGTAATTATTGCACAGGCCACGTTTGTCTTTAATAAGCTCGACGTATGTCGCGAGGTCAAATACTACTCGTATTAATTGGGAAATTGCAGGAGGTTATTCCTTGACAATAGTCTTAAAATCTTAGTAAGCAAACGAAATTTTCGGAGAGGCCAAATAGAGAAATTAGAATGAAAGAGAAAAGGATGTGAACAGAATAACCTAGGAACGGAGAGAAAAATTGGTGTGACGTAGTTTGTGTGGAAAAAGTGTATAAGTAAAGTTTGTGACGCGGTATTTAATTTATATATAAATTTTCCCCGATACCGCGAGACAAGGGAGGCCGCGACTCTACTTGTTTTGAGGGCGCCAGGCTAGCCGCATGGCTAGCCGCAGAGTCACGCCGCTGGCTGTCACCTGGCCCATCACACTCCTCGTCCCAGGGGAGGGCTCGCTCACCTTTTATGTGCCCCGGGGTGGGCAGCGGCTCTTCAGCTGAAATCACGAGGGACGCTAGGAGGCGCATAAAAATGGACTACGACGAGTAAACTTCACAAGAACTATTTATTATCACAAGAAAAGGTGTGGGCGCTCCCAAGCAAACATGACGCGCCGTGCCGACGCCTGCTGGGCCACGATGTTGGGTGGCCGCTCGGCTGCAGCCGAAGATGGCCGCCTCGCTGTCGACTGCTGGCTCCCGATGTTCCGGTCGGGGCCTGCGGGGGGCCCACACGGCGAGGTCGGTTGCTGGCACGCGCACCCCCGGTGTTCGCAGGCTGTCGGTGACTCGACGATGATATCACACGACCTACTCTCTCGGACATCTCACAACGAACTCTCCTTACCACGTGTTGGCCGGCACTCTCCGCGCGCGGCGCGCTCCGCTCTTCCTTTTTTTCTTACATACATTGTCGGCGCCCACAAATAGCGCCCCGCCGTTCTACGGCTCGCGAGAGGGGCGCGCGTATTCGAACTGGGCAAGTGACGCTGCGCCAAGCACAACGTCACATACCCCCTCCCTAAGCCGGACACTCGTCCGAGTGGACCGCTTACAAACGAGCCTGCAACTTAAACCTATGAACACAGTATAATAACAACAATTTCACAGATTTCTACCAGTAGTTCACTCAGTTTTGAGATTCTGTCTTCAGCTATTGGATAGAAAATGGATAGCACAACTTTTTCTAATTTTAACCACATTCTCTATGAACATCAAGTAATACATTTGGTATTAACAAACTTTTGGCATGAATCTTTCATACATTCCAAGGGAATTTCTCACAAAATTTCAACAAAAGCATCACTCGCTCAGATAATTCACTCTATAAAAGGCAGTACGTCCTCAGCTCAAACACATCACACCTCGTTTGCAAACTTTCATTCACCACAATTCAAGGGCTATGTGCCATAGCAACAATAATGTCCGACAGAGATTTTCACATCATTGAAAAATAAATCGCTCACTTTGACACACAGACAAGATAACATGAGGCAAACACACAATGCTGACCTATTACATAATACCAAAATTCATAAGGAATTTTTTTGAGAGTGTGCTCCGTGGGCTTGGCGCTCGGAGGACTCACCACTTTGACGAGTGGATCTTGGTGCTATATATCTTTTCAAGTCACCAATATCTACTTTCGCGTTTTGCTTATTGGAACGCGTTTCTACTATATAGACTGTTGGAGACAGTTTTTTTAGTATCGCGATTGGTCCTTCAAATTTAGGGGCTAGCTTGGCTGAAAACCTATCAATCCCACTGGACAGATGGTGGGTCCTACGCATTACCAGGTCTCCTACATTAAATTCGATGTTTCTTCTACCCTTATTATACGCTCGCGCCTGTTTTTCCTGAGCTTTCTCTATGTTCTCGGCTACTAGATCTCGTAATAAGCCTAACCTATCGGCCCTCTTTTTCCACGCTTGTGGATCCAATCTGCTCTCTATGCCTTCCCCCTTCTCAAGCTCGCGCCGCAAACTCTTCACTGGCAGTGGATGCCTTCCGAAGTTCAAGTAGGCTGGCGAGATCTTCGTCGAGGCCTGCTTCGCGGTGTTGACTGCATGCCTTATTTCGGGTAAATGCTGATCCCAGTCTCTATGGTCTTTTTCTACAAACATCGCGATGGCCGTCTTCAGCGTTCGATTGGATCTTTCCACTGGGTTTGCCTGAGCATGGTATGGAGGCGTTGTTGTATGCGTTATTCCATACTCTGCCAATGCTTCTCTCACGCATTTGTTATCAAACTCTTTTCCATTATCTGTCAAGAGATACTCCGGCGTTCCCCAGCGAAATAGGACAAGCTCCTCAAGTGCTTTAACCACGTTGGCCCCTGTAGCAGCCCTGACCGCCTTTAGCTCCACCCATCTTGAAAATAAGTCCTGAAAGATTATTAAGTACTTGTTCTTGGCTTTGCTAAGCGGAAACTCCATGAGATCTGCTGCTACGACGCTCCATGGTCTCTCTACCGTTCTTTTACCCAATAGTCCCTGAGGCGCTTGCTGCGACGTTTTGAACTGTTGACAGTCCTGACATTGCCTCACAAAGTTGTGAATGTCGTGATAGGCCCCTCTCCAATAGTAATCTCGTACGACTCGATCGAAGGTCTTTTCCACTCCGAGGTGGCCCGATGAAGGTTCACAATGGGCATCCCTTATGACCCGCTCTCGACATTCTTTTGGAAGCACGAGTTTCCAGCCCTCTTCACAATCAGCGATTGGATCGAGCAGCTCATCGTACTTGTAACGATACAAGTGGCCCGCTTCGACCTTCCAATTTTTATACCTCTCCGGATATTTGGTGACTTCCTCGACTCTGCGTTGGTGGTCCTCATCCTTTACTTCCGTAATTTCAGCGATCTTCTCTTCGCCAGATAGTTGCTCGTACATACGAGATAGTGCATCAGGCAAATCATGGATTTTACCTCGACGATGCACCACCTCGAAGTCCCACTGCTGCAACTCCAGCGCCCACCTCGCGAGCCTACCCGTAGGTTCCTTGAGATTTCGTAGGTATTGGAGTGCGGAGTGGTCTGTGATCACGAGGAACTTGTAGCCCTCTAAATAAGGCCTTAGTTTTTTTATGGCCCATAGAATAGCTAATAACTCTCTCTCTGTCGTCGTATAGTTTTTCTCAGCTGATGTGAGAACTCGGCTGACATAAACGATTGGATGTTCTCCGTCCTCATTCACTTGAGAAAGAACACCTCCAATTGCTTCACTACTCGCATCAGTTTGTACGATGAAGGGTTTAGAGAAGTCCGGCCTTGCCAAGACCGGGGCTTCTGTAATGGCCCTTTTGTATGTCTCAAACGCTTTCTGCTGTTCCTCTGTCCATTCCCACTCTTGACCTTTGTGCAATAACTTGACCAATGGAAGCTTGATTTCCGAATCGTCCTTTATGAACCGAGCGTACCATCCAATCATACCAAGAAATCGTCTTAGTTGTTTGAGGTTAGATGGTGCTGGATAATTCACGACTGGAGCTATCTTTTCCGGATCTGGTCTAAGTCCCTCTGCGTCTAACAGATATCCAAGATATGCAGCCCTGGTACAACAAAACTCGCTCTTCTCCTTATTGATTACTAGCCCTGCCTGGTCCAGTTTTCTCAACACAATTTCGACCCATTTCAAATGTTCATCGAATAATTCGGTGACTATGATTATGTCGTCCAGATATCCGAACATTATTGGTTCGAATTCTGGCCCGAACAACGAATCAATTAGTCGTTGGAACGTTGCTGGTGCGTTCGTCAAACCGAATGGCATTCGTCGGAACTGGAACAGACCTGAGCCAGGAATAGCAAAGGCTGTGTACTTCTTAGACGATTCCTCCATAGGAATCTGGTTGTAGGCCCAACGGAGATCGATTTTCGATATATACTTGGCCTTCCTCAGCTTGTCAAGGATTGAATCCATATTAGGCAGAGGGTACGCATCCTTCTTTGTAACCTTATTAAGGTCTCTGTAATCGATACAGAATCTCGCGCTACCATCTGCTTTCTTGACAACGACTGGCGCACTGCTCCAAGCTGAGGCCGACCTTTCCACTACTCCCTCGTCTAACATCCTCTGAAGTTCCTGTTGAGCTACTTCCATCATTCTAGGAGACATTCGTCTCGGCCGATGTTTTATTGGTTCTGCTCCTTGAACGTCAATATGGTGTTCTGTCAGCAGCATTAACTTCGGGCCCTCTGTGATCGCTTGCTCTATTACCTTGTTCAGTCTTCTTCTCTGGTCATCAGTGAGCGTAGTGATGCCTCCACATTCCATGTTTTTTTTCTCACCCTGTTTCACTTCCTCTCTATTAAATTCGCTCAGTAGTGCGCTGAGCCTTACGCTTTGATAACTCTCTAGGACTGATAGACCCGCGCATTCTGCGAAAATGTGTGGTTCATTTCTTGTCCCTTTCTTCCAAAATGGGTGCCACGGGCCCTTTTTTGCTCTCCAACACTTCTCCGCGGACATCGTATCAATTGAAAAAAGGTTTTTCAAATCCGCTCCAACGATCACTTGATGAGAAGACAGGAAATCAGCGGCTTTCCATTGCATCTTCTCCGTTTTTTCATCGATGGTAATCGTCACATCTAGGTATCCCAAAGTCTTAGCTGGTATGGGCGTCATTGGCATCGTCACTTGAGTCATTGACCCCTTCAGTCTTGACTTATACCTTTTCACCACCTCGGGACCTACTATGGTCACTTGAGCCCCGGGGTCATAGAGCGCAATGTACTCTTTTCCCCCGATCAGGACTGAGACTTGGTCTCTATTCTCTGCCGTCACACTCGCTAAACTCACTCTAGGCGTGGACTCCACGCCGACTCCCCCTCCCTGAACCGGACACAGCCTATCAGGTTTGTTTTCAATGGTTACAGGGTATGTCACACTCTCACTCGACTCATTCCTGCCCGTCCCTTTGTTGGTACACAACCGATCCAGAGTGAACAGTACTTGAGGCAATTTCTCATAATCGCTGTCCTGTTCTGATTTCCGGCCCGCGTGAAGCGACTGGGCAGAATCTACATTCCACGCATGTCTCGGCGGGCTTTGTGGCACCGACGAGATGCTCTGAGGCCTCTCACTCATTCTCTCACTCTCTGCTTGCTTTGGTGGCTGGAGACAGGCTGGCCTGTTCGATCCTACCAAGGACTTGACCCTTTCGCTTTCTTCCGACCTAACGGATTGGCAGAGCGGAGCTGACTCCGTCGACCAATGCGCCTTCTGCCCCATATGCGGTTGATTTGGTGGGCGGAGACGGGCTGACCCGCTCGGCTCGGCGAAATCAACGACTGGACAGCAAATATCAGCTTTGCAGTGGAGGTCGGCCGTCCGTCTCGACTGCTCAGCTGGAGAGCTTTTTCTGATAGCTCCATTGCATTGGCCAGATAGATAGAGGTTGGCTGTCCACCTCGATCTGTAGATTTCTTCATCCTTGATCTTTGCCAACGCCTCAGATGGGTGGTGGATGTTGGCTGTCCAACTCGACCCAGGAGCAGATGTTTCATCTGGCCCATCTGAGTTTATCTCCCTTCCTTTCCCTATACAATCCTTTATTCCCCTATTTACATCTTCCTTGATCGAATTTGGTTCGCAGAATTTGGCTGTCCAACTCGGCTTTTCCAAAATCGAATCACCATTTCCTAACCTAATCGACTTATTCCTATGATTATCTAAATCTAATTCAGCCGGTTTGTGTTCGACGGGTTGGTTTGCGGGGAAGCCGCTTGGGCTAGGCGACTCCCCGCTTGTCCGTTTTCCTGCCGAGTAAACAGATGTTTGCAATTAGGGCAATTAATTGCCAATAAGCCGACCTTGCCGCAAAGTTGGCACTTTCCTCGTGTCCTACCCTGTCGACTGGGGCAATTGACACTGATATGCCCTCTTGCGCCACAGCTGAAACACTGGACTCTCGGGCACACATTTGCCCTATGTCCCGACTCTCCGCAGGAATAACAAGCTCCGTCAAAGCCCGGTCCCTGGTCTCTCGCCTGTGAAGGCCTAGACAACGTAGGTCTCGTTATGGCCCTTCCTAACTCATAGCTGATGCTCTGTCTATGTCCATCGTCCCCTGATGCATCGTCCGAGTCATCACTGCTGTCAGTAGATAACGACACGCTCGTTACCTCCGACTCTGAAGAAGATGACGAAGTGGATGTTATTTCCCTCCAATACTTTTTCTTGGAACCCTTTCTCAAGTTCACTTCCTTATCGTTCTTCTCACTGCCCAATTTTTGTAAAATTCGGCTAATTCCATCCGTTAGGTTGTTGATCATCTCGTTCTGCTGTTGCAATTGACTCCGCAACTCCTTTATTTCCTCAGAGTTGCGGTCGCTCTGTACTAGTATCTCTTTCTGATTTGATTTCGCTTCCGAAGGCAGAATGCGCAGTTTTTCCTTTTCTCTGGTCAAATCTGACGCTTCTTTCCTTTCCCCCAGCGGCGGAAAATCATATGAGTCCATCAGCGGCAGTTTGGGCTGAGGGCCCCCCGCTGCGTTTGCTGTAATGGTCCGAATGGGGTTCAGTTCCTCATTAATTTCTCCGTCGCTTGCGGCAACTTTCTCCGTCTCGATGTGCTTCTTTTTATGCCCCTTACTGCATGCTCGTTTCATTTTCCGCCCTGCATCTAGGTCTTCGTCCCAGTTTAAGGCGTATAAAGCTCCTGAGAGGGTTACATCGTCAGGCTGCACATCCTCGTCCAATTCTTTGACCATGGTGTCCCTAACCGTGGTTGTGCCAAAAGAAGCTTAGCCCGCAATAATCGCTCTTTGCGCACTAAGAGTGGCCCTACCAAGGAGTGTCCTTTACTTGACAACTCATTTTCCACCTCTTCTTCACTCATTTGCTTAATTATTTCACATTCTGCCTTTACCGCTGAATGCCGTAGCAGTGCCCTCATATCTCTCTGATATCTCGCCAAAAATCCAGTGTCACCCTCCATTGTAAATTAGGAAGAAGAAAATTCTTAACCTATGGAATAATTAAAGGATTTGCCCCACCTAACCTTAAAATTCAAAAATTACAAACTCCACTTCCTCTTTTCAAAGGATCCTCTGCCACTCTGGGGATACGTGGCCACGCACGGAGCTCCCCTCACGCCAATAATAGTAGTTAATCTTCGAAACCGATCGTCCCTCCGCAACTTAACTGGAAACAAGTCGCCTCGGGAATGTTCACAGCTTTCATCCCACCCTCAACGCCAAGCAACCACTCAAAGCAACCGCACAAACCACATTCAAGTACAAAAGATTGAGTAGAAATTATAATCTCTTATTTACTGCTTCCCTCACAAAGAATTTTAAATTTTTTTAATTTCATGAAAATGTATACCGAAAAAAAAGGACTAATTTATAAATCAAATAGAAAAATTGTATACCGCTCGCGAAAGAGCTGTACGTAATAACTGGCGCTCGCGCGATGTTAATCACGCATTGTTCCCACTCACACACACGCTATGCACACCATGCCGGTATCACTCCGCTCGCTCTCCTTCACACCATTGTTGCCTCGTCAAGGCCGACGCGACGCCATTTTGCACTCGCGCCTCATGCGCACTCTCGAAATATAATTGTCAATTTTCTCGAACAACAATAGAAAGGCTGCCCCACGTTGGGCGCCATTTTGTGACGCGGTATTTAATTTATATATAAATTTTCCCCGATACCGCGAGACAAGGGAGGCCGCGACTCTACTTGTTTTGAGGGCGCCAGGCTAGCCGCATGGCTAGCCGCAGAGTCACGCCGCTGGCTGTCACCTGGCCCATCACACTCCTCGTCCCAGGGGAGGGCTCGCTCACCTTTTATGTGCCCCGGGGTGGGCAGCGGCTCTTCAGCTGAAATCACGAGGGACGCTAGGAGGCGCATAAAAATGGACTACGACGAGTAAACTTCACAAGAACTATGTATTATCACAAGAAAAGGTGTGGGCGCTCCCAAGCAAACATGACGCGCCGTGCCGACGCCTGCTGGGCCACGATGTTGGGTGGCCGCTCGGCTGCAGCCGAAGATGGCCGCCTCGCTGTCGACTGCTGGCTCCCGATGTTCCGGTCGGGGCCTGCGGGGGGCCCACACGGCGAGGTCGGTTGCTGGCACGCGCACCCCCGGTGTTCGCAGGCTGTCGGTGACTCGACGATGATATCACACGACCTACTCTCTCGGACATCTCACAACGAACTCTCCTTACCACGTGTTGGCCGGCACTCTCCGCGCGCGGCGCGCTCCGCTCTTCCTTTTTTTCTTACATACATTGTCGGCGCCCACAAATAGCGCCCCGCCGTTCTACGGCTCGCGAGAGGGACGCGCGTATTCGAACTGGGCAAGTGACGCTGCGCCAAGCACAACGTCACAAGTTCATTTTGGTGGAAACGTTTCTGGGACATATAAGTGGTCATTTATTCCAGAAAGAGTTCGTGACCCTAGTGCAAAGCTACTTTGAAATACTTCGAGCAAAGAATATCTTGATCTGTCTCTCTATATCCTCCGTGTTAGTTCCATTATATATTTTGAGATTGACTACCGTTCCTTTTCTTAGGAACCTGAGAAGTCGAGTAAAATAAACTTATTTGCCTGGAATGGAAGTGGTCAACTTCTGGTAAAGGAAATATTCTGCTAGCAAAGATAAGTGGAATTCTACTCACTATGCATACTCTTGCTGGAATAGATAAATCGGCGAACAATTTTTTCTGAAAAAACCTTAGTTTACAGAAGAAAAGTGGAAACTTGAAATCACCATGACTAATTTTTTTTAAAATTGATGGCGTTCGTAACTATTTCGTGTTTTATTTTATAATTAGTGAATTTATCCTATGTTGAATGTCATATTGTATTATTCATGGGAAAATTATTATATTGAGCAGTAGTAATCAATGATTTTTTTCGGAAAATTTTGGTTTTAGATTCTTTGGAACTTGACTGCAAAGAAATTTGTATTTAATACATTAAAAATATTGGATTAGACTCTCCTTGCTGTATTTCATAGACGCTGAGAAACTAAATAAAACAGAATTCGATTTTTCATTCATTGGTGATGTTTTGGATCGTTTGTAATGAAAATTTATTACTAAAAAGTATCATGAGTTGAAGCTACTTCACTGTACCCGAGATTCAAAACTTTCATCGAAAAGACAATGTGGTTGATTATATGGCGATATGGGTACATACGAGACATTCATAATATAAAACGCTTCTTCGTGACAGTAAAATTACTCCAGTGTCTCGAAAATGCATAAATTTGCATTTATTAGAGATACGCGGCGAGTAGTTATAGCGGAAATTCTTAACTTTTTTGCTGACTTTCCCATTAAAAACCATGCTAACGACCACATTGCGTGAAATTGTTTTGAGGTAATAATTATTTTTACTACAACAATTTCAGAGCGTAAAAATCATTCGCCTTGACTGGGACTCGAACCCAGATCCCTCAATATCCGGTCGAGTGCTTTAGCCACTTAAGCTACCGAGGCGTCCTCTTAAACTCTGAAATTTTGGGGCTTTTAAAGGAACTAGATGTTATGACGAAATACCGTACATACAATGTCACATGCATTCGTAGTCGTGCGCGAGGCGCCACTGTCCACGAGGTTAAAAGCCAACTTTAAACACGTATGGTGTTTTCCCTTTGACAAATTCCAAAGAAACTGCGGGAGATGCCGCAACAGTAACTTTTAACGGAGTCATCCGCTAATGTGCATTTTAATGCAACAATTTCAGAGCGTAAAAATCATTCGCCTTGACTGGGACTCGAACCCAGATCCCTCAATATCCGGTCGAGTGCTTTAGCCACTTAAGCTACCGAGGCGTCCTCTTAAACTCTGAAATTTTGGGGCTTTTAAAGGAACTAGATGTTATGACGAAATACCGTACATACAATGTCACATGCATTCGTAGTCGTGCGCGAGGCGCCACTGTCCACGAGGTTAAAAGCCAACTTTAAACACGTATGGTGTTTTCCCTTTGACAAATTCCAAAGAAACTGCGGGAGGCGCCTCGCGCACGACTACGAATGCATGTGACATTGTATGTACGGTATTTCGTCATAACATCTAGTTCCTTTAAAAGCCCCAAAATTTCAGAGTTTAAGAGGACGCCTCGGTAGCTTAAGTGGCTAAAGCACTCGACCGGATATTGAGGGATCTGGGTTCGAGTCCCAGTCAAGGCGAATGATTTTTACGCTCTGAAATTGTTGCATTAAAATGCACATTAGCGGATGACTCCGTTAAAAGTTACTGTTGCGGCATCTCCCGCAGTTTCTTTGGAATTTGTCAAAGGGAAAACACCATACGTGTTTAAAGTTGGCTTTTAACCTCGTGGACAGTGGCGCCTCGCGCACGACTACGAATGCATGTGACATTGTATGTACGGTATTTCGTCATAACATCTAGTTCCTTTAAAAGCCCCAAAATTTCAGAGTTTAAGAGGACGCCTCGGTAGCTTAAGTGGCTAAAGCACTCGACCGGATATTGAGGGATCTGGGTTCGAGTCCCAGTCAAGGCGAATGATTTTTACGCTCTGAAATTGTTGCATTAAAATGCACATTAGCGGATGACTCCGTTAAAAGTTACTGTTGCGGCATCTCCCGCAGTTTCTTTGGAATTTGTCAAAGGGAAAACACCATACGTGTTTAAAGTTGGCTTTTAACCTCGTGGACAGTGGCGCCTCGCGCACGACTACGAATGCATGTGACATTGTATGTACGGTATTTCGTCATAACATCTAGTTCCTTTAAAAGCCCCAAAATTTCAGAGTTTAAGAGGACGCCTCGGTAGCTTAAGTGGCTAAAGCACTCGACCGGATATTGAGGGATCTGGGTTCGAGTCCCAGTCAAGGCGAATGATTTTTACGCTCTGAAATTGTTGCATTAAAATGCACATTAGCGGATGACTCCGTTAAAAGTTACTGTTGCGGCATCTCCCGCAGTTTCTTTGGAATTATTTTTACTCATAAAAAAAACAGAAAATTGCACAGAGACCTTAAAAATATTCCATAATTAACTAACTAAAGCATCATACAAATTCCAAAGGCGTATTTTCGGTCTAATCGAAAGCAACTAGGTGTGTATTCTATTTTACCTGACTCTGCAAAAGAAATAATAAAGCAAAGTTTTAGTTATCATAAATATTTGCTCATATAAATTGTTTGTCCTCTTTCTCGAACCGGCGTGGAGTTAAGAAATTACCCACAGGTTAAGAAACTACTGATTAATAATGTCTCTGCTAAATAGGGATATTGATTGGACCACAGACATTTTACAATTGTTTCGCTCTTCGGTAATTATTTGAGTTTCATTTGAAAATAATACTCTGAGTTACCGATTATATTGCGCTAACGTGTCCAAATATCTTTATTACAATAATACAACTGCCATTTCATTCATTCAGTCAACGGCCAACATTCAGAGGTTGCCTACGATAGGTTTTAAACGGTACATGAAATATATTATAAATATGCATGGTCTTCTAAAGCATGCAGCCCGCGTTCGTTTCACATGTCCTTCGTTTTTTTTCACATTATTTCTTTTTCCAGGTCTTTTTACTTTCTCTTCGCCTTGATGTCACTCAAAATGCCTATTTTCTCTCTTTTAACTCCAACTTTGCGTAATATTCTTCCGTACATTAATTTAATTCATTATCTGCTAATTTATGTGAAAACGTAAATAGTTTTAGTTTGAGGCGCGTTAAATTTGTTTCTACAACACAATTAATGGTATGGAAGTTCCTTGCCACTAGGAATCAAAATGTATTAGTTAAAATTGTATTGTAAAGTCAAAATAGTATTTATATTTTTATTAATAAATGGCTTAAACAGTAAGCTATTTTTGTGATATGAAACTTTATTTGATTCTATCGGTAACTTAGAACTCATGACCATAAATGTGCTCTTTACTAGTCCAGCCCCGCTGCTTCCTTGGAATAATTTGGTGGTTTCAGAGGGTCGGGAGAAGAGAAGACGCTACACATGCTGGGAATCACCGCTATAAATTCTTGTCGATAATTTCCGAAGTTGAACAGTTTGGGGTAGCAGACGGCTTGAATAATTTCCTCGAGGAGGCAATAGGAGGAGAATTTCCGAAGGTTGAGCATTTTGGTGCTGAGCAACAAACTTCCTGCCTCTCGCTACCACTTAATATGCACGTACATGCATTTACACTGTATGCTGTGATTAGGGGAGCGAGGGAGAAAGAGGGTGTAGGAGGAAGATAATGGCTGGAGAGGAGGCATCATAGCACTGGAGGATGTATAGGGAGTGGGAAGGAATGGGTAGTGATTGGATTGGCGGAAGGGTAATGTCCAAAAGGGTGGGCAGAGTTCGTTCGGCTTTGGAGGTAGGAGGATGGTAAGGGACAGACTAAGCAGGGGGTGGCGGGGATGTTGAACAGGTGTGGGATTGACCGCCTGCGGGTAGGTGGTGCGGGAGGGGTGGTGGTGGGAGTTCGGGCGGTTCTGCCTAGAACTCGCAGAGGTGATCTGATACTCCATCCATCTCAGCCTGGGACATTTAACCCGAGTTCGCAACGGCAGAAGCCGAGCCGTACTTGCTGATGCGGGTCTCAAGTCTTTACAACTCAGTCCCTCTACCACTAGAACAGTGTAGTCCCTTAATAAAAATAACAGTTTCAGGTTTAACTTTGTGGAATTTCTTTGTTATGAGGGTAAAAAGAAACTTAACATTACCACCATAAAGATTGAATATTTCACGACCATGGTTTCGATGCTGCGCATAATCATCAGGCGATGATCATCATGATCATCTGATCATCATTGTCATCATCTAATGCGTATCATCGAAACCATGGTCGTGGAATATTAAATCTTTATGGTGGAAATGTTAAGTTTCTTTTTACCCTCATACGGTAGTCCTTTGTTATTTGCACTTGCAAACTCAGGGAATTTAAATAAACATAGAAGATTTTAATGTTTACTTAATCAGCCAATTTTTTATCGAAAGAAAATATAATTTGAATGGAAACTTTTGCAATTTCATAATTTGTTCGGGGAATTATCTCGAAGTGGTACGTTGTTTATTCAGAATGGTCCATAAATTGCAACACAAGGATTAAGGGTTGCTTTCGGTGCCCTCCCATTGATCGAATTCATCTTACTGAATACTCTGGAAATTTTTAGAAGTAATACATCGGTTGTTGACAAAATAAAGCGTAAAATAATGGCAGTAGTTCATGATGAGAGTGGTTCTCAGTGTTGCACTTAATTCGTTTCATCAAACTTAAAAGTTGTAGCTGGTCACCATGACCTACCCTGTTAGGAATCTGGGCTAATAAAATTTTAATCTAATCAAAGTATTGATCAGGAAACCTAAAAATGTAATAAAATAATTAGAAAATTAATTGATTGATGCGAATTAAATTCATTTTGGTTCGCTCTTAGTGACTGTTCTTTAAATTTTTACGGAATATTAAGATAGTTAAATATTGAATTAGTGATCGAAACGCTCTAAATCTTTTGCTAAAATGGTTGATCTCCGCTTTAAGTCGTCATCGTCGAGGAGAAATACAAATATTTGTGGAAAACCGTGGAAAAATTCTGCTTACGTGATATCATAAAATTCCTTCTAGCAAATAAAAATATTTAGAACAATTACGATAAAAGTAAAAATATGTACTTTTGTTTCTTTATGTGCATGAGAAGAGAGCGGGAGAGACCTTAAGGTCATCCAGCGCCAGACGACGTTCGGTGGCAGCAAGAACATGTACAAAAATGGGAAGAAAGCAATTGGTGGAAATGTGAAAGTGGGGGAGGAGGGGGAAAGTAAAGAGGGGTGAGGGGCCCATTTCGTCTGCCAAAGACTTCTTGTATCGATTCAAAAGGAGGGAGACCTCAGCGTGGCTCATAAGGAAACTGATAAAAATAAGAATGATAAAGAGAAATAGAACTCAGAGTAAGAAATGGATATGATTGGGAATTAGGGGTAAAAGAAAGGGTGGCGGAATGAGAAGGAAAATGGAGATGGTGGACGGCAAAAGAGAATGGGCAGACGAAGGATGAGGATGGAGAGGGATTTAGATGTGAGGCAAACCAAAAAAAAAGGAAAACCGATGGCTACCGTTAAAGAAAAAAGGAAAAAAAACCGGGAGGAGGGTGGGTTTAAGGGAGGGAGTGGGAGACGTCGAAGGATGGAACGGTCCGTTTGCTCGGCGTCATTCGGGTTTTTCTTTGTTTTTACGTTTTTTATTTTCCTTTATTCGAACTGGGGGTGGTGTACCACACGATCGGTACGAAATGAATGACCGAGGAAAAATATAATGAACAAGATATATAAATGTGTTATTTTAGTACATACATATATATTTATTTTTTCCTCGTTCGCGACGGATCCTCAGTTTCGTCCTTTTCCCTCCTCTCCTCCACTCCTTGCCCTCATTCCTCTCCCCCCCAAGGGTTCCCCTCACGCCGCATTCCCCGCTCCTACCACCCCGTTCCCGTTTCCGACCGAATACCGTGTACGTGCATGCGATGGCGATTACGTCGCGTGCGGTTGAAGGGTTGGGAAGGTGGATGGGGCGGAAGGGAGGTTTGTTTATCATACTGAAAAGCCATCCGATCCGATTTGGCTCAGAGGAAGGAACATTTCACGGCAGTTATGATGGCGTTGCTCATTCATATGTCGCTTGAAAATGAACCATGGATGCTGCTGGACTAATACCACCCGTGGAAATGCGCTTTCTCGACAAAATTAGAATTAGCTTTCTAATACCAAGGTCGGGAGTAAATGGAATGGGCATGTGGAGTAAGTCATTTATACGAGATAAACAAGCAATCTATGACTTGATTCCTTATAGAATAATTATCAATGTCGACTCGTTAAATTATTACTTGATTGAGAGGCTTTTGGGATTAATTTGATAGAGTGTTATGGCTTTATCATGCCTTTCACCGTTTCAATTAAGCGTATTATACTTACTTACTTCTCCAAAAGAAATATTTCTTTGACGCATTCGCATTTCTTTGCTGTAATGATATGGAATTCGTTAGCCCCTCATACATTTCTGTATCAATTGATCCATGTTATGATTCATCCTGATTTGATATTACATGTGCGCTTCGATTGTTTTACAATAGGCTGTAATTAATGGTTGAAATCCACTTAAGATGGCTGTAAAAAACTTTGACCAGCTTTTTTCATTTTTAGTATTTCAATTTTCTGCACGAGAAAATTTATTTGGTTAACGTTGAAAAGCTTTTTGATTTCGTGCATATAATGTCATGAAGGTATTCATGATAAACTTCGGACGTAGCATGATACGGGATAAGATATTAGATTAAAGCATGCACGTCCATGATTAAAATCTAACAAAATCGTATGGGTGGAAAATTCAAAGAAACTCCGCATTTCAAGCAATCGTGAATGGTGGGTTTTGTCCTTCTCAGAACATTAGGGCATGCCCGTGCAGGAATGGGTCGAGGGTGGCCGTCACATATCTCGCCCGCCTCCGAATCTTCCGCCAATACTGAATCTGCTCCCCCATCCGAGCCTCTTAAATCACTCCCTAGGATGCGATGCTGCCCTTTTAACCGTATAGACACTTTCATTAAAAATAAAGGACGAGTTTCATCCTTTATTCCATTCAAAAAAATCTCATTTCCGAATTCATTTCACGATATAAATTTTGGCGACATGAAGGAATAACACCATGCGACGCCACCATAACGGAATAAATTTAACCTTCGAGCAAAGGACGTGAGTCCCTGACAATTTATCACCCGAAAAACCAACCAGAAATTCGAGCATGTGTGCATGTGTGTGTACTCGTGTGTGGATGAAACCTCTCTTGGAATAGAGTGATGGGATGAAAAGGAGGAGGGATTTGAGACGTGTTTGAAGGAGGGAGAAAGTGAAGGGATCGGGGAGGAGGACAGGTGACCAGGGTATGTCGGAATGAATGGGACCCGGAGGTAGAGAAAGGAAGGCCGAGGGCTAACTGAGAGAAGAGGCAGAGTGAGAGGAAGTGTTGGTGGTGGTTATGGATGGGGATGGGGTTGGGGCTTGGGGCGGGCTCTAGGTTTTGGCAGGTCGAAAGGGTTGAAGTGAGGGGTTTTGTGAATGGAAGACGGGTAAGGAGTGGACTCGCTGGAGGAGATTTAAAAGAATGAAATGAGGCGGAGGAAGGGAGTTCGGGATTTAGTATGAATGGATGAACATATCCCTATTTTCTATTTTAATATTTTCTCCCGAGACCGGTCCTCTAAAAGTATATTGGGCGCTATAATTTTGAATATAGCTACAATTTCTCCATTAATACCATTTTCAACATCTTTTTGGATCAAAGTCGAGCTACATTAGTAAAACTGACGGAAATTGGTAATGGTTTTGGGGACGAAGTCATTAACAAATAATCTTTTTGCTTCTTATCTTCTTCCTCCGTTCAAATAATGTATTAAGAATTAGAGATGCATTTGGAAATTACATCGGCTGAGTGACTTACAGGTGGAAACAGTTATATACAGGTGGAAAATTCAAATGCGCACATTAAGTTCATCGTGTTGTTATTCCATAAGATTTCGGCTTACGTCACGGGGAGGATTAGTCGGAGGTAAGTTGTTAACATAATGTTTGACAAATGATCAACATTGAGAGAAAAGATAAACTTAAATTTATTTCTAGTTTTCGCACGGTTGGATTTCTAGTCCATTCTACAACGAGGATTGCGCATTTACATATTTTCGATTAACGTAATGAAATAGTGGTAGCCTATGTATCCTATCCAATATATATTTTAATCATTTTAATATTATAGAGGCAATGAAGACGCAATATTAATGAGGTAATTCGGAGAAATAAATACAAAATCGGAAAAAATCCGAGCCACTAATGGAAAAATACTAATAGATGATGTCGACATTGGGAATAGATGGAATAAATACATTGAAATACTACATCAAGCTCCCAAACCACTAAAAGATGGCTTAATTAAAGATGAAAGCATGATAGGTAAAGACGATCGGGGTCAGCAGATATCAAGAAACGAATTCGACAGAGCTGTGGCAGACGTGAGTAACAACAAGGCACCAGGAGTTGACAAAATAAACGGAGAAATAATCAGGGCACTCGGGGTCAAAGCAAAAGATGCCCTCTATAGAATAATCAAAGATAGCTACGACAGCGGAAAGACACCAGAAGACCTCAAGAAAATTGTAATGATTGCAATACCAAAGAAACCGAAAACAGATAAATGCGAAGAACACAGAACATTCAGCCTGACTTCTCATGCATCGAAAATACTTACTCGGATAATCAGCCGACGAATAGAAGGAAAGTTAGATGAAAGCCTCTCGGAAAACCAATTCGGAATCAAGAAAAACTGAGAAGCAAGAGAGAAAAATTCTCAGCTTGAGAATCCTGGCCGGAAAAATGAGACACATAAATAACCCATTATATGTGGCTTTCGTGGACTTGGAGAAGGCCTTCAACAACTTCGAATGGAACAAGATTTTCAAGATACTAGAGGCGCTTCGATTGGACTAAAAGAACAGAAGAATCATCCATAACCTCTACAATAACCAAGTTTCAACAATGCAAACGAAAAATGGAAGAAAAATAGAAGCCAAAATTAACAAAGGAGTAAGACAAGGAAGCAACCTCTCGCCAGCAATATTCAACGTATACCTGGAAGAGGCAATAAAAGAAACACAAGAATTGGGTATCAAAAGAGTCAAAGTAAATTAAGACGAAATTAACATGCCCCGGTTTGCAGATGACATCGCACTAGTGGCGGAAACGCAAGAGGACCTGTAAGCAACTGCAAGTAAGTGCTATGGAACAAGTACTGGGGCAATGTAATATGAACATCAACAAGAAGAAAACTAAAATCCTTGTATGTGGAAGAGAGTAGCTGAATGCAGCAGTATCTACCTGGGAAGCAACATAACATGGGATGGAAGAAGTTCGAGCAAAATCAAGCGAAGAATAGCCCAAGCAAAGAACGCATTCATGAAGAAGAGGACATTACTATGTTCAAAGGACCTAAAGCTGGAAACAAGGAAGCAGTTCGTCAAGACTTTCATGTGGAGCATGGCGCTCTATGGTTCAGATACTTTGAACATTGGAAAAGTGAACCAGCGAAGAATAGAAGCCTTAGGAACATGGTGCTGGAGGAGAATGCTGAAGTTTAAATGGACAGACAAAGTAAGGAACGAGGAAGTTTATAGAAGATCAGAAGAGGATAGGAACATATGGAGAACTCTACGGCGAAGAAGAAATAGATGGATTGGACACCCAATGAGGTACAATAGATTGATTAGGAATATAATGGAAGGAAAAATAGAAGGAAAGATTTCACGAGGGAGACCATGAGACATGTACATAGGACAGATTAAGTAGGACGTGACACAGAGAAGGTATCAAGGATTGAGGGAATTGACATTAAATAGTGTAGAATAGAGGGCTGCAGTAAACCAATCCTAGGTTTGAAATAATGATGATGATGATATTAAACGTTTCCGATGACAGAACTGAAAAGCAAATTCATCGCTTAAAGCACATCGCTGATGGCGTCAAAATTCATGTCTGTTACAAAATGCATGTCTTGTGCATTTAAAAGCACCGGTGAAAGTTGATCGCTCATTCCCAAAAGACAAAGAATCCAAATTAAAATATTATAATCATCACATTTGAAGATGATGTGTGAAAGGAACTTTTATTAATGTATGACCAAATCGCCACCATAGCCACCGTATCATGTCAACTTCCCCTTCCGGATAGCTTCTTGTCTCTTCATTTCTTCCAGCTGCTACCTTTAATATCTATCACCAACATCAAAGCCTATAAGCAAAAAAGGTAAACGACCAAGCATCAATAATTATATAAAAGGTCACTTTTGGAAGGTCTGTGAAAATTCTCGCCTGAAATGTCTAGTTATTTATTTTTCAATTGAAAATGTTCTCAAGTTGATTTGATTTGAATGGACCGATAGATTGCGCGTGCCAAGGATTGGAATTTTGGATATAATAACTTTATTCTACCCAGAATAGGATATTTGTTCCCAAAGTATATATCAATTAATATTACAATATGTTGAAATTAATAGCGGCAGGTTTTCAAGACAATAATTTTACCAATATTACACCAAATTGATCAATATTGGAACGCTACGCTGTCTTAATTTAGGATGGAGTAAGGTATCAGAATTATAAAGAATCTGTCGCATCATAAACTTGCCACCCCGTGGGTGCGGACTCAGATGCCGACCGTGATGGAGCTCAATCCCTGCTTATCCGTTGGAGCCATATGGGAAAGATCCATCTCAAGAACCGTACTCCGTTCGTCGAGGGAGGAACCTTTGATGCTTTAAGCTAGGAGGAGTAGGCTGTTGAAGTTGCTTTTCTCCTCCCTTTCTCCACTCTCTCTAATCCCGTCTATCCCTAATTATTCGCCTAACCATAATGGCACTCTAGATTTTCGAAGTTTGTAGCTTAAAAATTAATAACTGCTAATGTTTAATACGTGAGACTGGAGGTATTTTAAATTATCAGACCTGAAAGAAACCATTATGTCTAAATTGGCTAGTATCTTTCGAAAGTGAACGAAAAAGTCTAATTCTGACTTTCTTAGCACTCCGTCAGGGACTCTTTTACTCCGATATTTCGAAAATGGGCATGATTATTGCTAAATCCTTGAATTGTATTAATATGGTGGGTTTTGTCTCTAATGAGAAGTTTTTACTTTTCCGTGAAATAATTTTATGTCCTATTTATAATTTTTGAAATCTAACTAACTAAACTTTGATTTTTGTTTCCGCAACTAAAACTGAGGATAAAGAATAACATGAAAGTATTAGACTTGCCGTCATTGATTTTAATTGGAAGAGAGAATTTTAATCACATGAATTTATATATATATATATATATATATATATATATATATATAAACACAGATGTAGATTTTTAGAATATAGAGACACAAAGAAAGGACACTCACAATTTATTTTACGTTTCGACAGCACGGCTGTCGTCTTCAGCAATGTCGCCGAAGAGCGTTCCATTTCGAAGATATTTTATATATATATATATATATATATATATATATATATATATATATATATATATATATATCTGTGTGTGTGTATTTATAATTTTGATAAGAAATATAGGGTCAATAGAAGTGTGTATAGGTATTTTAATGTAAAACTTTGACCACAAAACTCGGATAAAAATATTCAACGCTTGTGCACTTATTTTTAAATGAACTTAGGAATGAAATTAATCAAGTTCAAGTTGACAATTAGCTCTACAATATTCAAGTATTTTAATATTACGTACAAGTTATCTCTCGAAAATCCTGATGTTTTTACTGAGTTCAAAATGGCATTCAAGGTGGCTGTTCGAATTTCTTCGGCGGTGTACGCTGCTCGGTATGCTCCCTAAGAAGGGGTGGGGCGAGTGTTTTTCCGGTATACTTCATAGTCGACGTTGCCAAATGTTCTTACCATTGCGTTCCTACCTTCTCTCGTGGTACTAATGGACTGGAAAGAGAAAGTTGCCCTTGGGCACAAGTGTGTAAGGGTTTATAGGAATTCGCTTAAGGGGCACGGGTCGTTCGCCGGCGTAAAATAGTAGAAATATACACGTAATGAAACAGTGCTCCTTTTATATTTTTCCTCGCGTCTTTGCATTTAGGTTAAGTCAACTAGTGTGTTTCTTTTTCTTAGCTGTTATCGTCTCCCGTAAATTTATTACAGCAAGAGGAATGATAAATCAGGGTAGTTGCAGCGCGGTGTACTGCCTCATCCTTTCCATGATTCATCACCCATTACACTCATTTAACTATTAATTCACAAAGTCTGCCACGAAAACCATCTCCACAAAAGTTCACGAAGGACCCAACAGGCAGTGAATTCGGCCCCGGAGAAAAACACAAAATTGAAATTATATGTTCACGTGTGCACGAAACCAACAAAATGATTAATTCACGTAAAGAGAATGCCAAACACTAAGAAGCACTTGGCAACGCTGCACTTGAGTGGACGATGTGAACGTAACGCAGATCAGAGTGTGGATGTGCTCCCGAAAGTCAAACCCCACTCCAGTACAACTCTATTAGTTCTCGCTGAATCACGTGGATGGAAGCTCTCTGCTTCACTCTCTCTCTAACAGCGAATGTCATTTTGGAGGAAATATAGTCGCGTATATAGCCCATGCTCATGAATCGTAGTAGTAGTTTTAAGGGGAGGCGACCAACAGCTAAGGTCATTTGCGCCATAGGGGATGGACAGGAAAGGATGAAGGGTGGAGAGAAACCCGGCGTCGGCATTAGCCTGCTCTTTACGAAAGGCGCCAAGGGGTCCGCAGTTTAACGTCCCATCCGACGGACGGCGTACTCACTCAAAGTGCCCTCCACAAAGCACCTCAAGTAGGGATCGAGATACCTCTGAAAAATATTCAACACCGCCGGGATTTGAACCCGCGTCATGAATCGTGTATTGATTACATTGCCTCACACGTTTTATTTAAATGTATGACTTTAATCCCTGCTCAGTCTAGGAACAATATAAATCATTCAAATGGTTGATACGACCTTTAATGAAGTCGATATTTATTGAAATTTTCAAGTAAAATCTATGAAAAAGTTTAGATTTATATGCAGAATGACATGATCATTTCAAAATATGCATGTGAAATTATGCCCAAAACAATGCCAGCTGAGATACAGGCGATCAGGTTTCATATTCATAAAACTTCCTCAAATCATTTACAATATTGTATTTCCTACCTTGTTCAATGAAATAAACAATTGAAGAAGTTTCTGAGTATTTTTATGCTTATTTTTTCATCCCAATTACGATTTTTGAATGAAAATTTGTTATAATTATTATTGAGTCGATGAATTTCATTGCCTCTCTGACCAAACGATCTGGCACCTAACATTACAATTTTCTCTTCTTCAATTTCACATACTTCCTTCCTCCATTCCATCCAAACTTTCTTCCCTTTTCCTTCTTCTGTTTCCTAACGCTATTCCCTCTTTCAGTGTTCAGCATTCTATCACCATTCAAAATGCTCAGGATTCACCTTTCCTGCCTCTTTTGAATTTATCCCAACAATCCTCTCTCTTCCCCTAAATGCAGAGTAGCTCTTTGTTTGTTTTCCTTCGCCTTTTTTCATTTCACCTCTTCCATTCTTTTACACACCAAATGTAAAAAAGCTCTCAACTTCGCCTATCATCTTGGTTCAATGACTAATGAATGAACTTCCTCGCCGTACCAAACCACACTCTTGATAAAGGGTTTCTCTATTCTTTTCTTAAAAGCCTTAATCAGTGTTTCTGTTATCGATTCTCTCCTTGTGGAATATTCTTTGCTTAACGCTAATGATGTCCCTCCTTTGACTATTTTGATCCAAAAGACTTCTAAGATATGCAGACTGCTTCCCTAGTTTATGACCTACTATTTTGACGTTTATGTAATACTTGTTTTATAAATGTTTTCTTTCAAATCATAGTATTACAAGATTATTTTTGGATCCATCTATCACAAAGATGAGAAAATTATGTCCCCTCGGTTCAGTTGGCTAATGACCGCTTTAATCTAACCCTGGGTATGCCGAAATGGCATGGTCACAGAAGTATTCAAAAGTCCCTTTATGGTATTATTTTCTTCGTAAAATCTACGAGACTTTTATCGTTAAGCTATATGCTACTGATTTCTAAATTTTTTAATTCGTCTCGAGTTTCTTAATTCCTGATTCATTCCTCTCTTCGAGCATATCCAGGGTAAATTAATCCTTATCGTTCTGTAGTCTTTTAGCTAGTTATCATGTGGTTAGTAGTGATAAACCTACGTTTTACAGTTTTAAAAATAGTCTGCATGTTCCCTCAAAGGAAGTATATATTTGCATTACGGAGCATGTGAACTCAGTTGTTCTAAAATATAAAGCCGTTAGTTGCAGCGCCATTGCCGATGGAATTACGTGGTTGTCATGGAGATGGGTTGTTAGCTCTGCTCGTGAGAGTTGTCCCGCTTCCCTTCCCGTGTCGAAGAGATGTGAAATCGAAGCAGACCTAGTTAAGCTACGATTACCCGAGTGACTGATTGTATCAGTTATATTTTTTTAACTCTTTTTAGTAGAACTTGAATATATTTTTTGTGCCACTAATGTAATGATTACTAGGTTGCATAGAGATCGGATGTATTTGTTTCCTGGAGATCAGACCAATCGGCTACAGATTGACAGGATGAATCGTAAGCATTGCTCTAAGATAGAATGAAATGGTTTGGCTTGGAAATCGGTAGTGCTGGATGGATTCCAATCAATTCGAGATCAGTTGAAAATAATCAAAGTGAAATGCTCATTTGATTCCATCTTGCCGCTCAGTAGCCGCGTCGCCATCTTGGTCCTTTTAAGGTGAGTTGAAGCCTGATTACTCGTCTTTGGTGCTGGATTTGTTAGTCACAATCATTGTACGCGAATCATCGAGCGGTAAAGGTTGTGTACCTACTATTAATTAATACAAATGTTTTCCTTCGCGGTTATGTAATAGTATTTTCGGCCGGATTTAATTTGATGGTATAACTACTTTTGCAAGCCATTTAAATTGTTACTAGTTGAAAGCTAATCGTTTTATTTATCATTGGAAAATAACCTTACTTTTCGATGTCTGTCAAACCTTGAAACTTCATTACCTACGCAAAATAATAATTTAAATGATCATATTTGTCACAAATTAGCCTATCTTTATTAAGTTGGGAAGTAGTTAAAATATTTAAATACAATGCAAATATTAAAACTAATAAATGATTTTTGTGAAATATTTCATGGTTCTGTTGGCATTTGAAAACAATTTGAACGAATATGGAGCATTTAAAAATAATTTTTCGTTACTGAGTACATTTTCAGGACCATTTCAAAGCCTATGAGATAGGTAGCCATATTTCACGTGCATTCATTCCTTTCTGTTTGGTTATTTCATCCCACCTATATTCGGCGGCGAGCACAACTTCAGAAAATATCAAAGTGTATGTTCACTTTTATTAGGTTTGTTTACTGTTTGTTTGCCTGGCACAGAAACTCGTAATGAATGATTAATGCTGCTGTTGAGAAATAAGCCGGAAATCATGAAGTTGGTGTGCGTAAGATACGGAGTTCACTCGACTTCGTTGAATTTTGTTTCTCCCTACCTTGATTTTTTACTGTTGAGTGACCCTTTACGTGCCCCATGAGTTGGAACAAAAAACGAAACTTCGTTATCCAATTTCCAAGGCGTTGCGCAAATTTCTTTTCTGTAAAGCGCATCTTTCAACTAAATATCTGCATTTATAAGCAGTGTGTCAGAAGAGATAAGAGAGAGAGGGTATAGGAAGGTGGGGAGGGATGAAGGCCTCCCAACGGGTCAATTTTTGTAACCTCTTTCATGTATGGGCCCTCGCACGAGACTAGCCTCTCACTCAAGCAGAGCCTTCTAGTCGGGGGCTTTTTTCGTTGCCTTTACCCGTTCGTCCAATGCTCACCATGTTCCTAGTGTCGCCAGGAGCGTTTATAGTGCGACTCAAAGGGTATCGGGGAAAGTGAGAATAAATACGCCGAGTCTTACCATAACAATCGCATATTATGCAACAGCAGTCATATTACACCATTTACATAGGTATTAGGAATTTATGGATGGCTAGGCCCTCGATAAACCAACGCGATATCGGACAACATTAAAATGGCAGAAAATTACCTGGGACAGGGTGAAGGCAGGTTAGAAGCGGTCACGGGACTCGTAACCCAGGCAGAAGCCTCGTCCAAAGGTAAGGTCCAACGAGGAGTGCGGGAGCGGGGTCACTGTAACACGGGCGAGGCCCTCGTCCGTCGGCAAGGAAGGGAGTATGGCAGGGTGGACGCGGTAACGAAACACGTAACCTAGGCAGAGCCCTCGTCCCAAGTCGAGTCAGCCATAGGACACGCTGTCACGACAAGCGCAACACAGCCGAAGCATCGTGTCCTACCTACCACCTTCAGATAACCAACTCACTGCTCTTTTCCTCGCCCCTATGTGACTACCTCTTTGTGGTGGCGTCCCATTCGTCTTACCAGTCCTTGGGACTATAATCCTCGTCTTCTTTTTTGCCAAAACGTTCCCTCTTGACGCTTGGCTTGCAGCTGCCCGATGATTTAATCATTCAGCTGCTGTGTTTGCGGCTTCTTAGCCCGTCGATGAAGGAAGGTCCAATCAACTCCTTTTCCTTTTCAATGGTGGTTGGTCGTCGTCCCGTCCCGTTGCTGCTCTTGGGCGTTTGTGCCTTTCCCAGGAGACAGGTTTTAAGCCGCCGATCGACCGCAAGTGCTCTTCTTTTTTGCCTTCAAGCTCCTCGTAAAAGGCCGTCGCGCGAGTCTTGATGACATCTCCAATGGGCGCAGTTTCAGTTAAGGCGTGGAGAATTTCTGCGGCATAGTTCCAGCCAAGCCCAAGTACACTGTTGAGTGCCCCTCTTTCCGTTACCTCCAAGTGGTGGAAGGCCGTCTGAGTCATTCTGCCACTCCATGCCGGTGAAGCGTACATCAAGATTGGGCGAATTGCCGCCACGTACAGATACGTCTTTGTCTTGATAGAGAGGGACGGTGAACGCAGCAGCGGCGAGAGTTGTAGTCGTCTTCCTCTTGCCTTCCTGGTGGCAGCGAGGGCGTGACTTTTGAATGTCAGTCTTTTATCCAGTATCACGCCTAGATAGGTCACCTCTTCCTTCCATGGCGCCTCCTCGGTGCCCACGAGGATTTCTCCTGGTTCTCGCAGTCCTCCAGGTGAAAAAAGAATCGTCTGTGTCTTTGCGCTGTTGACGCTGATTCGCCACAGGGCGTACCACTCCAGCAGTTTGTCTACTGCTCGCTGTAGGTATGTTGCCGCCATGTGTGCTCTCCGCGAAGTGGTCACTATTGCTGCGTCATCCGCATACAGGGCAACCATGGTATGTCGTCCAAGGTCTACCGGGAGGTCCGCCGTATATAGATTAAAAAGTATCGGTCCGAGCACCGATCCTTGCGGCACGCCTGCGTGGACCTGTTTCGGCTGTGACAGCGCGCGTCCCCAGGCGACACGGAAAGTCCTTCCTGTCAGATATGATGTTAGCAAGCGGCGCTGCCAATTTGGAAACCGCTGTATTGCAAGTTTTCGCCTGAGACCAGCGTGCCATATCCGGTCGAAGGCTTTCCTGATGTCAAAGAACGCCGCCGTTGAGCAGCATCGCCGATTGAATCCGGCCGTCACCTGTTCCACGAGACGGACGAGCTGGTGTGTGGTGGAGTGTTCCTCTCGAAAACCGTACTGTGATGCCGGCAAGATTGAGTAGGCCGCGATGTGCTTCAGGAGATGTGGCAGCAGTACCCTCTCAAGCAGCTTTCCCAGGGTCGCTAGCAGGGCGATCGGGCGGTAGTTCTCTACGTTCCTAGCGGACTTCGGCGGCTTCGGCAATAGGATGACTTTTGCCGATTTCCAGATGGCCGGAAAATGTCCCATGGAGAAGCAGGCCGTAAAGAGCGTAATCAGGTGAGTTGCGAGCGAGACAGGCATCTGTCGAAGGGCCTCGTTCGGGATGTTGTCCTCTCCTGGTGCTTTCTTGCAGCGTAGTCGTCCAAGGGCTGCTCTCAGGTCGTTTTCGGTAACCTTCGTTACCGTCATGGTGCCCTCCTCCGTTGTTTCATCCTCTTCAGGAAAGTCGCTAGGATCATCCGGTACCAGTGGATCCGGAGTCGACGTGAAAGTGGCCTCCAGCGTAGTTGCTGCAAATTCAGCCTTTTCGTCTTCCGTGATAAGAGGGCCACCAGGTGAGTCGATCGGTGGGTCGATCCGAATGCTGTGGCGAAGAGAAGCTGCCATTCTCCAGATGCTCCCATCTTCGGTTCGGAGGGAAGCAACCTTCCTTTCCCACGTCGTCTGCCTGTGGTCCTGGATGAGCTGCCTCACTTCGGCTCGTTTTCTTCTAAACCGTGCCCCATCCGTGGGACATTTGGTTCTTTGAAATCGTCGTCGAAGCCGATTTCTTTCGCGGATGCGGCGAAGGATGGAATGAGGCAGCGTCAGATGTCCAGAAGGGCGGATCGGTTTTATTGGCACGGTGTTCTGTAATGCTTGGTCCACGCCAGCTGTTATGACAGAAGCATATTCGTCCAGCATAGCTTGTGACGTCAGTGATGGCGGCTGTTCCGGTAAAATGTCGGAGAGGATCTGCCTGTACCCTGTCCAGTCTGTTTTATCCAGGCATCGCACCGGCCGTGGGGGAAGTAACGTTGGGCAGCATCCCAGATAGGCGCAGACTGGGTAGTGGTCGCTGTCCAACGTCGGTGTCGCCACGAGAGAAAGCGAACTCGTGAGCCTACGGTGCAGCGCAATATCTAAGACGTCTTCGCTCCTGCCGTGATGCTGATGCGTTGGCCCATGTGGACCCGCGACGCGTACTCCGTTGTTCTGAGCCCATGTGAGCAGCGCTTCACCCCGAGGGTTCGGTGTAATTGAATGCCATGCAGCATTCTTTGCATTTAGATCCCCGAGAAAAAGCGACGGCCGTGACCCGGAGAAGATGACTTCGAAATCCTGTGTGGCTAGAGGTCGTTTTGGGGGGAGATAGAGTGACCCCACTGTGAGAGAGCCGATCGAAGTATCTACTTCAATGGCTGTCGCCTCTAGATGCAGTCGAGCTGGTAGGTCAATTTTTCTCGCAGCCAGGTCAAGCGAAACGAGGACCGCCGTGCCCCCTCCTCTTGTTTGCCGGTCATCCCGGTAAACTGCATAGCCTGGAACGACGTATGAAGTTCCAGGACGGAGATGAGTCTCTTGCAGACAGACGATTGAGATTCTTGCCTTCCGTAGAAAGGCAAGCAATTCAGGGGTCTTTCGCTTCAATGCGCCGCCGACATTCCATGTGGCTAGGATGATAGATTTATTTAATTCTCGCCTATGGTCCATTTTGGTTTGGGAAAATAGTGGTAAGGGCGACAGTTAAAGCTTGCAGCTGTTGTTGCAATAGCGCAGCAGAGGACGTCAATGCTTCCAGGATGGAAGAGAGGGATGTAGCCAAAGTTGGAGTCGGCATCTGCGAGTCTGCAGCCCGCCTCTTCTGGAGAAGAGGAATTTTTATTTCTTCTGCTGTCTCCCTGGCGACCGGAGCCGGCGTCGAGAGTGGAGGAAAGTCAAGATGCTTGCACATGGTCAGACGTTGGGTTGCGTTGGTTGGGTCTCCCGGCTTCGACGCGTTGAAGGTACCAAGCGTCTTCTGTTGAGGAGAAGGCAGCTCTGTTTCAGCGGCGGTGTTCTTCGCCCCCTGGGTTGGTGCGCCTTTCCTCCGGAGGCTAGCCATCTTCATCTCCTTCTGTTTGGCGTAGACAGGGCAGGTCCTGAAAAATGCAGGATGGTTTCCTCCGCAGTTACAGCAACAAGTCTTCTTCCTTTCCGTATCCGGACATTGGATGCCTTCATGTGCACCAGCACACTTGTAGCATCGCGGGGCTGCCGTGCAGTTGGAAGATGCGTGTCCGAATCGGGTGCACCGGTAACACATTTGTGGCTCCCTGTGCTGATATTTTGCCACCCTGACACGGGAATTGCCGATGTATCTTATGGCAAGCATTTCTTTTGTTTGCCATTCAGGGTTTTCCTTGACAACGACAAGGAAGAAGGTTCCCTGCCGCACCAGATGCACTCGTTCCACCGGAATCCCCATGGCGTCCATATCTTCTTTCAGTAGCTCAACTGGGTAGGTGCACGGAAGTCCACGAACCGCGTAGAAATTGGCTCGTAGGGATTTCGGGCCCCAGGTCGAGAATTGTGCATTTGACTGCACCAACAGCTGCTTTATGGCCGCATAATCAGCCGCAGTCTTTAGTTGAAGTCTCGTCGAGTCGGTTGTATGGATTGCAGTAAAGGACTTGTCCGTTGCCTTGGATCGGACAAGTTTCAGCAAGGCCGCGTGGTCTACTACATCGTATATGATGAGTGCCGGGGGGCGTGGTTCCTTTTTTCGGCTTGCCGGGGATCCAGATGGTGCAGATGAATTTTCAGCCTCCATCGCCACGGGAGCAGAAGAGTTGTCCGTGTCCGGATCCGTGACGAGCGGTGAGAATTTATTACTCGTACTTACCGGGCGCTTATTAGTTGCTTCTTCAATGGAAAGGAATGGTGCGCTACGCTTCCCGGCTCCTCTGGGATCCTTGACGTGTCGCCAGTCGTCGTTGAATTTCGCGGCAGGGGCAGACGGCCCGTTCTGATGCATGGAAACGTCCATATTTAGAGCGCCGGCAGTATGAACAGGGTTTGAAGAAGTATTTTCCAGCTGCTGGTCGAGAGGAGTCCTTATAGTGTCCGCTGGCAGCGGCACGATGTCCATATTGGGCGCCACCGGCGCCTTGCTTCGCTGTCCCTCGATTATTTAATGATGTCAGCAACCAGGGTTAGAAGTATCCAGTAGAATATTCCAAGGGAGGCGTACGTCGAAATTTCTGTAGGTATATCCAGGTCTGATGGTCTATCCTCCGTCTCCAACGTTCCGAATCCAGGTGATCAGGTCTCCCAATTCTCCCTCCAACCTCCAACAGGTCTCCAACCAGTTCCCTCAGGTCTGCTCTTGGGACTATAAAGCCCGCGACCAGGGCTTTTATACCCAACTTAGGAGCCAGCGGAGGAATACTCTGTCGTATTCTTGAAACACTGTCTTTGGTCACGTGGGAAATTCGGAGGAGCCAGGGAAGGAATACTATGTTGCATACTTGCAACATTGTGTCTTTGGTCGCTAGGGGTATTCGGAGGAGCCAGGGAAGGAATGCCATTTTAATTACATGAAGAATACAATGTATCTTTCCAGAGCCGGGAACAAAATTGTTGCATACTTGCGACACTAGTAGTAATAGATTTAAGGGGGGCGACCGACAGCTGAGGTCATTTGTGACATTACGGATGGATGGGAAAGGAGGGAGGAAGGGAGGGAGGGTGGAGAGAATCCAGACGTCGGTAATTAAAACCCGGGCCCGCTGGGTGGGAAGCCAGTACGCTAGCCACCGTAACAACCGACCCCCTCACCCCCCGTTTCCTATTTGAGGAGATAAACAAGAGGACATGGCAGGAGTGGCAGTTTTTTAATGTTAGTATAAGCATTATAGTAGTTAGTGTAATGGCAGTTTTAAATAAATACTCCTTTGAAATGTAATCAAGTATAAAAATACAGTAAGCTCAAAATATTGTATTTATAACAAAGTGGTTTTAGTTTATAATTTTGGAAGTTCAATAACGGTTTTCGTCAGATATAAAATATAAGGAGACGTTTAAGTCTAGTGGGTAGAGCGTTTGGCTATTGGCTTTGATTCCGGGTGATGCCTCTGGGTACCCTTGGCTTCACTAAAGTTTTGTAATTTTTCGGATACCGGAATTTCCTGAGAAATCACAGACGGTAGAAGTAAAGGAATCGGTTCACCTACACTATTTACATTTCTCACACCGTTGGGATAAGTACAAGGTGAGCTCCGACCTCACCTATCAAACCAACCTGCGAGTTAATTTCTGTTTTTTTATGACCTAGAAATGGGTATTTTCAGGATGGGATACGTATTTAGGACGAAGCATAAAATATGAAATGAGCCGCGAAATGTAAAAGTGTAAGGGCGTTTTTTAAAACTAAATATATTTGTTTTATTAATATAGTGATGAAATTAATAAAAATGTTCCGAAAGGAAAGTTGTTGGAGCTATTGTGCTTAGTACGACTGGAGGTATATATTTTTACCTGTAAAAAAGTTTAAGCACAAATATTTTAAGCTATAAATCTTTCAATGAAAAGTTAGTTGCCCTGAATATATTTTAAATGTGGAATCAGTATTGCAAATTAATATTTTAAAAGGAAAATTATAAATATGTAGATATCTAATTTTAACAATCGATTCACAAATTACTATTTTAAGTCATTTTTTGTATGCGTTGCGCTATCAAAAGAACTGCTCCAACTTTTTGGCGTAATGCATTCCGCGAAGATTTTCAAAAACCGCCCTTCACTATAGAAATTGGCGGTTGTAGCACTGATAGCATGTCGGCATTTCTTTCGATATGAATGTCAGCTGGTCTTTTCCTGGCATATGGCATCGCGACGATGTTCCGCCTAAAGCATGGAGGAGGGAGAAAGTGACTACCTTCCTACTTCGAGGCCGACTGAGTGTGGCTAATGGTTGTCATATTTTCCCGAAGATGGCGATCTCGCTAATATCTTAGCTAATAGGTATTTTTGGTATTTTATTTAATTTTATTTATTACTTTATTTGGTGTTGATTTATTAGTATGCGTCGAAGTATTGCAGTAGAAAATTTTTCATTTTAAAATATTCATACCACGGAGGTTCATAAATTGATTACTCTGATGGAACACTTCAATCGTGGGGTAATTAAGTATTCCCTAAACTTACTATCAAGGCGTTTTCCCAAGTTATAGGGATTCAGATGTGTCGGTCAGTATATGCATATTTATTTGGAAAATTACTCTAATATAAGCTTTATGTATTGCTGTTATATATTGACGTGATAAAAAAAGTTCAGAGAATCATGTAGCCAGTAATATTGAGTGTGTTAAAATACCAAATTTCGATTTTTTCATAAATGCTTGCTCAATGCTGTTCTCTTAGCAGTAATTGCGTTTCTTTGTGTATTTAAACATCATTTTAAACATCTTCCTTGCTGCGGAAATTTCCCTATGGTTTTACAGCCATTATATATATGGCATTACTAGTGTACCGTGCGGAATTGTTATAAGTAGTTTCCCTAAATGTAGCCAAATGCAATAATTATTTTGAAACGAGATGTGATTTTTATAATTTCAGTTCACAAAATTTATAAAAAACATTAAGTGTTACCTTGACAAAAAAATTTCATGAATTCATGGCCCTTCTGATTCAGTCATATATAGTAATTATAGATTACAATGTTAAGAAAGCATGGTTACCTCTGCCATGAGTTAATGAATGCACCATAAATGATGCATGATGCAAATAAAAGTGATTGCTATATGAGACACACCTATTGTAGCAGTTCTTTAGCATTCGCTCCATCCTACACATTGCAGTCTGTGTTTGAATCATGCGTTTCTGATCTGATTTTCGAGATTATGAGACTAAATGCAATGATATCTCTCGATTGTGATCATAATTATTTATGAAAGTCTCATATATTTCAACTTCTTGAATGCATAAAGACGATATGGTTACTGGGACAAAACACACCGAAAAAGACTTTCATAATTCGCATTGACCAAGCCAGGAAGACTGCTGTTGAGGGAGTGGGTGGCAAGTACGATATAGGAGGGAGTACATGGGTACCTATATAGCAGGAGAGGAAGAAAGAGTTTGACGAGAAGAAAGGAATTGCCGTGAGACGAGTTTTGAAAGTTACGGAAACGACTTCGGTTTGGGACGCCTTGGATTGAAGAATGGTGTGGGTAAAGGAAATGGGTTGAGGGATTCCTTTGAGGAGAATCAGGATGGACTGTGGGGGGGGGGGGGGGGTTGAGTAGAGCCGGAGATTCGGGGTGACTTAGTGGAAACTTGGGGGAGCGGGAATGGGATTAGGTGGCAGGCTGACGGGAGAGGAGTCGGAGTGCCAGATTAAGGAATGTCGCAGAAACTATTCTTTATAACTCCCTAAGAAGTCTCTCAACCTTTATTCCATCAAGAAGGACATACATATCTAGGAACGCAATTAACCATCCAAATGGACGCTAAGAGTTTTATTGGAAGTTCTTCGTAGTTGACTAATTTGATGCATTCCTAATACATATTTTATGTTGTATGTAGATTATGCAAAATATTGCGGTTCTTTCATATTCTGGTTGGTGAGGAGAACTTTATGTTTCTCAAACCATTGAATTTTGCGCGGTGAAAAACTTATTCCCCCAATTTGTGCCGAATTGAATGAATAAAATTGTATTAACGACATTTCTAAATTTTATTCTAATCGGGTTTACGTTTAGATTTTCCCCAATTTTATTTCCCAAGTTCATGTTGTGATTGAAATTTATGGCTCGTTGATGCCTAGCAAGCAAGTGTTGTGTCTAGGTGTTGATATGATGATGAATTTTCTGCTCGTCAGAACGAAGTTTTATCGATGTACTGGAAAGAAAACTATTCATTTGAGCCCATAATGAAATAAAATATTCCTTCATTGGCAGACTTAAATCCTAGAGTTGGTTTATTCCTAGCTATTCTGAGTATATCCGCCAATCCCTATATTCTCCGTAAGCATGCATTTTCTGAAATTCATGTTAATCATTACTCATTTCATGTGCTTTATTTTCGCACTTGCAATGGAGCATATTTTCATTTTGTTCTTCCTTCTTTGATTGAATTTGACCAGTTTCTATGATGAAAAAAATGTGTACTTGTTGTTTATATTCCAAAACTGTTGAGTGTCCAAATTAAAGTAAATGGAATCAGGTGACCTTGTATAAGGAATCCGGCAATAAAGCTAACTTCGTAGGAATACACGCGAATTGAGATTGAAACACTGCAGAAGAGAAATTAATGAAAGAAAATTGAGGAAGGGACAAAGGTAGGGATGAGAGTGAGCGAATGAGAGAAAAGCGGAGATGATATAGCAAGCGAGAGAGGAAGGGAGGAACGGACGACGAGTGAGAGCGTTCAGATAACGGTAGAGGAAAGAGAGGGAGACGTCTGGAAGAAGTGATATTGACATTAGTCGGGTGTGGGAAGAATTGGAGAGACGAAAAAAGAGTGAATTGGAAGAGTCGAGTGCGTAGCGATAATGAATGAAGAAAATTCCTTGGTAAGATAAGCGTAAAAGTAATGTGCGGAAAGAGATATCGTTAGATGGCATATTTGGAGCAATATGATGGAAAAAGCAAGATAAACTGGCCTGTCCTAAATTCAATAAGGTGGTAGTCGGGAAGACAGTTTCGGTAGAAAAGAGGAACTGAGTGTGAAGAGAACGTCGATTGGATAGGCTGAAATATATGAAGCGTAATATGAGGGATATTGAGGGAGGAATCAACTGGACCTGAAGAGAATAACATTAGATAATAAATGATGTAGAGTGACTGAAAAAATGGAGATAAGGGCAGCTAATGACGATGATGTCGAAAAATAAGAAAGAAATTCTTATTGATGTTAAAGGGAAGCATGACTAAGGAGAATATGGGAATGGTGGTAGGTACTTTACACTGTTGTATGTGAAAATGCCCTTTTAAAATATTCTCCCTAGCAGAGCATATTTATTCAAAGAAACGATAAAAAATTAAGTCAGACATAACAACTGTATTCATAATTGATCTAATGCATATATTTTTCGTCAACGGTTGCTCATGTTCATGTGCTTGTGGTTGACAGTTATATCATCATCTCTTTCATTATTGGTTACAAAATTAGAGGGAGTAAATGTTATTTTTGGTTGCATTGCTGTTATATTTATATTGCTGGGGTTAATTGCATTCCAGGGTCTCTAACTGTATATTAGAAGCGTTTTTTAACGATGAAATAATGATTGTTGATCACTGTCATTACAATATTCTCTATGTAAAACTTAAGGACATTGGATTTTTACGATATCAATGCAAAATGTAACGAAAATTGTCTGTTTTTTAAACGAGATAATTAACTTCACCCTAGTGGGTGCGGAATACAAAATTCATGGTATAAGAACCAGTCCCTCTACCTATATCGCCTGCGTTCTTCCATGTAGATCACATGGCTAAGGATTCCTTTCATTTCGATATGAAGCCAGAAATCTCCCATTAGTAGTCGATTGCTCTATCCATTGGGATGCCACTCTCCATGTATGACTCCAAATTGGAAAATATCCGTTAAAACTACTGAAAGATATAACTTTCTTAAGGAAAAAAATATCAATATGTAAGAGGTGGAAATGATAGTTGGGAAGTGAGGTACATTATTTTGTTAGTTTTCTTATCTGGAAGTGAAATGAATAGGATGCGAGAGGAGATACGAGGGCGTTGACCAAATAGCGATCGAAATAGAAAGTAATTGATCTAGCTCTAGGCGGTGAAAAGATTTTGTTTAGAGGGAAGCTGAGAGTTAGGTGAGGTAAGGAAAGAGAGGGAGGCGTTGAGGGGACGAGGAATGATAGAGGTGGAAATGACATCCTTTGGATGAAATAGGCTTTTTGGGAAGGGGAGTTGTGATTGCTGGAAAGGACAAGAATTCTCTCCCGTTACCTGAAGGGAAAAAGGAAGAAGCTGTTTCAAAGGAGGGAGAGAGAGATAAATGTATGGAAACGGCCCGGTAGAATACCGAACCTGCCACAGCTTAAGGCTCAAAATGTAATCGAGGGTGGCGGGAAGGAGAGAAGAATAGGAAGCTCATGGGACTTGTGAAACTTTTTCAGAATGGAAAACCAATGGGAAGGGATTCCTGCAATCCTCACGACCTCTTTTTTATTTCACAAACTGGAGACTTGTTCGTGTTCTTTTTATATAAATGTCCCCGTTTCCTGGACCAATGCCAGGACGATTTTTGTCATAATGAGAATCGCCCATGAACACCAAGAGTTAACTGGACCTTCCATCACTTCTGTTCCACACATCGGCCCCTATACGTCGATTTAGAGCACTTAGCCAAACGTTTTTAGGCCCGTGGGTTAAGTTGTTTTCAAAAGCATTGAGTCAGGTGACACACGCGAAAAAAAAAATAATTTTATTTCGCCATAAGGTACAATTTAAAAAAAATATTTCTATGCTCTTTTTTATTTGTCAGTGGAGTCATTTGCTTCATTTTTGACACCGTACTAGTCCAATCAGAACGTAATCCTACAAGTATCTTTATATCTTTTGTATCCTTGCAAGTCCAGCCTTCTGTGGAATGAATTGAAGGCCTTGCTGGGCCTGATGAAGTCCGCGAACGTCACTGATCTTGGCGAGAAACAAAATGATCAGTATAGTTTTTCTTAAGCTTTCGAACTTGATATTTTCCTTTCATGAACACAATTTTTATTTCTGCGGATTTGAAACTCTAACTTCTTAATTTTAGTTCTATCATTCCTTGAATTTTATATAAATTTTACAAATGGGCTATTGAAAGAACTAGTCACGTAAAAATATGATTGGAGCTGCAGCAGGGTTATGTATATTAGGTGTGGGTTTTATCAGACGCTATATCCATTTTTCAACTCCCTCTTGTCACTAAACTTTTGAATTTTGGGTGCAATGTCGAGGCTTATATGAAAGCGGCTTGTCACGTCAAGAGAAAGTGGAAGCAGAGCAAAATCGAACTGGAGTGACACAAGCAATCAAGTTGTGATGTTTAAGAGACTGTGTGCTTGGGTTAAGAAACATATCTTTCAGTTTGACGCTTCGATATCCTACAATACCCCGCAAGGATTGTCACTATGTACTGTAGAATGGAAATCTACACATACCATCATGCTTTTCCCTTTCAAGATTAGGCATAGTAAAAGGAAGCCGGAGGTGAAGTACGTTCAGAAAACTTACTGCCTGGTACTTGTTTCCTACTAATATATTCTTGCACACTTGTTTTGGCTTCACCCCATTCATTCATTATTCATTTCATTCACTCTTTTATCTTCCTGAGACTTATAATATTTCTGCACTCTTAGATTCTCTGCAGACACATTCACCTATGAATTTCATGGTCTACCCCAACTTTTGTTTTCATTTTTTTGTTTGGTGATTCAATTATCATCCATTTATAATGTGTAAGTAAACGAGATAACCGCACTTCTTTCATTCATGAATATATCCGGAGCATCTGATTACATTCTTTCATGACACAAGCAGTCTTAACAACTATAATTCTTATACTTTGCTGTAATTTACTTTATTTATTGCAGCTTACAATATATATTTACCAGTTATCGTCCAATTTTCTCCAAGCCCAAAATTGTGGATATGCATAGCAATATTTAAGCTACAAACTACGTTATCTTTTGAAGAATCATTTTTGGAAAGCTATGAAGTTGGTAGATAATTTAATAAGGGGTCTAACAAAATATGGAATTAGAAAATCACAGATTACTTACATATTTCAATTTAGTTTGAATCAAATATCTAAAATAAATCTATCTATTGCTGTCCACATACTACGCCATTACTCCGTCATATGACAACCAAATAAATGCAATGTTATTAATACTTATTGTCTTGCATTCAGTTTTAATTTTAGGATAACGTAGACAATTAGGATGTGACAACTAGAAATTCAGGAATGAATTAGTATTAACACACCAACTGATATTATAGGAAGACACCACTGCAAAAAACTGTCAAGTTCCACAGTCTTGTGAATTGCTATTTTTAATTAAATTATTCAGCTATTGGTACCTAATTATAAAAATGAACCATGGATAACGAAAAGCCATTGTCAAAAGGACTGTGCTCTTTCTTCTTCCATTTCTTTCTTTAAATTTTATTAATATTTCATGGGTTGAATGTTCTTGAGCATCAATAGTTATAGGATTGAAAAGACGGTTTGTAAAGTTCAAGTAATGGTAAAGGTTTTGCTTATTATAAGCCGTGTTTGTTAAGTTATATCGAAGTTGCATGCATTTATCGGCTCTCATTCCTCCCTTCCTTATGTATACATCATTTATATACCCATATGAAGCATCTTATACATATTTATATATTTTTTGCCATTATTATTTTACACATGAAACCATCACTTTTATTTTAGTTGTAAAAAATCGGCTCCTTCTGCTATAATGTTGTTTAGAAATATGAACTTATACTTTCGTAGAACACGTAAAATTTATATGCTATGCATCATTACCTGAAGTCAATTCACTGGGTTAAAATAGAAGTTTTCACTTATATTGTACGACTGTGCACTTGAGCCCGAATCATGAAATTATGAAATTTGCTTAAGCCATTCATTCTCATTCAATTCCTTGAATTAAAAGATTATCGTGTCCTCCAGAAAAGTCCTTAGACCCTTTAGTCCCTTGAGCTGGGACCATATAATAAAGGTTGATCTACCCGAGCAACTGTCCCAAATAACGAACTTTAATGGCGCTAATAATCGAACTCGAGTCGAATACATTTAAAAATTGGAGTCTGTTAATTAGGGATTTCATAACTGCCTCCTTAAATAACCGAATGGAGTGGGAATATTCAGGTTTCTTACTAGGGTTACTATATACGGCCACATTAACGGAATGAAAATGGCATGATTAAAATAACTTATCTTATTTTTGAAATAAATATGTGAAAAATTTTCCTTTGTATTAGTAAGGTTCTTTAATGAACGAAAATATTTCCAGCTTAGAGGAAAGAGAACAATTTTGCAATTATCCTCGTACACTTTTATAAAACCTGGGCCAATTTCGAAGTTTTCACGTCATTATCTTTAGAAAAAAATTGCGTTGGTAAGAATAGCGTCTTTCGCACTCTATTTTGAGTGACGGATAGCGGATTAGTAGGATAGCGCATGATACATTTCTTATTGGAAAAATAGTTTGCTTTCGCTTGTCTTGATCTTCAAAGTTAATTGGGTCGAAGTGTGTATGACTCTTGTGTTAACGTTTTCTGAAAAGGTAGCAAGCAATAGTGTTTTATTGGGTTTCATAACTTTTTATATTTGTGAAATAATCTGCTAATTTGCAGTTTCATTTATCTCTATTAAACTGCAGGTATTTCTTCATAAAAATAAGTTATTTCTTAAAAACCTTTAAAATTCTTCCTGGTCGATGAGTTGCAATAAGCCGTAGTGTTTCAGTCGATAAAAATGTGTTCAGTAAATATTTCTTATGGTAAATAGTTAGTAAGGCTTTGATTTCAACTTTGCCCATCAGTAACAAATCTTCTACTCTCTAAGTCTATGGCTTTGTGCCCGAGTTTCTGAATATCTTTGTAAAGTATTTTAGTATGTTCCTTCGTATCTTAAATTATTTAATTCAAATATTAGTCATGTGCTTAATATAGAAACACAAATGGTTTTTCCAATTGGTAAATCATATTTAAAAATTATCACTGTCACGAACAACGCTGTGACATTCATGACATCACTTTTTTCAAGCCCAAGTATATAATCAAATTATATCGGAGTCACGCATATCTTGCTAAATTTTAAACTGTTATTCTGGTGACTGCGTGTACCCAAAGATTTATCTCTAAGCATATTCATTTATAAACAGTGTGCATAGACATTTAATAGTATGTATCACTATATTTTATAGTGAGTGAAACTGTCTTTGCTAGTTTCGTAGAGACTTCTCATAGTTTTTTGATCAACGATGCCTATACTCGATCACGTTGATTTGAAGTAATTGAAAGTTAGACATTAGTTACGAAATTTGAACGTTGAGCAGGAAAATTATCACTCTTTTCTGAGTTATGACAGGCTCAATTATTTTTTAATTAAAAAATTTAATGAGTCAATTATTGTCATCCAAGCACTACTAGAAAGCATGGCTGCACGGACATAGAAAAATTTGCAATTAGATGAATCAAGACGCTCTTAATTATCTCTTTAGTAAAGTGGGAGCGATAAAACTTCAAAAGTATCTTGGTTTCACCTATAATCAATAATTTCGATATAATTAACTGCGACAATCGGCGGGTGCCTTATGTCCCAAAAAGGTTTTTTTTTAATATTAAAGAAACATCCGAAACAACTCGTTATGATATCTGAAACCTTAATTAAATTTGATCTTATAAGACAATGCAGGGAGATCTTGAAAAATAGTTGACGGAGTATGGTATTTTTTTGAAAGTACCGATAATTGACAATGAAGACCTTCTACTCTCATAGTTGGAATTCCAGTTTGCTTTGGCTTCGAATTTCTTTTGATAAATTCATCGTTATCTTGCTCAATTTATTGAGATCCCTTAACGGTGCTGCATGTGTTATAATACCTCATATTGTATCAAATTAAATGTTGATAATTCACTACAACTTCCACTAAGGTGTTGAATTCCATTGGCGAAATAAGAAGATCTGTCCTTTAAAGGTGAAATATGTTTTTGTTCATCATATAGATAATACTTTTCCATTATCCAGAAACCATTTCATAAAAGAGAAGAAGCGTTATAGTATAATTTACACTGAATTGTCCTCGAAATTTTAAAATCTGTAAGAATTAGATAATTACATCCTCATTTAGCCGTAGAGTTAAAGATAAGATTTCCCAAATTACCTTAATAACCCTTCTGTTGGAAAATGTACCCTTCTGTGGCTACCTAAGGCAATTTCAGGGGTTTTGTTACATTGAAATGCATTCTTACTTTGTATTAATTTGGATTAATTCTATTGTATGTATTAGGTCAGTTTTAATTTTGAAGCGATTCCCAATGATTAGCATGAATTGTATTTCCCAGCACCTTATGTGGCCCATCATGACTACTATGTAATACCATGCACATTTGTCTTCGGAGTCTAAATGGAAAAGTTAGAGCAGTGAATAAGAAGCAAATGCAGAAACATCAGAAATAGACTAGGAGGTAAGGGTAGGTAAGAGATCAGGTAAGCTGTGATGTGGTAAGAGAGAACAGGAAAACTTAGATAATAAAATCAATACAAGAAGGTAAAATGAGATAAATAAGAGATGAGGTGGTAGAGGCTCGGGGCTTTAAGAATGGCGAGTAAAACGGAGGAAGGACGATAAGGGTGAGGGGCCTCTTGAGAGAGAGTTTCGAAAGAAGAGTGAGAGATGATTAAAAATAGAATACAATAGATTATTGGAAAGATAAAAGGCTAGAGCCGCCCGATATTCACTCAAGTCCCGCACGTCTGCGACTGATATATTGGTAATTTGTCGTTACGAAATACAGATGAAGCATTGAAAAAAAGAATTTTTATATGGTGATTTTTTTCTAAAAAAAATGTACTAATTAAAAAAATAATAATGTAGAAAAAAATAGGTAGATAATTATTTGGCGGTCACATTACTCGTGATTTTAATTGTCAGTATTTTGGGCATTGATAGCAGCTCAATGATAGGTATATTTTGATACTATTGATACTACTATAGAGAAAAGTATGAATCCTAGACTACTTCAGTAATTCCCATAAATTACTACCGGGATGCGGTAGGAAGGGCTTCTAAGTTCTGAAGACCCTGAGATCGATTATTGGCGTGAGCAGTAATGATTATTCCTGCTGGGGTCACCCATGTGAGATAGATCGGGGCAAAATAGGCACAAATTGTCGACGTAGGGCCTATTTGTGAGTCGGATGACGCCTGTGGGAGTTCTATTAAAGTGATGGTTAAAAACGTCATTGGAGTCGTAGCTATTATTGAAGGGTTTTTCCTGTAAAATTCTGTTGTTTACTCTCTGCGATCATTCGTTGCCCCTCTCTACAGTGTTTCCCTGGGCCTAGAATCGATTTTCTACAGTGTTTTCTCCAAGAAGGATTTGTAATTAGTTCCTGTAGGGAAATTGCTCACTATTTGAATCGTTCTCCGTATGAGCACTTTTAGGTATGTACATCTAGACAACGTCTATATATTTTGTTAAACTGCTTCTATATCTGCCCGCAATATTCTATCACTTACCCACTCTACATTTACTACCCACAGTGAGTTTTAGGTGGAAATGTTAGGGCACTACGCTTAGATGGAGTGAATGGGATTGTCTAAACGGAGGAGCATAGTACAGGCTGATTGGCGAAATAAAAAAACTGGGTATATCAAAGTGAACAAGACATTTGGATTCGATAATACCTTGCATTATTAATAAATTAATAAGCAGGAATGAATGGAAGACTTTTTTCAGACCATTAATTGGTATTTTGAGGGAAGAAGCTTTAACATATTTTCTTCTTTTGATGTATACTGTAATTACGGGGTGCCTTCTGAATCATGTGCTTAATAGCTCAGGCTGCAGTATTACAGCTGCGAATCAGGAATTAAAGGCTGATTAGTCAGGAAAAACTGGAGGAAGAAGAGGAAAATGCGTGACATCATAGTTATAATGAAGAAGCTTAATGATATATTGATTTTTATTTTGGATGGAGGAAGAAGAGGAAAATGCGTGACATCATAGTTATAATGAAGAAGCTTAATGATATCAGCAGAGAGCGCAGTGAAGAAATTTAACCTACTTTGGCGATGTTTGGGATGAATCTGCTAAAGAGTTTTTGACATTAGGAGAATATCTACGCTAGTAAAGGAAGCAATAGTAAAGAGGGCTGAGAAGGGTTTGATTTATAGGTAGTGTTTTGTTATTGTCTAGCAATGCGATTTTCATTTAGAGAGGGAGATCATAGGCTAAGGAGTTATGAGATATTTTGAAAAATGATGAAGAAAATAAGCTGGACCGAGAGGATATAGATGCAATTTTAGATCTACTTAAGAAAGAGTGTGGTTGAGAGAAATATGGCGGCAGACAAAGTGAGCGGAAGAAATAAATACTCAGAGGTTTTGGTAAATTGAATACCATGATTGAACAAGTAATATTAGGCAGGTAAAGAGGTTATAGAGAGATTTTGTGCTGCATTGATAAGAATTGGAAGTTCGAATAGCTGAAGAAGGAAATGGCGCAGGGAAAAATATACTTACGAGGGGTGTATTATATTCCTATTATTTCTCTCCTATGTTGTAAGGGAATGCATTAGAAAGCCACGTTGCAGTATACAAGTTTGGAGGGGAACTCTAATTCAACTTTTAATCGATAGATTATCTGCTAGGATTGAATTCACTTCTTAAATGGAAGTTTGTTATTGAGAGCTATTTTATACATTTGAAAGCCGTAACTTTTTTTTATGCCCGAAAAATTTACTGCTAATGATTAATAAAATATAATGTGTTTTTTTAAGGAAAATAAAAAGAGGGTATTCAGGAAACTGAAATCAATGCAGTTTTTGGGAGGGTGTAATTATCGAATCAGAACATTAGTTACATATTATTACAGAAGCAATTCAGTGGAAGCAATAATTTGGATGGATTCTAAAAAAATGATTGTATTTGTCAGGATAGAGGAATTGAACAAAAGATGTAAATATCGGACAAAGCTATTGCCAACTGAACTTGAAAATGAAGCGTAAGCGGGAAGGAAAATAGTGGAAACAACGACATAGGGGCTCAGAAATTGGATCAAGCCGATGGAAAATTCCAAATTGCAAAAGGAGGAAATTGTATAGGGAGAAAAGAGATGAAAGGGAACGCCCCAGGGAATAGGCAGCGGACCGTATCGCAAGGAATTGGCCAGGACCAAGGTGCGATGCGGGAGGTGTGACTAAGAAGAGCGATAAAGAGAATACCGAAGGAAGATAAGCCTACATGCGATCCGCAAAGCAAAGAGATTTACAATGCTTTCAAACAAAAGATGTTGTTTAATGGCATACCAGAGTGGAGATGATTTAAATGAAGGGATTTTACGAGGGTTTTTATAGTGGGTTGAATAAAATGGCCTGGTGCAGGGAGTGGGAATGGGAGGAGAGAATTTTTGAGCAAAGGAACAAAGGGGGTGGGCTGTTATTTACTATACGGATTTGGTAATTGATTGAACATGGTTTTAATAGGATTACACCAAAAGCTGGCTCTGACTTTACGTTGATAGCGACGTTCAGGAAAGCGGGACTTGAGTTAGGATATTGCCAAGGGGGGATCAAAATTAGGGGCAGGGGATGGTGGTAAAAGGGGAAATGAGGAGGTGGAGCGATTGGAGGAAAGAGGTGGGGAAAGCTCATTGGGATAATGCTCGCATATGCGCTGCGGTCGTGATTAACACTCGAGTAATATCCCAGCCCACCATTCCTGCGGGGAGTGGTGGACCTGTGCCATATCGCGAGATTATCAGAGGTGGGAAGGTGGAGTTAGGCGAGAAAGGAGGACGAGAACCATCCTGACATGGGAGTTACATACGCTGAGATAAGGGAGGGTGGAGAGTGTGAACCAAAGGTGGCTTATAAGACAGGATTTGCAGCGGCGAATCCTTCGTAGCTTCCCCCGCCCCTATAGAGTTAATGCCCCAAACAAACGGTTCCACAACGATTTTTTATGGATTCTTTCCCAGTCCAAGCCAGCAAAATTCCCCTTTCCAGTTCGTACAAATCTTCAGAATATCCAAATCCCTTAACCTTTCCCATAGAAGGCAGTTTTAGTGCAAGCCCAAATCGTGTATGACAGCAACGTCGTATGACAACAAAATCTGATTCAACCCCAGTCGTTATTAGCTAATTAGTATTGTCAAGGCTATTGTCAAATATCTCGTATTTAACGCACAATCGAGTGTATCTTAGCAGTTTTTGTGAACTTAAAAAATCTTTGGAAGCCATTGTTTTCAATGGCATTCACATAACACCACAAGGGCCGTAGTCAACAGTAAATTCAATTTTGGTAGAGGGAAGAGCAGACCTTAGACCGAACTGAACATTAAAGCCCGTGAAACCCCCGCAATCTGGGTTCAAGGACCAGTTCCTTTTTTTTGTGTTACCAGTTGTTGTTGTTTCTCGCTAAGTTCTGGTAACTAAGATTTCATAAATTGGGTGTTTTAGATGGGTTTGTCCGAAGGCATCACTTTTTAGCCTCAAGCCAAACTCTCTACCCAGCAGGGTACTTCGCTGGTGTTCAAAAGTATTTTGGGGCAGTTTTGATACTACAGTGTTGATCCCTACTGGCGTGCTATGTTGATCCCTAAATACTTTTTTGTTATCATTAGGCATCAATCCTTATCTGGTAATACACGTCATTTCCAATCCAACCATTCCATCATCTGATACAAAAGACCACTAGGTAATTTTTCTTTGTGCATAGGTTTATACCCGCTCAAATCCTGGAATGATTATCATGAATTATCCATGTGAGAATTGATTTGCAGCATCACTCCAAGATATCATATTGAATTTCGTATTTCATAGTTCCTTGCGCTGACCTATTCCATCTCCTGCTTTCCGTAACCTACCATTGGCCTTTCTCTATAATTATTTCCTTACGTTATTATCTCAGTTACAATATATTATCTTGCCTCATATTGCTTCCAATTAGCCTCCTTATTTTTCACCTGCCTCTGTGAGGCTTGTCTGTAATCACCCGCTAGTGAGAGGTACTTTTTAATTTTCTTTTAATCAGTGTAAATTTTATTTTCATCATTTATCTTTAATCTTACATTTCTGTCGTTTTCAATCTTTGCCCTCTCATGATGCTCTCGCGCATATCTCGTAGCAGTAAGAAATTTGACTCAATATAATTAATGAACTTCTTAATTTTAACTCATTGGGATGCCTCTGCACATAAGATGCACGCACCACCATTTAAACTTCCCAAAAACCGTCTGTTTCCATTTCCTCAATCGCTACAAATAGTCCCTAGAAGTTCACAAATATCTACTATTTCAAGAGTTGAGGCGATGTCGTCGCAGATGAAACCGGTCGCGTGTTAAATCAAATGCATGATGTGAGATAGGAAGTTTACTTATGAGACGATTATATTGTGCCAATTACAAGTCAGGTAACGTTTACTTTATGTTCGGTTCTTATCTAACCTCCCTATGCTTATGCAGTTAATCCTCCGACCCACACGAAGAAGAAGAAGAAAGAGTGTGCCATCTTGTTTGTTTCACCTATACTTCCTCTGTTGGTCATTATTTTCTATATTGGTTCTGCAAAAAATATTTAAATCTATTAAAAAATGGTCTTCCTTGAGGATGTGACTGTCGAAGCTGAAGGCTTCTAAATACTTTATACATATATTTCTCTTTCCTCCACTGGCTCCTGTTTTCCTTGAGAGGAACTATTTGGTATTCCAATTGACGTCTCCCGTTTCGCCATTGTCACACAGCCCGAACCCTTCCTTCGACTCGGAATGGCCTCATCACTCACAGAGACACGGGCGCCCAACAAATTTATTCCGTTTCGGACGTCACGAAACGCTTCACCTCCCCCGACTTCTCCTCCATCCCCACACACATCACTGGCTCACCCAGGATCTGGCAAGCGTAGGGAGGGTCGAATTACCTCGCCTCCGTGACTAGAGTTTGCCTAATTTCCCGGAGAGGGCTCGTGGGAACTGGGTGGGGTTCGATTTGGAGCTCTCGACGCCGCTGACAAGGGATGCACGGGAAGGGAGAGGATGCGGTCGTACGGGGCTCAAATCTGCCATGCGAGTGCGCGACGACAATGACAGGGAATCGATTTCCCGATGGAATGCCGTCACAGGGAAATCGATATTTTTTTATATCCCAGCGCGCGCGACATCCATCGTTACTCTGTTTTCTGATTCCTCTCGCCATTTACACAGGAAAACCGTTCATTTTTATCGCCCTTTCGACACGCATGCCTACCCTCTCGGTCATCATATGATCTTTTCGCACATAATAAACGGATCTCTTGCAACCATGTGTAAAAAGTTAAGTTTACATTTGAGAACTGAAAGAATAATCTAAAACTGTTGTCTCAAGATGAATTTATGTATTTTAGTAATTTTGATGATGTAGAGGGTAGGGCTACGAACGTGAGAGTTCCAGGTTCAGTTTCCGGGCGATATATTTGGGATAAACTGTCATAGATCCTAATATCTGGATACCTAAGTGGAACCGTATGGGTCACTGGGAATGAACTCCCTTACCTTTCCCCGTAATCTGTGTGTGTGAATTTCATCCGTCAAAAATCTTAGTTCCAGGTGAGTTCCACCATTATAAAATACCACTATAATATTACTATTACTATTAATATTAATATTACTATTTCCACCACTATAAAATAAAAGATTTTTGAGTCTAGATTGTTTAAAAGCGATAACTAGAACTAAAGTCATCGATGCTTTGTCATATTTAGTTTACATTAGATACAACGATAATGGATACAAGCTTGTTAGCTTTTTAGGCGAATAATTAATTAATATTTTCTAAGAGTTTATTACATGCATACAGTCATAGGGTTTAGATATTATCCCTTCAATAATTTTATAATTTTATTTTGATTATTGCCACTGAAAAAAATTGCCATGATTCTTAAAAGACGTCTTCTTACGTAAACATTTTAATGAATCGCGCAAAATAGACTAGAGCACTTTGTGTCTGTTGTATGCTTCCTCCTGATTATTTGCGGGACGTTCTTGAATCCCCTGCTAAAAGAATTTTTTCAATAGTTTAGAGAAGCTTATGTTGGCGTATGTGTTTCACCTCTACTTCAATCCATTATTTTTATTGACAGAATCGACGATTTATAGCATAGGAAAGCGTTAGGAATTGACCTTTTATAATGGAATCCTTACTGAATCTTGGGATATATAGCGGCAGTAACTTGAATGGTATTCCAGTTATTTTATGAGCTGCTTGCATGTAAAATTAAAAATACTTTTTGATTATTTATAATATTTATTTCTTGTTGCCTATAGGTTTGAATATATTTATATTGCTTTTAAGATATTTTATATCAGCTTAGAGTTTGTGAGATTTTCTGAATATGCAGTGCAATCGAAACGAATTTATCACGTGAGAAAGGTTTGTAGAACCAATTAATAAAGACAAGCATTATTTCATAGTGCTGTAAAGCTATTTTGAAGACAAAGGAAAAAATAAGAGTAATCCATGGACAGGAAACGGTTGGCATTCCTATCTGCCGAGTAAAAGCAAATCAGGTGAAATAAGTTATAATTATTATATACAAGGTGTCATCAAAAAAAGACAGGACTGATTTTATAACTTGTTTATTTCAACGGATACAGCTTAATCGAACTTGTCGCCCTCAAAGTACATGCCTTGGCTGACGACACATCTTTGCCAACGTTTCTTCCAGCTCTCGAACCCTGCGTGGTAAGCCGCCTTAGGGATCATCTTCAGGTCCGCCGTATAATTAGTTTTACTGTCCGTAATAGATTCGAATCGGCGCCCTTTCAAGGTTGGTTTTAACTTTGGGAACAAAGAAAAGTCTGATGGAGCCACGTCTGGGGAGTAGGGTGGCTACGGGAACGCGGAAGTTCCGGTTCTGGTGAAAAACTCTGTCACGATCAGCGCCGTGTTATCCGGCGCGTTATCATGGTGGAAACGCCATGCATTGTTTCTCCACATGTCGTGCCTCTTACACTGCGACCCTCAGCCTCTTCATAACCCTTAAGTAGAAATATGCATTGACGGTTTGACGTTTATGGACGTATTCATAATGAATTAACCCTTGCCAATCAAAGAAACACCAGCATGACCTTCACATTGGACCGGGACATGGGAGCTTTCTTTGGTCGCGGAGAATGAGGACCTTTCCGCAGAGAAGACTGGGCCTTTGTCTCAAAATCAAAACCGTAAACCCAGGTTTCGTCACCGGTTACGATGGTTTTGAGAAACTCTGGGTCGGCATTGGCTCGATCCAGGAGTTCCTGACAAATGTCCACACGTTTTTGTCTCTGTTCATCAGTCAGTACCCGCCGGACGAATTTTGATGCGACGCGTGTCATTCCTAAAATGTCTGTCTAAATTTCCTGAAAGGATCCAAAACTAATGCTCACTTCCTCGGCTATCTCTCTTACAGTTGAACGGCGATTCGCCCACACCAAATCGTTCACCAATTTGACATGGTTGGGGTCTGTCGAAGTGGAACGCCGCCCTGTTCGCGAATCTTCATCTGTCGGGGTTCTGCCCGATTTAAAACGACTGCACCACTCAAAACCCTGACTTCATTCACAAAGGCTTGCTGAATCATTCCAATTGTCTCCGTAGCACTTTAGCCAGGTTTGAAACAAAATTTCACGCACACACGCTCTTCTTCTAGCTCCTTCATTGCTGACGTTGAACGCGCCGAAGAACCAATTAAGACACTTACCGCTGCTGCTACGTAATGACTCGACGTAAACAAACGCAACACCTCTCGTTTTAGTTGTCAGATGTGTTTCTAGATGGCACACTGTGTCTCGTTTCGATCCGTTGAACGATTTGCGCAGAATTAAATCAGTCCGGTCTTTTTTTGATCGCAAATTGTAAGGATCAGACTCTATCATTCTCTCAGGGATGTTAGATTGAAATTTTTAATCCATGCTCGTTTGCGCGGATGCAAAAATAAATGGCTTGTATTGTAAAGCAAATGCCTTGTTCAAACAAATTTTTTTAAATTGTATTTTGTTAGCTACATTATATTCGCCAAGGCTTTAATTTTCATGATGTAGAAAATCATTTAGATAACCTACCTATATGCTTGTTGTTTGCCACCGATTTGATGAATTAATTTCAGCGTATGCGATACAATTATGTAAAACACAAGCAATAGAAGCGCTCATTTGTGTCTAAATCCCTTTGAACGATAGTTAATCGTAGATAATTTTCCAGAGAGGTATCTTAATTTTCCCTGCATTATTTTAATTTGTTGGTATTACGCTTGAAGTCTATTTTGAGTAAATGTACTCAACCCTCCATCCCAAGATAATGACTGTTCAAGACCAGCAAAGGAGTGAGCAAATATTTACATTACGCTCCAAGTGAAAAATATTCTGCTCAAAGAATTCACGCGTTCTGAAAAAGGTACCGTACGTAAGGTGGGAGCACGAAAGCAAGGTCTTGCCTCTACTAGAACGATGGAGAAGAGCACGAAAGCAAGGTTATCATCTTGCCTCTACTAGACTGAGGGAAAAGGGAACGGATAGGAGGTGTTGGGAATGGATGCTGAAACACGGATAAGGATCGCTATCGGAAGATACGAATATGTACCAGAATTTGTGGAAGGGTGTGAATGTAGTTGGCAGTTGGCTTCGTCGAATTTTTCGAAAGGAAAATATAGATTCTGGGTAATGGGGTACTAGGTTTGTGGACTCAGCGTTAGCTTGTGTGTGTGTGCCAGCGAACGTCGGTCAGGCGTCCACCCTCGGCTCAATCTAATGCACAATCAATGCAGTAGACGCTTGATGACTGACTGAGTATTTGGGTCAGAAAATGAACTGCCGAACCGAGAGAAGCGTGATTGGTGAGAGTTCTCCGTTACATCGTCCTGTAGACGATGCTGAAGCGAAAGGGTAGAGAGAGCGGGAAGCCGAGAACTGGGGATTGGGACGGGGAAGGACAATTGCGGTATCGATCACACGCCCTGTCAAATACGTTCCATCCTCGACGAGGGATTTCTCATTTTATTTTCTTGTGAGTGATGAGGTTCTTCAAGTCACATGCCATTTCATTTCAACGCGTCGTGCAATGCATTTTGGACCTCTAGGTCTAATGCCGGATTTGAAAAATGCTTTCCATTAAAAATCTCGAGCTCTTACTTTTTAATGGGTTCTCCTTGGGATTTATGCCTTCGTTGTCCTATGGCTCTAAATGAGTGAAATATATCGGAATAAGATATTGGAATGCTGAAAATAAAGGAAATTATTTCATAATAAATTTGTCAAATACATTCCAACTTAGATTAAAATATTTCGTAATGCATAATTTCAAGCCAAAGTTCTCATTCAAATTTAGACCTGAAATGATATTATGTACATTTTTATCCATAATTCAGAACTTTACTTTTAAATTATTCCAAGGGAAACATTAGGATGCATTACTTTCTTCCTCTTGTGTGACTGAAAGTACAATTTTCTATGCCATATCTTATGGAACAAAACGTCACGCCGTGAACAGCATTACGTAATTATTCAACCCAAAAATTCAAGAAATTGTGTCTTCAATGTGCCATAAGTAAAATATTTACAAAATGACACAGGTAAAAAATTAATTCTTTATGTAGAATTCTAGTATGTAAATAAATGGATGTAGTTTCCTACATGACTTCTTAGTCCTCGATATCGCACTATATCTACTATCTTGTATATTAATCAGAGAAAACAGTGTTTTTTTCTGAACGGAGATCTAATCTCATGCTCTGAGATATAGATTAAAGCTTTGATTGATTTTAACACCATTAGTGTTCAACTGTTTTGCCTATTCACATTACGAAAGATGATTATTTACAAATGAAGTTGCAATAATTTTTAGCAGTCCTACAGTAACTATTTTATATACACAAGCTTACATCGCATATCGGAAAACAGGCTCAAATTAGAAAATGCATGCCTGGAAAATAACTTGACCAGATGTTTCATTAGATATATACACTATCTAGACTGTAATTAATGTTATTATTAATAGGTGATTAGGAGAAAATGGCAGACCTAAATAAAGCTAAAAGACCAAATGAATATTCAAGGGTTGGGTAAACTTTGTGGGATTGATTAACGGATTATTCTTTGGCATGTAAGATTACACTTGGAATCAGCTGACAAAAACTCATTCAAATTGCTTCTGCATATATAGTGTATTATAAAGCATAGAACACATCAGGTAGGTCCTTCTTTGATAAAATTTTGTGGTCTACATCATGGAATATTTTTGTATACCAAAGGGAATGAAGTCTGAAGCTGATTTGACTTCATTCCTCCCGCGGGTACAGTTATATCGAAAGTTGTGTGTGAGGTGGGGTAATCGTTCCTAAGTGAGGGCGGAGAGTTATTCATGGAAAAGATGGTAGTCGCTGTGTTGTTGAAGGTGTTTAATCATTGAAAAACCGATTTCATTGCTCTTTAACTAAAAGCCTCTCATTGGTATCAAAACTCAGGTGTGTTTGATACATGATGAAAATATTATTCGCCCTCAGTAGATTATGCATACGAGTGGATATGCACACGTACACCCTGAATAGAAGGTAATATGGACTGCATGGTTATAGGTATCAATACAACATATTAATAATAGCTCAGTTAGATTCTTTCTTATATTTAAAAATCAAATGGCAAACGTCATGGTTATTATCGCGAGAGATGGATCTGAGAATAAAAGCACGACGTCAATATAATTCGTCGAAGTGACTCAAGAGGAGGATATTTCAGTGGGTATTCTCTTTCTTTTTGGTCTGATTGTGCACACTTTTATTCCAAAACGCAAGTCTCTACTCATAGCGGTTGGTGTTATCATTTCTGGAATAAGTGTATGCACGCGGGTCAAAGTGCCGTCCTTAAACGTGGAGGCTCTATCGCTTGGCGCACAGTGGGACAATTAAAATTTTACGATTGCATCATTCCGCAATTTATCTCTCCTTGCGCTGCATTTAGCTTCTGGGACCATGAGTAATGTGAATGTTCATTTGTTTGTGCATTAGTGCCTTCGTAGATGTGGCATTTAAAAAAACTCGCGATTCTTTACCCCCTAGAAACTCGAGTGCTGTGCTCGCTACCTCCCCCAAGGATGCATTCCTCTGCGGCTCATAGGATTGCGTGAATTGACGATGTGGGAGGAATGAAGACAATTGGTTATTCAAGGACGAGTTAATTGGCTATTAGACTGTGTGCCGCGCTGGGATATGGCTACGTTTTGTGTCCCTGCAACCGCCCACCCATTTTTACTTCCCAATGGAACGTTGAGGCAGCCCACAGGAGTAGTTGAGGCTAAACCAAATTACGAAAATATAATGGAAACTCGCAAGAAAGTGCGTTACGGCCAACAGTGATTTAATTTTAATGCTAAGCTATGCTTCATGGCGTCGATTTTATTTTTATCACAAGCCTTCCTGCTGGCTCTTATCGCAAATTATGAGGATTAAGAAATCATAGCTTGCGCGACACCAGCTAGCTTAACACCGTCTGATTTTAAAGGTTAATGTTTCATAATGGTTTCATGATGTGGTTTTGCTCGTACTTCGGGATGAGAACTAAGTTCACTCGAATTGCATCGTTAACCTTTATTGAGAACCGTTCTCCCACGCTGGAAGAAATATATCAATTTCAAGAGCCGAAACGTCTAATTTTCATTTTAGATGAAGAACAGGTATTCATACTTCCTTTCAAGAAGGAACCATCGTTAATCAACTTGAAAATAATGATTCAACCCAGAAACATGACTATGGGACCTTATTATGCATCTTGAATCACATACTTGCATCTAACTTAGATGGAAGTATGCCAATAGATATATTAGACATAATGAAGTCCCATTTCATGCAGAGAAGTAATGTGAAGTACGGCATAATAATTAATGAAATTTATGCATAGGTGAAGAAGGTACGAAAAGGGCAAGAAGAATGCGTAAAAAACTCCAAGTATCATCCCTGTTTTAGGGTCATCTACAGTATCTTCTGACAAACGGAAGGTATATTTGAAAATACTTGAGGACAAAAATATCTTTTGTGTTCCTGTCAGTAAGCAAAACGCCTAAATGAATATTTGCGAATGATCCAAAAAAATATCCCTGTACCGTTTACTTATTTTAATCAGAGATTTAAATTTAGGGCGGAGTAGTCCAGTGCCTATAGCGCTCAACCATTAACCGGATGGCTCGGGATTATACCCGGTTGACTCTGAGCATCCTCAATTTCCAAGCTTTTTGATTTTTCAGGAAGGAAATATTTCTGAGAAAAAGTAGGCAACACATAGAAAGGAACCACTCCCACCCGGTGGTGTAAATTTGCATATCATAAGTACTTAAACCAAACAAAGGCTATGAGGTTTTCGAAAAATAGGAAGGCTAAAATAAGCGCTAAAAGATAAAGGCAAAAACTGGAGGTGTTATAATTTACCTATTTAACTTGTGTCTTGGGCTAAGATGATCAAAGTATGAGGAAAATTGCGTTAGGCAAAGAGGCTTTCGCAATGAGGCAACTGTTGATAGGGACATTGAATAACGATGCTAAGAAAAGACCAGCGAAAAATTTGGCATGAACTGTGGTCTTTTATGGATCGAAAAGATTAGTTGTTGAAGCAATATGTTAGGGTTGGATTTGAGGCTTTTGAAATCTGGGTTTGGAGAAGGATGGAAATAATGAAATGGCGGGAAGAAAAACCAGCAAAGAAGTAATAGGTTTAGGAGAGAGGCTATTTGGAAGAAATACACCAGAAGGCAGGATAGATTGATACGGAATATTTTGATTAGTGAAGGAATGCTGGATACTGTGGGGAGTAACTTGGGCAAACGATGTTGCTTTAGAAAAAGGAGATGGATGTGAGACGGAATGAAGGGGGACAGAACTTTTGCGAGATTGAAGAACAGTTTATTTAAGCATGGGGTGTCAAATTTTGTCTCATTAGTCGATGCTAAGAAATGTAGCGGCGGTTAGTCTGTGTTTCCATATAAAGCCTACCTTAAACGGTAGACTTTTTCAATTATAATAATAGGGGCTTGCTTGTGGGCGAGTTCAAATGAGATAAGAATTTACAAGTTGACTCAAGAAAATTTTAACACAGCCAAGGTCGTGGTTATAACTGTAATTTTTTTACTGTATCATGGTGATGATTCACCGGAATCATACCATAAATTCACTCATGACATCAAAACAAATGTATCTCATATAAAAATAGATCATAAAAACATTTAGTTTTTTATGATAAATATGAAATTTTAAGCTTTAAAAGGCTATTAATTACTAGCATTCATCCCCAACTATTTGCCCCGACACAAAGGGGTGGGGATGACGGCGCTCTCCGCAGCACACTCATGTGCCAGAGGAAAGCAAAAATTTGTATTTTGAAAACGAAGCTAGTGAAAGTAGGAAGTTTCACGGAATAGAATGGAACGTAACGTAGTCAAGGGGGTTGGTGGTGTGTTTTTCTTACTCTCAAAACCAGGGGAAAGAGCAGACTGGGCGTACGAGCGGCCGAATCTTCAGCATTAGGCAGGGTTCTCGTTATCCTCTTTAGCTTTTCCCCATTGAATGCCAGCGAATAAAATTTTCAGTGAAGGTTTTACTTTCAATTGAAGCTTATTCACAAAGGCATTGCATAATTAGATGATAAAAAGGAAGTTAATTGATTAATATCATGGTGCCATGGTAAATGTTCAAACATTGAGTAATTAGCACAGGCTGTATGGTTACCTAGTTCATACGTGTTCGGCTAGTGACCTAAGGATCCCAGTTCCTGGTTGAAGGAACTGAATGTTTTGAGATAAGATGATATACACGATGTATACGATTTACTGGGCTCCAGAAGTTCTTGGGAAGAAATAAGCTTTAAAGGGAAGGATCTTGCGGACTTAAATACGTCTTAGGGATGAGAAAGACTTAACCTCCCCATTTATTCAACAAATCAACCTTCGGGCTGATTACTGCATATTTTTAAAAAACTATGAAGAGACACGCACAAACTGGAAAGAAAATGCCGAATTGACCCAAACACTGTCGAATTAATTAGTTTTTAGGATGGCTATTTCCACTTGTGACCTGCACCGATTCAGACACTGCTAATCGTATGTTTTCTGTTTTAGTGAAATAATAAAGGTGATAGATAATAGGACTTTTCTTTCACGGATCTATGTGATGGAGGACAGGGTAATACCCGTATAGTGTTTTATTTTATAGAATTCTTATGCTGTTGAGCCTCCACATTCTGTAGAATATGGAACAGGTATTTGGAAACATATCGTTAATTTAGTAAACTTTTTTAATATGCGTACAAGAATATGAAAAAATGCGTTTTTACATTTCTAAGGAGTCCCTGTTACTTTTTTCGAAGTCTGCATAATAGTTTAATGGCGCTGATAGTGATATAAAATGGTATTATATCATATGTTTAGAGTTGATTTGAATGTTCTAAGCGATGATTTATTTTGTACCAAGTAAATGATTACACACCGCAAAAACAGTATTAAAAAAAATTAAAAGACATTCGGTTATAGTTCTTTAATATCGGCAAGGAATTTAGAGTAAGAAAGAACATTGTCGGTAGATAAGGCAAAGGTGAGAATTGATTTATTCTGAAATAGCCTCCCAAAAATTGTTCCCCAATATCTGGTGAAATCCTTCCTTACGTTTCCCTGTCTCCTTCAAGAGAAAGAGGTGAGGCCCAGGGACGATTCTTGACGCATCACGTTCCTGTATAGAGAATCCTCCGCTTTTACTACCAGAAACCGAATCACGCCCGTAGGAAAAGGGTAGCAGTGGGAAGACCGTTGGGTTTTATACTGTTTACGCATAAGCGCTCGAACACCTTTACGGCCGCACGGGTTGGCTAAGCAGACGACGATTTTCAGGCAGCAATAAAGCCGCTCGAGCAATGGGGATCTGGTATAAGAGTAGGAATTGTCTGTCAGCAGGCGTAATTTTGCTGTAGGCACGTGACTGAAGACTCCCATTTGACCAATAAGGAAGAGAAAAAGGTAGGAAAAGGGTTTATTGAAGAAGATTCCATGTTGTGGTGGGGAGTGTAGGGATTGTGAGTGGAGGGGGTGAATTTGTATGGAGGAAAGAGAGGTTAAATGGGTTGGGGCAGAAGGTTGAATGTGCTGAAGAGAGGGCATGGGAGGAAGAGGTGGATGCAATGCAGCGAGAGGGAGTTTTGTTGTGGATGGAGGTGCGTGGAAGTGGCTGTATTTACGATGAGTGTTTAGAGTGAGTGTAGGTGGAAAAGAATGGGAGAGAGTTTGAAGGCGAGGGTGGGTGAGGTGGGAGAGGATTAAGTGGAGGTGAGGAAGTTACAGCACGTCGTGTCCGAATGGTGTACGAATTTGGGCAACCTATAGACTCCCTTCTCTGATTTTTCCTGGCACCATCTTATTTGACAGAATTTTAAGACTTCACTAATTTATTTTTAGAGCGATGTAACCTTTTTTGTGTATTCGTAAAAACGTGCAGGGTGTTATTTTAGTTTTCATACGGAGTATGCGTGCGTGCGCACAAAAATGCAAATCTCTAGGAATTGTGGAAGTCAGTCCTTAAATTTTAACTTATTTTCCTCAAAAATTAAGCTTATTGGAATAATATGAGCCAAGTCTGTAACGTTCCAACGGAATATACCACCGGATTAATACGGATAAAGAGGCTTTATGTAGCAATAATACCAATTTCTCCTCGCACATGATTTATTTTCTTTAGTAATTTTTCTGTTTTGCTGGTAGACTCGATGCTTTACAACTTAAAAGAGTGTTTTGAATTGTAATATTTTGGATGGCTTTATCATGTTCATATTAACTCCGGAAACTAAATAACCGCATAATTAAAAAAAATGAAATATGAATGAGGTTGAAAAGATTTCAAATGCTGTTGTTTTAAGAGGGGATTAGCATATCTGTTTTTGTTTGTTGGATGCGAATGGTGGCTCATGAGATCATTGTGAGTGTTAATTTATGTGCCAGCATGGTGTCCAGGGGCGAATCAACGGAGTCAATGTCTAAAGATAGAGAGAAGGAGAGTAAACTCCGATTATTCCATTATTAGAATTATTTCCCAATGCATATAAATACACTATCCAAATGCTTGTGAACATTGAACATTGCTGACATTTTTTTGTAAGCTCCAAATTATATCATCTCATAATCTCTCGTTTAGATGTAGGCTTTTGGGTTGTTGCTTTCAAAAATATTTTCACGAATTTTCTCACAGGGCGCCTCTAAAATTCTTCCCTGGCATTGCAATTCGTTGTGCGTTTAGATTTTTAAATTGTTTTTATTGAAACAATCTCCAGTTGCTAGCTACTCATTGGATATTTCTTTCTTCAGACTTTCTTGTTCAGGCTTGTTTAGGCTAAATCATCATATTTAACTTAACAACAAGGAATCCACTTCATTAACGGCATAAATTGAAGTATTTAGGTTCATTCTTTCTTTGCTTCTATAGAATTGAATTATCATAATATACTTTTATTCACGGTTTTATCTAAGAGCCTAAGGCTGGTGTAATACATTTCTTGCTCGCTGAGTATACTTTGTGCTCTACAGCTTTGAGGTGTCGTCTCTTTTTTACTTCATTTTAATATTGCAGAGTTAACTTTACCCACTGAACTACCTCTGCTACGGTATTACTTGTTGAAAATTATTAACCGGTTTAATGAGAGTTTTGTGGTACTTTTTAATATTTGAGGAATCCTTCAGTTAGTTTTTTATTGCATCAAACATTTTTTTGGCAACGTTTAAAATTTTGAGGGATTAGAACTGCTTGTTCAAGGTCAAATTCGAATGTTCCCTTGTCCCTTAGGTAAGCGTTGAAAAAACAGCTATCTTTATTATTTTGATATAGAATGTGCTCAATAACCATATGAGATTATTTACATTCGTTTATTCCGAGTGAACTTTGTAAGTAACCATTAATGAAAATTAAAGTCTGTCGATTTAGTGGCAACATTTCTCCTTTTTTTGACATTTTCTGCTAAAGAATGTACCCTCAAGGAATATGAAACTTTAAAGCAGTATGAATAGACTATTATTGTGCATCGGAGAGTTTGTGAGCGGTGCAAAGTGATCTTAGCAATCGGCGCAGCCTAATAAATCTATCATTACTATGGAAAGGGTATTTTAGCCACTACTTCGACAAACCATAGCATTTCCTCATTTTATTAAGGTATATTTTCCTAGTATGTTAAGTTTTTGACCTTATTACTGGTCTCATATTGATTTACGCTGTCGCTGCAACGTAAATAAAACTTTAATTGTTGGAAAATTGAAAGAAGAAAAAATGTAAAATGCGCTTACTTAATAATTCAATTTCTTCAAGCAACCATTCCTAAGAAGTGTAATTAGCCTTGGATTCACTAGCTAGGTCATGGGAAGGGCCAAAACATCTCATTAATAATTCGGCAATTCTACCCCGAAGTGGATCGCTCAAGCGTCTCGTTAACGAGAAAAAGAGAACCAAACGATAGGACGCGATCGGAAATAACTTGGATAATAGTCTTCCGGGGAGGAAGGGGAAGCGGATAGGAGGGATGCGCGTGGGAAGAGGAGGAGGTGGCGACTTAAGATCAAGAAATCTGGGACGGAATTTGAGAGGAGGGAGGATGTGAAAGGGTCCGCCGGATATAAATGGGACGTGTGATTGGAGAGTTGAGACAGCTTCTGCGGGGAAAGGGAAAGCCGAGGGGAGGCGAGAAAGGTTTCCTTAGCCTCCCTACTAAATGATTCAGCCGAAACGGTGAACGGATTGGGCATGGCCCTAGCACTCTTCCGACGGCGATGGAGGTAGAGCCGGAAGACATGGGGATTTTGGAGCCTAGATGAAGGGAGCCGTGGCCGTTCGTTTGAGTTTCCCGGGGATGGTGAACGTCGGAGTGCTCTAAGTGAGATAAGCGACTGCGGCTCGAGAGGAATGGAGAATGGGTCAGAGAGTTGCGGCAAGTGACTCGAGAGCCGGAGGCTTAGGGGTGAGATGGCCTCGTAGTGGTATGGGGGAAAGAATTTATTGGGCAATACGACTCGGAATGCCTCAGATTTGTTCTTATACGCTAGCGGGATAATTATCATCTCGTGCTGCCCTGGGAATTCATGTGTAATTCGTGTAGATGAGTCCTTTCCCAGCCGGAGACATTAATCTTCGTAAAATATTTCGCTTTGTGAGATCCATCATAACGTGATCGTAACTACCGAAGTGCGCAGGCGGTATAAAATGAATTCCTTCCGGGAATGAAGAATTTATGGTGACGGAATTCCCATAGGTTGAGTCCTAGAGATACAAATAAAATAAATCTCTCTTGCTCAAGCTTTTCCTCGAGAAGTATTTACTTTGAAAATAAATATTTTCTTCAGATGTTTTCTTAGAGAATTCGCGCATGTTGATGAGCGATTATTAATAAGTACGATTGGCAAGGCTTAGCTCATTAGATTTAGACTGGGAGGTCGAGGCTTACCGGGATGAGGTGCTGCTGCAAAATTTATTCTGAATAACTGATTGAAGCACTTTTCCACTTGATTATCAAGTGCTTCAATCAGTTATTCACTATGTTCGGCTTCCACCACATCACGCCTGAAGCTACTCAAAATTTATTTTGTCTAGGAGGAAGGGAAAACAAATATTTAGGAAGAAATATGTGCGGAATTGACTGCACATTTCATCATCATTAGTTGCTCTAAATATTTGTGACTTAAGTCTCCTTTCTCTGCTCTTCAATCCTAATCTCCTTATACATTAGCTGTTTACCTCCACATCCTTCTTTATTTGTCCATGGTGTTTTATATTTTTCATTTTTTATTTTCGTCAATATTTTCTTTCAGTACTTTCTCAAGAAATTAGTGTACCTCATGGATTTTCAACCTACCTGTTCATTCTTAGTAAACGTTGTCTTTAGTGTTGTCCAATGAAAGCTGAGGGTATTTTTTTCTCTAGAGATTGTGGATGTGTACTTGGACGGAGGAAGTGTGGAGAGAAATAAGACCCAGGCATTAACACAGTAGTCATGACGAAAAGCTTCAAAGTGGCAATTTCTATTCTTCGTTCAAAGGAGTACTGTATTACTGTGCACCTTGCACGGCCCCTCCTTTAGTAAGCTCTGAAAACCGATGAAAAATCAGCCATCGCGTCACCCCTCAGCATAGGAAACTAGTACACTCACCATCTCTCTTATTCAGTCCCATGCTGTTTTATTACGATTTCCCGAAAATATCTATCTTCCCCTACCTTTCTGTACTAATCCTCATTTTATCTCTTAATTGGATATTCAGCAATCATAACATGAACCATATTTCGAAAACTTCAAGATATAGTCTTACCTGGGGTGATAAAAAATATTTCTATCTAACATTTACTGCATTTAGTGGTAGATTGTTGTTCTCCACGTAATTCACTTAATTATAGCATAATAATGATAGTGATTTTGTGTGCACAGAATATGTTTATTATAGTTTTAAAATGCATGTCATCATCGGACAACCCTCTGATTGCAGTCACAGTTTGTTCTACACAAGATGTTAGAATAAGTGAATCTGAGGTAGCATCCTTAATATCGCGAAGAGCGTTTGATCTTATGCTGGTGAAATACGTATTCTGTTCCTAAGGCTTAAGTATCGTACCACTAAACTAAACGTAAACGTCTTAACCAGTTTATTATTTAGGTAATTAAAGAAAACGACTAGTATGCGACTTGAAATTTTGAGTGGAAACTACGGAGACGTTAAAGAGTTAAAGTTCAACTGTTTTTTCTTGTTTGTGGGCAAATGTGCTGCATTTTCTTTTCCCGCTTGAATCTTCTTTATGTTTTGAGCTCGAGTATTTTTTTGGCCAAATTAAAACATGGAAATTCATTACAATGGCATTATTTAGCTCGCCGGTTCGCAGCATTATAATATACCTATTATGTGTGAAGTTTAAAGGCTACTATCACTAACGCGAGTGTTATGGTGAGCGGTCCCAAAGCGCAAAGATGTGGCTCCGGTTGAGTTACTGTCTCCTTTCTGTTCAATATCTGTAAGGATTGAGGTGCATACAATAACGTATGATGTGCTGTAATTTGTGAAGTTATACCTTTATAAGTATTTATTTGTTATTCAGAACAACGCCTTCGGCATCAGCTTTGAATTTATCTTTTAAATATGAAAATTTACATATTCAAAAAGAACTGTCCATGACTGAAGAGGATGACAGTAGGTCGGAAAGGGAAAGGGGAGAACTCTTATTTCGTGATTGCAATATCCGCGAGAAATGGACAGGACAAACCTACGGGACATGTCTGCTTTATACTCTTCTTCAGAGAGATCTATTATTGTACACTTTTTTGTAGAAGATACAATAGATTGTTGTGCTAGTTAAACCGTGTTTTACCCTCGCTCGATAAAACTAAGCAGCAGTAAAATAAGAACAGAATAATAAAATATTTGGAGTAAGAAAATTAAAAGGAAAAAACGTGGTTTCCAGAGTACAGGTTATTTTGGAGGACAACAATTATGACCCTATATTGGAGTAAAAATGCTGGTTACTCTTAATGATTTATTTTGGAGAGAGAAAAAAAAACGAAATATATATGCAAATATGATAAGCAACTGGCAAATAAAAATGAGCGCCATGATTCGAAGGAAACTACAATACAAAGCACAACGTCTCCACCAAACCGGAAATGCTGCAGAAACTATTATGGAACTTAAACTATACTGGAAGTGTAGATGGGGCAGTCGGAAGACTACCGCCATAATTTCCGTAAATCATCCTGTCAATTTTCATAATTCACCGTGGTCTCTGAAAGTAATGGCAATCTTCCTTAATGTTCTGTGCAGGTCAGCTACATGTTACAAAAGTTCTTATTCTGACGGCTTTCTACATAGATTCTCTAATAGTTTCAAAATGATAACAGCTGTACGTATGGTGAAAACCTCCTTATGTCAAAATATTCTTCCTCGTAGACAATGTTCAAGATTTAAGAACAGCTTTAGCTAGATGAGAATGTGGTTTAGAGTGAAAGTCTTTATTTCAATGTGATATATTGTACAAATATTTTAGGGTATTAAGCTTTCATAATATGTTAATTTTTGTAAATACGGGCTAAACTCCTTTCCATGATGAACTGAATTACAATTTGATCCACTGTCTCTCATAAAAAAAGTAAAAACTATAATTACGTTCAGCAGTCACCGTTGTTATTTACAGGATTTTATTATTTTTGATAGATTATTTCGTAACTTGTGGATGACTTAATGTCTTCTTTGTTGTCATGCAATCTCCTGCTGAAGATATTTACGTTCAGCAATCATAATTACTGGTACAGTTAAACATTTCTCGAAAATAGATGTTTTTTATCCCAATGAGTAACCTTAAAAGTAAACGTAGCTGTCATATCTAATGATCTCTGCAGAGTATTGACTCCATTACCACATGCATATGCGTTGAAGTCGATCTAATTGTTCTCTCATCACTCAATAACAGTGTAATCGATATTTATGAGATTTCTGAGAATCCATACGTAGTTCCTCAGATAAGATTTAAATCTACGAAATACTTCGGTGAGAATTCAGGGAATATATTATTCTTCTATTCGTGTTTTTACCGCGTGGTCTGAGTCTTAACGACAAAAATGGTACCACTTAATGTTATCAACTTGGACGCTTTTCCAGATCGAAGTTACATTTCGCAGCAAATTGGTCCCCTTGCATGGGTGCGTCATCAATCGGAGCTCACTGATTGGTTGTATTTTCTTCAGAGTAAAAGGTTCATCCATGTGGAGGAGAGAGTGAATTCATCCACCTGTAGAAATTGATTTGGCTCTGATAATAAATAGTAACTGCTTTCCTGATTATCCCTTGGAATCCCGACTTTTCTCCTCTATGATATAAATTCTTCGAAATTTGAATGTTTTCCGTTTCATACTCAAATGCTTGGATATGGCATACAGACGACTACAATTTTACTTTTCTATAAAATCTTTCTCTTTTACAAGAATAACCTTTCTGCCCGTTCAATTGCTCAAAAAATCTTCCTATTTGGTAAAATTCTTTGTGCACGAGGTCCGAAATTTGATTTTTTACTTTCAGACTTTTGTTCGAACACTACAATTAGGAATCCTCAGATAAATACGGTGGATCAGGTGTAGGAGAGTATCGATGCAATAATGCCTAGTTGACAATATTATCGGTTTTTGACCGATCGGATATTGGTTTTGGACGGACTATACCTCCTAACAATGCAACAATCTTCTACTAAAGCAATATTTAGTGCTGCGTCATACCTTTTACCTTGAACCATTTCTTCTTCGGTTGCTCTTACCATTCACACCTCTTGGTACCCCATAAAGTGACTACTTATTCCAACATTTTCAATACTTTTATAACCTTGTACTACAACCTTCAACTTTCAGTAACCTCTCAATATCTTCTCCATTGACTTTGATATTTACTTTGCATTTACCCTAAAAACTTCCTATTTTCACCTATCTTATGCGCATAAGTTAATATTAATTCAACTACACAAGTCCACAAATCCAACTTCAAGCACCCCCGTCTCTCCCCCGCCCCTATCCGCACCATGCAACCGCCCACGCTGCAAATGCTGTCATCTTTTAAGACCCTCCCCCTCACTCAGTACCAACTCCCAACCACTCGCCACCTGTACCTCAAAAAATATTATATATCGCCTCTCCTGTAACTTCTGCCCTGTCTTCTACGTGGGCGAATGCACGACCGCACTTTCCCTCCGCATGAATAACCACCGATATTCCACCAAATCTCCCACCTTTCTTAATTATCCCATCCCTACTCACACCACTTCCCACAACCAATCTTTTGACGACTGCTTCCCTGTTTCGGTGATTGAAATCCTTCCCAAATCTGCGAGTATAATAGAGGTGAGAACCCGCGAGATGGCGCATATCTGGGTGGCCCAATCATTCAAACCGCCCGGGCTGAACCAAGCACACTGAATGCATCAATTGGCTGCCTACATATCCCCCCCACCCCCTTGTTCATTTCCTATTGGTCCCTTTACCTCTCCTTCCCCCACCTCTCCCCCGCACATCCTCTCCGCTCTTCCCCGAGAACGCCATTCTGAAGACGACAGCCGTGCTGTCGAAACGTAAAATAACAAATTGTGAGTGTCCTTTCTTTGTGTCTCTATATTCTAAAAATCTACATCTGTGTTTTTATATATTTGTGTGTCGCAGAAGAGCGTTCCATTTCGAAGATATTTTATATATAGTATATTATATATATAGATGATTTCGTAGACGTAACACGGAAGTGCCGAATAGTACCTTACACAGTAACAAACAATATAAAAACACAAAAAAAGGAAAACTCACCCGTTATTTCTTGATAATTTCGAAGGAATTCCACTCCGTCTTCATCGGAAGATAGACAAGTAATCAGTGATCAGTGATCATTGATTACTTCTCCATCTTCCGATGAAGACGGGGTGGAATTACGTCGAAATTATCAAGGAATAACGTGTGAGTCATCCTTTTTTTGTGTTTCTATATTGTTTGTTACTCTGTAATATATATATATATATATATATATATATATATATATATATATATATATATATGTATATATATTACATATACATGTATATATATAAATAATATATTATATATGTATATATATATGTATATATATGCATAATATTTAATATATATTATGTATATATATATACATAATATATATTATATATATCATATATATTATATATATATATATATATATATATATATATATATATATATATATATATATATATATATATATATATATCTCAGGATCATAAACAAAAGGATAGAGAGTAGGGCAAATGATTACTTAGGGGATGATCAGTTTGGGTTTAGGAAGGGAAGAGGTACGCGTAGATGCCATTGCAGTAATGAGATTATTAATCGAGAGGAATATAGTATAGAACACTACCAGGAGGTATTTGCCTGTTTCGTAGATTTCGAAAAAGCGTTTGATAGAGTGAATTGGGAAAAACTAATGAGTATATTGCAGAAAATAGGAAAAGATTGGAGGGAAAGGAGGCTAATCTGCAACCTGTACATGTCTCAGACCGCTCAGGTGCGGGTGGGAAACGGGGAGTCCGGATGGGCAGTGTTAGGAAGGGGTGTAAGGCAGGGTTGCCCTTTATCACCGTTGCTGTTCAACCTGTATGCAGAGGAAATGATCAAAGAGGCATGGGAAGGACTGGAGGTAGGAAAGCACAATTACCTCTATTTGAAGGAAAATTCCTTAGGCTGTTTTTGGTTCCTTCAGAAATCGATTCATCCTGAATTATTGGTAAATTTTGTACTGCGTTTAAAGATATCTCGATTTTTGAAAAATCTAGAATCCTAATATAAAAAGATCTTTCACCATGTAGAACCTGCGGAAGAAGCTGAGGAGACGATTTTGCTATAGCGTTCAATATATAAAATTTGAAAATAAATAAGACACTGTGCCTTGTCTTTTTTATGCCCTTTTTAAATTTCATAAGCCTTTCTTAGATGAATGATTATTACAGGAGGATATAATTCGGTGACGCCTAATGGGATTTGGGAAATTGAACATCCCTTTGTAAACTCTTTGTTTCAGCAACCCTAATCCTACTTTTAACGCTTTTCACTCTAAATTAATTTACTTTATGTTATTTACTATTGCTTATTTATAGTATTTCAAGAATGGGGCGTAGAGAAATATTCAGTGAATATGATGAAAGAAAAAGTCTTTATTTGCTACTTATAAGAGGAAGAGTTGGTTGACTCATGCCTGCATCAACGTTATTATAATCTTTGTTTGAGTATTTCTCTAATTGAATAAACCTTCCGTATTGTGGCTTATAGTACTCCCAGTTCATATTTGTAGAAAAGTGTACTTTTAAGTTTTTTGGAAACAGTTAAAATAGTTACATAAAGACTATAAATTATTTATAAGTTGTGAAATAATTTTGCAGGGGAAATTACACCAGCTAGCTCAAATTATCAAAATAAATTCTTAAAAAAGTCATTTGATTCAATGTATGCAATCAAATCAATAGCTAAAGGTCGTGCTCCTTTGCAATGCAAAATTTTCTGATCACTCATTAATTCAAATTGTGGACATTCTGTTTCACTGGAGGCTTTCCTTCGTTACCTGGACGCTGTACTTTCGTTATTTATCCTTCTTACAAGTACTTTAGTTCCACAACGGCTCAAAGACTAATGAAAACTTTCAGTTATGTGGCAATGATCCTTAATTGGAGCCCTTTTTGTAATAAAAATTTACAACATTAATGATACTATTTCGCACGCAGCTAAAGTGGTTCTCAGGATCATTAACAAAAGGATGGAGAACAGGGCTAGTGATTACATTGGGGATTATCAGTTTGGGTTCCGGAAGGGGAGAGGCACGCGTGGTGCCATTGCAGTAATGAGATCAATAATCAATAAGTACATTGAATACAATCTGGACGTATTTGCCTGTCTCGCAGATTTCGAAAAGTCGTTTGATGTAGTGTATTGGGAAAGCTAATGATAATATTGAAGAAATATAAAGGAATAAATTGGAGGGACAGGACGCTAATCCGCAACCTGTACGTACAGGTAATCCGCAATCTGTAGGCACGTGTTTCCCAAACTACTAAGTTGAGAGTGGAGAATGAAGAGCCCGGATTGGCAGTGTTGGGAAGAGAAATTAGCCAGGGTTGTCCATTATCACCTGCGCTGTTTGAAGCATATGTGGAGGAAATGATTGAAGAGGCATGGGAAGAACTGGAGGTAGGAATGAAAGTGGGCGGGGAATCCGTAAAATTAATTTGGTATGCTGATGAACAAGGTTTAGCTTGTAGGTCAGCCAAGGGGTTACAAGAATTGCTGAGTAAATTGGAGATAGATATGAGATGAGAATAAATGTAAATAAAACCAAGGTTTTGCCGTTTTCCAGAAAGAGAAAGGTTAATTTAAACGCTTACATGGAAGATCAAAAACTAGAGCAGGTGGAACAATTAACTTATCTCGAAAGTGCTTGAGACCAAAATGGTCAAAGTAGGAGGGACTACAGACTAAAGCGTAGTTATGTGCAGTGTGGAAACATGGTCACTGAAGCATGATGATAGGCGTGGACTGGAGGCTTTTGAAATATGGGTGCGGAGGAGGATGGAGAAGGTGAAGTGGACCGAAAGGATAACAAATGAGGAAATGGTAGGCATAGTGGTGGAAGAGAGGTTATTGTTGGGAGATGTAAATCATAACGAGACAGAAAAAATGGATTCAAAGCATATTGACTGGCAATTGGATGTTGAAGATTGTCATGAAAACGGGGAAGGGGCAAGAATTGGAAAAGGATGTTGAACGGAATGTAGGGAGGAAGGAAGTATACGGAGATGAAGAGGGTTTTGTTGTAGAATAGGAAGTTGGGTTGTGTTTAGTCAGGAGAGACAAGATATTTATTTGGTAGTTGGTATTGTACATCCAAAACTTACCTTAACTGGTAGTTTAAGTGTAAAAAATATCGATACTCTCGTCGTTTACAACACCATACCAAAGAGCGCACAAGGCTAACTTAAGACACCTAGAGATCTTTAGCGTCAGACTAGTAGTTATTTCCCTCATCAAATAATACCAAGAATACGCCCTAGAATATCCTTTGACAACTTTTATTCACCCATGACGTATAAATATAGCCACTATGGCTGCCCAGTAACGAGTTTTCTTATATTGACTGAGGTTATCCTCTGATCTGATACCATTCACGCACTGCCAAAATCCTCAGTAAGTAGTAATTACACTTCATTGGTGAAGTTAACAGACAAAAAATGCTTACGCGTAGTATTTTTCAAAAGCAAAAAGGTATACTGCTATGTGAGAACTTGAAAGAATGATGGAACTGATGTAAAACATTTTAGAAATTCCTATCTAAAAGAGGAAATGTATCATAAAATTTATTCGAGAAGTTAGAGATTATTTTCTCCAGTATGATTATATTTTAAGCCGTTCACAATTTCCTTAGGAGCAAAAGCAGAGTTGTAATCCTACCCGTTGCTACTAATTCCTTCGCTGAGAGAGATGAAACCCTGGATTGTTCTCATAGGGGCCATAAAAGAAAGCTTCCAACCAGTTTGAGTCAAGCCAATGGCCAATGTCTGTAAGTTGAATTCCCAAAAGTGTAATTTCTCGTAGCGAACAAGTTGAGGTTTTCCGTAAGTCTGTTTCGTTGTCGGTGTCTTCCAAGGAAAAGTATTTAGATCTAGCTGTTCATGTGGAAAGGGTTTTACAGCAGAATTTCGAACCACTACCGATTTTCCTTTGGCGTGGTTAATAAAATGCGTCGGTGTATCAAATTTTAAAGTAATAATTTGCAAATATCAGGGATTTGTTTCGTTACTCTTTGCATCATTGCATGAGTGATTACTTTGCTAACCTTAATTACTAATGTTTATAATATAGTGTATGATCTTTTTTGTGTGAATCATCAACAACTGCATAATAAGGAATTTCATGTACATAACCTTAATATTAATCAGCATTGTATAGTATGCACGATTCAAAAACTCCAATGCGTCTCCTTGATGCAATTTTGCTCTATCATTACAGCTGGTAGTAGATTCATCTTTTTCGGACCGAGGTGTACCTTTTTATTAAGTACAATTGATAAAGTAAATAGTTGTGCGTAATAATTTCTCTGCACAAATATCATTAATTCTTGTGCATCAAGTAAAATTATTTGAAAAATTCTTTATGGGCAGCTTTACTGGAATAAGAATGCAATAAAAATGCCACAAATTTTGAGGGCCAATAAAAATCGTTGAATCTACGAAAAATATCCAAGTGTGCACATAAATATATTCAGATTCATTATCTATGTAAAATAATCAACGTGAAAACCAGTCACGGTGCGTCCTATTTGTATTATATTAATTTAAAAAAATTGAAAGTTCTTTATTTCTGTGAGGCCTTCCATTTCTCATCCACACATTCCTGAACTTTACTCTTCCTGGGTGATTTAGTGTATTTGCTTCCTTTTCTCTAACTTATTTTCAATAATTTTCCTCAATCTTGTTATTATTTTGGAGGATTTCTTATTAGATTTAATTCTCCTTTTAACTTTTCTCATCTTTTCCGTAATATTTTAAGAAACTCTTTTACTTATCCTATTTCGTCCCTGGCTGGTACATCTCTACTATTATGAACTCCGAGGGATACAATGCTATAAAATCTTTACAATCTAAACGTTGTTTCGCAGGAAGCTCTTAAAACTCTTTGCAGCCATCTTTTGAGCCTATGTCCACCCTTTTGCATCTACGTTTACTGTTGAGGTACATCTCCAAAACTCACTGCTCACATCTCGCAATCAGTGAATGTTCATGATGAGGGTTTTCCTTTTATTTCATGGTTTTGCATAATTTTTCAATGATATATCCTGTTCTTTTTAAATTATAAACCTATAATTTGATATTCACATTTCATGGCGCGTCAATCACTATAAAAGTTTCTTCCAAGAAGTATGAAATGAATATGTGGGGAAGGAAGATTTGGTTTTGCGCACTCTAATGGGTCAATAATAAGTCACCAAGATTATCAATCACCAAGGTCATATCATTTTAAAAAGGTCACATTATGGATAACTAAGAATTTTAATCAAAGAACTATATACCTGTTTAGTGACCATATCACTGTATTCATGATTTGGTTTTCTAAATGTGCCTACTTAAGCTATTATAATGGATTTTTGATGCCTCATATGAAAGTTTTGACGTCCAACAGACTAATGCGTGATTAGTTCGTTTATATTGATTGCAATTTATAGCTCTCACTAATTAAAAATTTTATTTGCTTAAATGAAGAAATGGAAGGATATCTGCTCGTTAAATTTCTATTCTGGCATGCAATACGATGTAGTGCGTTGGCCTTTGAATGTGTTTATTAGCATTATGAGTTGGAGGTAACTCGTTAATGATAACGTTATTGATTTAAATTTTGTTCGGATTTACAATTTGTATTTTTCAAATTGCGATATATGCCACTGTTTATGTAAACTGGCGAAAGGGAATATCTCAATTAGCAGACAGTGGGCAGGCAAAAGAGAGTAGCCGCCAGGTGGTTGTGATGGGGGTCTTGCGTGACCGAAACCGGAGCCAAGTGATCGCGTGTTCGATTATTGTTCGTGAGTCTTATCAAAGCAATCTCCGCCAATTGATTTACTACCACTTTCATGGGTAGAAAATATCCTGAAAAATTGCGCCGATATTGCAAAAAATTACAAAGAGTAAGCGTAGGATGTCATCCTGTCGTAAAATAACGGAAACAGAAGTTGAAATTGCTAGATGTTTTTTTGAATTGTGTGTATCTTTTACTCGACAACAGGTTTGATTTGATTACAACTACGATATCAATTTTACGAAGGCGACATTGCAAGATTAACTATCTTTTCATTTTCATACGCCTGTTTTAAATTTACGTTTCGTTCATAAATCCTGGAACTGCTGCATTTTCTGATATGTTCCAAGTTGTGAAACTTGCAATTTAAAGCCTTTGTAACGGTATTGATAGGATATTAGTTATAATTTTATACCATCAATAGATGTTTATCTTACACCTAAAATTATTGATCTTTTCTAATTGCTCCCAACTTTCGTCCTTGTGGATGCAAAATTGCCCAATATCCAGGAAAATACGTCTCTGGTAACAGAATATGCTTAGTTCTTGTTTGGAACTACCATTATGGTTCATTAAATATTTTTCCAGAATACATATAACATCATTTCTAGAGACACCTCCATATTTTAATGATCACGTAGAAAGATAGCAAATGCATGCATAGTTTTTCAAACTTATATTTGATACCTTTTGAAATCAAGCTCCACGCGTGTATTTCCTTCTTTTGGTGCGAAATTAATTTTATTTTTTCCCTCTTTCACGTGTTTTGTTTTGAAATTTACAGCTATTCGAAGACATGAGAAAGTATGTAATTATGCATGGGATTAAAAAAGAATTGAATCCGAAAGGAAAATTAATTTTTGGGATCAGTGTTCAATGGCCAATGATAGTAAAATGGGGATTGACGACGAGCGGGATGAGAAAAAGGTGAGCAATTAATAGAAAAAGGATGAATCACGGGCCTCGATCACTCAGTGGAGAACCCCTCGATGGTTGGCCCTTGTATGATGTGCTGTATACCGCTTTCATTATTCCTAGCGGCACGAGATAAAGGGTGGTCACCGGGGCTGGAATGTGTTGTCATGGAAGGAGGTAAGGGTAGGTGGTGAGAGAAAAAAAGGTTTTTAAGGAAATATCAATGGTAATATGAAAGGAGAGAAGAAAAAAAGGGAGATATAGCGCCGTTTCGATGGCAAGGTTAACTTCAACGGGAAAAGAATGATAGAACGGAAGGAGATTCATTAATTTCAGCAGAAATGTGAACTTCATTCCTCACTGAATTTATGAAAATTTACGGAATAATATTTCCAGATAAGGCGGTGGTTTCAGTTTAATCTCACTGAAATAACATTACAAGTCAAAATTCTGCAACTCCTTTGTAAAAATTTCTCTGAGCACGAGGATCGAGGGATTATTAGTGATTAACGTTGTCGTTTGAGAGGGGATATTTCTCTTTTTTATCCCTTCAGGTGACGAACTCGCCGACTTCGACACCAGTAAAAAATAAAACTGCACCGCAATGATTTAAAAAATGTTATTATACCGTGCTATACATTGATTGTTGGTGAAGCGAAGACATTTACAGACAGCCTAAGGTAAAAAATGTCGTACTCAGGTGCCAACCGTTGTTTTGAGGTTCCCACTTGTTCGTTAGCAACGCTCGCCGTATGAGCGAAGTCTCTGGGTGAGAGCGAGCGAAAAACGAGACTTTTGAAGGAAGCACATAGAACACAGGTCGCAGACGTCAATTCCGGACCTCTCACGTTCTCTTGAACTCATGGACTCCGGTTCCACTCTTTCCCCTCATTTCTCCCTCTTGCCCCTTCTGAGCATCCGTCTCAGGACCATCTTTTACACTCTTATCCTTCCCTCCACGGAAGCGTGGGGAGAAATGAACATCTCTCTCGGTTCCTGACATGGCGAAAAAGACAAGAAGTAGTGGGACGGACGGAGTGGGCCGCGTTGCATCATTGCTCTGCTGCAGGATGCACACTCGTACCCAGCAGAGCTCTTTCGATCGTCAGACTAGCTCCGCATCCTACATCCGACAGAGTAGCTCCATATCCTACCCTTTTCTCTGGCTCCTACTCTTTCGACAGGCACTTCTTTTCTTACTCCTCTTCACATCTGCATTCCACTTTAATTTTTTCCTCGACGTGCTCACTTCCACTTTATCGTCCGCGAACTTTGCTGCAGCGTGGATTTATGCTGGGCTGCTGTCACATGGCTTTAATACTTCAAATTACGGATGCACTCGATGAATATGTGTAATGGGAAACAACGAATTTATTCACGATGGGCTCTTGGTAGTGTTCTTCGATTTGTGTGTTTTTGGAAACCAATTGTGAATGGGGTAAATATTCTTTGGCAATTCTGTCTTTCTTCATAGGCTACAATGTGGTTTCATCTCATTTTGAGCTTAGAAAATTGTTTGTTAGGGGAGGAAATAGGATGTTCTTGTTGTTCATGAAGTGTTCTTTCAACCGGATACTGCTAGGCTAGTAAGAAAATGGTATTTTAATGAAAAGCTCCTGTGAATTCTCTGTAGTTAATATCGGTTCTAGTCAAGTCTTTAGAGAAGATGATAATGTCAATACGCAATCACCTGATCTTGTTGTACTTACTGTTCTGTTGATCTTACAGCCAAAAGCTACTGAAATCTTCCCTTTGCCTTTTTAATGATATATATTCTCTTTTATTTTCTCTAATGAAAAAGAAGTCCTCTCATCTATTTTTAAAACGTTATTTACTCTTTCTCTCTCTAATACATTCAGGCTCGCTGAATCTCAATGTAGATTTGATAAGACCAACGGTAGAGTTTTACCCAGTTGTTAGTTGAGTCATTTTTTCTGTTGAACCACAGATGGTCGCTTTTGACGATTTTGAAATTTCTTATAAGTTGTGAGTGCTGAATATAGTTATTCCAGATTGTTTCCTAATGAGTTAAGATGAAGTCCCGATAATTTTTTTAAGTCCTATATTTGTGTGGTAATAGTGATGTCAATTCTTTTAGATATAATTTATGCATTTCATTTTATCGAGAGCAAAAAGGTTGAATTTCCACGATGATATCATTTTTCAGTATTCTGAGAATTACGCATCAGCAAATTTAACTGTAAATTAAGCATAATATAGAGACAATTTGCTGAAAATTTTCCTAGACCATACATATCAATCGCGAGACTACATTTAAAAGTAACGGGCTGCATACTGTACCACGATATTGCACGGATGCAACTCGTAAATGTTTTTCCCGAGTAAATAAATGCGAAGCTGGTTACTCATTCTACCTATAGTTCATACCTACTACCATGCGACATTTTCTGTCCCCCGATTGGAGAAGAGAGAATATTGGCGAAGAAAATTAAGAAAAAGAAGATGAATTGGTCAGGGCACTGTTTGAGGTATGAGTGCTTTTGGAAGGCTTATGTTAGAATGGAATGGTAGAAGGGCAGAGAGGACAAGGGAGAAAGAGATACTTGTATATGGTGTTGGACATAGTAAAAGTTGGGATAAAATGCAAATAAATCAAAAGAATAAATCAGGACAGGAACACACGGAGATCAACCATGAGAGAACCTGCCACTCAGAAGAACAATCCAAGGTGATAATGATGAATGTTAAGAAACGGCTTCAGAAAAGCGTTTTTCAGCACTAGAAGCAGACACAGATGTACGTACTTCAACTTGCAAGAAATACTAGAGTCAAATCAATGAAACTTGACCCACATATACTATAACTATACATGTTACACTAATGACACAACATTCAATTGAATGTTAGTGAAGTAAATCATGCGAATAAAATCTATGATGATTCGTTGTGGAACAATCCACGTATTTTTAATCTCAGTCGGTACTTTGAGGAACTTCGAGTTCTTAATGGTTCTAAATCTATTATGGACATTAATTGGGCGAAAAAGCACTTCCGTCAGCTACATTTACCACCGTAATTGTCACTCAGCGTAAAAGCATGTAAACCGCTTCATTTTATTAGCAGGGTGATGAATTTTGGAGAAATTAATGGAGGAAAAATGTTGTTAGATAGAACAAAAGGTTTTTACTGGAGTTCAAAAGTAAAATAATAGCATAAAGGACCATTAAATCACACTTTTTAGCCATCTACGTAGGGTTATTAGCTCTTTGCCACAATGGCTTTCTATACGACACTCATAGATATGCAAACTCGTTATAGCATTGTAGGCATGGTACCTCTGACCGGTTAATAAACCACTCTCGCACCTCTCCGCATAGAAAAAAAATGAAGAAATTCATTCGTTTAATTTCCCAAAGGTTTAATTTTATATTTTTAATATACCCATATTTTTGGCTTTTGTATCTCTCGTTGATACTGTCATGCGAAGAAGAGCTGGGAATTGAAATTTGGCTTGTCTCAACTCTTCATACCTTGTAACATTAGTTGATAATATCCTATTCGTTTGTCACATTTGCCATTTAATCAATATATTTAAAAAAAGAAATGGGTTCGTTACTGCTGCATGCTGTTTTCAATTCAATTTCGAGGCACGAAGAAGAAAAGAAGCTTGTGGACGTAAGAAGATGTCCAATTGGCAATGCTTGGCGTAATATACACCGCATCAAATAAACTCTAGTGAACGGATTCAATGAAGTGCTATCCTGAAAAAATCAATTTTAAAACGAAAGTTAGTAGATTGAACAAAATCGTACGATTATATTAGTTGCTGGTATTTTTCACAGAATTTATTGTGTAGTACGCGTTTCAATGCCAATGCATTAGCTACAGTAACAATATACACTTTTCTCCATGCAATATCGTTTGAATATAGGGTAAACTGGGGGTTGTGAAGAATATGATTGGGTGATTTTGGAAAGGGAATGTTGAAAGGTGGGAAGGAAGGAAAGGAACGATGGGAGAGGTGACTACCCATCTGAGAATGACCAGCGGTAAATAATATAAATTAATAAGTTTTGTGGAAAATTACAGCCAACTTTTTTTATCATTATGATAAATTTTCACCTACTAGAGTTGGCCTCAGTTACTTATTTTCCAAGTAAACCATCCATTCGAAGGTTTTCAGGAAACATTAGAATGATCGAATGCGTTTCATTTAAGAATTTCAATTTATTTTTAAGCTCTCCGATTTTATTCATTCCCGCAGTCCATTGATGAAATCATCACCTCTCAATACTTGCCCTAATGGAAACAGAAACATACCTAAAACATCTGTGTACCTTTAATTGTTTTCGAATCTTTAATTCATCTTTCGTTGCTTTTTTTCTTTGACATATTATCAAAACCGGAAACGATCGTGCTATCAAAACCGGAAGGCCAGTCACTTCCTGTTTAAAGTTTTGCATAAATCTTTAAGTCAGCATCTCCCTCGATCGTATACCTTTCTCCTCCTTGTCCATCCTTCCTTTTTTTCTACCAGTGTCAGGTCACACAACTGGAAATTCCGGTGAAAAAGAAACCCGCTCGGCGAGTACGCCTTCCTCCATATTCCTGTAAAACCTGGCCATTGCATTAACATTCAATGACTTGTCTGACAAATATGCACTCTCATGCTGGATGCCAAAAGACATGAATTATCCATCAAATAGTGAAAGAATGTGATGCATTTTCCGCTCTTAGGGCTTAATCGGTAGCATCTTAAGGTGTTTACAGCTTTCACATATTTATCACTTCTCAGAAGTTTTTAAGAATGTTGATTTTTGATGTTATCTCTTAACTTGAGTTATGCATCATAGAAAGTTATATTTGACAAGCCTTTTGTTATGAATTGGAGTTAAATTTAGTTATTTTAATCAATTTTCGTGATATTTGAATTAGAAATTACTCTGTTCAAATATAATTTATCAGCTTTTATTTATCTATATCTGACGTATGCATGTATGGCGGATTATTTGACAGATATTTCAGCCTTCCATTTAATGTGAGGCACGGATTTTTTTCTGAAGAAATTGCCGCAGTATCAGTAAATGAAAACGATTCGGCGTATGTGCGTCATGAATACTTACATCCATTAAAATAACTTTGTAATCACGAGTCTATGGGTATCCGTAGATATGTTTAAAGGTCCGAGTTTATGCTTAAACCGAGGAAGCATCATGATTTATTAAAACTGTCTGCCAAGTTATGTGATTTTTGTTTAAAAAAACAAACACGTATGAGTCGATTGTGCATTTATGTAAAAAAAATACTGATGTATATTTTTTCGACTTACTTGTGATTTTAATTCCATGTGTCGAGAGAAAAAACTTTCTTTCAGTGGAATCCAATGAAAACCATGCTTGTCTGAACTCTTTGGTTTCATAAAGATTGCTTAACTTTGGTAACTATTGACGGACCTCCAGCACAGTTTTCGCAAAAAGTTCAGGCTTTAGTCATTCTGTGATTTTCGTTGGCGAAACTTTCCTTTCCTTTTTCATTTTTAAACCTCGCCATGCTTTCGTCTACGCAGCATGACTTCGTTCCCTTTGTTTTTACTTGCGTTCCATGTTCACCTCATATTCACTTCGTATAATTCACACAAGCGATGTATTATGCGATGCCCCGCTTCTGCATTAGGAGATGGAGGTGCACTTGGCCTACTTGCCGTGAGTTAACTTTCATGGTTCCCATTTTTTCATGCTTGTATTAAGATGGTGTGTGTCGGAATTTCCATACACCTGAGACTTAGGGAGTCTCATCACCTTAATGAACCCTTCTCTTTCCGCTTCTCTCCGGCGACGACGTAGCCCGCGGCACAAACGTGCTCTCAGAGTGTGCGTACTCGTAAGCGAGCTCTCGGAGATTCCCTCGCACAGCGAGACAGAAGCTTCAGGCCACTTAATGCGAGGATCTTCCATTTCAATTTTTCCTTATTTTACAGCTGTCGTTGTTGAGAGTAGAGGTTGAATGGGAATGCACACGAGCGGTCGACATGAGCCGGGCTGCTGTAAGTATTTTCACCAGCGTCCCAGAAGAGATGAACAATGTACCATTTCATCTCTGGAACGTTAGGCAGTCACTTCTAGTGCACTTTTTTAAGTGGCCTGGTTTTGTGATTTCTCCATAAGCAAACAGGTGACGAAGGAGGATGTGCGGGGTGAAAAGGTATACTAGGATTTCTAAAAATGGAAACCGAGATCAGACTACTCGCACTCGCACTTTTATACGGACGTATTTTTGTAAACAAAGGGATTAATATGGTGCATGGTGTCGAAGAGTGTTGCTCGTAAAAAAGGTGAACGCGATAGTATAAAAGTAAACTACTTCAACGAATTTAGCCAAGAAAGAATTTGAATTAGCGTTCCGCGCGAGACATCGTGGAAGAGGCTTTTAACCAATTGAAAACGATATGAAAGACTGATTTTCATCCGGCATTAAATATTTTAAAAAATATGGTATTTATGGCTTTCGGATTCACTCAGATTAAAACATAAAATTAAATTATGTGCTGTAGATATTTCTTCAATTCCCATTTAAAAACTAGTATCTAAAACTATGTTTTCCATTGAATAAAAAATTTCTGGCTAAGATGTAATCCGACGTGGCTTTATTACTGATTACTGTGGGATTGTATGTCAGAATAATCAACTCTTAGGAGCTATACGGTTATATTAAAAGTGAAATGATTTATGGTTGCCTTTGAAGGCCATTATAAACTATTTCTCTTGAATTGAACCAGGGAAAACTCTGGATGGAAAATGAAAGAAAAAACCTACAGTGCCTAAGAGGAAATAGTAGAGTGACGACACAATCATGTATAAAATATACAAAAAGTACTGCCTTTTTTATCTTTCGCGAATTATTCATATATTATTAATTTTGGAAGGGGTTACTTAATGTGATTCAATATCCGCTTCCCTCCATTGAAATTATTTAAAGCGTTCACATATTTTTCCGAGACCGCATATCAACTCTCATCGATCCAGTTCTAGTTCAATGGGCACGTTTCTGTCGACAACGGGCCGTGATGGAGTCCGACGCCACATTAGCGGAACTTCGTCACCCGCGTCGACTACGCCGCAACCGATCCAGTACGTTTGTACAATGACAAGCTAAATTGTGCGGTTTTAGCAACTTAATTTCAAACTAAATTTGCGGTCTAATGGACTGCTCGCTAATAAAAACAACGGAGTGAAAATTGTAATCGAACATATGCAGTCATTGTTTTCGTTTTTTTAGGACAAAATTTTCTTTTCTCCTGAACCTTACAGGCTACCGTCCGCTCGCTCGACTCTCGTCCCGCATCTGTCGGTTACACCACGTCCTCAACCGTCAACCCATTTGACTCCTTTTCTGAGGAGTAGCTCTCTCTCCCTCATCCTCTTCTACTGATCTCGAGACGCGGGGCTTTTTTTTCTCATCTCTCTCTTTCTCTGGTTAGGTACCACTCTGCCCACTTCTCTGTCGCCCTCGTCCTCCTCACTTTGCCTCTCTCATCGTAATAGACCCGGCGTCTTCACCGCCCTCTCCCATTACGGCGTCCAATTTCCTACCTCTTCATTCTCCAAAATTAATGTTTTCCTCAAAGAGCACCCCAGCACCGCGTCTACTTCTGGCGGCCGCACCTTCGAACTAATCGCCATCAGCGTTAAAAGTTTGTCGAGGGTTTCGTATTTTTGCGCTCTGCCTTGAATTGCCATTCGCTCGTAATCGTCTCACTCCATCCTCTGCACTAGATCGTTTCGCAAGTTAACGGAAATATGCGGACGAAAGTTTTGTGTAATCGCTCTAGTAAGTTGCTTTAACAACATCTTCGGGGATGCTAGAATCCTTTGGTAGGGAATACATAACTAGATTTTAAAGAAAAACGATATAAATACACGAGTACGTCGAAGTTAGCTATGTTTATTTTGGTCTTATTGCCACAAAGCTTCATATTTTCAGCATTATTTTATTTTTTCTCTTTCTTCTATAATGCTCATCATTTCTCCGTCGAGTTTTTCTTTCGTAATGGTTCAAAATACCTTAAACAATCGCTGATAATCAGTTTTTATTTATTTACTTCTAAAATTATTGTGGTAGTATTTTTCACTTCTTTTCATTTTTCATCGTTTGAATTACAGTTTAGAAAACAAAGCGTTTTTACTTAAATATACTAGAAAAAATCTAGTTTGCCAAAAATTATTTTTATTTTAGAATTACCTGGTCGGTATCGTGTCTAGAAGACTTTGAAGTTGAGCATTTCTGAGAGCCAAGGTGAAAGCTAGGTTTGGAGAGAGAGTCCGGGGAAAGGACGCCCTCTCCTGCTACCACCATTTTTGGACGTCCATGAATAAATGATATGATACCAGCGGTTCTTTGAAACCCCTCCGTCAGGAGCTCCCGCGGGGATAGCAGATTTGAATGCGACAGGTACGTCTGCCAGTGGAAATCCTATTTTTCGCTGGCCTTGCTGTACACTTGGCGATTCGAAATTCTTCCTATGATAATACGGTTTGCACATGTATAAAGAGTGTAAGAGGTATCATTGGCTTATATCATCTAAATTTACCCCTTGTGGGACAATGGGATAGATCGTCAAAATATTGCATAGCGGGGAAATATCGTAGTGTTATACACCGAAGCCAATAAATCATTTTATTTATGCTCGGCTGCTCTATGTAGAAAAAATAACCTTATAGATTTATATTTAGTTCATTAAACCGCGAGAAGAAACTAGAATGAAATAGACCGATTTTCTTTAAAACCACGAACTTTGTTAGTTTAAGAGTAATTGGCGAATCTTAAATTTTAAGGAAACACTGGTAATTGTTAAATTAGAGGTCACCATCAGGCACTTAAGGCAGTGCCTTGTCACTATAGCCACGCCTCTCTATTCACTACTACTTCCTCCAGGCTAGCATTCAGGTCTGTATGATCTGAAATCCATCTAATGCTCCATGTTCTTCAAGAAAGGAGCTCAGGGACTTCTTGGATTCTTGCCTACAACTTTACCTTCAAATATGCTGTTAAGCAATTGGTTATGCCTTGGTAAATGTCCAACTAATTTTCCTCTTCTTTGTCCAATTGTCTTTAGGGTCGATCTCTTTTCTTTCACATCTGCTTACACATTTTCGGTACTTTTTTCTATGCAGTTTGTTTTGTTAGTTTCCTCCAAATCCACATTTCCATTGCCTCAAGCTTTTTTCTTTCCACTTTCCTGATTGTGCATGTCCCATATCTATTTAACAATGCCCTTCTATTAAATGTTTTGATGAACTATTCTCTGGTTTCTATGCTTATATGGTCATTGACGAGTGAATTCTTCTTTTTTCGAAACTCATGTTTTACCAAGAATATCTTTCTCTTAATCTCAGTCTCACATATATTTCTTTATTAATAACATTCCCCAGGTAGCCAAAATTTTCAACCTGATCCAAGGTTGTGTTGTCTATTTTTATGTCAGTTTTGACAATTTTTTCTCTTTTCTATTATCATTATCTTGGCGTTCTTCTTGTTTATTTTTAATTTTAAATCTTCTAGATCTCTGGATAGTATTTTAAGCATCTTATTTATGTACTTTTCAGTCTGCAGTTTCTGTTTTATCATCATTGAAGCGGATACCTTGAATTCTTCTTCATTTCACTTTAATGCCTTCAGTCCTTTATTTTATTTCTGTACTTGCTTCCTCGATGAATACATTTAATAGGTTAATTAAAGTAGAAATATGAAGAAATGTTTCATGTTAAGAAGTTTAATTTGACTTTTTGAGTGTTACTTAGTGCTTATTAGACAGAGGTGCATCTTTATTTGACGAAATATAAATTCGTCGGTTGCGCAACTGTTTTTCTTTCTTTTGGAGAAGGCGGCATTTTCTAGGTCCCCTCGGTATTCACTCGTAGGAAAAAAATGAGGTATTGAGGTAGCATTAATGCAACTGGAGAACAGAGCTACGACAATCAGACGAGAGAAACATTATTTCCCATAAAGGTTACAAGACTAACTCATCGCAAAATTTTAGGTAGGTGTGTCTTGTCTGAGTGCTGGAAAAGGGAAAAGAATAAGAAATGTCTTGTAAACTGGTCGAATCTCCTTTTATAATTACCCTAAATATACATACAGATTTATCTTTAAAGATGCATGGTGTACGACTTTAATCTTGTTGGGCAAAGCAGTTGAGTAGATGTCTCAGAGGCAGATATATTTGATGGATCTTTATTAATTTTAAGTTTAATTATTTTATTAGCACTTGCAAATGAATGACTGTGAGAAGCATGGATAATTCGACAAAAATTTAATTAATGCCAGATAATACAGGGTAAATAAACTTAAAAGAGTTCTTCGGATATATTGATTCACGCCTCGCCTCAAGGCCAACAAAATTGTAAGAGTAAACGCTTATATTTGAGTAAAAATAATATATTCTAGCTGACCATAATGACTGTGATAATTATCCAAAGCGACAATTTGACTGCTCCATAAAATACTGCTTGTTTTGATGTCATAAAAATTTTTTCATACTTTCTTATTAACGGACTCTTAATGAAAACATCAAAAGTTAACCATCTAGATCATTCCTTCTGATAAAACCGGAAAATATGAAACACTTCTTTGATGAAGCAACATGACCATCGTATATCACGTCTGGCAAGTTGCTGTCACCCATTCATTAACACCTTCAGCTCTAAGCGTAAAAACTGGAGGGAGGAACGAGAAACATTAAGGATGCGAGAATGCATGTGTGTACTCGTGCAAGGAAATCAGTTCAGGAGAGTGTTTAGAGACGAACAATGAACTATCGTCGAAGAGAGGATGAGAATTCAGAAATATGATTCATAAAAATGGATAATGTTCCTCTATTTTGTCAAATAAAAACATTTATTTTGTGAGAACATCTTTCTTAAATATGTATCTAGTTTGCAATATTTTGTTTAATTCAGAAGCCTATCCATTTGTAATTAAGTGGCCTTTCAGGAGTATTCCCCATGATGCTTCTGCTATTGCCATGAAACTTTGTATGCCTGAAACAAAGTTTATTTTGAACATACGTGATATGTGGCACCAAATGTCGAGGACATTCTACAGACGGTTGAATAAGTTTCGGTACCGATTCGCTATTGCGTACCGCAAATAACATATTAAACACTATTTGAAACAGTTATTTCGTGTTAGAAGTGACAATATATAAAATGTCATTCATGTGTATGATATTTTTTAAAGTAACAGATTTTGATTCACGAAAAAAGATCGACTCTACTTTTGTTTATGTTAAAATAAAATGAAAACCCAATAATTTGAAATAGTGAAAATGTTAGTATGATAAAAAAGCGGCCATTGGTGTTCCATAGGTTTGGGTTAATAGGTTGGTGTTGAATTGCCTCTGTACATAATTGCGCATAGTCGGGGATTTGAGGGGATCGAGATGGTGCGGGGGCTAACGTACTGGCTTCCCACCCTGAGGGCGCGGGTTCAAATCCCGGCGGTGTTGAATATTTTTCAGAGGTATCTCGATCCCTACTTGAGGTGCTTTGTGGAGGGCACTTTGAGTGAGTACGCCGTCCGTCGGATGGGACGTTAAGCCGCGGACCCCTTGGCGCCTTTCGTAAAGAGTAGGCTAATGCCGACGCCGGGTTTCTCTCCACCCTTCATCCTTTCCTGTCCTTCCCCTATGGCGCAAATGACCCTAGCTGTCGGTCGCCTCCCCTCAAAACTACTACTACTACTCGGGGATTTGAAAGCAATTGTTCAAGCTTAACTTTTCTTTGCTCTGCATTATTTCCATCTTCATACTATATTCGAATTCCCATTAATTTGTTCCCCTCTATTCCTAGCGTGCTCAGTATTGTCCTTTTATTACCACCTTCAACATCCCTCTCTATATCTTCCTCGTTTGCTTTCACCGTTTTCTTCCACTTACTCTCATTTCCTACTATATGTAATCACCCTTTTTCTGGCTAATGTAACAATTTCAAAGTGTAAAAATCATTCACTTTGACCCGGAATGATTTTTACTCTCTGAAATTTTGGCATTGTAATTTGCGTAAGCGAATAACTCCGTCAAACATTATTTTTGCGGTATTTCCCGTAGTTTGTTTGAATTACTGTTCCTATTAATCCGTATTATTTTTTACCTTGTACTCATTCCTACTTCATGCAAGTTTCTAATCCATGCTACTTCTCCTTAAAGGACTCGGTATATCTGTTATGTTTGAAACTAATTTACTCGTCCTATAATTAACAGCTAATGGAGAATTAACACAAAAATAGGTACATTAGTGCCTACCTTTTACAGTTAATGGGCTTTGACAGCACTTCTAATTAATATTCTTCTTCTCTGGCCAAACAACATCCCATTCAAATTTAGACACCAATATTCCTTCAAAAGTTTGACCACTATAAATACTAACTTTAGCACTGTATGATGTACAAGTATTATGTGTTTCTGATTTCATTTTGCAGCATTTTTGCACAATCCTAGCGATTAGTTGAAATTCATCAATTTTGTAGCTGCTCGGGAGTTTCATATATTTATTAACACTACCATATTTATTGAAAGGAAGTTAACTTGAAAGTAGATCTAGGTTGTAGATCATTCATTATGAATCAGATGACCCGATGGAGTCCAAATGCTTGCCAAAAAAAATTCTTTTTGGAAAAGATGTTTTACATTAATTTTGGCCTTGTTACATTTCAATGATTACATGTGCTTAGCTTTAAAACTTAGTACTTGAAATAATGCAGCCTCCGTGTAAAAAAAGGGAACTATTTATGTAATTTCGTTTGAGGGACCATAAATAAATTGAAATAGGATTTATTAGTGGCACTAATTTACCATAGAAGATTACTGCGCGTGTGGAAACCTTGAAAAAGATGTTTATTTAGCAGTGCTGTAATTCCAAGAAACTGCGGGAGATGTCGCGACAGTAACTTTAACAAAGTTATTTGCTAAACGTGCATTACAATGAATCTCGGTCAAGGCGAATGATTTTTACTCCATTAAATTATTGCATTGCAGTGCGGTAATTTTCGATTGGCTGCGCATCAACCTCTCTAAATCGATCTCGTCCTAGCAGTTAGCTCGATGGAGCATTAACGAATCGATGACGTGTGAACAAAGTTTTAGAATCGGCTTCTGCCTGGTTCGCACTCCACTGAGCTCGCTGTGGATACATTCTTATTTAGTTTATGGAACCCAAAATATTTAACAAATCAATAGTCGATTTTTTTGTTTTATGGAATGAATTGATCACTGGAATGGCTAAATATTACTCATACATAATATCTGATAGTTAATACTGCTTCAATGAACCCGCAGTGAGACGAGATCTAATGCAACATGTTCATTGATGAGTCAGTTCCCAAAAGAGTAACCACAAAATAGCAAATGCCAAAACTAACAATTATTCAACATAAGTAATCGTATTACCAGGTCTTCGTTGATTGACGCCCCTAGTAATAGAGTAAAGCTATTGCTTTTGCAATTAAAATTATAAATACTGCTTCGGATACGCCATATGAATATTACTATCGTGGTAACAAAAAACTGCTGATGTCAGAGTAAGAATTTAATTTAAATTTTCTATCAATTTTTTCAAACGGCGGGACAAATGTGAGAAAAAATCGAGTGGATAAAAATCCTCATACATAAATGATGTTTTAGTACAAGGACGCATTTGAAGTCATTTTCGTGAATTTGAATGTGCAAAAGAAATTGCCCAAATTGATATTATTTGGGCAGTTTCTTTGGTATAATCTGGCTTTTGTATAGAAACTTGTCTTAATGTTTTGTGTAATGCTTAAGTTTATAATTGCATTACTTGAAGGGTCTCTCTCCCTCTACTAGCCATAAGACGCTGAGATAAATATAACGAACTATTGCCGGAAGTCCCTGTTTCGCTCGGAGGAGTTTTGTAGCTTGGGTTATGCAATTTAAGTTGGAGGAAATAAGAAAATGATGAGTCCAAGTGTGACCTAATCTATCATATAAATTCAAAATGTTATTCCTATCTTAAAATTGAAAACCAACCTCAGTGCTAAAAATATTTAAATGTATTTTTTAAATAGTGATACGGACGCCGTCCAATGTTACTGCCAAAAAAATGTGCATCCTTTGAAAAGGTTTTCAATTCTACATTCTAACATCTAATCCTCTAAAATGTTTATTCGTCTGAGTTAATGTAGTGTGCTACTCCTCAGATTTTTAACCACTGTAATAGAATTTTATTCTTTCGGAAATTTTGAATTTTAATTCGATTCACTTGGGTATAATAAACCAACGGTTTTCCAACCTGATGTATTATACCCAAGGACTTCATTTTCTCTAAACACTGGCCAATCAGAAATTGCATTTTCATATTTTCAATTGTATTGAAGAGTAATAAATATCATTAAAAACTTTTAAGTAGAGGTGCCCATAGTAATAACTCGAATGTTGATTGAATATGTGAGTAAACTCACGCATATTCAGCCGAAATATCGCACGGATTGTTTGAAGCTGGAGATGTCCAGAAGATTCGCTGGAATTAGATCCCTGGTCATCCGAAAATTCGCCCAATCCGTCTACTTCGCTAAGCTACTACACCTCCCAAACGCATGCAATTCATAAATAGATTTTTTACGTCACCGAACGATTAGTTTTAACAGCACGTTTGGTAGCGGAGTTCAGTTCACGACATAAGTGTAAAGGAATTGTATTAGGCACTAAAAGAGATAAAAAATTAATTTAGTGGACGAGTATACAGAACTATTGCGTCAAAGTATGTATAGTTCCATCTTATGCGTGTAAAAGTTATTCTTTGGTAATTACATTCGGCCAATCCGACCGTAGAGGGTCAACGAGCAAAATTAAGGAAGGTGATGTGGCGAAGAGGATTTGGGCAGATGAGGGAGGGGCGTGAAGTGTCTTGGGAAGGAATGAGGAAGACGATTGGAAGAGAGGGGATAACGAGAAGTGGAAAGCGAGGGAGGAGGGGGAGGGGGATAAGATGATGACTTAAAGGCTGGAGTATGAGGAACTGATGTTCCCCTAAATTAAAGTTGGTCTTCGGGATAGGAATTGCGTCCACTATCCTACCATTCCTTTCCGTATGCCATTCTCTCACCTTGTCTTTCATTATTTCTTCGTCTTTTCTTGCATCTCCGGCCTCCATTTCTACCCACTCGGCCGTAAAGTCTCACTTTTCACTTTAATCCCATTCTTCCTCATGCTTTTCACCTCCCCTATATCAACCCGTTTTATTCTTTTTTTTTGCCTCACCAAACCCGGATTCCCCTTCTATTTTCCCCCCAATTATCCGTGGAAACTCTCCCTGTTTTATTTAATTTTATTTTGAAGGAACCCTTTTGTAAAATAAATCTTAATTCTCTTGAACTAATCCCTCGCACTAAATCTTGTTGCCCTTACAACGCCATTTTGAACCTTTATTTTCGTTGCGCTTTACTTCGCTTTCGCCATTTGGGGTCTAATTCGCCACCTCCTTCCCTCAGCTTCTCCGTTCTCGTTATTGCTGTCTACCCTTACTTCACGTTCCATTAACCCATCCCTACGAGCTCCATCTCAGAATTTCTACGTTCGCTTGGAATTTCATACTCAATTCGTTATACAGTGCAAAGAATCTTCATTTCTGGGTTTTAATTGAATAGGACTTTTTCTCCCCTTATACTCTAATGATGTCGTTGGTAACAACTGTCTGCAAATCCAAGGACACACTTAAGCCCGAATATTTTCCACAGTTGAAATTCTATCCGGCAATAACGTTTTTCTTTGCCACATCATTTGGTCTTCATCGTCTGATAAGATGCGAGTTCCCTGAATAAATATGAATTGTTACTTTCTCCTGTTTTTACGTTGGAATTAAATGCAGTTTGAGAAAGGATCCTGTTACAAAATATGCTATACCATTAGAAGGAGTTGAAACTATATTTGTATTGCCTGGGATTCGTAACCCATATAAAAACGTGTACCTAGCAGGATTTACATACATCCATTATGAAAGTAATGTGTATGGTTTTATTGTGAATCAACTATACCGACTATCGAATCCCGACTTGGCTCCATCCGACTTTTTTTTGTTTCCCCAACTGAAGAGAGAGCTTAAAGGAAACCATTGGGAGATCGTGGAAAACATCCAAAAGCATATTACAACGTTCCTAAAAGACATTCCCGTCGATGAGTTTTAGGGTGCCTTCCAGGCTTGGCAGACACGTCTCTGCAAGTGCATTGATGCAGGGGGAGGACTTTGAAGGATTTTAAGCACTTGTGCAAGTACGATAAATAAATATATTTTTATCAGAGAAATGAATAAAACCATGCGCATTGATTTCATAATAGACCATGTATACCCGACGGAAATTGTTTGTTTTTTACGTATGATTCTTTTTATTGAACATGAAATATTATAAGAAACTGTGTTCAATCAGGACACCTAGGCAGTAAACCCTTTTCTTTCCAGTCTAGATATTTCCTGAAAGATATTTGGCCGGATATTTTTTCTTAAAGAGGTACATTTTCACTTTAATTCAATTGTTTAAGATTTTGCTGGGTATAAAAATGTGTTTCGTTATACTTATTTGTAAATCATAGGCAGGATCTAATATCTCGCCATTTCAAATGCATTTGATAAATGCGGTTTTTTTATGTTCGTAAGTGCCCTCGCCGTGTGGGCAAGGGACGAAAATCACGTGACATGCCTCGGCACTGCCGAAAAGAATATTCATTAGTTTTTTTGAACAAATGAAGGTAACGTTGTTTTTTATGGTGATGAGGGCAGATTGTGCGAGCTACCAGTTCTCTTTGCTGATGACTAAGTTTCGTACCCGAGTGGCTCCGCGCTGGCAGAATTAAAACAAAAGAGAGTGCAGCTGCGGGGACTTGCGAGAGGGTCATCTTTACGGAGTGAACCTTCCTCTCGCCAAGGTCGACCTCCCGAATTTTTCTGTAGCACCAACAAAAGCCCGGGGGGGGGGGACTGGGGCGAAGAGCCCGGGAAAGAAGAGGGGGGCAATGCCGGAGAACCCGTGCGCGCACATTTATTTATCTAGGTCACCCTCGAGAAAACCGTGTTTTGCGACTCGGGAGATATCAAACAAACGCGATGAAGAATGTCTCGAGGCATGTCTCTGTGAAGAAGCCCGTTTGCATTTATAACTCGTGGTATCTTCCCTCCACTAAATACCGCCTGTGATGCGATGACGTAAGAGGGAGGAGTGCCGCCGAGCGTGCAAACAAACGTAGTGTACGTCAAATTGGGCGCTGTGGTATGGTTGCTGGGGGGGTGGGGAGAAGAGAGGCTTTATGAACGTGCAAGATAGGCTGAGGGTGAAGTGAACCTCCATGGGGATTGATGCCAGGGATAATAGAAACCGTTTTCGGCGAGAGAGGTTGGGAGAATGAAGCCGTGCAATTAAGACAATGCGGGGGATTTGAGGGGTGACACCGACGCGGCCATATTGAGTCGAGGAGACGAAATCGGAGCGACAAACGAGAGAAACAAATGGACCCAGTGACGGATAGTGGAACGGGGTGTTAAGAGAGGAATAAGGACGGACAAGGAAAGGTTTTTAGGGGATTCGATAGAAATGCTTTAAGGAGTCTACTTTTTTTACTGGGGTGCAATAATGAGATTAGAATGGTTAGGGTAGACAGAGAAAACTATGGAGTGCAATGCGTAGCTGCAAATTGTTTATGATCAGTTAGGTAGACATTGTATTTAGTATGTAATTGAATCGCATATTTATCTGAATTAACTAAATTACAATATCTCCTGTTCCACTAACATTATCGAATCACCATTACCAATTTAGAACTTTTGATATTATTCTAGTACAGGAATAATGGGAAACATGAAAAACAGAGATGTTTTGTCATGAAGATGAACATGTAATCGTTCAATGAATGATAATTATGCTTTATAAACCTTGATATCGGTGCCTAATTACTTAAAGATGCCAGGTGCCACTTGGTTCGTTACTTCGGCTTCAAACACTGCTGGCATTGTTTGCAGTGAAACTACTGAGTTTCATTTTTTGTTGATACCCACATTCCCTATGAATTTGCAAATTTTTAACCCTGAGGTTTTGTGTGGTAAGACTGGTACCTAAACACATTAAAAATTGACACTCCACCTTATTCCGATTTACCCTAAAAACGCGAAGTAACCGTGGTTTTACTATCTTTCTTAACCTTTTCTTAATATGCGATATTCGGTTGATCTCTTGAATTTAATTTCATGTTACAGTTTAGGTCATGAAAACCATGGTGTTGTTTGGCCTGATGTCAGGTTTGCTGATAGATTCATAGACAGCGTTCATAATTAATTCCTGTTTTGTTTGCTTTGAAAAATATCGAAAAATATTTAAATTTTACACACAGAAGTAATACTAGATGAGTTAGTCTCTCTAAACTGCACAACTAAACATGTCAATAACAAAAATCAAATAAATATCAACAATTTGATATTTCCAATTCCTATTCAAAATAGATACTATTTTGCTATTGGCATTCAGAGTACTTGATACTTGCCTTACCATTACAATAAATTTGCCTGTATTTGGCTGCTATAGATTTGAAAGTTTATTAAAATCAGAGAAACTCTGTTGATTTACTGTTACATAAATATCTCCGTGTCTAAATGACTCAGATGAGCCCATGGCCACCGAGTTAATGCTTCGATACTGTATACTTTAAAGAGAGTTTTTAGTTTGTTAATGTGTCCGTAGTAATTTAGAAAAACGCAAGACGTTAGCATTGCAAATGCTATTTTATATTTTAGACGTTTAATTGGTTCCTATGATATCTGAAAGACCTCACTGTTTCGCGCATATATGATTTGCCAAACATCTCATTGGGGTTAGGAAATTCATTATTGATCTGGCTACAATTACATATAACAAGTCTATTGACCTAAGATCGCGTCATTTTGCCAGTGAATTGTGTTTAATTCCAAAGTAGCATTATATTGTACTCACTCATGCCCGTGGTGTAAATTAGTGTGAAAACAGCAGTGTAATAGTAGCAGAAATATAATTATTTTATTTCTTTGGATTTCTTTACAAATTTTCAATGATCGTTTAAATCGATTCAATTTTAGCCATTTATGTGGGCATATTTGGGAGTTAATGGACTGAATTATTTTGGGACAGCGATATGTGGCAGTACTAAATTTGATACTGCGATGCCTTATTAATCTACTCTGAATGCCATGAGGAAAAAAAGCCTATAACAAAGCCATGAATCCTGTCTGGTTCATTTATTCCACTGTAGTTGCAGCTCTATCGATCGTGAGGCAATAGGTGAACTTTAACCTTCACCCTGCCCGGTGGGGAAAGCAACAAAATGCCCTACAGGAAGGACTGCCATTGAATATACTTCAATTTTGTCTCAGTAGCTAGAAATTATTTCTTCTTGTTTGGCGTTTTGATTCTTATGTGAACCAGCAAATTACACCTCTTTAATGCCCACCCATTAAAAGTGCATCCAATCCACCATTCATGAATCACTCCTACCTCACGGTCTCTTTTCTATTTAACTACTAACTACTGAGTACCGCTTATATAGCGCATTTAGTAACCAGGTGTGCAATTTAACTGGCTAACCTAAACTTTTATTTGTTGACAACTCCATATAACGTATTTCAAACAGCCACTCTGACGGCATTCGCATAAGCTTAATTCTCTTCATTTATGCTACCTTATTTTGCAAGTGTTCTGCCTGGGCATAAAAGGTATTCCGCTTATTTAATTAAAGTATCTCTGTTTTGATTCACGATGCCAACTCTTTCCGTTCTCACAAAACACGACTGCTTTCATTTTTGACAAATTTTCCCTCGGTATAATTCTCTCTGTTACCTCAATAAAATTCTATTTGGACCCCTCTTGATCTTGAGGGCTCTCGGCCAGCAATACTTATAGTAAAATGGCAGCGTACAGCACATGCACATTCACGCCTCCAAATATTACGCATATCTTATACATTTTACTTTAAAGTCATTAAACTATTGAGTCATTCACGGAGGGTTCCATTTGCTCTTACAGTTTCCATGCTGTTTTCATTCGTCGGTTTTATATTATTCATTTTCCGTTCATTTATTTCACATTCATTTAATACCATACATAACATTCCTCTAACTTTTTCTATTGACTATAATAACCTTATCTCATATCTCATTCAATTCAGCCAACCGAAAATATTAAAATGCCAACGAAATCAATGCATTGTATTCATTCCAAATTATCAACACCACGTTCATTTGTAATGAAATGCCTATGTGAATTACGCCTCTCTCTTGGGCATACTGTGCCAGCTACTCCAAGAAAATGGTTAAATATAATATGTGACTAAAAGTCCAATTTGTATCCCTTCAAAACTATAGCTACACAACGTAACGTGGTGTTATCAATTGCTATGATTGTAATTTACAGATTAGAATATACAGATAAACTGATTCTTGTAATTTATTCGAAGCCATAAAAGGCTTTCTCGCATTCCACCATAAAAACAGGAGATTAGAACGAGCACAGCTAATGTTTCGGAGATGAAAATGTGCGTAATGAAAACGCAAAAAAATCCACTTTCTCACACGGACAAGAGCAAGTTTTTAGCGTACACATGAAGGCTGCGTCGTAAACATAAAAGCTAAGTGGCAATGATGCTTAATCCATTTATACTCCGAGGTCAACCCGAATCGAGATAAAAAGGTCGCAAATTTTTGAGCCAGTACAAAGTACAAAAATCTAAGCACTTTTGGAGCTTTATTGCAAAAAAATTATGAATTATTTGTAACTCAATTTCCGAACAAGATTTGCTTTTTTTTAGCTGCCCGAAATGTCGAGAGGGCTTAATGGTTTCGAAATTCCGGGCTGGATTTCTTTTTTTATGCAATTTAGCCGCTTGAACTCATTAGCAGCACTTTTCCCGCGTGGCTGCGTTTCCCTTCCCGTTTTCACCCCATACCGCGGACCCTCTCTCGCTATTCCTCATTACCCCTCGCGGCCTCCCTCACGATCTCCTTCTTTCTCCCACGCGTCCCCCCTTCTTTCACTCTTCGTCCTTACATTCACGACTCCTGGTTCCTTCCCATCAGCCGTCAAGTGATTTTTCTCCTATGAACCCTCTTTTTCATTCTTCTCAGCTAACTCTTTCGCATTCCACACCCTTTACCCATTTCCCCCGAAAGATGATTTCCTGCCACTATCCTCGATGTATACACATACACACACACACACAGGGATATATCACCATTTGCTCCATTCCATATTCATTCCCATTTTTGTTTAATTATATTTCATATAATACTAATTATCCCCCTTCTTCGTTTTAACTGCATAATTAATGATGACTTGAGGCCATACGCTAATAAACAAAAAGCAAAGTTATATATGTTTAGCAGAGCCTGCCTTGTGCAATTCACCGGTGTTATCATGGCGAACTTATTTAAAATTTCAGAAATTTTTATTTATTTAAAGTTACGCTCGACGGGAAACCTTACATGTATTAAGAATTAAATGTATGCATAAATGTAATTTCCTGTTGGTTTTTGTTTATCAAAAATGAAAGAGGTAAACATAGGAATGAAGTTTTTCCGTTTTAATTTTAAAATTTTCTTGCCCTTTTGGATGCTCTTTCTCCAAGGCTAGGCATTCGGATCTCAATATGCGATAGAATTATAACTGTTATCGTCTAGGAGAGGTGTGAACCAAGAAAATATGCGAGGAAGACAGGACAGAAAAAACGAGTAGATCGTACGATTCCGAAACAATTCTTAGCTTGGATTGATAAATCCGAGATGGGCAGCCACAGGTGTGGACCAATTTTTTTGATCTACGTTTCTCTCGCACTTAAGCGGGCAAAATTGTAAAAAATTTGTTTCTGATGACACTTGGTGTAACACAAAGATAAGTTTGGTCAAAACGTGTGGCACACGTAGACAACCTCCCAAGAAACCTCACCCAGCGTATGCGAGTTCAAAAAACTCTGCGAAATAAAATATTTTATTGCCAGTAAATACAATTCCTCCCTAATCTCAGACTAGCTTCTCTATAGTTGTACGTAAATATGTTGCCTTTTAAACGTAGGATAGACAGTAAATAGGTAGAAAAAAGTGAGTCACTTTAAACTCTCTCTAGCCAAAAAGCGAATGATTTGCTTTGGATAAAGTGTTTCCTATAATCGTCAGGTGTGATGGTTAATTGTGAATTTGTCTTTTTGTATCAGTCTTTAATTTAGGATGCAATTTATATAATTTCCAAATCATTCTATATACTAATGCCTGTAATGTGTCCAATGAATTAATGCCTTGCCCTGAAAGAGTTGTGACTAAATAGCTGTTATACCCCGTTCTGTAAATTGGGAATTTGAAATATGCTGGCCGAGAAAGATGAAAGAGTATCCAAAATCCAAATGCAAATTAGAAAATCCAAAATTAAGTTAACGATAATGGGAGCAATAAATATGCATAATGACATGGATTTTGCATTTTGCCTCCAGTTAAAAAATAAAGAGTTTTCATTTTTATCGGTTGTAATATGTTTTTACTAATTTATCTATCTATTCCGACACTACATTCTCTAGAACATTCCTGAATGCAACGATCTATAAATTCTGTACAATTCTATTTTTCCTCTATCCTCCATCATATTGCACCGTATTTTTTTGCACCAAATCGTTTATATATTCAGCTTAGTACCGCCTCATCTCGTCGTAGAATTTTGATTGTACTTTCAGTAGGTAAATATAAGTTAGGAGAGAAAAGCCGAAAATTCTTACGCAAGGCTGGAGCACCTGAAATGCTGATAAAATGCCAATTAATTTTTTTCAGCGATTTTTTCTCATATTGAAACATTTTTATAGTCATTAAAACTAACCTTATTGTACAATGATACATTTTTCCGAAAAATCAAACCAAATATTTGATAAATTCCGATTTGTAAGATATTAAAATAATTTATAAGTGGTATCAAAATAATTAAAATACAAAGGATTAGTTATATTCCATATTAATTTTATCCTTGAGAAAATTAAACGTTTAAAGTATGCATTAGATTTAAGTCAAGTACTCGCAATATAACATACGAGTTATTACAACGTTGGATTTGACTCTTCAATCTTTGTCTGAGCGGAATGTAGTACAATCGGTGGTTGTTGCTGTTCAATGTGGTTATCTGCCTTATTGTGGCTTCGTTAGGGATTTTTCTATTACCATACGTTTCTTGATCCTTTGGTATGTAATTGCATCACCTTTAAACTATTTTCATCTTTCTAAATATTACATTATCGTAGAAAATTAAGGTTAAATTCTTCTTTCCTCGTAATAAAATTATGATTTCCTCCGAATTTCCACGTACTTACTTCTATTTTTTATTCTGCAAGTTTAGAGTCGCACTATAGACTCTTCCAATTGTTCGTGTCTGTGGGCTCTCTTTCTAGCTTGATGATCATATTCCTCTGGTTGTATAGCTATCACAGTTATGGTTGCCGCAGTCACATTTCTTGAAGGCTACAAGTTGAGAAAATGAGTCCATGAAATTTCACCTACCGTACCAAATGAATCTCTTAAGTATAATTTCATTATTTTTTTGCCACTTACCCTTCTTTTTATTCTACTATGTAGCCATACCCTTTCGTCTTCGTAACCTTCTCCTGATAAAAAAACTCTCCCTTCCATCTTATTTTTCCTTTCTGTCGTTCTGGATATTTTATAACCTTGGTGAAGTTGCGGATTCAACATTGATACGAGGAATTATTTGGTGCATCTAAGAAGTGTATACTTACCGATAATATCGAAGCATTATTCCCTCTCTTCGATGTCTTTGTTGATAAGATAGAGATAGTTTATTATCGGTTACAATCCTCAAAAGAGTAAAACTGTATTTGTGGAATTTTTACGTGAGAGGAGAAGTGACTTTTATAAAACCTGTTTTAGGATATCAAGTTTATCAGGGAGAATTATTTTTGCGAGTTGTGTATAACTCCATTTCCCTTAAATCTAGAAGTGTAATTTTATGTTATATACCCTTTTTTAAAACAGGTAATATATAGAACCTCTTAATTCTTCAGTCGATAAATGTCACAATCAAATGTATGTGCCATAATAACCGAAATCAGTTAAGTTGGTGTCAAAAGTATGCCATTTCTAAGCTTATTAAACGTAATTGTGTGTATTTCTACAGAATACACGTTTGAAATTTGATTGGTGAAATATGGTTCAAGAGTCAGAATTCATTCTGTGCTCTCTTGATGATCGGTTAATTCTGTGGCCTAGGTGAATAGCACACAAACGTAGATCGCGTCAAAAGATATAAATAGGAACCATCGTTTATTTGCATTCACGCGACATTCATTCCCCGTGTGCCGAGCATGCTAGATGAGGCAAATGCACCTAGAAAAACAAATCGATAAGATGTGAACCGTTGCTTATCACTCATGAAATAGCCCCACTGAGCCATTTCTCTGACCCAACTGCAATTAAGCTATGATTTTTTACTCTTTCCCTGCTCTTCATTTGTTTTCCACCATATTCAATTAGTGCGATTTATCCTTCTCGCATCACTTTAATTCTCCTCGCGCGAGAAATGACGCAGCGTTTGAATATAACGAGGTGTCCGTTCCGCCGTAATGAGAACCGTTTGTCCGTCCGTCCGTACGTCCGCCCGCGCTTATTCCCATTCGTCCCACTCCGTAGCTGTCCACCTCCCCAACCGGTGCCTCACCTAGGCGCCTCCCAGCTATTTCGCGAAAACTCTTCGTCCTGCCCCTATGATCGAAGAGGACTCCGTTTTTTCTCCGCTTCAAAAATCCACCCCTTTCCATCCCAAACCTTTTTCCTTTCCCCTCCTCCCTTATCTCCCTCCACTCGCTCCTTCTTCCCGCACTCGCCCGGGGGTGTGACAGGGCTCGCACTGCTCTCGCTGCTGCCACCGCTTGCCTGGGGTCGACATCCGGATGTTTCCCCCTCGCACCCATTCCGCCGATGCCCGGGGTCCACGTGTGCAGCGCCCGCCCCTCCCGTTCACCCCAGCGGCGGCGGGCCGTCCCTCAGTCGGGCAGAGCAACGGAACCCGGAAAAAGAGCTGAACTATTTTCTTTCTTCGGGAGTGCATTGACGGTTAATGTTTTGAAAACGGTTTCGGAGCATGAAGCGTGATTGCTACTACGGATACTACCTACCGAATGTGGCTATTTCCCACTGCGGAACTGAACGCTATGGGGCGCTAGTGACGGTCTCTATCGCCAGGATGTTTTCGTTGCCGTTTGCAGGCCTCCTCTTATTGATAACATAAGTGCTGGTTGACAAGTCTTGATGAGGATTCACCTAGAAAAACTTTCTTTAGATGATCTCCTGATATGATGCTTTGGGAACGAATGATAAAGTAAAATTATTTGTTTTGACGTCATTAATTATATCATTATGTCGATATATTATTATATAATATATCGACATTTTAGTTCGAAAGAAACTATGCAAGGTTAGCATATATCAGGCGCTGGAAAAGTAAACACGGCCATTTTTGAGTATTTCTACAGAAGGAAACAATTATTTCCGTATGAATGCATCTTCCAATAGTTTAAATGTGGATGAAGGGTACCAACAATTCATCGGTAAGAACATTCGACGATTTAAAAGGCAGTCCGCCGGTCGTTTACGATGACAGCTGTGGGTTTTCGAGGTCATTTTGATACATTTGTTTAAACTACATTGAGTCATGATTATGAACGAGACTAAGCAAGAATTGATAGGATGAGACGTAATGAGAACTTTATTCTTGACCATCGTATGTAGTTTGAATCATATGAATCATGTGGTACTGAAAGAAAAGGTAAAATGCACTTTTTTGTACTCGAAATATGGTGTCAATGATTGATGAACCGCAAAGGTTAGTGGTCATCAAAGTCCATTAACGTACACCATTAATTCTTATTTTCAGAAATAACATCTTATATCTTTTATCTGGCTCCTTAAAGTTATTCTTTGGACCCAAAAATCAGCTCTCTTCATTCTTCTTCGTAAGACGTTTTTGAAGCCTTGTTATTTTTAAACTGTTATGCATCTGCTAATTGATGGTGGCACATGATATCCCATTATATGAATTTAATGACGGAAACACTTTTGCTTGTGATGGAAGCAGGCGAGAATACCCGATAATCCGTAAATTCCTCATCAGACTCTTGGAGAAGAGATATTTTGAATATACGTACAGGTATAATATACCTGTAATAAAGTAAGTTCTCAACTTTTGTATCAGGGTTAAGGCTGATATTGTAATTGATGCCATTCGATCGTATCGTGATCGATGCTCATGGGACTTTAATCAACTAAGCAAGCTACTTATTTCAAAGCTAGGTTTTGGGCCGCCCGGTACAACTATTTATTTAAAATCATAGAGAACATCATATTTCCTTCTCCATTCCTTTGTAACTTCTACCTGCCTTCATGCTGTTTAAAAAACCCACTGGCAGTTTTCCTCTACCCCGCTTACCCAACGTTCTCCCTTCTATCTCGGCCTTCTATCACTACCTTCAATATTTTCTCCATCCATTTTCTGTGCCTTTTCCGGATTTCCCACAGTAATCTCTTCTCTTCGCCCACCCTTTTTTTAAACCTCAGCGTTTGTCTTCCTCTCTGTCAGCCCTATTTCCTTCGTTCTCCGCCACATCCATATCTCAAAAGCCTCCAATCTATGGTCATCCGCTTGCCTCGAAGACCAAGTCTCACTTTCATGAAGTACTATGTTCCATATCAAAGTCTTAACTAATCTTTTTTTCGCATCTTGCTGGACAAGCATAATAAATTCTCTTCTACATGCAAATGGTTCTTTTGTCGACACATTTCTTCTATTCTTTTCCTAATTTATCCATTAAGATATCCTTTTTCCTCTAAAATAATTCCAAAGAACATGAACTCCTCCACCTGCTTCAATTTTTCCCTTCTTACTTTAATATTAAACTTAGCTTTCCTACTTCTCGAGAATCTCATTATTTATGCTTCATTTCGGTGAATCCAGGGTTTATGTGAACGACACAACTATCTAGTATCAATCTCGCCCCAATGAAGACGTTTTATTATTATTAACTTCATCTCAGAGCTTTTGCATTTTTCCTCTACAGAATTCAACAATTACCGCAATCCTTTGGTTTCTTTACTCATTATTGCTTGATCAGCTACACTTTTAACTGGCATAATCATTTCGCCGACCATTTAATTCCAAGCCCCAGCTGTTCGTCAGCGACTTTTATCATTTCCTTAGCATACATGTTGAAAATATGGGACCTCTCGTAAAGCAAAATATATGTATCGATTCGTCCCTAGATGGATAGGTCTGTTGAATAGATGATAGTACACGTAAGTAATATTAAAAGTTTAATAGGCTTGTAAAAATTGTCGAATGCCGTTTCATGATGAAAATTTGGGGTCACTTTATATTTTAAAATAGCTTCTGTGTACTGAATTGAACAATCTTATTGTTATAAAGGTGTCATTGTAACGGAATTCTTTTGGAATCGTTGTGTTGTGTACGACTTTTTAAGATACGTGTATACAAGGCACTGTATTCGAAGCTGTATTTAATTTATTCCCAGTTCCTGATCGGTATTCAAATATCACTAAATCGATAATGAGCATTCGGAAGCAACAACTCCGGGGAATATATCTACAGTGAGTGCATCAATTGATTAAAATTTATTTGATCCTGGAAAGCAGTTAATGTAGTTATTGCGACTAGCCCATAAACATTATAAACATAATGAACTTGTTGAAAGTCATGATGTTGGACGAAAATTATTATTAAATACCCTGGCACTACCATATTATATCACCTACGTCTCGCTAGTTAATAAGTAATCATGTATAAATCACGATTTGCTGAGAATTCTGGGGTAAAGCATGATAGTTAAGGCGTGGGCAATAAGTGTCCACGTCACATAATATTTTTAGGGCTTTTGTGGAAAATAAAATGATTTGAAATGTCTCATGTAAATATGATATTTAGCCTTCACTGAAATTGTGCTCCAGGAAATTACCCAGTATTACTTATATTTAGGCTTATAGATTGTCAGTTACACAAAATTGTGAGTAAATTTTGAAACGATACTGATTCTTATTTTACGTGATTACCTTGATCATACGTATTCTGTCAGTATTAGATGAAGTTTAAGAAAAATGGCAATTTCTGCAATCGCCGACTTACCCTTATAAGTCGAGTATTAAATGTCCTGAAATAAGTACTGGGGGAGTCGGCGACAACTAGTACCTTGGACATCGGAAGTTATTCCGTGCGAAGGGTTTCGGTTTGATCGGGGTCAAGGCTTACGTATGGGTCTCTGAATAGGTGGGTGCAATGGAAAACTCACTCATTTGAGTAGTTAATGAAGTACAGCGGGACGAAAATGGATGTCGGGGGCATTAGAAAAGAAATTAGTTGATGAAGGTTTCAAATTAGGAAAACCCTAGGTTAAATTTAATTATTTTTCAAAATTTTCATAGTGCCAGTCAATGGTTAATGATGATTTAAGAAACTTATTAAATATCCCTATTCCGGCGCAAATTACAACCACAGCGACCTATATTAAAAAATTTTCAATTTCGAAATAGCAAAGGAAGTTTTGTATGTTTAAAGACCATTTCCTGTCATTTGGTAATGAAAAATGGCAAAAAATCGATTTGTCAGGTGTGTATAATGAAGGTATTAGGGATTTTACTGAAACGGACTTTTATATATCATTGTACTTTATTTCAACCCTCTGATGCGCCCCCTTCCGTATGTCGCCGGAGTTCATTGTCGGCACGCATGACGGGATAATGTTGCCATTCCATATATCCCTGGAATAAACTTTACAATCAAATTTTTATTTTTAATAAAAATTTTATGAATTCTTTTTACCATAATATTCTAATTGATATCACTGACTATTTTCGTACCAGTTTATCATAAAATATTTTGATGGTGTCACTTTTCTAACATTATTTCGGTTTTCTCTATTTTTCAGGTACGGTGGCTTCTCGTGATCTCTAACTGAATTTGAATCAATGGATCAGTATCATATGTGAGTAAACATTTGAATTTCCCTTACATCATCGCTTTTATTTTCCACTTTTTGAAATACGAGTAGGCATTTAGTGAATAACTTTTTCAGTCAACAATCGAATGTCTTGACGAAATATTTCACTGAAACTTGACCTTATTCGGGTCGAAATTTTTTTCTACATGCTTCTGAAAAATCAGAAATCAAAAGTTTTTCGCACATAAATTACGAGAATTCCTATCCCCTGCAGCGTGTTCTGCGGTGGCTTTGTCTGCTACTATGCTGGCATGTTATCTTATCTTGATTCTTATTTGGCGAGCTTCCGTCTCTCTTGAGTTATGACAAGGGTACCATGTAGCTCACCAAAAACTTATACTTCCTTTGCCTATTGAATTCCAGTTGGATTAATTCGAGAGAAATATGTTTGCTTGAATTCCGTTCACATTGAGTCCAAGGGGACTCGGGTGTTTGAAGGAAAGGAAGCGAATGTACAATCTCCGGGTTGAAAGTCCGTTCTATGAATAGGCGCATAGGAAAAGGGGGTTCGAGGTGATTTATTTTTTTCACCGAAAGACAAGAACATCATTTCATCATGAGGACCTCTTTACTCCACCCTATATTTTTTGAGAAAATGCCGCATGTATCGATATTTTATGCTCGTTGGAACTAATTGTAAACTATACGATTCATGGCCGAATCAGTTTTGCAAACAAACCTTGTCGTGTCTGCGCCAGAGGTGGTGACGATGGAACTCGCTCATTACATCGTGTTATTTCCCCTTCTTCACACATATTTATAGCATTCTTTTGCGGCAGTCTGCGAAAATACTTCGCTTGCGTGTCAGTAATTCTCATTCATGCGACTGCTATGCATAATGTATTATTTTTTCAAATTCTATTCCATTAGACTCTTCATGTAATTATACTAAGATGTAAATTAGTTAGGACTATAAGATAGATCTTAGACATTATTTGCATTAGATTTAATCATTATTATATTGAAAATATTTTTCATCTAATTGTATGAGAATTCAGTTTAAAAGGACAAATTTAACCTTTTAAATTTATATTCAAATCCGTTTAAGCATTTTTGATTGTAAAGAAATTAAATAAGCTTTTTTTTTAAATAGCGCCTCCGAACAGCAGAGTACTAGCGGAAATACATAGTTTTGTGGTAAATTTTTTTCTTTCCATCGAAATCATTAATGCATTATAAATTTTATATCTGATTGTATTTTTTCAAAATATTTCATAGAAACCTAAAGAAAGCATAAATAGAAATAAATTTCTAAAAAAATATTCCAACGAGTAGTTTGCATATACTATATTCAGACGGGAAGGACGGACGTGAAAAAAGTTTGTCAAGATAAATTTTTCAATCCCTTTGCAGGAACAATTCTTCCGCGTTTTTTTGTATCTTTCTACGCTCACATTTTATAGATTTCTATCATTATTATATTCATAGCTCCATGGTATGTGTCCTCAGTTTGATCCTTTCCCCTATGTTACTCACGTATTTCTCATATTAGATACACTGAGATCTGTCTCATTTCTTGGAATGGTCTAATTTGTTCTTGTAATTTCTTCAAGCTAAGTAATTCAAAAGTAAATATTATTTTGGTTGAAAAGCTTGATTATTGAAGAAGTCCAAGGGAAATAATGTGTAAAAAAACGTGAATTTGCTGTATATTTTTATAAAAATGCTGTGATATAAGATTTGATGCTTTCCCGGCGCACATTCTTGCTGAAGCCTTCGCGGAATTTCCACCGGGTTAGGGAATCAGCGGTCGACGTTCGGAAGGCTAACTCCGTCAACTTCCTTAGGGCGTTGATATCAGGTTATCATTTTTGCCGTCCTTTTATCAGGAAAAAACATTTTCTAGATTCTGTTTTCTGTAAATCTCCATCATCGCGAGCAAACTATCGGCAATATCTAGAAAACACAAAATAAATCCGATCGACAAGCCACTGGAGGAACTAAGAAGCCATCTAGTTGGGGTGAAAGATCATCTGGGACTCAAGGCTCCGGGAGTTTACCACATCCCACGTGAGTACGGAGAAGCTTACATCGGAGAGACGGGGAATCACGGTGGAAATCCGAATTAAGGAACACAAGAGATGCATTAGACTGAGCTATACCGAGAAATTAGCCATTTCGGAGCACAAACCCACCTAGGACAATCGGATTCTCTTTGACGACGCTAAACTAATTAGTAAAGCAAACGGCTACTGGGATTGTCAGACAATTGGATACCATAGAAATCCGTCTTGAGGGGAAAAACTTCAGCCGAGATGTAAAATACGCTCTTAGTCAATCGTGGAACACCGTCCTCCAGAAAATAAAGACATAAGAGAAGGAGAGAGAACCTGAACAAAAGCAAATCAAAATTAATGTAATCCCATGCGAAGTATACATAAGAATGGCAATAATGATGACCTAGTAAGATGGCGGAGGTTCTGTGGGTTTCTCTCCGCCAGTGGTCGAATATCGGGCCAATACCGCTCCCGACGAAAATGTAATGTTTTCAACCATTCTCGTAGAACCTTTTGTTTTACCACCGACGCCGAAGTGGAGCCTGCCCTAAAACGAGGACTCAGGATCGCTGTTGTTTTATAGTTTATACTGTTGCTACTATAGTCCTTTCGTGCATGTTTTATAGTCGCAGAATTAAAACCTTTTAACTTGAACTTGATGGCTCGGTATTAACGTCCTGTGGAAGATGACGGAATCAACCATCGAAACTTCGTCAGCTGAACCCCTACCCGGTAGCAAACCCGCGAGGTGTTCTCCAAAAATTTAGTTAATTTGCGAAAAACGGAGTAATTCAATTAGTTTGAAGAATAAATCTGCAAATTTTTATTTTTTAAAGATATTTATTACGATTGAAAATCTAGTTTGTCGTGTTTAGGATAAATAAAGAATATATTGGAATTAAGCAAAGAATAGAGGTTTTGCTATTTTGGCAGTAGCATGGAAGGCAGATACGTACGGCTTACTGTTTTGATGTAAGGCTTCGTAATATGTATTGTTTATCTTCAGGGAGAAGTGATTTTGAAATGGAAATACATTTATGAATCGGAAACAAATATTTATTGATACTTCTTCAAAAATACGGAATTCAACGTGTAAACGCTGCTTATGATCACATTACAGGCATCAGTACTAGACATTTTGTAACAGGTGAGAGGATTATTGGCAGAATTCTGAAGGAGGCGGGAAGAATGGTTGCAAAGCATCTTGATAGGCTATTGGAAACTACGAATTAGGGAAGAGCATATGTAACGAAGAATGAGCAAGCGAGGTAGGGAGTATACATATAGGTAAGAATATACATATTGGACGGAATGAAGGATAGCAGACTGTAGGCTATGTGGAAATGAAGAAAATATTTTTATAGTTTGGCTTGGTTTCGAGGTTATGTCATGTTATTGTATCGATATTCAGTCTATGCCCATCCAGAACCTCCCTTAAACGTCTGACAGCCAAATAATAATTATGCGAGGACTTAAAATAAACATTCAGTAGCTTAGGAAATTTATCAGATTTTCTTCTGTAAAACAGTAATTAAGGATAGCATTTCTTACCTCAAGTAGAGATTTTGTGATATTTCGCATTTAATGCTTTCGAAGATCAGAATTGGAAGGCCCTTTAGGGTGTGCGTGCGAATCTCTTTGACGGCACTTAGGGCCTATGGTGATCTCCTTTGAGGTAGGACTTCAGTTTTGGGAATATGAAATAGTCTGCTGGTGCCAAGTCGGGTCTGTAAGGGGGTTAAGAAATCATCGCAATGACGTTGCAGGTCTTCGCAAGCAGACACTCGACTCTGCTCTTGGTCGTCCGCCAAGACCTTAGGGACGAGTTTAACGCATATCTTTCGCATCGCAAAATTTTCAGTTATAATAGGTATGAACTGTCATTTTATCAATGCTAATACAATATGCGCACACTTAACCGACGGTCTGAATTCAGCGCTTTACGCACAAGTCAAGAAAAAAATGTTACCTACATGTATATTAATTGTATAATTTTTATGCAAACCTTATACAGTTACCCGACAACCCCGAATAGTTTTTGCTTTTAAAGGGGACATTTTGAGAACGCGAATTCTCTTACTCTATGAGAAGTGGACACTTAATTGATTAGGGTCGAGAACCATTGTTTAGAATATTTATGATATAAGAATTCCGATTAATTGGACTAAATCACTTAGAATTTGGATTCACAACTGACATACATGTATTTTGCGAAAAAATTCAGCCATCCAATTTCTCGTTGTTAAATCGAAACTAACTGAGTTGTAGCTATTTGGTAGAAAGTGGCAGACTTCCGAGTTCCATTGCGCTTTTACACAGTGTGTGCAATTGCTGGAAGATAGAATTTTAGGGTGTTTTAGGAAGATACTTGGATACCCAATATCATTGACGTCAAGGAAAACACAGTTTTAGATCTCATACTGCGACGCGGGTGCTGCAGTTGAAGTGCTTTCCACGCAAACCTAAGTAGGGTATAGGATACCAGAAGCATTACTTAAGTTGTGATATAACAGCCGTTAATATATGAAGCCCTATACATTTATTTTTGCAACGGAATACTCATTTGGTGAAAGCATCTATCGTAGAGTTATACAAGGGACAAAATAAGAAATAAGATACTCGCCGTATCTGGCGGGACAAGAACCTCGTCCGCAAATTGAGTTAGGATGGATTGTGTTTATGAATCACTCGAACGAGCTGTGTATTCTTTCTAAATGAAACACAGTTTTAGTTCCCTGGCTTATGTCTAACTGTATTAGCTTGAGTTTTATAAATTATAGAAAAACATCAGATATTTGTATACTAGACCCAAAGGCCATTCTGTCTGCTTCCGCGAGCATCACATCATTTCACGGTTAGTAATGGTATTTTAGTTCATGTAATTTTGCAATATCTTCGGTTATTATTGTGCTAATGTATCTCTTATCTCTAATTTATGTTTTACCATAAAGTAACTCATTAAGGTAATGCGTTTGGTTTTAAATTTCAATCCAAATCCTGCGTAATAGTATTAAAATTATGCTGTTGTCATACATAATCTCATTTTTTAGGTAACCCCATTCCAGCGTTTTTCCCTTTTTAAAGCGTTGAGGGAAAACTTTTTTTTGTTTCAACGGGCCTCCAACTATATTGTGTCACAAAAATTACCATGAAATTTTAAACCGAAGCTAAATCTATTTTAAATTAAAAATTATTCAGCATTGAAAATCTCAAAAAATACAATAAGATTTTCTGTAGTAATGGTATCTGGTGATAGCTTTATTTATTTAATTAACCGAGTAACTCAAGCTCACATTGGCTAATTGCATGTCCTGATTTTGAACTTTTGTCATGCAGTATATAAATATGACTTCAATAATTAATGGGCCCATTTAATTAATATAAACTATAACATACATTAATACTCATTTCGGCCATTAAGTTTCTCGAAAATATCGCATTCATTTAGTAGATAGTTTTACTCATTTTCTACCGCCAAAAAATTTGCCGCGTCGAGACTCGCCTAAGTATTTAGCAAAAGGCGTGTTACTCGGTCATTCACCACACCGTTTCCTTCCCTTGCGTGATTTGCTCGGACGCAGGGGACAATATCGGCCTCAGGTTTGTTTCCACGACGAGAGCACGAAAGGGGGTGGCAAAGAAAGCATTCTCGCCGCCACGTCGTGACTACTTCAAATTGTTGCTTCGTTTCTCGTATCATTAGTCGATGAGATATTAAAGATGAAATTTGGATAGAGAGGAGAAAAATATGGGTCCTCTGTTGGTCAGTGGAATTGGACGTAGAAAAATGCTAAATAAGGACGCTGAGAACGATCAATGGTAGGGGCGGGTCCGAAACTTTCCTTACCTCTCCAACGTAAAAATAAGTATTGCAACAGGATGGAAGATTAAAATAAATTTTATTGCATGCTTAAGATTTATAATACTCATTCCAGTCATTCTGTTTATCGAACAAATTGTATTCAATCACTAAATGTGTACATAAATTTTTGCTGTGGATATTAATCAGTAATACAACGACTGCATGGATTAAGTCGTATGAATTCGTATTGCTGATTTTTTAATAAAAGACATTGTGAGGTGCTGCTCACGTGATCAGTATAAAGATGAAATAAATATCCAAAAGGATAACTGGGAAACAGTAAGGAAAATATCGTTAAGGGAAAAACCACTCGATAATCAGTACAAATAATAAATAAAGTTCAGTTTAAAAAACAGCAAAAATCCGTGAAATTATTCTGCATGTAAAATATCCCACGATCTAAATTTTTCTAACTGCTTTTAATATTGTATTTAAATAGTGTCTTCCAGCAATGATAAATTGTAATAATATTAAGCCATTCATGAAAAATTCATTGAACATCTTTGGAGTACCTTATTGAAGCTAAGAATCTTAGTAGAGTTAATACGCAAATTTGATAACCAGTGCACAATTTTAAAAACACACATTTTTAAGACAATTAACCATTTGAATCTCAGAGTTTGTGGTTTGGTTGATGCGTTTATTAGGAAATGTTTTATTATCCTATGGAACGTAACCGATACTTTTTTTCACGATTTTTACTAACGATTTAATGAAAAGGACGTAAAAATAAGACTTTGCGCAACCACAAAATAATTTTTTTATTACTAACTACTCTCTCTATCATGTAGCATCATCGGGACCTAAATGCTATTCTATAGTAACGAAAAGACTTATTTGTTTCTTTGTTTTCATTATAACGGAACTTCATGAAGTACCGGCCTCAACTATCCCTCATGTTAAAAGTTCTCTAATTGACAGGAGCTTGATTTTATTGGAAAGAGTTCATATATTCGTCTATATCAATGTTATTTCTTTCGAAGTATTCCCCACTAGATATTATACACTTATGCGAGAGATTTTTTCAATCCTCGCAACACTTTTTGAACTCGATCTTTAGTATAGCTTTTATATCTCTCGGCGATGCGTTTTTAATCTCATCTGTGCTTGTAAAACGACGGCCATTTTAGTTTCTCTTTATTTATGGGAACATAAAATACACACTCGTAAATTTTGAATTCTTTTTAGCGTTTTTCAATAAGGCTCCCAACTTCATAGTCAATTGACACTTTTTTCTATGCGATCCTATTTAAAAAGAAAAAATATTACAAATCGGAGTTCATTTATTTTTAAATTGGTAATAGCCTTTTATTTAGGGCGAGATGAGAACATTTTAGTTTCGTTTTCCACCAAACTCCTTATCTCGGCATGAAACATCTTGCAATAAATTGCAGTTAATATTTATTAATAAAGTGGCTTATGATATATTAATAAGCATAGCTTCAAGTTTATTTTCAGTCTGAATCTCTCATTTCTCGATTAGTCAAGGATTTATACCCTTTTACTTTAAAAATGGGAGGGAACTAGGAAAATTAGAATTATTTATTAATGAGTAGTTCCTTTTATTGAAAATTCAGCAAATACCTACAGGAAGTGGTAGAGGGTACTGGACTATTGCATATCGTATGTATTTTGTTACATAAAATCATTTTTGGCCCTCAAAACAATAATATTTTCACAGAATATCCAGGAATGAATTTAATCTGGATGCGCGTTTTCTGTTTCATGGACGCAGGGATTTTGTTAATTTATTTTTTTAGCAATAATTCATTTGTTTTAATTTTAACCAATAAAAAAGAATTTGTATTTGAATATTTTCCGGTGAAAAACCAAATAGTGTACGAGATTAATTGTGACCCAAAACTAGGATACCCAGTTAAAATCTAGGCGCCTTCCCATTTTTATTAAAGCTGGGCTTTTTATTATCCCTGTGCTAAGCCGAATTAACCCCGCGCAGTTTTGATCCTGTAATACTGTCGCCCTTAAAAAAAATGGGATTTGGTGTAAACAATAACGAATCACTTTAATCTACCATTTTTTTGGAATTTTATAGGAATGGAACTTTTGTATCAATTGGTGTATTTTTAATATCGCTGAGATGAAAAACATATTCCCTAGTAATTTTGTTGTTAGTATCAAACGAAGTTATGTCCATAATAATGGTCCGGTTCTATACGAAATGCTCTCTTTATTCTTGAAATTACGGTCCGTCACTGTGAGATTTTTTGATGAATTTTCGGAGAAATGGAGTTTGCTTGCGAGCGAACATTTGGTGGTATATTAAGTTTAAGTTTTATGCGAAATGCTACTTTGTTTAATGAAAAGTCCTATTGCCATGAACCTGGGATCGCTGAGTTACTATCAATTACTAACAGATAACTATAAATAACATTTTGATGCTTTACCCTCTACTATATTTGATCTCCAGGGCTCCGTAGACTGCATTTATCTAATAGATGATTGAAGTTTTCGTGGAGATGATTCCTCGGGTCATGTACAAATTATATTTTACTCTAAATGCTTTAACTTGACATCATCATCATTATGCGTTATCACTCTGAAGATTGGTTTATAGCATGTCTCCATACTGTCCTTTTCCATGGAAATTCTTATATCGGTCCTTGCACTGACATTTTCCATTATCTACTTCTCGCTGTTTATCCTAAGCCTTCCTCTCTAAACTTTGCCCTAATGATTTGACTGTGACCATTCAATTGCCCTCTCCATCTTATTATTTTCTTCTCTTCATCCGCTCATTGAAGTTATTCTCCGTTTGTTTCATATCGTTCTCCGTTTTTGGCGTCACATTTTTCTCTTTTCAAGTATTGACATTTACGTGCGCCGTGATCTTTCAGTATCCTCTTCTGTGCGATTGATCTGAGAGCAACGATTGCTTCTCTTGTTCCTTTCATTCTTCTCAATCCCAGTCGATCTTCACTGAAATACTCTCCCGCTTTGTTTCTTTGGCATGTTATTCTTGTCAGAATCTTGAATACACGGGTTTTCAAATTCGGTGTACTCAAGTGATCACAGTTTTCTTCCTTATCCTTTTTTGTGTAAGCATGAATATCAGATTGTGTAATTATGCCATGTGTTTTATTCCTGATATATGATGATATCTCAGTGTATATCGTCGATCCCATTTGTGTACTTTGGCTGAATATGAGACATGTCGTTGAAAGTACATTTCAGAGAATTGTGGAGCACTCTTTAATTTCTTCAAAGCTGATTTTTATGGCTAAATAAAGGTAATTTAGGAAGCATATGCTAACAAACATGCCATTCATGTTGTTTTACTTTGCGATAATCGCCATAGAAAATTCTGATTTTTGGGTAGGGGTTACTTTAAAACTTCTTCATTCAACATTGCCGTATTTCTGTATACTTCTTCTGCTTCTCCCATTATCACATCTTTGATCTTTAGTGTGTTCTTTAACATTGCATCTTTATGGGAGTTAGAAAACTAACCGTTTCAATCGATTCTCGAGCCATCGTTAGGGAATGCTTCAAAAATTACTGTTTGAGGTGGTTACTCAAAGTTAACTGACCACTTAAAGTTGTCAGTTATCAGTAGTGTTAACAACGGGTCAGTACTCGTAGTTAACTGACTATTTAAACCAATAAATAAATGATTCCACACAGTAAACGACATGTTGTGCCATATTTTTATCTAATTTGTTGTTATAAACTTAAAAAATAATTTTATTTTTCTTCTAGATTTACTTTCAAATAATAAGCTAAAACAAGCTCTTGTTGACTAGTATTTGAGCATTAGAAAGAGGTGAAGTTATGAAATAGAAAAAATTGAATATATTCTTATTTTATCTGAGCCTTTATTAGGTTCCTATTGGAAAAAATACTGACTGTATCCGACAAAGTGCCTTAATAATGTTTGTCAAGGAAGCGTAGTTCCCTGGAAGAAGGCAAGAAAGGAGCTTTTAAGGAAGATATATCTTTTTATATATTAAGAGCAGGAAAAACCTGCACATATTTGGGAACAGCCATACTAAATGCAGATTTCCGAGTACCAGAGGGGTCTACAATATATTATACCTTCGACGATTAAAATTATACTTGTTGATGGGTAAAGCATAAACCTTGTGGAAAAGCTACTGGGTCATAAAGAGTGTCGGCTGTTTACTATCCGTACCTTAGAAATACTGGCCCCGGCATCCAGTGCCGTAAACCCGAAATGGCCCTAGATCGAGGCTTTCTCGCGAAAGGATCCCTTCGTACCGATGGATCAAATGCATTTACGATCAAATGCTCCTCTCGCTCTGCTTAACCCTTCTGGATTAGCTACTTCTTTTGTGAAAGCACGGTGATTGGAAAGGAATGTGTGGCTTTGTTCGACCCCGTAGCTATCTCCCAAGCTCGATCGAAGGGAAGTAGTAGCCATCAATGGATATGCCGCAGTGATGTCGGAAAATATCCTAACTTTGGTCAGGAGATTGCGGCTTCCACGTCGAGGAAATGTAGGGGCATGTCCAGGGTCCCGGACTGGAAAGAGCTTCTCAGTTTCCTTATATCTGCCGACTGTAGAAAACGTAAAGTGTGATTGAGTGCCAGATTTTTTCAGCTATTAGATATTTTCATTTTCCGTTTTTTTTCGTAAACTCATGCGGAGGAAACCTTGCGCCCCAATCGAGATCATTTAAATTTTCAAATTTTGTTGTAAAAATGGAAATTCGAATATTTTCTCTTTTAGGACTATTTCTTCGTGAAGACAAAGAGGATGTCGTTTTGTAAGGAAAAGCGTCAAAAAAATTAAATAATAATTCTTTTTGTTGTCAGATTTTTTCTTTCTTTAGAGTTTTTATTCGCAGCATTCTGGTAAAGTTTCAGCCATTCGTGTATCTGCCCACAGAATCTTTTCAAATGTTCGTTTTGAGCTAGAGTGTAACCACTTACGAGAATTCTTGTTTTTGCCTGACGTTGGGTCCAGGTTAAATTTGCCCTCTGAAAGTAACTCCGCCTTTTTGGATAGTGACTTGCAAAAGTGAATATTTTTCTTGCCCTCCTTCATAAGGATTCCCCAGAATTCCCTCAATCACTTGCATTTCATCTTTGGACCCCCTATTTCCAACCTCGTACGTCATTATAGAATTCTTTCTCTGTAATTCTATTTTACATCATGAAAATTTACCGCTAGGTTCTCCAGCACCTCACCATTACCTTCAAAGCGGAGCGTCATCATAATGAATCGTATTTTTTATTAATTAAATATAATTTTACCCAAGCTGGAAACGTGACCTTCTGTACTTTAGTGGCTCATATGTTAAACTCTTCATCTACTATGCTTTACACCTTTGTACCTTTAAAAAAAATTCTTGCTGCATTTAATAGATTCCCCGACTAAAAAATTTGCTATTGCTGTCCATACTATCAGGCCACCAAAGTCAAGTATAATATAGCAGCGAATACTCCATCCACGAACTCATATTTCCAGCTATTTTCCTTACATTTGTTTTGAAGGTACAATCACAAATATTGTAACAATTTACTCTCCGTCAAACGAGTACGGGTCTCCAAAACTGCCCTCAGTCAGAAAGTTCTCCCTTTATCGTCCAAATACACTTTGCGCTCCAAAAATTCCGAACCTGAAAACCTGAACCAACAACTTCCCTTGAACGCGCAAACTTAAATTCTTACCAAAGGCGCCAGCGAACGTTTACGCCTCGTTTGCCGAAACACTCCTCGGCGAGGTAGTATTGCGCCACTCTGCTTTCGGTTACCGTTATAGTGTTTAGCCCGTCGGATGATATCTTGAGTTTTGGAAGAAAAATGAGATGGAACGAAAGGAATGCATTCCTTTTCTGTCAAGAGAAACTTTCATCGCTGCCCGACTAACTTTTTCAAAAGTATTGTGAAGGAACAAGTACGTATATGCCTGACTCTAATGCATTATTGTCATCAAGTAATGAAAAAAAGGATCGAATAAAGACGTAGATTTTAATTTATAGGCCTGTGAGACATATAAATATGGGGAATTCCTTACCTTATGGGGAATTGTTACATCTTATTTAAATATGTCTTGAGTGACTTTTATAGGAAAAAAAATTACATGCATTCCTATTTATTAAACGGGACATAGGCATTTCATCCTGTATGTTAGACAATATTTGCTGCGGTAAGGCTTGGCGTAAGACCTGTTTTCCAGGCGAAAGAAAAGTGGCAACATCCAGCATAGACGAATGGCTAGCCAAGCATTGCAATTAATAAGAATATGAAACAATTCATATTATTTAACTAGTTTGCTAAAGAAAAAACATTTATTGATGAGATATTGATGTGCCCTTAGTACTTTAAAAAGCACCGATGAATCGTTTATAAATATGCAAGTGCTATTTTAATATTCATTACTTTTGTGTTTTGGGAAATATTTATCTGGAAAATTTGAATGAATTATAGTGCCAATCATAGTTTGAAATTCAATTATTTTAAATGAATTACGCATTCTGCGCAAGTTCTCACTACGTGTACTTAATCGTAATTGGATTCAAAGAACTGCGGGGGATACCGCGATAATAACTTTAACGGAGTCATCCGCTAATATGCATTAAAATACAAAAATTTCACTGCGTAAAAATCATTTTCCGGTTATTAAAAACACCCCGGTCAATGCAAAGGATTTTTACATGATAATGTTGGTCCATTTTAATTGGATTAATTGTCTGTTATAATCAGTTATTAAGGATTTGTTATTGGATACTTTCAGAGTTATATTAGAAGTAATATGTATGTACATTATTAACTTTATTCCATTAATAATGAGGTTTCCGGTTTCCAGTGAACCATGAATTTCCATGACGCTAGTATTCTCTAAATTGATTGACAGGATATAAAGTCATCTATTTTTCAATTAGCCTCCTGAGCTGTTTATAAAAGGAAACAGGATTTCTAACTATATCCATCATCCGCGTGTGATTGAATTCAAAATTTTATAAAACTGCCAATATATATATATATATATATATATATCCTACTATTAATATTTTTTTCATGAAATTCAGCTTCGAACTCTTTTTTAGTTTTGATTTTTATTTCCGAATCTGATTTTTCATTTCCGTCAATTGAGTCAATATACAGGCCAGCCGTTTCCGCAGTTTGAAGTGCATTAAGCGTTCTTCTATTTTTATTAACTTGGATATGTTCATCGTGGTTGGTGATAGATCGACCTTCGTCATTTTTACCCTTTTTATTTTTCTCCGGAGACTTGGAAGAGGCTGATACTAGTGAAACGAGTATGCTGCGAAATATATTTCTCAGTAGAGGGTAATTCTGGAAATATTTCCTCCCCAACTCAAGTCAGCTGGTAGGTTATAAATGGTTTGAGGGTAAGAAGTTTGTATCAGAGGTCTTGAGTGACGAGACAGGTGGTGCAGGGTTTTGAGAAAGGCTTCTGATACGAAGTTGAACAGCGTGTATCGGCGGAAGCTAAAATTTTCCTCGCGTCAATGAAAGTTTGAGCGGACGTCACCTGGCAAGTGATGTGAGCACGTTTGGGTCGATCAGTAATGTTCAATTTTTTGTTATATTGTCTGATGTAGTACCTCAGCTGAACTCTCGCTTTAGTTTTCACAATATCACTATTCATTTAAGTCAAAGAGGCGAACGGCTTTTCCTGGTGAGGAGTGAACACTTCGGCTATACCTGTAGTTACGCAACTGTCTAGCCGGGGGTATTCATGGAATTTATTCGAAAGGGAGTGATGTGATGAAAGATCAATATGGTTACTTTAAAAAATTATCACAATCTTGGGAAAGCCCAACCATTTAGTTTAATTGAAATTGAAGAATTTTACGAGTTCCGTAGTTAATGATCTCTCCTGAAGGACAGTATTTTAATTTATTGGTATTACTTGAGGGAGTATGTGTCAAATGGCATTAACAATGGAAATATCTCCAGTTACACAAAGCTATGAGAAAGAATATCACATAATTTACGTTTACTTCTTATTCCAGTTGAAAAATATAAAATATTTCCCGAGTTTTTTAATCAGTTGAAAACATGATATCATGATAAGAACACGTTTAAAAATTATAAATATAATAATAATTTTGTTATGCTTATCGACATTTCTGATTTTTATAATGTTGCTGATAATTAAATCTTTAACTAATTATTATCTTAAAAAAATTTGACAAATTAATATGCTTATGATTTGATCTACACATATTGAGTATATAAATTACTAGAAATATATTGCAGAGACAGGATCTTAATCCAAAACCTGTACCTGTCTCAGACTGCTCTGGTGCGAGTGGGGAACGGAGAACCCGGACGGGCAGTGTTAGGAAGAGGTGCTAGGCAGGGTTTCCCATTATCACCAGTGCTGTTCAACTTATATGTAGAGGAAATGATTAAAGAGGCATGGGAAGAACTTGAAGTAGGAATGAAAGTCGGAGGGGAATTCGTAAAATCAGTTAGATTCGCTGATGACCAAGCTTTAGTTTGTCAGTCAGCCAAGGGGTTGCAAGCATTGCTGAGTGAATTGGAAATTCAGTGCGACAGGGGTGGGATGAGAATCAATATTAATAAAACGAAGGTTATGTGATTTTCTAGAAAGAAAAAGGCTAAGATTAACATTAAAATAGGGGAGTAAAACTAGAGCAAGCGGAACAGTTTACGTATCTCGGAAGTGTTTTGAACCAGCATGGTCAAAGTGGTAGGGACGTAAGGAGAAGAATTGCGCTAGGCAAAGAGGCTTTCACAAGGAGGAGGGAGCAGATGGCAGGGACCTTGAGTAAGTATGTTAACAAAGGGCTCGTCAAAACTTTGATATGGAGCGTAGTTATACACGGCGTAGAAACATGGTCACTGAAGCAGGATGATAGACGTAGACTGGAGGCTTTTGAAATGTGGGTGCAGGGAAGGATGGAGAAGGGGAAGTGGACCGAAAAGAAAACAAACAAAGCACTAGGTTTTGTGGACGAGGAGAGGGGGTGGTTAGGAGAAATCATAAGGAGGCAGGAAAAATGGATAGAGAGCATATTGATCGGCCTAGGGATGTTGAAGACTGTAATAAAGGGGAGAATGTTAGGAAAACGAGGAATAGGCAGGAATAGAATAGGGATATTGGACGGGATGAAAAGAGAAAAGAAGTACCCAGAGGTGAAGAGGGACTTGTTGCAGAGTAGGATGCTGTATTATGTTTTGCTAGGAGATATTTTTGTGGTAGCACCCATCCAATGCCTACCTTAATCGGTAGATTACCTAATGATAATATAAATTACAGTAATATAATCACTAGTATATTAATTCATTTAGTTAAAAGAAGCATCAGATTATCATAGTTCCTTACATATTGTTATCTGAGGTGTAGAATTGTAATTGCAGTTGCAGTTCTTTTGGATATAAAATAATTACATTGACGGTAATCATCATAAAGTCATTTCAATTCACGTATGAATTATAGGGCTCGTATTTCAATCCCAAGATTCATTGCTTGCAATCCTCTATTCTTCTCTTTTGATTGCCCTCATATGATCTGGTCGATCGTGCGTTCAACATTCCTCTTTATTTTCTTACGTATTTTTTCTTCGGCTTTCTTTGTGGGAGCTTCCCTTATGTTATGGTTCTAATAAATCTGTCAAGTTTCATGTTAAATCTACCTGATTCTTCTTCTTATAGCATTCCGAACTTCTTTCTCCTTCTTTTCCAGTTCATTCCTCTTTATTCTATCTGTAAGCTTCCTCAATTTTCTCATTGTCTATCATTTAGATCTTCGGTATTCACCTCTGGCAGTATATCTGGAAAGTAACTATTATTTTCTTATATTGTTAGCTGTTTCCTTTTCCCAATGTTAGCAGACTACATGCCTTGTTCTCCTGTTTAATTTTTCAACTTATCTTATTTGAGCATACTAGTTCTATCTTCACTATAGTATACGCCTTATCAGCCGGAGAGCCTTTGATTGATATCTGTTGCTCTACTCCTGTTACTGGGCTATGATGTATTCAAATGAGGTGAAAGTTCTTCTGATATTTCTTTTTTTTCTCATTATCTACCTGCATATTTTCTCGGCCGTATTCTAGGAAATATATTATTTTTGATTTCTATAGATATTACATCAATGAAGTCATTGATCTATTCTCTCCGACGATTTCTGCTGTTACCCTGAATTATTTATTATTAGTACGTTGTGAAATTCGAATCGAAGCGCAAGAGTTTCTTCCCGTCAAACCTCAACGATTTTGATTACTTTTATCTTGATTTTTTATTGCCACATACAAACTGAATTCTGCTGGTGACATATTACAAACTTGTCTTAATCCTTTAGTTATGTTCACTCTTATTTTGATGTATCAACCAATTTTATTGTTTAAGAATCTCCTGGTTTGTTGATAGGGTTAATATACGTCTAAATCAGTAGTTTTAGTCTTGGATGTTCTTGGACCTATTTTGAACAATTAAAAAAATATATTCCCAAAGAGAGATTGCATATGGCAATGGCATATGATTGTCTTTATGGCGATGTTTCAATGATAGATAATTATTTCTATCTTGATAAATGGATGGCATAGCGGTGGTTTATTGTCAATTCATCAACATGTTTAATGTTATAACTTCTATGTTCAAGAGTGGAAACTTATAAGTACATATACAATTGTTGTCATCTTTAATGATAAGGATGATAAGGTAGATATCTTCAAGTCTCGATTATATTCCGTTCTTCGGTAGAGCAATACCGGCTGTGCTGATTTGGGCTATGTTTACCCTTAAAAAATTCGTAGCTAGGTACTAAATAGCTTAATGCATAGCTTTTGGGGCACTGTAGTACTGAGGTTTCGATATCCTTTTCTGATCTCCTTTAAGGTCAAAGCTTGAGTTCATTCTTCTTTTTTGCCTTTCTTCTTCTTCTCGCCTCCCTCTACGTGCGTCCTTTTCTCTTTTTCGATCACAATTCGATCCACTACTTTTGAAACTTCCCCCGGTTCTTTGCTGGGTTCTACTATAGTAGAGGATGAGTCCAAGGATAAATGTCAAGACCAAGCACTCACAAAAGTGAAAGACCATCTCGAATGGCTTCCCCTGACGTCCGCTTACTCGCTCTTCCTGGACAGTCATTGTTTGAAAAGGGTAAAAAGGCGTCATATATCTTTTTGCCGGAATATATCTTCAGTTTAAGTGGCAGGGGGCAGTAGAAAGGATGACTAAAAATCCTTGAATTATTTAAATCTGAAAACAAATCGGAAGTGAAAAGTATCTCAAAAATAACTGTCAAAAACCGTGGATCGAGTGGAAATAGATATAACTGTGGTGATATTTATATTCATAACAGATGCTGCAATACCGAAACTCCTTAAATGTTGAAACATCTATAATTAGTTATATATTAGCTATAAATAGTGAAATGAAATTATTGACTATGTGGAATTAAGTGTATGGAATTACAAAGTCAATAATTTCAATTAATTTCAATATGTTATTTAAATTCCATTAAGTTACGCCGGAGACAAAAACTAGTTTGAATGGTTTATCAATGAAAGTAGGTTTTCAATATGTTTACGAAACTTGATGTCTCTGGATTGCGTCATCGATTACAACGTTGTGGTATCCTGAATAGAGTTCTTGAATCAAAGTCATCCAAAATGATTAATAAAAAGATATTCTCTTCAATCGCAGTTTTCACCACTACTTTGCTCTAGAATATCTCCTTTTTCAACTTTCACCCCTGCTATATTTCTCTTCCTATAACTCTATGTAGGATGTCTTCTCCGTGCCCATTTTGCCATCCCCCTTTTACTCCTCTTTCCTGTCTCCAAACTGTCAATATTTACTCATAATTTCATGAAGGGCATGCATTTTTTAACCGACCTACTTTGCTCTCGGTATTCTAGTTTTTTTAAATCTTTTCTTTACGTCCTTTTTAGAGCGTTTTTTTTTCAAAAAGCCTCATTTACCCGATTTTTTCTTTAAGTTAGAAAATATTTCTACTAATGCCCTTACTGAAACTCCATTTTTTTCTGAATACTGCCCGAGATGTGAACTGCTTCACCCTCTCTAATTTTTATTCTCTTGCTTGGATTCTTAACTTACCTACACTTTCCACCTGAATCTCATTAATTTCATTTAATTCAATAGATTTATAGCCATCCTAGCCTAATTGGCCTATAAAATGCACATACGTGTATAGCGGAAGACTGTTAAAATTTACTGTCACGGCATCTCTCGCAGTTTCTTGGATTTGTCAAAGGTAAAACAAATCCTAGTGCTTAAACTTGGCTTTGCCTCGTGGACGGTGGCAATGCGCACGCACGGCTACGAATGCTTGTGACATTGTACGAGTATTTCGTATGTACGGTATTTCGTCACAACATTTTTTCTTTTAAAGCCCCCAAAACATTGGAGTGTAAGTGAACTCCTCGATAGCTTCACTGGCTAAAACACTCGGCCGGATATCGAGGGATTCGGGTTCGTATTTCGGTCAAGGCGAATGAATGTTACACTCTGAAATTGTTTCATTGCAATGCATTTTAGCAGATGACTTTGTTCAAATATACTGTCACGGCATCTCCCGCAGTTTCTTGGAATCTAAAGCTTTCGAATATTATTAATAGGCTCTTTATTCCTTATCTTTTCATCTTTTTCGTATTCAATGTGTATCTTACCCTCTTCCCGGAGAAGTGGTAAATAAGCTATGCTGATAATAAACAACTAGTCTAAGTCTTAGCCTATCGCTACCCATCTTTGTTATGTCAGGTACCTATGACTGAGAAATGATATTTGTGTAATCTTTTTCTACTTGTATTTTAAGCAATATTTCGGCATAATCTTACAGGGTTCGTCCGGAAAATAAGTGTACTGAGCTCAGGAAAATAAATTATTACACTTTTACATATCTTAAGCTAATATTCCTCAAAATAGGACCCTTGTGAGTCGATACACTTGTTCCAGCGGCGTTCCCATTCCTGGAACGCTCCCGCGAAGGCATCATCGGGAACCTCTCGAAGACACGTCGTCACGGCCTTTTTGACGGCGTCCAAAGTCCCGTATCGCGTTCCTTTCAAACTCCTCTTTATCTTCGGGAACAGAAAGAAGTCCGGTGGTGCCAAGTCCGGGCTGTAGAGCGGGTGCGGCAGCGTTGCCACGCCGTGCTTGGCCAAGAAGTCCGACACGACAAGCGCGGTGTGAGACGGCGCATTGTCGTGATGCAGCCGCCAGATGTTTTTGATCGCTGGCCGGACGCGGGCGACTCGTTTTCGAAGCCTGTCGAGCACTTGGACGTAAAATGCAGCATTTACAGTTTGTCGTTCAGGTACAAATTCGTATTTGACGACTCCCCTTTTGTCAAAAAAGACAATGAGCATCGCCTTGATCCGAGATTTGCTCATGCGAGCTTTCTTTTGACGGGATGATGATGGGGTGTGCCACTCCGCACTTTGTCTCTTCGACTCCGGGTCGTACTCAAAGATCCACGTCTCGTCACCCGAAACAACGTTCTCTAAAAAATGTGGATCATTTTTGCAGTGATCCGCAAGTTGTGTCGCGATTTCCAAACGATTGAGTCTTTGATCATCACTGAGCACTTTCGGCACCAACTTTGCACAAATTTTTCGCATCTGTAATTGCTCCCTAATAATCTCGTGCACTATTGTTCTTGGCACATTACACTGCTCTGCTATCATCTGAACACTAAGACGACGATCAGAGTTCAGTACATCGCGAACTTTTCGCACATTTTCGTCGGTGAGTGTCGTTGATGGGCGTCCAGGCCGTGGTTCGTCGTCGACCTCTTCTCTGCCCTCCACGAACATCTTGTGCCACCGAAAGATCATGTTTCTGGACATGGCTGACTCCCCGTAAGCCTGGTTAATCATATCGACAGTTTCGGTAGACGATTTCCCAAGCTTTACCGCAAATTTGATGGAATAACGCTGCTCCAAAAACTTCGGCATCGCGTTCCGTGACGTGGGTCGAGCGTGGAGGTTCGCGTTAACAGAGCTCCTCACTACACCACAGCTCAGCGCCGACTGCCTTTTCAGCGTCGCTTGCCAACATACCCCCCTCCAATCGCAGCCCGTCAGAGCGGTGCTGGGCGCGCCTGGAGCGGCGGGAAAAAATCAGTACACTTATTTTCCGGACGAACCCTGTATGTATGACATCTCTATCTATTGTATGTTTTTACTGCCGACGCAATTAGCTACTGGGATACAAGGTGATTTTATGGTAATAATGTAATAAAAACGATGCATTGTTAGCATGACAAGATTAATAATTTGCTGTCGAATAAAAATAATGTCATAAGATAAACTGATTAAATGTGGCACTCTTCAAATGAAGCTGTCAGCTCAATGACACAGGACCAGTGCACAAATATTATGGAAGTGGAAACACCTTACCCATTATAAGAGTTTTTTTAATCTTCTATTATCACAGGCCATGTGTTTCACTGAGTAATCGAATGCTTCATTGTTCATTAAAATCAACGCTTGCTCCTTCTTAGTGAAATTATTGAAAAATATTCTTGGAAACGTAATATTTTAATAATTTTTACGGTTAGCTAATCCTGTACTCTTTTTGTTGTTTCCACCGTACTCGTCAGTAATGCAGTGGGCAATATAGGATTTAAATCTTAAATTAAACTATTATTTTCTGCGTGAACTACTCATAATACAGGTTTTTTAAAATTAGAAGTTTTTATTCATTTAGCAACCTACAATTGGACAATGAGTGAGTGTTTTGAAGAAAGCAAGATGTTGAACAGTGATCTGTTATGCTACAGTGACCTTTTGACGCATTTATGGATTAATTGAGGGAATTGATTGCGTTTTCTTTGTTGGTTGTTTGAAGAGTTAATATGCGCGTCCTTTTATAGGCCATTATTGTTGGCTGAGAGCCCACAGAATCTGCCGTTTAGTCTTGGATTGCTTTTGTGAAGTATCAAGAGCGAATTCACTTGAATTTAAGCCTTCAAACGCCTAAGTAGTTGCATTTTATGAGGAAGGATGAGGGAATGAAAAAAATAAAGCGATTAACTGTAGAATAATACATTAACTGGATGATTTTCTCTTTTATTTATTAGCATTTTTTATGTAGTTACATAATTAAAGAGATTAAATGGCGTGGAAATTATGACAGAACGATTAATGATAATATCTGGAAATCAAAAATTACTGTTTTTCTCTGTTAGGATAAATTGCACGGTATAAACTTCTACTCCTTCCCATATCTTCTGCGCAAAAGTTTAGCTAGCGTTTTCCAGGATAAGTATTACTGCCGAATAAAAATATTGAATGATAGAGATTAAAAATAGTTTATTTTGAAGACTGGGTAGGGATTGGGAAATGCGCGCAGTGAAACAATTCTATGAGTTATTCTGCTGTGTAAAAGTCCGAAATATTATTGATTGCCGGTTGGTATGATATGTATGAACGTATTGAGTCATGCCGTGTAATTATTAGCTTGGTGGTAAAAAATAATAATCCATGCCAATCGTCATTTCATCAAGTGTAAAAATCACGTTAATGGCACTTTTGATGAACGCCAACTTAAGAACAGATGTTTCAAGACATAATTTAGGGAAACATCTTTAGATCCACAGAAAGATACGAATTTAGTATTGAAATATCAATTTAAAACTTTTCTGAATGCTACTGCATGAATGAAGTTCAATTAATTACTTCCGAAAACATATTATATATATAATAAATGGATGAATCACTTCATTTTATTCTGTAAAACCTTTGTACGATGTTGTCCTCTACGTGTCACATTCCAACCGTGATTACGAATTTTATGAACCAGATATTAAAAAAAAATGATTAGGGTGGATATATAAAATAGAAAATTAATTGTTTTTACAGGGAGGGATTGCCCGAGAAAACTTTTAGAGAATATGTCTATACGGTCAAAGGACCGTCGCGAGTTTTACTTGCAGAAATGACTGACTGATGAGAGAATATTCAAGGGTAGTAAGGAAGAGAGTGACAAAAGTGATAAAGTTTTCCATAACCCAAACTTGACCTTTTTTGGGAGGAACAAGAAAGTAGAGAGAAGTTATCCATAAAAATGTAGCATTAAAGGCAATTTGCAATGCAGTAATTGGATCAAAAAGAAAAAACCCAGATACAAGTTGTATACTTTTATACGGGATGAGAGGAAGATTACGATGTAAAACGAGAACTTTTAGGCTAATGTGGCCGAAGAAGCCCTAAAGATGAGGACCATTAGAAGCATCAAGAGTACAGTGGCATTTAGTCATAAAGGGGCGTAGTTGTGTCGAAGGCGAAATATAAATCTTGCGTAGTATACATAAATTAAACAGAAAAAATGAATAGCATTATCACTACTACAGTATCCTGAAATTTAAAAAAATTAGCCTATTTTCTATCACAATAGTGAACGGGGGAATGTCACGCTGAAATATAATTTGTACTCTTATAATGGTGGTAGTTTCGTGTTATTGAACCGCTTAAGAGTTGTAACGGTCATTGTTGGAAGATATTTTATATACCGCGGAGAACTGTGATACTTGAGTATTTTCCCATTTAAATTTTAAACTTCTGCATGCTAAATATGCAATGCATAGGTTCCTATCCATTGTTGTTTTACTAAACCTGTTATTTACAGAAATTTTACTCCTCTTTATGTCTTCTTGTCACGGAAAAGGTTCCTCTGCCCCTGTGTATATTACCACCTCACTCACTGGCAAAACTAGACTACTTCCAGGCTGTTTACAAATCAGAAATTTTCAGAGTGTGCTTTGGTCTTTCTGGAATCCACTGAGGAGATCAAATATCATGCCGTGAATGTAATAGCCATAAATACGAACGGGATTCGTATAGGGCCTATTTTTTTGTAAGAGAGTACGGTAAAAATGCTCATTGTGTGCTTGCTGTTACTTTTACTAATTAAAAATGTCTAAGAATATTGAGAAACAGAAAGAGATCGTATAACATACTAGTATATGATAGGTGAAAATTTTAATTTCCTAATTTTGCAAAGAGTGTTTGGTGGTTTTATCATAGTTTGGAGAGCTGTAACCGTGGCCCCCTGTTTTCCCCCTTTATTCTCAAGTTTTACGATCAGTAATGCAGTCTTAGTGCTAGTATGTTGGCTATTTAACCTAATGACATGGTTTTCCACCAAGCGAAATAGATAAGCTTTAGTCAATAACTTTCGTGGTAGTGAATATTTTATCGTATTTGTAAGTAATTCAAGGTTAAAATTGTTCAGTGATTGTTACTTATAATAGATCATCAACAGTGAGTCCAAACATTTATGGATACTGCAAAGTAACTTTAAATTTGCAATTTGAGACCGTTTTTCTCACTAGACGTAGTTAAAATTGTAACACTGTTTTCTCATTGTCATGGAAAATTGCTACTGACGATTTTATTATAAACCTCTTATACATTAGAAAAGTAAATACAGCAACAGTGGGGACATTATTGCTGATAAGTTTTTCGTATTTATAAACGCTTTTTATTGGGTTCACTGCAAGTAAGGTGGCTGTATTAGTAGAGAGAGTACGTAAATAGTATTTAATATTTGCCTTTCGGGTTACTGTGAAGAAAATTCAAAACTACAGTCGGTATTTTGACACGAAGCTCTCTGCTTTTGATGTAACATTTCAAAAGGGGAAATATGCTGTTTACTGCTGCTAGTGCCGAAATAAAGCTTGGTGCAATAAGGGTCAACGGTGAATGCAGTATTAATTTGTCGCTCTCGGCGACCAGTTTTTATGAGGAGTTAATGGCATTACGTTTTCCTGGCGTTCCCTAGCGCATCCGATTCGGACGAGTGACATTTAGGCTGCTGCATCTCCATCCCGTTTTTTTATTATTCAGCAACAACCCCAACAGCGTGGTGCTTCGCGACTTCGCCGTTCAGGTACTCTTATCCCATTTGGTCTCCCGCTTTCCTCGCTACCTGCTTCACTTTCACATTCTCTTTTCCCTCGATTCACCACCTCCTTGCTTCATCCAACTCGGTCTGAATTGGATGCGGTCAGCAAGCATGGGGCTTCGTTTCATTCTCTATTTATAAACAAGATCAAAGCGCTAAAGGGAAGGGGGCGAGTTTCATCAGGTTCTTCCCTACACGTCGCCGGGGAGCGCCCAACTCAAATTCTAGCTTATCTACCACTCCTTTTGTTTTCTACTTTTCTTAATCCATTGCTTATTTAAAGCATTTAGTTCATAAAATGTATCTAACACCATGTTTTTTATTCCCCTGGACTTGCCCTCCTTCCATTGTTCTTCATTGCGAATCACTTTCGAATTTCCAAGGTTTATTATTTTTTCTTTTAGTTATAACTATTAATAATATTCTTATAGGAAAGCATACTCTTAAGTATTCGTGCTTGGTCTCTCTTCGTCCATGTTATCTGTTCTTCCACGTTATAATTTTCATTTCACTCCAAGGCGATCGTGAATTATTTTCTTCGGTAAATATTTGATTTAGTAGTAGTAGTTTTGAGGGGAGGCGACCGACAGCTGAGGCCATTTGCGCCATAGGGGATGGACAGGAAAGGATGAAGGGTGGAGAGAAACCCGGCGTCGGCATTAGCCTACTCTTTACGAAAGGCGCCAAGGGGTCCGCAGCTTAACGTCCCATCCGACGGACGGCGTACTCACTCAATGTGCCCTCCACAAAGCACCTCAAGTAGGGATCGAGATACCTCTGAAAATATTCAACACCGCCGGGATTTGAACCCGCGCCCTCTGGGTGGGAAGCCAGTACGTTAGCCCCCGCACTATCTCGATCCCATTTGATTTAGATTTGTTAATTAAGGAAGATACAGAGTGGATATGACCATCAGTTTTTTTTAATACTCCTACGCATAATAGACTAATAAAGAGCCCGGGAAGGGTTTTCTGTTCGTTGACAAAATAATCAAAACCAACAAAATTCAAAATTATTGAAATAGACACGAGAAGCAAAATGTCGTTTAACTTAGCTTATTTTACGTGGGGGTTTTCTAAAAACTAAAAGAAGTATTGCTCATATAACTACATTGATAGAAACTGCATTTAATCTTAGATACAAATTAGTCTTCATTGTGAATTTTTGGATTCAGTATAACTTTGTGATTGTTCATAATTTATTTAAAATAATTATTTCTTATTAATGTACTTCGATGTTGCTTAAATGCCAAAATCTAGCCTGCAAGAGAAACTTCTTATATTTTGAAAAAAACAATTAGAGATAATTAGTGAGAAACATTTCCTCACACCTGTAACATTACGGATAACGTTTCTAGTTCATATTATATATCATTTTATCTGGTTATAAACTTTAATCTATTCGTATTCCTACTATTTTGATGCAGTTGTATAGATGTTATGTCCATTCTAGCATTACGTAGACGTTTTTTACTGATTTGTATTTACCTTCTTCTCTAAAATAACGTACTGTGACGTCACTGCCTACCCTTGATTTATTTTTCGAATTTTCTGAGTAAACAAACAAATCACATATTATTGCAAAAACATTCTTCTTGATTATTAATAGGGTCATATTAAATATTTTTATGCTGACGTTATAATTAATATTTGGTTTATTGAAACTTTTTCTGGGTGTATTTTGAAATTTATCGTGTTATTGTATCGATACACTATTGGGGGTCTAAAAATAAAGAGTAAACAAGATGACGTCGATGGCAGAGGAAAGAGAAAAACAATGAAAGACGGACAATATCCGATTTAATCTTTCAATTTCCAATTTTTCTAATTCCAATTCCTTCATATCAGTACTATTTAGTGCCACATCCCGAAATGTGCAGGTACCTACTTCGCCGATATTATTAGCCGAGTATAATCAGTAGAAGTTATTGGGAAAAATTACATTTAAAAAATCTAATTACCCTTCATATAATGACAAATTTAAAATGAATGAAATTGAGGTAATACCATGAACTGTCATAGTGACGCATTTTAAATCGCTCTATGCCATTTTTCATAGCGTAGTCATACACTCGTGGCCTGTACAAAACGTAAATGCAGAAAAAACCTCCGTGGACCATAATTCATGTTAATGACTCTCTCAGGGTTGTGTGTCTCAAGAAAGATACATTGCTATTATCGGTTCAAGACGTAAGCTGTTTTTTTCCTTCGATTTCGATTCCTCAAATATCGCATACAAAAATAGAAGGTTACTACATTAGATTGGATCAGGTTATCACCTCTATCTTCTATTCCTGAAATCTTGGAAACGGTGGAGCTTTCAGGCGGACTGATAACGCCAAGGTATAAATAAACCTTTACTATCGCGGTGGAAAGGAAATAAAATCCCAGCATTCATCGTGTTTTTAAGGTTTTCGTGACGCATTCGCATTATTTTCATTTTTTGCAGAAGGTTCACTCGCACGTTACCGCGACGCATGCGAGTGAAAACCCTGGCAACGATTCTCTCTCCTCCCCCATCCGTCTTTCCAGTTCCTCTGCCCACTCTCCCTCACCCTTGGGCGTAAAAATAGGATAAACTTGTTGCTTTGATTGGGGCCGTTCGACTAGCTCCGTTGTTTGACGGGAACCCGGTCGAAGCGTGCCTTTTTTTGTTCCTGTTAACGTATCAATTTTCTTGGACGTGCAAAAAATGAAAAAGAAACCAGCGTAGCGCCCGGTGATGATTTACAGTGGAAACTTTACCGATATTAACTGAATAGTGAACGTAATGTTGACGCGGGAGAAAAATGTGTGACCGGAACAGCATGACCGAACTTTTCAAACACATCAAAATTTGCAAGCTTTTTTGGCAAAGGTATGTATTCAAAGTTTTTCAGAGCTACGACACCATGAGTATTGTACGTATGTGCATATATATAAATATATAAATATATGTATGAATATATATATGTGTGTATTATATATATAATATATATAAATAAATAAATAAATAAATAAATATATATATATATATATATATATATATATATATATATATATATATATATATATATATATATATATATATATGTATATGCATTTAAGTTCGAAAGCAAATATCATTATATTTTACCATACTACGACCCAAAGAATGAGTATCTTGCCTGTCACTGCTATAGCAAATATATTTAATATTCACATCCCGCATGCTATAGGGTGAGCGGGAATCAACGCCTAGCTTGATCATGTGATAGCGGAAAACTTCCTAGGATAAAAACTTTGTTATATTGCTTATTCGTCAAGCGTATTTAGTGATTTCAGTAATATTTTCTTTTTCTATGGCCAAACTATACTATTGATATACTGCTTATCTTTCATCATGTGTCATTTTAAACAAGGATTCACATAACGACATTGCCTAGCGAGATTGGTAGACTTGATATAGCTGCTTGATAAAATTTTAAAGTTCTTTTCGTCATTGCCTCAGCTCTTTAAATTTTTTGCACTAAATATGCAAGCTCTGCGTGCTGTGCAAGTGGATTCTGACCGAGAATAGTTCACATACAAAGTATAATATTCAAGGAAGGGTTTTGTGTAAAATATTTAGCGAAATTTAACGTAGAAATCACTAGATTTTTAAAAGTCGTGCTTATATGCATAAACTAAAGATATATTTTGTTGACACGCCTACAACTCAAATGCAATTCAAAGGAATCGGTGAATGTTCAGTCTTTTCGATGGAATTACGTGTACGCCAGCCGAGAGAACATTGCTGTGCCACAGGTCTTGCGTGATCATATGGACAAGGGTGTTTTCCAGAAACACCTAACTCACGTTTCAGTGAAATTTGATTTATTACAATCATTTGCAATAAGGATAATTTCCTAAAAAATTAGACAAAAACTTTCGGCGCTAGAGTGGATTTGGATAAATTTTTTTTTGTTGAAAGATTTTATGTTGAAGATCAGATCGAGAAATATTTTATGCACCAACATCGTTCCAATAGCTTGCTCATCGGAAACATTTGCAGGCATTCGGGGAATAAATTGGTATATTGCGCAATCCGTTGGAAATCGTTATTTTAGTTGTCAGAACTGAAAAGGGACCTCTTTTTTTACGCTAGATAGACATCAAGGCATATAAATTTAAATCAACATTAATAAAACACCGTGATGGTTAACTTTTCTTCATTTATTTCTCATCTAAAAACGAATAGTGTATACAGAGATTCATTAAAAGCTTTGTGATGTATGGCCTTGGGTTAAATAACCGTATTTTGAGATTTGATGATGGATTGTTTTTCGGCAGTAAACGAAGAAACTGTAGAAGAACAAATATGTGCACAGTTGAGATTAATGAATGTACTTTTAATCATAGCTGCAACTCTACTATGAGCTGGTGGGTACACAAGTGGTGTTTTTTCATTTTCCATTTTCTGGAAAACAGTGATTTTCTTTTGTCAACCTCTGAAAAAGTTGATGAAATGTATTGCCATCGTGCCGTCTTCAGTGGAGAACTTTATAACCAATTCTTCTAATGTTATGTTAAACGGAGTATTCATTCATTTAACGGAAAAATTAATGGAAGTCCAAAGTTTTGCATTTTACGCCTCTTTTGATCCAACTGGCTGAATAGTAGATAAGAGGTCAAAGGTTTAGGATTATTACACCCGGAAATTTTCCATGAACTCAGTTGTCGAGAAATGCTTTTGTCGTAATTATTCTCTTGTATTATCATAAGAATGGAAGCTTCCAGCATGATTAGAGCGATTAGCATGGATGCAATTGTAAAAATCCGTTGTGCAAAAGATTGGCGCTACGATTTGAAATGCTCCATATTTTTAAACTTAAACCATTTGTATATGGACGAATTCCATACATTTTTTACTCTCCACTGCGGCCGAAAAAATTTAACTTTAACTTAAATTTGTTGTTATTAATCAGAATGGCTTGTTCAAAATGGTTGCTTAAGGTGGAAACCGTTTTAGGTACACGAGGGGGTATCGTAAACTTTTAATTATTTAAAAAATAATCCAGATAGAAACTTAATGCATATTTTTTCATGTCTTAAGACTTCTCTGCACAGTCACTATCATGAGGTGTACCTTTCTCCCAGTCTTTCTGAAACTTTTGAAGACCGTAATTGTAGAACTGAGCAGATTTCGTTAAAAACCATTGTTCCGCCTCCTGAATGCAGTCATTTATTTGGTCAAATCTCCGACCCCGCAATGGCTTTTTGGGTTCTTGGAATAAGAAAAAGGTGCTTAGGGAGATATAGGGAGACTAGGGGGGATGTGGCAAAATTTCAAAGCCACATCGCTTTGATCGCCGCTCGCGCCGTATTTATTTTTGAAAAGGAGTCAGTAGTCGTTGGACCCAGCGTGCTGACACTTTAGGCTTGTGCAGTTGTCGTAAGTAAATTTTGCTTCACTTCCGTAACTAAAGTCCGTCTCATTCATGATCATTTAGATGGTTGCTCTTTAGTGTGATAGGATAGTGTCCGCCACTTTCTTCACTGTGTCAGCATCGTCCGCAGGTCTTCCACTTCTTGGATCGTCTGTGATGGACATGAGGCCAGTTTGAAAATTTCTTTTCCACCTGACAACTGTGTTATATAATGGGCTATCATTTTTAACAACAGTCATTAAATCGTGGCTTTTCTGGGCACTGTAACTTTTCAAATGAATGAATTTAATCACACTGCGAGCGTCTATCTTCTCCATACCGCGAGTCACTTCAATCTACGGCTTCCTGAAACCTTAATTGATCAGCATTAAAAACTAATTTATAACGGTATGTGCATTAGAATCAGTAAATATGAAGAATAAATTTCATGGAGCTATCCTGATATTTCTTAATAATAATTGCTTAAAAGCCATCCCCCCTTGTATAAACGTATCACATGAAATTTTATTGTAACTTTACGTTTATTAGTTTCCATACTGGAATAGTCTGAGGCACGGGAAAAGCAAATAATTACTCAAAAATATCAGTTATTAAATGTGCAGTGCTTAATGATGCAGACTTATTGCGGAACTTTGCTTATTCTGTGTGGGATGATTAATGTTATATAGCTGTGTGAAGGTTTTGGAATCATACCTATTATATGTAGATACCACTCTAAAGAAATCATTAGCCTCTTTTATATTCCATGATTTCTCTTCCATTTTTGAACGCTGCGTTTCTAGATTTTTCTGTTACTGTTATTTGAGAGTAATACGGAATGACTGTATGTATCTGTTAAACAAGCGATGAAAAGCTCTTGTCTGTATTTTAAAGTTTTTCATCCTAGGAAAATTACCTCAGTAAGTAAGTCACTTTTGCATCCTAAATAGTAATAGCCAGGTTTTTAAACCTGGCTTTCAGTTTCTAAGTTTTTTTGGATTTGTCAGAGGACGAGGTCATTCAACATAAAAACAAAATCCTTAGGTATTTTTTATACTTTTTAAAGGGCCTTTTTAGAATTGGTATGGTCTCTTTTTCTGCAGTTAGAACCGTCTGACGAGATTGCCAGTCACTTGCTCTCTACATGTCACCCAGAATTTTAAGATTTTAAACGAGGTGTTCATGCGTGGAAATAAAATTCTTTGTGGATTCCTTTGTTCGATTCGAGAAATTTTTGTTGTCACTCAAAAATTCACTCTCCACATTGCTATCTGTGATTGAAAAGGGTCCATATGCATCATTTATATGGCGCTCGAGAGCTCCTAAAAGGAGGGCTTTGCTGGAGTGTTTTCCTTGAACTGTTTCGACGTATCGTAGATAGCCTTCCAAGAACATTCGGCGTCCGGGGCAGGTGGTGGGGACTCGACAGAAGGTCCAATTGATTAGATGGGACGGGATGGCTGTAGGTGGAATTCTCCTTTACAGTCCTTCGGACATATCTCTTCTTAGCAGTCGTAAATTTCAGTATCCTATCCCCGCTACTTTATATAGAATAGTAAGTATTCAAGTAGTATGAGGTATCATAGCTTCTGCGCGCTAATTACCCTTAACTTTTGATGTCGATGTACAACTTGACGTATTTCAACCCAGAAAATATTGTAATGCAGTCAAGAGGAAAAAAATGCACTCTTCTCTGAAAATTTTCAGAAGATGAGAAGAACCAGGAGGAGTTATTCTTAAGTATCCTGCCGCCCTTTGTTTTACTTGTTTTCATGTCCATACCTCATGGGATGAGAAGGAAGTAATAAAAATAAGAATCGCGAAAATGAATAGGGCAAGGTCTTAGGGGATGGTGGAAGTCTTTCCATGACATGTTCTTTACTGAAGAGTTTTTTCATAAAAGAGTGAGGAGATAATTTCGACTTTCGGTTTGGACTCTCAATCAATCATCCATAAGTCAGAGTTCTCTGTTATCGCTTTATCTGAAATGGCATGTAATTTGGCATAACTGTTTATGCTTAAGTGTTATGTTTAGGTCCATTCTTCTTTGCCAACATTATTTATTTTCAGACAATTGTGTTTATTATTAGGTTTCATGTTCCGGAGATTCCGATCACGAAGGATTCAAAATGGATCTAGTTGATCCAGATCATGCCCCTTCTGGTCTGATGTTATGGGTGGTGGTTCTTAGGGGTAGTGGCATCCCGATCAGCTGATTAAATGGCTGGTTGTTGCAGGGAGGTTTGTTTGGTTCGTTTTTTCCCAGGTATTTGAGGCTGGTCAGGACATGTTTTTCACGCCAGTGATTGGCGGAGTCTGTCACGAGAGGCGTGTACATTCAGGTTGCGTCGAATACCTCAAAGATTGTATCTTCGCCAAGTAACCCATGTGACTTCGTATTCCTCAGTTCCGCCGCTCCCCCTTATGAGACGTCAACTCCATGTACACTCCGTTCTTGATGGCTTGAGGATTACCACATCCGTCTCCGCTAGACCTCCAACCGAAAAAGTTCGACACAAATTTTGTTATTTCAGGAACCAAAATAACCTTTGTACCTGGAGCTTCGCGTGAAACACACGGTCGTCATTGGGTTGTCTATGTTGTTTTCATGTGCACCACATAAGTACATGCGGTTCGCTTCTCATAGTTGTAATATTTCGTGCTTGTTTTATTTCCTTTCTAAATTCAATCATTAGTTTAATCATTGTATTTATCATTTGTGATCCACACAGAAGGATTTGTGATAACTCTCATACCTATCTCTCTGTCAAAATAAACCCATTCGTTTCTTCATCTCTGGTGAGCCAAACCCTTCTCTTCCCCGTTCTCATTCTGTTCCATTAACTTGGAACTCCCACTTACCCCAAGACTAGAGTAAAAAGTTCATTAGGATTAAGTTCTTATGTTAAGCCTCCCAATCTATTTGGATTGAAAGGGATTTCGCATCGGTATTAACACGAACATTTAGCTGATTTTGTTCGCACACAAGTAGGATTATTAGTTTGCTTTTAGTCCTAATTTAATGCAATGCCATTCAAAAATGAGGTTCTTTATATCCCAATGTAGTTATCCGATTAACTCATAAATGACATTGTCTATTTGGCTCCTGAGGTTAATTATTATTTTATTTGTGTCTATCCTATTCCCTAAACTATGGACATTTAAATTCAGAATTGTAGCTATGTACAACCAATACTCTAGTGCTTTATTCAAGCAGAATTAGTTAAGTGAGTAATGATAAATAAATGTTCTAGTTTTAGTGTACATAAGAACTAACATTAGTAAGGCGTGTGCTGACATTTGATATGATATTTGAAATATTTTCCATGACGTGAGAGTGGCGAACGACTTATTTTTCACATTTTTTATTTTTGGTTTAGTATTGTTCTAGCCTCATACTATAATTATAAGAAGGTATATATTACTGACCATTCTTCGGTTTAATTAAACTGTACTGTATAATTAATTTCAACTACAAAGAACAATGATGAATAGAAGAAACCATATTTGGGTTAACCGTTAGTTTCTTGAGGTAAATTATTCACTTGCATTTTGAAGAGAAGGTAATACTAAACTACTTTAAATAATGGATGATATTAATTTCAGCGGTTGCCGAGTTATAATTCCCTATGATAATAGTCACATGTTGGTTTAGTAAACGTACTTCGAAAAAGAAGCATTGAATGTATAGTGAAACATTAGGTACTCCCTTATAAATTATTATTTTTTGCATGGTTTTTTTAATCAAACATTATCGTGATTATTGGTAATTTCATTCAATTTGTTTATTATGATAAAATTCCACCAATGGCATTTTCAAAACCAAAGTTTCATGGTATATTTCATGGGTGGGTGTAACAGTATATTATATTTGCAAAACGTGCGATCTGTCGAACTCTTTGGGACCTAAAGAAATAGTATTCCTGAATCAAAAGATAAGTTATTTTTAGGAGCTCTCAATGTCTTACATCATTTCCAAGAGAGTTATGTATGTGTATGTGTGTTTTTTAAGTTGCTTATGCACCTATTATGGGCATCTGTAGAATGTTTACTTTTTACCGTTAGAAATGATAGATATTTAGCAAAAAAACTACATACTAGTCGAATTTTTGATGACAATGTTTTTAGTTTGAAATTATTTTTTCAAATGCTAGTTGTTTATAAACAAAATACTGAATTTTCGGAGTTAAAATTTATGATGCGTATCAGTTATAGTTCATGAACTTCCCACATGCATTTGATACTAGATAATGCGTTATGGGAAGATTAGCTTCTGCAAAAGGACAAAAAATACTAGCCTACTTTACAATGCAAGGAATAAATGAAGTCCCGGATATCTCCCATATTGGTAACTTTTATTCTGTACTGCTAACAATGAGGCCGAGGAGAAAAACCCAATGAAATAGTTATGCATCGCAGCCAGGATAAATTTCTTCCAAGATATATTTTATGCGCATAGACTTGAATTCTTGGATAGTATTTGATATTGAGCGGAAATGTAGTCTAGTAATTAGGCTACTGTACAGCTACCGGTCGGTGTGTCAGTAGCCGTACATGGTGTAAATTCCACGTGCTGCTTCTGGGAACCCAGGTGGAACACAAACTCTCTATTCTTCCGTCAGTTGGCGGGAAAGTGACAGCCCAGCGAACTTGCTCTCCTGACCATAAATGCGTGAGTCACGCTTGTCATGCGGGTTTAGAGTTACCAGAAAAATCAACCAACCGGCACATGTCCCCGATCTCTAAGTGGTTTTGCTCGAGAAGTCAAGCCACCTTCGGATTGTTGAGTTTCTTTTTATTTGAAGCGATAGCTGGATAACCATTTGAATGTGAGAAACACATGGCAAAGGATATTTTTCGTCTCATTTCATGTTTCGGAATTTCTGAGGCTCAACGCTAGCTCGCCGTTGTTTGCTTTTCTTTCAGCTCATAAAATAAGGGCACTTCAGCAAAGCATTGAACTGGACACATTTTTCCGCTCTCCTTCACTTTCCCAACCTTCCATGCAGTTCCGTCACTAGGGGAGAGGTCTGGGGCGATTTGCTACGTCGGTTGCGACATGATAAACGCCCGTCGCAAAGCGTGCGTGCCCAGACCACTACAAAGGGCGAAGGGGTTGCGGACACGAAACTGTTGGAGGAGGAGAGGGAGTGAGAGTGGAAAAGCGGAAGAGGTAGAAAGAGGGTTAGGTAGTGGGGAAATAAAACGAAGCCTCCGAGTTATGGACAAAGAAGCGGGGGAAGGGCGTAAGAGGGGATAGGGTGTAGGGATTTGAGAATGGGTGGAAGAGGTGGTACGTGAGAGGTGGGGGAAATCGTGCCGTGAGCGATCCTACCGCGGAGCCCGGAGACGAACGTATAATGACACGCTTTAATTGGAGCGGAGATAGAGAAAAATAGAAGGGTGGTAGGAGAGGAATATTTGTACAGGAGGGAGAAGTATTGCTCAGACAAATTTAATTTTTGGTTTCATTTAGAATAATCTATGCCTACGCCTGCCTACATTTTTCATGATCATTAACAACTTTTTGTTTCTTAAACTTATGCCTTACTTCATTTACCAATCAAATTGTTCTACGATAGAGAAGAACATTATTTTTATGAGCGACGATTCTCGAGATGTTTGTGCCCCTGTTCTATTCCTTCCTCCTTGTTTGCCGTTAAATTTATCGGGGTTTACTCATTAACATTTTCACATTATCCACATTCAATGTGACCCATAGTTACGCATTCTTTGGTTCGGTAGGTTAGCCCATCTCTGTGATTTGTGAATCAAATTCCAAGTTAAAATAGTAGTGAGTGTTAAAAATTCGAAGTAGTAATTTCAACTAAATTCCTTCTACTCAGCAGAGGGAATTTTCAGAATTTGATGAAATGAAACCAGACAATGGCGAGCCTTTAATTAGATCCTAATTAACAGTAACCTTGCTGCTCTTAGGAGTCTCTTAGGAATCTTCGATGGCAAATGTAGCATCGGGAATTTTTGTCGTTGGGGACTCCATAGGAGCTCCCGCAGTATAGTGTTGCTTATGAATATGGAAATAGGACTGCTTCATATATTACGAAGTTTGCCTCACAAAAGTTTCCAGTCGAAGAAAGCCACATCCCATAGTGACATTTTATTTCAGAATTATGCCTTATATTTTGCTACTAAATAGACGCTTGCATTATAAGTCAACGCTGCTGAATTGTGTTTCCATTTGACTGGCTTTGGAATTGCGAAGTTTTTCACTGATATATATATATATATATATATATATATATATATATACATACAAATATATATATACATACATACAAATATATATATATATATATATACATACATACAAATATATATATACATACATACAAATATATATATATATATATATATATATATATATATATATATGTATATATATATACACGAATTCATATGCATACATATGTACATAAATCTAAGACTTTCCTAAATAAATTAATCAAGACTTCAGGGCTCTACCGAAATCAGTAAATATATACTGTGTCCAATCGTGTAATATATACTGTGAAGTGATCCAGTTTCATTAAATCACTGTACCTAGGTTTTCAACCATTGTCACGGTATAGCAACTATTATTTAAATACCATCCATGCTCAGGCGGGACTCATAGCCTAGACCTTAGGCATTTGCGGCTAGCGACTTTGCCACCAGTGTTTAACAAAACATCAATCAGGTGGCCAATGTATGCAAAGGGTAAGTTAACAATATAGAAAGCCTTGACGTTAGCCTATTCCTTAAAAAAAGCTCTTGGTATTTCTATGTTTGCCTCTTGAGGGCGAAAAATTTAAGTGCCTCTCATTTTAAGAAAAAAATATTTTAAACTCTAAATGCATGGTGGTCAGTAACAAGAGAACGTATATACCCATTCAAAACTCCTTATGAAGAAAATTTATAGTAGGCATCTTGCAGAAAAAATGTGTCAAATAATGATTCACTAGGTTCATGTGTACATACCAATAAAGTTTTAGAATTAGGGAAATGTTGAGAATAAGCATTAAGTGTTTTTGAGGAAAATAAATAGAACAGCTTCATTCTTACGAATTAATTTCACTGCGTAAATTAGAAATCCACTGATGAGTCTGAGGACCCAACTACCCCTTACAATTTCCATTATTTTGACATATAATTTTGGACGAAATCCGAAGGCTAAACTCGTTTTGTTACCACGGAGCTATTAAATAATTTTTGAGTGATTCAAAAAATTCCGAAACATTCAAGTACTAATCACATCAAATTGGAATGATATCACTTTGAAATGGAGACCCACTAATGACGTGATCAATATCACCATATTGGAGTCGACTTGTTACGCAATAAATTCATTGTATTTGGTATCAAAATTGAGCCAGAATCGATTTTTTTCACATTATCGTCCCTGAATGGCCATTTAAAGCCTCAAACTACAGGAGTCAAAATCACCTTGTTGCTTGTGACACGGAAGTGATACACAAAACTGTGATATTTAATAGTAATTGAATCATAAAACATCCATTTGAGAACCTTTATTTTCAAGAATGATGATTGAAGGTTTACGAGACAAGCTGTATCATTATTTAACAGTTATTCTCTGCTTATTGGTATCATGTCACTGTGTATTTATTGCAAAAGGGTATCAAAACGAAGCTCTATTGATTTCTTATGTTTTCTTTTCTCATTTTTCCAATTTATTTAACTTTTTCTTTTTCCTGCTCATTGTAAAGTTACTATTTGTTTGGATTTATTTTATATCATAGGAGGGCGTGTGATCAATTAGCTGCAGAAATAGTAATTGGTATTCGTGTAAAGTCCATGAACGATTGCACTTGATCCGCATGCTATGATTTATATTTGATAAAATAATTTTCAGATTTCAATGAATAGGAATACTAAGAGTTGTTAAAAAAATACTTTTTAACTTGGTAGGTAACACATCACTGATTTTCGTAATAATATCGAAACCAAGCATTTCTTAAACCATGCTTATGTTATTACTTTGTTACTAATTGTAACAGAGTAAGTTGAATTTAGTTAATTGAATCATCCGGCTGTACACATTATGCACTTGGAGTTTAAAGACAGAAAGAAGATCTTATTCATTCCATTCCTAAGGACAATTGGGCAATCTAGAAGCATGATTTTAGTCACCGATTGCTTATTCGTTCGTAGGTTATATTGCTTTACTTTAGGCTAATGGATGTTCATTCGATACCTTTTACAGGAATGCAGTGAAATGGTTTATACAAAAACCATTCGGTTGAACGTTGCTACACTCAGTTGTGTTTTGTATATCTTTTTACCTCAGAATAGAGTAATATTTTATTCAGTAATGCTGTCCCAATTTCAATTAGGGGGTAGTTTAATGTAATTCGTCCTTTCCGACGTTTTGATCGTTTCCTCTCTCATCCAGTTTTTCCGATTTTTGCTAATCCCTAATGCATCCACCTCGTCTTTTTCCCAACGTTTTCAACTGTTCTATCAAACATTCCATCAATCATTTTGCGTATTGATTTGACCTCCGCCATTCTCCTGTAACCAAATATGCTCTAAATCAGATGACAGGACGAATAAAAAAACAGTTTATAATTAAAGAAGCTTCCAGCGGGAAAAACGTCGAAAGGATCATGCGTGGAAATATAAGTCAATGTTGTGAAAAATCTCGTGGAGGGAAGAAAGGGATTTTGTAATGAATCGTGGAGAGGGGACAGAGTGTATTTGGGGAGTGGGAGGACGAGGGGGAGGGTTCGTACCAAAGTGGAAGGGAAGCAAATAGACAGAGGATGGATGGTTGAGATGCGTGCATTGCAGTATGAAGGGAGTGGTGGTGAGGAAGTGGCCGACGGTTGGAGAGGAGTTGCCGGCGCGGTACATTAATCATCGTGATGGATAGGTGATTCCCAGGATGCGCTGATTCCGGGCCGCGAGGGATGTCGACAGGGCGCCGAAGGACAGAGGTAGGAGAAGTTTGGAGGTTTCAAAGAGGGTCACGCCAAGGGTGTGAGGGGAAAAAGAGAGAATGCGAGCGTATGCCGGAGGTATAAGTATTCATGAGTTGAGTCGCCTCGGAGGGGAGTTTTTTTTCGGACTTGGTGGTCTTATTGTAAAATAGAAGAAGAAATCATGCATCGCAGAATATTTTCTCCCATAGAACTAAGTGCACTTCTACACGTGATCCGAAGAATATGAATCGAAGAGCAGTAATTCAAGGGTTTGAATCCTCGAGGACTTCTGCATGCATTACACGTTCCTTGGTTCCTTTCATACAAAATTAGGCGATGCAAAGTTGGAAATTGCGGCATTTTACGTACAAGAAATTTGCTTGAAAAGTTTCCTTCCAAATTTTGCGTTAGTAATAGTCGTAGGAGTATGGGTAACTATGGAGGAAAATCGATGGCAATCCATTTTTCGGCAGTATAAACTTAAGATAAAATTCTAATAGAGGACCTAAAGATGTAATTATTAAAAATATAAATTAATAAGATACTTGGATGACAACTATTGAAACAAATCGACTAGTTATTCACTCATATTGATTGTTCATATTTTTTATGCTTTAGGCTATTCTTCTGGGAAAAGTTTTATCCACTTTTGTGGAATTATTTTTATCGTGGGACGCCCAAGGTTCACTCCCGCGTAGTAATATGGGGACTTTCATCCACTACCAGTTTTGCCGCTACAGAAACATTCATTCTCATGCTCTACATATTACCGCACTACTTTACTTTTTAACTTTAATTTTACGATTAAACTCTTCCCCTATTGGCTGTAACCTGCGCCTCCGTCACCTGGTGTCATCCACGGGCGTGGATTCTGTACTGCTTGCCCACAGTGCAAATTGTGCACGTTGATGTGTTATGTGAATTATCGTGGATGTGCCTATTTAAAACTTCCAATTTCTCTCAATTTCATAATGTATTATTTTTTTGGTTCTGACATTCATATTATTATCATACTTTCTTTCACGATATTTTTCATTCTGTGTATATGAAAGATCATATAACATTTTGAGTTACTTACCTTTAGCAGCAGCCGTCTTCGTACTTGCCACTTGCTTTACATTTACAGAATCTTTATATTTTTCCAACCCAAGTTTAATATTTAATATTCACTTCCACAGCTTTTCCACATTCCATTTCAGCACATTGAAACTTTACCAACCTTCACTCACACCTTTTTTTTCCCCATGCAATTATTAAATTCAGACCGATTCGAGTTCAGCTTAACCCGAGCATAAATTCGTACTTAAATTATTTTATTTTTAGCATTCAGATTTTTCACTTTCACTCTCAACTCGTTTTAGCTCCGACTTTCCTCTCTTAGTAGATCTTCTTTTTAACTTACCAAATAAATTTTGGTCTTGCATTTAGGTCCTTTCATTGCGCTACGTATCCTTCATTTACGTTCTCAGTCTCTCATCTTATGCATATTAAACGAAATCAACCATGCTGCTAGAAGCACATATTTTCATGCATATAAACTGATAGATATGCCTAAAACATGCATTGAAGACAAAAAGTCTCATTTTATTTCACCATTCAACCAATTGTAACAAGTCGTTATTTTGGTGTTGGCCAAAAGGCTCTAGTGCATTTTCAGAAATACCTCTTATAAAACAAACACAGCCACTCATACTCCAAATACCACTGTTAGTTGAAAATGGTAGTAATAATTTTTCAAGAGGACGGATTTTTAGGAGACTTTTTCAATTTAAATCTGGTGAATAGTAAATTATAATTGTTGCTCTTCTAATATCAACTAATACAAACTCAGCGTCGTGTGGGATACAATTCTATTTCTTACTACCTTCCTATTCCTCACATTCAGAATCAAGCCTATATCTAGTTTATCGTGTGCACCGACTCTAGCGGTAACAAAATTTAACTTTACACGAACAGTAACTTTAGACTACAATTTTAAAAATTCCAGAATCAAAACCCTATTTATTTACAGATATACAAGATATACATTCACCTCGGGATCCTGTCGTCTACAATCTCTGGTTGATTTCCTTGCAAACGCCTTGCATTCCAAGTAACAGCATTCCTATCCCCTGCATCCACGACTACTCATCGACTAACCAATCTTTTAAGAACTGCGCCACTCTATGGCTTTAGTAGTCCTAGGGTTTTCGTTGGCAATTATTAGTAATTAAAGGTACTGCACTCAACGTCACCAGCCTTTGCAGTTCCAAAGCTACATGAAACATTTAATTTGAACAATTTATTGGCCGGTTTGGCTAATTTTTTTTCAGCATGTTACTAATCAAACCAAAGCTTATTTTTTCTTTGGACCCACTACTGTTAATCTCAACAAATTAGTCCCATGCATCAGCAATCAATTATTGTTTGGCGGGAGAGTATACTTGTTTCACAAACCAAAGAAGAAAAGCGTAGGATTTTATTTTCACCATACCAAGTGAAATTAAATGTTGATATTAAATGGTCTGGGCTATTTAAATTGGTTTTAGGAAAATTGCACTTGGCAATGTTTTTCATTTTTAAATTTCTTATCATTATTTTGATCCATAGGTTTATCATCATTTATTCAGCAATATTTTGCCTTTTGTAGCCATTTGATTAAAGTAATACGCTGAAAATAAAATATATTTAAACTTGATTGCTTGTCACAAATTCATTGGCGAATATTTCAGATAGGGAAACATCACAATGGTGACATGGCGATCATTCATCCAGCGCCTTAGGGGTATAACAGGTTAAGTATCTCGTCCCTTCTATGTTCGTGAAACTTTTCTGCCGGCTAAAAATACTTTTTACTTCCCTCCTCTCCTTTTCAGAGTTGCTCGCATATTGTTTTCCTTCTTAATTCACGGCCCTTCTCAGGACCTCAGTTTTCTTTCTCAGCCATCTCTTCCTCATCTCGCCCAAGCTGCATTCCTACATCCATCCCAATGCAAATATTCCCGGCCCTCTTCCTCATTCTCTTCTTTTCCCACCCCGTCTCCCACGGAACCTTTCTCCTCACATCACAGCCCCTCCTGCCACCAGTCACCTCGGGCTCTTTTATTACACCCTATCCTCCCTTGCTTCCCAGCGCGCTCCCTCGTTCCTTCCTCCCGTGGCGCCCAGCGCGCTCCCTCGTTCCTTCCTCCCGTAGCGCCCCCAGAAACTTATGTACACAGACGCGCTTCCTTTTCCCCAAATTCCACGACACTCCCTTGCCTCGTCTTCTCCGCCCTCTAGTCTTTCACAACCCTTGCCCCGCGTCCCTCGTTCCTCTTCCCTCATGCCATCAATGCCACTTGGAAAGTCCTCCAGTGTTTACGGCTCCCGGAGCCGCGAATCTCGCACGGGCTGGCGGGTCTCAAAAAGACGCGGGTGGTGAGAATTACTGGGGGGGTGGCATACTTGTGTGTGTAATATGGTGTGCAGGGGGAACCGGCTTGGTAGCTGCGATGAGGGATCGTGAGGATATAGAAGGGACGAGAAAATGGGGAGAAATGAATCCTTCCCTCTTCCTCCTGCATATTGTAGCCTTTCCCTTCTGCTCTTCCCGTCACGACGCGTAGGCCTCCTTCCCTTTCACTATTGAGCTTATATTTTCCGCATACTTCCGACATGCGGGCAGGCGAGGGAATATGATGCTCAACCTCCGAGGTATATTTCATTTGTGGACCTGCCTTAGGAGGCAGCTCAACGATTCTACTCGCAGTGGGTTTTATCATCAATAATGGCGAACTAATTGTGAACTGCGCCTTTGACCGCGCAGCATGAAGTGAAACTTTGTTGAGGATATATTTTTTCTAAATCTAATAATGAAAATATTTTTCGCAAAAATGAGACAATTTAAAGAATTTACTCCGCAGCCTATTTTACGAGTTAAGTTATTCGTATCGTATTTTTAACGTAAATTCGAGTCAAGTTTGACAAAATCGTGCCTGCTATTGATTTTATGATTAATGTATTAAATAAATATCATGTAATTGGAATATCATAGATATTAAATCTCCAAACAGAAATACTAACCTGAATAGTGAACTCTGTAACTACGACTGTAATCATCATCTTTTAAATGACCAATCCAGATACTTGTAAACCATGTGTTTCCATAACATGTAGGTGGAAATGTAATTAAATCTATATTTTAAAGCGCAAAGTCGCAACAATTTTTTTTTATCATCGAAAAGTTTTTAATACAGTACTTTTTTATTCTGAGTAATTCATTTTTGTTCTTTTTCAACAATCTTTCTTTTCCTTCGACCTCTATGTGTCGTCTTCCGCCATACTTCTTTAAGTGTACGTGTTTCGAATACCATATATTTAGCAGTGTACCATTGAATCTAGGTACACAAATATTTATTCTGGCAATATCTTTGATTTTTAGCTCATTTTTACGCCAAAACTTTGACTTAGCTAAATCAAAAAAGTGTTTATACATAGCCTGGATTTGAAACCAGAAATGCATTTTTATAAATTTTAACGGGAGTAATATAATAAAAAGAATATAATCTCAGATAAAAATTTTCATTGATTTGTTAAAATATGGAAATTTTTAGCAACAAACATGGGTTAAGAACGAAGCTTCAACGAATAGATAGCTTTTCTATTTTTCTTAGTTATTTTAGTAGCTATCTGAAACTTAGGACAATACTTCATTCAAACATGTATTTTTGACGATTTTAATTTGCTTTCTTGAGATTTGTGTCTATTGTTACGTGTTTTTTTCGTGCAGTGGACTATCAAGCATTGGTTTTGGAGCAACGATCTTTGAATACTTTAAAGAAATGACTATTGTAAATTTTGTAGGCTCTGGGAGGTGTTCGATGATTTTCCAACGTCAAAACTCACAGATTCCTAAAAATCGAAATCAAGGTTATTATTTAATCAATAGGTAAAATTGTTAGAAATATATTAGGGTTTCATTAGAGTGTTATCTTAGCCCCATTCCCACTGTCCTTCGGAATAGTAGCGTGCTTTCGGACAGGCGGAGGAGGTGCATTATTGACAGAATTATTGGCATTCTGCCGCTCAAGACTGATAGTGGGAAGAACATTCGGCAACCGTAGGAGTAGGTAAGGATAGGATAGGAATGTTGGTCGAAATAAAGGGCGGAGTTAAGGATGCGGAATTGAAGAAGAGGGGTTGCATCAATTAAGGAAGGTTTTGGATGGACAGAGACTACTGCGGTACGATGATACGTTTCTTTGGCTCTCTTAACGAAACAGAGCCTGACATCTGACTATACGTTTGGCCCCCTTTCAGTTACCTATACTTCATATCGCCCTTAATTCCATCCAACACGCCTATCCCATTACCCATTTCTCACTGGCATAATGATCTCCCCTCTATCTCAGTCTTCAGCATTCCATCACCAATCAAAATGCTCTGTATCCATCTTTTCTGCCTTCTTTTGATTCATGCCAACAATCCCATCTCTTCGCCCACCATACCTAGCACTTCCTCGTTTGTTTCCCTTTCTATCCTGCTCACCTTCTCCGTCCTTCTCTACTCCCACATTTCGAAAGCCTACAATCTACGACTATCTTCCTGCTTCAATGACCATGTTTCCGCGCCGTACAAAACTACGCTCCATATCAAAGTTTTGAGGAGTATTTTCTTAGCATCCTTACTCAACGTCCATGTTATCAGTTCCCTGCACCTTATTAAAGCCTCTTTGTCTAGTGCAATTCTTCTCTTTATCTACCTACTACTTTGACCATTTTGGTACAAAACACTTCCGAGGTACGTAAACTGTTATTCCTACTAAAGTTTTTGCTCTCCTTTTTTAATTAAATTAGCTTTACTTTATTTTTGGAAACCTCGCAACCTTTGCTTTGGTTACATTGATTTTCATGCAATATCCATTAAATTGCCTTTTCAATGCCTTCAGTAATGCAACCTGGTTAAAAGACTAAAGTTTGATCATTGGTAAACCTAACTGATTATATGAATTCTCCACCGACTTCAATTCATATCTTATCCCATGAGCCCCAAAAGTTACGGAGTGTAAGAAGACTAGCTTAACTAGCTAAAGCACTCGGCCGGATATCGATAGATCCGGGTTCGAATCCCGGTCAAAGCGAATGATTTTTACACTCTGAAATTGTTGCATTGTTTCTGAAAGTGGTTGCAATTTTCTCAATTCTGCATCTATTTCACGCTTCCTTTTAAACTTTCCTTATCCTCCATCAGCGTTAATTAAGATACAGATTTCTGGGGAATGGAATTAATGGGGTCATACGAAAATCGGTAGATAGGTGTAATCGATAAAACGTCCTGAATAACTTGGAATTTTTAAACTTAGTTCTACAGTTTAAATATTGGCTTGTTGATAGGGTAAGCGGCATGATGCTGGGTAAGGTAATAGCTACGTAAAAGGCATGTTAATTGGCAAATATCGCAATAATTGGCCCTATAAAAGTATAATATATTGGGTATTAATAATATTTACCCTGATTCTTGGTGGCGAAAAAGAGAAAAATGGAGCAGAATGGCATAATCTGTTTTATCCTAGGTGTTAAAGGCCTTAAAGTAATCTTCAAATTCTAAGCAGGTGGAGATTAAAACAGTTAGGTCATCCATCATTCAATCCGAGTACCTCTGCAGGCACTCAAACCTTCCCTTCGCAGTAAACCTCTCTGTCATTAAACTGAGATCCTTAACATTTATATACTGGTATCCAGGGGTTAACTACTTTCAATAGACGGCCATAAACTGACGGAATACTCATACTTTGAGAGCGTAGTACTATATTTTCCTGAGGTTAATAATTCACGTGTGGTAGGATTTATTCCAATAAATGGCGGGAGAGGCCGCAGAAGTACCTTTTAACGGTGTCATCCGATAAAATGCATTTCAATACAACGATTTCAGGGTGTAAAAATCATTCCCGGTAAAGGCAAATGATTTTTACACTCTGAACTCGTTGCATTTCTATGATTTATTTTGATAATTTACGCTATTCTCGCTGAAGAAAATTAGTTTAACATTTATGGCTCTAGGGATTCGTAAAATGGTTGCTGTACCAACACTTTCCAATGATGAATTGAATAATTTTCTATTAGTCATCTATCTAATTGATCTTATATGCTATTTCCTCTTTTTGCTCGTTAGATACTTTACCTAGGCTCTGTACACAGTAGGAAATTAAGGGTGCTGTAGGTTAGGTTCCCATGTTACGGGTGTTGCGGTATCTTGCCGCATTCCTCTGTGAAACCATGCCCCTTCCGTCAATGTCACTGACTACGTAAGTTAGATCTAAAAAGTTTAGAGCTAAGAGCAGGGGGAGACTTTTACCTGCAGTAAGAACAGGTTAAGGAATGCTGCCTAGAACCAATCAATGACAAAACTTTAAATATCTCTTTGTTTTATGAGTCAGTATTGTGCGTTTGAAAATAATCTCTACGTTCACCATAGCTTCCTATCGGAGTTAATTGGTCTTTAATGATTTAATTACGAACATATATCACTGGTTCTGGCATCTCAATTATTAGTCTTGGTCCTATATACAGTTTTCTCCAAATCTCGTGTTAGTTGAAAGGATTTTTTCATGAATGTATACGCCACTGTGGGTATAGGTTTGCACGGAAGTGTTGATTATGCATGTGCTGTTGTTCCCTCTTAAAGGTGGTGACTTAACACCCCCCGCCACTCGCCCTTGCGGTGGCTTGCGGGGTATTATGTAGATGTAGATGAATATTAAAGGGAAATAATGGACCTATATGTCATCTGGAAAATTTATTCAGTCAATGTTATTACAGAATATATTTTCAATTAAAAAATGATTGTGATGTTATTACATAAATAAACATGTTATTAGCAATGCATCTTAAGTGTATGTCCATGCATTTTGTCCCACTCAGTTTTCTGGGGAGAACACAAGATCCAAATATACGCGAACTATTCGTGAGATATTGTGTGAAATCCTCTACTCGGACAAATATTAAAATGATGCACAAAATCAAGTTAGTTTTGACAGTGAAATGGAAATGAAAATAATCCAATAATCATATCCCAAATCATTTTACGGGAAGGAATATATTTTATGCAGAACAGGCATTTTTGAAAATCAGGATAAGGCCACATTGTGTTGTGAAGAATTTGTGAGGAAATCAAATTCGAATGGTTCACTAAACTAAGGTGGTGCCTGTGAGATAACAAAAAAGGTAATGGAACTGATTTTGCAGAGATCAACCCTGTGGCTTTATGCCTGGCATGAAAATTCGGAATTTCGATTTTGGTGGTCTTTTATGTGCTAGACGAGCTTTTTTGCATGGAATCCAATGAGGTAAGGGAATAGATAAGGTTTATTTTCCCTGCGAATATATGCATGGAATTTGTATAAGACTGTGCATGCTCGTGCCCTGAAAATGTGTAGAGTGAAAGGTATGAAGAATTTTATGGAAAAAAGTGAATGTGGAAAGTGAAGTGTCGAGAGAAAGGACGGTTCGGCGGACCATTTGGGCTAAAGAGAGGGAAGAAAGGGTGGTGCATGGAATGGACTCTCCGTGAAACAAACAAACAGCGGAAGCGTTGAAATTCGCCATGGAACCATGGGTACGGGGCCATAAGAGAAAATAAAAGAAAGTATATCGCAGGAAATCTCATTATCATGTTCTTTGAGACCGAGTCCTTTACGTTGGGAAACCATTCTTTGTTGTCGTTCGGAGTTACTTCGCTGAATGTGGAAAACATTCTATCGTAATCATATCAGTGAGCACGGCGCAGCAGGTATTTATATCTTATCTCGAAAGTGCCGAAACTTAAAATCTCCAAATACCGCTGTAATGAAACGCTTTTAAAAGCCGTAATTTACAAGTCACGCAAGCTGGTGCGTAGTGTATTCAAAGCGAGGAAATACGATTTCGTTGATTTCAGCAGCTGTGCTTAATACTTTTAAGCTTAAACTCAGAACATATTAAGCATCAGAGGCACATACAATACATACCTGTATTCATGCCAATGATTTCAATAGACAAGAAAAAAATAGAATAATGAAATCATTTATAATAGAATAACTCAAGTGCAAAAGAAGGTGGCACTAATTTGTGGATATTCATGTCTATGATTACGTAGCCCGTAGTATTGATAATTTTAGGCATATTTTATTTTGTTAATTAATGGCATCAATACATTGTAGAAAAACTTTTTTCAATAGGAAACAGTTGTAAAATTTTTATTAATATTTTTTGGACTGGTTAAAATCGGCATATCTTTATTTGATCCTTGGGAAGGCCTTCTTTGTTTCAGCTTTCAAAAATAATTGTATGCAAATGGCAAAAATCAATTAATTTTTTCAGGAAATTTACGCTTTTTTTCGGTGATTGTATCTGTCTATATACTAATGTAAATGACATAGAAATGACCTAATTTTTAACAGGCGGTAATTTATATTACTTATATAGAGGGCATGGAATGACAAAAGTGTGGTGAAAGAATCTATCGAATAGAAATCTCATTTTAAAGTTCTCTAGTGACCAAGTCGTTAGAGTTGCGAATCCATTCCTTCCTCACTATTGGTTCCTGAGTGTGGAAAATGAAAAACAAATCATAATTATATCACTTGGCAGATATGAATGATCAGGTATCTATTCTGCCCTGAAATTGCCAAGACTCACAATCTTAGAATAAATAGTAGTGAAATGCTTTTAATGAAAGAAGTTTATGACTTGTATCAGTTTTTAATTTTTTTTAAATGGAGTGATGGGCAATAGATGTGAAATGTTTAATTTTTTAAATAATATAAAAAACCGTGGCTCTAATGTTCCAAGATTTAATTGATATTTTAATCAATACATTTTACCAGGAATATCACATTGGCACGATAGTGTGAACAGCTTTCCAGAAAATGGAAATCAAATTATCTTGCAGGTAGTATTTCAAACGAAAGATTACGCTTAATGACATTTTCTGAAACAGATTTTTAGAAAGCGTACATTATCCAGTACATTGTTAAACTGATTAAAAAATATCAAGAATTTCGTATTCCTGCGGATATGGATCATTTGAATTTAGAGAAAAAAATTGGATTGACAGGGAAATAACAGGATTACAGTACCAGGAGATTCATTTCGGGAGTTAGGTGCATAATTCATGCGGTTTTTATGAACACGGAATGGACATTCTGCTAATTGAATTGGAAGATTAGGTAAGCTGAGTGATTACAAAGGCAGTAAACAGTGATGGACTCCAGAATTCTGGGTGAATCGATTGGTATTATGTTGATTAAAATTTCGAGGAAATCTACAACCATTACGTTCTGCTTCATATATATGTATGTGTATGGAATACATCACCGAGCCATCCAAAAATAGTTCAGTACATGCGTTGGCATATTCATTTAGATGAAGGGCAAAAGCAGTGCAATACAGTGGCACAGAAACACTTTCTCATCAGATGCATATAAAGGCTGATTATTAAAATAAATGCACCGTACGACCCTTAGAAATTTAAAACCGGAGCTTTTCAACAGGCATGGCTATTATTAACTTCGCCATGGGGTAAACGACTTGCCAAATTATGCTTAAAAAATCTCCTCAATAAATTTATCAACAGAAAACTGTGTTATTGTTTGCTAAAATGTTTGCTTCATAAGTGGTATTCAGATTAGTATAAGTTAATAAGCAAAAAATGCGATAATTCTTACGAGAATATACCCTAATTTATATCGAAGGTATCCAAAACTCGTTACATAATGCATGTGTTGCCATTTTTAAAGAATCTACGGACCAATATTTCGTCCGAGCGACTAACATTAGATTAGCAATTTGTTGAATGTGTACATCGTTCATTTGCTTAACAAAAAATATGGTGTGGCTTCTTAATAAGCAAATAAGAATGCCTTGGAATGTGCTCCGAAATTTGTGAGAAAGAGGAGTGGTAATAGATCAAATGCAATTAGCTTGTGGTGTTTTGTATGCTCAGAAGTATAGGGTTTAAGGTTAATATATCGTCAAATAGTGAAATATACTGTAAGGTATTCATCAGAAATGATGTCTTCGACAAATCACTACGGCAGGGGGATGTTGTACACTGTAATGTACGAGAGAATGCTAGGCCAACGATTAAAGGGGAGGAATAGGATAGGGATGTTGAACGGGATGAAGGAAGTGTACAGGGAAAGAACTTGATGTGGAGTAGTGTGCTGGATTGTGTTTTGTTAGGAGTCATAAAATATTTATTTGGTAATTGTGTCCATCCAAAACCTACTTAACCGGTAGATTACTTAATAATATAAATATTGCTTCAACATTGTACTGCAGAATTATAATTTTAGAAGATGACTAGAAGCGAATAAGATATAGTTTCCCCATTTAATGAAATTCAACAATTTTACGCTGTTGCAATAAAATTTATTTAAATAGGCGCTACCGTAGATATAATCAGGTAGATTAAAGAAAGACAGTAACAGTCGAATTATCTACTTTTTTATTCACAAATTTTTGTATCTACCTGGCCAATGTCTTTATGCCAATCTGCCTTGTCATAGGAAATTCCTATTGCATCAGCAATGCTGCCATCTCAGAAACTCAATAGGATATTGGAAGAAGCAGTTGATACCTTCGTATTGTTGAATACATTGAGATTAATTAGAGGTTATGCAGATAACTTTGATAAAATTTGAATAAAGCTAAGAAATATTTATGTAATTTTCGTGCAGAGAGCATTAAGCTCTTTATAGAAGACGAGCTTTGATAGCTCTCTGCAGTTTTGCATTTATACAGTCCTAGAAAATAATTTTTTGCCTAAAACATATCAGAAAACGAGAAATATTTATTAGCGTGTCAATTAGTGTAAAATTAAAGTAATCAAATTAATTTGAAAAATTGGAGTGCACATATACGGCTAATTATCACCAATGCTTAATTAGAATTCATCTTGAAGAATCCTGCGACAGTTAATTATGAGCAAAAACTAATTTGCAAAATGATCTTCGTAAAGTGAAAGTTAGAATACCGAAATTCCAAAGATGCTACTTAATCTAACTCATTTTCAGTTTTTTGAACGAGGTAAAAAATTTTCTAAGCTTGAATTAAAGACCTGTGAGTATCATATATTTAATTCCGCAATAATAATTACTTTTAAAATGCTTGAGTAATCATCAAATATTCTATCGCATGAAAAATTCACAGGATATCGAGTAAAATCTTGTTCGTTACACATATGTGCGTATGCGAGACGAAATACCAGGTCATCTTGATAACCTAACGTATTAAAAAAAAAGGATTGCCATAATAATCTTTGTTGTGTATTATGGGTAGAAAAACATCGTGGTAATAAAAGGTATAATTAAAACTTTACTTTTTGATTCTCATTCCAATTTCCATCACTTTTTTCTGCCATTCCTGGCACGCGCTGTCAATCTATAATCGGAGAGCTGTAAAACATTAGGTCAGTATGCATATAATTTATATTTTCAGTCAAGGGTTTAGGTGGAAACTAAAAATAATGGCGATGTTTTCCAGAGGGAGAGAATGGTTGAATTTTCTGATGGTTGAGATGAGGGAAATGGTGAGCGAAAATGCAATTGCGTGGATTTGTACGCCGAGTAAGCGTGGGAGAGGGGACGATGGCGTTTGTTCGGTGGTTCGGAGTGGTCACGAAGTATGAAGGTGAAGTAGACGAGGGGGCGGGGAGGAACGGGATAGAGAGCGGAGAGGAGTGGAAGTCGATGTCTGTAGGTATTGCGACCGAGGGTATTGCGTGGTATGGGGCGGAAATGAGGTTGGTCTGAATTATAACGACAGGCCCGATCCGGATGATAAAAAAAATCGAGTTTGTGGGTTCATTGGCTCGGAAAGGGTTCCCGGGGTGGGTGGCGGGTTTCAATGTGTGTTTTTTTTCCAGCGCAGGTTGGCGTCTGGAGGGCATGCGGGAATGGGCGGCACGGTATGTAGGCGGACATTGGAAGCCCTAGGCACCCGCATTTTCACGTTTTTTAGTTTTACCTCCGCGCCTTTTGTTATCGAATTAATGAACTCCAGTTTTTTCGAGTCAGACTTTTTTTTGAAAATGTTTTCGAAAAGTGAAAAGCCTCCGACGCATTTTGCCTCGCTGACCTCCCGCGCATCAAATATTTATGCGTAATCGTTTTTTTTCCTGTAACCCTTGGCGCAAACCCATTGCCATTTCTATCTGTACCGTGTTCATTTCTAGGTAGTTGAAAGACCACAATTTAATGTTTTAAGAAAAGTAGACGACACTTAGGAAAAACTATTTAATTTTTGTTGTAATTTTTGCTATTTATAATTTTGATGATATTTTTATTTAATAGTAGTAATTAAATGAATTTCTTCCTTTTGAGGTATCTTCTTTTTTTAAATGACAGTGGTTTTTAACTCTGGAAAATACTCATTATTCAAAAGGTCATATTCCTTATAATTTTGTTGACTATTGTATAAACGGGGTCTCAAGTTTGTACTTTATAATCGTTTGAAAATTTCACGTTTTTTCTAACTGCTGAATCGATAAAAAAACATATTTCACCGAAGCATTTAAAAAAAACTATTGCGATCCTCTCATTTGTGCTGAGGAATTCAAATGTATCCTATGATATGAATAAAATTCATTTTCGTCCAATCAATATTTCCTACTGTCTATGTCTTATAATAGCTTTCCTGCAAGATAACTTATCTCCCTAATTATGTAGCAGTTCAGCGAATTCTTCGTGACTTTGTTGGCAAAATTGATCCCCCCCGTTATCATCGTGCACGGCGCTTTCATTAAATGGGTAAAAATCAGCGAAAGACTTGTGTAGGCGCACCACATTTTGGGAATCAATGCGACAATGTAGGGGAGGATTTCAGAGACGGCTTTGTGTAATGCGTGCCCCGTCAGGACTAGAAGAAGATACATGATACCTCTTTTGTCTGAGTCCCCAGTGATAAAAAGACTTGCGAAGATTTTTTAGGCGCGTGGAGGAATTTTCACCCACGAAACTCCGTTGCATTTAGTTTTAAGATTCAAATCGATCATCCCCTCCATAAACCCTTTTATATATCTTTTGATTTCCTTCTCTTCGCTCCACCTACGTCTGATTTTGCTTACCTTTCGCTTACCTCCATCTCCCCCGTATATACTTAGTTAGACTTATCAGAAATCGTTTTCAAGTTTATTGTAATCCCCTTTTGTAATTGCCTTTCGATATTTGTACATGAAATCTCTTTGTTAAAATCAAGCCCTGATTTTAATTAAAGGAAAACATGGTAAACAAATCGATTTTAAATAGATAATCCATAGACCGTTTTAAGGGACACACATTATGATCTTAGGAAATGCGATGGTTTCTTAAGTTGGCGCATGGAATACTCTTAAGTTGAATTAAAGGATCTTATCGATACTAAGGGAAGGTTTTTCTCTTTTATGTTATTTTTAATCTCTTTATCGTTAGATTGCTAAATATTAGTATTGTAGATGGACTCATTACGCCGTGGCACACTATCCTGTTCAAGAACCAGGATTGGATTATTTTTTCAGTTAATTGCGTAGTTTAACATATAATTATTTAGAATTAGATAAAAATGCCTGCCACTTTTGATAGTGTTCATATCTAAATTGAATGCTACGTATGCTTAAATTTGATGCATTTAAATTAATTATCCATGAAAATTACTGTTGTATTATTTTTCCTTTATGGATTAATCCTTGATCCTGTGCCACAAGTAATTATAGGCATCAGAAAATTATGCTTTTTGTTGGAAAAAGGTTGATTGGTCTGTTGTCCAAGTTTTTGATTCAAATGATTGTTGCTTTACAGGGTGTCAGTTTACGTGTCAGTGTAGCAAGTGCAAGGGGCCGTACTTTTAATTCGAATGAAAGAACATAGAAAGAATGCAATGATGACCGAACAGATTTCTAGGATTTTGTGGGAATAATTGACCAATTCAAAAAATATGGCAAACATGTTGCATGTATTGAGCTAAAAATTATCAGAAAAGATTTGCATTCCTGGGTCGGATATGCTTCTCTTAAATTTAATAATTAGCATCAATTCCCGAGTTTGGCGCTCTGGCTGTTCTTAATGCGCGAACGTCGCATTCATTTCTTAACCCTAGCTTAATCTCTTTCGCTCCACTCTTTGCTTTGCATCATCCATCACCACGCGGATATTTTTGCCTGCCTTTTTTATTTAACCTTTTTTTTATTTGTAGCCTCGTAATCTCTACGTTTTTTTCTCACGCCCAATTTTTCTTTCAGCCTGAGCATTTTAATGCAATAATTTGTTTTCTCTCTGTATCCGCTATTTAAAAAATCCACGTCAAATGTTTTGTGATTTGAGGCTTTACTGACCTGTCCATGTTGGTATAAGCTTTGTCTTAATATTATTTGTTCTTGGTATAAGCTTTATTATTTTTTCACCCGCTATTTTATCTCGGTGAGGATCGCAGTTAACTTTCTATCAAGGTGAGTAGCGAACTTTCAGCATGTAGGCCTTAAAAAAGTCCAATGCTACTACCATTTTATTTCAATTTTTAGTTTTATATTATTCATCTCATTGATCTTCCATCATGTTTTTGTATGCAAACAGAGCATAAAAGAATGATTTCCAATTTAGTGAAGATATTTCTTCAACTGCCCTCATTTTTACTTTAGTAATTTTGTTTTTCTTTTTTTCATCAATAAATTATTCTTGACTGTTTTGGAATAAATAATTAGCTTATTCGTATGATTAATTTAAAACTGAAATAGTCCTAATATTTAATTAGTTAAGCTACCCATAGTTCCTTTAAAATACTGGAAGGTTAAATAAGAATATAACTTAAACGATGTTACTCTCGAGGCTAATACACTCGGCATGTGTGAAGGATCCCATTGCGTTTTAATGAGAAAATATTCACGCCGTTCGCCGTCCCCATTTCTTATGTTTTCTTGTCGGTTGGGCATTACTAGCGCCTACTGTGGGCCCACTAAGGATAACATCGATAGGTGAAACAACGAGAGAATGCACTTAAAAAGTTTTACAAATTCAAGGAGAGAAATGGCACAGCGTTGATCCTCACTAGCCTTTTTCCACCATAGTAATAAGTTACGGAGGACTACTGCCATTTGGTAAATGTTAAACTTAATTTAACTCTTGTATTCACTATGTGCTGTTCATGGTATTTTATCAGCAGCATAACAATCTCTTGAAATCTTAGACCTATTAAATCACTCGCCGAAGGTAACGCAGTAAATCGTGTCTCCGAGCAGACAGCATGTGCAATTAGATATAGTACCATTCATAACTCACTTCATAAAGTCATTTCGTAAACCATTCCGTGACCTCACACGGTGTACTTTCTCCCTCGTTTCTAAGAATCTCCCCTCTTTCCCTCTCTTCACATCATTTATTCCCCAATTTTCTTTTCCTCGCCCATGACTGCTCACACACTGAATTTTCAGTCCCTGGTTTTCTCATCTTTTTTATCGCTGCCGTTTCTTCCTTCGCTGGTGGGAGCAGCTAAGCTCGGAAGTTGGCGCGCTGTGATCCCCGCTACCGTAGGGCTCCCCACCGCTCTTCCACTCCCACAGGCGATTCCCCAGGGGATGGAATTTTCGTCTCGCTCCAGATCCCCATCACAAACTTGTGTGTTAAGGGCGCATGCGCCAGTGCTCGAGGCTCCTCACCAGTGGTTTTCGTGCCTCGTAAGCACTTCGTCACTCGCTGTAAAACAGCCTTTCTTTCCTTCACACCTTATTCCGTGATATAACAGACGAAAGCTTAGTGATGCGAAGAAGGAAATACGATGATTTGCAGATCTTAAAGCTCTCTGCCCAAATTGAAGGAGTTCCAGCCCTAGCGATGAATATGTCGTTATCTATTCCAGGACATTGTACACCAGGATGTTTTTCTCATCTATACAAGCATGTGGTTGTATTCACTAATAAAAATATTCAATAACACTACCTGTATTTCATGAAATTTCGTGAATATCCTCTTGTTTTCCTATGATTCAAAGCAGCAGATGCATATCGGGAACTTGGAACTTAATCAGTTTTCCCTAACTAGATATTTTGATACATTAAATAAGACTACTTAAGTTTTGATTGAATACTGCTAATTTATTCAATAATTTCGCAAATTATAGTGCAAATTGAAGAAAAATATTTTATTTATTGATATCAGAAACAAATTTGTACCAGCTTTCAAGGGACGACAAGGATATACTCGTAAAAAGGAATTTATTCTGTGGCGCTCATGAGTATCTCTCTGTCCCGGTGAAAATTTTTCTCTTGATGTTTGGGTATATTTCAATTGCGTTAGATCACCTTCGCCCCACCACTTGCCTCAGTTTTCCCGCGACCTTCCCTTCATTCTCTAATTTTCCTTTCCATGTCTTCATTTACTCTTGTGATCATCTTTTTGTTCCCCTGCCTCATCATCACTCATCAATATTTCAGCACTCATTGATCGCTCTCATATTCGCTTCTTTCGTACGCATACACACACACATATGTTCCTCGTTTTTGATCCGTCGCGTGCTTTGTCACCTTCTTACTTTGAAGTATCCGTTCAGATCGCTTACAAATGGCAAATTTTCCATCCCATCTCACATGTACCCTTTTAAACCCCACTTTTAACATGCTATCCGATACCACGTTAAATTCTTTTGAATACATGTTTCCTTTTTTCTGATACTCGTACGAACAATGAGTTGTATCTGCATAAGTTTGCTATGCCATGTCTTTAGTTTCACCACCCGTCTTTTCGTGACAGATGAATTGCAACGAGGAATAATTATGGTTTAATATTTGCTTTCTTTTATATCTGGCATGGGAGACAGACAGGGTTAATATTGCAGGTAAAACAGGTATAGTAATACATGAGTGGGCAATTATAAGTTTGAATATATCTAGTTACGTTTCCTTTTTTTAATACATAATATAATCTTTTGTAAAAAAGGTTTTTGTGCATCCATATAATTACATTCTCTTTCATGGACTCAGAAGAACTTATCTCTTCTACGGATAAGCTATAATTATTAATTATGTTAACATGCTCCCTCTCAAATTTTCATTTAGTATTTCGTCATCACCGTCATTCCAGTAATTGATGGCTCCTACGTGAGTGGTTGCCCGATTTCTTAGCCTTGCTTCTCATTTACATTTCTTACCAGTGCATTTAAATAAAATTTTCTTTGGAATTACCCTTTTTCAGGTATTAAATGGATAACGTATGAAGACAATACACACATTTATAAATATAAATTATTCCATGCATAAAAGGATATTAAAAAACCTTGTAACTGCATACCTGTTCAAATGATGAAAATATGATTTTGAAATAGCAGTTTTTTTAATTAGCTATGAGAACATGGAACTGGCGGTTTATTAATATCAATGGAGAATCAAATCGTAATGCTGGACCTTTACATAAGAGTACTTGCTGTGTAAAGTATTTTGGCGGCTCATATCGCTCAGAATTAAAGTAGCTTTGTAAACTTAGCGAAAGAATCATGATAAATCCTGAATATTTCATATTAACGCGTCCATTATTCCATTTCCAGATAGATTTCTTTTTCCCACGTCCCCTTGATGCAGATGTTCCGTGCCCACCTCCCGACTCACTGCGGGACGTCTCGATGTTATTCGCTATTACTCGGCTTTTCTTATAGACTCAAATGTAGATTTCACAATTCTACCTATCCTGAGAATAATAAATCCCGATATAAATATACTATTAGGGGCGTATGAATTTCATGACTTCTTACGACTAAATTTATTTTTAATTAGCATTAACCATTTAATTAGGTAATAGCCATTGCAATTACTATGAGCACACACGCCTGACCGCGCAAATTTTCATTGGATTTTATTATTTAAATATGGATGGTGGTATCACACCTTCAACATATCATCGTGTGTAATTGCATTTACAACATCTAACCTCAAGCAGTAGGAAAATAAATATAAAAAATGTTTTAAAATGAAAAATGAACACTTATTTCAATCCATTGTGTGAAAGGCCAAAAAAAGGAGTGAAAACATTTGTTTATATTGAGGCCATGTATTTTTTAATATTTTTTTTATATTATGTGGTGGATCCAATAAATAATTCCTTGGTTCAATTTCATTCGGGGCAGTATTCTCTATGAAAGTTTTGACTGGATTATGACAGTTAATTGTAATTTCCTAATGTATAGATGCCTAATAAATTAGTCTTCCTGTCACTTTCTTAGCATCGTACGTATTCTAAAAGGGCGTAAGTTAAAAAGATAGGAAGGTGGGCGTCTACCGCGAGTCTCTTCTGAGAAAACACTTAGCCCAACATTTCACTGCTCGATTCCTACTATCTTTCACACCTGTCGTCTGAGAACCCCCCGAGACTCCTTTCTGCAACTCTGCTTTCTTCTGGCTTTTCGTGGCTCGTTGTGTGCTTATCCGCGTACACGCCCTCTTAAACCCCATCGGGTCATTTTAGGCTTCCCACGGAGGGATACGCCCACCTGAGGCAAACTGGGGCACCGCCTTCTTTATTTTCCTTATGCCCATTTCCGACTGAGCGGACATATATAATACTTTTGACGGAAACATTTATATACAGAAACACAGAGAAAGAATATTCACATATCTTGACGTTTTGACGGTACGACCGTCATCTGCCGCAGTCATTGTAAAGATGACGTGCCGTTGAAATCTCAAAACTAGATATGTGAGTGTCTTTTCTCTCTGTTTCTGTGTATGAAAGTTTTAATCAAAGTTTTTTACGTATGTGTCGTCACTGAAGAGCGTTATTTTTCGAAGATGTGGATATGTGTTTATATATGCATATATATATATATATATATATATATATATATATATATATATATATATATATATATATATATGTATATTAATATCCCTCCCCGGACTACAACCATGACGTGGTGTAAGGGCTTGTGCGTTCCGATGACCCCTAGAGTTGTGCTGATGGGAGAAATAATAATTGCTCCCAGTAGGGTCACCCATGCCAGATAGGGCGAAGGTTAGGAGCCAGACGAAAGGTAGTTTCCTTAGTGAGGCGGCTGCAATGGCGTCTGACCCCAAAGGGGCAGCCATTGAGTGAGATTGTCATGTTAAGCACACTATTGAGAAAGGGAACGGGCAAACACCTCAATTATTATTCCCAAGACTTAAATGATGGATTCTACAGAGAACACGAGTCCTGGTAACTACGGCGCTTGGCCCAATCGCCGGGAGTCGTGCCCGGCAGCGGGGGGGGGGGGGAGGCTTCCACGGTCGTCATCCTACGAAACCCTTGCAAGGGAAAACCGGCAGCAGCAGGGCAGAAGACAAAGGAGAAGACCATATTAGTTGGAATAGCAATGTGGAATGTTAGGACAAGGATGAAGACAGAAAATTGGAGAATGTTAAGCTAGCGATGGAAAGGGGAAATATAAATATTTTAGGTCTATGCGAGGTGAAATGGAAGGATAGCGTGGATTACTTGAGCCAACGAGAGGTTGCCATAGTATTAAATGAAGAGGTAGGAAGAAGCGTAGTCAACATAGAGCAGGTAACGGATAGAATACTACTAGTAGAGATTAAAGCAGAACCGACGAACTAGGTTATTATTCAGGTATACATGCCACCGAGAAACCATACAGAGGAAGAGGTCGATAGGATATATGATCAATTAGACGACATAATCGCGTGTGTTCCCGCAGGGAAACATTTGATAGTGATGGAATGCGACAGTAGGCGAAGAAAGAGATGGTGATGAGGTCGGGGACTACGGTTTAGGCACGAGGAATGACTGCCGGGAGAAAGCAGTTGAGTTCTGCTGGAGATAGGGGTTAGTCATCACCAACACTTGGTTTAGACACGACAAAAGACGCAGGTATACATTATACCTGTAAATGCCAGGTAACTTAGAAAGGTATCAGCTAGATTATATCCTGGTTAGACACAGGTTTAGGAACAGTGTGATAAATTCGCACAGCTTCCCTGGAGCGGATGCGGACTCTGAACCACAATTTAGTTGTTTTGAAATGTAGCGTCCGTTTCAAAAAGATAAAGCCGGGGCGGCGGGTTAGAAAATGGAATGTAGAAGCATTTAATGGTTTGAAAAGGAAGGAGTACCAACTGGCTGTAGAGGAAATTGTGGAGGAAGGATAAAGGGCTAAGTAGTATCGAAGAAAAATGGGAAAGGATCAAGAAAGGGTTATCTAAAGCTGCAAAAGACACTATTGGAACTGTTAACGCGAAAAGGACTAGGAAACCAAGGATCACGGATGAGATGATTACAATGATGGATGAGAGGAGAAAAGGAAGAACGTAAATACAGAGATAGGCAAAATGAAGTACAAAGAGTTAAGCAATAAATTAAGGCGGACAACAAATAAAGCAAAAGAAGCATGGTGGAAGACGCAGTGTGAGGATGTGGAAAGTTTGCAGAGGAAGGGTGAAGTTGGTGCGCTCTATGGCAAAGTTAAATCTTTATCGGGAAGTAAGAAAGGAAGATCTATGCTAACAGAGATAAGACGAGTAAGATAATAGTTGACAAAGGAAAGATCCAAGAGAGATGGAAGGAATATATAGAAGAACTGTATAGTAAAGAACTTAGACTAACAATGTTAGGCATAGAAAAGGAACATGATATAGAGAAAGGTAGCTTAGGTCCAGGCATACTCGACGATGAGATAGAAAGGGCATTAAGGGAGATGAAACTAAATAAGGCCGTGGGGGTGGATATCATTCCTGTGGAACTACTGAAATGCTCAGGAAAATGTGGGAGGAAGAGGCTATATGGGCTGATTCGTACTATCTACGAGGAGGAAATCTGGGCGGAAGACTTTGTGAGATCAGTGTTAGTTCCTATTCCGAAAAAGGTAAAGGCTACATCTTGTGAGGACTACAGGACAATAAGTTTGATATCCCACGCAGCTAAAGTGGTTCTCAGGATCATTAACAAAAGGATAGAGAGTCGGGCAAATGATTACTTAGGGGATCACCAGTTTAGGTTTAGGAAGGGGAGAGTTACGCGTGATGCCATTGCAGTAATGAGATTATTAATCGAGAGGAATATAGAACACAACCAGGAGGTATTTGCCTGTTTCGTAGATTTCGAAAAAGCGTTTGATAGAGTGAATTGGGAAAAACTAATGAGTATTCTGCAGAAAATAGGAATAGATTGGAGGGAAAGGAGGCTAATCCGCAACCTGTACATGTCTCAGACTGCTCAGGTGCGGGTGGGAAACGGGGAGTCAGGATGGGCAGTGTTAGGAAGGGGTGTAAGGCAGGGTTGCCCATTATGACCGTTGCTGTTCAACCTGTATGCAGAGGAAATGATCAAAGAGGCATGGGAAGAACTCGAGGTAGGAATGAAAGTGGGCGGGGGATTCGTAAAATCAGTTAGGTTTGCTGATGACCAAGCTTTAGTTTGTCAGTCAGCCAAGGGGTTGCAAGCAGAGAGAAAAAAGCTAAGCTAAACATTAAAATAGGAGGGCAAAAACTAGAGCAGGTAGAACAGTTTACGTATCTCGGAAGTGTTTTTGACCAACATGGTCAAAGTAGTAGGCACGTAAGGAAAATAATTGCGCTAGGCAAAGAGGCTTTCAAAGGAGGAGGGAATTGATGACGGGGACGTTGAGCAAGGATGTTAAGAAAAGAATCGTAAAAACTTTGATATGGAACGTAGATATGTACGGTGCGGAAACGTGGTCATTAAAGCAGGAGGATAGACGTAGATTGGAGGCTTTTGAAATGTGGGTGTGGAGAAGAATGGAGAAGGTGAAATGGACAGAGAAGAAAACAAATGAAGAAGTACTTGGTATGGTGGGCGAAGAGAGGGGTTTGTTGGGAGAAATCCTATGGAGGCAGGAAAAGTGGATGAAGGGGGTATTGACCGGCTGTGGGATTTTGAAGACTGTAATTGAGGGGAGAATGTTAGGCAAACGAGGAAAGGGAAGGAACAGTATAGGGATGTTGGAAAGGGATGAAGGGAGGGAGAAAGTACTCAGAGATGAAGAGGGACCTGATATAGAGTAGGATGCTGGATTTTGTGTTTCGTTAGGAGCACCGGTAGATTACCTTTATATATATACTATATATATATATAGTATATTATAGTATATATTATATTATAGTATATATATATATTATAGTATATACAATATATATATATATATATATATATATAAATATTTTCCACAAGTATAACTTGAACGTGGATTTTAAATTAACGGAGGTAATGTTGTTAACGGTAACAATAGACTGACATCATATAATATATTTTTTTAAGGTAATCTACCGGTCAAGGTAGGTTTTTCGATGGACACAACTACCAAACAAATATTTTATTACTCCTAACAAAACACAAAATTCATCATCCTACTCTATATCAGGTCCCTCTTCATCTCTGAGTACTTTCTTCCTCCCTTCATCCCGTCCAACATCCCTATCCTGTTGTTTCCCTTTCCTCTTTTGCCCAACATTCTACCCTCTATCACAGTCTTCAACATCCCACTGCCGGTCAACACCCCCTTCATCCACTTTTCCTGCCTCCATAGGATTGCTCCCAACAAACCCCTCTCTTCGCCCACCATACCAAGTACTTCCTCATTTGTTTTCTTCTCTGTCCATTTCACCTTCTCCATTCTTCTCCACACCCACATTTCAAAAGCCTCCAGTCTACGTCTATCCTCCTGCTTCAAGGACCACGTTTCCGCGCCGTACATAGCTACGCTCCATATCAAAGTTTTTACGAGTCTTTTCTTAACATCCTTACTCAAAGTCCCCGTCATCAACTCCCTCCTCCTTGTGAAAGCCTCTTTGCCTAGCGCAATTCTTCTCCTTACGTCCCTACTACTTTGACCGTGTTGGTCCAAAACACTACCGAGATACGTAAACTGTTCTACCTGCTCTAGTTTTTGCCCTCCTATTTTAATGTTAAGCTTGGCCTTTTTCTTTCTAGAAAATTGCATAACCTTTGTTTTATTAATATTGATTCTCATCCCATACCTGTCGCACTGAATTTCCAATTCACTCAGCAATGCTTGCAGCCCCTTGGCTGACTGACAAACTAAAGCTTGGTCATCAGCAAACCTAACTGATTTTACGAATCCCCCGCCCACTTTCATTCCTACCTCGAGTTCTTCCCATGCCTCTTTGATCATTTCCTCTGCATACAGGTTGAACAGCAACGGTGATAATGGGCAACCCTGCCTTACACCCCTTCCTAACACTGCCCATCCTGACTCCCCGTTTCCCACCCGCACCTGAGCAGTCTGAGACATGTACAGGTTGCGGATTAGCCTCCTTTCCCTCCAATCTATTCCTATTTTCTGCAGAATACTCATTAGTTTTTCCCAATTCACTCTATCAAACGCTTTTTCGAAATCTACGAAACAGGCAAATACCTCCTGGTTGTGTTCTATATTCCTCTCGATTAATAATCTCATTACTGCAATGGCATCACGCGTACCTCTCCCCTTCCTAAACCCAAACTGATCATCCCCTAAGTAATCATTTGCCCTACTCTCTATCCTTTTGTTTATGATCCTGAGAACAACTTTAGCTGCGTGGGATATCAAACTAATTGTCCTATAGTCCTCACATGACGTGGCCTTTACCTTTTTCGGAATCGGAACTAAAACTGCTATCACAAAGTCTTCCGGCCAGATTCCCTCCTCATAAATGCTACGGATCAGCCCATATAGCCTCTTCCTCCCACATTTTCCTAAGCATTTTAAAAGTTCCACGGGAATGTTATCTACCCCCACGGCCTTATTTAGTTTCATCTCCCTTAATGCCCTTTCTATCTCATTGTCTAGTATGCCTGGACCTAAGCTGTCTTCCTCTACGTCATTTTCTTTTTCAATGTCTAACTTTGTTGGTCTGAGTTCTTTACTATACAGTTCTTCTATATACTCATTTACTTTACTATACAGTTCTTCTATATACTCACTTGCATATAATATATGCAAGACTAAAATTTATTTAGTAAATTTTGAGGCTTCATATAATTCTGGAACACAACGTTCATGTCTTACCTGTGGCATAAGAATCCACGTGCACCCCAATTTTTATTTCAGCTCACGAAGGAAAAGAAGTCAGTGAAGTGGTAGCGTGTCCGCGTGACTCAGTCCACACTTTGAAATTAATGGGTGTTTTTTCACGATTCTTGGCATGAGAATCCGCTATCTCGGACGACCGTAAGGCCTCAATTTTGGACTCTCGCCAAGGAAAGAAGTCAACCTCGTTCTCGGGCATATCTATAAAGTAGCTAACGAAGGAACTCCCCTCACCAAGTACTTCTCTTTTGATTGATTTAGCAATTATAACTAGAGTGTGACAGGCTTTTGGACGAATGTTATTATGAATTTACATGCAAATCGGTAAAAGTTATTTATTTTTATCATTTGCATGCGCTATTCCATTCCTCTTAACAAGTTTAATAGCTTGATGAATTATCGAGAAAAAGCTACACCTCAACATATAATCATGACTCTGGATAGCCACGATGTGTGCCCGATTTGGATTGTCATGTAATTCCCTCAATTTATAAATTTTACCTTGATTAGATTGTTTACACATATCTAAGGGTGTCCAATGAGCTTCAACTTTTAACCCTCTGAAAATTTATTGTAAATAGTATTCAAAGTTCTATTCTATTTTTTTATTTCTCGCCCATTACTTAGTTCAACTTGATAATTCAAAATCCGTATGAATGTAATACTCGAAATTTGCGGATTTAGTGATGACGTCGCCTTAGCAAAGCCAGGGTAGTACTAATGTACCGTCGCGTGCAGAGGGAAAATTTGCCTGCTCCTCCCCTCATATAACAATCTGCTTGCATCGATAGCTTTTTTTTAAATTTGTTAGGAATTGATTCCTGATTGTCCTTAAAGAATTGAACCAAGTTAAGTGAGGGTTCAAAAGAAATGCAATAAAAAGTTATCATGTTTGTTCAAAGTTAATCAGAAATCAATGACTTTCCACTAGAATGTTGTTTTATTTTTGTAGCTAAATTAATATTCATTTATAATTATGGCAGTATTAATATTTAATGTGCACGATGGGACACTCGAGATTAACTTTCAAATTTCACAACTTTGAAAATGGGGAAAAATCATTTATTCATGAAAAATGTACCTACCTACTTCAGGATTGCATAACTCTCGTCAATTCATGCTGTGGAATCATACATATTTGGGGCAAAATCTCCATCATAAATCTTAAGCATGAATTAAAGGTGTTCTGCTATAATCTAAATTTGAGGCCATAAGCGTTGCCTTCTTGCGTAGTCGTTTGAATTTTAGGGTAACTTTACCACTTAACTTGAAATTGTATGTATTACTTATTTACGTATGAGGTTAATACAGTGACTGCACTTGTATACATACCCTCTGCTTAAAATTTTTCTGATGATCACGTTAGGACTTGATGTGAGATATTTGCTAAATGGTAAATGACTGGTCATTAGTAACCAGAGAAGTGATTTGGCACTGTGAGAAACGATAAAGGTCCTTACTTGAAAAAAATCGAGACATATTTGAACCTACAAGGACTGTCCCAAAAGTAGTACGACTGAGTCGATTAAAAAAATAAATTGCCAGAATTGATACATTTTACTCTAAAGTCACCAAAGTAGCGCCACGTTGTGCGTCCACACATCGCAACCGGCGGGTTTTCCTCGCCATCGAGAAGGTGGCGCCCGAAAAGATACTGAACTCCCTCGTTAGGGCCTGTTTTAACGCCTCCACCGAGTCATGGTGACGTCCTTACAGCACGGATTTGAGGGGGAGCAAGAGGAAAAAGTTTTACGAAATTGTTTGAAGAATGCATATCCTCATTCACATGGCCGAGAAGTTCTTGGCATACTATATACGCGTGCAATTTTCCTTTTGTTCGTCCCAGAGCACTCGCGGCACCAACTTCGCACACACATCTCTCATGCCCATGTTTTCAGTTACAAGTCGTTGTACATCACTTTTTTGGATGTCAATTTCGTCAGAAACATGCGGACACTTAATCTGCGATCCCAGTCCAACAAAGCCTTCACTCTAGCAAGATTTTCATCTCTTTTTGAGGTCGAAGGGCGTTCTGAACATTCGGCGTCTTCAATATCTTCTCTACCCTCCAGAAACAACTTGTGTCATTCAAAAACACCTGATCTACCCATAGAGTTATATACAAGGTGCGTTCCGAAAGTAATGAAATTATTTTTCAAAAGTAATTTATTGAACAGATTTGCACAAAAACTTGAAATTCTTCAAAGTACTGTCCTTGGGCCTCAACTAATTTTTTCCTGCGAATCTTCCATTACCGGTACGCGCCCTGGAAGGCACACCTTCGGGGACCTCTCGCAAGGTCTTCGTCGTGGCTGATTGGACCTCTTCACTGGACAAAAAACGGGTTCCTTTCAGGGCTGCCTTAACCCGAGGAACAAAAAAAGTCTGCTGGGGTGACGTCAGGACTATAGGAGTATGGGGCATCCTTGGCACCTGGTGTTTGGCCAGGAACTTGCGGACTCGTAGCGCGTTGTCCTGATGGAGTTGCCAGGTAGCGGAGGTTCTTTTCTCCTCCAGATGACCCTTTTTCGGAGTCTTTCCATCACATCCACGTAGTAGGCAACGTTGACTGTCTGCCCTTGAGGAACATACTACTTATGGACCACTCTATTACTGTTGAAAAAGACAATGAGCATTGTTTTAACTTTTGATTTGTTCATTGTTGCCTTTTTCGGCTTGGGGGACTGGTCGGTGTGCCACTCTGAGCTTGGGCGTTTTGTTTCTGGGTCGTATTCAAAAACACAGGTTTCATCACCAATGATGACGTTGTTCAAATAATAAAGTTCATTTTCAAACCATGACGAAAGTTCACTTGAAATTTCCGCTCGGTTGGTCTTTTGGTCGTCTGACATCACCTTGGGCACGAGCTTGGCGCACACTTTCCTCATCACTGAATCTTCAGTAACAATGCGAAACACAACAGCAGACGATAAGTTCAGTTCATTGGCAACCATCTTGATACTCAATTGACGGCCAGAGTCCAACAATTGTCGAACACCAGCTACATTTTGTTGGTTTTGCTGGTTGACGGCCGCCCAGAGCGTTGTTCGTCGAGAACTTCTTCCTGGCCCGCCTTAAAGCCCTTAACCCCCTAGAAACTTGTGAGTAGGACAAAGAAGAGTTTCCGTAATCTTCACGAATCATGTTAGTCTTATCAAGAGATTTTTTTCAGTTTAGCACAAAATTAAGTAATCGCGTGACGTTGCTCGATCATCGATTCCATTTTTTTCGTGGCACGGTCGGCGCGCAGTGGTTTACAATAACTGACCCCCTGTCGCTTCCGCAGCTTGAAGAGCACCGAGACCGGTTTTGCGGCAAAGCTTAACGTCCTCTCCGTCTACTCCAAGCAGTTCCATTTCACTTCGACCAATAGGAGCGTCGTGGGAAATTGCAGTACTGCAATTGCATTACTTTCCAAACGCACCCTGTACTAATAGCTATTTTGAGCATGTCATGAGTTTCTTTCCCGGTTTTTCCCAGTTTCACGCAAAATTTGGTGGCGGAGAGCTGTTCCGATAACCGGTTCTTGACGGATCGTAACGAGGCCACGCTATAGAGGTTTGACAGAAGAACTCTCCACACTCCACAACGGCTGGGAGCCTATTGCCCCCGGCCTACAGTCATTCCCGATACTCCCCTCCCTCGAACCCAGCTGGAGAAACCGCCACTCGTCCCTCCGTCTATCCGGGAAAAAATAAGTCATATTAAATTTGTCACAGACCTTGTACGTTGTGAATTCTGCATGGTTCCTATAATAAATGAGAGGTTTCCAGCAGTGGCCTGAAATTGTTTTTTCTCGTAAAGTTGCATGCTACATTCTGGTTAAGGCTCTATTTATGCTTATTATGTGTATATAGATTGTCTATTTTTATCCCCCACTAAGCGGGAATTGCAAAATCGTGACCACATTATTATGACTTCGTCATCACTTCGACGAATGGTGGTGGGTTTTGGGGATAATATGTGTAGGAGAATCACGGAGCTTTTTTCTTATCAATAAATCGAGCGAACACTTTGAAACGAAAAGCATGCATTTCGTAACTTTACCGATTAAACTGCCTTCAGTTTGGTGATATCATTAGGTTCCAATTATATCCGTATGTATGTGGCGTTGGATCGTAAAACAAAATCTAATTTCATAATACTTGTTCTTTTAATTAGCTGTGTGTTTAGGAACCACGAAATTGAATGATCTTTTATCGTATTGGTGTTTTCCAGGATTATTTTTCCCAATGGATACAGAAGAGATACGTTTCAAACATATATATCCTGGATAGTGTGAGAGCCATGTCAGGTCATTGGGTTGTATAGGAAAAAAATATTCGAAAAATTATTAAAATTACCATAAGCATATGTGCATCATCTATAGTTACTACGTACTTTACTTGTCATTTCGTCGGAGAGGAGACCTGATTATAATTCTCTGTATTGGAGCGCATTTCATTGCCATCCATAGCTATCGTTCCGTAATGAGTAACGCGTATGAAAAGCCTTAAATCCATCGTGATGGAGGCTAGTATTTAATATAGATTGAGGGACAGCATTGCTCGGAGCGTGATATTCCCTAAGAATACGAATAAAAATCTCTCCTGATTACAGATTGCCAAACCTCTTCGCACCCCTTCTAGGCTGTAATTTTTTTCCAATGAATCCGTCCGTAAATGAATTTGTCGCTCGATAGATTTTAGATTGGATGGATATCGAGTCGTTTCATTGTTCGTGACTTGCACTAAAGCAAGGGCGCATTCTAACGCAAAGCTCCAGAACTCGCGATCATCCCGCATTTCGATGGAAGCGCTCATCTTCCGATCGATGTGGTCGTCGTGACCGGAAATGTGGGGCACGCATTTAGAAATAATGGGATAATGTCCGTAAAAAAATCCTATCCTCCTACATTATTTCATTTGTCAATTGTGTGGAGAGCTTCTTCCGGCAGATATTTCAACTTGTCACTCACACTGTTACTTCAGCAAATATTTGTTTTTAATTTGCAATCGTTCATACTGGTTGAAACTTGTTGATTAAAGGACTGACGAGTAAACAAAATCTATTTAAAACCCAATTCGTACATAATTATAATTCTGAAAGCTTTAAAAGAATTCTAGTAAACAATTGATAGTTTCGTTACTAAAAAATGTTCTTTGTAATTGTTGCTCCTTAATTTTCTCACCCGGTTTATTAATTACACTCTCCAGTTTAGAGAAATAGTTCATTGAATTAAGTAATTACGACTGTTTTTCGTTAGATTTGTATCAGACATAGTTGTCCCGTATGTTACCTGAATCACGATAAACTTCCAGTTTCATTACAACTTTGTATGCCCAGAATTCCTTTGTTCATGCCCCTAGGACATCATTAAAATCACTAAGGCCATCCGTCTTGACTCATTTCTCCTTTACACTCCCAGTGCATTTATTGAATAACTCAGGAGTTAATAAACTTAAATTTTTAGAAAACTATAGAACTTAAATCAAATACAGTTGGGTAAAAAGTATATGAAATCTACTTCTAGATCGTCTTATCAATTTTTTTGTCTCCCATTTGGCTCACATCATGGAAAATATTCAATTTGCACATAATATCCAACAATTTACTTCATTGGTATGCGCTTCTACGTATTTTCGTTGATGTTAGAAATATGGTAATAACTAATGTATCATTCCATCAGGTTATTATACAATAAATAAATACAAATGTGCCTAAATATATATGCGTATGTGCGTAAGTATATATATATATATATATATATATATATATATATATATATATATATACATATATATATATGTGTTTATGTACATAAATATACACATATATTTAATATATGTACACACATTCACATGGAAATATATATTTTTAAAGAAAAGGGATAGGAACACATATAATGGACGAACACAGGAGAGGTGGGATGACCGGAGGGCCTAGGTTCGATTCCCGGGCAAGCCTCTCGACAGGATACCTGCAGCTCCACCCAAGCTATGTGATTTTTCTGGTACCAGGTCTTCCTGGGAAACCATAACCGGCCCAGGGAAAGAAACTGGCCCCCCTTCCCTGATGTGTGAATTTCACATACCGTCGGGCTTAGTACTGGGTGAACTCTATCATCATCTACTAAACCGACGCTAGGGTTAAATATTGTGTTTATGGAAAAATATATATAACCATATAAATAAATATATAAATAAATATATAAATAAATATAAATAAATAAATAAATAAATAAATATATATATACTCATTCACATGGAAATAGATAAAAGGAAAAGGGCTAGGAACACACACACATATATGCATATATTTATATATATATTTTTATAACACTTTTTGAAAGTCTCACGGACGTGAATAATAATGTATAATAATTAGCACTAGTGGAATTAGACAAAAAGACACAGAAACACACAAAAAAGAGACTCACTATTTTTCGAATTTTCGGTGGTTGTGACCACCTTTATCAAGGAAGAGAGGGTCAGAACTGACTGATTGTCTGACTGACAGAGCCCAAGAGATCCTAAGAAATGTCCTAAGAAAATATCATCTGCAATGCCATTTCACGTGTTTTATGTATGCACATATTTATTTGTTGTGCTCTGTTGTGTCGTCTGCGTTATATAGCTCTCGTGAGTGCTTTTACCTCATCTATATAATACATATAATTATGTATCTTTGGTTTAGTGTGAGTATACATATTAAATCTGGGATGCCAAGGGTAATAAATGGATTTAATATCCCTCCTGATATTCCATTTCATAAAATGATATGTCACGAAAGATTGTCTTTTCTTTTTTTGGTACTCAAATGTATATTTAATTACGTAAATGACATTTTTGTCGAAACAAAATAGCTTATTTATTATTTCTTTCATTTATTAGGCATACACCTAGGTGAGTTTAAAATCGATTCATCCTAACTTTACTCATAAACTGTGGTTCCATATACAAAAGTGTAACACGTTCACAGTGTTCCTAGGTTTTGTACTTCTTTCATTCCTAGTTTTATTTTTGCCTTTTTATTTTAATATTTTTTTGGAATTAAAATAAGCTCTCCGTAGTCGTAAATGAAAAATATATATTATGTCATCATATTCTCCTTTATTTATTCTCAATCTGTCCCTTAATGGATGATCATTCTCCCTCCCTATCATTTTGTATTTTTGCCTACTCCAAATATATTTTTACTCTTTAAACCACTCGCAAACTCTCCCTTTCCCCGCAGTTTGATCATGCATATTTTCTTTCCATCTTCCAATAAGACTATAAACACTTTCTCCTGGATTTCTATTTCCTCCGCATGCAAAACGTCTTCCCTTTCCATGAGGTACGGATTCTCGCGTCGTCGGAATTTCCGGGCCAAAAGGGTGGCTCGAAAGACATACACTGACTATGGGGTGGGGGCGGCGTTGGGTTGGCAGCCCTTGTATCGACCCGCTTTGAGCGATGAAGATGGATGTGTCGTCGCTCGGGCTGGCCAACTCACCCGCTTCTCGCGATCCCGTCACATCCGCACCCCACTCCCCTTTCCAAAAACATCCCCTCTCCTCCCCCTCTCCCATACGTAGCATTTCCCCCAACTTCCCTCCAACCCCTTTGCTCACTCCTCCATCGCCGTTCTCTCACGCTCCCACGCGGACTCAACAGTCGCACACAAACAAACACGCAATCATGCACTTGCTCTTCTCTGAAATTCCCAGTCTTCCCCTCCATCTTCCTCCTTCACTCCTCCATAAAAATACCCCTTTCCCGGCGCCACATCCCACGGAACGATCCGCCGGCTATCTCTCCCTAAACCACCACTCATCCTCTCGTTTGAATTCTGTGTTTGTGGTATGTTTGTCGGATTAAACCTTCTTCAATGCAAATGTATGAAAAGTCGATGCTGTAACCGTCAGTTTTGAACTCCTAGTCTAAAATTTGATTCTATACCACAAGGGACAACAAAAATGGCAAGCTTGAATTAGCGTGCCAAAAAAAGGAATAGCGATTGAAAAAGAATGGAATTTATCAGACACTCTTTATACTATAAAACATTCTTCAAATGTGGGCTTTTCTTCTCTTTTCGGTTTATAAATTTAATTATCTGTTTTAATATAGCTTATCTTTCTTAGAATTCTGTTCTTTCTCATATCACGGTCGATGCATTTAAAAAATATAACTATCATGTCTTTTCCTTTTTTGTAAATCTTACTGATACACTTAAATAATTCAGGGATGTAATGTACTCTGTAATCATCATTTTTTGGTACCTGTTTTTTACCATTAAATGGTTGTGTAAGTTTATTGATATCAGCGTTTGGAATAAATATGCTTATTATTTATTTTTATCCCTGACACTGTATTGAACTGGTGTTCTCTGTACGTTCGACTGAAACTGTGATGTCCTCCTTATATAAACAACGTAAACGAGAAACTGACAAACCTCGGTTATAATTGGTTTTAATGGTAGATAATTTGTCTACACTTTATGGTTTTGAAATTAACCACATTACATATAAAGTTTCAAAAAGCATCATCATTTATTTTTAAGTCGGAAAAATAACGTTTAGCTATATTAACTCACAGCTTGATATTATTTTCTTTGGTAGGTCCGGTCGTTTTCCTTGTGTTGTGGTTATGTTAATACTTTTTGTTTTTAAAAAGTAGCAATAATTTGCAGAATAAAATTTAAAAATTTCTATTCAAGATAAGTAATGAGCACTTAATCTAGTCTAACCTTTTTAACCATTCTATACTACAATCGGCGTTCCAAGTTTCTGAAATTATTCGATGCCGTTAATAAGGTTTCTGTGAAGTAATTCAGCGGTATGTTCCTCTGTACTAGTGTTTTTTCAGTTGTAATTATTGTAATTTAAAGGTATACCTATATATTCACCTGCATATATTTTTGTGGGACGTACAGGACTTAGTATGAAATAGGCTTTATTAGTTTAGCAGAAATAACATGTTAAACTTTTAAATTTGCTTATTAGGTTGTTCCACCGTTCAGTTTGCCATTAGTTACGATTGATGGAGGTAATTTAATGGCACTGCCAGTAAGGTGCTGGTATGTATCCTGCATTACTAGTTTTCATTAACGTAGAAAGTAAGTCCACTATGAATGAAATCATATTATTTTAGGGCTGGGATATTTTATGTTCACGTTCAAATGATAGTAACTGAAGGGAGCCCACCGATTATTTGTAGGCTTTGGGCAGTAACTTTAAACATATAATAACGTTAAACATTAGATGTGTAAAGACCATGTGCACAGATAATACCTTAACCCTAAAATGCAACTCTCTCTCTTACTGCCTAAAATATTTCTTCCCCTCCCACTGATTCTTGTCTAACACCGCTCAGTATTTCCCTGCTATAAAGACTTTAACCATTGGCCTCCCGGATAAACATTCGCTATCCATTTAGCTATATCTCTGTATCTGGGGAATATGTTTCCTTTGTAAACTCATTCACTCACACCCACATTGTCGTGGAATGATTGGCCATATTTTTGTTAAAGAGCTGAAAGTAGTTGAATGGAGGCAAGCATTCTTCCAAGACGGTGGAGTTCATATTAGGTCATAAATTATAAATAAAAAGATAAATTTCGAAATTTTTTTTCAAGGATTAATTTTCAGGAGAAATATTTTGACTTCCATTGATCATTGATTTGGTTGATAATATAAGTTTTTTTTCACAAATCTTTCACAAGGAAATCCTTACTTTTCGACATGCTCAAGAAATTACTGGGTCAAAACGGAATACTACGACCAGTTTATTTTATCAAATAATCTCTTATGACTCCGCTAAGTGCGTATTTTCCTCGCGAGAAATTATAGTATAAAAATTAATACATTTTCAATTTTAATAAGAAAATTTTGATAATTTATTTTCCTTTTTCACTTCAAGGGAAGGGAAAGTTAAGATTCCCTTGACCTTACGGAGAGTTTTTTCCTTCTTTTCACGTTCGTCCACCCCGATTACGAGGAATGATATGGTTTGCGATAGTGACTGAGCGTGCGACACAAAAGGTACTTTTTATAATGTCCTCGTCGGGGTGAATGTAAGTTCTCGCGTTAGGCACGGAGATATAATAGTAATTAGTCGATGATTTCAATTTTTTTGCTTCAAAACTACGAAGTTTCTATTTAAAATGGTATATACTAGCCAACGTTGAATAACTAAAGTCTTTTGCGGAACACTCAACCGTCCTTGATCAAAGAAGGCTATGTGCGAACTCTCAGGAATATGGGTAGTTAAATATTTTTTTTATATTTCCTCCTTTAATGTTTGCATATGTTAATGATAGAGGGCTCTTCTTTTCAACTTACTCCAATACTTCAACCTACTCCAAACAGTGCCCTTCCCATTTTCATCACTATAGTTCACATCTGCTGCGTTTTACGAATCCTTCTTTGCGGAGCGCTGCTCGTATTGGTTATTTGTTAAAGCATAGAAATAATCAACGCTCATTTGGAAAATTCGAGCACTTACAATCGTCTATTCGTCCTTCATTTTTTAAATTAATTATATTTGAGAACCTTCTTAGAATTATTAATGGACTCCAGTGAAAGCATTTCGGTGACGCCTGAAGGCATTCCACCAAATCTATGTCTCCTTATTATGATTTGGAAGTTTTGTATAAATAGGAAATGTGAAGGTCTTATTTCATTTTATGTAAGGAGACCATAAACGCATTGCAATTTGGTGGAACTTGATGTGTTTGGTATTACACTTATACTATATTCAAGTCATTACAGTTTATCCATTACTCTATACTATGCACTGGCAGATTACACGTAATTTGATTTGTCTTCATGTAATCCAAAAATGTCACCCACCTCGTCAGTTTGTTTCTTGTGACTTTAGAATGTCGTCTAATAAAAAACAAGCCACATGCTGCATGTTCGTTATTAAACCATGCTGTTTCCTTTGTTTATATGTAGAAGTGATTGCAGAGGTATTTTATCTTGTCCCTACATATATTTCAGGAACTATGAGAATATATGCCGAAATATCATCCGAGAGGTTTTTTTTAAGGCAGTGAATTCTTATTGTAAGGGAAATATTGATACGATTATTTTTTTTGTAAAACGAGAGTGAACTTAACTTTGTCGTTTGATGTCGGTAGCATTGATGCTTTGTTAGATTAGAGAAATTATAGACGGAAGCCATGTTTTGTAACATTGGTTTGTGTTCGCTAAATTTGATTATAATACCACTACCTTGAGTGATTCGATAGGTAAGCGTCTCTCGTTATATCTCTTTCTTGGGTCAAAATGCCTTTGGATCATCCTCAACGCCCTCTGTTTTACTTTTTTAAGCTGCGTCGCGGAGACTTGAAATTTTTCTACTTTGTTGATACATTTCAGGTTTGTGTATTATTTATGATTACACCCTCCTCAAACTTAAAATAGTTATTGAATACAATTTTATGCTACAATAGAGCCCTTTTGACTTCACTGTGGTACGATTACGAATTGTAATTTTTGTTCAATAAGAATATACATACAGGTATATATACTAATTTATTGTATTTATACTAATACTCGTATTTATCATATCTATGTCTACTTGTAGATGTTCTATAAAATTATTCTCTTCTTCATCATCCAAAAATTATATTTTTTAAATTATAATTATGCGGGTCGAAATTTGTGCTCCGGCAAAAATGGCTCAACGGTCACACTTTTCTAAAATTATCCTTGCGCTTGATTAAACAATTAGTTTTTGTTTGGTGACTTAGAACGATAATCCTGTTGTTGTATTTTTCTATTTGGTGCATACTGGTGGTTGGTGAGCATGTTGGGCACCACGCGCTAGGCTTGTTTCCTATTTTGGTATTTACTCAGGGTAAAACAGAGGCAGTGTTTTAAGTGAGCCATTGTGAATGCTAAAAGAAAAAAAAGTGTAGGATACAATAGCGTTAGCGGTTTGGAAGAGTGAGATGAGTTTCTGGAAAGGAAATCGAAAGGAGCAGGCAGAGCAGAGCGAATGAGAATGGAAATGTTGGTAATTCCAGGAAAAAATTGGAGGGCAAATGTCAAGTAAGACGGAACGTGACGTGGCAAATGGCACGCTTGCTTTATAAGTTAAGCGGGAGAAGAGTCCTTGCAAAGGGAGGTTGAAAAAAAGAAAAGAAGAGGAGCTGAGAAGACTGGAGAAGATGGGCTTCATGAAGAAGAGGGAATTAAGAAGGTGGGAGGGATGTGGGTGTATTTTCGGAAGGTAGGGAAGAAGGGAGAACGAAGTAAGGAGAGCTCAGAAGTGGAAGAGAAGAGGTGGGCCGATGGGAGACATTCGAAAAAACCGATTGGGAGAGAGGAAGTGCGTGAGAGTTAAAAGCACAGGAAATAGAAGGGGAGTGTATTTTTGTTGTGCAATGGAATTCGTGAAGATGGTTGAACACGTTCTTATTACGGCGACGTAATCATGATGATACGTGATCAAATATGTCCGATAGGGGTATTTAGTTAGTTCTTTTTGAAGAATTGCAGTTCTAATAAAGCATTGGATTCTTTTCGTTCGCTTTTTTACCTTATCTCTTAAATATTTCATAGTTAACTTAAAGGGTTGTGCAATGAACAAAATATTTGTAGCTGTGTACATTGCAGCTATTTTCAAAGAATTGTAGCTGATTTTTCATTGGTTTATAATTTAATCCTATTTTTACTGTTAATTATATATTTCAATCCTATTTTAGTTTGCAAAATATTTAATGCAAGGATGTAAATGGCTTGAGATAGACTTTCTGTCTCTCAAAAATGTTCTTTACTGAAATTGTTGAACGGAAAATATTTTTTCGACCAGTAAGGTGAGACTTAGAATGTCAACAAATTGCATTTAATTTTATTATAAAAATCCTTGAAATAATAATTTAGTATCGCAAGAATTATATCACCCCAGAACGATTTTGGGTGCATATATTCCTTATAATTTCTTAACGCAATAGAAAGCTAATGCAAGACTTAGCATGGACTATTTTTCAGCTTCTTTCTATTGATTTATTTTTTCTCTGACAAATCGAGTTCTACGGCGCGGATAACGTAAAGCCAATGAAGTTAGAGGCATTCCAGTGGAAGGTAGAAGGTTCTTTGGAACCATTATAAGAAGGTAGGTCAAGTTGGTGTTGGAGATTCTGAGAGACAATAGGATACTGAAAATGGTAGTAAATGCTGGGAAAGTGAGGTTGAGGCAGGATAAGAATGGCATTTTGCATGAGATTAAGGGAGATAGAAAGTTTTGAGAGCAAGAGAAAGAGTTATTTTCAAATATATTTCTGTGTTTAGAGCTATTTTGGGTCATGTTGTTTAAAGCTTACGAGTTCAGTAGTGTATAGTTTCAGGGGAAATAAAAAACTTACCATGAGCTAATAATATAAAACCCTAAGCTGGTATTATAAATCGTGTATCGTTGGAAACATTATCAAGAAGATGGTTTCAGATGATGCCCATATTGAAGGACGAGAAAAAAATAAGTGCACTCAACAGAGAGACTCCTGAATCCGTAATCCTGAAGACGCCTCTTATGAAATTGTGACAAGTTCCTACTTACGATGGTCAATGGCCGGTGTAGAATGTACAGTCAGAAGTAACGAATAACAGATTTATTTATTTTGCCATGAAAAATATCCAGCTGTAAATAAAATAGTTTGTGTCCAATTTTGTATAAAAAACCCATTAATCTATTGATTGAATTTCAATCTATCGATCATTGTTTCCAGTTAAAGTTTTGGCAGCTACCGGATTACCAATGTTATGATGGAAAAGATACTGACGGCCATACTCTATGCTCAAACATAACTAAACATTTATCTTATACGGTGTCCGTACAGTCAAATTAATTTTCCAGAAAGGATATTAAGCCACCAAATTGAAACCTGATGGTTTAACTCGTCTCAACGGAAATCAACCGATATGTATGTAATTTGAGAGTCCAATGAAGTATTATGATTACTATTTTTATTCAATTTTTTATATTACATATCCATTTGTTTTTCAAATGTTAGAATGTGGAAGTGCGATAACATCTTCCACAATGCGAACTAAGATCTCATTACTTGATTGGTATATATAGTGAAGCGATGTAAAGAAGGTGATTTCAATTAGATGTGACTTTTGGTATCAGAAAGAAATATTTGTTATATCATTTAAGTAGGAATTAGCCCTATATAGTTTTAGAAGCTTGAGTTTAAGTGACTTGGGTTAATAGAATACCATGGTGTAATCTAAGAAAATTATTCAATTAAGTCCTTTTGGTTTCACTCATATATTCACATTGAATGCACAGCCATCAATGTTTGCGCATTATTTTCAACAACTTTTTTTTAAATAAAACTGCAATCAAATCCAAGAAATTAGTTTGCTTTTGAAGGAATGGTATTGTGCTTATTTGCTTTAGTATTGACGCTCTTCTTTATTGCGTTTTATCTTCTCTCATATATCCTGTAGTAACGTCACATTATGATTTTATTGAGACTTGTAATGGGGAAGAAAATTTGAAATAATTCGGTCGTGCTGCCTCTATTTTGCTCAACTTCAATCATATGAATTCATAGTCATGAGTGGACTGATGATTTGCAATGCCGCTTGACGATCCTTTATATCAGAAGGACTACGTTTGAGTCTCCTCGGGAGAGATGCTGTTTTTAGACATTCTAAAATTATTAGGCCTCTAGTGCTTTACTTGAATTTGAAAAAATGAAATGTTTTTCTTATTAATAACATATTTTGAGAAACATAATACACTATTTATCAATTAATTTAGTTGCTGTTTGCTGTAAAATAGGATAAAAATTGAAGCGTGAGTTTGGAAAGTATTCATTAATGTTTTACACCTGTCTTACCTCATTGTTAAAAATGATAAAGTTGTACATTTTGCGGAGCAAAAGGAGTTATTTTAAAATACGAGGTTTGTCCAATAAGTTTGCGAACTGGTGCAATCTAGCGGCCATGACGCGGACTATAGCCCTGCCCCCTAGCTGCGTTAGTTATCTTAGACCCAATGTTGTTTTTCGTAAATGGAAATTGATGACATCACAGAACAACGAGTTAACATTAAGTGTTTTGGTGAAGCACAGTAAAAGCTATCAAGAAATTACTGACATTTTGACAGCTGTTTACGGTGATAATGCTCTGAAGAATACATCCGTTTTCAAGTGGATTAAATCAAACCAAAAAATAAAGAAAAGGCCGATCGAAAATCAAAGTCATGCTCCTGGTTTTGTTTGATGTCGAAGGTGTCGTTCATCATGAATTTCTTTCCGAAGGACAAACAGTAAAAGCTGAGTTCTACCTAACCGTTTTCAAGCGTTTGAGAGATGGCGTGCGTCGTGTGTGACCAAATTTGACTCATGGCGATGAATTGATTGTTCGTCAGTTTATGGCAAGACAGTTCAATCACCATATTTGATTATCCTCCTTATTCGCCAGATTTCGCCTACTGCGACTCTTTCCTATTCCCAAAATGCAAAAATGTGATGAGTGGATATAACTAGGAAGATGTGGGCACAATAAAGCAAGAAATGACTAGAATATTAAAAAGTCCAACCCAACGAGGACTTCCAAGAGTTCTTTAAACTGTGGAAAAGAAGATGGAATAAGTGCATAGCAACAAATAGAGAGTACTTTGAAGGGGACAAAATTGATGTGGACTAAATTTTCCAGAAATCAAGTTTTTATGGCCTCAGTTAGCGTATTTATTGGACAAACCTCGTATGGTTAGGGGTTTACAATTAAATTACCGGAGAGTGTCTGGGTTAGTTAAAAATTACCTTAAGCTTGTGATAAAAATCCTGAATTGCTCGACGCATCATGAGTAAGATGGTTTCAGCTGATGCGCGAAGGAAAGGATGAGAAAAAAATGCAATTAACACAGATACTCAAAAACAACACCATGAAACAAAACATGCGGAAAATTAAAAAAATATTAGGTTAATAATCATGATTTTTGATAACTGTTGAACAAATGAATTATAAAAGTTCATAATTCGTAATCATAAAAGCGAATCTTCTAAAGCACAATTGGATATGAATAAGGGTTTTGAGCGTATACGAGTTCATTAACTTTGTAAAGTATGGGAAATTGTTAATGGAAATATAAGGGAAAGTGTACCCAATTATGAATCTCTACGGTTTCATTTTTCCAAAAGTTTTTAACGATAGCGCATCAGATAGGGCCAGGGACAAAGAGTAAGAATATCATTGACTCAACGCGACTACGCTAAAGGGTTCAGGGTTTGTGGACGAAAATGTTGATGATGGAGGAGGACCCACTGCGGTGAGAGAAGAGAAGTAGTGAATTGAAATTAACAAATAGTTAAAAGGGGACATTGTAGATTAGAGAACGGATACGCAAGCGGAATGGAAAGGAGACGATATATGATGAAGGTGAACGACCTCATGATAACCGAAGCAGGCAGATCCATAAGCGCCATTCCCTAAGATTGTATAGGTAGGAACGAAAGTAACTACGCGTTGTGTGGCTCAAGTAAGGGCGGGAGATAAAAGGACAAGGGTGACGTGAAAAGATAAAGGAATGCCTCATGGTTACCGAGGTGAAAAAAGCTTAAATATGGTACCCCGCCAGTCATGTGACCTAGAACGAATTCTCCCGTAGTGGAAATACCTACTGTGAATACCACTCTGCCTCCTATAGATACTATCCAATTGCTTCTATCCATTGCCCCCAGATGAAACATTCCACTGTTCACGGTAATAAAGATGGGAAGCGTTGAAATGCCGCTGAGACAAAAATGTCACGCTTCAAACTTTCAGGGGGAAGACCGTATCTCGGGTCGAAATTTTCCTGCTACAGGTTTTCACGTTTTCAAATTTTGGCGCGGATAAAGAGAAAAATGTAATCAGACAAGCCTTGGTACAGCGCCATAAATATTCTCACTGTAATGCGCAGTAAAATCCCTTACGAAAACATTGAAATCAGATATTATGATAACCTATAATTTTAAAGTGCCCTTAATGGCAACTTTATATTCTTGATAGGCTAATTTAATTGACTGCTTGTTGATTGTTTTTAAAATGTTCAAGTATAGAAAGCTTAAAAGTTCAATAATTTGGAAATTTGTTATTTAATTAATTGCTTAAAATCCTTTTAGATTTCACAATATAATCAAGATCTCTCTTTCTTTCCTATAGGTGAGGAGTCTTTTCCAAGGTTTTGGATTCGTGAGAAACTCAGGGATAAGAAATGTAAGTTCTACTTTTATTTGTTACATGTACGTGTATACATACATTTTTGAACTCATCCTAATGGGGCAATTGAGACAATTAATTCTCCTAGTTTTCATAGGGAATCCAAATGAAGAATTATGATATTCGCTCTGCTAAAACCCATTCTGCACTACTTGAACTCCAGTGGAGAATATCAAAAGGAGGCATCTCCTATTTTCATATCGCTGTGCAGGTGTATGTTAGCCATCACTTGAGTTTTCAAAAAGTTTCAGTATGGAATATAGTTTAAGTATTACAATGCAACAAAGCCTAGAGAAGGATTCGAAACTGGATCCCTCGATGCCCGATCTTTAGCCAGTTAAGTTATCGAGGCGTCCTCTTACGCTACAAAATTTTTTAGGCTTTAAAGGAACAAAATGTTGTGACGAAATGCTGTACATACAATGTCACAGACAGTCGTTGTCGTGCGCGATGCACCACAGTTCACAACTTTAAACCCTAAGGGTGTTTTACCTTTGACAAATTCCAGGAAACTGCGGGCGTTGCCGAGACAGTAACTTTTGACGGAGTCATCCGCTAATATGCTTTGCAGTGCAACGATTTAAGAGGGTAAACAAAATCGAATCCCGGTCACCCGGAATAGAAAGCCCTGAATCATCAGCCCTAAGGATAGAAAACGACTCGTTTTCCGATATGTTGGTGTCATTGATGGAGGAACTGACCAGGTGGAAGACCCGAGTAGCCTTTTCCGCATCGAGCCATAATATTTGCTAGTTAAGTGTGGGTATTTATCTTCAAATACTGAGCCGAAATGCGCACCGTTGGGGTTTTTACTTTGAATAAATAATCTCTATACGACATGCGGTATTCACACATCTCGGCAGGGCGGTCAGTTCCTTCCCCTGTCCCGTATGTGGCTTCTATGGAAGTTCTGGTACCCGAAAAGGCTTGAGTACAATTGAGAATGTTCAACGGCGTCACCCGGAATCGAAATCTGGCCATCCATTTTGCAGTCCGGTCCTCTAGCCACAAGGCTACGACGCCTTCAAAAGTCATTCGAACTTATAATTTCGTCTACCGTCCTTGCGTTTACATTTTGTATGGTAGTCCAGGAGTAGAGCGTAGAACTGCTGACCGGAGGGTCCGGGTTCGATTTCCGGGCAAGATCCTCCGGGCACCCTCATTTCGACCAAATTTATGTGTTTTTTCGGGTACCAGATCTCCCTGGGAAACCCTGACGGGCACAGGGAAAGGAAATGGCCCCCCTATCCTGATGAGAATTTCGCCTACCGTCGGGCTTAGTACTGGATGAATTACCTACCCATCAAACCGACCTTCGGGTTTATAGTTTTTATATCATTGTTTATGCCTCAAATATGTGTATTTGTATCTCGCCGACGAAGTGTTGAAAGATTAAATTTGATTGAAAACATTATTCGAGTGAATCGTTTCAAACGGTTAGTGTTTTGTTTACAGCAGTGAATAATCTTGAATCGAGGAAGGGACACGATGGTTAATAGTGCTCCAAAGGCACGTGTAATAAGTAAGAAGGTGGTTTATTACGCTAAAAGTGTTTTCAATCCCATTTCACAAATTTATTTTGGTCTACTATTTAAATAATAACAAGATTTAGGCACGTAGATTTAGCCTGATAACTAGCTGGACCGCCGGTTGTAGATTTTTACTTCCTTTTTGGAGAGTGGTTTTAAAAAACATTTTAGGTATCTCTCCCGTATGTGACTTATTCGTGATGAAAATGACATTTGTTGTGCAATATTGATGAAACATTTGAGGCCTCAGTTATTAAATTGCGTTCTTACGTATTATACCTCACGACATCTCGCAAGATTTCCGAAAGGGTAAATCCTACGAGACACAACTTGCGCTTTTTGTTCATGATATCTTTGGGTCGAGGGACAGTAATGCAAGTATTTACTTGCATTCCAGCGAGCAATTTTCCTCTCAGGAAATAATTACCAATCATTACAACAAATATAAACGAAACAAACTAAATTCAACGAGGTAGTTTATATTTTGTTGGATAAATTTTGCGTTAGTAGTACTCAATAAAACATTTGATAAAGCATAAATTTGATTTGATTTATCATATTACTGTGACTAAAATTATGATATCATAATTCAGTATGATTTAGAAATCATATCTTTGTCTTGCAAATTGAAGGGAATAGCAAGTTTTAAACGTAAACGTAGGGCCCACTATGGACCAGCGCAAAAAGGATGGAGTGCAAAGATTTCATTTTTTATTGATACGAAATACGTGTAGACAAAATACCTCAGTTATTTGAAATATATTTGATATTACTGTTAATTAGTACAAGCAAACAAAGTACTGACTAGGAGCGCAATGCGAAAATTAGAGAATTGGTGCTTGAAAAGCAACGTAAGCGGTATGGCTAGAATATTAAATTTTAGGAATATATTTTTAAAAGCTAAAATACGTATGAAAACTTTCAGTCCAAATACCAGATGGAGCATTTTACCTCAGTCAATGTAGAACGGACGTCTCATTTTAAATGTAATTGAATTAATTAGTATGATATCAATTGATCGTAGCAATAAAATAGATTTTAACAAGAGTTATGTCAACCATTATATCCCATCTCCATTATTCCTTCTAATGATTATGCGCGTAAAATATAATGCATTTATTATCTTTAATCTATTTTAATTTGGTATCTTCATAATGTAATAGCAGCTCATTTTACTTGTTTGAAACTAGTGGTGTTGGAAATTAATTATGGACCGAGGAGAATGTACATATATTATCAATATTTAAACTGCGTCTGGAAACCAATATGATAACATTTTACGACCGTGAGGCTAGAATACACACACCATTGTAAAATAATTGGTAGCCACAATCGCACTCATTTTTCATCGAGTATATTTTATGGGTGGTGTCATTAGGTTCTCAGGAATGTCAGTGGAATGAGTTAGGTCTTACAAATTGGGTACTTTGTTAGTTGGGGCAGGTATAATCACGAAATCGATGCAATCGGTAAAATACAAAGTTACATGATGGCAGTTTTATTAAGCGAGGAATAAAATGCCGATAGCCCTATGTCCTTCCTTATATCCTTGTATACACAATTGAACCGGGCTATGATTATTGTTTTGGAAGACAAAACCAAGGAAAAAAATATTGGAAATAGATTTATGTAATCAAAGGACACTATAATGAATCCATTTGCTGGCGAAAATTCTGGTTGCTGACGGACTGCAATCACACTCCCACAAATTCTCTTTTTTTAAAGTAGGAAAATAACTTTCAAGAGTCGTTAGTTAGTTGTTGCATTTATCTGCTAAGTTTGGAAGATATTTGCCACGCATGTAAATTTCTCAAGTAAACTATTTTTCTGTTATTTGCTTAGCGTTCGCCAATCATGAACATGGGGCGACCTTGGCAGCTCTGTTTCATTTCATTTCACATGAAAGGAAAAAATTACAATTGTTATTTCAAATTTTTGGAATCAAAATACAAGACTTGTTATTCCCTTGATTTCAAAAATAAAAGAAGTAGAATTTCAAAGATGGCTTAGGGAGAATGTTGAGGTGTCCAAGAATAAACCATTGCCTCGATATTTTTCGTGTTTGACTTTGATTTCCTATCTCTGAGATCGCATAAATTCCTCGATTGACGCAGTCTGTCATTCTGTTTGGAACGAGTTTTTGAAAATTTTAATAAAGTATAAGAATAATTTTTTTCTTTATTTGAGTTTCCAATGTTATAAGAATGATCTATGCGTCTGAAATATCTCATTCTGCTGGAACAATTGCGTCCTTGCGCCCTCGCGTTTTGCTTCCTCGGAACAGGGGAGAAACACTCTTAGTATCTGTAAGCGTTAGGGAATGATGTACGGCCGAATATTACAAAAATCTGTTCATTATTCAAACAAATAACCCGGCTCATTCCTCTAATTCCATTAAGATTGATTTTCTGGCCCTGTATTTTATTTCCTGTGCTTAAATTGGGCCCAGAGTGGAAAATCTTTAGCAATTTTGGACTCAGAAATAAATTGATAAATATGCGTAGTGAGTGTAACCAATTTGCAACGTTTTTAATTTAAACTAGTGCGGCTCTTTACAAATTGAATAACTGAAATTGTCTTTTGATTTGCTACTCGATATATGTCCGTCTGGAATCGTATTTTCTGTTTTCAATTTACTACGAATTCTTTCATGAAGCCCAAGCCATGGGTTTTCATTTTTAATTCGCACACTGAATAAATTTTTTGTGTCCCATAACACATATTGAGAGATAAACCATTCATTATTAATTTTCATAAGGATTGAGTGTATGGCATTGATTAAATATTAATACAACTCTAAAATGTCTTTTGGAATTGGTAGAAATTTCAAGTCAAAAAGGAAGATTTACTTGTAAAATAGGGTTAATCCCTTTGAATTATAACTTGATCAAGAGAAATAATTTATGAAATTTTTATTAAGAATAAAAAAGGCGAGATTAATAGGACCAGTGTAATGCTTTCCCGGAGATAACTTTGGCAATTAGGGTGTTTTCGCCTGGATTTTAAAACTGACAACGCAAAAGTGCACTTAAAACGTATTTCATTGGAGTACGGAAATTCTCCAAGCTTTTGAAAGGTTAGGTAGCGCCAATATTAATAATATACGCAAAATATTTTCTATCAAGAAGCGTATTGAGGCTAACTTGAGCGACACAACAAAGAAAGCTTTTGGATGTCGTTCGTTGGTGTCAGAAGAAAAAAGTAATAAAATACTAGTATAACAATGCAGAAGGATTCTAGTTATATGCCATGGAGATACCTTTAAATAATAACCAGTGATGTTAATAAATTAGAATTCTTTTTCTTCGAGGGATATTACTCAAACCGTGACGCATTCCATAATTCCATATGCTTCTTCCAGTTTTGAACATTGTAAAAATATCCATGCCTTTCTCTAAAATGGAAACATGCATCGGAATTTTTCAACGCCCTTATCCTTTATTGAAAAAAAAATTAAAATCTAATAACCATTTTTGAAAAGGAAAATTAATTAAAACTCATTCGTTTGAAGTGCTTTTAAAAATTCTTTTAGAATGTAGTCAGAGCTACCCGATAATATTTAGCATTTGAAATCAATTCTGGAATTAAATTAAACCTCATTCAATGCCTGCAAGTAATCGCTGGTCTCCAACCATTACATTATAATGATAATAACTCTCATGAAATGATTAGCTAAGATGCATGTTGTAACTTAATTGCATAGTTAATGATAATTTCACAAAATATAATTTCTCTGATAACCTTAATAAAGTGATCAATCTTATTTATGTTAATGCCATTTTTATAACTCGCCATAATATAACATAACATTGTTTGGAAAACTGATACGTTTTCCTCCAAGAATAAGTTGGTAAAATCTCATTTCATTTTTATGGTTTTAGAAAGAAGTTTTTTTTATTCTGTATGTGTTCCCGTTACCGAAATATTGGATTGAAATACTGAAAAGTTTTCGTTTGAGATAGATGATTCTCTCTTCCACGATTGCGATATTTTTCTTCAATTTTAATGCATTGTAAGCAAAACGTTCCATGGATATCTTCTACAAGGAGGTATGCACTCATCCAAGTCTTCGTTCATGGTCGAGGGCTGATTAGTATGGGTGGAAGGGAAAGGACACGAGTATGTGGCAACAGAGAGGCGGAGCTCCATGTTGCTGTTGACGTCGCGATTGATGCGCCTGGGATTGCTATCCTGGGTTCTCTTCATTCTTACGGAAGCTCGTGGGATCCATGGGGGCTCTGTCGTCACATTACCAGCATCTTCCTTTTTGTTGCCTCTCTGGCCAACCTGCCTACACGCCACCCCTCGGCCTCGTTTCTTTTCGTCATCTCTCCGTGTACTCATTCAAATCTTTTTATCTCTTACTCTACAACCATTGCCATATCTCTTCTACTAACCATTTTTCGATCTTTGCGTTTTTGACGATCAGTAACACGTCATCCTAGCGTGATAACTGTGGTCATAAAATAAATTACTTGACAAAATGTTGCGCGTCTTGACTCGAATTAAAAATTCCTAGAGTAAGTTCAAATGACAAAGTTCGATAATTTAAACGAACTTCGATGAACCTTATATGTATACATATTTTGAGGTGTCCTAACGTTAATTTATTCATAATCTGGCTTAATTTTAGGGGATAAATTTTTTAAATTTCAAATAACTTTTTTTCTTAGGCTCAATTTTCACGGTAATTATTCTAATTTTCATTATTTCGTACAAGTCTTGTAGAGAATAATACTTCTCCAACATGTTGGCATACTTTATTATATGTAAATGCATTCAGTCATTTATAGCCATTCCGTATACCTCCGTTATATTTTCATGGCTACCTTTTGACTTTCATGCAAATGTTTATCTTTTCATTGATTCATTTAACAACATCTTGTTAAGTTTTGATACTCGATTCTGTTTTTAAAACTTATTTTCTTTGCGTTGACTCAAAGGAATTTCTGGAAGATATAAAAAAAATTAAAATATTACATTCACAGTATTTATTCTATCGATTAATCGATTTACCTCACTGTTTAACTATTTAAATGGCTATTCAACGCGCGCCTAAATGTATTCTTTTCATTTAGACTCTTTCTTTGACCCAGGTGGTAATATATTCATGAGGGCTTAGCTGGATGTGTACAAATGATGAGTGAAGTTCGCTTCGCCTTGGCATTCTCCTTGGATGTGTGTTCTTTATTGCAATCCTAATGTTTTGGTAAGGAGTTGTCTGACACAGCAAAGGCATTATTCTCTTGAAGTCAATGAATATAAATCCTGTTAAATGGAAGATTGAACCACCGCAAATTCGGAGCGCAAATATTTGACAGGAAGTGAACTAATTTTCCGTGCCAGCTGTTCTGCTGCAATTTCCTATTATATATATATATATATATATATATATATATATATCATATTTCAGTACATATATCATATTTTTCAGTACATTAAAAAATCTCCTTTGGGTGTCAGTTTGAAAATTTATTATTCCTTGATTAAGTAGGTTAATTCCATTTATGATCAACTTTTTTATGCCGCTGCTACTATTTTCTAAGAATTTGAGATTTCTTTAATTGGATGTTAAAGTATAGTTATTTCATTAATTTTGATTAGTGTTCTTTATTTCAATTTATCATTCCAAAAGGATTTTTTTTAAAGTTCGCATTATATGTAGTTTCTCTTGATAAGTGTATGATACGATTCAGAAACAAACTCGCTTTTTCAAATATGTCTTCTAGCTTATTAAATCGTTTTAAAATGCCCTTACATTCGATCATGATGGGCTCGGTTTACGGCAACGTTAAATTGGAAGAAGCTGCTCACTCTAAAATTCCTTTTTCATTCGGAGAGTTTTACGTTTGCCTCCTTTAATGAATAATTCAGTGCTATCCAGCATTTCTTTCAATTATTCTATTCCACCACCTTCAACCTTTCTTTTCTCTCCATAAACCCACTCAGTCTCCACACCCCCAATATTCTCCTTTGAATCTTTCACCAGCGGGGCCCGTTTTCATTTACCCTTCCCCACCTTCTCCATCTACACCTCTCATTCTTATCTTACTTTCCAGGGATTGGCTAATCCCAAATCTCCAGCCCCTTGCCGCTTTCCCTCTCTCCTCCACATTCTATGGCGTCTGTGCGGGTACTCCCGTCCTCTGTAATGCTCGCTCTTTTCCTTCTTGTTCTGAGATTCAGGGGACAAGGGAATATATAAAATACTATGGTTGCTGATGGACGCTTAATAATATTTGTTCTATTTTACGTTATAGAATATTCATTCCTTTTTATGAAAGGTTTTGGGGGTCGTAGTTATATTGATTTACTCAATCATATAACTCACAATAAGTTTTTTGGATCACTAGTAAACTGGCACCCGCTATATAGACTGGATATATAGTTCGAAGAAACTGAACCATGGAAGCGTTAAAAAGAAAAGGTGTTATTTTTAATCCTCATGGAAACATCTTCAGTAGTTGGGATTCTGATATTGATTAAAAAAGATTATTTGTTAATTTATCGAAATACAAAGAAAAGCTGCACGATTAATCAAACCTTAATAAGGTTTATGATTATGACACTATTTTGGACACACTCTTATTGAAATAAAAACTGTGAGAGCAACTATAGCCATGAAGGGCACATGCATAATATTATATCCTACAGAAATTCTACCCTTAAACATCACCGTTTGAGTTTCAATAAAACATTTTATACAAGTCTGACTTTTAAATAGAATCCATAAATTGTTTTCATGTAAACATATTCAGTTCAACGTTAAAAATAAAACATAATAAGGATTTTTAATTAATGTATTACAAATTTTAAATTTTTAATCGAGAAAATAGTAAAACAGCATTCAGTGTGCATACGTATCTATAATCAGTTTCTTTAAAATTCATAAATATGTTAAAAATGTCTGTTCATAGGAAACCATCGTAGCCAAATAACCTACATTTTACAAGTATGTCATATGTCAACTGAAAAATCAGGAAAATATTCTATGCATATTAAGAGAATCTTAAACAGATTATGTTTTTGGCATGGTTTGCGAGCGCAAGACTTTCTCTTTTAGCAAAAATAGAGTTAACGTTGAAAGGCAATGATACTAAGGAAATATACTCTGCATGATTTACAGTATGTGCTTCAAACAGCCAATTTCAATTAAAGAGGCGGATATTAACGCTATGAATATAATATGAATGTATATTTTTTTCTCGCTCTTGCAATGACGTAGAAGTTCCAAACCACTGAGACGGCAATGACGTAAATAGCATGCATGGAGTTAAGGGATATGGAATCTGTGAGGGAACAAAGGTGTGACGCGAGAAGAGAAAATGAAATTTGTGGAATAGGAAATGGTATTTTGGGAGTGGGAGGAGGATGGTAGGACGACGACGGGCTTTGTGAACTAGGTTCAGGACGGATCAATTCCTCTGCTTCTCCTTAGTTCGGCATCCTTACAGCGCAGGTCGGTGGAAATGGACCGAATTAAAATGCAAAGCGATTGGAAACACCTTTTGTCCCTTCCCCTTGCGAATCCCTCTCTCTCTCTACCTCTACATTCATCCGGTAGGTGACCATTGAAATGTCGGGATCCCGTTCGGTTTATATCTTATTCAAACCTACTCTCGAGCGCTATACGTATTCGTGTCCCGGTTGAAAGTACCTATCGTAGAATCTTTTTCGCACAGTAAGAATCGGGGCTGAATGTAGCTTAGTCGTGAGATTGAATGTGATGGCTATGAATGCCGGAAGGGGAAAAGGGGCATTGGAGGAAAAAATGAGAGAAAGGAAGGAGAAGGCCAAGAAATACTAAAACGGTGGAAAGAGGTGAAGCGACGAATATTTGATCACTCTACTCAGGTCAGTAGTAAGTTTGCTTAAAAAATGACTGCCATCTATAGAATTACTATAATGAATAAAAACCAGTATTTGGTAGCATAGGTAGAATTTTCTTGGAGGGTCGCGCAAATAGAGTTCAACTTGAAGTCAGATCACACTTTAAAAATTTAGAGTTCAGCTCTACGTTTCCTTTCTCCTTCCGTCAAGAAAAAGAACGTTTTATGGGCAAGAAAGATTCTGGCGAAAGAAGAGCACCGAATTCAAAGTTGCACGTTGTTTTTATCAACCCATTACGTCAATTTCACCTTTATTTATGTATTAGTTTTCTCTACACAATTTCTCCGATTTTATAGAATATTTTAAATTTAATTTGATGGAAAACTGTTCTATTTGTAGCCGTTTGTATTTATCTGAGTCAAATTTCATAAAGCACAACCCTGACTTAGAAAGCATTCATCCAGGCAGGTTGTATAGCGTGGATATTTAAAATATCACGTCTTATTCAACGTTATGACGATATCGTTATGTCCGCTCGAAATGAATTACTATTACATCTTGTGACTAAGTGCCCCTTTCTTAAACGCAGAATCTTTTCTTGTTACACCGATCGGTGAATTGTGAATGCTTCTTACGATCACCGATTAAATTGACAATAATTTTCATATAGTACTTCACTTGAACATTTTGCATGACAGTTATTTCTGTAGTGACTTTCCCCTTCGTCAATTTCCCCTCTTACCTTCCAAGGCGCTATGCTTTTTTAGATTTATGCACAAGAGTACCTACTAATGTCTGCGAATTCATTTTATAACTCAGAATGATAAAGGAGCATTTAAATATGAATAAGCAGGAGGAAATATGAAAAGAATGCAAAATAAGAAATACCTATTTCAGGTGAAAAGATCCTGTAGGTGTTTAATTAGTTGAATTGTTTGAAAGGGGCTTAAGACAATTTTCCTGGCATTACTTGGCAGAATTATTTGATGATAGAACTTTAGAAGTTACAAACAGTAAGTTTAAGCCTCCTATAAAGCATTTAACAATCATTCAAGTGGTTAAACTCCCCGATAAGTATTTTAGATGATAATTGAAAACTTTTCAGGTAGTTTTCCCTATAATTACATAATGGCACGCATAAATTTAACACGGGGTACTCGGCCTGAGAGGCCGGTTTAAAAATACCACTTTGGTTTTCGTAAAATGGGTGGAGACTTGAGTTAAGTCGAAAGAGCTGAGAGATCGATTGGAGGCAAAGGATTAGGTAAGGGATGTAATGTGTTTGAAGGGATACATTGGGGCCGAATTCGTTGGAAAGAGAAGGTGGTCGTAGAGAGGATCGTGGAACATGGAGCTTGGGGATGGTGAGAGTTGATCAGGGTTACCCAATCCTCTTGAGACCCTTGGGACACCTATCTAAAATATTCAAACTATCAGGAGGTGGGGTCCAGGTACACCTCCCGCTGGTGCAATTTTAGAGGATACCTCAGCATTGTATGTGGTGGTGTTAGTAATTATTTTAGAACAGCAACATCTGTGATCGTCTAAATCTAGTAGTAATTTGTCATTTTGAAGCATATTCCAATCAAAATCTTCCCAATCGCGTTTGTATAGGAAGTTCTAACCTCAAACTTCATATTGCTTGAAATTATGCATGACTAAAAATTAGTCTACTGGACCTTTTATAAGTCTAATGCTGACGAATATGCACGAAAGGAAATGTACGAATAATTCACTTTTATAATTTGATACCACAAAAAATATTAACTTTAATGGCATCACATTAATACGAAGAACTTCTCATATGGAGCAGGTACTCATTGGATTAGTAATCATGTTAAGCAATTTAGAAAAGCCATATATTTGATTTTTGAATAAATCAAGTGAAACAGGTGACAACTCGAATGGCAGTTAAAACATTTGAATTAATATTATAGAACTTCTTTATAGAAGTAATTACTACGCCAATTGCGTCCTTTCTTTAATTCCTTAATGCAATTCCTCCACGTAAAGGATATTTTTTTCTTTACCTCGTGGATCTATTATGGCCGTTATTCTACGATTTTTATTTCTTCCTGAATGCAATCTGCACGAGTAAAATATTCGCGATTTACACGGGCTGGGGGAGGAAATAAGTTAGAGCGTGTGTGGCGTTTATTTTTAAGTTTTTCTTTTATATCAGAGAGGTTCGAGGACCCAAAGAATTACGTTTCAGGTCAACACAAATGTGTGCACGAGGGTTGAGTACATGAATATTTACCGAGGAGTCCCGCGGAGGAGTGAAAAGGACGATAGGGTAGAATTTGGGTTGCGGCCCAGAATAGTAGGAAGTTGGGGAGAAGAAGGGTGGAGGTGCGGGTAGGAACGCGAAGATTTATAACGGGGAGAGGAGCGAGGGCAGAGAGCTGGTGAGACTGGGGGTAAGCTTTTTTCGTCCCGTCTACTGGGTCGAGGTCCGGATTCACAGGGAGAGAAATAGCGTGGAGCGTAGCATTATGTTTCTTTTTTCATTGCCTTTCTTCGGATCTTTGTGGCAAATAAAAATCCTTTACCTTGTCACCTTGAGTCTTTCGTAGTTTTGATGGAATCTCACTGCCCGCATTAACCCATCCGCGTGGACGAGAGTTGGCTTGCTCCCCCAGCAATCCGCGTTTCGGATAATATCAGCGATTTCAAAGAATGAGAGTAATTCATGGTATACTTTCAGCTTTCCAATTTTAATTTATCATGCAAGAGGAAAATTGATTTTCCTTTTATTCTTCGCCTTATTTCCCATCGCATGAATATATTTAGCAAAAATTATTCTGTTGAGGTAGAGGAATAATACTGTACTGCTAAGTACTTGTCAAAGGATATGTCTTGAAATCACCTAAAATTAAGCATAAATTGTCTGCATGAACAACTTCATTCTTTGAAAACCCTGAATAGTTTTCAAACTTGAGTTTTCTTCGTGCACCACAATGTTTTGTTATAAATATCCTGGTCCTCGACAATGTAGCAAGCAATTATATTCACTGCAATTTCAAAGGAATTTACCGTAAATTGTGTTCAATTTTCGATGAATCATGTAAAATCACTATCAGAGCTCCGAGCTAAATCATCTCTTGAAATTTTGTTATTTAGAGTTAATTAAGTAACACTAATTGTATTCGAGTTTCCTATTAGATATCTACATGCTAATTCCGGATATGTAAGGACATTTTTATCACTTGTTACAGCGGTATGCCAAATTAATTGTAGAATTTATTTAAGTCTTCTTTCAGTTTTTAAGCGAAAAATACTTCATCTAAACGAACTATAGTGGATTTAAAGTCATTAATATGTGATTTAGTTTTGGAATAAATCATGCCTAGGACTAACGTCTCTGAAGCTCTTGAAGTAGGGAATACGGTTCTGATCGATTATAATCTATTTGCATCACAAGTTCTTGATAAAAACTTAAGTTGGCCATAAAACTTCCATTCCCGAGGCCATAAAATATCCCCGGACATTAACGATATCTGAAACCATAAGGAGAATGTTGGGTTATTCGGAATTGATTACAGAGTGCTTTCAATTTGCAGTTTGTATGCTATTATTGAGACAAGTATTACATGTTTTAAAAATTCATATAATGTTTCATTTAGGCTACTGGTTAAGGTAGGTTTCGGATGAACATAGCTACCAAATAAATATCTCCTAACAAAACACAACCCAACATCCTACTTTACATATAATGTATTTAAAAATAATTAACATTATTTAATATTAGACAATAAGCCATAGAAATCGTTTTTATTGTGCATGATGTGCATTATTCTTCCACAAGAAGTGCTATTATCAAGTGAAAAAATTATACAGTTTTTATTTTACGTGACTTGACTTAAAAGATCGTTATTTAGTGCAAACGACCAAACAAGACTGCATAAATGACTTTACTTGTATGAAAAATATTTAATTTGTAAGCTCTATGGATGGGTCACCTTGAAAGAACGTTGCCAGCAATGTTGCTTTATTATGGCTGACTCGTTCGCCATTTTGAAGAACAGCTCAAGTCTCTGATATTTGAGCGCGTTGCCAGATTTTTATATTTTTGTTCTACTCATTTATAGTGAGGCACATTCATCATTGTATACCTGTAGATGAACATTTATATATTAAATAAATTAATGTCTTCAACTAAACGTAAGAAAACACTTGAAATAGTCAGTAGGTTCAGGCTTAACTTTGTTGAATTGTTCTATAATGAATAATGTTAAAAGAAAACTTTGTAACTCCACACGAAAAATAAACTTTATTGCGACCAAGTTTTCACGCCTGTACATCTTCAGGCCCCCTCCCTGGAAATGCTGGGTAGTAAAAAGTAAAATGAAACTCATTTTTCATGTGGAGTTAAAAAGTTTTATGCTCAGATTGTTCAGCAATAGAACAATTATTATTTCAGTGCACAAAGCACTCATTTTATTTAATTTAAGACGGAAAATAGCTTTTGTTATTGAGTTTTACGCTCAGATATGAAAATTGAGGACCATTCGGTTTGAAATATTGCATTCGATGAGTTAACACGCAAAATAAGAACTATAAATCAAACATTTCTGACCCACCTCTGTCAGCTGCAGCAAAATGAAATATTTCATCAATTTCAATTTACTTTTAGAATACTATCCACAATAACAGATTAGGATTGTGAAAGTAGTAGAAAAGTCCAAATAAAAATTGCAAACCATGTAAGCAGGTAATTCATCAAATGATAGTGATAGTGAATAGACTAGTCTTGATGATGTTACAGTGTAACGAAACTGGTCGACGATTAAAGTTTATTTTTTAGAAAGCAAAGATTATTTTTCCTAAGTTTGATAGTGAATATGTTGTCAACAGTGAAAACCGCAATACTTTGTCAGAATCTTTAGAAGAGCTTTCGCACTTTATGAAAGATGTTTCCTTTCTTTACGTTAAGCCCATCTTTATCACCTCATATTTTCTACCCCCTTGCATGTAAAATCCAAAATTTCTATTCCAAAAATAACTTGGTTGTCTCTACAGCCTTGGCAATTCATTGCACAACGGGTTTTATCGCGGGAAAAAGGTACGACACCGGTATTATAAAGCTGGTTACAAGGATGCAAAAAGTGATTGATCGTCTAAGTGACTATGTAGAGAAATAGCTAAATGCTCAGCCTTTCCTACGATGTGCATAAAGTAGAGAATAAATTTGATTTTTCATAGAAATAAAATAGGAGACCTTACTTTTCGAATCGCCCTCGTATTTTTACGCTTCGGCGTATTTGAATACATGTATATTTATCATAACTCATATTTCAACAGATATGTTTTCGTTCGCCGAAATAAAGCATCACTTTCCGAAGGACTTTGCTTACTCATAGCTGTAGGAGTTGCTAATAGAATTAGCTACATATTCATTTTCCTCCTTGCTACATATTCAATACTCCTCCCTTTACTTGTGAATATTCGCATTAATTCAAAAACGAAATGGGTCAAAATAGAAAACCAATGATACCGAACCGATTCACCGATGATTTTTATCGGGAATAACTAAATCATTGTTTACTGATCCTTTTTTACGCTCGGAATAACCACTGGAGGCCATTCAAATTCCTTCAATTAACGTATAATTCCATGAAAGCATAATAACGCCTGAAACCAAATGAAATAAACTTTTAAGCCTCCAAGAATCGCAGTTTATAGCCCAAATGAATTAGGAAATGATGGTGTCTTTGAGTGAAATGATAAAATTGAATCACGATTTGTGAAAGTAATTTCATCATTTGATTAGGATGCTCAACTTTATTAAAGGACACTTTAAGGCAAAAAACTCGTGATGATAGCTCAAAGATAAGATGTTTTCAATCGGTCATCTCGTGATGGCTACAAATTATCTTCCCTTTCCATTAATCTATACGAATGGAGGGGAAGCTAAGTATAGTCAAGAGTGCTTCATTGTCATGGGTACTCTTTGTCGCGCCACTGTTGCAGAGCGATATATAGTATGGTGCTGAGTAAGAACGAAAAAGCGTTCAAAATGTTTGTCAGGTAATTTGGCAGTTTCAGGTAGATAATATGTCTGGGAATCTGATTTCATCAGTAAAATGAAACATTAATTACTCAGATAAAATGAAATAAAATTCCTCAATATCCGATTCTCAGTGTAATTTCAGTCCTTCAAGTTTCCTCCCGTTGATGCTCTCTCACTTGTTGGCGAAACACTTTCATGGAATAGCCCCCTTGGATGCGGAAGGACGAACGCGCGATCGGGAATAAAAGGGTCGTTCAAAGCACGGAAGGTTACTTCCAACTACCACCCCGTTTCCTAGGGGGCAGTTTGACCCCTTTAGTATCCACTCATCGGCAAAACGAAGTTCAAGGCCGCGCTGTGGGACGTGGGTGAGGCGCAATGCAGTTAGAAACGTATAGAGTGTTCCCACCCCTAACCCATAGGCTTCTGCAGACGTACAGGAAATGCGCCCGAATGAAAGCCGCATTAAAAGAGTAGCCGAGACGCAAAAGAAAAGCGAATAAAATTAGATCACCGTCCGTGACTACCGCGGTGCCTCCGTTTAAGAAACGCTGCGACGAGCAGAGGCGGGTTTGACAGAAAAGCCTTTTCTAGCATCGGTCGCAGGAAAAAGAGCTTGTGTAGCGTTCGGCCTGACGATGACCTACTCCGAAAACTAACTTATCGTCGGAGTGTAGTAATTCTTTATAATAAAATGCATTTCAGTTATCATAAAGTCAAAAAAAAGAGAAGATTACTTATCTCATGCTCTAAGTAAATTGACTATGGAAATGATTTATATTTGGTAAAAATTAATTATTTATTTATTATTTAACACAATTACGTTGCAATTAGGCAAATTTCCTGGTGGCAACGGTCAGGTTAGGTCAAAGATAACTACTAACAACGAAAATTACATACGAACACATAAAAACAGATAAGAGGCAAAATATTTTTACATAATGACACTTCCACATCACATACAAACAAACTTCCACATCACATACAAAATGCCGTCCACATCACATACAAACAATATTTTCAAAACTACAGTGAAGTTTATTACCCAGTGGCTACTTTACATTTCAACTTAAAACTTCTAAAATTGGATTTCATGCTTATTGATGTCGAAGGTAGCATTAATTTTTCATCATGATTAGCTTTCACATTAGGCTCATGAGCCGCGAGCCTTATTCGATGGCTTTAACACTCCTTAAGGGAAAAAGGAATAACATTTTTCTTGCTGAAATTTTGGAATAAGTCGTGAACTCAATCTTCGCGCATGATATAATTACAATTTAGCTTGTGCGGGACAACCGTACGCGGCAAATAAATTAATTTCCAGGTATAAGAAACATTTATTGGACAATGCAGTGAAAGATTTTATGAGCACGAATAAAATTAGAAGTCCTGTTAAAATATTTCTGGAAATAAATTATTTTATAAGAGCGTGTTTGTACCATATTTGAAGTCATATGATGCGATTTCACATTAATAACGGCAGCAAGTTGTAATGGTATCAAGTATTGTTAATTTGATTTAACATTCATTATATTTATATGTATTTTTTAACTTGATTTTAATTACACTTTTGGTTTCTTATGTTAACACATTATCTTTTGCCGTTGATTTAATGTATATATATTAAAAGTGCAAACGTGCGTGAATTGCAAAGATACTTTCCCAATATTGCGGCTTACCTTATTCAAAAGATGATTTAATTTACCATCGATGGGCGTTAGATTGGATGCTGATGAAAATTTCTATAAATTTAAAGTTTGGCAGAGCCGAAAATTCCGTTTCTGTGCTCATATCAAGGAAGGAAAGAGAGTGAATTTCATTTAAATTTCTATTAACTTCGAGCTCAGGCCTTTGAGAATCCTAAACCTTTTCTTTCCCCATACCTGTATATAAAGGAGACCGGGGTTCTAAGAGACCACAATTTCTTGTTTTATATCCTTTAGTTTTCCTATACCTTACAAATTCTCATGCAACAATGTAAGCGTCTTTATCTTTTTTGATCCTCCCTCGAGTGGTGACGGATCACTCGTACTGACCAGAGACAGGGCCATAAGATTCAATTCTTTTGGAAGAGATATTCTTTCGAATTCGTCCTACCTACTTGATTTCTCAGTCGAATAGATTCCATTCGATCCAATTTTCAAGCGATAGAGATCGGCTGGATCTATTGCATTAAAAGTGGTAGGATATTGAATAGATCGTTTGAAGCGAGATCGGATGACTCGGTTGCAAAAAAAAAATCCCTAAAAACATGAATTTTTTTAACCTTATTTCATGCTTTTAGCTTAACGTGTTATGTATAGTATTTGGTACAAGTTTCATTGGTTTTGAGTTAAGAAGTTTGACAGTTTTCGTAGTAGTAGTAGTTTTGAGGGGAGGCGACCGACAGCTAAGGTCATTTGCGCCATAGGGGAAGGACAGGAAAGGATGAGGGGTGGAGAGAAACCCGGCGTCGGCATTAGCCTACTCTTTACGAAAGGCGCCAAGGGGTCCGCGGCTTAACGTCCCATCCGACGGACGGCGTACTCACTCAAAGTGCCCTCCACAAAGCACCTCAAGTAGGGATCGAGATACCTCTGAAAATATTCAACACCGCCGGGATTTGAACCCGCGCCCTCAGGGTGGGAAGCCAGTACGTTAGCCCCCGCACCATCTCGATCCCCCACAGTTTTCGTATATCGCTTGAATTTAATTAATGCAATGGGAGAAATATGGAGAGAAAATCTCATTAGAATCTCATGGATGCGATTCTATTGCTTTTAGTTTCCATTTCGAAGGTACCCGATTCATCTCTAAATCGATATGGGTCAATGAAAGGGGGTAAAACAACATATTCATGGCAAATAAATCGATTCTTTGCCATGAATGGCCTATTTCTAATTCTGACTACTCTCGACGGAAGAGTCACGATGGGTTTTCCGCGGATTTGTTACATATTACATCACCACCCACGTTTTACCTCTCCATTCAGCGGTGGTGACGTATAGTGGCACGGTTGAACGTGATTCTTCACCTTATTCCTGTATAAGCTGCGATTGAATATCAAACTTCTTCATATTTTGATTTATATTTGTCGTTCCACTGTTAAGAATTCTCATGAATCTTTGAAAAGTTTATGTCCCCCATCCAATAGGTTTATTGCTCTAGATTTTCATCAATGAGAGTTAAAACGCAACAAATTTTAAAAGAGAATTGTTGTGTCATATGGAATAAAATGGCAGGGAAGATGGCGTAAAATAATTTCTACCTAACCTGGACAGTGATAGTGACAGTATGCAAGTTTTGCAATTCAGAAACCGTGTTAAAAGCAAAAACTAAGTTGCTAAACTAGCCGAGGTAGAGCGCTTAATGTAAATCCATGAAAAACTATGCGTTATTCTAAATTACCAAAGGTAGCAATGACTTATAACACTCACGACGTTTCCTATAAAGATTGCTAAAAAATCTGTGTTATCTCAAAATTCGAAATGCAGCAATAATATCCATAGTATTTTCAACCGCTTACATATCAGCAGCCGGTACATGTCAAAAGAAGTTGAGCTTCACGATTCCAAAAAAGGGTTACTTCGTCACGAAAGCATGCAAAATTCTCTGGGTAATTGATGTGGGCTACGAAACGACTAAATGAGTGGCCATGGAAGAAACATTTAGGGCGAAGGACAACAAGGGGGCGAGGATCCAGGTGTAAGGAAAGGATATCGGGTTTTTTCCACTTGAAAGAAGGAAAAAAATGCGTACATGGATGAAGCAAGAGAGGGTGTTGACACCAGTTAACGTTGAAAGTCAAGCGGTAATTCGTTGATACATGTGGGTAGGACGGTCAAAAATGATGGGAAAGAAGTTGTGATTTGTGAACTGAAAAAACGAAATGAGACGTCTTCTATAAATATAACGGGTGGCAAACGGACCAAGGAATTTGTACCAAGAAAAAGTACTTCAGGGTTCCTCGAATTCTTTGAGATATTTCTTAGGTTTCTTTACTTGCATGAAAGTAAAAGTTTTAGAAATGGTAAGGCAGAGATCTGTTTAAACTACCGGATAATTCTTTCATATCATTCATGTAGGAAAATATCCTCTAAAGAAAGGTTTTAATTCGCCTTTATAAAATATATATATATATATATATATATATATATATGTAATATTGTGTATATTTGATATATATATATATATATATATATATATTTTTTTTTTAAAATCATTATTCACATAGAGCAGTAGCGCCAATTTACAGTGAAAAGTATAACAAACATGAAAGAGGACAAAATACAATAATAGCATAACAATAAACAACGAGAACCGAGCATGGACAGGGGAAAAATTTAATTTGTTGAAAGGTGGGATAAGGCTTGGGTGGCGAAATTGTTGCATGATAAATTAAAAGGATTGGCAGTGTGAGGGAGTGAATTTCGAAGGGAGGAGAGGCGAAATATATGTCTATCATATAAAGATATATATATATATATATATATATATATATATATATATATAAAATGGGCTGACACAATATAACACAAATAGAAAAGAATAGACACATTTAAAAGAACACTCACACGGTAAATTGTTCGAGCTTTCGGCCCTCTCAGAGGCCTTCTTCAAGAGAGACTCTCTCTCTCTTGAATCTCTTCTCTCTCTCTCTTTCTATTGTGTCGGCCCATTATTGTGCCGCTCGTGTGAGTTTTTCCGTGCAATCGTTATATATATATATATATATACTATATATATATATATATATATATATATATATATATATATATATATATATATATATATATATATATATCGATGCTATAGAAACACTCACATGAGCAGTACACTTGGATGGCACAGTAGAACACAAATAAAATAGTAGCACCCAAAAGAATACTCACATTGTAGATTGTTCAAGCTTGCGGCCTTCTTCAAGTAAGACGAACTTGAAAAAGACCGAAAGCTTGATCAATCTACAATGTGAGTATTCTTTCGGATGTTACTATTTTATTTGTGTTCTTTTGTTCCATATATATATATATATATATATATATATATATATATATATATATATATTTCTATATATATGAAGACGACGACCGAGCCGTCGAAAAGTCAAAACAACATATTGTGAGTTTCCTTTCTTTTTGTCTGTATGGTTTAAAAATCTACATCTGTGTGTGTGTATATATATATATATATATATATTTCTATATATATGAAGACGACGACCGAGCCGTCGAAAAGTCAAAACAACATATTGTGAGTTTCCTTTCTTTTTGTCTGTATGGTTTAAAAATCTACATCTGTGTGTGTGTATATATATTTATATATATATATATATATATACATACATACATATATGATAAGTGTACATGAATTTTTTAATATTATTATAATTTTATTAGAATCATTAGCATGTTGTTATCAAATTGACTAATTTGTAGATTTTGAAAAGCAGAGTGAAAGTATTATCATTGAGATCTGCAGTAATGGTATGATTACAAATTTCGAATTAACTTTTTTTCTTCCCTACCATCTCCACACAGATAACTAGTTCTATCTCCACTTCCATTATGGTTCTACTACTCACACCAGAGTTGACCAGAATGACATGTTTTGCACATACGTACTATTTTCTTTTCTAAAAAATGACCAGTTCATTGTGAATGGAAACTAATGATATTTTAAGCAGATATAAAGGAAGTTTCAATAAAAAAATGTATGACTGATCTAATGTTTTTATTGAAGTGAGTGGTCTTGTGAGAACAAGTCATGAGTGAATATATCGATGTTTGGTACAAAATTTGTGATAATGTCATATTTAACGCTAAATTTTATTTAGGTTTTTAATTATCAATTAAATTCCACCGAAACTTAAGACATTTAGTGTAGAGGCTTGTTTGCTCCTCAAAAAGGTAATTAACGTTACTTTTAAAATATATTTTTCCAGAATGACATTAATTTTCTACAAAATTAGACCCTACACTAGTTATTGGATGGTGTACATTTCACGTAAACTTTTAGCATTTTGATGAAAATTGTAAATATTCGGATTTATGTGTTTTTTTGCCCACTTATTTCAAAAACTTAAACCTTGAGTTCAAATTAAATTTTTTCTTGAATGGATTTTCGAAACACTGAAACAATTTAAATTTTATTTTCCTTCATGGAGAGGGAGAAATTTATGTGTTGGGTTATAAGGAACACGTACTGACTAATCCTAAGCTCCCTCTCACCAATGTAAAGCTTATGGAATAAAGAGTGAGAAGGGGAGGAATTATCGCCGAGCCAGAATGTGCGTGAGGGTAATGCACAGGGAGAGGCGTGGGAAGAAGGAAGTTATAGTGGGCAGAGGGAGAGCATAAAAGCGGACGAAGGTGCCAATATTTGGATCTCGGAAAGGAGGAACTGGATACGGGTCCGAGAAGAAATGTTCCTAGTTGTGCCACGTCAGAGTAGGGAAGGAAGGGGAGCGAATTGGATGATAGAGGGACAAGAGGCTGGGTGGAGACGGCAAGATTAAGCGAGAGTGTTTAAGAGGACGTAATGGAGGTTTTGAATGCGGGATCGCATGCAAGGCTTTATAGTCGCTGCTATCTATCTTTCTCCCTCTCTTTTCTCTTTCCCTTCACCTCCGTCCCCTCATTTTCCCTTCGTATTTCTTCCCGCCATTCTCCGTGATTACGTGCCTTGGTCACGTGAGGTTCCACGACGTCAGGTGAGAGTTGAAGGACGAAACGACGCCCCTTGGGGGTAAGCAGTGAGTTTTTTGAAGGGGGTGGGTTGGTTGCAAAGGAATGGGCTGGAAGCGTTTTTGGGACAAGTTAGGGTGAAAGGGAGAGGGGGAGAAGCCTAGAAAGATAAAGTGCGGAGATTAAAAAGGGATTGTAAGCGTAAGGTGATAAATGGTTTGTGCACGGTATTAAGACAAACCATACACGCAGTCTATAGGCATTTCAAAGTAATCTCGAGAGCCATAATAGAGAGGAAGTTTGCTGCATTGCGTGAAAAGAAGGCTGAAATTTACGGCGAAAATTCCAAATTATCCTTGCTTTGTATTCTTGTTTCATGATTTTGGAAACAATCATACTGTTCGTTTAGACTTCGTTAATATACTTCGTCATTTTAGCCGCAGCCCTTCAAGGTAGTTTTGTATGCAGGTACATTTCATTTCCTTTAATGTTATCTACGTAATTTTGGGCTTATGAGTTATATGAGACAAACTTTCTATATATGCATGATGTGATTCCACATTCCCCTTCAAAATGTGATTTTTGTTTCCTTTACTATCTATAGAGCTACCATAAACGTGTACTTAAGAAACCACCATATTTAACAGCTAAAATTAGGAAGTTTTCCTTTAAGAGGGGGGAGCGTTAGCGTTTTCGTTTTATCAGAGTGTTAGGGTAAATGGTAATGGAGAAAGAATGAACGTGATCATAACTTCATTACTTGTCATTATTATTATTGTGTTCATTACCTGTTATGTTCATTAAGTATAACACATTGAAGCTATGCTTTTGGGTAATTGAATGCGTTGATATTTGTTCAAAATTATGAAAAATCACAAAATATCTCGGATTCACGGTGCTTAAGACATTATATGGATTTAGTTGAACGAACAAGTTCTAACTATTAATGACAAAGTGATTGGCATTTCATACTAGACTTCTTTATCGAGCAATCCTAGTGCATATATTTTTCAACCTTTTTGAATATTCGAAATTCTTCTGCTTGTGAATGAATACACTCTACTTTATGTGCTACCAACTTCCTTATGCATGTATAAATTAATTTTTATATAATGTAATGGAATTTTCCGTCGCAAAAATTGAAATTGTCAGCATTATTTGGCGTATTATATTACAAATCAATTTTCATTTACTCGAGAACAAAGTAAAAAGTATATCAGTCACAATATGTAACCTCAAATGAGAATAATTTCGTTGAAAATAGAGTGAAAAGATGAGAAACTAGATGTAAATGAGCTATTGGCTATCAAATAACTACTATTATTGACTTTGTTTTTATTTTGATGAAATATTAGTCCAAAAATTTGCTTCATTTTAATTGACCTGCTTCGTTAGGTTTTATGATTTACTGGGTGAAAGTTTGAAGAACTACATTCTACGCGATGGAAAGGAGGCGGAGAAGAGAGAGAGAGAGGGAATATAAAGATGGTCTTTCAGGAGACGCTAGAGGGGCGAACGCCTTATTACGGGCGTTGCCTTAATAGCAAACATTTTTCGCTGAAAAAGTAGCCGACGGCGTTGAGGTTCTTGAGTTCTGTTTATGGTATATCATACGACCGCACATCTGAACGCTCCAGGCCTACACAGTTGCATTTTTCTCGGCATTCCAACAACGTCCCTTGCGGCTACTTCCTCCATCACATCCATTCCACCGCGAGCATCCGTTTTAAAGTGCAGTTATTAAAAGACAGAGGAATTGCGCCCTTTGTTTCGTGGAGTTATCCCTTGCCCTGATGTAGGTCAACGAGGCTGCATCAGTCCGGTCTCGTTCGTTTCTCACCGGGATAAATATTGCACCGGGACGGAGGAATGGTGCTCCACCCTTTTCCTCGCGTGATATTCGCATGCGTACTTTTCTTTAGCGCTTTAGAGATTGCTTTTGTCTGCTTATAATGACACTATTTAGGATTTTGATTGATATAAAACGAATATCGTTTCTTAGTATCAGAACGTTACCGTTAGTACCATTTTCCATTCTTTTGTTCACCTTAAGTATTTTAAACGGGCATCATGCTTTGTGTTTAATCATTATTTGTCTTTCAGAAACTCGTAATATACTACCTTGATCAAAAATTTCCCGGAATTTATTCAGAAAATTAAAAATACAAGTTTATTCATCTAAATCTATATTGTCCCCTTCAAAGTAATCCCCATCGACTGCAACACACTTATGCCAGCGCTTGATCCAATCCTCGAAACATTTTTTATATTCGGTTTTCGGTATGTCCATCAGTGCTTCCTGCGATTTTTCCATTACTTCCTCTCGGCTGCTAAAACGCGTTCCCCGTAATGGTTTTTTAACTCGATTGAACAGAAAGAAGTCACAGGGAGCCAAATCAGGTGAATTCGGTGGCTGTTGGATGGTATTTGTTGCATTTTTCGTCAAAAAATTACGAATAATGATAGCACTGTGCGACGGTGCGTTATCATGGTGCAAAATCCACGAGTTTTCTGCCCACATTTCTGGTCTCTTTCGGCGAATTGCTTCACGCAAACGTCTCATAACGCCCAAATAATACTCTTTGTTTACTGTCTGGCCTTCTGGCAAAAATTCATGATGCACTACACCGTTGTAATCCATGAAAACCGTCAGCATTGCCTTCTTTTTTGACTGAAAACGACGTGGTTTTTTTGGTCTCGGCTCATTTGGTGAACGCCATTCACTTGCCTGATGTCTGGATTGCGTGTCGTACTCATAAACCCACGTCTCGTCTCCAGTAATGATCCTTTTGATGAATGTGGGATCGGATTCAGCCTCGCAAATCATGTCTTTTGCGACGTCAACACGGTCTCTTTTTTGCATGAAATTGAGGTCTTTTGGCACCAACTTTGCTGCTACACGACGGAAACCCAAATCATTAACCACAATGTCTTGGGCGGATCCATAGGCAATGTTCAAGTCCTCCGCTATTTCTCTGATGGTTAATTTGCGGTTATTGACCAACATTTCTTTTACTTTATCAATTTTTTCACCGACTTTCGATGTCGATGGTCTGCCACTGCGTTCATCATCTTCGATTGACTCACGACCACTTCTGAACCGCTCGTGCCACTGGTAAACGACCGTTTTTTTTAGAGAATCGTTGCCGAAACACTTTTCCAACATTTCCAACGTCCGTGCGCCACTAAATCCGTTTTTTACGCAAAATTTAATACAAGTTCGTTGTTGCAAATTTAAATCCATTTCTGAAATTGTAAAAAATCGCCAACACACACAGAGATAGATGTACTCTTGGCTACGTAACTTTTGCAAATGTCAAGTTATGACACTAAGATTTAAAGGGAATATCAACAACAGATGTACCAATTTAACAAAAAAAACAGAACTCAAATCGGAATGATGGGAGCGCCACACGGTGGTTATTCCGGGAACTTTTTGATCAAGGTAGTATATTTTTGTCGATGTTTTCAGAGACATTAAACCTTTTATTTTGATGGCATACGAGACAAACATTTTTTGTCTAGTGCCTATCTACAAACAGAGTATAAGAATAATAATTCTTTTATGTCATGGAAATTTGAATCACCAATTCGATCTAAGTACTCTATGTGGAAATTTATGTAATGGCAAAAAGATAGCTGAGTAGTATGGCTATACATGTGTATTATGTTATAGACATTTCCATCAAAATACAATTCATGTTCAATCATACAATCATACACGATTTTTATCAGAGTATACTAAGGTAGAGGAAGTACTGAGAAAGTGGAACAGAGAGAATATTTATTGCGGCCAGAAACCACAAAGTAATCAAGTTGTATTTGATAGGCCGGAAATTAAAATCTAATATTTTCCTAATGCAGAAACCATTTAAGAAGCACTGCCAGTTCCACAAAATTATTAGGCGCTGAATGCTTGCATGTGAGATATTCAAATAGTAAGAACATTTATGTTAACGTTGGCCATCATTCGTTCCTATTTCTTGAAGTGAGCAAAAATATCCAAAAAATACGGATTATATATCTTGAAAAACTTTCAACATATCGGGCGCAAGATTATTGTTGTATTTACTGATTATCTGTTGACCAAAACAATGGATCGTAATAAAATGAGAATTTATTTCTCATAAAAACATTATTAAAATTGATATTTTGAAGGGAAATTGATTAGATTAGGCTCTCAAGGACAATGTTATTCGTCAGATTTTTCTAAAAGTAAATGGCTTTAATAAAGTTTCTCGTCATGTTTCCGGAATACAGATTTATTTGCATGATAATAGTAAATGACCAATTATCACTGACATTACTAGACATTTTTGATATGATTCAATTACGCAATAATTGATAAGATTTTTATGCTATATTTATTTATTATTCCATAATATGACATGTACTTTGTGCAGAGGAAATATGGCATATTTTGCGCAATATATCCATCGTAAAAAGGTTACGCCCCGGTGAAATATGATACGATAAGGTATGAAGTTATCATTAAACTCCCACTGGAGGAAAATTTAATTCCCTACCTCTTGTTAAAAAATAAATACACAAGCGAGTCGTACAAGCACGCAAAAATATAATTAACGCTTGCGGTTTTCGTAGTGGACTGGTGTTATTAGGTATTCTCGGCATTTGCGGAAACTATTGCTTCTCCTTTGGGGCTCCGTTTCAGCGCTCCGGCAATGTATGCCGCGAAGCCTCTCTCAATCTCTCCTCGTATTTACGTCCTTGGCGAACAAAACATCTGTCGCAGCGCGATGGGGAACACAAGCTTTTGACTCTTGTATTGTTCTCCTCGCACCCGTCCCCGCTACTCTTCTTCTTCCTTTTAAGTCCACACCCAGGCCTCGACACCCTCCCGACTCGAACATGTCTCACCATCACCATCTCACTCTCTCTCTCTCACACAGACATTCACTCGCTCGCTTACCATTGGCCGTCCATTTCCCTCCCTCTTCCGACCTTCACCCCCTTCGCAAACAACCCTATTTGTGCACGATTGTATCTCACACAGTCGATATCCGTAGTGGACTGCAAAACGTTTCTCACGTTTTAACCTCTCTCCTACTCTTTACCTTCGGGGATCTGGCCACCTCCTGCGACAGCCCTCCTCCTTCCTTTCCTGTTGACCTCAACCTTTATTTTCAAAGAGAAGTGGCGGGAGAATTCCCGCAAAATTATCGCCATTCACTGAGTAAGTGCTGAACGAAGGAAATGCACGGGAGTTCTGATTCCGTGAATCATGCGGAAGGTGGGAGCTGCGTTGTAACGATGAGAAGGGATTTGAAATTCACCTGATGTCCACGCCTTTGAATGTGAATTCACTCCATGGCGAGGAGAGCAGTCCACTAGTAGTTACCACGGGTGAAGTATGGCTAGTCGATTAGCATAAAGCAATAACTGGCCAGCCAAAGAGTTGTTGAATCCTAAAATATTCATGCCCGTGCCAGTGCCACAGGCATCAAAAGCTACCATAGTGATGTAAATTTGCGAAAAAGTGTACGACACCTGTGTGCGACTGTGTAAATTATATCCCACCACTATTCTATAAACACTAAGCTAGATCAAAATGCACTTCCCTCCACATGCAATTCTACTAACTCGAACGTTTTTATGTGACCAACAAATATTTTACATGCGTAATAGACAATATTTTAATGTTTGACAGGACATTTTTTGAGTTAAAGTTTTTGAGGTTTTTCGCTATCAAATGATATACAGGTATTTATGTACCTGTATTTATGAAGATGCCATTCGAAAAATATGAGTTTATATATTTCATTCTAGAATGTGATAAACTTTAAATTATTGGCTTAAGTATAAATGTAATGTATATAGTGTGTATATATATATATATATATATATATATATATATATATATATATATATATATATATACATATACATACATATTGGAAATTTTATATTCTGCTTTCCGTGTTTCCGCTTCTTCTTTATGCTGGTTCCTATGGTGTAGTACGCGTTTAAAACTTGTTTAAGTTTCATTAAAAAGATTAAACAAACACACACTTACTTGAAATGATAAAAAACTTCTTGGGCAGAGCAATTTTGGAGTTATTAACCGACGGTAGGATAAAAAAAGAATGGCCATTTTTAATTACAAATGACCATTCTGTGGTGCAAAAAGGGCCTGCATTTTCATTAGTCTCGGTACCTCCAATATTTTTAGGCGAGTTATCCTTTCTACTGAGCATTGTCCACTAGTGTGCACTTTCATCTTGAGCCATTTTGAAGAGAATAACCGGGGCGTACCGTCTGCGTGTGTTTACCCTATTCTTTGACTTCATATTTTCTAATTCTCTGGCTCCCTTTTTATTTGTATGATACAACATTTTCAGCAATTTTTAAGCTGCTCATATGGTTATAACCAAGAAACTATGTGCATTTTTTTAAGAAAGATATTCAATCCTACGTATCCATAGAGTTAAAAATATGGAAATGCTCGATACTATAATGTTTAGTAATATTCATACCTCTGCCGGATGAACAGATACCAATTGCTACCTTAGTGTTGCAAAATTTTACAGTGCCTGAGGACTACTGTGTGCGCGTATGTAAATTATTAGCCACTTCTACGCCGTATGAAATAAGTCATGTCGTAATCCCCTTCCCTTCCTTATGCAATCCTTCCAACTCGAAGTGATGTAATCAACTATTCGATTGGTATTCAATGCGCTCAATGTTCACTGAAGTGGTTTTATTGTCTAAAAAACTCCTTACTGAAATTGCGCCTGCCAAATTAGTGGGCTCCACACTCGTGTTTGCTTCACTAAAAGAATCATTACAATTCCAATCCGGGTAAAATCAGTTGTGATGTTTATTTATTTTATTTAATGTATTTTATTTGGGTGAAATTATATAATCCCTTCCTCCGCATAACTTCTTAGTACAACACTTAAGACATATATAAACACCGAAGCCCTAGGTGGAGGGAAACCCACCTACCCGTAAATCAAACCCGCGAGCTCTGGGTTGGCAAGCGAGGCAGTTACCCCGCCGCCACCGGGGCCTGAAAATGGTTGGGGAATAGGATCATACACAATGGTTACGACATGAACTCAATACAAACTAAGTAATTAATTGCAGGCTAGTTTTCAATTTAGTGCAACATAATAAAGGAAAGATAGTAATAATTTTCCAATCCCAAATTTCCATATTATGTTCGAATTTCACCACATCACGCCAAAAACTGCTCAATTTATTGCAACATCGTTAGGTGATGACATAACTACCTAATTTGACAATCTAATAGAAGTACATTGAAACATATGCAGCAAGAAATTATTTTATCAATTAAAAATATACATTATTTCGGATGTTACTTTTTCTAATGAATAGCAGTCCTCTAATTTTTAAGAGAGGACAGTTTTTTATTTTTCCTTGTTTTATATGATCAAAATTACAGACTTTATTTTTTCATCGTTAGATGTAATGTCATAACAGTTTGTTGATCATTTTTCAAAGCAAAATTTATCACTTTTTCTTTGAATATTTTTGATGAATCCTGAGCTAAATTATAGTTAGAGCAGTTTCTTGCAAGGGCTCTTGCGTAGCCCTAACACTGCGCCTTTCCAGCCTCCAAGGCTACTAAGGCGGGAAGAATTCTTCTGCGTTGTCAGTCGTTTGATTTATTCCCGCTCAGAGCAGCCTTGGCTTCTTCTTTGCCGGAAGGGTGTCTTGCTCGTCTTGGGATGCTATGGGGCGCTTGTAGCGGTCCCATGGCCAGACCCTTATGTCGCCAACCCGGCGAATTACTTTTACTTCCGCTTCTGCCGCTTTTCTGAAGAATTTTCCAGATATTCTAGGCAGAAGGACGTCCAGGGTTTCCAGCTTTCCGTCCTCGTGCATCTCGGAAACGCGGGCGTAACGACCGCGTGCCATGATGTCACGAAGAGCAGAATTCTGCACCACCTGAATTTGAGCGAGACTCGTTCGCGACACTCCTGACCATACCGAAGCAGCGTACGTGATGACAGGCAGCACGCACGCTTGGTACAGTCTACGCTTCGTGTCCATACTCAGGACCGGCGGGCGGATAATCGGCCGGAGCCGACTAAGCGCCGCGAATGCCTTTCTGCGTACACGAAGCGCTTGGGCGTTCCGATAAGGAGTTTTTAATTATTTTGTAAAACCAGCTATGGAAGTATATTATGGGAGTTATCAATGCAAAACCATTTTAGCTTTACTTGAAATGGAAATCCGGTATTCCATTACCGTAATTATCCAAATTAGTGTTTTTTATTGATTTGTAATGGAGATGCTTCTTTCCCAGGAGTGCTTTGTACCAAAAGAACTTCACTCTCCACCGTCATACACAATGCTCATGCCATCTTTCCGAATAACGTTTGTACTATCGATTTTGTTCCTTGGAATTATCAGGCCGATATATGGTAGTATTGCATGGTTAATAGTGTTAATATAAAAAGCAATGAAGTAAAATCTAGTCTAATAGAAATTTTAGTTACATTATAATATATTTAGGATTATAAAATGTTCAATCTAATCTCAAGTGATCAGCCGTTTTGTAGTTTTTATCTATGATGGACAGCGTTTAAATATAAAATCGATCACTTATTAATTAGAATGGCATATTTTTAAATACTGGATAAAGCGAATTCGCCTGTTAAGATAACGATTCCAGTTTCGGCTGTCGCTAATCTTCTGTCAACTGAAATTGTTGTGCAAAAATGACGGATATCAAAATGGATGCGTCTGGAATTATATTAAATTCTATTACTTTTAGCCGTTATGTTAGGATAAAAATAAGTCGCCTGAAATCTTGGATGAGTTCATCTCCACCTCGTTTGCACTCTTTGAATGTAAATGACAAATTGTCATCTAATGTTATTTATTTTTGGCGGAAATAAGGAGATTGAAGGAATTTATTAAGCTTGATATAGTTAATTTTTAAAGAGGAACAAAATAAAAATCCCAGCAAAGTCTGAAATTGTAGTATGGAAATAAATCAAGGCGAATTAAAATCACCGCGATGAGAAAATTTTGTCAACTTCAACCGGTGAAAATAATACGGATTTCAAAACATTGCAGCAGAGAATTTGTGAATCATGAATGGCCTTTCGGATGTTTTATGCAGAATGTACCACTGCTGGAATAAAAAAACGGTATCGATTGAGTTTCCTGGAATCTGCGCATAAAACCAACTCCACCCGTTAACCTTGAGTCATTCTTCCTTTTCTAGTTCTGTCCACGTGTCACTCTTTGACCACTCTCTCCCCAATTCTGCTCCACTCCTGAATCTGATTTACAAATTTGATTTCGCACATTTCCCCTGGTTCGGGAAAGAGGCAATATGGAAGGAGGGGTCGTTGGGATCTGGGTACGAGGGAGCGGCTCTTGAATAAGAGCGAAGCATTTTCCGCCTTTGTGTCGGGCTAGCCGAGTAAGACATAAAAATCGCGTGATAACTGCAGGCAATGCGCATGAAAAAATACTAATTGGGAATTTTTTTTGCTTAATTCATATTTTATTTTAGCTCACGACTTCGGAAACAAGGAAGGCAGTCCTCTCGACTACAGTGAATACATCCCTTTAACTACTTCCACTGAACTTTGAGTAACTGTGACAAAGGCACCGTATTCCTAGGTTCATTAATGTAACCTATTTCCCTCCCCATTTTTTTGTCGCGCATGTTGACCGACTGACAGCTTGAAGTTTATTTAGAATTTCTGGGCCAAGAGTTTATAAAACGGACAAACGGAGTTTCGGATAGCACTAAACTTCGTTTACCAACACTAGGTATTGTAGACAGGTATTCACATTTACATTTGATTTCTATCCATATTTTTTGTAAGAATGCCGATAATTTGTCGTTGAGTTGATCACAGTAGTGTCCAATTTGATTTGAATTATTTCTTTTTGTACAATCTGTCCGTTGACCACTGATCCCTTGACGTATCGTATTTGTCGAAAAATCCAATTAAATCCAATTTTGAGAGGTGGGATTTTCTACGAGTGAAGACTGTTTGTTCATTAAGGTGTGCTCTCCATTGTAACAGTAGTATTATAAAGTGACATCAAACTTGATTGCGCGTCATAATAGTTCTGCAATTCAGAACTATGAATGCCAAGGCTTTAACGATGTAGAAGGAATATACTGACGTCAAATAGCTTGTAAGACACGAATGGTGTCATCAACTTCAGTTAAGCTTAATGCCTAAGAGTGCAAATGACCTACAAAACTCCTAATTATGCCCAAATATGGAGATATGCACAAAATTTGAGGAATACCTGTAAGACATTAATGTCGGCTGTTAGTAGTGTAGTTAACTCACTAGCTTACGTTTCGTACTCACGACTTGTATTCCCGTTTGCATGCATAGAGTAATGTATTCTCAGATCGATCATTTGCCCTTTCGATATTTTTACATGTTTTTAAATATTAATTTTTATGTTATAAACAGAATATTGGAAATATTGACTTAATTTGTTCTTCTAAATCAATGAGATATTTTTGTTACATTTGTGCGACCGTCTGCATGTAATCTCCTTAGTCAGGACAATAGCTAAATGAAACGTTTCCTTTCTAAGTTTGTTGTAGAATTATATGCCACGAAATGCTTCATTTGATTGACTCAAATTAATGGTTAATTGTAATAAAAGTGTTAATGGTAATCAATTGATAAATGTATTTTATGTGCATTAATTTAATTAACTTCTCCTCTCCATAAGTAAACTCTTAGATCAATAAACGAATGCTACTTGCTGAATTGACGCGTGGCAATTTTTGTCAGGTGTCAGTTCTGGTCTTTTGTCATAACTTTTTGAATTAAAAAATTCAATTAAGTATATAAAATGTCATGGTTGGCAGGTCAATTTTTTCTGAATAGTAGTCGAAGGATTTGAAAGCACGCATTAATTTCTGGTAATTAATTTATGAATATATATATATAAAATATATTATTTATTTTATAAATTAATTACCAGATAATATCAAAATATATATGCGCGTGGATGCACTATTTTCACCTAGGTGATGGCACCAACTTATTTGACCCATGATAGCGTAGAAGTTTAAGTGGTATGTTTTTGTGACCTTAATCACAGACGAACGGAGCGTACGTTTCTTACTGTATAATGCAAATCGGAGAACTCTGCATGAAAGATTTTATTGTTAGCTCTGTGTTTTTTACTTGCTCCTAAAGTAGATATGATTCAACGCAAATGAATTGAGAAATGAGTCAGAGTACGAAAGTATTTTTGTAAAATTCACTGTTGCAAACTTTGCCCAAAATCCACCTTTTTCCTTTGGACCATATTGATAGCCTGAAATTATTAATTGGGATATGTTTAACTTTTTCAGGTAAGAGCAGCTATGAGATTGCATCCGAGAACTACTACACGTGATGCCTGCAATATCTGTAATGTAAAAAGTACCTTTTTTATACATTTATTTCCAACGATGATATCCGATTTTCTGCTAAATGACTGACTGCCTATTCATATAAATATGTATTTGGGATAGAATGTTGAAGACTATGATTGAGGGGAGAGGGTGAGGTAGGCGAAGGAAGGAGAAAACAAGAAAAGTCATTCTGGATGGAATAAAGTGAGGAAAGAAGGATGCGGAGTTGAAGAAGCGTTTATTAAAGGTTCGGGTTAGGTTGTTCCTTGTTTGCGGCTGAGAAATTTAGGGGTGTTAAGTTTGCGCCCACCCATCACCAGTATGATATTAACCGCACCATCTCGAAAATAACTTAGTCATGTCACTAGGTTCATGTTATATAAAATTGGAAGTTATCTTCTGGTCAGTAGTAGTATTCTATATGGGAGACGACCGACAGCTCATTTGGCCATTAGGGATTGAAGGGAAAGGAAGCGTGAAGAGAAACCCGGCTTCGGCATTAGACTACTCTTGTCGAAAGGCACCAAGGGTCCGCGCTCACTGAAAGTGCTCTCCACCTTAATGAGGATTGGGATACCGCTGAAAAAATATTTGTTCTCTCCAGCATTTGAACCCTTCTCCCCCTCCCTCAGGATGAGAAGCCTGTGCGTTAGCCATCGCCCAATCCCGATTTCCCTTTCTGGAAAGCCCACAAATATTATTTCCAATAATCTGAATTCATGCCTTCCCTTCTTCATCTCTGTCTTCACTCTTCTTTTACCTTCGATAACCGTTGCTTCTTGCCATACTCGCGGAAGCGTGGACTCAATGGAGCATCCGAACTCTACAAGGACTCGATTCTTTTAAGCGTTTCACCGGAGTCGACCGCAACTACGATATGAATATAGGCGAAAATGAGAGTGCTATCTGTTTTTACGGTTTTAGCAGAAATTTATCCTTGATGATGGGGTTTAACAGTACAAAATTGATTTTTCTAGCAGTAGACTCTAGAAACATCGCCAATTCCACTCTGCCTCAACAGATGTGAAGGGAAATCCTAATACGTAGGCCGCTGATTTTATTTTCAGATCAATATCGTCCCAGACGTACCATTTAGTTAGTCTATTAAATTTTATTTGCTTTTAATTTTTAAAAGGTTCATCACCATTAATGGCACATATTATTGAATTCATATTATGAATGAAGTGCAGATTCAGTGCATATTCGTATCGTTTGGATAAAAAAAAATATCAATCATTTTAGATTTGGCCTTAATTTATAAGAGCTTTTAGGATATATATATATATATATATATATATATATATATATATATATATATATATATATATATATATTATTCTTCAGGGATAATTTTGCATTACATATTCTAGAAGTACCCTTGATAATCATATTAGTACAGGTAAAATTAGAATTTAATAACATTTAAGGAGATTAGGATTTGTGACGTCTTATTTTTTTGGGCATGCAGCGTTTTAAATTTAATTTCAATGAGCAACGTAATTTTTCAAGTTTAAGATAATTGATGGAAGCAATCGTTATTGAATTTGCAAATTCGAATGTAACTTTTAAATTATAAATTAAAGAAAGTATAAAACGTATACTGCTACCATTAATAAATACCGTGGGGAGCGAAAATTACCAGTCTTTTCGAGGGTTAAAAAAGTTGAATTAATGTTTGCTTTCTCGTCTTACTTTTAGAAACACACTAACCAATTCTACGTTCCAAGAAACTGCGGGAGATGCCGCAACAGTAACTTTTTAACGGAGTCATCCGCTAATTTGTATTTCAATGCAATAATTTAAAAGTTTAAAAATCAATCGCATTGGCGAATGTATGTTACACTCTGAAATATTCTTTTGTCCTACATTATTTGAAGACAGAAGATATTGATTTCAAATAATAGTCACCGTGTAATAAGATAATATAATTAGGGATCACTATGGTGCGATGATTAATTTGTAGTTGCAGTAGTAGTATTTAGGGGAGGCGACCGACAGCTGAGGTCATTTGCGCCATAGGATATGGACAGGAAAGGATGAAGGGTGGTGAGAAACCCGGCGTCGGCATTAGCCTACTCTTTACGAAAGGCGCCAAGGGGTCCGCAGGTTAACCCCATGTGACGGACGGCGTACTCACTCAAAGTGTCCTCCATAAGAACCTCAAGTAGGGATCGAGATTAATTTGTCCAGCAAATATCTCATACGAGGGCCATCCAGAATGTAAACTCTGTTAGATTCTAAAAAATATACACTGGTATAGATACAGAATATTTATCATTTTCTTCTGAAATATCTCTACTATTTCATACATATTCGCCAAACAGTTATAAACATTTCATATGTTTGTATGTTTTATGTATGCGCATTTTACAGACTGCCAGTCGACAGAAACAATTCAATATAAGAATTAGATCAACCAATTAAAGGTTTTTTATCCCAACGTAATGATCGCGACGTTATAATCGGTGGAGATTTCAATGTTCCATCTATTAACTGGAGTACATATCGTTTTAAAACGGGCGGTAAAGACAAAGATGTTCGTTCGCAGGTTTCCGCGGCGATGAGTAAGTGATTTCCACATTTTTCGGGCTGCGTCCGCGTATGTCGTTTAAATCCACAACAGTTTCGCCAGCTATCCTGCTGGCGTCCTCAGGTCAAGGATAAAAAGAAGCTTGTTGTCCCGTCTTATATAGAGAAAATCCGGCGCCAATACCGGGAAATTTCTTGGCCAATCAGGGAACGTCCTCATATTTGCGCGGAATAATTCTTTTCCACGCACTGTGGAGTGGATATCCATCCTCTCTGTTAACATTTTCTGGCCTTTTAACGATTTCAATGGCCTCTCTGATTATTCTCTGGAAGTATTTTTCTTCTTTCGCTATTATTTTAGCGTCGTCGAACAGAATAGAGTGTCCGGGTTCACTCCAGGCGTGCTCAGCGATGGCCGATGCTCTAAACTCTTTGGTCTTGGTTGCCCTCTGGTGTTCACTCATGCGTGTTTTCAGCGCTCTGCATGTTTCACCGATGTACCATTTGCAAATACTAGTTTTGCAATTTACTAGTTTTAAGAAAGATATTAATTACCAAAATACTGAGGATACGTGAAATCACTTTCTTGAGATCACGCACTCGGCAGTCAACAAGTTCATTCCTAGTAAATTTATAGAAGATAGCACGGAGCCTTGATGATACAACGCGGATGTTAGATCGGCATTACGACATCAAAGGCTATGTTACACCAAAATGAAAAATATTAGGGATGATATCCCTAGCGATAAAAATAATGAGATAACCTATGATTATAAGATATCTAGGGAGAATGCCAAGAATGAATTTCGGAAAGCTATAAAGGAATTCAAAAGGAAGAGGTCAGTGGAAATTTTGGAAGAGTATCGGAAAGCATTTTGCTCATGCGTCAGAGAAGTTCAGGGAAATAAGACAACTGCTAATTCAATCAAAAATGATAAAAGCGAAAGAGTAGCCAGCAGCTTGGTAAAGGATAACTTTACCTTTTCCTTTCCTTCTTTCCAAGCGTCTTCACTAATATCTCACAGAATACCCCCGATAGCTTTCTAATTCGTGCCGGTCAACCGATGCCCAAAATTGAAATCTCATATAATTGAACAGAACGTTTGCTGAGAAATATTGAGACTAATAAATCCTCCGGGCCCGATAAAAAAACCCGCTCGTATATATAAGGGTCTAGCTTCGTAAATTGTGCCATATCTCGAAATAATATTTAAGAAGTCGCTGGTAGGTCACAAGGTTCATAGAGCTTGGAAAAGGGCTAACGTAATACAAATATTTAAAAACGGATGCAAGAAGGAACCGAGTAATTACAGACCTATTTTCCTCACATCCATTTCGTGCAAGGCTATGAAACATATAATTTCTAGTGCGATCGTGAGACACCTCAATAATAAGTTTTTAATGAGAAATCAGCACGGTTTCCGAAAAGGTAGATCCTGTGAGACCCAACTTGCACTTTTTGTTCATTATATTCTTATTTCTGGAGGAAGCAATGTTTCAGTGGACGCGATCTTTCTAAATTTTAAGGAAGCCTTTGATAAAGTACCTCATGGTAAAGTACTCGCTAAGCTAGTAGCATATGGCATAAAAATAAATCCGGGTTTGGATTAAAGATTTTTTGAATGGTCGGGTTCAAAGAGTGTAGATAGATGGTGTTAGCTCACATGCAGTAGAAGTTACTTCTGGTATTCCCCAGGGAAGTGTTATCGCACCTCTTTTATTCATATTTTACGTTAACGACATTGACTCCGTATTCACTCGTAAGATACGTTTATTTGCCGACGATGCAGTGGTTTACCGAGATATCAGTGACCTTGTGGACACATAATCTTTGTCTGGTGACCTTAATGCTATATAATGCTGGTACCACACTTGGAAATTAAATTTAAACTTAGAAGAGTGCGTAGTCATAAATAGAAAGAAGCCAAAGAAATTATTTTGCGTACATAAATTTCTCTCAGCATACTCTCCGAGACGGTCGCAGCAACTAATTACGATATAGTAATTTAGCTGACATGCTCTCCTCAGGTTGGCGGCGAGATGGGAAGAATTCAAACATATTATTTAATCATATAAAATTGAAGAAAAATTAGCCATCGCAATGAGTTTCGGTGTTGGCAAACGCTAATACTTGAGGTGTTAACATTTTTTTTCGCAAAAATGAGAGGCAGTTTTGAGTAATACAATGAATTGAATGAATATAGCAAACATAAACGCCCTTAAAATCTTTCCGAATACCTGAATAACAAATAAATTATCGTATTTTTTAAAAATAGGATCGTGTTCGAACAAAGTTCGAACTGACAACTCTAAGCCTACATTATAGCTTCACTATGAAATCCTTATGAAGAAAGTTGAGTTCAGATTTGGGGCCGAGTGCCAAGTGCTCTTTTTTGAAAAAGAGCAATTGCCAACCGAACGCCTACTGCAGTGGGAACGCCGAAATGGAATGTGTAGACTCAATTAAATCCCTAGACGTTACCCTCACTCACGGTCTCACCTGGGTGAAACACATTCGGGGAATATGAAGACAAGCTGACAAAAAATTAGGGTTTATTAGATGAGTATTTGGTAAATGTGATGAAAAGGTCAAAGAGAAATGTTATCTGTCGTTGGTTAGGCCTCATTTAGAATATCCTGTATGTAAATGGGATCCTCACGAAGTTGGATTAATTGCCTAATTGGATCGCATGCAGCGTAGAGGATATAGATTTGTGAAACGTTGTTATGATAAACTTAGTAGCTTATTGAAAATGTTAGAGCAGCTAGGCTGGAAAACACTCACGGAACGAAAGTTAAATTACAGATTGAAGCTCTTGCATAAAATGGAAGGAGGTCTCTTTAGCAGTGATATTGAAAATGTATTATTAACCCTATCGTACTACGGCAAAAGAGATCATGCTAATAAAATGACAGAGATTCTGTGTAAAACAGATATGTTTAAGATGCCATGTTTCCAAGAACAATAGGGGATCATAATAACGTGTGTGTGTGTGTTTGAACAAGTTTTCAAATTCCTTCAGCACAATATTCTGCCGCCTCGAGATCGCAGGCAACGGATGACGGCGTCTTGAAGTTCCTCGTCGAGACGAGCCAAAGACATCTAGTAGCCTTACTTTTCAGTCATATTTTATACAGCAGAGTCGCAGAAATCTGTGGAAAACTTCCTCAAGATTTCAGATATCGTTAAACGCCGGTTTTCACGAACCTTTCGTCAACTTTTATGTGCAGTTTTTTGTTCACCACAGACGGGCGGCCACTTCTGTAATCATCATGGGCATTTATGTTCACTCTTAAACGACGACAACACTGACGCACAACTCTTGTCACTCATCACATTTGGTCCATACAGATCACAAATAGATCAATGTCAACAGCTTTGGCGTTTTTTATCAGTAAAAACCTTATCACTGAACTGACTTCACATTTGACAAGAATTTTAATTCTGTATTCATTTTCACTCGCTACTGTAAACAAACGACAAGTGGCGCCACCTTCCAACCACTGCAGCTCGAGGCGTACTGACCTACTGTGCGTCAATAAGGCGACCATTCGGGTCCCTCCACTAATACTCACGCTACATGAATACGGAGGTTACTTTCTGGACAACCCGGGGGTATTAGTTGTTTAAAGAACAAATTTAAATATGCTAACTATGATAGGAACGATATTTGACTTTTAAGGGTAGATAATATTTTCTCTCTAATATAAAGTTTCCATAAAGTAAATATTAGGGTGCAGAATGCAATCATTCACAGCTAATGGATTGGAAACCGTTGTACTACGCGGCAGAAAATAAGGTTCTCTCTGACAAGTTGTCTATTTCTTCAGTCAATGGATACAGAAAACATGTATAGCGATGGCTTTGAAAATACTTCCAAGTTATAGCGTCGTATTTTAATTAATGGCCCTCAGGGACAGCCATTACGTGATTGTTTGCATGTGTCGTCCATATTTATATAGAGGAATGATTTCAAAGAATTTTCTAGCAAAATGTAAATTGAGTATCTTAATAAAAATCCCTTATTTGGCAGTACTGTGTCTCTGCGGACTGTTTTTCAACCACATTTACGGGAAGTAAATGTGTTGCAAAATAGCATGTTTAATTTGAAGCTAGCGTCGAAGGGAATATTAAATGCTAGGAAAATGTGGAAACGGGAAAACAAAAACAAGTCATGGAGCGGGAACTAAACGACACTCCCGGAGATAGGAGCAAAAGAATGGTGCGTGAGAGTAGCTGGTCTTTTATGGAAGGCCTTTGTATTTAGAATTCTTGGAAGACCCCATCCAAAGGAATGCCTAATGGTAAAATTTCTCTGCACTGCGTCCTAGTGTAAACCTTCCATTTCCTTTCACGTCAGGTTTTGAAAAACATGAGGAAAATAAGGGTCAAGCAAGAAAATCTGGGCTTCCAGAAGAGCTAAATTCTCCTCTCCCGGGATGATTACTTTCACCAATGTAAGGTTTAGATTTAGCGGTGATAACTATAACAAACCTAATGGTATAAAAGATTGTAGTTTGATGCTCATCTCGTAATTATTTTAAATGCGAATTATGTAAAAGGTACAGACTATCTACGGTAACTCATAGACAGGGTTTTACAGCTGATCAGCTAGACAATATTTCGCCATATTGATTGAGGGTAAGAGCTGATTCTTAATATATTTACTTGATTATATTCATTTCTAAATTAATTTTATATTTTTTCATGGACTGAATGATTTACGTTAGTTACCCACTTAAGTTATTACTAATGATTGTTTCGGCCGGAACGGTGGCAATGAATAAGGGGTCAGTGCTCCGTAGGTACTGCCAGTACACGAATAAAGTCGGCTGTCTGCGAGTGAACTTCAAATTTAGAATTAATAAACTGAACTGCCTTTAACTCTATCGCTGTTTGGCAATTATTGGTGATTGGTTGGATGGCTAAATCCAGTTTTAAATGAACACCGATCGGTGAAATGGTTTTTCTATCTGATTCAGGTCGGAAATATAGTGATGTGATAATTGCACTAATATAGTGATACCCGAATTGTACATATACAAGGTGTGATCAAAAAAAGACAGGACTGATTTTATAACTTGTTTATTTTGACGGATACAGCTTAATCGAACTCGTCGCCCTGAAAGTACATGTCTTGGCTGACGACACACCTTTGCCGACGTTTCTTGCAGCTCTTAAACCCTGCCTGTTAAACCGCCTTAGGCCTCCTCTTCAGGTCCACCGTGCAATTAGTTTTAATGTCCGCAACGGAGTCGATCGATTGTATAGTATTGATGCACTAGTGACTTGTCTAGAGTAAATAGAAAACAAATAAATATTGTAGCCCTCGATTAAAAACTTAAATTTACTTGAAACCTGATTTACCAAGGTAATGAAATCGATTTTGCCTATTATAATATACCTTTAGGATTAGAACAATTAGAACAAATCTTAAGTGTTACACTCCAAGGGCACCTCCTCCATCGTCAGATGAAACCTACTACTCGTTCACACTGTTTATCTTTATTCGGCATAATTTAAAAGAATAAATCAAGGAAAACTGGAAACAATATTTGTGTTGTTCTATATGAGAGCAAGGTTCTTGCGCGGTTTTCAAAGGAACCGCAGGTTATGAATTATGAAGTGCACTCTTTCGGATGAAAATTCCAAACGTTGCCTGTGATAAAATAATTAGCCCGAATCATCTCATGAAGGTGCGTATTTAGATCAGGAGCTTTGAATACGCAACATTTGCCCTGTTAATATTCTATTGTCACACCTGCGTTGATATCATATTACGTTAAAACAGGGGTAAGTCCTTCGATTTTCAGTAAGCTGATGAAATTCAAGATTTTGCCACTGCATACCATTGGATTCTCGTGTGATGCAATGAAATTGTGTTTATGATAGTATCAGAATATATATTACAATATGTTTCAATAAATGTCTAGCATTCAAAGGTCAATAAATAATACTCATTCAGCATGGCACTACTTTGGAGTAAGCATCAAATAGGCGAATTTGCATGACCAACTGCCACTTATACATTATAAATGTTAGTCAGATAAAATCCCTTTAATTGTAAAATTATGCCATGTTCCGTAGCCAGCTATAATAAGGCGTGGGCATAGAGTTCAATTTTTTATTTCATACACCCTCCTAATTATGAGGGTGGTTTTATTCCGAAGTTATATATAGTATTCCATGGAAAATGAATTAAAATGTTGATTAACTTATAAATTGGAAATGCCACAAAACATCCTTCACATTCTCGTTTATTTGAATTCCAAAGGAGTTGGACAGAATAAATCACCGTGTTGGACAAACTTTTTAGAAAAAATAACTCGTAATTTAACACAATCTCCTTTTTATTCTCCTCTTACCTTATCTCGAATTCGCTTTTACTGACCTTTCCCTGTCATCATTTCCACCACCCCTTCGTAGGCGTTAAAAAAGTTTTCAAGGTCGCTTCGCTCCGTGATCGTCCCCAGTTTCCTCTTTTTCGTTTCCACCCATCGCACTGTTCCTCTCGTCCTGTCTGTGCGATTCGCTAGAAATCCACTGCCACAGGGAAAAAAGACAGAAGAAAGGAGGTCAGCCTCCGAAAATAACCGAGCGAGGGGTTGGATGGAAAAGACCGCCTTGATGTCGCAGGGATTTCGTGAAAAGCCACGCCCATCCCACAAATGGAATTAATCCCAAGCAAAGAAATGAATAGGATAGGAAGGATCATTATTTTTTCTTCCTCCCGGAGGAATAAAGCTTAGCTTCCCCCGGGAGCTTACATGCGGAAAAAAACAAAACGTACCGAATGTACGTAGGTACATACGTCGTATTCCCCTCTTTTCTTTCGATGAAGCCATTCAGATCGATGCCCCCCGGTGCATTTTTTACCTTCTATGCTCCCTAAGGGTGGGCCTTAATCTTGTTTCCACTGTTGCCATGCCAAACGATCAATGTAGGTAAGCAGTGAAATAAGAATGTAAAAGTAGATACACCAAACAGGGAGTAAAGGAAAATGCTCAGGTATTGGAAACGAACTATGTACCGTATGCTGGTATTATATATTAGGTGATCGCCAAATTGCTTTGAAATATGTAACTTACCCAGCAGCAGTGGTCGATGAAGATAGAACGCTATTTTCAAATGTTTCACATAAGATAAGAGTAGTAGTAGTAGTTTTTAGGGGAGGCGACTGACAACTGAGGTCATTTGCGCCATAGGGGATGGACAGGCAAGGATGAAGGGTGGAGAGAAACCCGGCGTCGGCATTAGCCTTCTGTTTACGAAAGGCACCAAGGGGTCCGCAGCTTAACGTCCCATCCGACGGACGGCGTACTCAGTCCAAGTGCCCTCCACAAAGCACCTCAAGTAGGGATCAAGATACCACTGAAAATATTCAACACCGCCGGGATTTGAACCCGGGCCCTCTGGGTAGGAAGCCAGTACGCTAGCCCCCGCACCATCTCGATCCTATAAGATAAGAAGAATATATAATAGAATAATTTTGGAATTCGCCATTTTAGGATGTTGAATGCTGCATATACGGGACCTCACTATAGATAAAAGATCTATAGCGTAGCAAATTAAAATATTAGAAACGGTTAAACATAAAAACAGCTTTAAAACCATAGCGTAAAGGTTTTGCGTCAAAAATCGGAATTGGTAGAGTAATCATAGAGCCACAAAGAAGTATGCATTGCTTTCTAAGGTTACAAAATAGTATAGCAGAAGAGTGATTTGCTAGTTTGTTCATATTGAGGAATAATTACTCGTGGTGAGTCTCTGGTTTTAGAAAAAAAGGGTATTATGAGAACGCCATGGGTTAATTCAATCGGCAAAGTGACTTGCAAGACAAGGAAAATCAAAAGTGCCAGGAACATAACAAAATGTAACAAGCGATATGTGATTGAGGCGAAAGAAGGATGCAAAGATAGGCCATTGCGAAAGAAGTAACTTTTTTATTGATAATCTCTAACCCGACGAAGGATTGATGTACTCCAAAATGAATGGCATGTTCCTAGTAATTTCGTTAATAATTTCTGATCAAGAGATTTCATGAATTTTTCGGATCAATGGGCAAAATTTCATGGCTTCCGTATTAACCGATTTGACAAAAATAGGATTGCGATCCTTTCGCACGCTAGCCTAGCATAAAATCGTACTGGGGTGTAAATACGAAGGCTTGGGACACAACAAAATGAAAAAGAGAATAATTGTATTGAAGAAAATTTGAATAGTCGTAAGATTTATTCTTAGAAAAAATGGAAAAATGATCGGTAGAAAACATATCATATATGAATGTAGCTGACGTTGTTACTTATGAAGTAAAAATACTATCAATATTTATAAATATAAAACAGTCCCAGTCAAAAATCAAATAAATTTCCTCCGTTTATAAATTGATATATTTAGGTCTAGTATTTAACTCATATGAGACTTCTCAGTTATGAAGGTGACATGTGAAAGGTCAATCATTTATTTTTATGAATTAACTCACCAGAAAATACATGGTCAGTTTTTTTAAGCAGTGAATAACTCCAAAAATGCTGTGAAGTCGTGATATTCAATGTATTGGTTTTACAAGTTAATTTTTAAAAGTATGGATGATAAGAGTTTCAGGTTTACTATCATGCATTTGACTCTTCAGTCAATGGCGCTCGTCATATCTCCAACTTGTTTCCATTAAGTCAAATCGATGTCAAGTAAACTTTTCGTTGTGCAATGTCTAAACACTCGAACATTTAGTGTTAAAAGCTTGCTTGAACTGTGATTTAAAAATCATTGAAATGTGTTATTCGATCAATAAGGTAAAAGGCTTAAAATAGTAAATGTTATGAATTCGAGCGTAATATGAAAAGCCTATATTTTAGTCAAATGGTGACCATCGGGCGTAAATAACTCCTGGGCTTTCAAAAGACGAAACAAACGAAGCTCCTGTGTCAAGTATTATGAGTAACTTGTGTTTCGCTAAGCGTCAGTTGAATAAAAACGTGATAGAATAATTTAAAAAAATTAAGTTCAATTGTTCCTCATAAAAGGGGAAGTTTAAATATGAACCAGATAGGACAGCAGGTACTACACGAATTTAGGTTGCTCCAGGCAGTATTGTCACATGTTTGTACATTGGAAGATTATACGATACACCATATATCTCGTGAATGAATAATTAATACTAATAAGATTATTGTCCTTTACTCCATAGCTGTAATTACTTCAGACCGTCGGGGCAATCGAAGAGTACCTATTAGAACGTATGCAGATCCGACACCGATTTCGTGGCTGTCATATATTTGATAGTGGGAAACATAACAGTTTCAGGCTTAGCTCTGTGGAATTTCTTCATGATGAGGGTAGAAAAGTGCAAGTGCAAAGTTTCTTTTTATACACTATTCTTGATGGTGGAAGGTTAATGGTTCAAAGTTTGAAATTTTCTCATTACGAGCATTCGAATCGTACTTAAAGTTGGAATAAATTGTCAAAAGTTAACAGGGAAGTGAACCTTTCTTATTAGGCAATACACAGGCAATGCACAGTTCTATTGATTTCCAAGCAAGTTAGACAGATAAGAGAATACTTAGAGATCTATTATATGTTTGGGGCGAAACAAAAGAAAGACTTCTTCAGCAGTGGCGAAAAAACCTTATTGCAATCGGACATACCTATTTCGAGTATACTGCTTTCTGCTAATGGTACGTACTCGTAATTCAGAAGTGTGACTGATAAATGAAAATTAAATTTACTGACAGAATTTAAAATAAAGAATTGCTGCGAGAGTGGATGTGAAGAAAAGTCTGAGGATAGAGGATGGGAATGAAGAAGATGGAAGTTAATTGGGCATATCCTGCGGCACAGTAGCTTGATGAAAGCCATAATTAAAGGAAGCATAGAGGAGGAAAAAGTATGAAGTAAGGCCGAGGGTGAGCTATGGGGAGAAAGGAATAGAAAATTTTGGTGCGAAAAGTTCGAGATTTGAAGTTCAAGAGATTGTAGGGCAAAGACAGTTTGGAGACTACCAACTAATCCTCAGATTCGTTGGTTTCCTCGGATCCCCTTACCACACACCCCCCCTTTGTGGCTCATATGGTGTAACATAGATGTATTAGTATTTTTAAATGGAGACGGATACGTCGATATGTATATCACCCTCAGTGACACGTATATATATATATATATATATATATATATATATATATATATATATATATATATATATATATATATATATATAATATATCTTGTATATAGGCGGCGCACTATGGTCGCACTTCATCCACAAGAGGCTTCCGTCTAGTGGAGTTCTGCAGCATTCTGTCAATCGTGGACATTAGTCAGTTGGATGAGGACATTTTCCCATTTTTCAGGTCTCTGCAGTATACCGTCTTAGATTTTGTGTTTTTGTATAGCATTTAAGCATACATAATGGCTGGCAATAAGTAAACATTTGTCCAGATTAGATGAGTACTGCGAATATTGCTTGTGCTCCTCTCTTTCCTTTTGACAGAATCGCATTCTCTCAAGCAGGGAACACTGGCAAATAACGACAAGATAAGGACAGTCTTTGAAATATTTGAAAAATCTGTAATGAGGACCAATTAATAAGAGGGTGACGGCGAACATGCACATTTGAGGTATGTAGCGCACATTTAATTCTCATAATTTAACATGGTTTTATCTTTCCATGGAAACATATATGTTTATACGTTGATTAACAAAATTTATTTTTTGCATCGATGTATATCTTTTATTACACGAGTGTACGTATTCTTGGGCCAGAACAATATTCTCCTTCATAGAACATCGTGGGGAAAGGAATTTAAAATATTAATGTGAAAAATATCCGTGAGACCAATAATGAGTTTTTTGTTAACAATAAGATCGGGATTCTTTGTTTTGATTTTGGTTCCCGTTTTCACCCTGAAACATTTGACCCGAAGAGAATTTGTCGTTTAATAACTGGAGGAAATATGTTTTTGTTTCACAATACTTGAGTGATGATACAAAAATGCGATTTCTAGATGGTATTTACGTATTTATGAATAGTTGTAATTTAAAATTACAATTATCACTTGCAACTCGAAGAATTAATTTTTTTAAATACATCTCTAAACCAATGCTGATGTGCTCTCTGTCGATGCTGTATGAATGGTGCAAAATTAGGTCCACGTAGTGTTAAATTTTCTTGTATGTATGATTTCATCTGGATGTGTCATACCTTACTGGAAGTAGAATTTACGTCATAGCGGTGAAAGAAGTGGAAACTAGCGTAATTTTGTATGTATTATTCCCTTTGAAATTCTGCATAGAAACCAGTTTTTTTTAATTTTTCGTTGGCCTTCGTGACGAAATATGACGTGAAATGCCTTCATTGAAGTATAAATCACTGATTAAACATGTTCTGCTCTAGCTAATTTTGCTTACATACGTTATTAGTACTGAGTTAATTGGTATCAATTTAACCAGAGCATTAATAGCCTTTAATAAACATTTTTCAAATTACTTTTTAAGGATCGTATGTTAAACGCCAAATGTTGTCATACATTTTAAATAGCAAAATCGATGGGATATTTCATAAGAAAAATGGGTGTCAAAAAGTATACCCGAAATAAATTAAAGGTTTCTGATGTTATGAGCCTGGATTCAGACGTTGATTGCCTCAGTGGAAGTAACGAGCCATAATAAGTCTCTCGCTTGGTTTTACTTCAGACAAAGTATCCTCCCGTATATTTCCTCCACGAAAATAAAAAAAGGGTGAAGTGGAAGCTTAATAGCGACGACGTATTCTTCGGAAAAGAATGGATGGAGATTCATTTGCGGGCAATCTGTTTGCAGATTTTTCCACAAAAACCTTTCGAATAGCGAATTTTTATTATTCTTTGTTCGGTGAGCAGTACGATTCAAGGCAGAGTCGTTAGCTGGAGTGTCCGAAGTACCTTACCGCTTAAAACAAGAGATTCGCGTAATGTTCATCTCTGTGGGTTTACTGAAGATTGAACTTAAAAGGCAAGATGGGAGATGGACAAAAAAACAATACAGGGAATCAAAATGTTGATCATGTATCACATTAGAGTAGAGCATCCTACGTCTAACTCCGTATTTATAATTTAGCACCGAATAACTGGTTTTTTTGCCATCAGCTACCTGAGACAAACTAACCTTATTTTTTATTATGAAAAAATACAAATTTGGGTAATATGAGTAATTTTAAAATTGTATCGTTTCATAGTCGTTCTGATAGCACCTGAGTAAGATTATTAAAAAGTCTCAGAAGATGTGTGATACATAGCGTATATGCATCGTATTTACACGGAGAACGCTCATATAGTCGAGAGCGTAACATGCCATTACTCACTGACCCGTGGATAAATTGCATTACACTTCCCATCACATAGGCGAGCGTTGGTTCTTGATGGGTTATGCTAAAAGCTTTTTGAAATAATTTCTGTTGGGTGATTAAGAAGAACGTTAGACTAGGTAAAAAAGAGTATTTGATAGCATTTTAGGCGTGTCATAGAATAATTATTTGAGCAATGTGACTCTCTATTTACTTTATTTGATCGATTTCTAATACGCCGCTACCTCCTGAGGCAAAGTCAGAAACTGCCTAGGGCATCGCAGCCTGTGCACTCAATGGAGGGAGTTAGTTCTATGTCACCTACGCCAGGGGGAGAATAGAGTGAAATTGACTGAATTGGAAAACGCGGACCGTGAAGAAAAGAGTACCCAGCCTTTTTATCATATCAGTTGTGTGCAAGATGTCGGGTTGTGGAAATAATGTAGCCGTGAAGGATAAATTGAATCGAGGGGGAAGAGAAGGGGAAAGAGGAGAGGAACATAAAGAGGTGTGAGAGAGAAAGAGGATGAGGGGGGCATTTTATAAAGACGATTGAATTAGTTTAGATCCCGAGGGCTGCGAGTTCTGGAAGGGAAGGGAGAGGCGGGGCTCTTAAGGCAAGGAAAGAGTAGAGAAGGTTTGGGAAAAGAAAAATCGTGGAAGACGAACAAAGAATATGAAAGAGGCCTCCTGCGGAGATGAAATGAGTAGGGAGAAAGTTCGGGCACGGAAACTAACGGGGACCCTCTTACTGTTACATTTTTCTCTCAAGATCATTAATGAGAATTATTTTCCTATCATCATCATTCAGTTCAGTGAAATCATCGAAATATCAATTGACAAGAAGTTGATTATTGTTATTCGACGTGAACCTTAACTTTAATGTTTATTCCTTTTTATGTATGAATGGTTTTTCATAAACAATTTAAATAATAATACACCCGATAAATGATTAATAGTACTTTTCCGAATATTAAAAGAAAATAGCAATACATTCATTTGCGTTTTTGCTCTTTGAAAGCGACTATATTTAAATGAATGAGCAGGATATCTAGGATATGGATGCAGCTACGAATGACATAGCAGGAGAATATATATATATATGTATATATATATATATATATATATATATATATATATATATATTAAGTAATGGCAACTATTTGGAAATATTTTAGAATAAGACAGCTTAGCTATCCCGGAAAAAACATTTGTTGTAGAGTAGTGACCAGACCAAAGTTTTTAATCGAAATTATGGAAATCCATTATTATGGGCTTACCATAAGTCCATAAGTCGTTAACTCGCTAACATCGGGCCAGCTACCATGGAGAGAAGTGAATATACAAAACATAAAAATAAATGAAGGGATAATGATGTAGACATTTTTCTGAGGGAGTAGAGAACTGTTATTTGCTTCTGACGTCAAAATTCGTGATTGCGATGAATCATTCCGTCTCCAACAATAGTTGACACGTGAAAATGAAAGTACAAATCACACAAAGCATTAAATTTCTTCGTTCCTAGGCCTCGCCATCTTGAACGAGGGCCTTATAATTTTGATTCGGTTGTATCAAAAGGAAATTTCCCACCCCAATACCAATGAATTATTTTAGTAAATGGAAGGGTTAATGATAGTAATCTACATTTTTTCTGGTTTCGGAAGGCTATGGTTTTGGAGGTTGGACTCGTGAAATTTATGAATGGAGGGCGGAATTGAAATTTATACATGCAATATGATGTCTTAGCAAGCTAATTGTATCGCTGAAGTAACCTGATGAATGTTAAAATTGGACCATCAATACATATGCGTGTATAGCCACCATGTAACGTTTACTATTGTCTATAAATTCGTGTACTCGGATTTAAAAAAATGACTGCGGCTTTATAACCGGAAAAATATAGTTGTTCCACATAAAAGGAAATTATTAACCGCATATAGGCCTGTTTATGATATAAATGAAAGTTCCTACGAATTATTATACTTCCGAATTTTCCGGTAAAAGGGGGAGAATAGTATTACTAAATGAAAGGTATTTTGAAATAAATGAGAGCTTAATGTCTTCTGATTGTTTAGTTCCCCATGTAATTTAGATTCATCCAATCGTTAGTCTCTTGTTGTGATCGTCATAGTCATTAATCCCCTTTCGCTCTGATCTTTCATTTTAGATCAACCTAGATAAACAGGCCTACTATCTAAATATCATGTCCACATACGAGGGATGTACAAAAAGTAACGGGAATTTTTGCAATTTCTCCTAGGATAAGTTTTTGCCATAAGATTAAACATTGAATAAAGCGTGCTAATTACAAGTTCAACGCAGTGTGCATGAAACAATATGAGAAAACGCCCGTATTTTTGGCGAAACAATTCATGGCCTTTACACCACCTGCAAAAGTTTTCCATGCACCTGCTCACACGTCACAGCATATTCGTGAATTTTTGGACAAAAGCAACACCCGTGTGAATTTTATTTGTTCCCAAAGGGCCGTCGTTTTACAAGTATATGTGAAATTAAAAACGCATCGCTGAGAGAGCTAAAAGCTGTACAAAGATCGATTTCCAGAAGTGTTTCGAGGATTGGAAAAAGCGCTGGAATAAGTGTACAAGAATGATATCTAATGGGAATTACATTGATATAGACGAATAAAAAAAACTCTTTCCTAATGACTCAAATTCCCTTTATTTAGTGAACGCACTTCGTACACCGGAAAGATGACTTTGGCATCGACATAAATACCCCACCATAGATACGATACCGTGATCCACTTAAAAATTTCGTGGCAAGGGGTGCAAGCACCAGGTGGGAAGGAGGAGAGAGGATATTAGAGAGGGAGGGATAAAGGAAAAATATTCATCGACAAACTATGAAATGACGTGCGAACTTGTAAACATGCTGGAGGAAGACCCGATTTAAAACTCAAAGTGTTCATTCACCTAACAAACTGGGTACTTTTACAAAAAAAGGGAATAAACATGAACCAAAACCACCCATACAACAGGCCTCCTCCACAAATACAAAACAGGTCATTTAGAACTGAAACATAAGAAGGGGAAACTCCACCCTCACATGTACATGCAACTCATGGTCCCCGCCTCCAAAGACACATATCAACTACTTCTAGGTCAACTCCAGCTAGTTTGTAAACAAATCCCGTCGATCTTTTAAAGCATTTACTGGCGAACACTTTTTATAGTAACTTGGTGACAGAAACAAATTTATATCGCAAAATTTGGGGCTGTTAACCCTTTCAACTGTCAGCTAGGATAAGGGGTTAACATCTCGAAAATTTAAAATATAGATTTGAATCGTTTTGGGTTTTCTTTGCTTTCTTGTAATATTCTCTGCCATCGTGTGAACTGCAAAATGGCTGATTTATAAATGATTGCGTAAAACCTACGTCTATATGAAGTTTTTCCTTATATTGAGGTGCGTGTCAAAAAAGATAAATACATTTTTCTTGCCTTCTTTCTGGGCTGAGTAGTATGAAACTCTATCGAAAGTTGAATTACTTTATTCAACTTTTCTCCAAATGATCATCGATCCTATTGGATTCAATTGAATCATGCTCAACTTGATGACAATTCATCATCGCTGAATAGTAAACCTAATATACTAACACGTATATTCATCGTTGATTATTTATTTAGATATTATTTATCTCTCCCTGTTAGATGATGACCCGTGGTCATCAATGTTAACATTTACCATATAGGCATTAAAATATATCTACTTCAAATTCTCACTCTGTTTTCTTAGAAGCCTTGTGTCGTTGGTGCCGTGGGAAATTTTAAGTGCGTTTTCAAGTATTGCGAGCGGTATCCACTGCAAATACAGGAGGCAAAAACGGGCGAGTTCCGACGTAGACGGAAGACTCGTGAAAGCTCAAGGAGAACTGATAAGAAGGATACAAAACATTAAATATGGGTGAGGAAGGAAGGTAGCGGTGGGTAGGGAGGTATAATTCATGGAGTCGTGAGAGCATGGAGGAGAATGGAGGAGGGGACAGATTAATGGACGAGGAAGGGAGGTGGAAGGGTGGAGAAAAGGGGTGAGTGGAGGAAAGGAGTGGGGTGGCTGCTTTCTGGATTAGGGAGATTGTGCGAGCGAGGGAAGCGGAGAGGTAGTTCACGAGGGGAGGATAGCTCAGGATGAAGAGAAGAGTGTTGTGCGGTCCGGATATATTCGGATGGTGTGGTGTTGTGCCCCAACAAAAATGGAGAGAGAGAAATTCGTCTAAAATACGTAAAATTAAAAGTTTCCTACATTTCATACATGTGAAATGCTTTCTGGTGGATATTACCTAAGAATAAGTGAGTCAAGCAGAGGAATTAAAACGTAAGCTTCGTCAAACTATGCAAATTTTAAGTAATAAATCAATTTGCAGAAATTTACTTCAAATTATGAGTTAGTGGATGACTTTTTTCAATGTTAAATTGATATTTGTTTTAAATTTTCTTGGCGCGTATTTCGGTATGTTCCTATTAGGTATTCAAAGTTAGTGTACGCAATATATGTATCAGAAAACAATACATTTTGATAGTGTATGAGTTCTGAGTATGATAGCCTTGAAAAGGGGAGACTTATTTATCCTAGTTATTTTTTGCTATTTCCCCTGGCATCAAAGGTATAGTCTCTCAGATTTCTAAAATGGCATGTACGTTTTTATAATTATGATGACTACGTGACCTTAAGAATATACGTTAAATCTTCCTGTTGTGAAAGAATGTATTTCGCGGTTAAAGCTTTTTTTTCTTGCCTCTTAACAAGAGTCAATAATTTTAATTTTCCTTCATTATGATCTGCTGTGTTTTATTCTGGGTCCTTGCGGTTCTTTGTTGTGTTTTTGGTTGAGGCAAATACAAAGCAGGGGTTTACGAGAAAAAGATAAGATAAAACTCGACGGAAAACTACAGAAAGAGCAGCGCATATAGGAGATGGAGATTAATTGTGGCGATTGAAGTAGCATATTATCAAATAGCTCGTCTTTCATGACAAATCCGACCTCGATAGAGGTCGCTGCTCAAATCTAATTGAAAACAAGGACATTGGGTAGAGTTTAAATTTGTGCTATTTCTAAAAACACAGCGATACAACAGGTAATTAACGAGTTGAATTGCACCAATTTTTTGTTACCACTTTCTGCCCCGTATTTTTATGAAATAATCAAGTAATGGAATCAGATAAATCCAAAGTCCTTTTCATTGTATTGGCTGATAAGGTTTGAGCTCTTTTAGTAAAGAGGAATAATTTTATTTAAACAATATCATACGAAGGTAAAATTTAAGTAATACTGCTGTATAACTTAGTGAACTGGGCGTGTTAACATTATATCCTCGCAGTACAACGTAAGGAAAATAAGAGTTCATGGTGGTGGTACAAACGTAGTGAATTCGGTGGATGAACTTGATCTATTGAATATTCCATTGATTTTGGAGATTTATTTCCATTTATTAATGCTGAAAGCGGTAATTACAGGTCTTACCACGTTAATCCCGAGTACATTTACGTATCAATAAAAATTACTGAACACACGTTAATCAGGTCTTCATGAGATTACTCGGAAGTGTACATTTTATGTAATGGAACTTTTATTAAGAGTATATCTTTGCTAAATGAAGTTCAGCATTCACTCCTTAAAATGGATTATAGGTTAATTAATATTTGAGCACTCGACTATAGTTAAGGGTACTATAAAATAGGAAATGGGACTTATTAAATCTGTTGCCAAATGAGTAATTGTTTTCTGAACGCTACTTTTTGTATCTGCCCAGTTTCTCGAAAAAAGCATCTTTCATTAATTTACATAATAAAATATGTAATTCATATTTTTAGGTACTTGCGCTTTGGCCATTACGTAATTAAGGTTTCCTCAACAAAAATAACTTTGTTCGGATTTTGAGGTGTATTTTAGGTGAGACATTTACTTTTCAAGTTTACAATTTGACGAGTAGGATGATTTTTCCCTATTTTCCGATTGGAAAATCCCGTGACTATTTTGATTTCTAATACGGCCATCGAAATAGTAAACGGGATATTACAAAGTAAAGTAACGGCCGCGTTTAGTGCCAAGAGTAGTCATACTTTTTGAATTTTAGGAAGACTAAATCTATCATTATTTCATTTTTAAGTTATACTATGAAAATAATGCCATAGCATATACATATAAAAAATTACTTATTGCAAATACAGTCGAGTGTCCTTAGATGTGCGGTTTTTAGTATCATGGAAAAAATTGTTCCAGGTTCTTGGAATAACCATTACAATCTATCGATTTATTTGATTTGCAATATTTGTGGTTAAGAGAATTTAATGCTTCTAACTTATTTTTTGCTTTGAATACCTTTTTCAAAATTTTTTTTCTTCGTATTTCATGAGGCTTGTGCATTCAAAATTATATGAGTTTCAGGACACACTAAGCTTTTATGTAGGCATCTAAGTAGAATCTACCAGTGTATGAGGCTTATAAAATATTAGCTTTCTGTGGTCATTAAATTTCTTTATGTGATAAGAGTTTTGAGCATTGTGATCCACAAACGACGAAAATGGCGAGGCATTTTCTCCTTAGAATAATTTCAAGCTAGCGGGTTCGCACGACCTCCACTCCTGATGCTCGGAAATATTCTACCTCCAGCCCGGAGACTGAATGAGACAATGAATTTAGCCTCATCCTTAATGCAGTGGCGGGCAAAAAGGTCAGACGAGAGATGAAAATATCAGGGAGGAACTGAAACGTCGGTATTTTCGGCTGCAGAGTCCACTCTTGTAAGCCCCTCGCATTGTCCCTTCGTGGCAGCTGGAACTACAGGTTAGAAGGAGGAGGTCTGTGGAGGGCTATAAAGTAATGGTTTGGAAGGAGGCTGGCGAGAGAGAGAACCGGGACACGAAGAAATGGCGTGGGAGACGAGAAAGGGAATGTAGTATTTCAGAGGGAGCGATGGTGAGATTCTCGTTTCACCTCTTCACGTTTCTCGTTTTGTTCACTTTCTCGATTCATGAAACGAGAGAAAAGTTTTAAGCGAGGTAGATCATGCGGGCGTGGTTTCCAGGGAGACAGTTGGTTTGGAAGTGGGAGGGATGGAGAAAGGAATGTTAATGTAAGGGGAATGGGGTAGTGAGAACGGGTAGGAGATTGAAGAATGCATATTGTTGGAGGAAGAGGACATGCAAGAAGTTAGTTTTTCGAATGTGGGTAGAGGGCATTAACGGCGTGTAGGAGGGATTGGTGAAAGGCGGGGAAAAGTATTAAGTTGGTGAGGAGAAACTGAGTGTGCGTGAATCTGAGTATATGGTAACTCATGAACTTTATAAGCGAATTAATGGAAGCTACCTCCTCAAGTTGAAGGTATTGTTAAAATTACCTATCAACTTATGTAATCACGAGTTTGCTAGCCTAATCAAATTGTAATCGAAATGATTGCGTGAAAGCTTTCAAAACCCACAATTAATGAGTTTTTCGGAATGTAGCTAGGTGATGGCCGACGTTCCGTGACCTCTGCCAATTACTTCTCACCATTTTTACCCTTGGATGACAAAAGGGCAAAGGCCAAGAAACTTTGATCTTCCAAGAAAACGTGAGAAAAAAATTCAAAACAACATTTCTTATGAAAATGTTATAGTTGTTGCTTCACGGTTGCATGAAAATGCTTCAGTTGAAATAAAATTAAAGTTACCTCTTAAGATGTGTACTTATAACACTATAAACCCAATGCTATTGTGCACAATGGTGTATTTTTGCAAGATTTGAAAACAATATATTACTTTTGATTATGACCTATTTAGTTATATTATATATTGTAAAATATAATCGTTCTATTCTCAGTATTTTCATTATTTTTAAAACTTAACCGTTACTCTCGAATTATTGAGGTAACATTGGCACCTTATAAAAAACCTGGCAGCGGTTGGTAAATTTAAACGCCTATATTTGGTAACAGATCCTGGAACTGGGAAAAAGAAAGGGGCCAAATTATCCTCATCCGTGAATTTCTCGCGCCATAAAGATGAATTGAGTAGGGTGACATTTACTATTACTTAATTACTTACTTTCTGGTTGCTTACTGTGATTTATACAACCAATTTGAGTAAGACACTAAGTGTATGTTTGGAAAGTGAGGATTTGTCAAAACTGGGAAGGAGTGTTGCTAGGGCAAAAGGAGGTTGGAGAACGGTTGTAGCATAACGAAATTGAGAACAGGGAACGAAGGAGTTAATCGGGGCTGCATTTATGCCTGTAGTTGTATTGCCTTTATTGTTATCACTTGACAACAATTAAAAATAAAATTCTGGTAAATGGGTACTCGAATCGCTTCAGTGCCTTATCCTCTTTTTCAAATTATCCAAAGACTAAAAAAGGGATGAACGAAAACAAATACCAAAAAATAATAGACGTATTATACACCAAGTATCATCTCGTAAGCTATTCCTATAGTGAATGGACATTTGGAGTGTTCATTTTTTTATTCTACGAAATAAGAAAAAAAGTACTCACTTGGACTCCCATACGTTTTTTATCCTTTGAAGGATGATTAAGAATATTTATAATGAGTTTAGGATTAGTATAAATTTCCTTCTCTTGAAATTAAACTGCAGGGGGGAATCCCTATGTGACTTGGCCGAAAAAAAGAACCCAGAGTAACGTTTGTCTCTTGTTTTGTGCCTAATGAAACATCTGAATATGGAGTAGAATAGCTGTAAACGAAAGAGTGTAATCATCTTAAAATGTATTGAAAAATTTTGAAAAGGATAAACACCGTATTACACCGACTAAAATGTGAAATGGTTTAATATCAGTAAGAAATATGCCAAAAGAAGAGCAGAATTTAATGCTAATTATAATTGCACTTTTAGTGTTATTTTACCTGTCTCATTTTGTTTCTTATATTGTCTCATTTAATTAGCATAATAGCATCAAACGTAGAAATTAAAACTAATGATATAATAAATCCTCAGCATGGCATCCTTTAATTTATATTTTGAATGATAACTGAGACATTACACAAAGCGAGAATAATTTATTTGACGATAAACATCCTTTTATCAATTTTGGAATACTTGGAATTTGGAATTGTGCAATTACGTCACATAAGGCACGCTAAGGCTATCAGTGCAGACTCCGCTGTAAATTATATGCCCATTTTACATGAATTGAAAATGTTGTGCTCGAGAATTACTTCGCTTAAAATCACATTCAACTGTGCGAAACACGAAAAAAAAGAGAAAAACTCATAATAAGCCGCTAAGAACAGGAACTGTGTGGTGATACTCGTATGAAACCACCAAGTTATTACGTTGGGTTGTACGGACTAAAAAAAAAGATACATGAAGGATCCCTCCCGCCGGGTGTGGTAAAAGGAGGCCCGCGAACACGTAGAGGGAGTGACGGACGGGTGGAGAGAACAGAGGTGTGGGCGAACGGAAGGTAATGGAGACGGACGGAGGTGGAGACCGAGGGCCGTGCGGTGGAACACCGAAGTGGAGGAAAGGAAGAGAATTGAAGCGTTACGGAGTGGAGCGTGCGTATCTGGCCCCCCCCGAGAAGTGTTGTGCAATATCGGGTGTTACCGCACACAAATTTGGGGCCCCGTGCAAGCAGAAGGCGAAGCGCGAGCACGCACACCGGGGGCGTAATTAATGGGCGATATCAGGGACGGCTGAGGGCGGTTGGTTGGATGGGACGAGAGGTAAGAGATGGGAGAAGGGAATGAGGGAAGATGGAGAATGGAAAAGGAGTGAATGAAGCCAATGCGACGGAGCGAGAGATAGAACGGAGAAGAAGGGAGGGAGGTGGAGGGGTGAAACTCCGGGGAGAGAGGGTTATTGATCGTAGTTGGGGAGACTCCTTCCATCGCATCATCAGAAGCCTCCCCTTCCCCTCTACACCCGCCACGTTATTCCACCTCTCTCTCTTCCCCTATCTCTATACGGATACCCCTCCTGCTCCTCTCTCTCCTACTACAACAGGACACCCCTCCTTCCATGCAAATTCGTCCTCTTTCTCGTAGTCTACCTCTCGTCCGGACTCCCTCAATCCTCTTTCTCTCTCTCTCCCTCGATACGCCGATTCTCTTCCCTCGACCTCTCCGTCCTCCACGGCACCTCTTGAATGCTAGCAAATGTGCCCCCACCCTGCCGCCAAGGCCGAATTTACCTCTCCGTTCCTCCGGGGGCAAGGGTAGAGGTCGCTAAGTGCACGTGTACGCTTACCCACCGTTCCAAACGCAACTCTTCTTTCACGCGCGGGGGGAACAGATTCCGGCGTTCCCTTGATTTTGACTCTTTTTCTTGGGCCGTTCCTCATTACTTCCTATTTCTATACCGGCTATCCATCTCTCTATATCTTCCTCCCTCCCTCTCTCCATATCTCTCGTAATTTTCCTCGCTTTGCGCTCGCCGAAAACCCTTACGAGTACCTGACCACACTAAAATTGAGTCGTATTTAACGTGCTCAACTAAAATCAAGGTTAGATCTAAATATAGAAAAGCACACCGCTGAAAGACGTGTGATGTTAATCCTCCCTGAAGGAAAATGGATTGCATACGAGCATGGATCGCTTGAGAAAATACCGATCTTTCGCTGTGTACAACGGGGTAAACATTCAATTGATGGCAGAATTTTTCTTTCATTTCATTAGACTTATGCCAAAATAGGATGCCATCATGCGTCCTCTGCAAAATGTCAATGCTTCAATCTCTGGCAAGATGATTCCAGCAAATAAGTGGTAGTTTTACTCCAAGAGATTTGCAAATTTCACGCACGTACGGCTAACGTGCTGAGGGGCTTGAAATGAAGCATGTAGTCCCCATGCGAGAAATTACTTGATGTATAAATCTTAATGCAAGTAAATAAGATTAAAATCAGCATAAGATAACTTGCCAGTAATCAGAGGAGAGGTGAGTACGAACGGAAGGAAATAAAACTTTCAAGGACAGCCAGCATGTGGTATGGCTGACAACCTTATAATAAAGGAAAGCCGTAAAAGTTTTAATTATGTATGTACATATCCTGTGTCCACGGAAGCCTTTTGGACGGCTCTTCTATAAAAGTGAACTGCAAAACTCCACTCTCGCAGGAGTTTGATCTTCTTCAGCTTCCACTCTTTACCCTCCTCCCACTGCTTCTTTAAATCCAACCCACAGTCAACCGGGTAAATCTTTAACCTCATCTCCTTTACGCTCCTTCCCTGCCCCTTGCCTTTCGTCCTCTTTCACCTTTTGCCGGATATGGCAGTGCCTGCGAGGTCCGTCGGAATGTGTATTTAGTTACCGTTCTATATCCGTGGAAGTGGCAGTTTCTAAGACTTCATAGTTAGTCGTTTGTGCTCCTTGGGAAAGTTAGCCCAGGCACGGTTAACTTTCCGGCAATCTAAAAGTATATCGCGAATAAACATCGCAAGTACGAGCCCCAGAATGTTTTAGGTTACCCTTATGTTGCAACTCTTACGTCTTTTGTCAATCGGTGAGACGGTTCCCTTCATTAACTACCATATGTTAATTTATTATCTTTTTTGTGTCATTATAACCTTTACTCCGCTATGTAGCGTTCGTCAATCCATCGGAAAACACACCGAGTGGTATAGGGTCTTGAATTGGCTTACTCAGCCTCAACTTCAATTCCTTAAAACATTTAGTGGTCATTAATATTCCTTGGATATGGGATAAAGATAATATTTTACTCATATCATGACTTCCACAAATATATTTATTATTATTATCATCATTAACATCATTAAAAACGAAATTATATTATTTTAAATGATAATAATATAAATTGTCATGAAATACTTAATGCTGAGAAACAAATGATGCATTAAGAGTATTTTATTTATCAAATTTGATCATCATTCAATCCTTCAAATAATTTACATCTGACGATGACTGAGGCGTTTAAATTAGTTTCCTTTGACTTCTTTGATTAAATACCTTTGGTTAGAAAGACTTGCACAGTAAATATATCATGTTAAGAAAATATTAGGGATCAGAAAGCATTTTATTTTTCTGAAATTGTTACTTCCGTTCGTGTTAACCCTGAATTCTTTTATATATTTGAGTAAATCTAATCGTAATAACAAGGAACCGCAATATTATAGCAGATGTCTAAACTAAATATGAGCTGTAATTTAAGAATAATTAAAAAATCTATCGTATATACGATATCTCAGTTTATCTATTATTTTTAACTTATGTGCACTAAATAATGAGATTAAAAGTTTTTTTAATTGGTTCAAAAGGATTATTATGTGATATATAATATTTAAGGAACACGGATGTCTTTGGGCTACAGACTGGAGGACAAGGTTCAATTCTTGGGCTCGCTTCTCCAGACACCCTCAGATATACCCAAGCTGAGTAGTTTTTCGGGTACCAGATTTCCCGGGAAAAAATAGCCGGCACAGAGAAAGACCCCTACCCTGATGTGTGAATTTTACACGCCGTCAGTCCTAGTATTGGAAGTTTTCTACTATCATCTACCAAACTGACCTTCGGGTTGATTACTGAGGTTATGGTTAATACTATATAATGTTTGATAGTGAGCGTTTTTATGACATAAAATTGAATCATTTACCACTCTATTTGTCTTATTTATTTCATACGTAAAGCAGCGCTCGTTTTCACTGCATTAGAAACAACCAAGTATTATGCAATAACTTTTGTTGCTATTGAGAAAAACTTCAGTCATTTTAAACTAAAGGGAACATAAATACTCATATTTAGTTAAAAACCAATGTAAGTGCTGTGATCATCGTTGTGGTGAAAAATTGATCTCTAATATTGATCTCTCTCTGAAGAGATATGTCCGATTGAGGCTGAAAATATCACCGTTCTACTCTGCGCAAAGGGAAGTGTGGGACCAACGTCACACTAGCAAAATTACAGTTAAAGAGGACGCTACAACTACTCCACTACACTACCCCTCTCTTTTGAATGGATTGGTTTGGCCCTCTACCTCCATATCGCTTCTTTTTGCTTCTCTTTTATTCACGTTTGCTACTTTAAAAAAAAGTTAGAATAAATAATGCTCCCATTCGCTTCTTCTAACTCTTTTCTTTCCTAGGATCAATTTAATGGCGCCTCATTTTTTTTAACTCTCGTTTGTAAGCGTCCGTAGTACGTAGTGTAATCGCCGTTTGTTACCACGCTCTCACGACTGTGTAATGACATTTCTAAATCTTTTTGAAATAGCGACGCCACTCACGTTGCTTCTGCATTTGTCAAAACCATTTTGGAAGTCATTCATCCATCCGCAAGAGATTCTAATTGCATTCGATATTGTTTTTTTAAATTCAACAAGAAAAAGCTAGAACGCAAGATTTCCGATGATCTGCTCAGTTTATGCTTTCAATTTGTATTTAAAAACATATCGAAAATCCTTTATCAAAGCTATATTTATTATGTGTACTGATCTATTGTCAAGTAGTCTTTAGCAATTATTGTAGGTAATATGATTTAAGGTGGGATTATAGTAATAGTTAACAACTATTATGCAACCCAAAGAATTTTTGCACAATGTAGGCATTCAATTTTTTACTCCTCGACCCTTTATGCTTTCCACCCTCTTTGAGTCATTCCAAATTCTTATTGCATTCCTCCCTCTTCATCTGGAATTTTCTCTTCTGCCACAGAGTTCAGTGTCTGAATTCCAGCATCTCTTTTATCGACGTTTTCTTCCTTCGATCGATTTCCTCCCACAACTTGCTCCATTCCTCTATAAAATCTAACAATAGTAATTTGTCTTCTTTTATTTCCACCACATTGACACACCCTCATCCAATGTCTCATGTTGCCTTCCCATCTTTAGAAACGGACACTTCCTATCTTTTCAACGGAAAAGTTTTCCCATTGACAATGTTCACCAATAATGTATCCATAGCTTTACTTAGTGTCTTGCCATACATTACTTTCTTTATTTAAAGGCTTCTCTTATCACTACCAGTATCTAATATATTTTAAGATATGCCCATTTTTATTTTAAATACTGCCTTTGAATTCCTCTTCCTAATGCCTACACTCGGAATTTGAGGATATTTTAAACTTCCTTATTTCTTTTATAATCATCTCCTTTTATTTTTTTAATGGTTTTTCGTTATTCTATATCTCTCACATTAATTTCGATTGCGCTGCACAACTAATGGCTAAAAGTTTTGATTGAATGGATAATTCACAATTTAATGGTTACGAAATATATTCGATCAGTTTTACAAAATTATACACATGCGCTCTAAGGGATATCCGGTGAATACGTTTTATACTTCTAGCTCACTGAATGATTTTGGTATGCGGTCCACGTTTCTTCACTTTGACCTTCCGCTTTCATCGCGAGGTTGTCTCTAACCCATTCCTACCCTCCTCTTTTTCTTCCTTGTTCCTCCGGCATTCTCTTCTATCTTCCGCATCACTCGAAAATCCAATTCAAACGTGGATAAATTAATTCTTTTCCCGTGTTCCCCCTCAGAAAATTATTTCCGTTCTCTCTTTACCAGTTCCTTTCCTCTTTACCCCATTCCTTTGGTTCTCAATCTATCAGGAGCAGCTTCACTCCCTGTTCTCGGTCCCTTATGCTTCCTTCTCCTTTATCCCAAGTCAGACCCTTCCCTTTGTAGTGGTTGCACCGCAACTCGGAGTCCTCCGGGCGGTCGAGGACTTGGTCTAGGGATTAGATTGGGAGGTGGGAGGGAATCGACTGCTGAAAGCGAATAGGCAAGGGTAGGACAGAGCTTAAGCCTGACAGTGAAAATTAATGGAGTGGACCAAGGAGAAATGTTACGAGGACGTTGAAAAATAATGGTAATCGGATGGGAAAGGTCGAAAAACGAGCGGTTAAGATGTCCTAAAGTTGATGTAACGAATGCAGTGTGAGAAAAATGTCGAACCCTCTCTATTTGACATTGTGTTGAGCGGCAAAATTATTAATTCGCTGTTTTAGGTTGCTTTCAGTTCTTGATCTTGTACGCATAAATAATTTCCGTTTAATGAGTTGATACTGATTTGTATGTGACACTCAAGGTACCTGAATCTGGCATATCTTGGGTTCCATGAGGTAAAATTTTCATTGAGATGTTTTCACTATTTTTCGCTTTACTATTAAGTGCTTTTTGATGAGATCAGTTAAAAAACACTAAAATTTGTCGTAATTGTAGGCTTATAACCAACTGAAGGAGTTAATTTTTCAATCATTTTCGTTTTACTTTGATCTATTTTCAATTAGCTAAAGTAGGACTGAAAGGTTTGCATTGTCGATATTTGCATTTCATTAATTGCGTTTAAGGTAGATATTGAACTAAACTACAGATTCAGATTCTTATTTCTACCAAAATTCTTCTTCGTAAGTATGTTTTGTATTAATCTTAAGGCCTTCGCGACGTCTCTCTGATGAAGGTTCCATACTGTTTCCGGGAATTACCGTCTCGTAGGTTGATAATATGGAACCTTCAAGTTTTGTATTATTATTTCTGTCATTTAATCAGTATTGTTCTCACATTTTTCTGTATAATGTACCCAAGTTATGCTACGTAAGCAGGTCACTTATTGATTCAGCTCCTTTGGTTGTTGATGTGCCTATTATATTTTTTTGCATTTAATTTCAGCGGACTTGAGTAGGCTATTATTTTATGAAAAAGTTTCGAATGTATGCAAACTCGGTATACTTTTCAGTCACTGTTCTTTTATCGTATCAAATATGTCCTTTTGTTGTGCGAAATATGTGCTTGTGCTGCGAAGTTTTGGTACATCTGAAATATAGTGTAGTATAGTAAAAAATTCTTTCACCCAAAAGATGCTAAAAAATAGATGAGGGTACTGGGTACAAATTGAAAATGGAGGTGCTAGGGATTGCGACAATCAAAAATTCTGAGAAGAGGCGCCAGTTTTTTCTCCACTTTCTGGTTTTTCCCAATAAGATTTTATAACATACGTATTTCACATCTTTAGTTTACTTCTAAGTTTCCAGCGGCATTACTTCGAATCGAATTTGGTTCGCACTGGTTCGTGAACTCTGCTCACTGAATCACCCCAACTTTCGCGTTTAGAGACTTGGATAAAATCTTAAAAGTTGGAACATATATTTGATTAAGTATTGTTTGTGCTCTTAAAGAACCACAGTAAACCACCGGGTATCGTTTGATGTCAGATTAAACTTTGCAACGACCAATCATAGTTTGTCGTTATATCCAGTTTGATGATCCAATTTAGGACACACGAATGACGTAACCATGTCAGTTGTTAGTTCTTACTCGGTCGATGAGGGGTTAATTTCATCACGTATATCGTAAAAAAAGAGAGTAAATGAAAGGAAAGTCATACAATTAAAAAAATATATTTATAAAATCGCAGTTTGGTTCCTGATTGAATAATATGTACTAAACTCCCAAAGTAATAGTTTTTATGATAATTACGGGAAATTCTAAAATATCCTTTCGTTTCTTCCTTATTTTCAAATGCTCGAATCAGATCAGTGTACTTAAATGATCGTTTTGGTTTTTTTATTGCGGCGTATTTTTTTCATAGGGAGGATGCATAATTCTTTTCCTATGCTATTGAAAGGAAGCAAAAATGGAAATAAGTTCTAAATGTAGTTTTTTCTCCAACGTGTGCCTTTTCAAATTTTCTTCCTTTTTACTATAATATTCACCTGAACGATTTCATAATATTCAGCAGTCATATTTATGACAAACCCTACTTTATGTTGATAGCACAATGCTCTGGATATCTTCTCATTTGTTATTCACCCTTTGCTAATTTATCATGACTTGTTGCTCTTCTTTTTTTCATTTTATGTGGGAATTGGTTTATTAAGTACCTTCTAGTTTCCCACGAGGGTTTTTATAAGTGACGCTGACCTCAAGTCATTTAGCGCTCTGAATTTACGACATTTAGCTTTCTACTTCATTCCCCTTAAATGCGTATATCTGTGGTGGACATTTTTCTCCATTCCACTCCGTTTTTTATTGCTTTATCCACCTTCTTCTTGCTACAGCACTACCTCAACTGCAGGAATTCTCTCTCTCCATTCTCCTCAGGTGTTCCCCTCCTGGGCCAAGGGTAGGCCATAGATTTTCGAGGTTTCCATTCGCGGGGGAGACCCGAGGGAGGAATTGGATAAAGATGTAGGCAGGGCGGGTGAGGGAAAGTATCGTGAGTACAAGAATGTGTTTCGCGCTCTTTCCACCCCTTATTCACTTCGCAATCTACCCCTACCCACACCACCATACCCCTAATACCGACTCCTTCTCTTCCGTTCCTTGATCACGTCACCGTCCATTCTCGGTTCTCGGCCCAACCTCACGCCGCTATTCTTTTCTCACTCCCCTTCTCCGTCATACATTATCTCCTTAATAAATTTCTTCTCCGTGTACGACCTATTTATTAGTTTCCATTATTGATTCACCCACCTATTTATTTTATTTTACCGTCAATGGAAATTATAAAGCCTTCTTTTTCTTAGAGGTAAATATTTGTTGTGCCTTGCCTACCCATTAACATTTCTCATGGGACTCGAAATTGGCCTAACCTTATTTAATCTCGTGATATACTGCGTTATAATATCATAATTATGTGTTACTATTTAAAACAGCTATTCTACCGCAGTAAATAGAAAATGAAAAAGTTACCAAAAGGTATCGGCCAAATGTGTCGATGTTTCAGCATAATGGAAACGGTATCGGCCAAAGAGGACGATACCTTTTCCAGAACGATTTTTCCAGAGCAAAAATTGGCTTTTGCACCATGATAACGTCCCACACATCGCAACTTGTGCGCGAATTTTTGGCCACAAACAACACCGAAATAATGTCGCAGCCACCGTATTCCCTTGATCTGGCCCCCACTGACTTTTTCTTGTTCCCAAAATTGAAGAGGCCCTTGATAGGACGACGCTACGCTACGATATACGAGATAAAGACTGCATCGAAGGAGGATCTGAACAAGATCACAAAATATGATTTTTTGAAGTGCTTCGAGGATTGGAAAAATCGTTGCCACAAGTGTATAATATCCAATGGTGATTACTTTGAAGGGGACAAAATAGATATTCATGAGTAAATAAATAATTTTTGAAAAAACACAAAAGTCGCGATACTTTTTGAACAGACCTCGTGCATAGAAACTTTTAACTTTGTATATTAACACATGTAAAATTGAAACAGAGAAAGGACAATCACGTATTTAGTTTTGACGTTTCGATGGCACGGCCGTCATCATCAGAATCATATGTTGATTATGACGGCCGTGCCATTGAAACGATAAACCTAAATATTTGAGTGTCATTTCTCTGTGTTTCTTAATTTAAATGTATTAATCAAAGTTTATAGACACACACACACACACACACACACACACACACACACATATATATATATATATATATATATATATATATATATATATATATATATATATATATATATATATATGTATATGTATATATATATATACACATATATACCATATGAAACTTATGTGAAAGTTTCACGAATGTAAATAATAATATATACCAAGATAGCATTAGCGAACAAAAACAAAAACACAGAAACTCACACGTATTCCGAATTTTTGGTGGCGCTACTATATTTCTGAAGGGAGAGAAAGAAGGAACTTTTTCTGTTTTTGTTCACCAGTACTATCTTGAAATATATATATATGTATATATATATATGTATATATATAAATATATATATATGTATATATATATATATGTGTATATATATTACATATATATGTATATATATATATATATATATATATATATATATATATATATATATATATATAGCTTGTAGTATATATATATATATATATATACTTCAAGCACACACGCATATATATATACATATATGTATATGTGTGTGTGTTTGCTAGTGGATAACTTAGATTTAAACAAGTGCTGTGTTAATTTTATCCACCACAAAAGTTTTCAAGTATATGAAAAAGGAGGGAATAAAAATCAACATCAACCAATAATACAGTAGACCGCTACCATACTAGCACATGTCATAGAGAATTGGAAATCAGGAAGGGAAGAATTCTGCCAACCCATGGCCGTGCCATTTAAGTATCCCTCCCCCAACGCCTTTGGGATAAAAATGGTACCCTACTGTTGGCCACGGACCACGTGAGGCATCACCCCCACCGATGGGGTCCAGAGGTGAATGGGTGGTTGAAAGTACAACAAAAGGTGGTTAGATAGTTTTTTGGTATGCACCTCGTTAGATTTATTTCAGTCATACTCGGTCATGCGAGAAGGTATTTGCTAATAAAACAGACGAGATCAGTGTAAAGCACATGCAGATATATTCATTCCGTAGATGTTTCAAATATCAAGTGGCATTCTTGTTAGCTCCAATCCTACGGTTACTATCCTGTATTGTTCGTAGGAAGGTGTAATACTATAAAAATAGATGCCAAACTAGCAGACTTACGGAAACCTTGAGCCTTGTAGCTTTGGCATCTATTTCTCGAATTTTATATTCATAATTCAAACGACCAATGTATGTGTGGAGTACGAAAAGTTGATGACACGTCGGTTCTGAAACAAGCAGCTCTATTTCATTTCACATTCCCCCTGGAGTTTAGTCGTCTTTGCTCCTAAGATTCCAAACCCAACTCTAAAAAAACATTTCAGTAACGCTTTTCGTTTTGCAGTAAATATTTTTAACAAATTGGACCGTCTGCGTTGATCCTTCTTAATTTCCCTAATAAAGCCTTTTTTTCGTCAGATCTCATCCACTACACGTATTTTCTGAATTGAGCCTCACAACAGCATGGTAGCAACATTCCTCAACCATATATTTACTCCTACCAACAATGCGTCTAATGAATCCGAATTTTTTATTTGCTTAACCGCAGATTTGACGTATGTTGGGGCTCCCATAATTAGTAGTCCATGGTAGCTACACCTAGGTATTTTACCATATCAAAAACAACTTCTGGCTGCAATCCGGTAAGTTTGCACACAAAATATGTGGATCTTTTACGGAAATCTGTCCCTTTAAGTTTAAGCCATAATTTACACTGGTGCGAATTTTTGCCATTCGGGAGAAAACCTTTTGATCTCCGCCTCTAACGAAGTCTCCCTTGTACAAGTGCACTCTTTTTCCGCTGCTTCCCTCCTTAACGATGTTTTCATTTAATTATTTACCAAAGTTATTTTCTACCTTTCTACTTTTTTGTTGCAAGCTTTCACTCTCTTATTTACTGCTTTTACGTTTACTTCAAATTGACCTTATTCACGCATCAGTACGTGTGAACTTACGTAAAATACATTTTCCACTATATTCCCCCGTGTCTTTCCTGTTCCCAGTAGAATAAACTTGTATTAAATAGAGACTGAATCATTGATTCTTCGCGAAGTTCACGCAAATTCTATCCTTAAATAAAATGAAAAAAGTTCTTTATTTACGCATGGGAGGGGTTGAAATCGGCATTTTATTAAATTTAAATCATTCCTTGGCTATTTAAATTTTGTACTTGTACATTGCTAACCATCACGACGGCTCATGGGAGGCAGTATTAATTCACCATTCACTACAGTGTTGTTGTGTTACTTCGTGTACATTATTTGACATCCGGTATAGCTTTATTTCTTGATGATCATGCTCAATTATTGGATTATATATGGTGTTAGAAAGATAGAAATGGTCCTTAATCAGAATATAACTGAAATGGCGTGAAGAAATTATTTTAGGGGCCTTTTATTCCTAAGTACAGTCTTCTTTTTTAAGGAAATCCTGGTATATGAATTCACTTTGTACAATCGACTCGATTTTCACTTCTATACGGCAAAGATATGGTATAACACGGAAATAAATTGTGAACAATTTAACAAAAATTACTGTCACAGGACCATCCTGTTCCCCTCGAATGCTAGTAATTGCATTTCTAAAGTGCATCAACTGTCGTTTGTGTGCAGTGGTGCAATTTCGGTGAAGAGTATTTACTGCGCAATAAATATGCCGCGCTCACCTCGCGCGAATAGAATTCCAGAAGTGAAATTCGTGAAAGGATCCTCAGATTTAATGTCTTTCGTACGTTTGCCAAAATCCCTTGGTTTGCTGAAAATAAAACACTAGCCTACTTCTCTGTGTTGATTTCCGTAGACTGTTTTCGCATAGCTCCGTCAAAATAATAACCAGGATATAAGGCTATTCACCTAATGTATAGCTAGATTTTTTTCACGCTTGAACATTGCGTTGCAGTGTGAGTACAGTATTACATCCTGTCGTAATCGGGAGTCACTAAGAAGTCACGAGACCTGAACGCTCTTCCAGCTGGCAGCCTTTGGAAAGTATATTCCTACAATACGCTCGACTAAAGCATCTTGACTTTTCCTGACTGAGTAAACAAAGTCATAGCTCTTGGAGGAATAGTATCCATCCAATATAATTATTTAAAACCTAAGTTACGCCATACTATCATTTTCATGAAAAAATGTTAAATAATTACCCCATGTATTTATAATTAAGAGTTTTAGATTCATATCTAAGTCAAAATCCTGTGTTCACGTTCTTCTTCCTTTTCAAGTCATCTGCTTTAAGGGAGAAGCGTCAGAACTGAAGAACTAATGCCAGGAGATTTAATATTTCTGACCATCAATTTTTGGAAACTATTTTAATTCTGCGTCGATTTTTATATTTGGGATACTAATGGAATCAACGTTGTTTCACGTATACCTTTTCCGAGGTTTAGAATTGTTAAACAAGATTCTCATTCTGTGTTGGGAGAATTGTAAAGGCAATTGAAATAAATCTTCCTTGCCGTTTTCGTTGGCCTCATCCCTTGAAACTTGGGTACACAATTTTATTCGTAATATGTGACTCCACCATCTCCGTTTTCAAAATAAATTTCGTTTTTCTCTGTTGGACAGCTTTCGTAATTGCTATTTTTTCCTGTATTCCACAATTTTCATCGGAATTCGTAAGGAATAATGTCATTAATAATGCCTAACACCTAAACGTGTATAGTTCCATGTTATCCCACGACTATAGGTGACTAAGTTGCTCTCGATTTCGAATGGAATTGTGAACAGTACTAATTTCTTCGATTTCTTGCAAGTTCAGTGTAGTGGACGAACCAACGAGAGAACTGGAAATATTGAGTACATTTGTTTATGATCGTTAAAAGCGGATGGTAGCAGATATGAAAATTTGTGACTTATGGTTGATGAAGATTAAATGGTAAACACTGTGGCCAATGAATAGTCCTGAAGAAAGAGAAATATCTGTGGAAAATATTGACAAGGAAAAACAATACGTATATTCTGAGACACGAAATTTACTAATTAACTAATCGTTTCAGGCGTGACCTTGTGAAATTATTCCATGATGAACAACTTCAAAATAGAACTTCGTAAATAATTGTTGTTCAAAATACTAATAGATGATGACAGCATTACGAATGGATGAAGAGAATACATTGAAATACTCTATCAAGCGCCCAAACCACTAGAAAATGACTTAATTAAAGATAAAAGTATGATAGTTAAAGACGATCGGGGTCCGAAGATATTAAGAATCGAATTCGACAGAGTCGTGGCATACCTGGGAGACAACAGGGTACAAGGAGTTGAAAAAAACGGAGAAATAATTAAGGCACTCAGAGCCAAAAGGATGCCCTCTATGCATTAATCAAAGATAGCTACGACAGCGGAAAGATACCAGAAGACTTCGAGAAATGTAAAGTGATGGTAATACCGAAGAAACCGCAAACAGATAAATGTGAAGAAAACAGAGCATTGGGCCTGGTAACCCAAGCATCGGAAATCCTTCCTCGGATAATTAGCGGAAGCATATTAGGAATGATATAAGGAAACCTCTCAGAAAACCAATTTGGATTCAGGAAGAACCGAGGAGCAAGATAGGTAAATCTCAGCTTGAGAGTTCTGGTTGAAAAAATGATACACGTAAATAGGCCATTATATGTGGCATTCGTGGACTTTGAGGCCTTTGATAACGTCTAATTGGACAAGAAGTCCAAGATACTAGAAGTTGGAAACAAGGAAGCCATTCGTCAAGACTTTCGTGTGGTGCATGGTGCTCCATGGTTCCGAGACTTGGAACATTGGAAAAGTGGACCAGCGAAGAATAGAAGCCTTTGAAATACCTGTATGTTGCTGGAAAAGAATGCTGAAGATTTAATGGACAAAAAAATTAAGGAACGAGGGAGTACATAGAAGCGCAGAAGAGGATAGGACCGTATGGAGAACTCTACGGCAAAGAAGAAATACATGGATTGGACACCCATTGATGTACAATAGATTGGTTACGAATATAATAGAAGGGAAGATTCCACGAGGAAGACAAAGAGACATACCCTCGTACATCGGAAAAATTAAGAAGGACCTAAAACAGAGAAGGTATCAGGGATTGAGCCAATTGACATTAAATAGAGTAGAATAGAGGGCTGCAGTAGTAAACCCATCCTAGGATTGAAATACTGATGAAAAATGTTTAATTCCACGTATGAAATAAAATAATGCGACCATGGCTTCATTGCGGTACAGGATCATCAGACAAAGAAATCATCTGTAAGGATGCAATTTCTTCGCTTCATGATGCTGTGGCCCGGTGAAACCTAGGTCGCATATAAGTTTACTTTACGTACAGAATTACAAAGTTTTATTTTGACGTTATTCACTATTGATTAACCTTAAGGAAAGGATCATGCAATCCAATAGACTCGCAGGGGAATAGACAGCGAAGCACTAAAGTATAATGCCCATTTTAATGACTGCAATTTGCACTTTTTGAATATAGAGCATACATTTTACTGACGTGATTAATATAATTCAGTTAGACTAATCTTTTGATTTCAAATAAATATAGTCTTTAGTTATAAAATGGATTTTTTGACCTAGTTTTTTGATATTTTGGAGTCTAGATGCAAGGCCCTACTGTTCTTTTTAAAGCTTGGATGCTTCAAATTACAGATCTGCGTATTCTCTTTTCCAGCGACTTTCTTTTCCTCTATTTGTAGATTTGGCATCAGGTGTTTAAATTTCAACCGATGACCTATGCGTTCCAATGCTAATGCCCACACCCTTTTTCCACCATCCAATTTTCACTTGGGCCTTAATTTTCGTATCTTATCCCGACCACAAGTTTCATGATGTTAAGATGTTAAGGCGGGTGATCGTCTCTCCGGCTAATCCAAAATTTTAACTGATTCAAACTCCTGTCACAGTTATATTTCCTTAAAGCTAATTAATCGTGTGGTAAATCCTCAGTTTTCGATGAGCTTAAGAATAAATTTACCATTATTATGAGGTAGTTTGTCATTAAATCTCAAATTTCGATGGATACAGAGTTAAAACGGTATACTACCTTGATCAAAAAGTTCCGTGTGGCGCTCCCATCGTTCCGATTTGAGTTCTGTTTTTTTGTTAAATTGGTACATCTGTTGTTGATATTCCCTTTAAATCTTAGTGTCATAACTTGACATTTGCAAAAGTTACGTAGCCAAGAGTACATCTATCTCTGTGTGTGTTGGCGATTTTTTACAATTGCAGAAATGGATTTAAATTTGAAACAACGAACTTGTATTAAATTTTGCGTAAAAAACGGATTTAGTGGCGCACGGACGTTGGAAATGTTGGAAAAGTGTTTCGGCAACGATTCTCTAAAAAAAACGGTCGTTTACCAGTGGCACGAGCGGTTCAGAAGTGGTCGTGAGTCAATCGAAGATGATGAACGCCGAAAGAGACCAGAAATGTGGGCAGAAAACTCGTGGATTTTGCACCATGATAACGCACCGTCGCACAGTGCTATCATTATTCGTAATTTTTTGACGAAAAATGCAACAAATACCATCCAACAGCCACCGAATTCACCTGATTTGGCTCCCTGTGACTTATTTCTGTTCAATCGAGTTAAAAAACCATTACGGGGAACGCGTTTTAGCAGCCGAGAGGAAGTAATGGAAAAATCGCAGGAAGCACTGATGGACATACCGAAAACCGAATATAAAAAATGTTTCGAGGATTGGATCAAGCGCTGGCATAAGTGTGTTGCAGTCGATGGGGATTACTTTGAAGGGGACAATATAGATTTAGATGAATAAACTTGTATTTTTAATTTTCTGAATAAATTCCGGGAAATTTTTGATCAAGGTAGTATTTCTTTGCCTCCCCAAACAAAATACAACCGGACACCAGGAAATGCAATAGAGTGATCTTCAATTCTACAAGCTTCCGTCCTCTCTTTTGTTCATTCAACGTGCCTAACGTTCTTTGCTCTATGACAATCTTCAATATCCCATCTTCAATCAAAATACTCTGAATCCATCTTCCCTGCCTACTTTTGATGTCTGCCAATATTTCTCTCTTCTCCACACTATGCCTAGCTCTTCCTAGTTTGTTTCCCTCTCTGTCCACCTTTGGCATCCTTTTCCCCAGCTACATTAAAAAAAAGCCTCAAAACTATGCTTATCGTATTTCACTGACCAAGTTTCTTTCCCGCGAAAAATCATGCTCCATTTTATAGTTTTTCTGACATTTTTACAGAATTTTTATTCAGTGCTCCTGTAATCAATTTCCTCCTTCTTGTGAAAGCTTATTTGCCCAACGATTAATTTTGACCTTCTTAGCTCAAAACACTTCCAAGATAGGCAACCTGTATATAAGTAAATTTAAAACTTGTATATAAATAGATAAATAATTTGATCTAGTGATAGCCTCCCATTTCAACGTTTAACTTAGTCTTCTTCTCCCTCGACAATGTCATGATCGTTGTTTGGTGTATGAAGATCTTCATCCCATACCTATATGTATCTATTATTTTTAATGTACTTGGCAATGATTGCAACCCCGTAACTGACTGAGTAATTAAGCATTGAGCATCCACAAATCTATATTAATCCTATAGCCAATATTGATTATTAAGCACTCCATACCGATGTTTCGGTCAAATAGGCGACCATCAACGGAAGTGAGAACTTGACAACGGGGAAGACAGCATAAGCGAAGTACTGCCTAGGGTCAAAAGAATGTGTTCAAGTGGAAGGAGGTGGGGAGGTTGCGGGAGACCGGTTTATTGGGGTGGGGGTGGCAAGAATAGGAGTGGGATAGGGGAAGTGAGGGAGATTTGTTTTCTATTGAAGTAAAATCTGGTGTTTTCCCGGCGTATTTGTTTCATGAAGTTTTCTTGGGTCTTCCACCGGGTAAGGGTATCATATTGGCCGACGTTTCGATACCCGACTCGTACATCGTCCTCAGGGTAGATTCCCTTACATAAGAGAATTGTTAATGATTCCTGATTAAAGAATTTCCGGCTGACTTTCCTTCCTCTCTCCAGTTTCTTCCATGTCTCTGTCACCATTTCCCGCACGTTAACGTTGAAAAGCACGGGTGATAATGGACACTCCTCTTCCCAACATTTGATCCTAACTTACCATACGCCGCTCTCACCTGAACATTCTGATGCATGCACAGCTTGTGGATAAATATCCAATCCCTCCAATCTATTCTTATTTTCTCTACTGTATTAATCAATTTCATCCACCTCACTCTTTCGAACGTGTTCTTGAAATTTACTAAACAAATCAATACATCCTTGTTTTACTTCACGACTCTCTTTGTTTGTGACTTCATCACTGCAGTGACATCACGCGTTCCTCTCCCCTTCCTGGACAAGTTTCACCCAAGTGCACCGATTTCACCTTTCCTTTGTAAACTTTCCAGATCCTCTCACTGTGTTTTCCGCCATGCTTCTTTCACTCTATTAGTTTCTCTTCTTTATTTATTATTTATCTCTTTTCACATTTTTCTAACTACTTCGGTGTTTACATAATTTCATTTTTTCTTCTCGTCTATCTTTCTAATCATCTTGTCTGAACTCCATGATTTTTATTATCCTTTTCCTATTTACTTTTCCTAAAGTTTTATTTACGGGTTCCGATATCGCTTTTTATTATAATTTAATTTTCCTTCTATTGTACCCGTTTCCCTGTTTTTTTAATGAATTGATTACACTTTTCTCTACTACCTCTTGGCATTCTTTTATTTTCACCCCATATAATAGTTCTAAATTTCCTTTTACTCATCCGTTTTATATATTTTGTCCTCTTGAGTCTGACGTTCACACTTCATGTGTTCTAAATTAGGATCTAAATTTGTATCTACTTCCGATAAACTGTCCAATCACGCTGTTTCTAAATTTGTGCATAACCATAATATAGTATAAATTGTACGCTATCAATCCCCGGGAATTTCAATCCCAACCAATGCTTATTCTGGTGTTAAATTATGTGTTTTAACCTTGTCTTCGTCATAATACTACTGCTGTCTCCCCTCGACTATTCCTTGTTCCTAAACCCTAGTTTTCTGCTATCTCTAAGACTATCTCTTTCTTAACTTACCGTCGCGATCCATTTCTTTGTCATTGTTAAATGTTTCCCTCTAGGAATAACCACAATCATTTCCTCTATTTCATTGCATATCATCTCGAAATCTTCCTCAGTAAGAATGCTCGCTGGCATGTTGGCGTGAATAATGGTTAAATTCGTTGGTTCAGCCTTTATTTCAATTAAAAATATTCTATCAATCTCCTTTTCTATGCTTACCATGCTTCTTCTTGGACTTTTTCAACACTATTGCCATCCTTTGCTGACTCTTTTCTCCTTTGTTGTGTATTACTACGAAACTATCGCTCCAGTAACTCCTACTATCATTCCGTTTGAACAATATCACATACTTTGAACAGTCAAAAAATATCTGTATTTCTTCTATCTATTTCGCGTTTTATTTTTCCCCATTCTTAGCATCGTCTTAGCATTCCAAAGCCTTATTCTGTATTGTTTGATCCTTTTCTGTTTTTTCTGAGCTACTGATTTCACCTTGCAAGAATTGCGTGTGATAATGGCTGTGGAAGCCTCGTCGCTACCGGGCACGGCTTTAGGTCCAGTGGGTCCCGTAGTTACCAGGGCTCATTTAAATCATTTTTCATCATATTTTCTCAGAGTAAATAAATTATGTGGATAAATTACTATTTTATCACCTACCTCACTTAGTTTGCGTGAGTCACTTGCGAATATGTAAGTGTTGATTGAATAATAATTTGGTTTACAAGCCCTATATTATATCTTACAAATAAAATTGAATATTTAAGATACTTTACCATTTGAAGTTCCAACTGGCGTTTCATGCCTGATGCGACTGGTTCCCAGTTTGGTGGTGACTTAAAAGTATTACCCTCTGATTTTTCTTAATTGAATTGTGGCTCTGTATCAAATCATTTCTCCTATTTGTAATTTTAAAGTGATAAAAAAAATTCCCTTTTGTAATTTTCTATTTTTGTATTTAATAAAATAATTCATTGTGCTAATGAAATATCCAACTCTCATATTGAAATTATTATCTTACTTCTGCTGGCTGTGCAAATCTATTTATCTATTCAGTCTGATCTTTCGTGGACTGCTTCCTCTGTCTGTCTGTCATAGTTTTTCTTGCCGATTCTCCATCCACCTTTTGCCTTCCTTCATTCGGTATCCTCCGTCTTGACCCTCTTCCGCTCCTCAGTACCGTCTTGTGGATTGATTACCAAACTCCCCGGCGACTTCCCTGCGTACCAGGACCCCCTTCTCCGCCTCACCTTCCAAAGCACCCCGCTTCCTGCGAAGCATTGCAGATGACGCGATATCCTTTCGCGGCTGAGCACCCTCATTTCGGCAGCAGTCACCATTTCACCTCTCTCTCCCTTTCATTCCCCACATCTCTAATTTTTACCCGTCACAAATAAATTCAATCAATGGCACTACCGTAGTGACAGTATTTCACCATATCACTATCATTATCTAGTATTTTTTGCCCAGAAGTTAAGCCAACCATCGTAATTGTTATCAGGGCCCTCCATGCACTTTTATAAGTTGCTTTCAATATCCAATAGTGCTATGAATCATTTATGCAATAGCTCTTTTGTCGTTCTTGAAATTTTATATTCGTAAAGAGCGAGCAACAAGCGTAGTATGACAAGGTATACGCCAACGATGGCACTCTCAATTATTTTTATATGCGCGTGTTCCCATGTAATATCGCCATTTGAGAGACTAAATGACATATAATATTTAACAGTGTGATAAATTTTGAATGTGCAGTCATTACGTGCGATACAGTGATGCACGGCGAGAATTAGTCACTCATGGAATAAAAATAATCAAAAATTTAATATTCACTCGTACATGCAGGAATTGATCTGTAATGTTTGAAATTTTTTCGTAGACTTATAATCAACAAGTTTTTTCCCAATAAGGTACCCTTAATTTATAAAGTTAATAATCCATCATGAGAGAAACACATCCGTCATTCAACCCCTTAAAAGTATTTTTATTTCAATTAGCTTCGATTCACTATCTCATTTTTAACATTTTAACAAAGGACCGATATAAAGCATTGCAACAACCTGTCCAAAGCGTTATTAAAGGCCAACTGCAAACATATTTCTGTGCTCTTTTTCGTGCAAGCATGTTTCAATTTATAATATAGGCGCCACATCAAACCGTAAAATATACTTACGAATCCATTTGAACTGTTCATGATATAGTTTCTCATGCTGAATCATCACGGTCAAGTGAACCTGACAGTTTTATAAATATATGAATACTTATCAGCTCTAATTTGCTATTAATGAAACTGGTAGTTTTTTGATTTACCAAATACATTTTAAATGATGGTTTATAACATTACTTTCGTTTGGTCTTGAGAAATTTTATTGATATTATCTATTTTTGAATGAAGTTCATAAAATGTTAAATTTATAATTTGGTCTGAATATTGCTACAAACTACTGCGTACGTTTATGCGGCACTTTAGTTTCAAAGAGCAATTCTTCTATTTTCAATCAAACATAAACTAATCCAATAATATTTGGTCAATGAAAGGATGCACTTTAATTTCGTACCTTTTTGACTAGAATGTATATTTTATTTGGAGTAAGATTAACAAATATAGTTTACCTTAGATGATATTATAAAATTCCTGATTCGTAGTAAACTTATTGCTAACTATGCAATTTTGAAAGCCTCGAGTTAAGAGTTACGACCATCATTTCTGTACACCACGTATACATTCATGTATTTTCATCATAAATTTGCTGAACTTGTAAGTTTGGCTAATTGGGTGATTGATGAACTAAATTATAATCATGTACTCAATAAAGTTATCTAGCTAAATTGTATAACTTTTCATTAATTATATGATTCTTCCTAAACAAGCATTTTTTCAGCAATGATGCAGTTTTTTAAGCATTCAACAGTAGGTACTGATAACTAATTTAGGGCTTAAGAAAGACATTTAGCTTCTAACTCTACATGGAGTAAAAGGACATTGAGATGAAAAAATCAACAGCTGTTGATGACAATATAGTATTAAATTCCCTCTTTATTTCGCTTTTTTATACCTTAAAACATGACCATTCATCACACTGAGAAACTAGTAATCGGTTCCAAGTTATTAGTAGTAAAAATTCTATTACCTTACGAAGCACTGCATAAAAACTATGAAAAATTGGAAATAAGTACAGAAAAGTGTTTCTCTGTATTCAAATTCAAACTTTCTATTGATCTACTCCTAGAAACTTCATTATTTCTAACTAATTATTTATAATGTGTATTTATTATTTATTCCCATATTTATTGTTCTTATTAAATCCAAAGTAATCGCCACATTAAAGAACTTCGTTTAATTATCAAATAATCTTTGTATTTCGTGGCGAATAATGTATTACTTTTGGTTTCTTGGAATAATTGTTTTTCACACTATTTGGTCGCGATTTATTCATAATTTTAATATATATGATTGAAAATTTTAATATCCCATGCATACAGTATCTAGTTTTTCTATTTTTCATTGAAGATTTTAGAAAAAAAATGGATCTTCTCAATAAAATTCCCATCTTATCCCGTTCCCCTTTGCGACAAACTTGAGTGCATGAAATTGAATCATGCCCCACAAGGTGATCAACGAGGTCGAAAAACGTAAACAGTTTACCCCTCAATCGTTGAGCAGTGCTTCCACAGCTTCGATTAGCCTTCCTCCTTCGCCTATTTCGAGTGGGCCAATCAGCCATTAAGGAGCCTCTCTAGCTCCTCCCACTTTGCCTTCTCCCCACTCCATCCGCCCATCTCTCCGCATCCTCTCCTCTCTCCAGCTAATTTGCCCCGTTCCAATCCAAAGAGACTTGGCGGGGGTAAATAAGCGAAATCCGATATTCAAACGGCGCGGCGCAGTTGTTTGCCGAGTCCTGAAAATTTTCAGCTGTCCCCCCGACCCTCTTTCCTCCCCCCTGCAACCTCTGTCATCCTCCCTCTGCTTCTCCTTCCATTTTTGGCAGGACGGCTCTCTCTTTCCAAATTACCGTGTATTTCAAGAGGAACAAGTAGCCCCCCTTTGCTGCCTGGTTCCGGCTATTCATCAAGAAAATATGCATGTTGTGGGCAACGAAGCTTTTGTTCTGATAAATTAATTAAATCTCTCGAGGCGGTACCAGATATGAATTTTACTTTCTCAATATCAATTAGAAACGCGGTTTCTTTAGTCATTTAATGTAAAATAAAGCCATTATCAAATAGGCATTGGTAGATTAACGACCGTTCAAGATTCATTCGAGCCTAGTTGGAGGTTTTGTTGAAGGTTTCTAGAAAGTAATTGAATGGGGATATATTTATGCAGCGCCTATATCGTTTATACTTCATATAGGTTATATTACAGACATATAATATATGCATACATACGTATATATATATATATATAGAATATATATATGCGTGTGTGTGAGTATATATATATATATATATATATATATATATATATATATATATATATATATATATATATATATATATGATATTTACAATAAAAAAATCGTTTACAAGAGCATATCAAGGTGACACAAAATATTCTAATATAAATATAATTGATCGAACACTCAAACTAGTGATTAAATTCATCGGTGTATTTTTATTTGTTAAAATAACGCCATAAACACAGTGATCCACCCCAAGGTCGGTTTGGTAGGGTTCACCCAGTACTAAGCCCGACGGCGTGTTAAATTCACACATCAGGGTACGTGGGCCAGTTCCTTTCCCTGTGCCGGTTATGGTTTCTCAGGAAGGCCTAGTACCAGATAAATCACATAGCTTTGGTGGAGCTGTACGTGTCCAGAGTGTCTTGCCCGGAAATCGAACCCGGGCCCCTCCGGTCAGCAATCTAATGCTCTACCCCCTGGACTACCGCGACCTTGTTAGTGGCAAACAAATAAATGTATTGTAATGCTTAACTTTAAAATCTCAGACCGATACAAATTCGTTTAAAAATTTTGCTAGTTACACTACTGACCTCATTTATTGTTTCAGATGTACACAATCAGCCGACAAGGTGAAAAAGCAATGCATAAAAGTTAAATGAATTTAAATGAAAACTATTAAAGCAGATTATGTGTAACGAAGAGAGTTTACATCTTAGTGGATGGACGCATAATATTTCAACGTGTTTGATGATTTCTTATTGCCGTGAAAACAACATGGTAATGAATTCAAGGATGCTCTCGATAGAGTTAACTCGAGAGAATCTTAGCCCCTCACGATGGCCTCAGGAATGCACCTTGCTGCTCTAAATGAGTTGCATGGCACTTACGAGCCATTAGTTATTCTTTTGGGTTCGTTCCGTGAAATTTTTTTTTGTCACATTGGAATTCATTCTAGCACATCCTTCACCATAAAAAAATTTTCGCGTTTTTTCCCTCTCAATGGAAAACCATTACATTGGGAGCAATGTGTGTGTGTATGTGTTTTATGACGAGCGTTCGTATCTCGGAGGAGCACACCAGATGGCACAGGGTAGGAGGGAGGGAGGGATTCATGGTACATGTCGGGCCTTGGGTGGACGTGAGGATGTATTGGATCTACACCGTACTCTGGGAATACGTTTTCTAGGGCAAAAGGGATGTGAAGACATAAAACAAAGGATATGGATTAGGACGAATGGGTATCGTGATCCTAAAATATTCAAATTTAAAAACTTATTCCCAGGGAAAGATTGAATATCGTATATTTTATAAATACTTCTTGTGTTCTCGGTTTAATTGTATTATATTTTGTAAGATACTTTTAGATTTGAAAGAAAGAAAGTTTATACGAATGATGTGTAACCACTTTTACTTTAAATTCCCGAATGAACAGCATTCAGGTTCATTATTTGGATGAAATCATTATCATTGTTAAATGATAAATCTTATTGGTGTTAACTTTCAGATATTGTCCCCCTCTTACAAGCTAGTTTCTTTGACAACTCTCATTTTTTATTATTTGGCACATGAAAACCTTTTGATTCATACACACTAATGCATAAGGTTTATTTCATTTGGCACTGCATAATTAATACAATTGATCATGTGATCAATTTTTCTAGTTTTTTTCCCAATTTTTTTCAGCATACTCGATTTTCATGGCTCAGAATAACCGTGAATTAATACTCAAATGTTTTACTCTGTCAAATATATTATCCAAAATATTTAAGTGGATATCTATACTTGACGTTTTAGTCTTTTGTAAGACTATTTTTATTGATTAAAATTCAATATTATGATGATTACGATTGAAGAGAAATTGCTATCCTTTAAGTACCTCACACCCTGGTTCATTTGCGCAAGTAACGGAACTTATTTATTGATTTATCACTCTTATGGGTATAACAATTCTTTCCGAGTACAGTTCATGGTACTTTTTTCATCTCACTGCAAAACTGTGCAAATATAGCTATTTCCTTTGCGCAGGGTATTAAATAGCCAGAAATATTCAGTGACCAATTATTGACGAGAAGTAAACGTATAATGGACTTTAAAATATTAATTTGTTTAAGAAATCCGAAAATTATCTGGTACAATTTCTAATCTAGTTTATTATAGTTTACTAACAAAACAAAAATATAATAGATTTGACAGGTCTTAAATCACTAATGAGGAAATTTGTCCTCCTGGCCTTCATTCGTGAAAGTATAAAACAATCTTTTAGGGGAAATTAATTAATTAAAAAATACTTTTTAAATGGGGACAAAAAGGCTCATTCATTTTAAATGGTTGTGTGGTTGAATTGAATTACAAACATGGTATTCCTTCAGAAGTTTTCTTCCTAAGTATGTTTCTACGCGAATTGATAGATTGGTAGATTTTCTTCTCGCAGCCGTGACCTAGGTCATTCTCCTTTCTCGATATTTTGAAACAAAGGAGAGAGAAAAGCATAAAGTGTTTTATTTTATACTGGCACGAATATAAAGTTATTAATGGAAATGAAGACTAGAATATACATTGTTAAGAGGAAGGAAGACATAAGAAAGTATTGCGTTATTTCTATTTATCCAGGGAGGAATGGAGGATTAATGTTCTGTATAACTGGACGAGATTTAAATTATCTTAGAAGTACACGTATCTCTCTAGGAGGGACCACTATTGGTATATAATGTGTTAACATCTACAAGTAAAATTGTTTCCGTGAGAATATCCGCACTTTGAGCACATGAGAAAGAAAAGAGAATCATGTGAAACTAATTAAATAAATAAATATATGAAGGCAATACTTAGGTTGTTGTTGTCCACGATGGGAAGATGTTTAGTCATTTATTACTTTTTGATGGAGTTCTAGTAATGTATGTTATAGTAATGAATGTATAGACCAGCCGCGTATGCATACTCGTATTATATTGTTTAGAATGCGGAGACTTTGGATGTGTAATTACTGAGTAGCATAAACTATTTAATAATTTATATACCTTACCAAGAGGTAAACATTTAAATGATATTGGAAGCAGTTGAAAGTAGAAATAACTTAAATTTCAAGCTCTCAAAGCTCTAAATTTCATAAACATTATAGAAATTACATGTTTTTGAAACTTTAAATTTCTACTCCCGGATTATTTTACCATATGAATGGTTTTGTTCATTACAAAATTAAAGCTGCTGAAAATGTCGGTCATTGTTGCAAAAAATAACTGCCTATGCAATATCTTATAGCGGTGGAGAAAGTTTCGGAGAAAAAGCAATAAAAACCGGTGAAGAATGAGGAAAGAGTTGAATGTTCGTTGTGGGAGAGGCAGGAAGGGCATGATGAACGACCTTTTCTGGAAATGAACATTCCGTGAAAATTGGAAAGCCGAGGTTGTGAAACACGGGCACAAAATCGGGGGAAGAGGCGAAAGGAGAAGACGAAGGGGAGATGGCTGAGTGGGTGGGATACAAGGTTAACGATAGTTTGAGAGGGACTAAATCTAAGGGAGAGCATTGAGAGAGGCTGGGTAGGAGACTTCCTGAATATCAGGTTGATAGATGATGCGTGATCTGGGCGTGAAACTTACACGTACATCGGAAAGGCTCTTCATGGGAAAGAAATAAAACTTCACGAAAGTTTTCAGTCCAGTGATATGTTAGCGATCAGCATGTCATGGTTATTATTTCAAGCTGGACCACTTTATGTTGTCTCATTAGTCAAACTCATCTGCATGGAACACTGGCCACCGAGAGTTTTCCTGGCATTTGTTTCCTGGAAGGCCAGCTTCTGTTTCCTCTTCACAACATTGAATGGCGTTAATTCGTTCGGACCAGAGAATATTGTGCAAGTGAGCATTGTACATGATCCAAAGCTGTGATGAAAATGGTGTCCACTTTTATTGTGTGACTACAAATGACGTTTATTGTTTGTTGTATGGAGTGATGAAAGGGCAGTACAATAAATATTAATATATTACCATTTGTCGATGAGGGTAGTCCATTATTAGAAACGGTAAAATTTTAAATATTCTTTAGGAAAGCTACCATCTGAACACAGCCAACGGGCATATAACTCAACGATATATTTTTGGGAGAGGTGGCGGCAATAATGCGATAAAATATGGTCTGTGTTCAGCAGCAAATATATTTATTATTCAATTAGTTTTTTTACGCTATAGCATCTTCAGAAATAATAGCCTGTGCAGCATTCACAAACACATTTTTTTTCGTCAAGAGGTGGTGACTGGGTGAGGTAAGGGACAGAGTGGATGGATTATGGTTTGTAATTTCGAAGTGAGAGGAAGAGGGGGAGAGTTAAGAGAGATGGTGGGGAAATTCACCAATTTTTCCTATTACATTATTTTTCCTATTTTGAAGGGCCAGTTTTATTGCTTCACTATGAGAAAATTAATCTGAAATTCAAAATCCCTAAAATAATTCATAAAGATAACAGGTCTTTTTCTGAAAGCCTGCGTATACCTTAATTGACAATACCACTTCTTCTAACATCCAGAAGCAGTTCAGTCAAAAAAGTAATTCTGGGCAAAGTGTCTTCAGTAAAGTTAATTTTTAAATTTTTGAAATGGACATTGAAATAGCAACTACAATTTCTAAGTGATCTATTCTTTTTAAAGTCTATTTCATCCCCATTCTTCATTTAATTCTATCATATTTGAAGCAGTTTGCTTAAAAATATTGTAAACCACGGTGTTTTACCTTAATTATCTTCTAAATATTTTTCTGTTGCATTCGATGACATTTCAGTGGACTTGTATGTTACGTTAAATAATTGTCCGTTTCCGCCTTTTCACATATCATGGTTATCTGTGCTGAAACAAGCGGTAGTGCTATTAAAATTGATTGCTGAAACTTCAGAGTGGTGGACAAAAAAAGATGGAATATGGTAGGACTCAGTATATTTCTGATTCCTTCCCACTTTTCTTGATAGCGGTCGGTGACAGCCGTACAACTCTCAAAGTATCGGTTTGCTTCTTCAAAAACGCAGAAATATTCCATGTGGACTCTGCAAAAAAATTAAGAGTGCTTCCATGAATATAGAGTAAAAAAGGCATTCCTTTTGCTGATTTAATGGATCCTTTCGTAGGACGGTCCTCCGCACTGGACGGAATCGAATCTACCCCCCGTTTTTTCCCTCCTCCTCCCCGAAGGACAAATTCCCAAATAGTTCGGTATAAGAAGTAGCGTGAGCCTACCGCAGCGAACGAGGCTCCCGCCGTTTTTGTCTCAATTCTGCCTTCACCGATAAATCCTCCAGGCTCAGTCTTTCCTCTTCATAAACCGCACACCCGCCGTTCTTCCTTTTCCTACGGAAAATGAAGTTGCATAAAAAGGTCTACACCAAGCTCATAAGAAAGAAAAGTTTGTGGAAATATTCCCTAGTAAGATGGAAAAGTGAAAGGCGGAAGAGAGAAAGCATGCCTACGGCAAGCCAGTCTGTCCACTTCAAAATTCGACCTAAGGGGATAAAAGAGGTGGTTATCCATGCACAGCTGAGAAAAGTCCTAATTTGTCAAAAATTAAAGTACTTAATTAACTCTCTTTCTCCTGTCCGCAATATATGTATATATGTTTCACGAGCACGCCTCTCGTACATCCTCAGCTCCACCCAAGCTGTGTAATTTTCCCGATCTTTCTGGGAAACTATAGCCGGCGCAGGGAAATGAACTGGCCCCCTACCCTGATGTGTGAATTTCACACGCTGGTCGCCTTTGTATTAGGTGAATTCTTCCTTACCAACCAAACCGACCTTCATGTTGAACATAATAATATATATATATATATATATATATATACATATATACATATATATATATATATATATATATATACATATATACATACATATATATATATATACATATATACATACATACATATATATATATATATATATATATATATATGTATATATATATATATATATATATATATATATATATATATATATATATATATATATAACACTTAGCACTAGTGGACACAGACAAAAACACACAGAAAAAAGGTGAGTTCTGTGCCTCACTTCCTTGATAAAGGTGGCCACGACCACCGAAAATTCGAAAAATGGTGAGTCTCTTTTTTGTGTGTTTCTGTGTGTTTTTGTCTGTGTTTACTAGTGCTAAGTGTTATACATTATTATTCACATCCTTGAGACTTTCAAAAAGTGCTATATATATATATATATATATATATATATATATATATATATATATATATATATATGTATATATATATATATAGTCAGAATGGTCCTCTAGGTCTTCGAGCCCTCCGGGCCAGTGAGCCCAACCGCATGTGAAATTCACACATCATTGGTAGGGGAGGTTTCAGTTTCTTTTCCTGTACCGCCTATGGTTTGCCAGGCATATCTGGCACCCGAAAAATCACCCAGCTTTGGTGACGCCGAGGTAGCCTCAAAGTGTCCTCGGCAATCATCCCAGGGCCCTCCAGGTCTGTAGTGGTACACAAGCACTACCACAAATGACTTATCCGTGGTGTTAATTATTTTAGTTACATTTTAGTTGCATTGTATAACAGAGTTGCACATATAATACTACAAAACGTTTCTTAAAGACAGCCAAAATCATCAAAACATCTGAAGTTGTTATGATTTTTCATAAAAGTGGTTTCTTTTTCTAGCTAAAACATGGTAAGAAAAATACTTGTTTGGCATGTAAATATCATCTGTAGTAGAATGGAACTTAAAGTAAATTAAGGGGTCAGACCATTTTCGATTAAGCCACTCTAAAGTTTAAATAGGGTATTTTGTCTCCATGCTTTTGAACAAGTAGAGAGTCAAAAAAAAGGAAGATTAAAAAGCCATCATATTAATTGTATTTTTAGAGAATGCATCCGTTAATGCCGAATGCGGCAATTATTACGGAAGACAAAGGGTTATGTTTGCCTGCTAGAAGAGTGATACGAAGCCTTTATTTGGAGCGAATGGATGTAATTAAATCTGGGGTCGGTAGTGAAGAAGCCAGAATAATGATAGAAGCAAGTAAGGGAAGTACAGTTTTTCCCGTCATTCCCAGCGTTTGTACCGTGTGAGCTATGGGTATCATCAAAGATAGCGTCGCAAGAGTGGAAAGCCACTGAGAAAAATATCCACCTTTTGCTTTTTTTCCAGGCGATGTCCATATTTGGTAGACAAAGGAAGGGGATTAAAAATTACTGACCTTAAAATAAGGGAAGGCGAAGAAAAATTAATGCTGAAAGGGTTGCAGGAAAACGGCAATAATTAGTAGCTAAATCACAGTCTTGTTTTTGTCAAAGAAGAATTAATTGCTTGCTTTTTCATAACTATGCACATTTTTCAGTTAACCTGAGGGATCTTTTAAAAATTTCATTCGCGAAATTCATTGCATAAAAATTCAATTTTTAAGTTATGTTTTTTTAACTTATGTGCAATGTATACTTGTGGGGTAAAATTTTTATTGATTTGACTGCAGTTAAATGCCAACGGCAGCCTTTGGCAGTTTAAACATGCTCAGTTCGCGCACGCCTGTTCCTGGTAATGAAAGATATTCTTCAGGGAAATCTATTTAAAAAATTTATGAACAGAATAAAAATTCCGGGTTTGACCTTGACTGCTGGGAGAATGAAGTTCATATTGAATATTGCGAGATATTGCGATTTCGTGGGGCATTACGGAACCCACAACGGCGGTACAATTACGTCTCATGGTTCATTTTTTCTTTTAAAAGCATGTTAGTGGTACATATCTTATGAATGTTTTAGTTCTTCCAATAATGCTCTTTACGTCACATTACTTTTTTCTTCCACATAGGCGGCATTGGTTTCAATGTTTGCTTACTTAAGGGGCTCTTGACCCAGAGCTCCATGGTCATTTTCCTTTGAAATTCATTTTCTCTCCTCATTTAACATATTATACTATATGTCGCAGTGCTAAATGGAAGAACAAACTCTCCATAAGCCTTTTGTGTGATTTTATAGACATAAGATCACAATTTGTACAGATGAAAGTAAAATTTCGATACAGCGTCGCGTGTTACCTCCATCACCAAAGGCCTGCTGAAAATGTTTCAAATTTCAACGACTACCACTAAAGCAATTCTAGAGTCAAATCAATAAAAATTTTACCATCAACCCATAACGCATGAAGTTGACAGGAATATGGCAACATTTAATTTTTCAACAGTAAGTTTATCGAATGAAAACTTTACGATCACTCTAAATAAATAATACTCGTATTTTATCATTTTATTTTTTTTAATGTTGCCATCGTAAATGTTTCATTTTTAGGAAGCAATCACGCAATCATTAACAAAATATGATAAATACGTACCACCGAAGTAAAAAAAACTGGTGCGCTGAAAGTAGTTCTTTCATTACAAATGTGTGCTGTCTGCTCTGTTTTGGGAGAGGAAAGTGCGTATGCGCCTCCAGGAAATTCCCATCGTTGTTCACCCTTCCGAGTCTTTTCATTTCCATTCTCATTTCCCTTCCTCCCTATCCTCTTTCCGTGCAAAACATTTCTTTTGCACCCGATTGTGAGAAATTACCAGAGGTGTAGAAACCCAGTTTTTTTGCTATCTATTCAAATCACAATTCGAACAATATAACAGATCAGACCCATTCCAATAGGGGCCTCCAGGATTCATTCCTAGAATCTGTGTCTTCTATGTATATATATATATATATATATATATATATATATATACATAGAAGACTCCTCCTCCTCAGTATCATTCACTTCTTCTATATCCGAGGAGGAGAAGGCTTATCAGACCCTAGTAAGGCCAATTTTAGAGTACGCTTCTCTTTTATGGGACCCTCATGAAGAAGGTCATATTAAAAAACTGGAAAAGGTGCAAAGAAAGGCTGCCCGATATGTACTGGGGAAGCATGGGAGGATGGAGAGTGTGTCTGACATGCTAGAAACGCTGGGCTGGGAACCTCTAGAATCTAGAAGAAAAGTAAGCAGACTTTGTGGAATGTTCCGAATTTTGAAGGGGGAGAAAGCTTGGGCAGATCTTAGGAAAGAGGCGGGGAACCCAAATTTTATAGGCAGAAATGATCACAAATTTAAGATAAAATGCCGGGCACAGAGGACAAATAAAAAAAAATTTTCTTTTCTAAATAGAACAATTGTTGAGTGGAACACTTTACCTGCAAAAATATTCGAGCCCTTTCCTAACAGAGTGTATACTTTTAAGAATAGATGTAAGGCATATATGTAATAATTTGATTGATGTGTGGTGTATGGTATTATATGTAATAGCTTAATTTTTTTTTTTAATTTATCTTTTTTTTTTCTTGCTGATAAATGGTTGTAAATGGGATGGGGATTCACTTGTTTTGTTAAAGAGATTTGTGTTTTGAAGTCTAGTTTTATGTATTATCTTTTGCAATTATTTGGGACTTGTGTGCCACCTGACAATGTCTATCAGCACATGTGTATTTTTAATAATAATAATAATAATATATCCGACTCGAATATTACCTTCCTAGATATCGACATTCACCTCCAAAATAATACGTTTCACACTTCAGTCCACATTAAACCAACTAACAAGCAACAATATCTTCATTTCGACAGCTGCCATCCACCTCACACAAAGCGCTCCATCCCATTCTCACTCTCTATTCGTGGCTTCCGTCTCTGCAACAACACCCCCTCCCAACAAAAAATACTTGGACCAGCTGCATGAATCCCTCAGAAAATGTGGGTACCCTGAAAAATTACTAAATAGTAAAATCCTCAAACCGTCAACCCAATACACTCCCCTCCCCAAACCAAACCGCCCAAAATGCCGTAATCTTATCAACACTTTCTTCCCCGGAACACACAAAATTAAACATCTAATCCGTGACCTCTTCCCAATTATCAATAACACTCAGTCCGCATCACTTTTATTCCCACACTGTCCCTCTGTTTCGTCTAAACGCCCGTCGAACTTGCGAGACATCTTCAAGTCCACAAATCCAATTTCAAGCACCCCCGTCTCTCCCCCGCCCCTATCCGCACCATGCAACCGCCCACGCTGCAAATGCTGTCATCTTTTAAGACCCTCCCCCTCACTCAGTACCAACTCCCAACCACTCGCCACCTGTACCTCAAAAAATATTATACTATATATCGCCTCTCCTGTAACTTCTGCCCGGCCTTCTACGTGGGCGAATGCACGACCGCACTTTCCCTCCGCATGAATAACCACCGATATTCCACCAAATCTCCCACTTTTCTTAATTATCCCATCCCTACTCACACCGCTTCCCACAATCAATCTTTTGACGACTGCTTCTCCGTTTCGGTGATTGAAATCCTTCCCAAATCTGCAAGTATAATAGAGGTGAGAACCCTTGAGATGGCGCATATCTGGGTGGCCCAATCATTCAAACCGCCCGGGCTGAACCAAGCCCACTGAATGCATCAATTGGCTGCCTACATATCCCCCCCACCCCCTTGTTCATTTCCTATTGGTCCCTTTACCTCTCCTTCCCCCACCTCTCCCCCGCATATCCTCTCCGCTCTTCCCCGAGAACGCCATTCTGAAGACGACAGCCGCGCTTTCTTTGTGTTTCTATATTCTAAAAATCTAAATCTGTGTTTTTACACACATACACACACATATATATATATATATATATATATATATATATATATATATATATATATATATATATATATATGTATGTATGGCTGACTTTCCTGACCTGAAAGGACTGTAATGCGGGAATCATACTCTACAGACGACGTGGTGGTCCCCGCGAATAGGACCTAGTAAGATAAGCTTTTGATTATGCTCAGCAAGCACTAAATGTGATAATTGAGTGATATGACCCCTGAAAATTGGAACCAATAATATAAAGGGTCAGTAAGTTGAATGCAAAAACTTCAGGCATATACCTGGGGTTATTAACGATTAAAGCTTAATTGTTTGTTTATATGGGGTAAACAATAGAACTTGCAAAATGGCAGGATGGAGGATACCAGAAAAATAAGAAAAAAATTAAACCGACTTAAATGTTGATGCCATGAAGTATTATCCTGGTGGTAAAATCCATGTAACACCAGCTTGGACTGATCTATTGGCTGAAATTTCATGGACAATACTTAATGGTCAAGGAATGAGGAAGACATACTGAATATACGAGATAGCACCGTAGACATGATACATAGAAGGAATGGTGGTATCATTTTGAGGTTTTAAGGACGTGGGAGGTCATAAGGTGTTCATTAAGACCTGTCCAATAACACCACGTCTATTGGCAATATCTTAAAACAACTTTTCTGAAATACCGGCGATTGGTCATTCTTTCATTTGAAGAAAGAAAAGGAAAAAAATTGATAACTCATAAAAAAACAATATTGTTTTTAAATCCTCAAATCTAAGTTATAATAAAATAAGGAATAGAAAAACACGGTATTAACGGGGAATATTAATACCCTGACTGGTAGACAGTAGTAACGATGACGTGAGTAGAGACAATGTTCTTTTGAATATAATTACGCAGTACTATTGATGGGCATTACATATTTCTAATGGCGTTACTAGCCGCCACTGTTTGCTATATTAATCTCATTGTAAAATTAAAATCTGATATTTCATTAAAATATAGAGGAAATCAGTCAAAGACGAAAATAATACAATAGTATACTTATATAACGTCCGTTTCTAAGTACAAGTATGGTGTCACACTAAATTATCTCAATTTAATTCCCTCCTTTGGACATCATGACTTATCAAATACAATATATAAGTTTGCCGCGAGTTCTTTTGGAATGATATTAATTAATGACTACCAAAGGGAAAAATGTGGTGTCTAGTTATATTCAAATGATTTGAAAATTTTTTTAGAATAAGCTATTATTACCATTTGGTCTGTGAATCCGGAATGTTTCATTATTATCTTTGAAGGCTCAAATTCAACGATGCGACATTATTAATTAATACATTACGTAACTTTTGGCTGTGATGTCTGGCTATTACTTTTTTCGGAAATTTTATTTGTTCAGAATTCACAATTCCCGTAGCCAAAATATCATAATGGGGCATACGTTAAAGGATCTTCCAGCGCTTTGTTGCGTGAAAGAAACTATTAAAGGCAAATTCATTATATTTACAATTAAGTATTTCTAAGATTTAGCATTTAATATCCATTATTTTATTCAGTCTCTTAAGCGGTATATTTTCTTTCATATGCTCTGCGTTATTAACTTGAGATTGTAGGAATTATTCTCCTCCATTTCTTTTAATGTGATGAATAATATTAATAATTTAGAAACACCTCATCGCGGATTATCCTTCCAGCCGGAAAGTTGTATGCAAATTTCTGAGTGCAGGGCTAAGAAAGAAGTACGCGGTGCAGTCGTATTTTGTTTGCTATTCTTGAGCTGATATTAGGCAAACGCAGTCTTGCCTGTTCAATTTTCTTTTGAACAGTTATTTTTAATATAGCGACTCCTACACTAAAAATGTAGGCGTAACCTAGCTGCGTTTTTTGCTAGCATTGCCCTCGTGCACCTGGTAATGGAATTAGTATGATATTAGCACCCAATCACTGAATGCATTATCTATAGTATTTATTTCTATTATAAAATTCAAGTAATATGTAAACGTACATTATTTTGGATAAAGTTCCTGTTAAAATTATAATCGTCACTATTCTATTGTTTAATTATTCGACATTTATGCATTACTGTAAGCTTTCCAATCCTAATATCATTTAAATATTTTTTGTGATGTGATTCTATTCACTCGAATTTTGATGGATCCACTGTAAAATTTATGTGAAAACGCTGCTATAATTTCCTAAAAATTTTCCCTCCATTCAGTTTCATGCCTTTTCATTTCCTATTGCTTTCGTTCTCTTGTTTCTCGTGCCTTCCTGCTGAAAAATAGTTTTTAATAATTATTTCTTAACTGTATTAAAAAATGCCAAGGTAATAGAATAAAAATAAATCATCTCTTTTGGATATCTTCTGATTTTATAAATGTGCCTTTATAGGAGATTAAAATTAACCATGGTTTACAGTCCACAGTTTATTATAAAAAGCTGCATTAACTCGTACGTTAAGTGGAAAATCTTACACAGATTTTTACAATATTTCTTGAGCTATACTGTAAAAATGTTATAAAATACAGATGGAAATAAAACAATTTGGGGAATGGGTTAGTGTGTCAAACCATTCAAAAATGTCATAACAAAGAAAAAACAAACGAGATTATGGAAAATTCTCCGGTACCGTTTCATTCTCATGTGTTGATGCATCATAAAATTTGTAAAAGAGCAATTTTTATGTAGGTCATATGAGTTTTGCATCATAAATCGAGATATGAGAAAACAAGAAATAAATGCACATTACCAGCACTCAAAGGTTACATTAATTTTTCATTCGTTGATATAAATAGTGTGATATCCTTTGTCTAATGAAATGTTCATCTTCTATCTTTACTCGTTAGAATCCTAGCTTTGGACTGCTGATTGTTTATTGCATCTGTGAAACCTGTAGAAATAGCAGTTAAATCATAGATTGTTCATTCTTAATTTGTTGAATTTGTTTTAGCTAATGTGCAAAACGCCATTATAGGTTCTACTCATACTTAAAATTCAAAATAATATTGGAGAATATTACTCATTAGGAAGAAATTCGTGCATAATTCTACATTCAATTCTCTTTTGCAATGACTCTCTTATCTCTAAAATACACCATTTAATTTTTTACAATTCCATGCTAAAATTAAATTCTTGCCAACTCAATTTTATTCGTCTTTGAAACTGAATTCCTGAGAAAAGCTTACCAATTGATCCTTGTGTTTTCTTTCAAAATTGCAAATAAATGCATTTCTAGTACGCTGAGATTTCTGCAGATATCCTACGGTCGGGAGATTCTACAACCAGTTGTCATGTACCATCTCACGCAGCGATTCATCGAGGGATCGTGAGCAAGGGGCATACTTGTATTGCAGGCTGCTCTAGACGCATGTGATTATTATTCGATGTGGTGGTATAACATGCTCCTAACTCTGGCAAGTGGTAGAAGGGATTTCGAGGCCACGTTCTGCTTTACGCCCCGTGGATTTTCGCTCAGGAACAGCGCGCCATGGTAGATGAGAAACTTTCGAAATAACAGATTGCCTAGCACTTACACCTGCAAATAAAAACATTTACGGCGATGAAAATTAACGTGATGATTATGATTATTCAGAGGCTAGTCCTTAATCATTATTTTGAACAATTACACAACCAAAATAATCTCTTTTAATTTCTGCTGCTAAAGGAGAACGACTTCCTACTCATTCTATTCATGGAACTATCATTCATCAATGACATCTTTAAATGGCGTGGAGCGTGGGTGCATGATAAAGAGGTAGATAAATATCATTGAAACAAGAGCGACCTGCCACAGCGATGACTTTTTAGAAAAAATCATTCCCAGACGAGGAATTTTTTCTGTATCTTTGGCAATTATCATATATTGTACTGTATAACTCAGAAATGGAATCTTTGTGAAAGTCCTTTGGTAATCAATAATAATTTATGTGGAATATGAGTATTAACGTAGTACATCCAATTTTACAACTTGCCCAGTAGTATTCATTTCTTGGTATCGTCTTAAGAACTGAAGATTGCAAATACTATGGGTGCACCGCTCGTCTCACATTTTTGTCCTCCTATGCTGCTCCAGGTGCTAGTGCCGCTTGAATAAAGTTGAAGTCTCATTTTAACAGTTATTGCAACCGTGAAGGTTTTATCGCTTGAGCAGATTTTACCTATTTTTGTAATAGCTTGTCTTTCTTTTGTTTGCTTCACATTTGGCTGATGTCGCTATTCCCTTGCTCAAAAGTTTCGTGACATTGCCTAATTAAGAGCAAAGAATGCCCCTTTAACCGCGCACTCATGATTTCTCGTTTTATCTCTTCCCTCACTTCGCCCACCTGCGCTTTTGTCAGATGCCATCGCACTCTCCATCTGCTCGTAGTGTGTTCTACATAATCCGTTTTTTTTCTCGCTACACCTTTCGTGTTCGTTAAATACATTATAGGAGATATTTTTTATTTTGCGTCACCAGCGTTCTCATGATTTCTTCGCCTTTGGAGTCGGGCACACCATGTCGAAGTAGTGCATTAGGATCATTTTCCTTTCATAGCCCTTCGCAAACATGGCCAAGGGGATTATTTATGGGCGTTTGGCGCTCTCAACGACGTTCCCCAACAACTTGGATCTGATCCAATGAGAATGAATCCCCTTATGAATCCGGTATGGTTTATGGGGAGTGGCAAAGTAGGTTCCCTATTAAGGGATCTTCTAAGGGCTCTTCGTGGGACTTTAATTGGAGAACAACTACTGAAAACCGGGCTTTTTGTTCCCTTGTTTCTTTTCTGTCTCTCTCCCGTAATTGGTGGTGGAATGAACGTCACTTGAAGCCTGTTTTAGAGCTCTTGCAACTTTTAACGACTTTCATATGAGCTTTCCTGAGCAAATATCTACGGGTAAAACAAATAATGAATTTAACAAAATGTAAAAAAATGCACCTTGACGATGATGCGCTTATCGCAAATATGTTTATGCATGGCCTCATTTGCAAACGTTGGTACCTTCTTTTCCATTGTCCGAAAAAAATGCCGACGCTTTATCTATTTTCACGATGTAATGTTTACCTTTCAAAAGTTCGGTTTGCTATAGGGTTTAGTGCACCCGTTTTTCATGGCTGGAGCTATAGATTCATTTACAACGTAAGCAGTTAAGTGGTATACAAAAATAGAAAATATTGCGTTGCATAAATTTATGGCCAATGTCAATATTTTACCTTTTCTCTATTTTGATTGTGGCCACTGACTCTGAAACTCTGAAAACCAGATGGACACATAAGGATATTCCACAAAATTTCACAAATTAGCCGAGGAAATATCATATAAAATGTTAAAAGTTTGAAACAAAACGTTTCTGAAGGACCCCGTTTGCATTTCACTCAGATTAAGTTCGAATGACCAGAACTTTTCTGAAGTGATAACTTTACATTTGCATGGGAACAAGTTTAGTGCATCCTAATTGGTTCATGTCTTGATGGTAAAGAACCAGATATGTTGAAAGCCCTGGCGTGTGAAAAAAATGGGATTTTACTCATCAATAAGCTGACATATCATAAAATGTGCCTGTTAAATAGAGAAAAAAAAGTCGCGGTTAAAAATTCTTTACCAGCGAAAATAAAAAGCGGAACGTAAATCATATTCACTGCATTATTAGTCTTCTTGAAATGTGATAAAATTAGCCGAATAATGAATGCGCGATTAATGCAGACTTTATAAAATCAAGGGACTACAGAAATGACAAAGAGATTTCGTTTATGGTAGCGTTTGTGGTTTTTTCGGACGTAAATCGCGGTATCGCTTGAATTAAATCAATCCATTTCTACATCATTATCAAGAGACATTATATTAGCAAGTGAAATCTTTGTGCCTGTTCTCAGAAATATTCTCATTCTTCTTTGATCTTCTCTGGGTCTTTATTTATTCTTCTACAAAAGGCATTGCTAATATCAAGAGTAAGGTGCAGTTTTCGACGGTAATCCTAGGGATAATTACTCTTCTTTGTATGCAATGTAATTTATTTTGCGAATATGAAATATCAAATTTCTTGTAAACCTATATTTTTTTATTTTCTTTTCATCCATTTTATTTTTATAAGTCGTTTTTTATTTCGTCAGACATGATAACTTTAATGGCGATGAGGTATTTGATTCTTACGAGTATAAAAAGGGGAATAAATATGCCAACTTAAATTGCTACCTTTATTTTGGTAAAATTATGTTCGTTCTATGAGAGAAAAATCAATTCTTATTTAGGCAGAGGTGGATTTAACGTAAAAGTTGCTCCAAGTGGAATTAATCCATTGTCACAATTTTTTTTCGTCACGCAAGTATGTGTTTTTGTGAACCTAAATTAAATGTGTATTTGTATGTGTGCGTGCGTGTGTTTGTATTTATAAATTAGTATATATATTTATATATGGGCATTGCATTTGTACGCCTCTCGCGCAAATGCTTTATACTTTATGCATATAATTAATTGCAGAATCAATGTTTTCCTGAGAAATGGTTGCGTTGAATTTCATTCAGCACAAAATCAATATTAGTGGAGGCGGTGACGTAATGATAATAAAAATGTCATTACACTTGAAATATGGCCTCGGTGTGGGAATCTTTCATTTTTCGAGGCACGATTCTCCTTTTGAGGATCAGGCTAGAAAAATGTGACCCACTTTCCTTTGATGCATGTAGTTTCCAAGGGGAAATAAATAGGGGATGGGAGTGAATGGAAGAAAAAAGTCTACAGAAAAGACTGGGGTTGGGGATTCCCATAATTGTCGGTGAGCGTGGGCGGCCTTTCGGCATTAATCCCTCGTCGCGTTGCAGAGACCGGATTTGGCGGGGACGACGACAGCGGCGGCGCTGAAGATTTCGGAGCAGACCGGACACGACGGATGAGCATTTTGGCGCCCGGTTGTCTTGGCAACTGCGTATTGTAGCGGATCCCGTAAAGTGGGGCAGTGGGGTACGCCGGGGATTTGTGTGAAAATTTTTCGGAAGAGGACTCATCTTAAGATGTGAAGGGCAAAGGAAGGGTCGCATACGCGTCATGTATCGATGGTGGGGGGAGTGGGATTGGGTTGCCACTTCGGGAGAATGTAGGTGCCGGGGGGGGGGGATAAGAGAAGGTGGACAATTCACGCGCGTGGAGGTCAAAGGAGGATGATATATGGAGGGAGTGTGCGAAATCCCATCGGGGAACATCCGTAGCGGAGTAAAAAGTTCAACAATCCAGATTTTTAGGGTCGTTCAACGTGGGCCACGAGCGTCTTACATAAAAATTGATTGCCTTGTACGTGAGGGGATATCCTCAATGTACGCCCATCTTTTTCTCTGCAGGATGTCCTGGCCATCCCAGATTTTTTTCTAAATTTCCCAACGCCCATGATTTAAGGGTGAAAGGAAATGGTTCTGCGTTTAACTCGAAATGAGGGAGGGGGAGACGGAGAATATGATGATGACGCCGGACTGAATCGATACAGGCGGTCACGTTGGATAAATCCTTGCGAGTCAATGAAAAATTAAGCTAAATGGCGCTGTGATGAAATAAAATGAAATACCTTCAGTTCATTCAATTGAAATGGCCGAGGGAATAATGCCATTTTTATCTATAATGAAGCCACGGTGGAACGGAAAATAAACTTCAATACATCCCTGAAGTCAGTTATACAGGCATATGTAGACTGTTCAATTTCTATTTAGTGCGCTTTAAAATCGATAACAATAGATATCTGACATTATTTTCGCTTAAAATTTGGAGTGAGTATTGATTGAAGGTTCGGCTGCCATTTTTTTGTTCATCCGCGTGTCCATACAGCAATATATATAACTAACTAGTCAATAAGGTTATAACTATCTAGTCTTATGTTTAATGTATGAAAAAAAGCATCCTACATTCAATAAAACTATGGCTAATATTTGCAGTGGAAACAGTTTGTTTATAAGGCAGTTTCCAAAACTTGAAAACTCTGTTACTTTTGATAGATAGGGCTCTGAAAATAAAAATTAAATCTCAACGCGAAGAAACGGATTGTTTAAGAATACATTCTAGATGAAATTTGAAATAAATAAGTAATACTGTTAAATAATTTTTAACATTTTTATATAATTCATATTTTCTATAGGATTGACACTAATTCAGTGTAATTTACAGTTTCTCTTACGCAATCGAGTTCATTTGCCTGTTATATTTCTTTATAATTAATGGTTCCTATAAAGTAGCCTTGGAAAATTAAATGTTTACAGTATTTTACTCAGAGTTCTTTTATGGAATCCAAACGATGTATACTTTTTTAGACCTCCCAATAAAAATTGCATTTGATGACTCACCTAGGAAAGGTATTCATAAATCTGGGAACGGAAAAAGATATGTAAATACGGCTATAAAACACAATGCATGAAATGCATCATATTTTAAAGCCCATTACTTAAAAAAATTCATAAAATTCTGTATAAATATATTTAATTATATTATTCTTGCAGGTTTACTCTAAATTTTAAGTATGAATCCTGAAGTTTTTCTTTGAAAAGAAGGTTAGACAGAGAGACCATGGACATTTTTCATACTTTATTATCAGTTATACTAGTGTGATTGAACTGAAATTTCTAGGTTCATCAAATTCAACAAATATTAATAATATTATATTAAATCTTAGTAAATAAATCATCTTTTGAAATGGATAGAATGCAGTTTAATAGTGGAAACCCTTTTCTCAGAGAACTATTAGGATGTTAGTGCAGTAATTTTCCTTCGTATACTAATGAATGCAGTGTACATGTAAAGAATGCATGGTTTTTATTTGCTCGTTTGAATGGTACATGTTATTTATTTTCCGTTTGATAATGTTTTTTTCTAAGATATACTCGTTTCCGCTGATTATTTCTTGTCATTTATTGCTACTTTGCAGGACTTTTTCTTTTTTCCCTTTGTTTAATGTATGATCACTATAAAGAATTTTAGTTGTTTTTCGTACATTTGTCAGATTTTTATGTCAGTATTAACCGTAAACTGTATTTTTCCGGAATCGTCAGTCCCATTGACCAGATTGGAATCGATATCATTGCGAAACCTTCTTGGCCCAGTTTATCAAGATTTTATCTGACTCGCCATAAGAAAACACGCTTCTTGTGTTTCTGATTTTTTTGAAATACTGGAAGGTAGAAGGCATCCTATAATTGTGAATGAACGCCAGAGCTGAAATAATTCTAGAAATCTGGACAACCGAGGTGGAATCCGAATACTTACTTCCCTGAACGTTGAATGCGCCTCGTTATGCATTCAGTATAAACTGATTTCTCTTTCAAAAGAGAGTGTCTTATAGAAACGATAACTACAACGCGCTGCGCCTCAGATGACCGGTAATTTTCATTCACTTGCGCGAAAAAATAGAATTGAAGGCATATGAGAATGTAAAATTCTACAAAATATAATGGGTGTATCTGACTAACCTAAAGCCTCAAATGGGTGGTGAAGGTTGGTTTTGAAAATTCTCCCACATAATATTATTTCCTACTTCACGGATTCAACTGTAATAAAAAGCATTGATAGTGTTGGTGTCTTTCGGGTAATTCACTACAAGTGTAAATCAACACTACGCCATTCCGAAATTTAAATTTCAAAAGTTATGACAATAGCTGTTAAAATCTTTAACGCCGTATTACACGTAATGAAATCGTGAATATATATTTCACTCAAGAGTTGACAAAGCGAATGTATAAAAAAATTGTTTATATTCACAAAAAAATCAAAGAGTAATTGTAACTATTGGGAAAAGGAATTGAAAGGCTAAAAGTTTAAAAAAATTGCTACTAGATTTTCCATTGAAACTGCGCTGACGAGTCCCATCGTAAATACCTCATTGAAGTAGTAATGTCACAATTGAGATCAGTTGAGGGGATCTGGTATTAGAATGTGAAGGATCGTCCTTGGAAATCGAGTTGTTTTCGTCCACATTTTATTATTCGCAAATAAATATCAAAGTAAAATATCAGTTAAAAATAATGTAGCTGTATTTAATGTTGATTAATAGAGAATAAATACGATTGTACATTACCAGCGCGCTCTTAAAAACAAATGGTGGGAACTAGATAAAAATATTTTAATTTATCATAAAAACTGAATTTTAATGTTTTACATCCACATGGGCATGTACTGCCAATTATAAATGTATAATCAATTATTTCTTATATTTATTACTATAATCTTTCGAAATGGGGCACCACACTACAAAGGTATGCTGCAAAGTCAATTGATAACCGACGAACTCGCTGCGAGATCACTTTTATCCATGTTTCAGATTTAAATGATGTATGAAAGAGGAAAATTGAGATTCTGCCAACTCCAACCCAGTCAAACCTGATTGATATGGTATATTCATTATCTTTGAAGCAAAACAAGGTAGCATTATCATACCATTATTTTGGAAAATTTGCCTCAAATTTATAAATGATATTTTAAATTGAGACCGAGATATCTGTAACGCGCAAGGCACCCTCTGCGTTTGCTTTTTTGGGTTCTATTAACAAGAAACCAATATTTTTGGATAAAAATCATGTAAAATCGTTTAAAATGTTTTAAATGTGTGTAAAAAGAGTAAATATAATCAATAAAGTAGAGCCCCCTTTCCAAAAAAAAAGACTTTACACCACGTTCATGGAGATGGTCGAAAAATATATCTTTCTCATTTTTCTGCAAATATTTAAGGAAATTAATGCTTCATTTTCTTATTACCTTGAATGGAAAATTCTTTTACGTAGTTTGGCATTCTAGAGAAAGTTTAGAGAAAACATTGGAACTAGGTGTTTGCAAACACTACTTCCTTAATCTACGAGTTAGAGGTAATTATCTCGAGCAAAATGGAATAGATAAGAGGTTATAAATTATTTCACGCCGACTAAGGACAATTTATTCCTATTTGGTGAGAAAATTTTAGAGGGAATGGGAGAAAGGAAACACTTATCTCCGTTCGGGATTGGAGTAGAAGGGTAACGTAATAAAATGGGTGGCTTCGGCATATAAAAATATAAGATACGGTGCGAATCTGAAGCAATAAAAGGTGAAGAGGGTTTCGTTGGAGGTGGTCGGGAGGTGTGCCAGAAGGAGAGAGAATGATGGGGAGGCTAATGAAATGGCGGCGGATCCGTGGCCTTCTCGGGAGATAGGGGTCGAAAGGAAGGGCTGGTTGATGATAGGAAGTGTGGGAAGGGGAAAAGGGGACAGGGAGAATTGAAGTGTAAGGAGGGATGTGTTTGGGGAGGGAAAGAAGGTAGGAGACCCAGCTTTAGATTCGATTCGCTGAACGTGACTGGGATCGCGCTTGATTGTTGGGTAGGCCTTAAAAGACTGAGGGGAAATAATGTCCTCAGAAGGGCGCTGTAAGGTAGAAACCGGGAGTAGAAGGCGTGTGTGATCAGTGCGGTGACGAAGATATTTATACGCTTCCCTCGAGTTTGCAAAGAGGAGGGCTTCGCGCTGGATCTTATCGTTTTCCTCATCTGATCTGCGGGCACAGTCTCCCGGGGCCCACCTGGACGGATTCAGAGTGTGGTAGACGGAAAAGTTTGGCATTGGGAAACAAGAAAGACCACGATGCCCAGGAAGGAGGGGTTAGAGTTGCCGTGGATAACTGTACTAACGGAATCCTTTCCATAGGGATACAGTGATGTGATCATTGCTCATGAAGCCAGGGATTAGAGGTCACCGCTGAACCAAGGAGTAACGCATGAAGTATGTCTTCGAGGGGCCTGAAAACGTTTTCAACAAACAAACAATCCATTTCGTGGCGCATTTGCGGGTCAGGACATATTGATTGGTGGTTATGAGCAATATTTCGCCTTCTTTAGTTAAGTCTCTCGTTTCATACCGTGGGCCCCTGCAGTACATTAATTCGTTAATGTCAAATAAATGTCACACGCAGCGAAAACTTTCGATCACGACGTATGCATGGCGTCAGTATTGTTTATTCTCGGTACACTGAGAGAGTTGACTTGGAAATCGAATCACTCTTCGGCGATTCTTTATAATTTCATCCATTTTCCTAAATAGCGGCTCCACTAATGATGTCAATCGGGCTCTTCCTCTTGCGACCTGTGCAGTTAAAATTTTATGAAAAAATTACAATGCTTGGAAAAATTCTTGTTTAAAAGAAATAAAGAGACTTTTTCTTGGCTTGGAGAAATGACTTTGCCTCAAATACTTTAAATTTGCTCAACTGGGTCAATCCTCCTGTGCTGATTTTACAGCTGTGGCATTGTAAGTCTTTCTTCGCAATTCATATTTCCAAATACTTATCATAATACTTAAACATAATTGTATTGCTTATTTACCAAAACCGTGGTAATAAGCAAACTGAACGCTAGCAATAACGATCTTGGCTTAAAAAATCTGTGAACTCACATTATGAAGCTGCTTAGATACACTGCAACTAGGTATCTCGTATTTCAAGTAATAATTTAAAGTAACTAAATAATATTTGTTTTCCAATTTTTTGAGATGCTTACTTTTAATTTAAGGATTGCATTCCAGAAAAGCATATCGCATTCATGCAAATATGGTGGAAGGTGAAACTTTGCCATAATGCCATAAAATATTTTTCGATTCTAAAAAATTTAGGTTGCATTGTAGTATGGGTACAATACAATATTCTTGAATAAATACTCGGTAACACTGGTTGGTAGGCGAATAAATTGTTATGGTCGCGATGTTAAAGAAAACCAGTTGAAGGTCAGAATGAATAAATGAGGGGATAATTTATGTAACGACGTGACAAAGCGAGTCCTCAAAAGACTAAGAAATTATTTATGAAGTGTTTGGTAGAAAATATAAGATAGAAAAGGGCACTTGATCTGGTAGTAAGGGGATGGGGGGCTGAGTATTTGGTTTCGTCTTGCGGAGTGGAATCGTCCCGTGGGCCCTAGGTGGGCGAGGGGTGACCTCTGCGGAGAAAGTTATGGCGGAAGGAAATTGCAAGATGTGGATTTTTAGATTCGAGAGATTCTAGAGTGATAATAAGTAGGGGAAGCAGGAGAAGGACGATGAGTGTTCTGGCCCTTGTGTAAAGGTGGTTGGAACGGAGTCCTTAAGTATGGCGAGGGAACCACCGCGCACTTGGGCTAAAAGGTTGTTTTGGCACGGGTGGAATTCGGACCACGGTGAAAATGTGCAGCTGAAAAGATCACGCGTTAAGGCAGAAAATTTGGGGTTAGTTTGTGAAATACGGAGGTGTGATTCCCTGTTTATGTAAATTACCACCACTAAATATCTGACCTTGCCTCCTATATGCCTCCTTGGCAACAATAATTTTGCAAGGGGAAGAAAGTCGGAATGTGCTATCGAAACCGGTGAAATTAAGTTTGAACTATACCATTTTTTTCCCGACATGTCGTTGTGTTCATTTCATTTTTTGTGCTATATATGGGGTAACTTAATTAGGATTTTCTTTATATTGCTTCGATTTACGCGATTGGTGACCATTTTTCTGGCAAATTTACTTCATTATTTGAACGAGCATTTTGACAAATTACGGTGATCTACAATTACAATCGTAGATTTTCGTCCTTAAAAATGTCTTCGTATTATGGTCTCTGCTTGCAAAATCCTTAGAAAAAAAGTACGTGTAAAGCAATATTAATACGAATTCTCTTCAGTAACATTATTATTTCCACTCATGTGAGGTCGCTTGCCTGGTTTAACCTGTTCCATTCATCTTTGTTCATCACTGTCTTCTTTTAGGTTCATTGTAATCATCCATGTAAACTTATAAATGCTTATTATATGCTTTTAAACGATTTGTTCACATGTTGCTTGACCCACGACTTTTCCTTAGTTGCTTGTGAAAACCATTTGTTATTTTTCTTTCTGTATAATCTTCTCAACTCTTCAATGGGCAAAGTCGTTCCTTAATTGAACAACTGTTCCTTATTTTAGTCTTCTTGTGATAGCCCAAGTTTCTTCTCTAATCATGAGTTTCCCATGATGACCACATGTATTTGCCTTTAACTCTTTGCCTGGAAATCTTTTGACACGCCGCATATCTGCCACCTGCCTGAAGGTCACTCACCCTGCCTGTGCTCTGCTTGTAACTTCGTCCAGCATGCAACCCTTCATAGATTATGGTCGAGCCAAGTTATTACGGCTACTATTACCACGTCTTGAAAAGTAATGTGCTTCATTTACAGCTTATGTATTCCATTTTGGGTTTATTCGCGTTCATGTCGCTATCTAAAATCCTTCACATTTCCAACAATAACTCCTCTTCGTCTGGCAGACGTACCTACTTAATCATATTATCAGCTAACATCTTTTCCCATTGACCTTCTTTCCTTAATGCTTTATTGAATACATCCATCACAATGTTGATCAGAATTGGACTTTGAGCAGATACTTGGTGTATTTTTTACTCTCCCTGAAAACTCCGGTAGGACTTCTCATACAGCCCTGACGCAACAAAGATACGAACAAATTGAGAAAAGCAACTGATCAACATGCAAAATAAAGTACCACGCTCTGTCAGTTAGAGTTGATCAGTTGGAAATTGTTTCTCTTTTGTCACTGAAAAAGTTCAAAGAACAGGCTTTGGCTTAATGGCTTCTCATTAACTTCCCAAGATAGTCTTGTAATTTAATATGTTTTATGGGAAAAAATGTAAATTAAGTCTATACTTAAATGATTCTTGTATATTTATTTATATTGTTGTAGTAAATAGTAATAAAAGATTAATTTGTTCGTCCAACATGTTGAATTTACTTTTGTTTTCTTATTTCAGGTGAGGTACCAGTTGCCGCGGTCTATGATTTCCATTGAATTTTTAAATGTGGCTAATCCAGCAATTGTGGAGACCTATGTGAGTATGTTTATAAATATGCATGTCTTTTGGAAGGTATGATAGGTGCAGAGAAAATTTTTCTCAGTACTAAAGTTATTTTTATGACCAAAATAAAATTTAACTATTGAATTCAGGAATAACTTAAAATACGATTTGCAAAATTATATTGACAGTAGTAATAGTCGTTCATATGAAGACTGTATCAAGTTATTGATTTCCATAGTTATTTAAGAGATAATTAAGATCAACCATTACTCAAAAATAAGGTGTAAAAAATGTCTGAATATGTTTGTAGATTTCAGAATTGTTAAAAAAATCAAATAAAAACGTAACTGTACCTTCAGGACAATGGAATCTATCAATAGGGGAAAATGAAACCATCGCGAGCACATATTATGAAACCTATATGAAACTTTTATGGGTATGTGTTTAATGAATGTGATTTCAAAGTTCAGTACAATAATTTTTTAAATAAGCTTAAAATTGTAAAAAAATTGAATCCATAATTTGCAAACGGATTTGGAACTGCTTAAATCCAATTCATGCACTCCATGTTGTAAAAGATTTACTATTCAGTGCCTTCTGTAAGAGGATCAGTTTTAATGGACAAGAGGCATTTTCCCCGGTAATTTCAGTTTCCGCTCAGAAACACGTTCGACGTCCATAAATGAGAATTTTTATCGCACCGTTTCCTCCCAAAGAGATAAAGATGTTTACTACGGGGTAGCTATGGAAAGAAGGGATAGGGAGAAAGGGAGAGGGAAAGGGAAGAAAACATATTATATAGACAGGCGGGACGACGCTAATCTGGAAAACTTTTGGAGTGTACGGACTCTGAAGACGTCGCCACGAAGACGTCATTGACTCGGGCCTTCCACCCCTTTTTATAAGGGCGAAATTTCCCACGGGGTGGAAGAGGACCTTTCCTGCGGTGATTTCCATTTTATATTCGGCGACCCAGAGTCCCGGGCATTATGGAAGACCTTTATCGTTATGCTTCGTAGAGTTTGAAAACCTTTCGCTATGGGCGGGAGGAGGAGCATGCCGTGAGCATGAGGGCGGGGGTTGGAAGGTGTGTCAAGTGAGGAAAGGAGCGAGGCAAGGGGAGGAATGGTAGAGCAAAGAGGAGTTTAGGAGCAGGAAGTCGGTAGATAGATGGAGAAAGGAGATTGGTGCGGCAGGTCGTCGTATCTGGTGAGGAGGTGGTTTTTTTCATGTGCTGAGGCGAAAAGTACGGCAAAATGGTGGTGAATATAAAAGTCTCCGTGCGATTCGAGATACATTTGTGTGCGTATTTTATTTATATTCCTGGATACTTTTGGAGAGTGAGTGAGCGAGAGATTCCATTTCGGATGGCTGCCTTATGTTGCGACGAAGTCTCAAGATCCGGAGGATGAGCCCTGGCAATGGGAAGGAAGGGGATAAGGACGCTGGAAGAAAGAGATTGATGATGGTTAATATTTAGGTATGCAAAGGGATTGAAGTGAGGCGAGAAAAGGGTGAATTGAGGTGAAAACTAGGAAGCCATCGACACTATAATGCTTGATTTATTTCTGGATACCTTCATGTTATAGCCTAGGGAAATCACAAACATATATATATATATATATATATATATATATATATATATATATATATATATATATATATATATACTAGCTGAATACCCGGCTTTGCACGGGTTAGGGAGAAACAATAATATAAATATACTACATAAATAAAAACAACAAATTATAAAGTACAATAATACACCACTTCATACAAATTTAAGAATCTTTTTTATTTAACACCTGTTTATAAACTACATTTTTTTGTTTCATATCCGGGAGAAAGAATATATAAATTTTTAGTCGAACCCACTCTGGAGCAAGCAACATATGGTTGCCCGTGGCTAAAACATGGCGATCTTAGATCAACACCACAAAACTTTAAAGACTGTCCCTGTGATTTATTAATGGTAATTGAAAAAGCTAGCCGGACTGGAAACTGTAATCTTTTAAAGTTGAAGGGAAGATCAGTTGGGATTAGAGGTATCCGTGGAATAAAAATTATTTCACCTTTTCCAGTTAAAATGACTGCCTGGATTATATTTTTCATTAATTTTGTCACACACAATCGTGTCCCATTGCAGAGTTTTGGTGGATCTTAATTTCGCAATAAAATGTTTGGAGATCCTACTTTAAGTATAAGGCGATGTTGTTGCAATCCAGCTGGATCAAGTGAATTTAGGAATTCCGTTGGATAATTGACGGCTTCGTCAACATCCACTACGGTATAAACCGATTTATATTCAATCACGTCTCCTGGCAGCATGGCTAGTATCTCCTTGTTAATTTCATTAACATCATCGTTCTTAGGAGCAAGAATGGCTCTTTCTCGCAACCATTCTAAATTTTTATAATTTTGATTAACGTTAGGATAGACTGATTGTATCATATCGCGGACAGTTTTCACCGATACACATAAATCTGATGACTATTTGCAAAATTTTGAGCATTCCCATCTCTTAAGAGGATTCGCATGTTTTGTTTAAGGCTAATTTCTTGGACATGATTCCATAGAACAGAATGTTTTAAACAGGCATAAATTTCATCGGCTGGAGTCGATTTTGGAATGACAGGCAGAGTTTGACGGAAGTCTCCACACAGGAGTACCAGAGCTCCTCCCATTAAACTGCAGTTTCCTCTAAGATCTTGAAGTGTTGCGTTGAGGGCCTCAAGAGATTTTTTATGAGCCATCGTACACTCATCCCATACTATCAATTTACATTCTATAAGAACTTGTACCTGGCCACTTGTTTTATTTATATGACATGTGGGATTTTCTTGTCGGGAAATATTAAGTGGCAACTTAAGGGCAGAGTGGGCTGTTCTTCCTCCTTCCATTAATGTCGCTGCAATACCTGAAGATGCAACGGCTAGAGCAATTTCTCCATGAACCCTGATTTCAGCGAGAACTAAATTAATTAAAAATGTTTTTCCCGTGCCACCAGCAGCATCAAGAAAAATGATACCTCCTTCTTGTTTATCTACTTGATCCATTATTGTTTCGTACGCGAATTTCTGATCTTCATTAAGAAGTGGCTTTTTATCCGCGATGTATGCTTCTGAGTCTAAGACATTGTAGCTAGTTTCACGTATATAATCTGGATAAAATACACCCTGTTGATCTTGTACAGGTGCAAAAAGACCGAGTTCCACTAAAGTCTTGTTAACCATGGTGATACACTTTTCTTCCAAAATAATCAAAGTTTTATTAAAAATGTCGGAGTTAAACGTAATATCCAATGTAGGATTTTCACTTCGAACTTTAGCCAGTACATCCTCACTCATTGATTCTTTATATTTTTCCCATATTGTTTTTGGGTTAGATGGATTACAGGAAGTTATTATGATGGCAAACAAAATTCGGATTTGTCCTGGAAGAGAAATCAAACTGGCCTCTCGCAATGAGTCATCCCAGTGTTGATCTCCTTCTAGCAACCCTAAATTCTGGCAAGCTTCTCTGAATGTCTCACATATTTCTCCGTTTACCGTTCTTAATTCTGCAAATGAGCGAGGTCCTCTAATGGTATGTAGAAGCATTCTTAAAAAATAACATTCGGCGTTGTTAGGATGGACTGTGTAGGCTCGGCCCAATGCGTCACATGAATAAATATTATTCTCAGGATCAAAGTTGCCCATTTTTCTTCTACAAAAGACTTTCCTTGATTATTCCACGTATAATATCTCGGCAATTCTGAATACAATAGTGTTCTTGCAAAAGTATCCTGCTGGCATAGTTGGAAAAATGCTGTTTCTATGACAGTAAAAAAGTAAACAAATTACATACATACAAACAAACACTCTCGTTTATATATATATATATATATATATATATATATATATATATATATATATATATATATATATATATATATATATATATATATATACAGGGTTCGTCCGGAAAATAAGTGTACTGAGCTCAGGAAAAAAAATTTATTACACTTTTACATATCTTAAGCTAATATTCCTCAAAATAGGACCCTTGTGAGTCGATACACTTGTTCCAGCGGCGTTCCCATTCCTGGAACGCTCCCGCGAAGGCATCATCGGGAACCTCTCGAAGACACGTCGTCACGGCCTCTTTGACGGCGTCCAAAGTCCCGTATCGCGTTCCTTTCAAACTCCTCTTTATCTTTGGGAACAGAAAGAAGTTCAACAACGTTCTCTAAAAAATGTGGATCATTTTTGCAGTGATCCGCAAGTTGTGTCGCGATTTCCAAACGATTGAGTCTTTGATCATCACTGAGCACTTTCGGCACCAAATTTGCACAAATTTTTTGCATCTGTAATTGCTCCCTAATAATCTCGTGTACTTTTGTTTTTGGCACATTACACTGCTCTGCTATCATCCGAACACTAAGACGACGATCAGAGTTCAGTACATCGCGAACTTTTCGCACATTTTCGTCGGTGAGTGTCGTTGATGGGCGTCCAGGCCGTGGTTCGTCGTCGACCTCTTCTCTGCCCTCCACGAACATCTTGTGCCACCGAAAGATCATGTTTCTGGACATGGCTGACTCCCCGTAAGCCTGGTTAATCATATCGACAGTTTCGGTAGACGATTTCCCAAGCTTTACCGCAAATTTGATGGAATAACGCTGCTCCAAAAACTTCGGCATCGCGTTCCTTGACGTGGGTCGAGCGTGGAGGTTCGCGTTAACAGAGCTCCTCACTACACCACAGCTCAGAGCCGACTGCCTTTTTCAGCGTCGCTTGCCAACATACCCCCCTCCAATCGCAGCCCATCAGAGCGGTGCTGGGCGCGCCTGGAGCGGCGGGAAAAAATCAGTACACTTATTTTCCGGACGAACCCTGTATATATATATATATATATATATATATATATATATATATATATATATATATAAAATATCTTCGAAATGGAACGCTCATCGGCGACACACAAATATATAAAAACACAGATGTAGATTTTTAGAATATAGAGACACAAAGAAAGGACACTCACAATTTGTTATTTTACGTTTCGACAGCACGGCTGTCGTCTTCAGAATATATATATATATATATATATATATATATATATATATATATATATATATATATATATATATATATATATATATCTGGGAAACCATAACCGGCACAGGGAAAGGACCTGGCCTCCCTATCCTGATGTGTGCATTTCACACGCCGCTGGGCTTAGTATTGGGTGAACTCTACCATCACCTACCAAACCGACCTTCGGGTTGATAACTGTGTTTATGGTTTATTTGTAGCCTTTATATATATATTTATATATATACACATTATACGTATACTTAAACCAATATATATTTAAACTCTGGTTCAAATCTTAAAAAAACATAGAAGAAGGACACTCAATGAGTGTCTATTCTTTGTTTCTATATTAAATTCTGAACGAGAATTTATATATATATATATATATATATATATATATATATATATATATATATATACTTAGTAGTCTGTGAAGAGTGATCTTTTTTGAACATATAGAAGATTTTTTCACATAAATGTCGCACGTATGTCCATGTACCAAGTGTCCACCAACTGCTGACTTCCCTCGTCTTTCTTTCTCGTTCTTATGTTGTCTTTTTTCCAGTCCAAAAGAAATCGTTTATTTAATGCGTTCATTTATATATTCTCATTCTATTTAAGCTTATGTAACACCTTATTTATGAAATCATTAATTAAAATACGAATGATTGAATTACGAAAACGGGTTGCATGGAATTGTGATATACTGGTCGTCCATATATGTAAACTATTCTCCAACTCTATCGCACAATCTAATAATTTTTACTACTACGTGATTTTATGCTTCGTTTGCATAGCTTGTCTTGCATTGAAATTCAAGTTCACAATATAGAAACAAAACAGCATAATTCGGTATGGGAAATTATACCAATACCAGAGTTATTTTACTCAGAGTTACATAATTTTAATTCTCTTTTAAATTGGAAATGATTATTCACAATATACCGCTTTGTGCGTAAGAAACTTTCACCAGCAGGTTTCCTCAAGTATACCTGCTGGTTGAAACGAAATATCTATCGTTATTCCTCGTTCTCGCGCTTATATTTTGAACACATTTTTTGGTTACCAAAGAGCTTTGGCCCGCAGGCAGACTAAAAACCTGGAGGATCCAGGCGAAATCCGGGGAGGTGCTAACCTAAATTGTATGTCGCATACCTTTGCAGTTTGACAATGGGAGAGAAAATCAGAGAGACCAGCCGGTAGAGGTTTTTGAGGAACGGAGAGGTTGAGCATCAAAGGAAAGGAAGCATGTGGGAGGATAGATAGGATGAAGGTGGAATCATATCCCCAAACAAAAGGATTTTCCTTCGGTTCGTGCACCTCGCAAGCAAAGGGGAAACCAGCATGAAAATTGATCATGGGTGCAAAAAAAAAGTTTAAGAGAGCAAATGAAAATGGATCACTTTAATTTTAGCTACTTGGATGTGAAGTTTTTTCATTATTCACTCGTAACTGAATTCCTTGTCAAATGTAAAACTTTGGTATTCGTGATTTACCTCTAGGCACTGGTTACGGAGTGCATTGTTGTTGAAAATTCTATTTTTAGCATACTCCGAGGCATACTGAGGCCTTTTAGGTCAGAATATCTTGATTAATTATTTAAGATTGAAGAGAATACCCAAATATGTGGAAATATCGCCCTAAATTATGCGACCCACCATGCAGTCAAGAATTTACGACGGATAGTCGTACTATCTTGCGAAAAAATTATCTAAAATTACATGAGATATGTTTGTACTCAGAAGCTAAAAACAGCAGCAGAAGCAGAAAATTCATTTTTATATTCGATTAGATTTTACAATGTCCAAGCATTCACTCTTTGGAGTATTGTTTCTACAACTTTAATAATCTGTCCCTGTGTTCAAACTTATAACCGCCATTTTATGAAAATGTGGAAAGAGTTTGAATTCGTTCCCAATGAATTGCAAGAAAACCGCTTTTTATCAATATTTCGGCGTACCTTATATGATTAAATGTTGTAAAAGTGTGCTTCATGGTTATCTACTCTCAATAAATTTTATTCCTTGTATTGATTCCGAAAAAAATCAAATGAAATTTTATAAATAAAATTACGCAAGTTATCTACTGGCTACAATATACCCCGCAAGCCACCGCAAGTGCGTGTGGCGGGGGGTGTTAGATCACCCCCCGTAAATTGAAACAAAACCACATTCAAAACCAACACATTAGTGCATACAAATCTATTCCCACAGTGGCACATAAATTCATGCACGTTTTGTGGTTGACAGTGGTATTTTTTGCAAAATATACCGGGTGAAAAAAATTACTCCAGCCTCAGCGAGGCGTGAAGAGATACAGTATAGGGACGCACTTGGAGGAATTCTAAAGCGGTGATGTTTCCCGAGAAAACCACTTGTGCGTGAGTGGGAGACAAAAGGTTTTTGTCTCCTACCCTGGAAGCGATGAATCGAGTAGGTGGAATTTCCCGTTCCTGGAATCTCTTATCTCACACTCAGGTTTTGCAACGAATATATATTTCCTTCTTCATACTAAGTTATGAAGCGGCAGCAGTGATTCTATGGGAGGGGAAAATAGCACAGTAACATCATAATTCGAAAGATGTAGTATACTATGTATATAGTATACTACTACGATGTAGTATGTGTTTCTATTTGGAAGGGCATTAAATGGGAGATTGTTGGCATCAATTTATCGTGAGAGGGTTAGGGAGCAGGGTCTGGTCTATCAGTGCGTCCTGGTGGCGGGGAAATCGAAGCATAAATTTTCTAACTCCATATATCATGACGTGAAAACACCAGTACCATGGTTAGGACGAGATTTGAAACCGCGGTCTCTGGATTGTCCCACTAACTTTGCCGCCCCGCGGCGTGCCGGAGTGTTCCGGGGAAGTAGGGAGATGGAACATGTGTTCGTGACTGTCCCTTATTTAAGCAGCGGAGGGAGCGAAGTGATAAAGGATGAATGTTGCGGGAGAGGGCCGGGGAAAAAGGCAAAGGGAGGAAGGACGATGGTAGGAACTAGGACGGGCTCTCTGTAGGTGGCGGCAGGTGTTTCCCTTTCCGAAGCAGAAACGAGGTTGTAAGATTCTCCAATAACTGTGAACTTACCTTGCATTCGATCCACCCCTCTGTTTTCAGGTCAGAGTTGGGTCAGAAGGATAGCACGGAGTCGTAGGTTGAGGGTCCAATTTTCGACTAATTCTGAATACCTGGGGCTAGGCGTCTCGAACGCTTCGCGTTCCTGCCCTCAAACTTCCCTTAGCGTTTCCTTAGTTTCTCACTCCATCATATCGAGAAGCTTTTATGATGTATTCTAGATAGCATGATAAGAATGTAGATAAAGTTAATAAGCCAATTGGATTTCTGAAGTATTTTGTGACAAGAAAAATCATTGGCTGCTGGGGATATCTGAATGATTTTTTTGAGAACAGAAGTTATAAATGTATTCTGTATTAATTCAAATATTTTCAATTTGACATAGGGAAAAGTTGCATAATTTCCGCTCGGGTATAGATTAACTGAAAATTATTGACAATGATTCAAATTCTGTGGTACCATTTGGAAATTAATTTGTCGTTACTCTCTAGGGCCCAAAAATTATTTGTGTTGCTAACTTAATCCCTAAGGAAAAATGAAAAATTCGGGAGCTTTTGGTATCGAACCTATGCCGTATGCAAGTCACAAATCAACGTTCACATTCAACATTTTCTTAAACATATCACTATGATCATTTATCATATCTGTGCAATATTTGGATCCTCATACTATTTATTGCACATCTTAAATATAGTCAATTTTGGAAAACAATTCTGTAGAAATAATTAAAGAAATTAATAGTGGACTCCTTAAAATTAAACATTCAAAATAAAGTGACAAAGATATCTTATTCAATGGCTTTTAAGAGTAATCCCTGTAAATGAATACCTAAGTGAATGATAACCTGCAAAGACAGACTTTTAAAATCTGCGATCTTTCATTATATATTTGTGGAGTAATATTGATTATTTTTAGCAATCTAAAACAAAATGACAAAGATCATTTGACGATGAAAATACTTTTTAGATGTAATTCGGAAAATATGATTGGATTCTACATTATTCCTTCAAAACACTAAGCTGGTTGGTATTCATGGTGAGTAATAATCAAGATATTGTTTTTTAGTATTTATACTAATAGGTTGGTATTTATTCTATAAAAGTTTTCGATACTTGTGGGATTTCGTTCAAGAAAAATACTTTGGTACTGAGACAGTGAAAACTTAATCCCATTTACATCATGAACAAGTTGTCTGACGTGCTCTCAAGGAACCATTAATACGATATATCAAATGATAAAAAAATATGTTTAAAAAAATTGAAACGCAGTTGTAGTGAGAAGACATTGGCGTAGATTTGCACAAAACAATGGATACGAAATTGGCTTTTGGATAACTAGGTACAGGAATCGATGCACTATGGAGAGGTAAATTCAGTATTCAGAGAACCTGAAGACAGCTACTAATTTTACGAGTCGTTTTTAAAACTTATTACGCAAACACATGAAGTTAAAAAACATCGGTTAAGTAGTTTATTATCAATATTCTCTGGAGCTTATAAATTGTATCGATGAACCCTCAGGGAATTTTAGAAAATACAGTCAGTTGTCAATGTATACAGAGTTACACTCTTATAATTCTTTCATGTATACCTATCATCAGCTATTTACCCAGGCTATGATTAAATACCTCTGTCATCTTCTAAATCTTGGGCATATTCGTTCGTTTTCACTACTGTTGAACGTATCGACATGCATATTGGAATGTTTTTCCAATATTCACGCAATACTTGTACATTTAATACGGACATAATTAGGTACAATATTCAGTATAATTTTTGTCGGTCTGAATATTCATTACTCGCAACATATTATGTCTTTTAGGTGTTGGATTAATGTCCTGTTCAAGAAATTCTTATCGGTAAGAAACAGAGCGTACGTTTTAACTATCATTAATTGCAAGACTCGATGGTATGAGATTCTTTTAAGGAGTCAAATTAAATGTGGAAAGAATTTTTCGAAAAATCTGATAGTATGTAAAACTTAATCAAAAATGTTCCTCCTATTAACAAAGTGGGAATGAAAAATATAGTATTCTGAGATATTTCCAAGTAGAATTATTGTTTTCTTGTCTGAGAAGAGGACAAAATTATCAGTTGTTGCCCGGGAAGGGGAGCAATACATATATCATCGCAATAGCACGGGATATCGCTTGTTTGGTCTCGGTCTTTGGTAAGTGAAAAAGATTCGGGGTTTATTATCACACTTGACGAAAAGGACAAGAGTGGCAGTAAGCCCAGAGGGGGTCAGCAATTGGAAGAGATGATCCAGCCAGGAATTCCAGAGGGCGGGTTTGAGGAACGAGATCCCTTGGGACGTCGGAGGGAATGGAAGTGGGTGAACGCGGGCGGCAATCTCGAGAGCGGGAGTGGCGACCGTGCAGTTTGGCCATTAGCATAGTCTCATTCCGCAGTTAGCAATAGGTCACGGGAAGACATGTCAGCGCATTCATTACGTCCCTTCACGCTAAATCCAGAGAGGTGGGGCTTGCGTTCGGCGGTCGGTTGTAGGGTAACTGGTCCCAGTGGAGGCAAGAACAAGTCGTTCATTTCGTGAGGCGCGTGCAATTTATGCGTGCCTTAGGTTCTTCTGCAGACTGGCGTGGGGGTAATGGACGGAGGATTATGATTTCGGGAAGGAGCAAGGACTCTGACTTTCGGCGAGAATTTAAGACCCCCCAGTCACGAAATATTCGTTGCCTCGCCGGGTGAATTTGCAGGGGAGGAAGATTAAGAGCTAGGTTAATTGCTGGAATAAGGGAGCAGCGATCTGTGATTATATAGTTGTAGGTTGAGAGATTTAAATTGAATTAAGAGTGTAAGTAAAGGAGCATGTTACCTCGATCAGAATTCCACTGTTGTCCAACTTTAGGTCCAAAATTGTAGAAATGTTTAAGCCTTTAAAATTAATTTTTAGTATTCGTGAGTAATATGGAAAGTTTGATGTAAGGAGTAGCGCTTGAATAATAATTAAATACAAATCCAAGGGATTTATTCCGCGTAATCGAGTCCTTCTACTCCTCATCTGGACGAAAGATTTTAGTCTTTGCTATTCTGTGTTTATTTGCAATTCATAGGACTATTTTAACGAAATCAGGAGATACCAATGACAAATTGTCAGTGGAATGCACATCTATAAATTGGTTCCGAAGTTATATTTCAGCTACGTTATTGTGCGTAGAATAGAGCCGTGATGCAAGTAGAATGATTAAATTAATTTACTTCCTTCAAACATTTTACATGAATAAAGGCATGCGAAAGTTTTAGTTATTCCAGGAGATTACTTTGTGCTGATTTAATTGAAAATGTATTAGTTCGTCCGATACATCAATACAATTATATGCTGTTACAAAAAAAAAGAGAGGTGAGTTAGATTGTTATAAAGGAAGGATAAATAATAATAATTATAACAGTAATCCAAAAACATCATTTATTGTCATTGGACCTTTAAACAATCAAATTAAAAAATAATAGCCAAAATTACAACACTCGCTCGAGAGCTGAACCCGCGACCTCTGGTTGGCAGGCGAGGACGTTACCCGCCACCACCAGGGCAAATATGCAATATGCACGTTATATTATAACATTTTAACATCATTGATGCATTTTATGATTTTAAGCTTTGGCGTAAATATACTTAAGATAGATCTTGCACCAAAGTAATGGTTGTTTATGTGATCACCTTTTATTTGGTCCACAAATCCATGCAGCATTAACAAGCTGTGATTTTTTTATTAGTGTGAATCTCTCAGCGGCAAATTTTTTAAAAATTGGAATTATTTCTTGGTTTTCAATGTAGGATTGTATCACTATTCTGTAAATAAAATTTTACTATAATTATGTTCACCTCTTATATATATTTAAATGCTTCGGCTTTCACTTATTTTCTAAATTTTGAATAATTTCGGGATTTTATCACGCCCGTTACTTTAAAAAAATAAGCTTTTTTAATTTTTCGAATACAAGGGCTTCAAACGAACGAGCGCCGTGAAAGATACATAGCTTTTTATTGCGATAAAAAATATTGCGATGGTTTTATTGAAGATATTTTTTCTGGCGTCTTATGAGTAACTTAGTTCCACCGAGGTCACAATACTGGAATAAAAAGTATGTCATCCGTTGTTCTGTTGGATTCATTATTCAGGTACAAGAGTTACCTCAAATAACCTTCAGCAACTCCTCTTGCATTACTACTTGTGAAATAGTCCGTATTTTTTTTATTCAATTTCATCAACTAGAAAAAGCCACTTTTTAACTGTGGCTGCTCATAATCAGCTTCAGCAATGAGGTTAAGTGGAGAGTCGTAATTGGGGAGAGGTGCTTCAATCGAGCTTACGCTACGACATTGAGAGATGCATTCTCCCTCTGTGAGGCCTTCAAATTTCATTTTTCTTTTTTTTATTCATTTTCCTACTGTCTCACATGAGCTCATGTCACCTCCTTCCACCCTTCTATTAAATGTCAAGTGCTGATCTTCTTACATTCGTCTATTTCTCGTTCAGACTACATCTCTCTATTGTTTTCCACCTTAAGATACCTCACACCTTCTATTCCCTCGTTATGGGCTATTTTTCGAGTGCATATCCTCATTCTGTCATATCTAAGAATGTGAAAGAAATGCGTTTGAAAATGGGGAGTAATTAACCATTTATTTTGTCTAAGTTTGACTTTATTTATTATATCTCGCATTTGTTTATCAGTTGTATTGGTATCCCAAGTATAATAGTTTAATTTCTATTTACAAACATTTTTTGGACCATTAAGTGCTCAGAGAGGTAAAGAAATAAATTTCCATGGTTTTTCTATATCTATTCAAGTACCAAAAACTGTTTCACATAGCGATCATGTCTATTTACTGATAATTTTCGTTCTGAGAAATGAAGTTGAAAGAAATTATTTGAGAAATTAAGAGATGATGACTAAGAATGAATGAGAGCGCTATAAAACTCATGACTTTAATTTAATTTATATAAACATATATTATTATTAGGTAATCTACCGGTTAAGGCAGGTTTTTGGATGGACACATCTCCTAAATAAATATTTTTTTGACTCCTAGCAAAACACTACATCCAGCATTCTACTCTACATCAGGTCCCTCTTCATCTCTGAGTACTTTCTTCCTCCCATCATCCCGTCCAACATGCCTATTCGATTCCTTCACTTTCGTTTGCCTAACATTCTCCCCTCTATTACAGTCTTCAACATCCCACTGCCGGTCAACACCCCCTTCATCCACTTTTTCTGCCTCCATAGGATTTCTCCCAACAAATCCCTCTCTTCGCCCACCATACCAAGTACTTCCTCATTTGTTTTCTTCTCTGTCCATTTCACCTTCTCCATTCTTCTCCACACCAACATTTCAAAAGCCTCCAGTCTACGTCTATCCTCCTGCTTCAATGACCACGTTTCCGCTCCGTACATAGCTACGCTCCATATCAAAGTTTTTACGAGTCTTTTCTTAACATCCTTACTCAACGTCCCCGTCATCAACTCCCTCCTCCTCGTGAAAGCCTCTTTGCCTAGCGCAATTCTTCTCCTTACGTCCCTACTACTTGGACCGTGTTGGTCCAACACACTACCGAGATACTTAAACTGTTCTACCTGCTCGAGTTTTTTCCCTCCTATTTTAATGTTTAGCTTAGCCTTTTTATTTCTAGAAAATCGCATAATCTTTGTTTCATTAATATTGATTTTCATCCCATACCTGTCGAACTGAATTTCCAATTCACTAAGCAATGCTTGCAGCCCCTTGGCTGACTGAAAAACTAAAGCTTAGTCATCAGAGAACCTAACTGATTTTACGGATTCCCCGCCCACTTTCATCCCTACTTCCGGTTCTTCCCATGCCTCTTTGATCATTTCCTCTGCATACAGGTTGAATAACAACGGTGATAATGGGCAACCCTGTCTTACACCTCTTCCTAACACTGTCCAACCGGACTCCCCGTTCCCAACTCGTACCTGAGCAGTCTGAGACATGTACAGGTTGCGGATTAGCCTCCTTTCCCTCAAATCAATTCCTATTTTCTGCAATATACTCATTAGTGTTTCCCAATTCACCCTATCAAACGCTTTTTCGAAATCTACGAAACAGGCAAATACCTCCTGGTTGTGTTCTGTATTCCTGTCTATTAATAATCTCATTACTGAAATGGCATCACGCGAACCTCTGCCCTTCCTAAACCCAAACTGATCATCCCATAAGTAATCATTTGCCCTACTCTCTAGCCTTTTGTTTATGATCCTGAGAACAGCTTTAGCTAAGTGGGATATCAAACTTATTGTCCTGTAGTCCTCACAAGATGTAGCCTTTACCTTTTTCGGAATAGGAGCTAAAAACTGATCTCACAAAGTCTTCCTGCCAGATTCCTTCCTCATAGATACTACGAATCAGCCCATATAGCCTCTTCCTCCCACATTTTCCTAAAAATTTCAGTATTTCCGTGGGAAAGTTATCCACCACCACGGCATTATTTAGTTTGATCTCCCTTAATGCCCTTTTTATCTCATTGCCTATTATGCCTGGGCCTGAGCTATCTTCCTCTACGTCATGCTCCTTTTCTATGTCTAACCTTGTTGGTCTATTATACATATATATATATTGGGACGGCACAATTGAACACAAATAAAATAGTAACACTTAAAAGGACACTCACACGATAAATTTTTTGTAAGCTTTCGGCGTTCTCCGTCTTACTTGAAGAAGGCCTCGGAGATGGCCGAAAGCTTAAACAATTTACCGAGTGATTGTCCTTTTAAGTGTTACTATTTTATTTGTTTTCTATTGTTTCGTCCCCATATTATACTGCTCGTGTGAGTGTTTCGGTATAATCGATATATGCCATAGTTAGGCATAGCAGGAACGAGGGGAAATGTCGCGTCAACCACAAAAGTAGAAATATATTTAAGCTAAAAAAATGCGAATTTTTGACCAAAAGCGGAATTGATGGATCCCAAAGTGGAGCCGCGCAACAAGTTGCATTGAGATCTTGACCCACTGAAAGTGTCTCCATAAAAACTACCGATATTGGTAGAAATGGAACTGAGTAGGCGAAGAATTTCTTACAGGTTGATTTAACTCGGGACAATTTTCTAGTAGTAATTATGCTAATATAATCAAAATTCCTTTCTTGGACCTTGCTTTATATATAGCTGATAAATACCAAACTTTGTTCTGAAAAATTTGATTTAACCTTTCAGGATTCTGCTTTTTACTGAAAGAAACTAATTTGATAAAAATTGATGCCTTTCAAAGATTATTTCTATTTGTGAGGCATTTTCCTTGGGAAGCATTTATATCGAAAGGTCAAAATAAAAGGAGTATGTCTTTATACTATACTGACCGTGGTTTTTTTGGGTCGCTGTAATAAATGATGGCATCAAATGTAAAGATAAATCTCTGTGAAATCTGAAATGAAATTATCATCAAACAAATCAACTAAGAAAATTATTCCAATAAAATCTGCATTCTCAAATTTGTAGGCAGGTAAACGTTACGCTGTATCAGTTTTCATTAACCCTGTACATTTTTACGTATATCTTGTACATTTACCATTTATTCTCTCCTCCTTTAATCGCATTTTTATCGATAAAAAATGCTGTTGAACGGCACATCTTTTCTACTCTCTTTTTAGAGGTTTATAGTAGTTTTTGATATATTTAATCTTCTATTTGACATATTTTTTCTTATAGACAGTTTATTGCATCCATTGATTTTTTTAACCTCTATTTTACCCTTATTTTTACTGTGTCATCAACGCGCCACATGCGGCGGATGCATTGCTTCTTCTGGATTCGGCTTTGCAACTTTCGAAAAATAGATCTTCTTGTCAATAATCTTGCTTTATCTCTGAGGTTGATGCTCCGTATTATGGATCCATACACGTCAATAAGCTTTACGCAGAAGGATTAAGATCAAAACAGGTTATTTACATACCAGTTTAATACCAATATCGTCCACAGAACAGTATATTATTTTCGACGTTCCATTCCAGCCTCCCAGTCACATATTGTTTCGATAAAGTTAATCAACGTCAAACCGACGAATATATAAATAAGAAGTAGTAATTTAATCAAAGATCTTTGCTGAAAAAGGATCTTTTAACTTATTTGTTTATGTGGTCCTTCAAAAGAGGTTTCTATTGAAATTGTACTGAGGAAATATTTTTTGAAACCTTAATTTTAATATTTTCAAATAATGTTGCAAAGTTTTTATTATTAAGTATATGTTTTAAAATCAAATTAAGACAACTGACATAGCAAAATAATTTTAATGATATCGGTAAATTTTTGTTTTAATCATCGTTTCGTTCATATCATCAGCGAAAACTCCTATTTCAGTCTAAGTTAATTAATTGTATCATGATCCAGAAAATTACAAACATTCATTATTTCCCTAAGAATAAATTACCTTATAGTTTCCAGATTTATAAATCACCCATAGTTTTTATTTCTTTGCTATATTAGTGAAAATGCGAGGCATTGGTTAATTAAAAATTGGCACTTTCATTTTTGCATTGGCACACTTTATGCTTAATCTTAATCTGAAATCGGGAAAATGTTCATTTTCTAAACCACGTAGAATCATTGATCTTTCGCTGTCTCCAGGTAACTCATATCAACTGGATACGTTTGTCAAAATGTTCTAAGAAATGATTTGCGATCAAAACAACAATTTTTTAGGCCCTTGTAGGTAGCTTCAAAGTTTTTTTGGACAGCCTGGGGATCATTGTCCGAACGTGAGACGGAAACCATTTTTCAAAGGTCCCGTTATCTCAAACCCTCACGGAACAAAGTCATTTGTTTTACTCCACCTCTTCCTCACGCAATTCGCCTTTTTCTCCACTTCCTGGTGCCACGTCTTTCCATCGCTTATACTCGCCTTTACCTCCGTTTTGGCATGTTGCCTGGAAAATGCATTGCATGCTGCCTTGTGCTAACCAAATTTAATTTTAAGTTATTAACAAAATTGGCCTTGCATCATGAAATTTATTATGAAATTCTCACGTGTAAATCCAGATAATGGGAAATTTATGGAAACGGTATGGGAAATGAGGTTAGATTATCATGGAATTTGAAGTGCCACAATTCGTATAGGGATATGTTTGGGAAATGGTATATGAATGCTGATCCTTTCTCATATTCTTGATTCTCACGAGGGTTGCATAGGTTGTTAAACATGAACGATTGCCAAAACACCCTAAATGGGTGACGTACGTTCGCGTTCTCATAGTTGTGTGATAACATAACCCTTCTGTTGCGTGGGCGTAATTTATAAAGCTAAATGGTGCAACAAGCAAGTGCATTTCAATACTCGTAATTGTGGAAAATTCATTGTATTTAGTTTTCTTGGTTATATTTTTCTTTCCGTCATTAAAGCATGGGTATCAAGAAAAAAATTGATTTAATCACTTTTCTATGTGAAAATATATTTCTCAGCATTTATAACTCACAAAGGACGTTTTCAAGCAGCGTGCATGTATTCAGTTGAAATTCTTAAATTCGCGACTGAATCGCTTTCATTTTCCCCCGCCAAACACCCTTGCGGAGCCTCATGGTATTCTATGTAGATGCAAATTACTGGGAGAGTGAGGTTTGTGACTTAGGCGAAACTTACCAGCATCTGCGGGGTCAATATTTATTCTCTTCCCACTTGCCAAATTTCACTATTCGAGAATCCAAGCAAGGGAGACGGCAATCAGCGTAAGATACAGGAATTAGATCGCTAAGGAAAGAAGGTTTGGCAGTTCATCGCGAATGCGTGAATTTGAGAATTGTTAATCATCACTCAGTTTTGAGCTTAATTTTAACTAGCCAGCTTCATTGTGTACTATTTTTAGCGCCAGAATGAAGTCTTGGGGATTTATGAACTCTTTTGTGTACTTAAGGTTAGTTGATTTGTTCTCTAAATTAAGGAACAACTGTTGACTTCAACAGCCTAGTGTGTTTATTGATTTATATATTTAATTATTATATTATTTTGAGCTTCATATTTAATAATTATATATATTTTTGCAAGTCACCATTAATGGATTTAGGATTTTAGGGATAAAATTTTAAATATTAATTAATTTTTTCTGTTTAGTTTAGTAGTCGAGTTAGGTAGTCATTCTGTAATTTTAGTTTTGGCTTCGTTATAAAATTGAGAATTCAATATCATAATTGTAAGTGGTGGTATCATAACGATGGATTGAGAACATGAATTTGGTTGAAAATTCGGCATCAAAAATGGAGCAACTACCAGAAACTGCCCTGCTTCAAAAGAGGTGAGATACATTGAAGCTCTTTATTTAATTTATGGTTCTCTTTAGACTAGAAAATTGGTTTTTTGTACCAGTGATGCTTGAGAAGTGTGTGCTTAAAACAATTTCTTGCGTGTCACTTTTATTTTCATAAGTTGAATTTCACTGATTTTCACTGATTGAATGTAGGGCTGTGAGGCATCCTGCGAAAAAAATTGCTAATCTGTTGCAGATTGGCTGAATAAACCTTGGTTATCCTCAATTCGCTGTCTGTTTATAGTTCTACTCCTAGATACTTCCACGCTTCTCTTCCCATTTTATCAGCATTAAACAAGTGGAATAGTATGGTGAAAAATCGGATATCCATGCATCAACTCCCTTTATGATACTATCCTTTCATATACTCCTACTATTCTGAAAAAGGAAAACAAATAAATCCTCCGGACTCGATCAAATAACAGTTCACATATTTGAAGAACTACCGCCGGAACAGTGCGCTAAGATCTGAGATCACATTAAAGAACTCCCAGATAGGTCACGAGATTACCAATGGCTGGAAGATAGTTAAGTTAACAATCCTATTTCTAATACGGCGACAGGGAAGAGCCAAGTATAACAGACATATCTCTCTCGCCTACATATCATGCAAGGTCACACAAATGTCGCTTTTTGCTCATAATATGGCAAAAACAATCACCAGTTGACGCGGTTTTTCTAGACTTGAAAAAGACTTCTGACCTTGTGTTTCATAGCAAACTACTCACATGGCTAGAGCCAATCTGAGTTGCTTGCTATCGCATGGCTAAAAGAAAATATCCTAGCTTCAATAAGTCTTTTTCAATGCTCGAGTACAAGGGGTAGCCATAGATGGTGTTTACCCTAATGCAGTCGAAGGAAATTTCGACTTCCCCAAGGATGTGTCATTAATTCTCACTTATTTCTTCTTAATGTAAATGTCATTAACTCCTTGGTTGATAGTAAAATATTATATATATTTTACCAAAGATGTAGTGATTTAGAAATGTATCTGTACTCCTGAAGATAGAGTAGCATTGCAGATGACATTAATGCAAGGCATAGCTGTTATAATTAAACTTAAAAATGTTTTTGGGGAAAAATTATTAGAGTCTGGATCGTGATAGTAAGATCAGAGAGAACAACCGCAGAACCAAAAGATTTAAGGGGCCATTTTTCTCTCAAAGGATAAATCGGGACAACTTAAAGAAACCGCGTTAGTGGAAAAAGTATTTTCATTTTTTATTCGGGTACCTGAGCATAATGTAATTATTTCATTCTAACTTAGTTTATTTACCTTATGGTACATTTTACTTACCTTATAATGCATAAAATCAATATAAAGTTTGGCTTCCTATTTGGGCATCTGATGAAGCAATCAATTTGAAGTACTTCTTTAATTCTATTGATGAAGACCAACAAGGGATAAAATAGAGTATTGTAAAATATTGAAAGACTATTTCATCTAGTACGTCCTTAAATACCAATATTAATTTTTTGCTAATGCTGACATCTGCAGTAGAATAGTGCCTTGAAGTTATCTAAATATGAAAATTATTGCGACTAAGCCTCGCTCAATTGGTTGAAATATGTGATGCTTCTTTCATCCCCGTTCGTCGGCCATTTCAAGAAATTACTTCAGCGACGACAGCGACACTTCAGGTGATTTGCGTCTCCAATTATAAGTATAAGCCCCAGAGTCCGGAGGAAACTTCATTAAAGCAATTAGTTCGCAACAACTGTATTTGCTATGCACTGATGCAATTATAGAAATCTTTGGAGAATCGATGATTTTATTTGTCGTGTAATTGATTTATTTGTATGAATGTTTGCTGCTGGAAGAACGCTTTAATTTTTTCGGGCATTCCATTTATTCGGCAATCCCTCGCTAAAATTCGTAAAACACTCAGACCAATTTTCTTTATTCTTATCCAATTCACCCTTGCTTCCTTTCTTTCACTCTACCGGTTTGTATACACATTTTTACTACCTCACATCTTTCAACCCTCAACCTCTCTCTCCTAATTGGTATCCTCCTCTCCTGTACTACACGATAAGCCTTGGGACCTCAACCCAACTAACTGCTTGTCACCCTCAAGGAATTCCAGTCGACCAAACTCCACTCTCTGCCCTATCTCCCACTTTGTGCCTTCTTTCATTTTTCCATGCCTTCCATCCCATTCCTTCAACCGCCTCCTCCACCAACTGTCTAAATCGTCGAGGACAACATGTGAAACCTGTGTTTTATTTCCGTGAAAGTAGTTTGGAGGGTGGTAGGAGTTAGGGTATTGGCGTGGGGAGGTGAAGATGCGGAAGGAGGGAGTCCCCAGGCATCCCTCCGGTGAGACTAGGTCCCATTGAGAAAAGAGAGTGAGGTAAAGATGAGAGTGTGAGTTGCGGGACCTTTTTAGTCCAATGCCAGCACGGAGGGGACTTACGTCTTCCCCTTCAGAAGCAGATGGCGTAGACTGGAAGGAGAGGCCGGGTTATGGGGATGGAAGGGGTAAGGAAAGTGAAGCGAAGGGAGTCACGTAAGGAGCTTTTTTTATGCCTTCTCATTCCTTCTTCCTTGTATGTATGTGTACCGGAGAAAATGGAGCGACGAGAATATCTTTTTTGTCGATCGAAATTTATGTCTGTGCGCCTTGGTGTGTCGGTTGGTCAGAAGAAATTGAATCCACGCCCATGGGTGACTGGTAAGGGGAGCGGGGTGTCGGAAATGGAGAGTGGAGAGAAGGGAGGAAATGGAAAGATGGAAGTGTGGAGATAGGGCCTTTGGGAGGGGAACGACTAAAACCTCTTTTCTCCTCTCGACAGGGAAGGAAGGGTTCGTGTGAAAAGGGTTCGATGGGAGGTCAACCAACCAGGATAAGTGCCTGTATCGCCCTCTTCTTACGGTTCTCCCCCCTCCCCTCGCCATCTTCTCGTCATCAGCGCCCGAGTCATTTGGTCGACGTGTGATTTTTTTGTCCCCTCCCTCCCTCTCCAGGTCAAATCGAACGGAACCTTCGAAAGAGGAGCCCGTCGCGTGTTTGAGGGGGATGGATAAGTGTAATGTGGTCTTGCACGAGGTAATTTTAACAGTCATTTTCGTTGCCATCGTAAAAGATGGCGCACGTACTACTAATGCAAATTCATATCAATACCTTTTTTCTTTCAACGGTTGGGATATTTTCATTTAAGGTTCTCTGCGTGCTGCCAGGTTAATTACGGACATGACGATGAAATTATTTTTCATTCATTTTTGCGTGCTCGAAAACAATTCAATGATGTTAACTGTGAACCAAAATGTCCTTTGCTAGAGACGTCAATATGGTGATAAGACGTTTTTAATAGAGGAATTGCTATTTTTTGGTTTGAGTTCCAGTAAAACCTGGTTATAATGAATAACTGATCGTAGCACTTTTCCACTTGATAATTTTACTATCAAGTGGAAAAGTGCTACGATCAGTTATTCATTATGTTCGACTTCCACCACCTCACGCCTGAAGCTACTCAATTTAAAACCTGGTTAAACTGAAACCCACACTATTTTGGCTGAGCAAAATTTTGAATGATCTGGAAATTTTTGGAAATTCAGCTTCAGAGTAAAATACTAGCGGACCCAGAGTTTTGCATTCTCCCGCTAAGGATGGATATGCATGGAGTGTATACGGTAGGCTATAGTTCTAATTCCATTCAAATTGGATGCAACCAAAATTATCACAGTAATTTTTCGGGGGTGCTCATAGGCCTTCATAGAAAACTACACCACATCAATTCTAATGTCATTGCTAAAGGACAAAACCGTGGTATCCTGATATGAAACGTTGCATGTCAATCACAATTTTCGTTAGCCCAATGGGGATGTTGGCTGGTACCGAAATACTTAAAAACACATTTAATATTGACATGGGTTTTTAAACTTAATAACATTAACTAGACGGCATAAATATTAATCATTCTTTCTTCTTTTGAAATACGTAAGTGGTATAAATAATAGAAGCGGACGTAGAGAGCTGGATGCATAGGCATTTGGTGTAATTTTATCTTTCAAAAAATATCTTCAATTTTAAATGGACTTCAGCTTTCAAGGTTGTTCTTAATGCAGTCCTGCTCTAACAGTTAATCATCAGGATATCTTTCTGTAAAGATTTTTCGCGGCCCTTACAAAACTTCAAGCAATGTAATGCAAAATTGTAAAGTTGGTTGTTGAAATTTCTTTACATGACTTCTGGTACGTTTAATACAATTCAAATTTTGCAGTACTGTAAATTTAGTTTCCTGCAGTTGAGCACTGAAACGTTCTCCAACCATCTCTAGAATTTCACTTTGATTTATCTTATTGTCCTCAATTAAGTCAAAATTGTCAAAATACATGTCATCCGGATCCTAGTATACGAATTATTCCCGGATTACCAAATGCTTGAAGCGCTCAATATACTATATCCCGGGCTGGAGCAGCCCTGTAAAGAAACTTTTAAATGTATTTTCTTTTATGGGTCTGTCAGGTGTTAAATATATATTGATAGCCTGCCTAATATGAAGGCGTAAGTTGCTGAAATTATCATTTCCCAGTTTTTCGAATGCCATGATCCATCGACTGCGCTCAATTCGTAAAACCAGGAAAAATAATTAGGGTGACAAACTTGAAAGAAATAGGCGCACATACAAGTATGCGCTTTTTTTTAGATGTTATAAACCGGATGTTCATCGGAATCGCTTTTGTTCATTGCTCTAGGTTTTCAAGATATAGTATACACATCCAATGACAGAGTAAATTTCCTTGATTGCGACTGCATTTAATTAGGATGTATCTATCTTTCTTCATCTTATGACCAGGATAAAAGTTAGTCCATTCATGCGCGTCAATAATTAGATGACGAGGCATTTGGCTCAATGTAAATTTTTTATTCTAATTATTGCGAATTATATTTTAGGCCAGAATAAACCACAAATGACGATCCTTATTAAGTTTCCAATACGCTATAGTTGTGATATTATTTCCCGGGTTTTCCATAAATTAACCTCACAAACGTTCTATTTAGTAAATACTCTTTTTGAAAGAATGGTAACAATAAAAAATACCTTGAAACAAGTACCTCGCAACGAATGAGCCTACCAATATTATATCTGAGAGAGGGAAATGTACTCAATTCAAACTTTTTGTTATGTCTAAAATATTAGTTGGTGCAGTCTAAGGCTCGGTTGTGGCATTATCCAGTGTGTAAAATGAAATAAACTCTCTGAAAATGTAATTAAATTCAATCCTGAAAATCGATAATAGGGAAAAATATTGTGTGTAAAGTATCGCGTTGTTTCCTTTCCTATTACATTACTATGTGCTGTGAAGGCCCAATATATAATGTGTAGCAAATGATTTGTCTAACAAATTAGTGGAGCGGCCCCCTAGCATCAACACTTTTGGAGCGTAAGGAATCGTAAAACACTTTTGGGGCCTAAGGAATATCATCGTACTACACTTCTGGATAAATCGTACGGGGTCAGGCTTCACTGCGTGGAAGTGTTATATTTCCATCAAATGAAAGATTAAACGTACTTTTCCACAGAATTGATTACATAAATACTATGTAGAAGGAAGCTCTCCCTTTAAATCGATGAATACATTTTATCAGTGAAATAAACGATCTTTTGCTAGCTTAGTTCATTAATTGATATAATCCTCAAAGTCACTCTTTCATGTTCACTGGTAAACAGTGTCTATTTTTGATGATACTCACCATGAAATACGATTACTAGGGTACTTATTTGCTGTAATTGATAAAGACAATTAGTGGTAAATTATCTCGCGCTTTTGATAGCTTTGTACCTTTGACATGTCTTGTTCAACCTAGAACACTTGTCAGGAAACCGAAATAGGTTACATGTATGCCTGGTCAGCCAATTATAGGCATACAGCTTCCTAGTACACCTTATGGAGAATTAATTTCATTTAAAAACTAAATGTTACTGCATAATAATAAAAATAGAAACGCACAGAGATAAATATGCAATTTCATGTAAATGGATGTATGATTGATTTAAATTTTATTACCAATGAAAATCGCACGATATAAAAATTGCTGAATTAGTGCAACAGTAAAATTGTATACCGCAGTCAATGAATATCAAAAGAATATGCCTTACCTTATGCGAATTCTCTAGTTCAGTGTTCAAATTTAAAATATGGACTGGCTCATTGTACTGTGAATTATTCGCATAAATAGATATTTAATTTTGTAATAATACTTTTTTGCCATTGCTCCTCTTTTTGGAGAAATTTATATTTGTGAACACCGACTCGGTATTAGTATGAAATGTGTGAGCTCCCGTTCGCAATGCGTATTGTATTCCGACTTTGTAAAGTTTATGACGTAAGAAGAATCTTCTGGGAAAGGGAGAAAGATTCGAATAAAATATGCAAATACAATGGATGAATAAGAGCAAAGAGAAATGTGGAACGGGAGATCTCCGAGGGATGGCAAGGGATAAGTGCATTGTAGCTTTTGAGGGCAAAGGAAGCGTGAGAAGACGCCTGTCTCCTTTCTTCCCCTCGCCTGCCGCATTGTAATCCTCCTTACTCCTCGGGCACAAAGAGGATTTTGGGAGGTGGAAAAGGAGAGCGAGTTTGGAAGAGGAAGATGGGAGGGAAGCGAAAGAGAAAGGGGTTAAGGGACGAAGGTAAATGGGGTAGGGCTGCTGGCGTTGCATAGAGAGAATAGAAAATTTGGCATGGTCTTTGTCAGAATGGAACCGCGAGAAAATTATTTAATTGAGGGATAAACCGAGGGTAGGTTTGCTTTTATTCAGATTTTCCAATTTCATGTAGAAGTTGTTGCAGCATTATAATGTTATTAAAATCCATTGTAATTGATGAACGCTAAAATTAGAAATGAATCGTAATGCAATAAACACAACAAACGTTTTTAATTTGAAAACTTAATAGCCACATCGATTTTCACTTTGTTTTAATTGCTAAAAATGTGACGAATAATTTGTCCCTTTGTGAGAAGTCTGCAATGGCTTGGTCAGACTATGCTGGAAAAAATGTACCAAAAATAAAATAATCAAAAGGACAGACGAAAGAGTATATTTTTTTGTGCAACTTTGCTGTATAGAACACAATCTCTAAGAGGATAACTTAAAAATGTACCATGAGTTAAAGGAATATTTTATTTTGTAACTTAACAGAAAAGCGATTTAAAAAATCTCATGTTTGTTCACGGTTTAAAAAAATGCAAAATTGTTATTGTAATCTAATGAAAATTAAATAACAGAGGGAATTGATTAAATAGTTTCAATGAACAATTTTATTCATTGACCTTTATTTCTTATTTTGTGCCTGGATAATTGAAAATCATTCGTAGGATGTAGGAAATAGAAAATCCTTTAATTATTACTCGTGGCATTAACTTATAGTCAAAGTCTCTACCCTAAATACTTCATTTCGTTAAATTTTTTATATGCAACCCATTTTATTTCTGTCACATTCGACTCGTCACGCACTATGGCCATTTTAGCAGAAATTTCCATATTAATGAAGTGACAATCACTTATGAATTCCGCTCACAGCATGACACACACTTTATTTGCAACGGTGAGCATCACGCCCAAGAAATGTTCTGCAGTATCTCTGGAAGGTACATTTACGAGGCCATAGAGAAAATCACGGTTTCAGTTAAATCATAAATATTTTCAAAACAAATAATAATATATGAAAAAAATATGAATTTATTTTTATTAATTGAGGGATTCATTGAAGCTTAGTGATATTTTTTGATTGAGTGGTCACATTCTTGAAAAATTAGGCTATGTAAATAATTTTTCTGTATATAAACTTACAATAGATCAAGTTTAAGTGTATTTAGAACTGATCATAGCTGATGTCGTACTTTTAACAGAGAAAGAAAATTATTCCAGGTTTTGATAAAACACTCTGTAAGAATAGGCCACTATATAGATAAATTTTGATCCTGAAACAGTGTGTCTTGAAATTTATAATATTTAATCGGTAGATATGCATCTGGTCAGTCTCAAATGTCATTCTTTTTCCGAAGCACTATTGTTTCCCAAATTGAAGAATTAGATTGGGGTGTTTCGGATGCCTCCGCTCCTTGTTAAAGCAACTATTAATAATGACAACCGATGATAACATCCTTTTAAACTTTTGAAAGTTTTACAGTATAACGTACTACAGTAATTACAATAAACGTATACAGTAATTACAGATTGAACATTTATTTATTCAATGTAATTGAGTGGATATTGAAATGAAATGAAATAAATTACTTTGTAATTCCACACACTTTTGTGTGTGGAATTAGAAAGTAAATTGTTTCATTTCATTTTAATATGTTGTGCAAATTCCATAAAGTTACGCCTTAGACAACAAATGTTTTAACTGAGGGGAGTTTAGATTTCCCAATAAAACGGGTAAAAGGGTAAAATTCTTTTGCACTTACCATCGGTGGCATCTCATAGGAAGCAGATGCTTGCAAGACGTGGTTCCAATGTATTTGTATAAAAGCATATATCAGCTAATTTTTAACATTTATAATTGTACAATCGCTAAGAATGGAGTCAAAGTTTGTTTGCTATCGAACCATTTATTTCACATAAAAAGAAAGAAAGTAGACTCCAATCGGAGAGAATTAATCAAAACAATTTATAAAGTCAATAAAAGTCGAAGAAGCGAATACTCTGAATTGATATTTGCTTCATCATAACAATAGCTATCGTTCTACGATTAATAATTATTTTTCTTAATGTTATGCAAAGTAGAATTTATAGGCTAGTCATTATTTCTTGTCAAATGGAAGAAGGGACCATTTGGTCTCAATTTCGCCCAAATAAAGACCACTATCTATCTATCTATCTATTTCTTGAGTTTTATCAGTAAATGTGTTGAATAGAATTAATATTTCTCAAAACCCATGCATTCATAACTTTCATGCTACCATTTAACGAAATTGCAACTACTTTAGGCTCTGCCTCAGAAATATTTTGGAGTTCACTTGGCATATATTATTTATTATTATAAAGTAATCTACCGGTTAAGATAAATACCAAAAAAATAATTTATGACTCTTACCAAAACACAATCCAGCAACCTAATCAACATCAAGTCCATCTTTATCTCTCTGTGCTTCTTTCCTCCCTCTATCCCGTCCAACATCCCTATCCTATTCCTTACCTTTCCTCGCTTGCCTAAAATTCTACCATTTATTACAGTCTTCAACATCCCACTGCCGATCAATATGCTTGTTATCCATTTTCCTGCCTCTTTAGGATTTCTCCCAGCAAACCCCTCTCCTCGCCCACTATACCTAGTACTTCCTCACTTGTTTTCCTTTTGGTCCATTTTAACTTCTCCATTTTTTTACACACTCACTTTTCAAAAGCCTCCAGTCTACGAGTATTTCTACCATCCTGCCTCTGTGCCCAAGTTTCCGCACCGTACATAGCTACGCTCCATATCAACGTTTTTACGAGCCTATGGTTATCATCCTTACTTAACGTCCCTGTCATCCACAACCCCCTCCTTGTGAAAGCCTCTTTGTCTGATGCGATTCTCCTCCTTACGTCCCTACGACTTTGACCGTGTTGGTCGAAAACACTTCCGAGATACGTAAACTGTTCTACCTGCTCTAGATTTTGCCCTCCTATTTTAAAGTTGAACAGCCATTTAATTCCAGGAAAATGGCATACATTTTTTTATTAATATTAATTCTTATCCCATATCCGTCGCACTGAATTTCTAATTCACTCAGCAATACTTGCAACTCTTGGCTGACTGAGAAATTAAGGTATGGTCATCAGCAAGCCTAGCTGGTTTTACAAATTTCCTGCCGACTCTTATTTCCACTCCAGTTCTTCCAATGCCTATCTAGTCATTTCCTCCACATATACGTTGAACAACAGCGGTAATAATGGGCCACCCTACCTCACACCTCTTCCTAACACTGCCCATCCGGACTCCCCGTTCCCCACTCGCACCTGAGCAGTCAGAGATATGTACAGGTTGCGGAATAGCCTCCTTTCCCTCCATTCTATTCCTATTTTCTGCAATATACTCATTAGTTTTTCCCAATTCACTCTATCAAACGCTTTTTAGAAATCTACGAAACAGGCAAATACCTCCTGGTTGTGTTCTATATTCCTCTCGATTAATAATCTCATTACTGCAATAGCATCTCACGTACTGCTCCCCTTCCTAAACCCAAACTGATCATCCCCTAAGTAATCATTTGCCCTATTCTCTATCCTTTTGTTTATGATCTTTAGAACAACTCTAGCTGCGAGGGAAATCAAACTTATTGTTCTCTAGTCCTCAGATGATGTCGCATTTACCTTTTTCGGAATAGTAACTAACACTCATCTCACCAAGTCTTCCGGCCTGATTCCTTCCTCATAGATACTACGAATCAGCCCATATAGCCTCTTCCTCCCACATTTTCCTAAATCTTTCAGTAGTTCCGTGGGATTGATATCCACCCCCACGGTCTTATTAGATTTTATCTCCCGTAATACCCTTTCTATCTCATATTCGAATATGTCTGGACCTAAGCTGTCTTCCTCTACGTTATGCTCTTTTTCTATGTCTAACTTGTTGGCCTCAGTTCTTTACAATACAATTCTTCTATATACTTCTTCCATCTCTCTTTGATATATTGTGCCAACTATTTTCTTACCCGACTTATCTTTTGCTGTTAGCACAGATCTTCCCTTCTTACTTCCCGATAGTGAATTAACCTTGCTGTATAGCGCACCAATTTCACCCTTTGTCGGCAAGCTTTCCATATCCTCGCACTGCTTCTTCCATCATGCTTCTTTTGCTTTATTTCTTGCCCGCTTCAACTTATTATTCAACTCTTTGTAATTCATTTTGCCTAACTCTATGCCTGCATTCTTTCATTTTCTTCTCCCATCCATTTTTGTTACCATCTCATCCGTGTACCATGGTTTCCTTGCATTTTTCCCATAAACAGTTTCTATACTTAGTGTCTTTTGCGGCTTTTGATATCCATTTCTTGATACATTCCCATTTTTCTTCGTTAGTATATACACGACCCGCCGCCCCCGCCTTATCTTTTTGAAACGGACGCTACACTTCATAACAACTATAAGTCTCAGCATAATAACCATAAACCCAGGCTTCGTCACCGATTACGATGGTTTCAAGAAACCTTGCTGGCTCGGCATTGGCTTGCTCCAGGAGTTCTTGACAAATGTTCACACGTTTTTGTCTCTGTTCATCACCCGCGGGACGAATTTTGATGCACGCGCGTCATGCCCAAAATGTCTGTCAAAATTGTCTGACAGGATCTTAAACTATTTTTCACCTCCTCATCCATCTCCCTAGCAGTTAGAAGGCGATTTGCCCGCACCAAATCGTTCAGCAATTTGAAATGGTTGGGATCTGTCGAAGTGGAAGGCCGACACGTTCGCGAATCTTCATCTGCCGAGGTTCTGCCCCATTTAAAACGATTGTACCCCTCGAAACACTGGCTTCGACTCATAGCTTCATTAACAAAGACTTGCTGAATCATTCCAAATTTCTCCGTAGCACTTTTACCAAGTCTGAAACAAAATTTCATACACACACGCTGCTCCTCAAGCTCCTTCATTGCTGCCGTTGCACGCGGCGACGAACAGGCTAAGAAACGTACCGCTACTGCTGCGTAACGACTCCATGTAAACAAACGCAACACCTCTCGTTTTAGTCGTCGTATGTGTCGCTAGATTGCGCAGTGTCTCGTTTCGATCTGTTGAACGATTTGCGTAGAATATAATCAGTCCGCTCTTTTTTTGATCACACCATGTAAATTGTGGTCAGAGTCCGCATCCGCTCCGGGAAACTGTGCAAATGAATCACTCTGTTCCTTAACCTGTGCCTCCCCTGGACATAATCTATCAGATACCTTTATGAGTCACCTGGCATTTTCCATGTATACCTACGCCTGTAGTGTTATAAAAAGCAAGTGTTCATTACGATTAACCCCTATATCCTGCAGAACGTCATTGCGTTTTCTCTGCAGTCATTCCTCGTACCTAAACCGAGTCTCTCACCTCATCACCATCTCTTCCTTCCCCTACTCCCCTACCGTCGTATTCCCCATTACTAACAAATGTTTCCCTGCCGAAACACACGCGATTATATCCTCTAACTGATTGTATATGCTGTAGACCTCTTCCCTACAATGATTGCTCGGTGGCATGTAAACCTGAGCAATGACCGAGCTCATCGGTTCTGCGTTAATCCCTGCTAGTAATATTCGAGCCATAATAATATCCATTATCCATTGCTTTATCATTTATCCATTATCCATTATCCAATATCCATTGCTTGCTCTATGTTGACTCCACTTCTTACTTCTATATTCAATATTATGGCAACCCCTCGTTGGCGCTTTTCCCCGCTGATATATAGAATTCTATAACTATCGCTCCAGGATTCCCCGCTATCCTTCCATCTCAACTCGCATAAACCTAAAATATCTACATCTCTCGCTTAATATTAACTATTTTTACTGTCTTCAACATTGCCCTAACATTCCAAGGTCCCATTTTAACTAATTTCGTCTTCTCCTGCGTCGTCTATCTTGCTGCTTCCCGCTTTCCTTTTCAGAGGTATCGTGAGATGACGACCGCGGAAGCCTTGCCTCTCCCACTTCCGAGCACGATACACGGCCGATTAGGACGAGTCCCGTAGTTGCCTGGACTCTTATTCTCTATTTTCTCCATCATTATGTTTTTGAGAGTGATAATTGAGGTGGTTTCCCGTTGCCTTCCTCAATAGTGTTTTTAACGTGACACCATCACTTACTGGCCGCCCCACTGGGGTCAGACGCCTTTGCCGCCACTTCACTGAGGTGCAGAATCTGCGTGGACTACCTTTTGTCTGGCTAATCATCTAGCTTCGACCTATCTGGCATGGGTGACCCTACCAGAAGTCATTATTATTCTCCCGCCTTTGGGTTCATCGGACCGCACAAGCCCTTCCACCACGACAAGGTTGTAGTCCATGGGATGGATTGGCATATATAGTATATTCATGTTAATTTCAATCATCACGATGTGCATTTGATTTTTTTGGATTTTAATGAAGCAGCAAATAGTTACTTTGAGCTCATGTTTACGAAAAATTGCATAACATTTTCCCGAGATCAAAACTATTCCTTTAAAAAAAAGGAAAATTTAATTTAAATCAAACTTGTTCTTGGAAAGGAGATAACTTCAGGCGACACTTTGTGGAAACGATACATATTGCAAAAGAAACACTTGGTTTTTCCACATAAAATGTATTTTATGTGGAAAAACCAAGTGTTTCTTTTGCAATTGTTCTTGGAAGTGTTATATGTAATTTAAAAATTTTTCTTTTGATCATCACTAAAATATTTTTGTCTAATAATTTGTTCGTTTTTTATATGGTTTCACTTTCTCACTTGGTATGGAACCCATGAAACCGGAATGACGGGGTGTTTGGAGGACGGGAGGAATGAGGTGGTCACGGCAAGTGCGTAGCAAACGACCCTTGACTTCTTTTTTAAGTTTAAGAGTATTTCCGAAGACATTTGAAGAAAGAAAGGATACTTCGGAGGTAATGGGATCGAAGGACCAGCAATGGTGATAGGGTGTCCTCCGACAAAGGTGGAAGTTGAGGAATAAATGCTGACCAAATATTTACTAGGGTCCGTCTTCATAGAGAAGGTCGTGATGCTCGGGAGTTTATAGCGGCTCTTAAGGGAACCGAGCGTTTAATGTCGGTCCCTGAGATAACAGCAACCGTACTCCTGCATGTCCAAAAAGAGGCGTCCCCTGATAGAAGCCAGGTATTTTCATCTAAACGATGAAATCACTAAATTTCGAAATCTTCTGGAAATAAATCTCGAAATTAAGATGCGAGATACACAACGGCACTGTTTCCTTTTACAGCGTTGGAAATACAAAAGGAAACCGAGTTATCTGAAGTGGCGCACTCACTCAGGATATTTCACTGCATGAAATATATGAGCAAACATGACATGAACTGGAAATAGGGTAGCGAGATTCCAATTTGGGAAAAGTGAGTTGCTCATAAAAATAAAGTCGCGCTCTGTCTTCAGAGCTCGGAAGTTGGTTTGCTCCTTGATGTACTCCTTGACTGCTTTCATGCCCATTCTTTCCCCACTTCTTTATCGCAACCCGTGTATTCGCTATGCCCAAGATCTTTTCCGATCCCATATAAAGTTTTAAAACGAGAATGTTCATGTTTCAATTCCCTACACAGCAATGTCTGAATATCACTTCTTATTTCGTTTAGTCCACATCATTTGGGTCAGTAATTTCCTCATGTCCTTATTTTTGTTCATGTATCAGTCCGTAACAATGTGTGACACTTCAAAATGCCTCTTTTATTTTTGATGAATTTAATTCAGCAAAGCTAGTTTAATTTTACCATATGGTTTAACAGAAGTTCCAGGTAAAAACACAGAAGTTCCAGGACTACCTTGATAGTTGGCCATTTTAATGCAGATTTATAATCTTTGGGTTACGTTTGATTTTTATGGGTGATTGAACACCAAGCATGTAACATTAAAATTGAGTTTTTCTTGTAGTTTATTAACCAATAAAAATGCAAAATATTCAAATAATTAAGGTAATATTAACTACAGCGACGTGTGCTTTAATATCTTAGTGCAAATTACTTCTCCCACGTATATGGAAACGACCAGCTTTGAGCTAGAAGTACAACTAAAATGAGGGTTAGTTAAAAAATTACATCGATGTATGCCACTTTTATTTTAAATTTGTTAAATTAGATTTTTTAAACATTTTTACCTTAGCGTAGTCGTATGTATTTATTCTAATCCTTCGTTTGCGTGAACAATAATATATAAATTCTATAATTTTTATATATTATTTCCGTGATTTTATTTTCAAAATCTCTTCTACCATAGTACGTTGGGGTTAATAATACATTTTGAGCATCATAGCTCAAAAGATCTGTTCCCTATGTACGAGATATTAAATTATTATCGCACAGCGTTGTCTAAACTCTCTGAGATGTTTTATTCGAAGCACCTTCACATTTTGATCGGTCATTGTCATAATAATTCGACCGATCCAATCAGTATTCGAGTAACAACAATAATTAACCATAAACCGTTTGCATCAAACTTTTGGCATAAAATGTATTTATTTCCGACGAATGAAAATCTTTCAGACTACCAGTTTTCCATTATTTTGCGGCCCCTCAAACTCCTCAACACATCCCTTTCTATTTTTCCCCATCAATTCCATCAAAACCAAACTAATTCCATTTCATTCTTTTCGATCCAGACCCTTTTCGCCTGTATCTACTTATTTTCCATCTTTTTCACGTCCCTCCACGTTGCTCCTTCAGACTCGTCGCAGCCCGTTTCTTGCCTACTAATTCCGACCTTTAACCTCACACAGCCAATCAGGGACGTCGCCTCGGATGCTCCCCAACTCCAAGAAGGCCTTCGATCCTTCTTCCCGTCTTATTATCCTTCACCTGGTGACCCACTTCAAATATCCAATAACGACGCTGTACGACCCTTTTCCTCTCCTTATTCTGGATGCGATATATTCTTGATTCAAATAAGTCGCTCTGCCTTCACCTTTGCTCGCGGATATTTGCTGTGTCGCACAAAAGACTATTTTTCACCGATATCACATCGGAAAAGAATGAAAGGGAGTGCCTTGTAATTGGCGAAATAATATGAAATGAAATGATAAAATCAATATTTGCAATGGAGTTATCGCTATCAGTGGAATTGGACATCGCAATATTACCGAGTGTTTTAACGTTAAATAATGAAATTCAGTCTGAGTTATCTTTAATAAATAGCCCGTGAAAACTTTTAAAGCCCCTGGAAGAATATTATGCATTAACAGTGTTGCACTATAGGTAAAAGTAATGGATTAAAATTAGTAACGAAATGTAAAAATGCAAAGTGCGTCTATCTGTAAGACATATCGAAGTAGCAGATACTTCTGCTTTTTAAGGGAAACGATCATATCTGTGAGAGCATTAAGTGGAAAAATTTCTTGTCGAAAGAGTTTTAAACTCTGAAAGGATTTGCAACATAGAATGTATTTCACGGCATTGGCGAGGAAAGCGTGAAGTAGTAAAGAACTCAAAACAGAATTTTTATCCTAAACAGAAATGTTTTGGAAATCAACTGCGTTGTATGGAATATTTTCCAGAGATCGCAGAATAGGTACTTCTAAATACTAGGTTGAAATAATGCAGTAGGTCGTTTATGCTCTAGTATTGACCTTCATAAGGTTTTGTCTTTCGCAAGAAAGTAAAAATACTTTTCAGGCCTCGACGTATTCTTGCTTTTTGTGAATCATACATGCAGCATGAGTCTTGCTTAGAAATATGATTGGAGAAGAAAGAATTCCGCATGATCGTGGAAAGCTTTCACTAGTTCGAGGATAATGATCATTGTAATATCACGAGTGCTTTCAAGTTTATTTGCCATGATTGATTGTTGATTTTAAATGAAAGTGCATTTTGACAGATACGCCAATCGTATTCAGGCTATTGTTCCACCCTTAAATGTAAGGAAAAACAGAGACGATTTTTTCCCTTGGAGGTGCGATTTGACTTTTCTAATATTACGAGTAGTATTGTTATTATTGGTTACGCTACCCCAAACGGTATTGGTACCAATACCGTTTGGGGTAGGCTTAAGATGGACAGATGGTAAACGCCGATGCATTTCGTAGCCTCTGCTGAGAACCTGACACCCGGCACTATAACAACTCCTGATACTTAGTTCCTCTGTCCATTATGTCCACCTACCCTAACTTATACTCATCCTACCACGCTTGACTGCAGGCCCCCTTCTATCCCTTTCCTCAACATTTCATCGCCAATCAAAGCCTCCTTTGGTTCTTTGTTTATTTTTCTTTCCCCCCATTTCACGTTTTTCTTCTTTTTCCACACTCACACTCCAAAACATGCAATCTGCGCCTATCATCTAGCTTCAGCGACCAAGTTTACGAGCAGTACAAAACCCTTTTTGAAACCTCGTTTTGAAAGTTTCTTTTCCTAACGCAGTCTTGACCCCCTAAGACTTTGGCAATTTCAGTCCAAAAAAACTTCAAAGATTAGCTTCAAAGAGGTTAACTATACCCCCATCTCTAGTTAATGAGTTCCTACTTTAATATTTGACTCAGCCTTCTCATTCTCGAAAACCGATAAACACTTGTTTTGTTTTCTCTTATCCCATACCTATCGCACTGACATTCCAATATGCTTAGCAATGCTTACAACCCCTTAACTGACTGACAGACAGCTGACAAATTAAAGCTTGATCATGCGCAAACGTAACTGATTAAATGTACTCCTCAACGTCTCTTTCCTGTCTCCAGTTTCCTTCATGCCTCTTTAACCATTTCTTCCACCTGTACGTTGTTAAGCACGTGTGAGAATGGGCGAACCTGTCTTTCCCGTTTAAGACTTCTCATCCCGACTCTCTAATCGTACCTTATCAGTCTGAAACACATACGACTGTGTTACGAAGTCTTCCTTCCCTACAATCTACTCCTATTTTCTGCAATTCAATCGTTAATTCTACTCAATTCAATTTATAGAAAACTACTGTATTTCGAAATCTGCCAAACAGACAAATAAATATATGCTGATTATATTGTATGAATTTCTATATTTGTTACCTCATTACTGAAATGGCATCACGCGTGTCTCTCTCCTCTCTGAACCCAAACTAATGGTGAAGAACTTTTATGAATGATTTTTCTTCTGCTGTTGCTGATGAAGGGGCCACCTCCAGGCCCGGATACCTCTGTGAGTTTCATAAAGTCTTCCAAAACATTCATATATTTCTGATGGAACTCATTTCAGTAGCCTCATATATATTCCACAAAGCTGTTCAGAAAATCGTTTATAAAGTCAGTCACAAGTGTGGCGATGATATATAAACCTAGAGAAACAAAATAATGAGACACTCGCAGTTTTGGTTTTTGAACATTTTGGTGGCCCAACCACTTCTCTCAACGAAAGGGAGAAGACTGAGGATACGAGTGATGGACACGACGGGCATAGGAGGGCGGGTGAAGGAAAATGGGGAGGGAGAGGAAGATGTTAGGGAGGAATCGGAAGGGTTAGGGGTCAACGCGAAGGAGAAGGGTGTACCCCCAAGTGGGAAATGTTCAGGATTAGATTTGAGCCGGCAAAAAGGAGTCATATACATGCCGATTCGAGGGTTTTGAGTTTTAGTGGTGTGTCTGAAGGAGGAAGAGAGACGATAATAAACACATTGAAACAATTGTTGAATTAAACATTATGGAGTGAGGTATGTTTAGGCATTGGTAGAAAGGCTGATTTGGAAGAAAGTTTGCATCAGGCGCGGTGATTGTTGATGCGGATATTGAGGGGGTGTTGTGCATTGCCCAAAAAAAGAAGGAGATACAGATATTGCAGTTAAGTTGATTGATTATATTGCGGGATGTGCATGAGGGAGTACCCTGGGATAGGAGAGAATAGGTAAATTGAAAGAAGAGGCCTTGAGTGTTGGAGGTTGGACATGTTTCATAAAAATCCACCAAGCAGTATCCGAATCCTCTGCCCTCCACAAACCCACACCAGTACATTTACTTTTAGTTGTGCATTTACTTTCAATATTTTGTTGTCTATAACGCTTAAGGTAGGTTTTGAATGATAAAAGTCTTAACACGCTCTCAATTTATATCCTCGCGTAGCATATGGGGAAAGAGCTTTTAAATTGCTAATTGCCTAAATGCCTAATTGTGCTGCAATGTGCCGTATCATCATCTGCCTCTCCGGCATTGAAATACGTAACCAGGCCTCTTATGTTGTTTGCACAAGGTGCTTGTTATTATTAAACTCTTTTTCCAACAATATTTTATTACTTTCTCCAATGATACCCGTTTTTGTTAAACTTTTATTTTCTGTCTCCCTGTTCTTTCCCTCTCACCTACTGCTACATTCTAATCCCAAATTACTATCAGTTTTTTCCTACTCAGACTTTTTTCCAATCCGTTTTCATTAAATCCAGTAATATAAGGTATGAGTTTTAAGCAGAAAGGTTGCCCTACTAGACAACGAAGATCGTTGCTTTAAATTTCAATGTTTAATGAGAAAATAATGGAGATAAACTGTGGGTCCAATGTCGATAGTGGCTTTGTTAGTGGGACCCTAAAACCGGCTGAATTAGGGTCAATTATATCGAACAATTGGAATCGCTTTACAAAACGAGCTCTAATTGGTTTTCATTAGGGTAGCAATTTCATATATAATGAAAATGGATAACGTTAAGTTCCTTGTTTTTATAACACTGACAGATGGAATTTATGGTCTATATCTTGATGTCAAATTAACGTTTGCATTATTGACTGTGATTATGAGTTTGAAGTGAATTATTACTCATGCACAATCAAAAATCAATCGAAAAATGAAATAAAATTTTAATTATGTCAAACGATAATTTAGATGAATCGATTATCAACTAATTATATTCGTCTTTAGACAGACCCAGTTTATTTGCATTATAGAATCCCAAATGATAGTGTTGTTCTTATGGTGTTTAGAAAACAGTAATGCGTCATAATAAAAGAGACGTTCAAAGTTAAATATAACAGAATTGTACCGTTAAGTAGAAACTATTTCAGGTCACTGATATTTTAACCAAGGTGAAATATTTTTCCTATGGTGTATCCGATATATCTTTGGCAGTTCTAGACCTTGGAAGTTATAGGTGCAAATATTGCCTCGTTATCAATACATTATGTGAATATAAATGCATTTAGATACTTCATTTGGAGCTACAAACATAATTTCATCATAGCTGTACGCAACATCCTCACAGTAGCATTTTTCGGATTTAAATACACTTTAAGGTATAAAATTATCAACCAGCCATTTGGATTCAGATTTTTTCAAAATTTTTGCAAAACTTGGAAAAGCATAACGAACATATTCACAATTTATAGAATATAACGCATAATGCATTGATGTGTAAATTTCAAATCATGAATTGAAAAAAACTGTTTCAAACGTTCAGCTGTTATCGATGGGTAACTTTACATTGGACCACACTTTATGGGAGAACGGCTGAAATACCTACTCCGCATTTTATGTGAATAATGAAAGTTCCTATGCCTCGTTTCATTATCTTGTATATACATGTATTGGTGTACCTGTGAAATACTTCCTCATTCCCGCAAGTAGTAACTATTCCTCGCACATTCATATCTTATTTCTTCTCTTGCAACTCTCTCCATTATTTCAAAGATTCTTTCGGCTCAATGGCTATCTTATGGATGTTTAAAATATTTTTATGAAACTGTTTGCACTGTAATACTTATGATTCAACATAAATTCCTACCCTGGTATTGACGAACCAAATTATTATTTGAACTACTGTTTCTTTCCTTTGCTTTGATGTCCATAAAGTTTGCTTTAAATTCCAAATTTTCCGATGACACATTATAAATTACTTTATTAATTCAGGTGTGTTAAGCTTTCTTCCATTACCTTTAATCCACCTTTGTCTTATTACTAAGAATTTCTATATTTATGCACGAATAGTTGTGTTTATACACATATGGCTGGTTGCTGCCAGCCCTCACCACAAACCGGTGGCTTTAAGGCAGCTACGAGTTCTTGTGTAGCTGATGAGAATATAATGACAAAATTCAGTTTTTGGAATTCAATGTAATCACGATATTAATTTTCTCTATTGATACTGAAAATAAGTTCTTTTGTGGTTATTTTATCCTTAAGCTAGTCATGTTACCCGATGCTATTTTTATTAGAAGCGCATACTAGCATGAAAACCGTTGAATCCGATTCCTGCAGTTGTTCTTCTGTCAACATATTTGTTATGTGTATTCCATCCTCATAAAGAATGAATGTACTTCCTATCTGCTAGGCTAATCTTTAACATAATTTTCTATATTCCCACAACCCGCGGTCGCGTCAATTTGCACACCGCCACCTTTGTGGTAACTGCGCTTACTACACTACACGTCTGTGGTTTACATTTTCCTTTTTTAAGCGTCCTTTATCTAGATCCCGGCCCAAGCCCAGATCCCTTTCATTCCCCCTTTCACCTTATTGCATTCATCCATCCTCTTCCCATCTCCGTGCTTCCACCGTCACCACATCCCTTGTCCCTCCCTCCCCTGAGCCTCCGCTCCGCGTGGCAATACCCTATTGTCTCGCCGGCATTCGTGCCTGGAAGATTTGTGAAAGGCGGGACGGGGTTTGTGCGCGGGAGCACACCGTGTATGGGGCGAGTGCTCATGAGGGGTCGTCTAGATGTATAGCAGCATCCGCCGCGATCTCCCCGGTGCGCCGCGTCCTCGGCGTGAAATTTAGTATCGTCGGAGGGGGGAGGTCCGCTCGGGGAAATGTTATGAATTATGCAAAGAATTGAAGAGGGGGAGGGTGGAAAGAGCAGGGTAGTGTGTAGACAGAGAGGGCGTGAGAGTAGGTGGGAGAGAGATGATTGTAGATGGGATGGATCACGTGTAAAATATAGTGCCCCGTGCCCGCGTGCATAAAATTGCGAGTGAAAGGATCGAACGGATAAGAAAGCGGTAAGCGAGATAATTGAACGAGTTGTGGAGTTAAACAGCCCGGCGTGCTCGATTGCAAGAGTTAAAATAAACACTCTTTGCTTGCGGTGAGCTGTAGACATCGTAGTTTTCGCATTTAACTTCTGGGCATCCTGATATTGTTTAATGGTGAATTTAACAAATGTGGAAGTCCGTAGGCAAGCCATCCTTCCCTGCAAGGGATAGATTTGTTTCTCTGCTCGTTCATTTCGCTTGATTGAAGGATGGATGTATAAGTTTCCAAAAATGTTCAATGCCTGTATGATTAAACTCCCCTCTGATGATGAGTCATAAATATGAGATAACGTCGCATTAGATTGCGAGTTTATAAAATGGTGGTTTTCTGTTAAAGAAGGTATTTGAAATCAAACTTGATCGTGGCAATTAGTTGGAAGCTTTTAAGGCAGTACTCATGCTGGAGTCGCCGTATTTAGAACTATAATAGAGGATTACTATGCAGTGATTTCATCAATACCGTCAAAGAAATTGCTCGCTGAATTAGTATTTGTCTCAATTTTGCAGTAGCAGTTAAGTGGTATTGCCAACCTCAAAAACAGTTAGTTGTGTTCACTATTTACACCAACTTGATAGTTTTTAGTTGAAGGAAAAAGATGCATTCAAAGGATATAAATTCTACGTCGTGCACCAAATATTTTTAGGTTATAAATTAAATGCACACTTTTCAACTGGATTATAGAATTCTACAAACAAGATAAAAACGATAACTGCACCAATGCCATAAATTATTACCAGTATATTACTTCGCCATAATTTGAATTGGGATTCAAAAGTTAGGTTTCTTTCCATCTCATAAAAATGTTGCAAAAAACTTAATCCAATTCGAGTACTTAAAGAGATACTGAGACTGCATTTCTTAGCAAAGCATTAAGCGTATTTAATAATCCCAGCCGTGTGTATTACATAACCTGGGTGAAATATTGAAAACTTTTGCAAATTACTGTTTTTAATGTTGAAAACTATATTAACATCCATAAAAATAAGAACTTACTTAAATATAACATCAGAGTAAAGGACGAAACAAACAGTGACGACACGTCTTTATAAAAAAGATTTATAAATTAAAAATTAAGGGTTATTAATAATAAAATGCTTAACCAGGTTTAAAACCACACATTGTACAAGTGTACTGCATCGCTAATAGTGAAATTGATACGCAATAGCATTTTTATATATCTTCGAGGAAGGTAATGAAATAAAAAATTATTGAATATTATTAAACCTAATGTAAAACATTCATTGGAGATGGAAATATTTAGTTCAATGCAATTCGTGAATTGCATGCGAACTGCTGAAAACTTTGTCTTCTCCACAGTATTATTGCTAACTCTTTGCAAAATTTGTGAGGCATCATTTTTTTTTACTCATGTCATAGTAAGTCAATATATATTTTTAATCGTTGGAGCGTTGATTTTTCAACTAGCAAGCATTATGATAATAATCTTTCTGCCACTGGGAATAGTATCATCCCATACTTAATTAGGAGATATTACTTAATTCGCTATGTTATTTGGTATATATTACGCGATATATATTCTTAGAGAAGCTTTTCTTATAATTGTCAATTAAAGAAAGGAATTCAATGTAATGGAAAATAGTCAGTCAAAATAAAAAAAAACTAATAGTTACTTAATGTTTAATTTAATTATAAATTTTCTAATTATCTCAATTAGGAAATTTGATACTGTTTGATAATATTTGTAATTAAGACACCAAACAAGTCCCACTCGTCATTTGTATTCTCTTAAGAAGGGCACTCGTATTTTCTCAAGACCCATAGGAGATATTGGGATTCAACCATGGAGGAATTTATGCATTTATTTTCGATTGTATTGAGGAGTTTATTAGCTTTCGAAGATTATCTTTTAAAGCTCATGCCTTGAATCAGTAAGCGTGGCACGCCGCTTTTATATAAGTATGTTGCAGAAAAATATGTACACTTAACCAGAGACAGTGAGAATTATCTCATAGAAGTATTTTTTAAAATACCGGTAAAATTATATGATCCTGATAAATGCCGATGGGGGAGATATAAATTCTGAATTACAGTTCTCTATTAGAAATTAAATCTTAAGCATCCGATACTGATAACACCAATACCTATGTTCAAAGCGTATGATTGCTTCTGAGTATGTCTGTACGTGCACGCTACCAGTGATATCTTTTTCATCGATGTGCAGGTTCCATGAACGCCCTAATTATCACTATCAGTGGTAAATTCTCCCTAGTGCCATATGCAAAACACTGAATAACTCTCGGTAGGAAGAATTAACCTTGATTACCAAAGGCTATTGATTGAATGTTGATTTAATGACTGTTCCAAGAATAATGCCTATTTTCATTGCCCGAAGGTAATTTTCAGGAACACGAATGATAGGTTATTTGAGTATACGGCATCGTGATTGAACATTACATAATCGTGATAGAGCATTACGTGTAATCATCTCCATCGACCGGACCTTCTAGTGAAATTTATCATTCCTGAAGTTTTTATTTTAGCCTGACTAATCAACTATTGATCTAGATAAATATTGAAATATTGCACGGAATTCACAAATTCGTCATTGAATAAAGTGTACCCCATCGTAATTACTCTCTTCGATTCTTGAATAGAAATATGGCAGAGATGGAATGTACAAGTATGTATTGTGTCTTTGAAAAAAATCACTGTTGTAAGTATTGATACAATAACTCATCATCATCGAATACATTCTGTGAAGATAAAGCGTATTGGAAAAGGAAAACATAAACGAAGGAACAGTGCACTGGGAATCTACAAATTAAAGATATGATCGGTCAATAGAATCACAAGTGAGTTATTTAAAACTAATCCAGTTGTTTTGTGTCGAAAGTAATTCGTATTGGTTTAATAGAACTGAAAACTATATTAAGAAGTGTGGTTTTCGTTTGTTTTTTTCAATTTGATTTTCCCAAAACATGCTTTTATAGGAGATTTAAATTTCAACTGAATTTTTGAAATTCCCCAAAGTTTATGATGGATTATTGAAGCTTTTCAAGTGAATTCCACCGATGCTATTATGGTTACTACTCTTCGAATCTCATAATTGTAATTAATTTACCTTTGCAAAAATAACAGCTCAGCTACAAAACCTAGATGCTTGTGTAAGAAAGATTGAACGCAAAAATACCGCTGATTGCGCGTAATGTAATTCTGCGAATTCTTACTTTCCTTTTATCTGCGTAACATATTATCTGACTAAAGACTATAGTTGTTTCCCAATGAAAGAGTAAAATTTTTTCTCGCAAATGGTCTGATGTGTAGGCAATGACATTAATTAATTAACATATCCTTGGCGTAAGCCTTTCCGCCGCATGGACCCGCAAAGTGGAATCTCCGGGACTTAGTCATTTGGAAATGGATGCTTCCGCTTTGATGCACTCATCCACAGCAAAAATAGAGCCTCATGAATTTTCGTAATCGGTCATTCTTTGTAAGAGGGGTTGCACATCAATCGCGAGCCTTAATTATCTTCGATTTCCTCGATTGCCAGCTAAAATCGAGGCAGCACACATTCACTTGTCGCATTCGGTGAGTTCTGCTCCGGCCAATCACGCCACCCAGTTAGTTCATCTCATTCGTGATAGATTGACGTCAGGATTATTGTGAGCTAATTCACACTTGAGCAAGCCACAGTCGTTGAATACAAACCTCTCCCGCCCAGAAAACTCGTTCGCGCGCAAACCAAAAGCACTCTATACCTACGCTGTAACATTATACATAAGTCCACCACGCATGGAAGCCCATTCATTCTTCGTTGCCATGCAGAACATTTCACACCGTTTCCAGTTTCCAACTCCACGGTAGCAGCACCACAGCGGACTATCTCGTTCCTGGCCTCCTTCCATTACGTCGGAAGTAGTGCATCATGGAAACCAATAAATTGGAGAGTTTCGGAGAATCGAGTCGTATGTTTAAACCGCAAGCGGGTGAACGGGTATGATGAGATGTCGTAATAAGATAGATGGCAATGCGGTAGCGTTCCCATTAAAGGGCATTAATGGGTTGTATATTTACGTGAAATCGTATGGGTTATTACTTACTAAAATACCAGCCCGCTGTCACGAAACACAGCTTTTCTCGTCGTGCATAGTGCACGGGAGGTACGTCCACTAGAATTAATGAAAGCGGAGTAAAAAATGGCGACAGTCGTCATTGGTGACATTTTCCCAAAAAGAAACAATGTGCACGACAATATTTCGGCGTATTTTGGTTTCGCCGCTCCCCGTGAATAGGATTACACTTATTTTTAGCTAGCGCCGTGAATAGATTAAAAATACAACCAACAGTGTATTAAATAATTTATGAATTTTAATCTCTTTATTTTATTTTAAAAATACGAAAAAGCACGCTAACGTGCTAGGCGTCTTAATATACCGGATTGGAAATGATTTTACCAATTCATTCTAATATTTCCATGCTGATAAGTTCAAGAGCTCAGGATACCAACCAGAGAGGAAGGGTTTTTGGGTGAATTACCATAAATGCTAGAAACTCTGCACAATAAGCTCACACCGTGTGCCATGGAGGGGGTCTAAAACGTTTTAAATGAACAGGAATCGGTTGACCCGTTCCAATTGCAATAACTATACTTGGCAGCCCAAATACTTTTGGTCTGTTAATAGGATTTTACGGTTATATGTAACATGCCTTTATGAGCTGAACAGAAACGCACCCTCAAAATGTCGTGCAGCTGAACATGCACCAATGTGCTCAGCATGTACCAATATGCCCAACATATTGGGTGATTTCCCTTATCCTTGGGAGAGCGCCTGTTGGAAAGGGATAAGGGAAAAGAAAATACATGCATGTTGACTGGGATGAAGCTGGTGAGAGAAAGTATGAAATAATTATTTCAATGTAAAAGCGAAGGTGAAAAAGACCATATACATGCATATTCGTGATCAATGAAAATGCATAAATTATGGGGGTGAATAAGTGTACTTTACATTCTCACACAACCGCCAGAGCGCAAAATTAGTTGATGGCGGATGAATAATAGAAATTGCAGCAGTGTCTATAAGACTTTACGGCGATGTAGCGTGAATGGAGACATGACAGCAAACTCCAACCAAAGGGAGCGATGATTGCTGATTGGGAGATACGTGTCTTGTGAATACGTGTAATTTAAACGCTGAACACGTATTTCTTTACGTCAGATTGGATTTAGTCACGTGCAGAATACCCGGTTTGTGTGTGTTATGAATGAGATTAATCTATAAAAAGAGGTGATGGGGCGTGAAGTGTAACGCTCTTGCATTTAAATGATGCATTTTGGTGCAATAATACGGTGCTGGAAGGCAAGTGCAGTGGCAGTGTTCAGTTTCTGGGTAAAATATGGATTCAGAATTATAATGCTGACTTCGTTGAGTAGAATCTTCGTAATGGGGTGTTTATTTAGAAATTATTTGGTGAGTCCTTTTACATTTTGAAAAGGAAATAGTTTTTAAGGAAGACGCACAGTTTTTGGATCACTTTTAAGTACCTAAAATACATCCGTGCTAAGGTCTTGTTTTTGCGGCTTCATAACTTAAAATGAGCAGATGTACAAGGGTCCTAGGTAACACTAATGACTTTTTAGTAAGACAAATGGACTGATGAATATAATACATAATCGTTCAACTTCTGTTTTGTGTTGGCTATTTGGCGACCGAGAATCGAGGGTAAATAGGAACTTGAGAGAGTAGTGCATAGGGATCGGCTGATGTTTTTTATGCCGGCACAGTGGTGCGTTAGCGTTAAGTGAAGAGAAGAATTGAGCCAAGAGATTTCTCTTTCAAATTAGTGAATTGAGTACTAGGAGTAGTAGTGGTGAAAAGCAGGAAGGTATTTTTAGAATGGAGGAAACTCATTAGGGGGTCTCAGCATGATTCAGTACTATTCAAATGTCTATTCACTTAACCCACCCTTTCCTGTCCGAGTTTTCCTCGGGACCGATTGGCAATTAAGGGGCCAAATGTGGTTGCCAAGGCCATGCCTATTGCTGTCGGGTGGAGGGAGATATACGTAGTTCAAGGAAGGTTAAGTTTTATTTGTGATAACGAATCAGGCGGGTAAAATGAGGAATTCAGAGGGTGTCCATGGGTGTGGGGAAATGGGATAGTGGGAACAGTGCCTGAGTAATGGGGTTAAGGAGTATAGAGAGAATGAAGTTCCCGGTAGCAATGATGGTATTTGCTTGGTGGGAATTTAGATACCGTGCATAATTTCTACAGAGTAATAGGATTGATGAGGGAAGAAGGGAAGTAGTCGAGCTTAATTTTGGAGGCGAGAATGCATGAAAGAATCGATACACTGTGGAGATTTGTTGTTTGGGATAATTGGAAAGATTTCAGGCTTGTGAATTATCAGAAGAAGGTAAAATTATAGCGGAACACATATAAAAGACGAACACAGGGATGGTGGGGAAGGTGCAATCAAGCAAATCACAAGCTTCAATTTTTTTTCTTGATCGGGACTTGAACCACGGGTCTTCAACTTGCCTGGCGAATATTCTGACCATTGAGCTATATTGGTAACTCGATTGCTAGAGTATTGAGCTATCTTGAGGATAGTAAATTGAACACACGCTGAAATCTTCGGCCCGGCTCTATAGTTAGAGTGTTGGCCCGGCAAGTCGAAGATCCGTAGTTTGAATCCCGGTCGAGGAAACTTTTCTACACTTGTGATCTGCTTAATTCAGCCTTATCCCTCATTCCTGTGTTCGCTTTCTTTCCACAGAGGAAGATGGTCTTGCTACCGAAAACCACGTGTGTCTTTTTTTTATATTTTTGTTGGTGAGTTCCATCTCACTTCTTATTTTGAATTATTATTCACATCCGTGAGACTTTCGTACAAGACACCCACACACACAAACATATACTATGTATGTATGGTCTAGCTGAGCAGCCATAACCAATTCAAGTGTATTAAAAATAACGTTAACATAGCAATATATAATAAGGATCACTCATAGTACTATAAATTACATGGAACACTTTTCCATGCCTTCCTGTTATCTTTAAGTGAATGACAAAGCGATTCCAACCAGAATTTTTCTGAAAGGACATGCATCTCAAATAAAAATGATGCTTCTTCAAAAGTAATATTCTCAAAAACGTGGTGATGCTTTTACATTTTCCTTTTCCCCTTGCTATAATTAACACATGAAGGAATTTTTTTTATTTTCCCAATTTGGTATTACGATTGGTTTCCCTATCCGTGTATTTAATTTTAAATAGCACCTTTTCTACAGTCGTAATGTTTTCCTGCCTACGAGTCATGAAATATTTGTTAATGTCGTTGCTCTATTAAGATACTAGGGAATATATCAATATAAATGATTTTGTAAAGTTCAATCCCGTATTAGTTTAATTTTCTAGGCATTATTTTGAATGCCGTTTCAGAATAAGCCAATTGCGTACAACCAGGACTGGGAATATCCATCAATGGTGTCCTTATCCAACTTAATTTATATATCATTCGATTCTGTTGTTTTATCTGTGTAACATTCAAAAATATATATTTATACCGAAAGATAAGTTTTATTTAGTTGTAGCAACACCAAGGTTACTTAATTGTGGCCGTTGAATTGATATTACTTATGATATCAGTGGTGTCATTCAATTTACTAATTATAGGGGAGAGAGGTGATAAAGGGCGATTCTTACTCAGAGGTGGGAAATATTTAGTATTAACCTTTTAGCATTGATTACTTTAAGGTAATCGCAATTGATTTTTTGATTGCTCGGCGGCGGGCTGTCCATGAAATGTAGTGTAATCTGTAGCTGTTGTGTGGTAAGTCAGTTGAGGACAGTCTTTTTTTGGGAAGGTAAAATTTATTTTAAAATCTTCAATATTTTGCCGTTTCACAACTATATCATTTATTTAGGTTTTCTTATCCATGTTATTTGTAGATATTCAGTCAATTTAGTTGACACACGGGCGTATTGATTGCAGCATTCCGTATTCCTAAATATAAGGAGATTATTCGGGTGGAAGATACGTGGAGTGGCGAAGCTTTTGCCTTTTGGAATGCACCCAATACTATACTCCTGTCGTTCAGCAAACACAAATTTTATGCCTCCAAAAAACCAACAATGACGATGCCTTGTCTAAATGCAAGGGTTTGCCAGGGTGCGGGAAATGGTGATGACCCCGGGACGGAGGCAATCGGAGTGGAAGGAGGAGAGAGGGAGCTTAGCAAGGGATTCGACGACCACCTTCAAACAAAGCCGAACTGCACCTCTTGAATAAGCCACCCATGCCAATCGATGTGCGAACAAATGGAGCCCACAGATTTCCATTCCACAGCTGAACGCCGAAACACGTATGCCGGCAGATGACAAGGGGAGAGCGGACGGACCAAGCTCCTCAGGAATTGCGTCAGGCCCGCCGGCCTAAATGCGATATCGTCACCGCAGCAATAGAAGCCATAATAAACGTGCACATCTGCCGTCAGTGCTTATCCATTCCAATTCGTCTTTCCCTTCCCCGGCAAACATCCTCACGCTCTATCTCTGTCCTATGAATTTGATCCCTGAACTGTGACTTGTGCACCTCTCAACGATCTCCATTTGAATTCGTTCGATATATTCGGTGATCCCATAGGTATATTTCTGAGTTTTTATTTCTGCATTATCGGTTAAGTTTTTCCAAGAGCACTTTTAACACATTAAATCACAAGAACTACACATTTTAACCCTCTCTAAGCTCTGAAATACCTGCTCAGCTGGCCATCCTTTAGCGGATTCGCTCTCTGCCTAACGCATTTTTTTCAAGATTACTTGCCCTTTTTTACCATATTTTCCGAACATATTTATTTTTATGTTTTACTTTAAACCTGAATTTGTATGTTTTCTTCACACCTCAGCATGCGGTCGAAGCCACCTTCGTACAAAATTAAAATTTTGGTAGACATCAAAGATATACTCTCCAAATTGCGTAATCCTTTAATTTCTTCCTCGTTAGAATGTGGCGTTTGTCTAAAGAATATAACTCTCTTTGTTGAAAGCCTTATAATCATGCAGGGAAGAATTCTAATTTTTTTATCATATCACACCTTAAATTCATAAATGTTTGTAATCATAAATTTTAATGTATGCTTATTACGACTGATTTGGTAAGAGGTAATAGTTATTCAGATATGCGGCATAACCATGTTTCTTTGTGCAAGTTCGGCCATTTATGATTTTGAAAATATCATCCGTAAGTGGCATAATTTTTGCACCATGGCAAAAACATTCGGATTTGAATATTTCACCAGCTCGAAATAGGATACCGCGTCCCCATATCGAATTATCGAAGGTGGGTGACGCATGGGAATTTCATTGAGGCAGGAAGCTAACCTTTCCACGTTTCCTCTTCTTTTTGATGGGCTATTTTGGTTGCTGATTACCAGGAAAACATCAAAAGTAATGCTCTGCATATGAATTTCATTTGTTTGCAAAGGGTCAAACTGCCTTTACAAATTGAAACCTTTTCAATTTGTATGGGCAGTCAAGCGTGATATATGAGACTTTCAAATCAGCGTAAGGCATATGGTAGCGTTTTCAATTTGCCCTGCACAAGCTTGGCATCATTCTTGAGCAAGGAAAATAGCAGTTGCTTGCTAGTATTATATTGAATTAATCACGATGTAATATAATCATTTTATGCATATGTCATTTTGTTACCCACAAACGGAATTCGTACCTTTGGGGGACGAGCGTTGGAGCTCTGTTGGGAGAGTATTGCGCCTGTCGCCAACACTGCGTTCTGGTCATTGGAAATAATTAATTATTTCTTCTGTTTATAATTCACCAATATTCCTCTTGGTTGATAAAGATACGTAGGTTTACTTTGGTAGCAATGACTAACATACTATTTCTTGAAATTTCAAAAAAACAAAAGAAATCCGAATTTACTTTCCTGTAAATATTTTCCGTGAAGAGTTAAATGAAATCAGTATGCAAAAAGTGAATGAAATAATTTTAATATTTTATAATTTAAAATATCTTAAATAGATTGTGAATATTTTGAGCTATGTTAACTTGAACTCTAATCTCAGAATATTCCTTATGAATTCAATTAATTAATTTGGGGAAGTTAGGCAAATACAGATGCTTCTAAGTCAGTGAAGATAAATTTATTATATCCTTGTCTAGCCACAACATTAATTTAACATGTCACTTTATATGCGGAAATATTTGCGTTGAAATTGGCTAGCTAACAGGTGCACGAATTAGCTTTTGGGATAAAAAGATATTTTAAAGAACCGAATCAGTTTTTGATTCATTAATTTTTATGAGTCATTATCAACGGTATAGTTTCAATTATGAAACATAACTATCAGTCTCAGCTCTAGACGAATCTCAAAACGACCAAAAATAATAATACTTTATTTCCTTAAGGACAAGGTTCCAACGAAATAAATGGCAGATAAAGGTTTATGCCAAGCAATTACACGGCGCTATTACTCCTTTGTCTTTTCACGGAGCTTATCTGGGCCTACTCTCGAGAAAAGCCCGGATGACACACAAATGGATTCAAATTTAGATACCCTCTTCCCTTCCCCGTCCCACTTCACCATTATCTCTTTGAAATCTTCTCTTTTGTATTCGGCCATCGCAGCAGATAACACAAAATAGACGACCCCTTCCGTATTTGCCCCGAGTCTCTACTCCCTTTAACGAGGGGACTGGATTCTCTCGATAATACAGGAGAAATGCGAGGTCAGACCATTGTTTGCTAAGGTAGGGTAAGAAGTAGCTTAAATATAAAATGCTGGGAAGTGGGGTTGCTGCGGGAGCTGGTTGGGATGAAGTGTGGTAATGAACTCGGGTCATGGCAAAAAAGTTTCCTATAGAGTGAATTGAGGCGCTAAGAGTGAGTGAAAGTCTTTAAAAGAAAAATACACAATTGTGCATTTTTTCTGAAAAGTCGGAATATACTTCCAGAAATGGCGTACAAAGCTGTCACTCTGCTGGTTCTTAACTATTAGCCAATAATCTCTACATCCTTATTATTGATTTTGAAAAAAATAAAAAGAGCAATATATTCGCAGACAACTATTCCGTTCAAGATCTACGAGGCGAATGGTATGTCCTCTTCTCACTGACAAAAGTAAATAATCCTTTTACTTGATATCCTTTACAACCAAAACCGAAATTAAAGAGTCCAGGAGTTAAGGATATCGTAATGGTACATCCTATATACTATATATTTTAGCGATTTAGTTTCATCCGTTCTAGATTGAAGCAGCTAACTAAATAGTAAGGTACGCATAACTCTATTGCTTCAGTGTCTCAAATGAGATGTTTTGTTTACTTAATATCTAAGATTTCTTCGCCCTTATTCTTTTGCTCGAACAAATAAAAGGATTATCAGATATATGCCGCTGACTCTTATCAAAACCTGTTCGTTTTTCCTAACCTTGCTTTAGCAAATATTCTTTCAACTGTCTTTAATATTTTGAAAATATTTTAAGGTAGTTAGCGGCTTTAAAATATATCCACGTCGTTAATGTCTATTCAAATTCATGGTGAATCTAAAATATTTCGTAAAAGTGTGTTTTAATATTATACTTTTAGTAACCTTCCACATTTTTGACCGTTTTAAACTCACTCATTTGACTGACAATAAGTTCAAAAATGTTCACATTATCTCAACTCATTTATATAATCCTTATTCTCTGCGGTCGGAATATTATGAGCAAAATATTTTGGCGCACAAAATAAAGGAAGAGATTTTGAACGAATTGGCCACATTTTAGTGGTTACATTGCCTGTGATGAATAATTCATCGAAGCGAACGGAACGTGAAGCGACATGGGGGATAGGGACACAGGGTGTGTCGCGAGTGATGCATGTGCTAGCCATTTTTCCTACAACGGAGAGGTGTATAGGTCGTCGTGTTGTGACGAAATCAGGTCCACTAATGGAAATAATTTCAGATTCACGAACAAAAAAAGAGGACGCAATCTCCTCGTTTGTACTTTTGCGGACACGTTCCCCTGTTATGTCGACCTCAATTGTGATGACATTCCTCTGATTCCGTTTCCGATGGAAATGATTCAACCCCGTTCCAATTTCCCTGCAGCTTGCCAGCAATTTTCCAACCGGATCCCACGAAGCATGGTGCATTTCGCGATCGCTGCGTGGCTGGCAAAATGGCTTAGGAAACCCCGGGGATTTGTCACGATTTTTCATTTCCTTCAACCTGAGAACGAGTGAATTATCAGTGGTTTCATCATGGATCTTATTCGCACGGGGCACGCCCAAGAAATGAGGCTGAGATACTGAGGATTACATACTTTTGAAAAAAATTATATTTTATGCACGGCATTTATTTATTTTATTTTATACACAGTATGCGAAGACCAAGTATTTCAGAAGAGGTCATCAGAACCGAAAACTACATTCGGCGCCTGGGGTAGGATGGTGACTTTCACGTCTTGGAATAAAACAACCTCAACTCTCACCCAATAAACAAGCTTTTATGCGTGAAAACAGTACATTTTTTGAACGCTTAAAAATACGTCATTTATAGTGTTTCATCTCTTATATCGTGTTAATTCAGTTTTCGTTTCGGTAACACTCGTATATTTCATTGATACTAATGATTTTCCAATATTAAGGTTTTATCTACGACCCGGTTTCGTCTATGCTTTACAATAACATTTGACCTTAATACGAGGTAGAACATTGAATCCTAGTCATAAATGAAGCCTTCAATTAGTAGAAAATTATACTATTTTCGTCATTTAAGTCTTCCAATTCTGCCAAATCACTCCCGAAACTACGAAATTGTCTAATATTCGTCTTTGACTTCATTCCGCATATTCAGCACACAGAGAAACAGTTTTTACGGGAGGAATACAATATTTTATTATATCCTAAAGATATTAACTGATAACCTAGCAGGTAATTTCAACGAAGAGAAATTCAAGGAAACGTGGGCAATTCATGTGAAAGTTAAAGCTAAATATTTCTCCTTTGAACTGGAGTTACCTTACGGAATTCTACTATGAAATGGAGTGAGTGCGTAAAGAGTTAGGAGTGAGCTTCGTGTCCCATTTCCGAGGAGATTCGATCAGCGGAGTCAATGAGTCCTGCAAACTGAGGACGAATGGCGTCATTTCCGTCGGCGGGGAACGGAGAATGGCATCAGCGCTCTTTTCCTCGCTAAACTCCCCCCACGTCAAAATTCCGTACCCAATCTCCCTTTTACTCTCACACTTTTCCCTCTGCTATTTCTGTATTTCCTCCACTATTTCACACACCTGCCTATAACAAAAATCATTATATCCATTGTTCGTGTAAATAATTTAAATGTTGAAAACACTCCCTCGTGTCTACCTTTATAATATAAATCTGGTGTAAATTGTTTGCGGTTGCCATTGAAACCGAGGTATTAATAATTTTAGGATCTATAACAGTCCTTTTGATTTGTTCCCTGCATCCATTCATAAATTATCAATATCGAATCCTGTTGAACATTGAAATAAGCGTTGTAATACCATTAATCATAAAAGAATTTTATAAAATATACTCATTAATTATTATCTCTGAATTACTAATATCGTACAATAACGAAATAATGTTAAACTCATCTTATGTATGAATTATCATCTCCAAAAAAATACATTGAAATTAGTTGGAAGCAACTAAATGTTTCATTCCTCCTTATTTGAAATATCTGAAGAAAGTTAAGCCTCCAATTTAATAATGTCTTAATCTTCAATATCAGCCGCAAAACGGAGATTCAAGCAGCTCACCTGGAGTCAATCATGGCCACTTATTCCGCTCCCTCTCCTGATGACCATAAAATTCATAAATTCCTTGCCAATGTCCCCCCGAATCATGCTTTCCTTCCCTTGATTACGTTTGCGGCCGAAATCAAGGCTATTCTTGCCTTGCTCACAAACCATAAGGCGCCAGGATTTGATGATGTTTCAAATGGCGAGCTCAAGCTCGCCGCCTCTGTCCCCGCTTTTCCTCTCATCCTCTCAGAATTAATTAATCATTGCTACCTCTCCTCCAATTTCCCTTCCCTCTAGAAGTCAGGGAAAGACGCCACCATCCCGGGGAATAGTCACCCGACTACTCTTCTTTCGAACATCTCGAAATTTTCGAGCCAATCCTTCTGACCTTCCTTGAGCAGCACCACGGTATTCTTCGACACGAACAGCTTGGCTTTTGTTCGCTCGTGTCTGCGTTCCACGAGTTCCATCGCTTCAGTGAACGTTGTTCGCACGGCTTCAATCTTACCCGTACGACCGATTAGGCCGTACGACGGATGCCGTCCTCCTCGACGTCGCCCGTGCTTTCCACCGCGTGTGGCACAAGGGCCTCGTATACAAAATGCATATCCTCGATTTACCCCCTCCCCTTCTCCCTCTAGTCCAGCATTGCATCTCCGATTGTACGTTCCGCTTGTCGTTCGGTGATTCTCTTCTGGAAAGACAGTAGAGACAGGCGTGCCGCAGGGCTCTCTGATCAGTCCGTTGTTATTCAACTTACCTATACGTCAACCATCAGCTATCTACACCTCACACTTCCCGTTACATGTGCGCCGATGACACTGCCATCGCCGCCACATATCGAATACCCTCCGCGAACATCAGACGACTTACCGCACACCTTGACAAACTGCATCGGTGGACACTGACTTGGAAAATATGAATCAATCCTGACAAAAGCACACATTCATTTTTTCCGCGGACGAACACGCACACCCCAAGTTCCTCTTCTCTTCCAGCAACACATTTTACCGAGAGCTTCTTCGCACCAATTTCTTGGTGCCATTCTAGACAACCATCTCACTTACCAGTCGCACCTCGACTTTTGCCGTTAGAATGCACTGGTTGCAAGGAGCCGCCTCGGCTGCCTTTCCTCCGTGATTTCTCCCCTGGGTCACGCTGGCAGGATGCGACTTTACAGGTCGATCATTCGCCCGCATTTTCTGTAAGCTTTCCCCGTGTTTCCTATAAGGAAAACGCTCTAGCGTCAACTTGAGACCGTCCAAAACAAGGCTCTTCGGGCGCTTCTCCAATGAGTCGATTCACTCGAATGGCTGACGTACGAGTGGTGCATAAACTGCCGTCCGTCGCGGAGTTTATTCGCTCGCACAATTGCGTCATTTCAATTCTGCCTCGCACCGTATGGAAATCCGCTGTTACAAACCATCTGGAACTACGATTCCGGAGAGAAACACACGTATTCACTGACTAAAGATATTACTTGCCTGTGAGCCTTTCCTTTGTCTTTTAATTTTAATATTCTTCAAAGCAAAAAGTCGCTTCACGGTCCGACGGGTATCTTCCTCCGTCATCCATGTTGTTTTGGTATCGTTTAATCCGCTTTACGGTCTTACTACTACTCTCTTCCCCTTGCCCAAGTGTAATTTCCCGCTGTGGGAAATGGGCACTCCTTGCCTCCATTTCCTTTTTGTACCGCTCTATACTCAGAGTGCGCCGGTGGGCAGTAAATACTGTTATTGACGTTCTTATTTTTACTTGTTTGTAAAAAGCCGTTCCCTGTTGGTTTTCCTTTCTTGTTAGGTTTATATTTCATATATTATTCCTCATTTTAAGTTTCGTCTTTTCGCAAACCACACTTCCACATCAGCTATGTTTCTTTCTTTCAATGCCATACGTTCCTTAGGTACAATGACCGGTAAGGGTGAGACCTCACTCACCGGGACGGTATATACTTCCCCGTTCGGGCAGTCCACGAACATTCCGGGGATGAATCAACTGGCAAACACCAACTCCTGACCGTTCACATTTATAATACTAATGGTTTATATTCCTACTTTTATCTCCCTCTTAAAACGGTGGTAGTCAGTTCTTATACCGCCTCCTTTTTAATTTTTACAGCCCTTGTAATGTCCTTAAGTACGTTTTGTACTTGAATTTTACTAAAAATGATATACGCGTACCTGTATGTGTCAAAAATATTCCTATTTTTATAATGAATCCAAACTAAGAAACGCAATGTACCCGGTTCCATTGGCTTTTACTTCAATAAATATTTATGTTATTAATAATTGATTTGGAATTGAAAGGTCATTGCTACAGATTTATAACTTGGAAGTAGTTTTTTTTAAGGGAAAAGGGAAAAGGGGAACTTCTCTCGAAGGGAGGGGAGAAGCATGTCCATTCCGTTGAAATGGTTTTTTGTATTGGTGGGAAGAGGGCTGGCGACAACTGGGTAACAGATAGCCCGCAGCTGGCGTATGGAATTATTAGCGAAGTATGCACACGATCTGGGCTCTGGCAGGATGGTGTAAGGGATGTCGTGTACAAACTGGGCAGGTTTTTTGTAGTTTATGCCAAAATTTCCGTTTGCAATTTTGGTCCGTGTTGTTGTTTAGCAGGAACCTAAAGCGAGAACCTAAGCAATCCTTGATATTGCGGAAATTATGCTATGCTGTTGAATGAAATATGTACGTAGAATGTGCAATGAATTAGGTTAATAAAAAAATAAAAATGCTACAAATGCTTTTTAATACAAATCAAGATTTTTTAGGTTATTCTGGTCGCTTGCCAACATACCCCCCTCCAATCGCAGCCCGTCAGAGCGGTGCTGGGCGCGCCTGGAGCGGCGCGCCCAGCCCAGGAGTCAGTACACTTGACCATCTTGACACACACATTTCTCATGGATAAATCTTCTGTAAGAATGCGATGTACTGTGGTTTTCGGAATATTTCAATCTTCTGCTAAAATTCTGACACTCAGTCGTCGATCTGAATCGAGCATGTCTCTCACTTTTTGCTAATTTTCGTCGCACTGTATCGTTGACGGAAGTCCAGGGCGCTCTTCTTCGTCAACCTCCTCTCTATCCTCCCGGGATATCTTGTGCGAGCGGAACACTATTCCTCAGGACGTTGCTTATCGGGCTTGCTCGACGGATTATTTCCGTAAGCGTCCTAAACCATGGTCATGGTCTTCGAACACGATTTTTCAAGCTGAACACAATATTTTATCGCGTAGCGTTGCTCCATGGTATGTGGCATCGTAAATTCGTGATGCAACCATCTAACAGCAGTCTAGTCTAGCAGCGATTTTCACACTGTAGCTGCCCGCAAACAACTCACGCGGGCCTCATTGCTTTCCCAAGGTTTCCCACTACCTCTCTCAACACAAATCGCCCCATTCAAGCCGTCCGCGATGGCGGGAAATAATTATTCAACTAATTTTTGGAGCAGACCCTTTAGATACTACTCCGCGATGATTTAGGTCTTATTTGAGTTGTGTCGCAAAAAAGTTTAAAAATAATTCTTCGAATAATTCCTCAACGAAATTACTTAGCCCATACCTGCTGATTAGTAAAATGTGGAAAAAAGGGGTCAAGAAAAAAGGAATTGGGAGAAAAAAGCCCAGGGACCTTTTAATTTTCCTTAGGAAAAATATTTATGCTCTTCATATTACGGAAGATCATGTATCAAATTGGTTTTTCATTATTTAATTTTTGAGAATTGAAATAGTGATATTATTTGAATAATTCTTTCATGAGATTTATATTATATTTTGTGTTTATATAACCAAAATTTTATGCCGCTAAATTGTTTTAGGGATTGTATTCCAGCTTTTATAGGATGATTGATTAAATGGCAGCCAATTGACTACCTAGCATTTCCTTTGCAATTGTAAGTGGCCTTTGAAAAGCAACGCGGCAATTTATCGAGTGAGTATTATGCTGGTTGTAACTCAAAGCTGGAATAGAGATATTCAACTTGTTTTATCAGAGGAAAATTTGCGGAATATATGCATGATTCAGGCTCATATATTACATTTTTCGTTCCACAGATATTTGAAAATATATCGCAAAACTAAGTATTTTAATTTTAATTAGAAATATTCAAATTTATCAGCCAAAAATTATTAATTTGAATAAAAGTAGCCAAATTCAATCAAAAATGTCTAATTCAACATGAAAATTATCATTTTTAAAGAAAGAGTTTGAATAAAATTAAAATTCGGTGCATATTTATGATTTCATAATTTTCAGAGACTTTTTGTGGGTAGCGAAAAATGATTTTATTATTTTGAAGAAGCATCTATCATCGTAACTCTTTTGCTCACCTTTGCAATGCAAAGGAATAGCTTGTTTGTTTTACTTTACTTTAATCCTCCTTACCCAATCCTCTGTGACCCATTTTCCTGCCCGTATCCCTGGATACGCCCACACCGTACGATCCCATTTCTAACAGATGCACACTTTACCCTAGCCCCGGATAAGAGCTATGGGCCAGTTGTGCCCGCCGATACGGGGAGCTCCTCGAAATACCAAGCATGCAGGCGCACCTTTTTGAATGCAGAATGCTGATCAACGGAGACCTTGAAATTCTCTTGCTAAAGGAGGAGGAGGATCCATGGTTTTTTTTTAAGTCTCTGTGAGAGGAAACACTCAGTACTGAACTTCCGTGTCGTTGTTTCTCACCTCATGGAAGGAAAATCCCTCCCAGATCCTCAGAAATTCAAAATGGATCTCTACCGCTGATGCGCTTTCGTATGGATATTCTTCTTCCTTTAACTCAACTCGCTCTGTCCCATCGGTATTCGCAAACAACTTTTCCCAATATTATTCAATATTTATTTTTTCCCTTGTCCGTTATTTCTGATATTGCCAGCTTTAGTGAGTGTTGTGGGGTCGAAGTATAATATTTAATGAAATTCCGACATCAAATAATTAATTCTATTTTTTCATTAGCATTTGTCATTTTTTTACTCTAATTTTCTTCCTATTGCGGGGACATCTGCAATATGCTTATTTGGTGATGGTCACTTTTACGCAAGATATGTCGTAATAATATTCCTGAAAGAAAGCGTATTTAATGTGTGAATGCGAATTGCTTATTAGCTTAACAAATTAATAATTATAAGTAATATTTGACTCAAAGGCGCAGTAGGCAATGTAAAAAAACACATTTCATGTCCTTAATGCATTTTGAAAATGAGTTATACAATTTCATGAAGATCATTTTGCAAATTAATTTTTTAATTAATAAAATTCTAATGGTGTATATGAATACTTTTAAGCGAATATTACTATCAAACTCATTGGTCTTTTTTTTGATAATAATTTATTAAAAAATTTTCTAACCAGAATTTTCACTCTGGTTTTTCAAAGTTCATTTAAAAGTTGATGTTTCCATTTGGATATTTAAGGTATCATCTGCTTTGTAATTTCATGAAAATAAAATAATAAAAATTTCGATGGAAGGATATATCCCCGTAGTATATCGTATTTTATTAAACGAATCCGTGTATATCAAGGCGTTTTTGTAGATTTTACATTTTTACATGCATAACTTTTTTTTGGGAGAGAGAATGGACACACCATAGAAACAAAGCCGCACAAGGACGATACCAACATTTCACACCGTATTATTTAAAACAATTAAATTTTTTTTGAGAATTGCGCTTGTTTTTCGTTAACATTTAAAAAAGAGTACCAAAAATGATGGTGGTAGAACGCTGGTCTCTGGATATATGTATTTCTAAATCTTGATCAAAGCTACTCCATTGACCATGTCATCACTACAGATATAAGAACTTTATAGTGTAAAGGTATTTCCCTAACCCACCTATATCAATTGCATAAGTGAATACAGATACTTAGTTGTATTTCCATTCCTTTGTAATTCATAGCAAATGCCTTACCTTAGGTTCACGGGCAGTTGTATGTCTATAAGCTTAGGAAGTACACGTAGTTTGTTGTTTTTGGTCATTATAAATTTTATCTTTCCCTCCAGAATCATCAAAAATCTAGTACTAATAACTTGAAAACAGAATCACCGGAGAGCACTATAGTAAATTTCCAGTTTTTCATTTTGTCACTGAGACTCGTATTATTTGGTCAATGCTAGAGAAATGTTGTTAACTTTAATAGCTTTTACCTAATTGGTGATACTAAACAAGCTCTTTTGACAAATACTTTCAACCACTGCTAATTATTTTTCAAATCATTGGGTTTGAGGATGTTTCTAGGAAATAATTTCCCTGCAAATAAAATAAAAAATATTATATAATAAAAAATAATATTATTTGCGTCCCTTGGACTCTAAATGTATTGGGAAAGTCTTGTGGGTAGGTGTTGATTCATTAGAAACGATAAATTGCTGTAAATCTGATTGAGCACTTGATACGTGCGAATTTATCTCTGGGTGTGGTTTGTAAAACTTTTTATCTCGTTTCTCTCAAGAGAACTTCAAAGTTGGCATGTAACCTTCAGAAATGTTGGTCATGTCATTCCGGATTACTTGTTCAATTGGGTGGGTAAAAAAAGTAGAGAGAGGAGAATAATGTGCGAGTCAGATGGAAAAAAATGGAGAATAAGCGAACTGAACGAAATAAGTGAACGTGAAACATGCAAATAAGACGAGAAAAAAGTGGGAAGCGTGAAATAATGGCATACGATACATATTGGTCATATTACATTGTGATGAATGAAAGAAGTTCAGCCTTGGAAGTAAATGACAAGTTTTCCACTAAATGATGCTTAGTAAACATGATGGCGAGTAATACTTATAAATAAATACAAGGAGAGGACCTGTGGGACAGGAAATTAGAAAGGAATAGTAAGAAAGGCCAAGTATAGATATGAGTACCTATCCTGCAGTATCCATAACCACTGTAATAAATTTTAGAATCAAGGATTGCTCCTCAGGAGGTCGGAAATGGGTGTCAGAGCAAGCTAAGAACTGTATTGCGAATTTGATATTTCATTAACTTTTAAGGGTATTTTGAAAATTTCAACATTTTTAGCCTGATTACCGAAGGCAAATAATTTCGTTAAAAAATATCGAGCAAAGCTATGCTGATTTTTATCCTAAAAAGTGGAAATATTCTAGTCAAATAAAGAATTCATCACTGCATTTAAATGGAATTAGTGATATAACCGTATTGTTCTCAAACGTAAGGCTTGTAACTTATTTAATTCTTCAGGTGAATATAGTACTAAAAATCATGCTCCTGAAGCTCACAACAATATTTTCTACACATTTTGTATGTGAAATCATACCTCGTGAGCTTTTAAGGAGATATGATCACAATGGAATACTTGATTTTCCTTTGAAATTTTACAAATTGAAAACTCTAATGTTTATCCAGCGTATATAAGTTATAGGTGTGTACGTAGTGGAATTATTATGACATACGAGGCCGTAAAATATGATAAGGAATCCCATTGTGAGGTCCTGATTCACGGATGTGAGGGCTAACTTATGTGCCTCATTTTAAGGGAATGGGCATAACAGGTGTATAGTTGGTTGGCTTAGGAAATGGAAACCATATATTATCTAACGAAATCTTTAAAAGCTGTCGCTCGGTTCGGCAAGTACGAGGGTCATCCGGAAAGTAGTACCCGTTCGTGAAATAAAGACAAAAAAGTAAATATTAACAAACATAAAAAATTTTATTTGAAAGAGGATACTTTAAACTACTTCTCAACATAATCTCCAAGCAAATTAAGGCATTTGTCATAACGTGTGACAAGTGTCTGTATTCCTGCTGCATAGTCCTTCGCCGCCAGCTCATTGAGATACGCGAGGGACCCATCTTGCACAAATTTTTGCATAATGCAGATGGTGTTTAACAATTTCATGAACAATTGTTCGAGAAACATTGGGAAAATGCTCACAGATGTCATCAATTGTGACGCGCCGATCGTTCCTCACGAATTCGTCAACTGAGCTCACCAGTTGGTCTGTAATGACAGACGGTCTCTCCGAACGCTCATCGTCGTGTGTGTTCCCCCTCCCCATGTTGAAGTTGCGACACCACCGCCGAACAGACGACTCGTCCATTACATTGTCTCCATACACCTCCTTTAATTGGCGATGAATATCACATGGGCGAACGTTTCTTGCATTGAGGAATTTAATCACTGCCCTCACTTCACAACTGGCGGCGTTCTCAATTTTTTTAAACATTGTAAACAATCACAGAAACAACACAGGCAATGCTAGCGTCACGCAACTTGGCTCAGAGAAGGCAGACAAGCCACTGAAGCTATCTGACCTCGTCCAGCGGCTACTCGCGTCGTCAGCACTTCATGCGGCACGAACGGGTACTACTTTCCGGATGACCCTCGTATAATGTGGAAATATTCCTGTGCATTTATATATTGGAACCAGCTACACTGTGAGGATTGGTGGATTTCGATTGTTGCTTCGTCTGTTAAATGTATCTCTTCAATAAGGAAAACAATTATTCTCTAATTTAATTTTTTGAGTCTTTATCATCATCGAGTGGAACCTTGAAACCATAGGATAAACGATGCAAGTATATGGCGAAATAAGTTTGTGCGAATAAAAGTGAACCACGATACAAAGAGGTAATGAGAAGAGAACAAGACACTGACACCTCAACTGCAAGAAACTTAACATTAAAACAGTGTCTATGGAATTTAAAATAAAATATCTAGAAGAGTTCAGTGAAGAAAAGAATTGAACAGTTATTTACCTATCCCTAGTCATTCCTATTAGGTCCGTTGTACTTTCTATTTTTCCCAACATATTGTATTTGTTGCTTCAGCTGTAAAGCGAGCTGTCTTCCGTTGGTCTCAATATAACTCTTAGAAAATCTCATTGTAAGAAAACGTTATCTTTTTCATTCACTCATCATTGACAATTCAAGGAAATAATTTCGGTATAAATGTGGGTAATTCATTTTCCCTTAGAGTTGCTGACGAAACGTGAAAATAAAAATTTTAAAGTTCCACATATCTCACCAGAATTGGAATACAAAATTTGGTACATGGTTTCTACCAGCGAAGTTCATAATTCCCCTCTCGTCATTTATAAGTGCTCTCCTTAAGTAGACGGAGTATACTTTACCCATACGCTTGGGGCAATATTGATTCCTCTGCAGAAAGGCTCTCTCTAGCCTCCCTCCCGTCATATCTTGTATTCCCACAACGAAACCCGTCTTATTCCAGGATCTAGCAACGTCCAAAAAATCCATACGTCTCCTCGTCTATCACTTCACCTACAATTTCACCCTCTTGTCTCCCTCCCTCTTTAAACCCGTCTCTTCATCCATTCCCTTCCACTTGGTCTTCTTCCTTTCAATCACTTCGCCCTTTGCCTTACCCTCGCTCTCTCGATTTTCACACTCAAGTTTCTTGCGAATTTCCTGTTTCGGCCACCCCTGGTGTGGCGTTCTCTCTCTATCCTTTCCTTCCCGTCCCATCATTGCGGCAAGATGATATCGTAAGAGGAGGGCAGGGAGGAGGGGAGGAAGCACTCCTATGGCAATTCCTTGCGAGTGGACGCCTCGAGGAGCACAGATTACGCCATTCCTCGAAGGAGTCGATGAAACGCCTAGTGCCTTCCATCCCTGATGCATGCCGTACGAGCATCTGCACTTGTCCCCATCCTCTCCACTGAAGTCGAGATTAGAGTTGACGCCCTTGCACTCCCTGTCCATTCCGTCCCGTAGTATTTGGTTCCCGGTCTCATAACCTCATATGCCTGAGACAATTTTAGGCGGCAATATGGCGTACTAATTTGCGAGCATCAACCATTACACAAGAGTGTGAAATTTCCTTCCCTCTCAACTCTTCATTCAGATCCAACTCTTTTATTTTGTTTTGTTCAATTTACAGTTTTTTATGTAAGTGAGAAGTAATACTAAGATGTACAACCTTCAAGGCGTTCCCATTCGGGAGAGGGAGATTTAGTTAGGCCTGAGTTTAGTTAATGACGGAAAGTACTTTCCTCGCCTTTCTGTCAGACTAGACATCCATTTCATATGTGCCAGAATTTTTGCGCACTCTATTTGCCATTATTTTTAATTGTTTTAATATCGAAACTCCTAAAAGGCCTTGTCTGTAGCCTTTTTGGCTTGCATTCATATGTTTAATACAACTGATGTTGATTTAAGAATTATATTATTTTTATTCACTAATATCACTGCACAAGTATTCGATTTAAATTATCATTGGCTTAAATATATATATATATATATAGTATATATATATATATATATATATATATATATACATATATATATATATATATATATATATATATATATATATATATATATATATATATATATGTATCTATTTAATAAACACGTTTCATTGATTTGACTACAGTATTGGGTCACAGAAGCCTTTTCCAATTCAAATTCTGGTCCTTTACTGCCACGTTGTGAATATGTCGTAGGTGAAAAGCGACGATGCATCGACATTTTGATTCCACCAAAACAGGTCGTTACAATTGGCTACATGAGGCTTGTTGAATGTTTTCTCACCGATATGACAGCTAGAATATGGTTTTAAATGTTTAAAGAGACATGCAAACTCAAAGTAAGGTGAACTGTCTCTGCTCTTACGAAAATATGTTTTGACACCGCTCCTGCGATTGTGATAAAAGATCGCTGAATGTGTAGGATCATTGTCAGGGTTATTGAGATTTTAATTAGGTTACATTCACAAGCTGGTGACAGAAGTTGCAAATAGGACGTATGTGTGCACTGTTATTTCCGAGGCTGCTCATACCCGAACAACATGACGTTTACGTACAGTTGTAGTGGCACGTAGATGAGGAGTTTATTTCGATGATTATCACTGCCTATAAAACTTGTACGAATCACTTTGATTGTGGAAGCAAACAGCGTGGAAATCTGCGGCATCACCAACACCAAAAAACCTCAAGTGGCGGCAAATATTTTATACATAATACAACGAAGATTATTAAATTATATTCCAATGCTGGAATTTAATGTGATCATATTTGTTATTAAATTACTCTCCGAGGAATAAATATATCTTTTATTATTAAATGAAAATTTAATTATAAGTATCACCTGACTCCTTGATTTACTTAAACAAACCAGTACTGAAAATCTAAGAAAACGGCATAAGTTTTCCACATGCACGACTCAATATTATACAAAACCTATTGCGCCAGAGGCGATGACTCACAAGAGTACAATTTCTGCGTTTTCCATATCGTTTGTTGCAAATAATTTTTGCAAAGAAAGCTTAAACATTTCGCGCATATGACTAATAAGCAACTTTCACCGCCATTACATATCTCGCTAGATACTCCGATCATTACGGCATACGTACACCAATCATGACGGCAGCTCTTTCATTTGAAACTCCTCACTACTGTCATAAGCTCATTTTTCAACATGTTACTCAGTTATCTTCCCCTGAAAAAGTATTATTGCACTTCATTGAATTCATTCATTTTTCCATTTTCTTTACTCTTCTTACCTCTTTACAAAATATATTCTCATTTACTCCAAAATAATTGCAACTTTTCCACTTCTGACTCAATAAATTCTTTTATTACTGTCAATTATACTATTTTGCATTTAGGTGACGCCTCTGTGCATTATTAGCTTCCGCTAATACGCAAGATCTTCTTGGAGTACTGCGGGGTACACGGGGAAAGGAACCGCCTTCCCTGATGCGGGAATTTAACCCACCGTTCTCCTTATTATTTGTTGAGACCTACTCTCCTATTAAACAAACGTTTTGGTATATTTCTCCGTTTGATAAACTATTTTCCGAGAGTTCTTGCCTTTAGATGAAACTTTCACTTGCATCCTTTGCCTTCGTAGACTCTTTCAATTCTTCATTTTAATCTTTCATTCTATTTAGCTGACGTTATCCTCAGATTTGTGTAAGTTTCTTCAATTTGGGATTTATTTAAAAATAACGGAATAATCACCGGGTGTTATTAGGTTTCCCCGATGGCCATTGTACATTTCTGAAACGTAGCTGGAAATTGAGCTGTACCATAAGAGAATCCTGTCGGATATATAGTAATTTCCTTAGGAATACTTTGTCTTCTTAACGAAACTTAAAGAACGAGATTATGGTTATGTTTTTTAAATACGTTTTCGACTGGCTCGAGCTAGGAAGTTCGCCGTTGACCTTGCAAAAACATTTGTAACTCTATATAGATTGACTCTGCGTACGTGGTAGTCCAGTGGCAGGAGCGCGGGGCTGCTGCTCAGAGAGCCTGGATTTTATTCCCGGGGACGCCTCAGGGTAGGCTAAGCTTTACCTAAGGTGTATGATTTTTCGGGTATCAAATCTTCCTGAGGATGCATAGGCGACACAGGGAAAGACACTGGCCATCATGCCCTAACATGTGAATTTCACACGCCGTTGGGCTTAGAGCTAGGTTAACTCTTACCTCCCCCATCGATCCAACCTTCGGGTTTGATGTGGAATCCAAAACTACGGAGTTTGGATTTGGCCCCTAACATCAATCACATTGCAAAAGCTTTGTACTCATCACTTTAAAAACTTCACGTAGGCGCGAGGCAGCCATCTTGTGTTCGATGTATCTCACTGCGCCTGACACTCCGACCTGCACTTTGCACATCTGCTTAGTCACATACACTATCCTTATCGAGTTATTTTTTTCCACCCGAAGCGAGGCGATTTCTTATCTTTCGCGGTCTACTGCATCCATTGCCTACGATTTCCGTGCCGAACGGGTCGTATTATACATTCATACGAAAAAAATATGCACAAGCTTTCGCGTTGGAAGTTATCCTTCAGTTGTCGCATACTGGAATCCTACCGTAGACTTTTATTAAGGATAGCGGTAACTAAACGCAGACTGGCTTTTGTTTTTGTCCGTGGGATGAATTCTTTTTGGCGAAGATTCATTTTTGATATTTAAAAGTCGTTCATGAAAAATTTTCGTAATCTTGATTTCATTCGAAGTTGAACTTGTCGATTAAATGGGAGATAAATCTATACTTCACTGTAGAATAACTTAATACTGTTTATTAAGATGTGGCATTTGGTCATGAATTTTTCTGAATCTGGATTCAGTACATTAAACACTATTTTTTAACGTCTAGAATGTCAGTTTAAGTAATCAATTTTTCATAATTATTTTGATGCTCGTTTGTTTTGTTGATAAATAGTATTGTTCGAAATTTTTCCTTCCGTCCTGGTGTCGATTAAAAAATAGCAATACCCATCTATTTAGAAAGCTATTAAAACTTTCTCGGCTGTCCTCTTGTCACGAATATTATTGGACTTTTACGCGCATGAATGTGAGACAGTTGACCAGTCATTGTGTTACAATTTCACCCAATCTTAAATGCTTAAAATTCTATTATTAGTAGTTCAGTATCTGTGGTGGGTACTTGTTGAAAAAGGGGGAACTATAAGCCGTCAATGTGTTTGGAATCTTGATTAAATACGTATTCGGAATCGTCGATATATCATGAGTAATCGCCTCTCTTATTTAGAGATTGACGAAAAAGTTAGTATATTTTAAAATGTTTATATGCAGGAAGATTTATTAATTTGAATAACCGTCACATTTTTGGTTATCGGTTGCCGTAGATGGAATTATTCGAGGAGATTGAAGTAGTATGGAACGGGATATTCCTACTAGTCTGTCATAAAAATACGAGTGTAATTGAGTGTAACCTTGGTCAAAAACGAATTCTTACAGAAATTGTATTTATTTAGTTTGGTAAAATCAGGTCATATTTGGCTCAAGCCTACTTGACAGTAACAGTGAAGTAGAAATAATGTGATTTTCTATTTAAAGAAGCAAAACAATTTCAATGCATAATTCCTTATTTGCAATAACATTCTTTTGGACTTCGGGTCCACATATTACGTGTAAGGCCGCAAAGCGTCCCTTGACTTTGTACATTTCGCAATAGTTTTACGTTGGACTGAATGCTTTTAATTGGGGTTTAATTTTACCCATAGTGAATTTATTGGCAAGCTCAAAAATAACGTAATATTTTCACTGATTGGGTAAATTGACATTTTTTATATTAGAGTAGCTTGAAGCATCACTTCTTTAAAATGGTGAATTCCGTATGCGTGTTTTTCGGTAGGAAAACTTTAAAACGAGTAACTTGAAGGACTGGATGCAGCGGAAGAACCATTGCGCTTGGGACGGGGACTTTCAAACGTGGTGATGGTTTGTTTTTGAATTTTTTCCTACTCACCATGCTTCTCCATTAATCGGGTCGAAAGAATCGAACTCCCGTGTGAGTTCATGCAAATTATTACGGAAAACAACGCTGCTATGCTTCTCCGAAGTCGTAGAGATGGGGAGTCTCAGATTAATTCTGAAGGATTCAACGTTCATCCCCTTCAGCGTCGTGGACAAATACCCCGAATGGAAATTGCACGAAGTGGCAAAAAGGCGGCGGAGGAAGGAGAGGAGGCGCCGAGGGGAGAAGCGAGGAGGTGGGAGAGTAGCATTGAAAAAACAATGCAATATCCGTTCGACGCGAGCGCTGGGGACTTAGATAAAACAGGTCACGTGGGCTTCGCAGTGCACCGCCTTCGCCGGAGACGGGAGGCGACAAGGTGCGGAATGGGTATTCATCCACTGTACCAACTCCCTGGTTCCCCGAAGATATCGGCCCTGTGCCCTCCACCCCTGCCGTTCTCCGACTCTTCCTCATCACCCCTCTCCCTTTGCCCTCACGAGTAGCCACCCACTTTCCTCCATCCAACCTCCTCTCACCCTCCAACAGAATTTTTACTCTCTTTTCCCCCTCTCTCTCGCTTTTGCCATCTCTTCCTCACCTTTGACCCTTCTTTCACCTATCTGTGCCTCTATTTTTACGGCGCCTCGGCCATGACCTCTGTGGCTAATGCACGGCTGAGGAGGCAGGCTTCGAGGATGGTGTGGTGGGAGAAGAGAAAGGGTGGAACCGAGCCATAAAAGGGTAGCTCAGAAGCGAGGTGGATTGAGGGGAAGGGGACTAGATGTTAAGGAGGGGAGACAGGCTCAAGGAGAGCATCGAGGGTAGGGGTCAAGGCGGCAGTGAAACGGGGACAGCGGCTGCCAAGAGTCTGGTGCATGTTGTGGTTCACATTTTCAAATATAGGGATCGCTGGTAATATTCTGATGTGGAATGAGGAAAATTTACTTAAGTCGTCGTTTGAAAACTATTGATAGTGCTATGTACAAAATCGAAATTATAGACTCTTTGCAAACTTCAGCAAAAATAAAATTAATTATAGATCGCATAAATGAAACACAGAAAACTTTTTTATTCTTTAAAGTATGTGTGCACGGATTTTTAAAATTATCAATTCACTGTTTTGACTGCAACGTAGCTCCTAGAAGATCCAAAAAGCATCAAAAGGAAGGGTACTTCGTTTATTTAGAAAAGGTAATGTACTTGTTGGAAAGCCTCGAGTCAACTTATCTGTTTACGTTTCTCACAAACTGCGGAACATTGGAAGTCGTGATGGGGAGTATTATTATTTGTTATTCTACCGTTTAAGTTACGTTTCAGATGGGCACAGACTGAACACGTCTAAATTTCTTAGCCTGGCCTAACAAAGCACAACCTGACCCCCACACTAAAATAGACTCTTCTCTAATTCCATATATATATCATCGTCCTTCATTTCGTATAACATGGCTATCATTTTCCTACCCCTTCCCCTACCTCACTCGCCTAACGTCCTACTCTATATCACAGTCTTGTACAAGACTGTGATACTATTCCATCGCCACTCAAAAGCTCTGCAATATCTTTTCTGTCTTCTATCCAAAATACTTCTCTTCTCCCACATACAAGTAACGCCTAATAATTTACTATTATCCTTTCAGTTCGTTTTGCCTTATACAACCTTATTCAAAGCCATATCTTAAAATCGAGTCAGACATACGTGCGTGTAATAATTTTTCAATATGATGGAGGGGATCAGAATGATGCGGTGGCTAATGTACTTGCTCCCCACCCAGAGGGCCAGGGCTCAAATCCCGGAGGTGGAAGATATTTTCAGGGGTATCCCGATCCCTACTTGAGGTGCTTTGTGGAGGGGTGTCCATCGGATGGGACGTAAAGCTGCGGAAGCCTTGGCGCCTTTTGTTAAGAGTTGGCTAATGCCAACGCCGGGTTTCGTTTCTCTCCACCCTTCATCATTTCGTGCCCATCCGCAATGGCACAAATTACCACTGCTGTCCATCGCCTACCCTAAAAACTACGAATACTTAATATGCTGTAATGCTGCGGGTTTTGTAAAAAAAACACTTCTCGTACTCGGTTATTAGATTTGAAACCAGATTCAAAATCACTGTGAAAAGTGTATCTCATTAGTACATCGAACACTATTTTTAAATGCAAGATGTCTTAAGTGCTTTTTAATTTGTCAATTCAGTATAGATATTTTAATGTTCCTAGATTATTTTACCGATAAATAAAGTGTTTCTCTAAATTTTTCCTTCCGATCTAGGGTCGATTAAAAAATTAAGTAAATATCTTTTGAAAAATTATGAAAACTCAATCAACTATCCTCTTGCCACAAATATTGTTGAAGTTATACGCGTATGTATGTATGTAAATATCTTAAATTCTCTTTGCATTATAATTGCACCCAATCTTAAATTCTTTACATTTTATCGTTAGTTGTTGGAAATGGAACAAACCACTACCCAATTTTGTGTTTGTCCTAAAAACTTGGAACTCCAAATAATTCAGCAGGTTATATTTCCAGTAAGTACACCAGTTACACTACCTGCTCTCTTAAATTAAAAGTACTCTTCGGCTCAAAATTAATTTGCCTGCCTATCCTATTTTACACTATGATACTCTATGATACACTTTTATATTATACTATTCAAGTGTAATATCTTCTAACATTTCCTGCCAAATGAAGAACAACAGAAATTTCAGATATTCTCAGGATAAAACTCCTGTAGACTTTCATATATTTCATGATTTTCGCCATACCCACCGAGAGTTCATTTGTAGGAGTTACTTTAGCCCACTGGAAAAACAGGCTGTACTGACGCCGAGACTTTTTGGATTCCTTATCACACGACATACGGCCTTCTTTGAGCTGCTACGCTCACGAAATTTCACAATCATAACATCATCACTGTGTCTGACTCAATTGAGGATGAATTTTGGTAAGTTTTAAGCTGCGAAAGCGACGAAAATTGCTGATACGATGTTTTCGCACATTGCTCGAACCCATTTTAAGTACTAAAACGCAATTTTACAATCCTGTGCATTGAACGGCACAAACCTTTGTCTTACATTCAAAATGCGTGCCCATGAAGTTTAAGCGAAACCATATCTTTCTATCTACTCCCAGTCCAGAGAAAAAAATTGGGACTTGGAACTTAAGAATTTGGACCTACTTCATACGTATCGTGCATTGCCTCTCGATTTATGAACCCTATACTTATCAGATTTCCTTCAAATAACTCCAAAACACTTTCTCTCTTACTATTTTGCCTAAATCATTTTCATTTTTTCCTTTTAGTCCATTTTGTCTTTTCCTAATTTCGTCATATACACTCCTTTATCTTTAAACAAATGTAATTTTATCAAAGAGAAATAAAATTAGGACTTCCCCCATCATACCTGCCTTCTTCATATGAATTTGAACATATTCACAACTAAAGCGCTTGCTAAAACTTTACTATTACCTGGACCTCTATTTAAGATTTTTCTATTATATCGCATTAATTTCCCTGGAAAAACAGTGGAATAATTATTTTATGGGCTCAACTTTTGAAGAAGAAAATAATCGAAATTATAATTCACTGCGCACTGAATATGAATTTTCAAAGAAAAAATCTCCTCGCTTTGAGTGAAGGTGACCCATTTTCAGTCGCACCTCACGTTGAGATGCTGAAAACAAGAATCCTGAAACCCGAGGAATTGCATATTTTTCTGCATAGGAACGCGACACCCGATGGCGTTTTCTCCAGCGCTTCTATGGTCTTGAGTTTCAATTCCAGATGGCATTCGCTCCTTTATGCTCTCCCCCTCTGCTCAACTCCCGTAGTACTCCGATGTTCCGACGAATAAAGTTTCTCATTCCAAACCCCCGAAGCCTTAAGGGACGTCTTCACCCGTCCTCCTGCTCCTCACCTCATAGTCTCCAGACCTCGGCTGGCGCCCCTGTCGGCGACGGCGCTGGGAAACTCGGGAGTGGGAGAAGTAATTTACCTGCGTTTTCACCTCTCCTTGTCTTTTTGTCTCGCTGTGCCTCACGGGGAAATCCTTGCCCGTGATTGGCTTCTAGTCACTCGGGGCGCGTGGGTGAAGCGCGCGGGAAATAGGTTAGGAAGGTACGAGTTGGGGGAAGCCGAATGAAGGGATGAATATTGAAAATGATGTTAGGGAAAAGGTGTCGTGCTGGGAAGGTTTGTAAAATACTGGGAATCAAAATAATAGAGGCAAAGTGAGAAAAGAATAGCAACCTGAAGGAAAAGAAGCTTATCATACTACTACTGGATGAATTACTTTCTTAACCTTACGAATATACCTATGCAACGTGTAAAATTTAAGTGCATCATCAGGTTGGATGATAAGAAGAATGCTAAGATCTACTTTTATTTTAATCCGCGAGATGATAAATAAATAATTTGGAAAAACAATTTCTAATGCTTCGAGTAATTAAAGCTGCACGTAGCTATCGATATCGATCGAAGCTGCATTTAGCTAAGTGATAGCTAAATGTCCTGCAAAGCAAATTAAATCTGCTCCATCGTGATTATAGGTTTTCAGATAATTTGGCAAAAAACACGTTGGGACTTATTATGCAGTATTTGTTCTTTATGATGTATATTGTGCTCTTTTCGATCACAAACGTAATCGGATTTGCACTGTATGTGAGCCTGATTCTATTAGAACGATATTTGCTGAGAACTTCGTTAAATTTAGACACTAACGAACTAAAATTTGTTGTCTCCGGTGTAACTTTACGAAATTTGCGCAACATTTTGAAATGAAATTATTGACTTTGTAATTCCGCACACTTTTCCACGGAGTTTGTCGAATTACAAAATCAATAATTTTATTTCAATAACGCATTAAAATATGATAATGTGGGAAGAAATATTTAGTAATAATATTTCAAAGAATTAAGTGCACTAATAATGCCTCGCAAATATTATTTATAAAAGTCTAGTTACATTGAAAAAACACAATGCAGGGCAAAGCAATCCAAAACGTGTCAGGCCACGTTGTAAATTCCAGTAACACTTGATGGATTTATAAAACAATTACCACTACTTTCGCGTGCTTCACTCTGGCTTACTTCTTCCTAAAACTTAGATTAGTGCCTTTATCATAATTATGAAAAATAGCATAATAAGGCAGAGGAGATTTTACCTCAGAAAAATATTTTAACCGTCGTGGTTTTTACTGATTTTCGTCCGTTTGATATCCTGTCTTCGTGCCTGAAACTAATTCTTTCCGAATCACTTTTGAAAACAAGATTTAGCCGTTAGAATTGTATAGGTATAACTGAAGCGTTCTAGAAAATCGATTGCTGGATATACTATTGCGATCTTTTGATCTTGCACTTCACAGTGAAATGTTTTTCTTCCGGTTTTTAACGAGATTATTTTCCTATTTTTGATATCAGCACAAGGGTAATGGATTATACTGGTGAATCTACATCTTGTATTTGTCGTGCTGCTGTCCCAACAGAATAAAAATGTGGGCATGTTTTGTATGTTCTATTTTTTATCGGTTTCGTAAATCCACTTGAGAAATTTGATGAAGGATCTACTTTTTGTTATCGAATGTAAAACTGGGTCATGCACCAATTTCCGTATAGTTGAACTAAGGACTACACAGCAAGAAGCTGTTAGACAGGACATGGGTATAGGACGTGCTGGAGAATTTAAATTTCTCCCTTTCCGTTATCTATTTCTAAAATTCACGTTTTCTCCTTCGGCCTTAAATACAAACCTTTGTTACTACAGTTAAGGTATCTAAGCAAAAAACTTGTCTTTGGTTCAGAAACCAAAGACAAAGAATGGTTTGGTTAGGTCTTTTTTTTTAATAAGCGGGGTTTGTTGGGAGAAATCATATGGAGGCAGGAAAAGGGGATGAAGGGGGTATTGACCGGCAGTGGGATGTTGAAGACTGTGATAGAGGGGAGGATGTTTGGCAAACGAGGAAAGGAAAGGAACAGAATAGGGATGTTGGACGGGATGAAGGGACGAAGAAAGTACTCAGAGATGAAAAGTTACCTGATGTAGAGTGGGATACTGGATTTTGTGTTTTGTAAGGAGTCACAAAATATTTATATAGTAGCTGTGTCCATCGAAAAACCTACCTGAACCGGTAGATTACCTAATAATAATAAATATATTTCTAATATATATTATATTATATATACATTATGTTATACATTATTATTCACGTCCGCGAGACTTTGAAAAAGTGTTATATATATATATATATATATATATATATATATATATATATATATATACGTAAAATATATGTGGTCTGAAAAGTCTACAATCTAACAAAGATACCAGACATTTTTTCTGAAATATTCTGAGGTCGGAAACGTTTCAGACCACCCTCGTAAATCTATATATATATATATATATATATATATAAGTATAAAATATTTATTTCCTCCCAACAAAACAATCCAACATCCTACTCTAGCTTATGTACTCGTGTATGTATACAGGTTCGCACCCAAAAGTGGTAGGAATGATTTTCTCTGGCGCGAACGGAGCGGTGGAGGGGGGTCTGCCTGGCAGGGTAAGGTAGAGGGGGCTCTTAGCAAAATACCGACACCAACCTCAGTCGCCTGCGGGCTGTCGTTGAGTGAGGACACCGTGTTTAGTGAAGCAAGTTTTTTGTCCGCGTCGAAAAACAAAATGGATCTGAATTTAGAGCAACGTTATTCCGTGAAGTTTTGTGTGAAACTCGGGAAGACAGCAATTGAGACCCTCGATATGATCAAGCAGGCTTATGGGGACACTGCCTTAAGCCGTTCTACGGTATTTGAGTGGCACAAGTTGTTTAAATAGGGTAGGGAGCTCGTTGAAGACGACCATCGCTCCGGACGGCCGTCGACGGCAACAACCGATACGAATGTGGACAGAGTGAGGACACTGCTGAACACAGACCGACGCTTAACCAGTGAAGAAATTGCAGACCAGTTGGGTCTGTCTGCATCCAACGTCCAACGCATTATTTCACAGGCTTTGGCCATTCGCAAGGCGTGCGCCAAGATGGTGCCGAAAATTCTGCCATGGCGCGCTCGTCGTCAGATAGCTCCTGGCCCAATACGGCGTTGCCACGTTGCCGCACCCACCCTATTCTCCTGGCGCCACCGGACTTCTTCTTCCCCCTGATGAAAAGACAGCTCAAGGGATGACGTTTTGACTCGATAAAGGCCGTTCAAGAGGCTTCGACGAGGGTCATCAACGGCATCCCCAAAGAAAATTTCCAGCGGGCGTACGGGGAATGGGAGCAACGTTATACTAAGTGTGTAGCAGCTCAAAGAGCATACAGGGTTCGTCCGGAAAATAAGTGTACTGAGCTCAGGAAAAAAAATTATTACACTTTTACATATCTTAAGCTAATATTCCTCTAAATAGGACCCTTGTGAGTCGATACACTTGTTCCAGCGGCGTTCCCATTCCTGGAACGCTCCCGCGAAGGCATCATCGGGAACCTCTCGAAGACTCGTCGTCGACCTCTTCTCTGCCCTCCACGAACATCTTGTGCCACCGAAAGATCATGTTTCTGGACATTGCTGACTCCCCGTAAGCCTGGTTAATCATACCGACAGTTTCGGTAGACGATTTCCCAAGCTTTACCGCAAATTTGATGGAATAACGCTGCTTCGGCATCGCGTTCCGTGACGTGGGTCGAGCGTGGAGGTTCGCGTTAACAGAGCTCCTCACTACAGCACAGCTCAGAGCCGACTGCCTTTTTCAGCGTCGCTTGCCAACATACCCCCCTCCAATCGCAGCCCGTCAGAGCGGTGCTGGGCGCGCCTGGAGCGGCGCGCCCAGCCCAGGAGTCAGTACACTTATTTTCCGGACAAACCCTGTACTTTGAAGATTATTAAGTCTATGTAAGGATATCGTCAATAAAATTCTTGTAAAAAAATCAGTCCTACCACTTTTGGGTGCGACCCTGTGTATAAAACCATAAACACAGTAATCCACCGAAGGGATGAAAAATATTGGAAGATCCGGGTAATTAATGTATAATATTATTGCGTGGGTGATTCCAGGAATCCTTGAGCCAGATAAGCGCCTGCTCTATTGCTTTAAGTTTGAGTGAAGTGTCCGAGGGTGGGGTAATACTAAAATGGATACACTATAGCATTTATCAAAGGAAGTATTCCCACACTTCTAATAATTATATACACCTTCTATATCGTGTATAGTATTCATATATAAGCTTGAGTGGGATTTTCGGTTGTGTTTTCGGTTTTGTTCGGGAGAAACAAAATATTTATTTGGTTGATGTGTCCATCCAAAACCTGCCTTAAACGATAGATTACCACAAAAAAATATAAATCAGCCGTTTTCAATTGAATTAGGCCTAGAGAGAAAAAATGAATTGTAAAATTTACCGAAGTTCACTAGCAACCAATTTGGATACGTACAGACACAAACGCATTATTTTAGCTGTTACTGTATTTCCTTAGTTTTCTTTCATTTAAAACCACAGGCCAAAACAAAATGTAGTCATGGTTTTGGGAATGAAAAAGGATTTGAATGAGGAGGGTGACGCGAAACGCTGTCTCTGGATGTAGCCGGAGAGGAAAATAAGTAGGGGGAAGAGGGTTTGGAGGCGCGCGTAAATAAAGGACGGGATGGAAATGGAATGCATAAGATGAGAAGGAATCCGAGGGTGCGGGAGGAGAGGACGGGAAATCTGTGTGCCGTATCGTCTTCGTTTTGGTACCAAATGAATGCAGTCACCCAGCGAGCCGAAACAAGGATTGAGAGATAAAGTTTTTGAAGCAAAATTTGTGCCGGGGTTAGTAGGAAAGGATGCGGGGAGTCAGATAGCAACGAGAATGAATTATAGAAAGGGGGCTAGCGGGAATAAGGAGGAGATGGTGAAACATGAGAAA